>NC_069781.1:45562998-46862164 GCF_027406575.1 Nycticebus coucang
TTCCCTACTAAAAATAGAAAAACTGAGATGAGAGGATGGCTTGAGTTGGAGGTTGCTGTGAGCTATGACACCATGGCATTTATCCAGGGAGACAGCTTGAGACTCTGTCTCAAAAGAAAAAAATTTAGCTCCCACATGTGACATTTGTCTTTCTATGTCTGGTTTATTTCACTTAACTATGTTTTCCAGTTCCATCCATGTGTTTGCAAATGGCAGGATGTCATTCTCTTTCGGCTATATAATATTCCATTGTCCACACATACCACAACTTCTTTTTTTTTTTTTTTTTTTTTGTAGAGACTGAGTTTCACTCTATGGCCCTCGGTAGAGTGCCGTGGCATCACACAGCTCACAGCAACTTCCAACTCCTGGGCTTAGGCGATTCTCCTGCCTCAGCCTCCCGAGGAGCTGGGACTACAGGTGCCCGCCACAATGCCCGGCTATTTTTTTTTTTTGTTGTTGTTGTTGCAGTTTGGCCGGGGTTGGGTTTGAACCTGCCACCCTCGGTATATGGGGCCGGTGCCCTGCTCATTGAGCCACAGGCGCCGCCCTATACCACAACTTCTTTATCCATTCATCTGTTGATGAACACTTAGGTTGATTTCCAATCGTCGCTGTTGTGAATAGTGCTACGACAAACGTGGGAGTGTACTATTGCAATATACAAGGGCTGTATGGAAAGTACCCAGCCATTTTTAATATAACAAGAATGGTATTACATGGCTAGATACTTTCCCAACATTCCTCGTACTGAATTCCTTTCTTTGGATATATACCCAGCAGTAGGATTGCTGGATCATATGGCAGTCTTGTTTATATGACATTCTGAGAAAGTAAACTATTGGGATGGACAACTGATCACTGGTTCTCAGGATCAAGTGTTTGGGGTGAACGAAATCTTGTACATTTTGACTGTGACAGTGGTTGCAGGACTGTATGTATACTTTAGTTAAACTCATAGATCTATACATTAAAAAAGGCAAATTCTATTGAAAACAAATTTTATCTTAAAAGAAAAAAAGGGCAACAGAAAGCTTTTACTTCCCCTTTTCTTTTTTGTTTTTTCTTGAGACAGAGTCTCACTATCACGGCTTACAGCAACCTCAAACTCTTGGGCTTAAGCGATTCTCTTGCCTCAGGCTCCCAAGTACCTGGGACTACAGGTGCCTGCCACAACGCCCGACTATTTTTTGTTGAGGTTGTCGTCATTGTTGTTTAGCGGACCTGGGCTGGATTTGAACATGCCAGCCTTGGTCTATGTGGCTAGCACTGTAACCACTGTGCTATGGGCGCTGAGCCTTTTTTTTCTTGAGACAGAGTCTTTGCTTTGTTTCCAGGACTAGAGGGCCATGTCCTCAGCCTATCTTACAGCAACCTCAAAGTCCTTGGTTCAATCAAACCTCCCGCTTTGGTCTTGTAATTAGCTGAGAACATAAGCACACACAACCACGTCTAGCTAATTTTTCTTAATTTTTTTTTTTTTGTAGAGACAGAGTTTCACTTAGTTGCCCTTGGTAGAGTGCTGTGGCATCACAGCTCACAGCAACCTCCAGCTCTTGGGCTTCGGCAATTCTCTTGCCTCAGCCTCCTGAGTAGCTGGGACTACAGGCGCCTGCCACAACGCCCGCCTATTTTTTGTTGTTGTTGCAGTTTTGGCCAGGGAGGGGTTTGAACCCACCACCCTCGGTATATGGGGCCGGTGCCCTACTCACTGAGCCACAGGCACATTTTTGTATAGACAGGGGTCTCAGTTTTGCTCAGGGTGGTCTTGAACACCTGAGCTCAAATAATCCTCCTGCCTCAGTCTCCCAGAGTGCTAGGATTATAGGTGTGAGGCAACATATGCAGCCAAAAGCTTCTACTTCTCTTTTTTTTTTTTTTGAGACAGAGTCTCAAGCTGTCACCCCTGGGGAGAATGTCGTGGTGTCATAGCTCACAGCAACCTCCAATGCTTGTGATCCTCCTGCCTCAGTTTTTTTTATTTTTAGTGAGATGGGGTCTCACTTTTACTCAGGCTGGTCTCAAACTCATGAGCTCAAGCAAACCACTTGCCTTGGCCTCCCAGAGTGCTAAGCACCGCACCCAGCCTAAAAGCTTCTACTTCTTTTTTTTTTTTTGTTTGAAATAAGAGCCTCACTATGTCACCCTCCGTAGAGTGCTGTGGCTTTCACAGCTCACAGCAACCTCAAACTCTTGGGCTTAAGCAATCCTCTTGCCTCAGCCTCCTAACTAGCTGGGACTAGAGGCACCTGCCACAACACCCAGCTATTTTTTGGTTGTAGTTGTCATTGTTGTCTGGCAGGCCCAGGCTGGATTCAAACCTGCTAGCTCTGGTGTATGTGGCTGGCACCCTAGCTGCTTGAGCTACAGGTGCTGAGCCGAGACTAACACTCTTAACTAATTAAATCATAAATCTCATTGGTCCTATGGCTGGAACAATAAACACTTGAGAGAGAAAACTTACCTCATGTTTGCCCATGCACCACTTCTGAGTTAGGAAAGTGCAAGGGGGACACTTCTCTTCACTATGACAAGAATGATACACTACAGAAAAAGAAAGGCAACATTAGGAATAATTTCTAAGTAAAGCCGTACTATTAACATTATAAATGGCATATGATATGAGTCTTTTAAATTCAGGAGCTGGGAGTACTATCTATCTATCTTTTTTTTTTGAGACAGAGTCTCACTATGTTGCCCTCAGTAGAGTGCCATGTGTCACAGCTCACAGCAACCTCAAACTCTTGGGCTTAAGTGATTCTCTTGCCTCAGCCTCCCAAGTAGCTAGGACTACAGGCGCCCAACTACAATACCCAGCTATTTTTTTGATGTAGTTGTCATTGTTGTTTGGCAGGCCAGGGCTGGATTTGAACCTACCAACCTTGGTGTATATTGCTCACACCCTAGCCACTGAGCTACAGGCGTCGAGCCTATTTATCTGTCTGTCTATCTAACTATGAGACAGACTGTTGCCCTGGGTAGAGTGCTGTAGCATCACAGCTCACAGCAACCTCAAACTCTTGGGCTTGAGTAATCCTCTTGCCTCAGCCTCCTGAGTAGCTGGGACTACAGGCCTGTATCACCATGTCCGGGTAGGCTACTTTTTTTGTTTTTTTCTGTTTTTAGTACAGATGGAGTCTCACTCTTGCTCAGGCTGGTCTTAAACTCCTGAGCTTAAGCAATCCACTCACCTGGCCTCCCAGAGTGCTAGGATTTATAGGTGTGAGCCACTGCACACTAGTCAGGGAATATTTTTCAAAATGGTCACAGGAAAGTAAAAAGCACTTAGCTTTACATTGAAGTGTTGGAGGATTACCATGAGTGAGAAAAAGAAACCCAACTGAGGGGGAAGACATGCCAAAATGCAGAGGCAGAGAGGAAGGCTTCCCACCCCATTTCTGCAGCACAGCCATGTGGTCTGTGTATTCTCCTGCGTCATCCTTTCGGCCCTACCTTACATAGCAACTACTCACTTTTGCTCATCTATCTTTGTTACTGATTCCTTCTAAAATGCTTCTGCTGACTCCTTCCAATTTCTTTATTGACTATACAGGGCAGTTCGTCAAAACTCATCTGTAACAAAGCCTTCCTTGACAGACTAGACTCTAGTCTGAGTTCTCTCACACTCCTTGTTAATTTTAGCTCTTAAGGAAATGGGTTGCTGGCATGGGTGTGTCATGTGTCATGTGTATTTAACTGCCATCCTCTTCCTCTCAGGGAGAACATAAGAACCTCAAGATCATGAGCTATTTTTTTCTTCCTCTGAAGCTCATTCTTTGTCAGACATCATGATAGATATACAACAAATACTTAAGAAAATAAAAATGAATTCTAAACAAAAGCAGGCTAAAACAACACAATTCACAAATGGTTACACTTCTTACTATGGATATTGCCCTGCAGGATTTGGATTTCATCTGTAACATATGCAAGTGAGTGTAAAGGAAGAATGTGTGAGCATTTGCCTGAGTATTTAGTTCACAGCAGGGGCTCACAAATTGTGTTGGGAGAGACATTCTAAAGCAGTGGTTCTTAACCTTCCTATAATACAGTTCTTGAACCGCTGTTCTAAAGTCTCCAGGGAAGGAAGAAACTTCTCACTTCCTGAGGAATTTATTTAAGTCTGTTTTACTCTATTAACTTAAAAAACTGAGAGCTGACTGTTTATAAGTCTGGATCATATGGTCAGATTTACTGTGAGTGTCAAATCTGGTGCCTTCAGTTATTACCAGTTTGCCTCTGGGACATGGTAAAATAAAATGATGAGTCCAATTATGTTCCCAGAAGAAAGCCAGCAAGTAGACTTGACAGATTCAAAAAATGGGTGACACCAAGAAGCTGTTGGCCTCGTAGCTGAGCAGTTTACCACAGAAAACCTGGAAACAACTGTATAGCAACTATAGCAACACACGACTGCCTGAATAAATTATGGCGAATCTATGTAACAGGACACTTACTTGCCATTAAAAATTTATACTGTAGAAAAATACTCATTGACAAGGGGAGAGATTAAAACTACATTAGTAAGAGGGGAAAAAAACCTACTTAAAATTATAAAGTACGAATAGCCGGGCATAGCCGGGTGATGTGGCGGGCGCCTGTAGTCCCAGCTGCTCTGGAGGCTGAGGCAGGAGAATCACCTAAGCCCAAGAGTTAGAGGTTGCTGTGAGCCGTGTGATGCCACAGCACTCTACCCGAGGGCGGTACAGTGACCTTGTCTCTACAAAACAAAAAAAAATAAATAAAAAAAAATTATAAAGTACAAGGTGGCACCTGTGGCTCTGTGGGTAGGGCGCCGGCCCCATATACGGAGGGTGGTAGGTTCAAACCCGGCCCTGGCCAAACTGCAACAAAAAAAATAGCCAGGCATTGTGGCAGGAGCCTGTAGTCCCAGCTACTCACCAGGCTGAGGCAAGAGAATTGCCTAAGCCCAGGAGTTGGAGGTTGCTGTGAGCTGTGACACTACAGCGCTCTATTGTGGGCAATAAAGTGAGACTCTGTCTCTACAAAAAAAAAAAAAATTAAGTACAGCAGGATCAGACTTTTATTTTAGGAAAAACACAAATAGATATCTTTGAACATAGAAAATAAGCCTGAAAAATACGCACTGGGGTGTAATTCTTCAAAGGTATCACAATAGACAATTTAATTTCAATCTTTTGACTTTATCTCTATTTTCTTTCTTTCTTTTTTTTTTTTAAAGACAGAGTCTCACTCTGTATCTCAGGCTAGAGTGCTGTGCCATCAGCCTCACTCATAGTCACCTCAAAGTCCTAGATTCTAGAGATCCTCCTGCCTCAGCCTTCCGAGTAGCTGGGACTACAGGCAGCAGCCACAATGCCTGGCTAATTTTTCTATTTTTAGTAGAGATGGGGTCTCGCTCCTGCTCAGGCTGGTGTTGACTCCAGAGCTCAATGGATCTTCCCACCCTGGCCTCTCAAGAGTGCCAGGATTACATGTGTGAGCTACCTTGCCCAGCCTACTTTCTTTATTTTTATATAATAAACAGATACTGCTTCTGTAAGAGCACAACCAGGTTACTTTTAATTTTATAAAAAGGTTGGGTGTGGTGGCTCATGCCTGTAATCCTAGCACTCTGGGAGGCCAAGGTGGGTTGATTGCTTGAGCTCACGAGTTTGAGACCAGCCTGAGCAAAAGCAAGACTCCATTTCTACTAAAAACAGAAAAAAGACAGCGCCTGTAGCTCAGGGAGTAGGGTGCCAGACACATACATCGAAGCTGGAGAGTTCGAACCCAGACTGGGCCAGCTAAAACAACAATGACAACTGCAACACACACACACACAAATATGTGTATATGTTGAAATTAAATCGTATGTATGTATATACGTATGTATAAAAACTGAGGCAAGAGGATCACTTGAGCCCCAGTTGGAGGGCGTTGTGAACTGTGATGCCATGGCACTCTTCCGAGGGTGACAAGCAAGACTCTGTCTCAAAATAAAAATAAAAAATAAAATAAAATAAAAAAATTAATTTTGTAAAAAGATGCTCATCTTTAAAATATGCACCAAAAGAGGAGCCCACAAAGCAAGAAGTTTCTTAGAGACAAGATCAGTTGGGGCTTCTTGCGACCTTTTTCAGTGTGTTTGACATCTTTAGAGTAAAGCAATGGAGGGCACTATGATTTTCAGCTGTGGCCCAGATCACATATCCACCTTCACAGAAGCAGCCCCGAGGACAGGGAGCAGGGGGAAGCCATCACAGCAAGACCTTAGAGCAGTGAAGACACAGCAACATCTTAAATGATACGGTGTAAGCAGGCTGGAAAGGGTGGTGCAAGATGAGACTTACCTGGATGGTCACATTCATGGAATCTGGCACAGGTCTGGGTACACTCAGGTGGCCTAGTGCCACAGGGAACTGGAGGGTAAATCACTGATGCACCACAGTGGCAGGTTAATTCATCAAAACCTGGTGGAGTAGCAGGTGAAACAAAACAATTAATCTTTTTTTTTTTTGCGCTTTTTGTACAGGGCTGGGTTTGAACCCACCACCTCTGGCATATGGGGCTGGTGCCCTACCCCTGTGAGCCACAGGCACGGCCTCAAAACAATTATTCTTGAGTGTGAAATTGTACATACATATTTATAAATACGTATTTTTAGAGGAGAATCTTTTAGGGGGCTACTTATTTTTAAAAAGTGTTTTATTTTATTAAAGCTGAGCTAGTAAAAAAGCCACACACAGATATGAAGTGTTCTGTTTACTATTTTTTTTAAGAGACAGAGTCTCGCTTTATTGCCCACGGTAGTGTGCCATGGTGTCATAGCTCACAGCAACCTCCAACTCCTGGGCCTAGGCGATTCTTTTGCCTCAGCCTCCTGAGTAGCTGGGAATACAGGCGTCCTCCAGAATGCCCTGCCATTTTCTCATTGCTGTTTGGCCAGGGCCAGGTTTGAACCTGTTCTGGTATATGGGGCTGGTGCCCTACCCACCGAGCCACAGGCACTGCCCAGAAGCGTTCTGTTTACTACTATGAATGTGACAACTCAATACTTTCCCTAACACATTTCTAATTAGATTGGATATTAATGATTAGGTTTTTAATATTGTATACAAAATACGACAACATTTCAAAGATCTGTATAACCCAGTGAACAACTGTTTTCCAAATGATTGATGCATGCCATTATAAAATCATGCATGGGTAAAAAAATCCATTCTGAGTATAAGATCCTATTCTAGCAGGTGCAGTTAGAAAAAAAAACCAGACAAATAAAACACAAGAAACCATGAAGTATAAGACCAATGAATTTGAGCATGACAGAGAACAAAAACACTGTCTTAAGTCCCTTCTGAAACTAGGTTGGGTGTTTTTTTTTTTTTTGAGACAGAGCCTCAAGTTGTCACCCTGGGTAGAGTGCCATGGCATCACAGCTCATAGCAACCTCCAACTCCTGGGCTCAAGTGATTCTCCTGCCTCCGCCTTCCAAGTAGCTGGGACTACTGGCGCCTGCCACAACACTAGGCTAATTTGGTTGCAGCCGTCATTGTTGTTTGGCGGGCCTGGGCTGGATTCGAACCCGCCAGCTCAGGTGTTATGTGGCTGACGCCTTAGCTGCTTGAGCCACAGGCGCTGAGCCAGTGTGTTTTTCTTTTTTTTTTTTTTTTGGAGACAGAGTCTCACTATCTCATTATATCACCCTCCATAGAGTGTTGTGCTGTCATAGCTCACAGCAACCTCAAACTCTTGGGGTTAAGTGATTCTCTTGCCTCAGCTTCCCAAGTGCCTGGGACTATAGGCTTCTGCCACAATGCCCGATTATTTTTTCGTTGTAGTTGCCATTGTTGTTTGGCAGGCCCAGGCTGGGCTTGAACATGCCAGCTCTGGTGTATACGCCCTAGCCATTTGAGCTATGGACACCGAGCCAGTTGTGTTTTGGTATAATTTCAAAGACGAATACCCATAATTATTTCAAAATGTTTTAAAAATATTCTTCCCTTTTTTTAACTAGGTATCTGCATGAGGCTGGATTTTTCCCATATGCTTCAACTATACTGCAACAGACTGAATGCAGAAGTATGTAAGAGAATTCACCTAACTTCTCTTAAACCAGGCATCTGCTATTCTCACTATTTTATTAAAAGTATAGTTATTTTCTAAAAGTATGATGTTATTTATATACATGCAATTAATACATAATTACTATTTTAAAATAAACTAATGAATCAATTATTTTTAAAATTTCTTGTTTAGGGCTGGGCTATGATCATGCCACTGCACTCTAGCTAGATGACAGAGACCATGACTCAAAAAATAATTCTGTTACAATTAATTTCCTTTTTATGTGAGTTATAGTCGCCAATAGGTACCATATTTAAAAATTAAAACTGCGGCTGGGTAAGGTGGCTCGTGCCTAATTTTAGCACTCTGGGAGGCCGAGGGAAGAATGTTTGAGTTCAGGAGTTTGAAACTAGAACAAGCAAGAGTGAGACCCTGCCTATAATCCCAGCACTGTGGGAGGCTGAGGAGGGAGAATCGCTTGAGCTCAGGAGTTCGAGACTCGGCTGAACGACAGTGAGACCCCGACTCATGAAAAAAAAGAAAAACCCAGCCGGGCCTCACGGTGCCTGTGATCCCAGAGGCTTCTGGAGGCTGAGGCAGCGGGGTGCCTGCAGCCCGCATCTGAGATTGTGGTGAGCTACCACGCCCATTGCACTCTGCTCAGGGGCATAGGGTGGGACCCTGTCTCAACAAAAAAAAAAAAAAGAAAAAGAAAAAATTAGCTGGGGATGCTGGCAGGTGCCTATTGTCTCACCTACTTTGGGAGGCTGAGATGGTAGGGTTGCTTGAGTCTGGAGTGTGAGGTTGTACTGAGCTGTGATGATGCAGGGGGTAGTTTTAGAGATAATCATTTCTGAATTCTAGCATGGGTGAAACAGTGCAACCTTGCCTCAAAAAAAAAAAAATCCATACAAATTTAAGCAAATCAATTTCTCAAAATAGATTATGCCTGAATTTCTAGAAAATTCTGATAATGAAGACACTCACTGGCTTGCCAACATGTTTGGCAGTTCCCACGATGGCAAGGTTCTTCACATCTATGAAGGCCACAACGGAGTTTCCTCCCACAAATCAAAGGACACTTGTGCTCTTTATCCTGGGAAGAGAGATTCATTTTATAAACTGGCATCCATTTTTTATTTTCCATAACAAACAAGATTAATAAAAATAAAGCTCTACACATTCATGGATAAAATGAAGTCTGAAAATAGCTTCAAAATAATCAGTAAAAGGGGGAGTAATGGGGATATGGGTAAAACAAGATTAGACATGAGTTCATCACTAGTGAAGCTAGATATTCTGTCTAAGAGACTCGCTACACTAGTCTCTGCTTTTGTGTATGTTTGAAATTTTTGAGAATAGGAGTAGTCATCAAGCCTTAAAACTCTGGTTTATATGTCTTGGTTATACAACAATTTTACCACTCTTTACCTTGTCAGTATATAAATTGTAAGAATAATAATGATGTATTTTAAACACATACATATACATGTATATGTACTACTTTGCTGGTTATCTTATTTATATAGGTGTGCATATACATGTACACACATACATACACGTTATCTATATACATAAAACAATATGACAAGATAACACATTATCAAAAACCAGGTAGTACATCCTTTAATTAGTTCTACAGAAGTAAATATCTCAATTAAATGAAACTTATTCTTTTAAAAAATGTTATACTCATTTTACCTACTGACATGATCCAAGGAGTATATGAAACCTGAAGCGTGAGTTGCTAAGTCTAGGCAAGCCTGTGTTGGGACAACACACGATCTCCTGCAGAAGACTCTGTGCTCAGCTAGTGGTCTTGAGCTCTGGGGCCTGAGGTCTTCTTTTTTTCCCCTTTCTCTGCCTCCTGGCCGAGGCCTTAAAAGGCCTGGTCTGTCTCTCTGCTGAGCAGGTATAGGGACTAAGAGAGCTCTCTGACTGCTGCTTAGGGACCCCTCCCAGTGATTCCTCAATCTGGGCTGTGTTCCAGATGGCCGAGGCTTCCAGAAGTTCAGCATTTGGATGAATGAAATCTGAATATGCCTAATGATAAGTCCACTTACCACACAGCATATCTCATTACATTTATGGCGTCCACACAACCGTTTCTTGTTACACCGCTTGTCACACATAAATGTAGCATCTGCTGTGGCCAATTTAAAAAAAAAAAAAAAAAACAAGCAAAGGATAGGAACATTCATTCAACAAATATTTGAGAGACTATAGGCTGAAAAATTTAAATGTAATAATGAAAATAAATTAGTGATGATGAAAATTCATGTTAAAACATCTTTTACTTTTTAATTTGTCAAAAATTAGAATACAGCAAGACTGATTAACACATAGCATGAGTTTAAAGTGTGGAGAAAAAGGTGCACTCATCTTAGCAGATGGGCATATAAACTTTTGGAGTATAACTGTCCCTTGATATCCACGAGAAACTGGCTCTGTGACTTCTCTCAGATACCAAAATCCATGGATGCTCAAGTCCCTTAAATAAAATGGTATATAGTATTTGCATATAACCTATGTTATATGCATAGGTTCCTTATACTCAAATCCTCTCTAGATTATTTATAAGACCTAATACAATGTAAGTGCTATGTAAATAGTTGTTGTATTGTTTAGGGAATAATGACAAGAAAAAAAAAAACCCTCTGTACATGTTCAGGACAGATACAATTTGGTGTTTTGAATGTTTTCAATCTGTGGTTGGTTGAATTCATGGTTATAGAACCCAGGGATAAGAAAGCCAGACACTGTCTATACCCTCATATTACTATAAAATAAAAAAAAAAAGAATAGGACATGGAATTAATTGAAATAAAAAGGAATAAAGTACTGATATGTGCTACAACATAATAAAACTTGAAAACATGCTTAGGTGAAAAAAGCTAGGCAAAAAAGTTTATATATTATATGACTCCATTTCTATAAAGCATTTAAAAATAGTAAATCCATCAAAACAGAAAGCAGATTAGTGGCTTGCTCCTTTCCTTTCCTTTTTCATTCCTTTTTTTTTTAATGAAATAGAGTCTCACTCTATTGCCCAGCATAGAGTGCCATGATAGTGTCATAGCTCACAGCAGCTTCAAGCTTCTGGGTTCAAGTGATCCTCCTGCTCAGCCTCCCTCATAGCTGGAACTACAGGTGTCTACCACAATGTCAAGCTAATTCTTCTATTTTATTTTTTAGTAGAGATAGGGTCTCAGCTCAGACTAGTTTAGAACTCCTGAGCTCAAGCAATCCTTCCACCTCAGCCTCTCAGAGGACTAGGATTACAGGTGTGAGCCACTATGCCCAGCCTTAAATACAGGGTTTCTCTAGGCGGTGATGAAAATGTTTTGGAACTAGATTGTGAATGTACTAAATGCTACTAAACTATACATTTAAAACAGTTAATTCTATGTTATGTGAATTTTAACTAAAAAAGGTGACCAAAATGAAGTATTTACAGGTGAAATGATATTTGAGACTTGTTTTTCAAAGTCCTTCAGCAAAAATAAAACACATGGAGAGAGGGAAAGATAAAACTAGAGGTAAAATGTTGGCAATTGGTGATGACAGGTTCATGGGAGATCATAATACTAGTCTACTTCCATATATGATTGAAATTTTTCATTATAAAGTTATAAAAAGTGGGACAGGAGGATTATTGCATTATTAGTCATGTGGAAAAACTGGAGACAACCTAAATGACCATGGAGGGCCAACGTGAACTAACTATAACATGGTAGATCACACATGGAATACTCTGCAAGAAGGAACATTTTACACATTGACATGAAAAAAGGTCTTTGATGTATCAGTAAGGAAAAATACCAAGGTATAGATAGTATGGTTAATATGAATAAAAATTTAGGGGAAAAAAACAAAACTATGCTGACATATTGATATACCTCTATGAATAGAGTAAAACCATATCTAACAAACTATTAGAGTGGTTTTATCAAGGGAATAGAACCAGGAGGCAAAATGGGGTGAGGGCATATTTTCACTTTATATACAGCGTGGCCATAAAGTTCATGTGCAATTTAAATTTACTTTTACTCCAAAAATGTATTAATTTTTTCAAATTATGTCTTTAATAACCAAAATTTTAAAAATGGTTTTCAGGCAGATATTGCTGGTGACCTCCTAAGTCACTTCTATCCTCCTCCAGCCTAAAAGAACTTTAATTTTATTCAGAAGCTGAGTATCCATGTGCTCCTCAGTTCCAGGGGTGAATGGTTAATAATAGTCTTGCCCACCACAGTAATTCCATTCCCTTTGCTAATGACAGGTTTATGATAAAGCAAGTATATACTGAGGACCTTTCAGGACTTTCCTTGCTCTGAAAAAGAAAGGTGTGGTGGTTTATGCTTACAATCCTAGCACTTTGAGAGGCTGAGGCAAAAGGATTGCTTGAGGTCAGGAGTTTGAGACCAGCCCAAAAAATAAAAGAATTAGCCAGATGTGGTGGCACATGCCAGTAGTCCCAGTTTCATAGGAAGATAAGAAGATTGCTTTAGCCCAGGAGTTTGAGGTTGCAGTGAGTTATGATGAGGCCACTGCTCTTTAGCACAGACAACAAAGTGATACTCTGTTTCAAACAAAACAAAACAAAAACAAAAAAACAGGAAGAGAAAATAGAGGAGGTAGAATAAGCTGGCCAAATAGAACCCTCCAGAGATCATCCCCCTCCAACACCAAATTTATTATCCATGTAAGAAAGAACCTCCATAAGAACCAAAAGTAGTCACCAGAAGAGTATCACCAAGAGTCTGTAAAAGTTGCAGCACTGCTGAGCTTGGGGTGCCCCCTAGTGTTAATATGGCCAGTGACCAATGACTTATAACACTCAATTTGAATATCTGGAAAGACTTCTCAAGGATGGGTTCAAACAAGACCACACTGAGAAGATCAGAATAAACACCTAAGCCTTTAATGCCCAGACATTGATGAATATCAAGAACACCTAGGAAAACATGACCTCACCAAAGTAAATAAGGTACCAGTGACCAATCCGGAGTGATGGAGGTATGTGACCTTTCGGAAAAAGAACTCAAAATAGCTATTCTGAAAAAGTTCAGTTAACTTCAAGACAACACCAAAAAGGAATTCAGAAGCCTATCAGGGATATTCAATGAAGAGACTTAAACCTGAAATTCTGGAGCTGAAAAACTGAATTGACAAACTGAGAAATACATCAGTCTTTCAACAATAGAACTGACAGAGCAGAAGAGAGAAATAGCAAACCGGGCCAGTCTCAGTGGCTCATCCCTGTAATCCTAGCACCCTGGGAGGCCGAGGCGGGTGCATTGCCTGAGTTCACAGGTTTAAGATCAGCCTGAGCAAGAGTGAGACCTTGTCTCTAAAAATAGCTGGTAGTTGTGGTAGGTGCCTGTATTCCCAGTTACTGGGGAGGCTGAGATGAGAGAATGGCTTAAACCCAAGAGTTTGAGGTTTCAGTGAGCTGTGACGCCAGGGCACTCTACCAAGGGTGACAAATGAGACATTGTCTCAAAAAAAAAAAAAAAAAAAAAGAAGAAAAAGAAATAGTGAACTTGAGATAAGCACTCCAAACCCAGCAATGCTGCAACTTTTGCAGCATACTTTTTTTTTTTTTTGGTGATACTCTTCTGGTGACTACTTTTGGTTCTTATGGAGGTTCTTTCTTACATGGATAATAAATTTGGTGTTCTTGGAAGGGGATGATCTCTGGAGGGTTCTATTTGGCCAGCTTGCTCCACTTCCTCTATTTTCTCCTCCCCCCAACCCCTATTATTTTTTTAAAGACAGAGTCTCACTTTGTTGCTTGTGCTGTTTGGTAATATACATCCAGAAGAGAGAGAGAGAAAAGAAAATCAGAAAGAATGAAGTAGGCCTAGAAAATAGTCTCAAAAAGGAAAATCTAAGGATTCTGGCCTTGAAGAGGAGGTAGAAAGATTAGGGTACAAAGCTTATTGAAAGAAATAATAACAGACAACTTTCCAAACCCAGAGAAAGATATCAATATTCAGGTATAAGAAGGTCACAGAATACTGAGCAAATTTAACCCAAACAAGACTCAAGGCATTTAATAATCTAGCTCCCCAAGGTGCAGATAAAGAAAAAGTCTTGAGAGACATGATGAAAGAAAATAAAAAGCTCCAGGTGCTGGGAGAACTAGATATCCACATGTAAAAGACTGAAACTGGACCCGCACCCTTCTCCACTCACAAAAATTGATTCAAGATGGATAAAGGACTTAAAGTTAAGGCACGAAACAATAAAAATCTTCAAAGAGTTTTCCGGACCTGGCCGAGAGGGTGTCGCCATCATGGGAGTCGATATTCGCCACAACAAGGACCGAAAGGTTCGTCGCAAGGAGCCCAAGAGCCAGGACATTTACCTAAGGCTCTTGGTCAAGCTGTACAGGTTTCTAGCCAGACGAACCAATTGTACCTTCAACCAGGTTGTGCTAAAGAGGTTGTTTATGAGTCGTACCAATCAGCCACCACTGTCTCTTTCCCGGATGATCCGGAAGATGAAACTTCCTGGCCGGGAAAACAAAACAGCTGTGGTTCTGGGGACCATAACAGATGATGTGCGGGTTCAGGAAGTGCCCAAACTGAAGGTGTGTGCTTTGCGCGTGAGCAGCCGGGCCCGCACCCGTATCCTCAAGGCTGGGAGCAAGATCCTCACCTTCGACCAGTTGGCCCTGGACTCTCCCAAAGGCCGTGGCACTGTCCTGCTTTCCGGTCCTTGCAAGGGCCGGGAGGTGTACCGGCATTTTGGCAAGGCCCCAGGAACCCCGCACAGCCATACCAAACCCTATGTCCGTTCCAAGGGCCGGAAGTTCGAGCGTGCCAGAGGCCGACGGGCCAGCCGAGGCTACAAAAACTAACCCTGAAACCTACTGTTCTATTAAAAAGATTTTGGATGCGGAAAAAAAAAATCTTCAAAGAAAGCACAGGAAAAACACTGGAAAATGTCAGCCTAGGGAAAGACTTTATGACTAAAACCGCTGTGGCAATTGCAACAACAATAACAAAAATTAACAAATGGGACTTAATTAAACTGAAAAGCTTCTGTACAGCTAAGGAGACACCAACCAAAGCAAATAGACAACCTACACACTGGGAAAGGATATTTGCATATTTTGAATCAGACAAAAGCTTGATAACTAGGATCTACAGAGAACTCAAATTAATCCACATAAAAAAGCCAACAATCCCATATATCAATGGGCAAGAGAGATAATAGACCCTTCTGTAAAGAAGACAGGTGAATGGCTAACAAACATATGAAGAAATGCTCATTGTCCCTAATTATTAGAGAAATGCAAATCAAAACCACCCTGAGATACCATCTAATGCCAGCAAGAATGGCCCACATCACAAAATCTCAAAAATGCAGATGCTGGCATGGATATGGAGAGAATGGAACACTTTTACACTGCTGGTGGGACTGCAAACTAATACAACCTTTTTGGAAGGAAGTATGGAGAAACCTCAGAGAACTCAAGCTAGACCTCCCATTTGATTCTGCAATCCCATTACTGGGCATCTACCCAGAAGGAAAAAATCCTTTTATCATAAGGACACTTGTACTAGACCGTTGATCGCAGCTCAATTTACAATCGCTAAAATGTGGAAACAGCCTAAATGCCCACCAACCTAGGAATGGATTAACAAGCTGTGGATATGTACACCATGGAATACTATTCAGCCATTAAAAATGATAGAGCCTTTACATCCTTTGTATTAACCTGAATGGAAGTGGAACACATTTTTCTTAGTAAAGCATCACAAGAATGGAGAAGCTTGAATCCTATGTATACGATTTTGATATGAGGACAATTAATGACCTGATACCCGGTGGGGGTGTGTGTGGGAAGGGGGAGTAGATAGAGGAGAGAGGGGAGTAGGGGAAAGGAAGAGCAGAGAGAGGGAAGGAGAGGGGGGTGGGGTTTCAGTGTGTGACACACCTTCTGGAGGCAAGACACAATTGTAAAAGGGACTTTACCTAACAAATGCAATCAGTGTAACCTGGTTTCTTGTACCCTTGATGAATCCCCAACAATAAAAAAAAAAAAAGAAGGGCGGTGCCTGTGGCTCAGTGGGTAGGGTGCTGGCCCCATATTCTGAGGGTGGCAGGTTTGAACCCAGCCCTGGCCCAAATGCAACAAAAAATAGCCAGGCATTATGGCAGGCCAGCTACTCTGGAGGCTGAGTCAAGAGAATCGCCTAAGTCCCAGAGCCGGAGGCTGCTGTGAGCTGTGATGCCACAGCACTCTACCGAGGGTAACAAAGTGAGACACTGTCTCTAAAAAAAAAGTAGAAAAACTTCAAATAAACAATCTAACACATCTGAAAGAACTAGAAAAACAAGAGCAAATCAATCCCAAAATTAGTAGAAGAAAACAAATAATAAAAAAACAGAGCAGAAATAAATGAAATTGAAACCAAAAAATAACACAAAAGATCAATGAAAAACTTAAGTTGTTTTTTTTTCTTTTTTGAGACAGAGCCTCAAGCTGTGGCCCTGGGTAGAGTGCCATGGCATCATAACTCACAGCAACCTCCAACTCCTGGGCTCAAGTGATTCTATTGCCTCCACTTCCCAAGTAGCCGGGACCACAGGCGCCCGCCACAATGCCTGGCTATTTTTTGGTTGCAGTCGTCATTGTTGTTTGGCATGCCTGGGCTGGATTCAAACCCACCAGCTCAGGTGTATGCATGTGGTTGGCGCCTTATCCGCTTGAGCCACAGGCGCCAAGCCCTTAAGTTGGTTTTTTAAAAAAATAAACAAAACTGACAAACCTTTAGCTAGGCTAAAAAAAGAGAAGACCCAAATAAATAAAATCATACATGAAAAAAGAGACATTACAATTGATATTGTAAAAATTCAAACGATCATTAGAGACTACTATAAGAAACTATATGGCAATAAATAGGAAAACCTTGCAGAAATGAATAAATTCCTTAACACATATATACAACCTGCCAAGGTTAAACCAGGAAGAAATAAAAAAAATTTGAATAGATCAATAACAAGTAATGAGATAGAATCAATAAGAAAAAGTCTCCCGGGAGGGAGGGGGAAGGAGGGGGATTAATGGGATTACACCTGTGGTGAATCTTACAAGGGTATATGTGAATCCTAGTAAATGTGGAATGTAAAGGTCTTAGCAAAATAACTAAGAAAATGCTACAAAAGCTATGTTAACTAATGTGATGAAAATGTGTCAAACGATCTATGAACCAAGTGTATGGTGCCCCACGATCATACTAATGTACACAGCTATGGTTTAATAAAAATAAATAAATATTAAAAAAAAAAAGAAGAGATACTTAGAGAGGGTATTAAAATACAAATAACAATATTAAACTAGAGGGCGGCGCCTGTGGCTCAGTCGGTAAGGCGCCGGCCCCATATACCGAGGGTGGCGGGTTCAAACCCGGCCCCGGCTGAACTGCAACCAAAAAATAGCCGGGCGTTGTGGCGGGCGCCTGTAGTCCCAGCTACTCGGGAGGCTGAGGCAAGAGAATCGCTTAAGCCCAGGAGTTGGAGGTTGCTGTGAGCTGTGTGAGGCCACGGCACTCTACTGAGGGCCATAAAGTGAGACTCTGTCTCTACAAAAAAAAAAAAAAAAAAAATATTAAACTAGAATTGCTACTTGAAAAAAAAAAAAAAGAAAAAGTCTCCCATCAAAGAAAAGCCCAAAATCCGATGGCTTCACTGCTGAATAAACATTTAAAGAACTAATACCAATCCTACTTAAACTACTCCAAAAGATCAAGGAAAGGGGAATACTCCCAAACTCACTCTAGAAGGCCATTATCACCCTGATACCAAAACCAGAGAAAGAGACAATAAAAAAAGAAACTAAAGGTCAAATTTCTGGTGAATATAGATGCAAAAATCCTCAACAAAATACTAGCAAATGAAATTCAAGAACACATTAAAAAGATTATTCACCATGATCAAATGGGATTCATCCTGGGGATGCAAGGATGGTTCAACATACACAAATCAATGTGACACATCACATCAATAGAACAAAGGACAAAATCATATGATCATTTCAATTGATGTTGAAAAAGCACTTTATAAAATGCAACACCTCTTCATGATAAAAACTCATAAAAGTAGGTATAGAAGGAAAATACCTATTATACTGAATGGGGAAAAACGGAAAACTTTTCTAAGATCTGGAATGAGATAAGGATGCCCACTTTCACTGCTGTTATTAAACACAACGCTGGAAATTCTAGCTACAGCAATCAGATAAGAGAAAGAAATAAAGGGCATTCAAACTGGAAAGGAATCCAAATTATTCTTGTTTGCAAGGATATGATCTTATTTCTAGACAGAAACCTTAAGACTCCACTGAGTCTTACCAGAACTGATAAACAAATTCAGTAAAGTTGCAGGAAAAAAAATCAACATACAAAAATCAGTAGCATTTCTATGTCAACAGTAAACGATTGCAAGAAATCAAGAAGAAATCAAGAAAGTAATCCCATTTACAATAACGACAAATACAAACAAATAGCTAGGCCTAAACTTAACCAAAGTGAAAAGTCTCTACCAATAAAAACTACAAAACATTAATGAAAAAAACTGAAGAGGACATTAAAAAAAGAGGAAAGATACTCTATGTTGTGGATTGGAACAATCAATATTGTTAAAATATCCTTACTTCCCAAAGCAATCTACCGATTCAATGTAATCCACATCAAAATGTTATCAACATTCTTCACAGAAAGAGCAAAAATAATTTTAAAACTTACATGGAATCACAAAAGACCCAGAATAGCCAAAGCCACCTTGAACAAAAAGGACAAAACTGGAGGAATTGTATTATCTGACGCACATTGATAGTGAACTCATTTTTGACAAAGGTGCCAAGAACATAATGTTGGGGAAAGGACAGTTTCTTCAATAAATGCTGCTAGGAAAAATGGATATCCATATACAGAAAAATGAAACTAGAGTCCTATCTCTTCCCATATATTAAAATCAAATGAATTGAAGACTTAAATCTAAGACCTAAAACTACGAAATTACTAAAAGAAAACACTGGGGAAATGTTCTAGGACATTTGTCTGGGGAAAATGATTTCTTGAATAATACCCCAAAGCACATGAAACTCAAGCAAAATTGGATAACTGGATCAAACTGGATCATATAAAGCTTTTGCACAGCAAAGAAAACAATCAACAAAGGGAAGAGACAACCCACAGAATGGAAATATCTTCAAACTACACATTTGACAAGGGATTAAAATAGAATATACATATAAAGAGCTCCAACAACTCAACAGGAAATAAATCAAATAATCTGATTAAAAATGGGCAAAATAGGGCCAGTTGTTGGAGCTTCTTATATGTATATTCTAGGTTTCTTGGGGCGATGGGGTCTTGCTCTGGCTCAGGCTGGTCTCGAACCTGTGAGCTCAGGCAATCCACTTGCCTCAGCCTCCCAGAGTGCTAGCTTCTATCACTTTTCTAAAAAAGTTTTTAATGGCTTAAACAAGATTATGTGATGGTTATCAAAATTAGGATGGAACCAAAAGAGTGTGGGAAATCAGGATCCAGGCCTAAGGAAGAGATAATATTCTATGCCTCAAGGCTGCTGCTATGTCCCTGCTCCAGGTATCCAGCAGTCCTGTCAATCCTTAAGGGGAACAAACATCAGAGCCAGTGCATCAAAAGTTTGCTTCATTAGGGGTCATTTACCTTTACTCCCCACTTTCTCAACAATTTATAAAAAATTCAAAACAGATAAAAAAATTGAAACAATTTTACAGAGAACACCCATGTACCCACTACCTAGAGTATAACATACTTTTTAAATATATCTATTCATTCTTTTATCCATCTTATCAATCTACCTTATTTTTAAATGCATTTCAAAGAAAGCTGTAGATGTGAGCACACTTAGCTTAAAATTTTCAGCACTTCATTATCTAGAATTTGATTTAGGGTTTTTTTTTTCCCCCTTTGTAGGTAAAAGTTATACAGTGAAATGCATAAATCTAAAGCATATCTTTGTTGAATTTTGACAGTTACATAAACCAATCCTCTATCAAGATATAGATTACCCTCATCCCAGAAATTTCCCTCATGCCCCTTCCCAATCATACCTTCACTTTTGAGACTGGTACATGGAAGTTCCTATGGAAAAAGAAAAAGAAACTCTAACTACTTTAGGAATAATTAAAACAATACAACTACAGTATAACACTAAATGTAAAACATATATCCCAAACATCCTGTATTTCCTCTGTCCTCATCAACTTTGCATGCCTGGAGCTAGCTCGTTCCCTGGATTAAGGTGAAGACTCTAGGTTTACAGACTTTTCATGCAAAAACAATTCTAACAATCTCTGTGGTCTGGTCAAAGCAGATTAGGAATTATAAAATCTGAATGGAAACGGGCTGTTTAATGCAAAGCAAAGAGTAGTAATCGCCTAATATGTGTACAAACAGAAAAAGCCATAAAAAGCACATGTAAGAATAGTAAAGAGGTAAAAATCTGGTCATTTAATGTAGGGGCAAAAGGTTCTACACACTCAAGAGCACCTCTGACAATACCATCAAACCACAGAGAAGAGAACTTTGTTTTGGCCTCCAAAGTTTCATTACTGTAGTTTCAATTTAGTGTCCCAAAGACCTATCACATACAATTTTGCTGAGACATGATCCTGAATGACACGTGCAGTGAGGCTGGTGTGTGGAAAGCGAGTCAGCCACTTGGGTTAGAATGAGCCCAGGTGGCTGCCTAGCATCTGTATCTGATTTTGGCTTTAATGTCATTTACAGGTTGCCATATGTTCAAAAACTGGAAAAATGATAAAAACATTCCTTCTTAGTAAAAATGATCCTGAAAAAAGAAAAAAAGCAGCTACTAGAGTTGATAGTACATGTGAACAGGTATAAAAAATAGAAGGTTTTTGGCTAGAAAATAATATGTTTTAGATAAAAGATAAGTTGCCTAGGATTGTTGATATGAAATAGCTCTTCACATGCTCTCTACAGATCATAAAGCAAAAAAGTGACTCATGAAACTGAATGTTCCTGTCAATACAAATGCTAGATTGTACAGAAGAAATTTCATAACCATGGGGGTGGTTATCTATAAAGTTAAGATATGGCACACATTTCTCAAAGATTCCCACCACAGTGATGAAAAGAAAATGACCTTCGAAGGCTTAAGAATAAATTTTATTTATCTAGAAAAGTGCTTTCTGTGGAAAAGCCCATTCTTTTACAAAAACTATTTCTTTAAAAATCCATATTCATGAAAAATCTGGTTGAACAATGTGGTGATGAGTATCAGGTTTTGAAGATGTTTTAATTTTTTAAAAGTATTTAACAGAATTTGTATTGACAGTGAGCTCCTCTGTCAATTACAGATATGAATTTTACTTGTAAAGATTCAACTTAGGCTTGGTGCCCGTAGAACAGTGGTTACTGGTGCTAGCCACATACACCAAGGGTGGCGAGTTCGAACCCAGCCCAGGGCAACTGAACAACAATGGCAACTGCAACAAAAAATGGCCGGGTGTTGTAGCTGGCGGGTGCCTGTAGTCCCAGCTACCTGGGAGGCTGAGGCAAGAGAATTGCTTAAGCCCAAGAGTTTGAAGGGGGTGGCACCCGTGGCTCAGTGAACCACAGGTGGGTTCGAACCCGGCCCCGGCCAAACTGCAACAAAAAAATAGCCGGGCTTGTAGTCTCAGCTATTTGGGAGGCTGAGGCAAGACAATTGGTTAAGCCCAAAAGCTGGAGGTTGCTATGAACTGTGACACCACAGCACTCTACCAAGGGTGACAAACTGAGACTCTCTCTAAAAAAAAGATTCAACTTACACATAGCTTTTCAAGAAAATACTCACTGCCACGGGGTTCACTATTAGAAGAATTGAGGGTAAAGAATGTATGAGAAACAGGAAAGCATAAAAATAGAGATAGGAACTGTTGAAGAGAAAGAAGCAAACTGACAGCAGCCATTTCTAGCTTATACATCCCAACACTGCTTGTAATTCTAAGTCACAGGGAGCATGTGTGGGCATTGCTAAATTTAGGATCACTAAATCATATCTCAATCGTTAATCTAGTATTTATGAGATAAAAAGTGGTTGCATACCTGGCATTCAAAATACCTCATGTCCTGTGTATACTGCAGGAAAAAAACCCACGTATGCTTACACAACTTTTGTCACGTATAAACTGCACTGCTTTTACATTTCTCTCCCTTTTATCCTGAAGCTTATCTACTGAACTAGCTTCCAATTTATGGCTATATTCTCAGAATCATTTCCAAGTTGGTTGTTGCTCAGACTTTGAGTTGTATTTAATAGAACCAACTTTTCAGAACTCTGTCTCCACCCTGGCCTGTGCTCTACTGGGACAGGTGTTAATATGCACTGAAATTACCAGAGTAGGTCTAAGAGTAGGACAAATCAATGCTCAGTATGTGTATGTTCCATGGGCTAGATCACCCAAAAACCACCACAGGAAGTCTACAACATGCCTTTTCTGGTTACACACGTGTGCATGGACACTACAGTCTAACTCCATCACAGTAAGAGGCTCCTTTTTATAACACAAATTTTGATCATAGCTACATAGAGCAGAAAGTAGAAACTGATGACACAGTTATTCAGTGAAGAATTACCCTTACCCAAGCCTTTCTACATGGCTTCTGAGCTCTAAACCTACTGGAATGCCATGCCTGATAGCAGCATCATTATTTGCCTGGAGCCTTGTATCACTGGATCATTTAATAGTATCATTTAGGAGCAGGCTGGCCACACTGGATAGTCTTAGGGTGGGGGCTTTAGGTCACATAGTATCAGCAGACCTACTGGAGACTGAGATCAGTTACATAGGCAGCCAGCCACAGCTACACGATAGAACCCCGAGAAAAACTCTGAACACCCAGGCTTGAGAGAGCTTTCCTGGTTGGCAATGTGTACATATTGTCACCCATTGACACTGAGAAAGTAACACTGTCTCAACTCCACAAGAGAGGACAAATGAAGTGCCACATTCAGCATTTGCCCCAAATACTTCTTTCCTTGGCTGATTTAACCTGTATTCTTTTCCTTGTAATAGAACAGTAAACAAGAGTATAACCATCAGTGAATTCAGTGAGTCCTTTCACCAAATTATCAAGCCTTAGGGAACATTGAACTTGTAGTATCAGGAGTGGGTGGTCAGGTGACTGTTTTGTCTAATTTAGCAGTTGTCTAAATTCTTGCAGTAGGTGTCAGAAGTGAGGGTAGTCAGGTGGTCTGGGTTTCCTCTAACTTCTTAGTTGCTGACTCCTTGCAACAGTGCTATTATTCCTCTTTTCAGGCATCCATTACTAATACACTTGTACTTGGTAGAGCTATCGGTATATTTGCCTTGTCCCTCTATTGGCCTCTGAGCCTTGAGTGCTGCCACTTTCCCCCAGACCTATACTACAACTGGCCCATTGTGGCTGTTAGTATACCGTGGCTGGATTCACTGAATCATGCAAAGTATGATGGGAATAAAACTGAGGTTATTTTGATTCCTCTTCTCCCACAGTCATCATTTTAAAAGGCATTGATAGCAACAACTCTAGCATTGTTTAGTATTTACCTTTGTTCGGAAAGAGCATCTACAGGAAATAACTGATGTGCGAGAGCAGGGTCCACAGTCTCCTTCATGGCACAGCTTTTCACAGGTATGAATGAAATCTTTAATAAAAATGAAGAGCTGGGAATGACAATTGCAACTATTCACTTTCATACTCCTAAATTCACTAGCCACATTGGTCTTCCACCTCTACTTCCTATAACTCCAGAATCAAGAGTTGAGGGAAGGATGTCATCAATCTTCTTCCCTTCATCCATCCTTCTGACAAGGACAGGGACCAGCATTAGATAATGGAATATGCTTTGGAGTGCATGATGCTTAACCTAAATCAAAGAACAGAACTACTGACTCTTTAGGCCCCAAGCCTCTAGGTTAGACTCGAGTCTCCTTAAATTGTTGCCATGGATGAATTTACTGAAATGCTCTTGACTCTGAACGTCACCTGGGGATCATAAATAATCATAATCCATGATCCATAATTTCGTTGTCTCAAGCTATGTGAATGTCTGGCTATGGGCAGCCTGCAATCACTCTGCTTAACTAGGTTTAGGGTAAGTCTCGTTCCTAGGAGCTCTCTGGGATAACCCCAGAATCTCTTTCTTATAGCTAATATTAATACCACGTATTTTTACATCCTTTAACTTTTAGCCTCGTTATATTTTGGACTCTAAAATCTATCTCCTGAAGACAGAATAGTTTGGGTCTTATTTTTTTTAATCTAGCCTGAAAAATATGCTTCTGTTTAAATCCATTCATATTTATTGTTATTAGCAATGTAGTTAGATTTATGCCTGCCATTCTAGTTTAGTTTTCTATCTATCTCAAGGTTTTTTTTTTTTGTAGTGACAGAGTCTCACTTTATTGCCCTCAGTAGAGTGCTGTGGCATCACAGCTCACAGCAACCTCCGACTCCTGGGCTTAGGTGATTCTCTTGCCTCAGCCTCCCAAGTAGCTGGGACTACAGGCGCCCAACACAATGCCCGGCTATTTTTTTGTTGCAATTTGGCCGGGGCTGGGTTTGAACCTGCCACCCTCAGTATATGGGCCAGTGCCCCACTCACTGAGCCACAGGTGTCACCCTGTCTCATGGTTTTGTTGTTAATCTAATCCTTCTTGACTACTTTCTTTCACATTAAGTAAAGATTTTTCCATAGTGTAATTCTTTTACTGATCTAGCGCTCTCTGTCCTGTGGATTTGAATTTCCGTTTGTATTTACTTGCTTTTAGCCTGAAAAACTTTATTAGTATTTATTGTAATCCAAGTTGGCCTGCTAGCAATGAATTTTCTTTTCTTTTTTTTTTTTTTCCCGAGACAGAGTCTCACTATGTTGCCTTTGGTAGAGTGCCATGGCATCACAACCTCAAACTCTTGGGCTTCAGAGATTCTCTTGCCTCAGCCTCCCAAGTAGCTGGGACTACAGGCGTCCGACAATGCCCAGCTATTTTTTTGTTGTAGTTGTTGTTGTTTGGCAGGCCTGGGCTGGGTTCGAACCCTCCATCTCTGGTGTATGTGGCTGGCACCCCAGCAGCTGAGCAGCAGGCACCAAGCCCTGTCTACTTTTTTGTTGCAGTTGTCGTTGTTTACCTAACCTGGGCCAGGTTTGAACCCACCAGGCTCAGTCCATGTAGCCAGCACCATAACCACTGTGCTACGGGTGCTGAGCCATCTACGTTGTCTCTGATGTGAAGTCTGAGAAGTCTATTGTTAATCTTAGAGAGGTTCCTTTGTACGTGAGGAGTCATTTTTTTCTTGCTGCTTTCAAGATTTTCTCCTTGTCTTTGTCCTTTGCCATTTTTATTACGTGTCTGACTGTGGATCTCTTTGCATTTATTGTACTTGGAATTTGTTAAGTTTCATGGATGTGTAGACTAACATTTTTCAATAAATTGTAACATTTTCATTATCTCTTCAAATATTTTCCTGCTCATTTTTACTCTCCTTCTCATATTCCCATTACATGTATACTGGTGCACTCAAAGGTGTCCCACATTTCTCTAAGGCACTGCTCATTTTTTTCATTCTATTTTATCCCTGTCTTTTGGATTACATAATCTCCATTGATCTATTTTCATGCTTATTGCTTCTGCTGGCTCAAATCTACTGCTGAGCCCCTTTATCAAATTTTTCTTTTCTTTTTTTTTTTCTGAGACAGAGTTGCCCTTGGTTGAGTACTGTGGCATCATAGCTTACAGCAACCTCAAATTCTTGGGCTCAAGTGATTCTCTTGCCTCAGCCTCCCAAGTAGCCAGGACTACAGGCACCCTTTACAATGCTTGGCTATTTTAGAGGTGGGGTCTCGCTCTTGCTCAGGCTGGTCTCAAACCTCTGAGCTCAGGCAATCCACCTGCCTCAGCCTCCCAGAGTGCTAAGATTATAGGTGTGAGCCACTGTACCCGGCCTTTTCTTTCTTTAAGGACAGAGTCTCACTTTGTTGCCCTTGGTAGAGTGCTATGGCATCATGGCTCACAGCAACCTCTAACTATTGGGCTCAAGTGATTCTCTTGTGTCAGTCTCCCAAGTACCTGGGACTGCAGGTGCCTACAACAATAGCTGGCTGTTTGTAGAGACGGGGTCTCTATGTTTACTCTATGTTCTGAGTGTAGATTTTGTCAAGCTGAGCCAAAGGGAGGAGGGTGAGTGTATACTGTAGCTCATTGTCACAAATTCTTGCTGTTGCTTACCTAAGTTTGACTACATTTTCTTTCTTTTTTTTTTTTTTTTTTGAGACAGAGCCTCAAGCTGTCACCCTGGGTAGAGTGCTATGGCATCACAGATCAAAGCAACCTCCAACTTGTGGGCTCAAGCGATTCTCCTGCCTCTGCCTCCCAAGTAGCTGGGACTACAGGCGCCTGCCACAACACCTGGCTATTTTTTGGTTGCAGCCGTCATTGTTATTTGGTGGGCCCAGGCTGGATTCGAACCCGCCAGCTCAGGCGTATGTGGCTGGCGCCTTAGCCACTTGAGCCACAGGCGCCGAGCCGACTAGATTTTCTTGAATGAACATTTCTTCATTTGATGGATGCCCTTAGTACACTTTCCAGACTTTAAATGGCTAATTTTTACAGTTTTCCCCAGCTTTGCTTATAGTGCTGGGGAGCAGATCCACAGGGAGCTCCTCATGCTATCACTCTGAAAGTACAATTCTACTTAGTCTCTTGTACTGAGGCTATCTGTATCTTGGAGATAGAAATTTCCCACCGGGTGAGATACTAAAAGACCTGAACAAACTGTCTACAGACAAACTAGGTCCAAAAACTTGAGCACCTCTGTTACTACTAGCCACAGGTTTGTCTTTGAACTTCTCAGCCCAACTCAGCCTTGTTTCTTAAAAGTGTCCCAAGATGGCTCAGCACCTGTGGCTCAAGTGGCTAAGGTACCAGCCACATACACCAGAGCTGACAGGTTCGAATCCAGTCCGGGCCCGCCAAACAACAATGACAACTATAACCAACAAATAGTTGGGCATTGTGGCAGGGGCCTGTAGTCCCAGCTACTTGAGAGGCTGAGGCAAGAGGATTGCTTAAGCCCAAGATTTTGAGGTTGCTGTGAGCAGTGACGCCTTGACACTCTAAGCAGGACGACAGCTTGAGACTGTCTCACAAAAAGAAAAAGGTTCCCAAGATTAAAAGTTGGCTAAAGGCCAGGTGCAGTGGCTCATACCTGTAATACAAGCACTCTGGGGGGCTAAGATGGGAGGTCTGCTTGAAGTTAGCAGTTTGAGACCAGTGTGGGCCACATAATGAGATACTATCCCTACAAAAAAAATAAAAGAATTAGCTAGGCTCAGTGGTGAATACTAGCAGGCCCAGCTCGTCAGGGGTGTGGCTGAGGCAGGAAGATTGCTTGAGCTCAGGAGTTTGAGTCCGCAGTGATCTAAGATTGCACTGTTGTACTCCAGCCTGGGTAACAGAGTAAGACATCATCTCTTTAAAAAAAAAAAAATTAATAAGAAAATTTGCTCAGTATCCTCTAATCTAATGCCTTAACTTGCTTTTGTACCCCCTTAAGGTCTATTACTGATAGTTACTATCCCTTTCTTGCTCAAGTCCCCTTGTATTACCCATTTCACATTTTTTTTTCTCTCATTGCCAACAGCATACCTAAAAGCCCCTCAGGTAGAATTTTTGGTTATTTTATATGAAATTCTTATAGAATCCATGTACATTTGGAAAAGGGAAAAACTTTATCATCCTTGATTTAGAAGTCATTTGATCTCTATACTATAGATACATTTTCTTGGTAGGTGTAGAACTAATGGACAATTGATTTTCCTAATATAGCTGGAACATATGTTAAAATGAGGACAGCATTTCTCCTCTGTAAGTGATTTTAGACACCTTTTTTTTTTTTTTGCAGTTTTTGGCTGGGGTTGGGTTTGAACCCACCACCTCTGGCATATGAGGCCGGTGCCCTACTCCTTGAGCCACAGGCACCACCCACAGAAGTGATTTTAAAGTCAGACTGAAAAAAAAAAAAAAAAAAAGGATTAAGTAGGGTACTCTTACTGATTCCTGCAGGTATTAAGAAGAAATAGAAATCTATCTATCTTCTTGATAAAATGAAAACCAAATCTAAAGAATCTAGCATTACCAAAAAGATGCATGGCTACTTATAGGAATACCTTTCCTATTCAGTCTCAGTTGCCTGTTTTCATTATTCTAAATACAAGGCCTTTGAACACTCACTCATTAAGGAGAGTTGCCAAGTCACTGCAAACTTGCATGCATATACTCCCCAATGACAGGGTCGGACAGGTTCATTTAGAAACTCAGATCATTTTATATCTAATTCCAACAAGCATTTTCTGGTTTCTATGTCCAAGTAATTAAAAGCCACAAATTAGAAGGAGGAATCACTAAAGATAGGCAGCCAGGCATGGGACAAATTGCCTGAGAAACCCGTATAGTCCCTGAGGGCAGCTCTGTATTCACTATAATATAGTAAGTGAGGTTCAAGAAAATGATGACCGAAAAAAAAAAAAACAAACAAACAAAAAAAAAAGAAAATGATGACCGAGTCAATAAGAAAGAGATTAGGCTGGGTGCAGTGGCTCACGCCTATAATCCAGGCACTCTGGGAGGCTGAGGTGGGTGGACTGCTTAAGTTCATGAGTTCGAGACTAGCCTGAGCAAAAGCAAGACCCCTATCACTACTAAAAATAGAAAAACTGAGGCAAGAGGATCACTTGAGCCTGAGTTGGAGGTTGCTGTGATCTATGACACCACAGCACTCTACCCTGGGTGACAGCTTGAGACTCTGTCTAAAAAATAAATAAATAATCTCCACCAACCCATTTAAAGAAAAGAATGTAAATTTTACAAAAATCTTCATCCAAAATGATGTTTAAGAGCTGCTATCCTCAGTTAGATGGGAAACTTAGCTACAAAGAGTGATAGTCCTTAAGTGGTCTAAATGGTAGAAGTGACATTATACCTCAAATTCATCTGCTAAAATAATCTTTCTGCCTCAGCCTCCCAAGTAGCTGGTACTACAAAAGTGTATGTCACTGCATCTGACAGAATTTTAATTCCTCAATATCTTACCCATAGTTATTTCAGTGTGTTCCTATTATATGAAAATGCTTTTTAAAAAGACTTGCTGAAGCCTGGATTAGTAAAAACATATGTGGTATTCATAATAGTATAAGCACTTAAGAGAAATCATAACCCTCCCTGGAATAGCATCTTATCAATACTCCTCTATCAAATTCTCAGAATTAGTCTAAGGTAGAGTATTTTTTTTTTTGTGGTTTTTGGCTGGGGCTGGGTTTGAACCCACCACCTACGGCATATGGGACCAGCGCCCTACTCCTTGAGCCACAGGCGCCGCAATAGCATCTTATCATAGTTGTCTAGAATTTATAATAAAATATCTGAATCATGAAGATAACTTGTGCAAATGTATGTATATTTTCACAAGTATACTTTGAAAAGGAAAAGGTACCACTCAAATTTCATCATAAGAACTTCTGATATTGTCACTGGTGTTGCTGCCAAATATTTAAATTTTTTTTTTTTTTTGCAGTTTTTGGCTGGGGCTGGGTTTGAACCCACCACCTCTGGCATATGGGGCCAGCACCCTACTCCTTTGAGCCACAGGCACCGCCCTACTTTATGCCTATTTTTAAAGCCAACTTTATGCCTATTAGTTACCTAAGGAACCACAAGGCAGAGGCTTGCCACACACTTTTCCACATGAAGGGACAGGATCCATGCACGTTTTCCGACCACTACTTCCAAATTCTAACAACTGGCTGAGAGGAGTTTGGCCACAAGGGCAACAGCGCACCAGCTGGGGAAGCCGGGGGCATAGCTGGCAGGGTTGAGGGTGGCACACTTGAGAACAGGTATGGTTCCCACATTTCAAGTCCCTGTTAAAAAAACAACAATAACATACTATTACATAATTGTTACATAAACTGCAGCTTTATTCTAACTGAAGAAAATGTAACACCTTACTTGCCACACATCTTTAAACAGCTGAAGTTCCCGAATCCATCAGATTTTCCTACATCTGTTCCACACAACACATCTTGGGAGGTGCTGCCACAGTAGCATACTTGAGGACATAATTTCAAAAACAAAAGATTAGTAACCTGCATGAGATCTTATAATATTCTAAATGATCTATAAGAAAACACAAATGCCACTCATTAGTGTTGATCACTCCTGATGCAGAAATGAACGTGGCTTATATAGCAGCTCTAAGACCTACCTGAGAGCTTTATCACAGAAACAATAAAAATAAAATAAAATAAAAAAGTCCTTGTTAAACTCTGTTAATTTCATAGTGCCTCTACATCCTAAGAATAGCATTAGAGTGAAGCAACCCCTAAATTAAGAGAACATTATCTGGTCCATAAGGCTGTGCTTGAATACCATGGATTGTGAGGTTCCCTGGGGTACTCTGGAAATGTGAGTGGGGGGGACAAGCTGAGCTGGTAGTAGTGGTAGAGGGATTGAGACCTGGATTCCCCATCCTCACTTCAACCCAAGAAGCACAGACTTCATACTTTCTATAACAGGGTTTACATGAAATGCTTAAAGGTCCCTATTGCTAAAAAGAAACTTAAAAAATTACCATGATAGTATGAAATCTTTAATAATTTGTATACTACTATTGTTGAATTTAAAGTACTCATGTTTGAACAGTCACACTATGAAGTTTCAAATAACTTGACTATTACTTGCTAGACAGAGAACCCCAATCTAATGATTTTCCTATGGGTTCAAGAAATAATGGACTCATTTACTCTCTGGGATCAACAATAAGCATATGTTACTTTTAGAGAGCTATGTTTTAGATGACTAAAATTTAACAGAGTCCTAATAAGAATTGATTTTCATTAACGTAATTTTTCTGCTAAGTGTCACTTCACATCTTTAGTTTATATCATTGGCTTGGCGCCTGTGGCTCATAGCCACATACACCTGAGCTGGCGTGTTTGAATCCAGCCTGGCCGGCATGACGGCTGCAACCAAAACATAGCCATGCTTTGTGGCGGGCATCTGTAGTCCCAGCTACTTGGGAGGTGGAGGCAGGAAAATCACTTGAGCCCAGGAGTTAGAGGTTGCTGTGAGCTGTGATGCCATGGCCTCTACCCAGGGTGAAAGCTTGAGGCTCTGTCTCAAAAAAAATAAAAAATAAAAATTTATCTCATTAAAATCAATCCATGCAAGTAAAACCTGCCCTACATAACACATAGTGACTGGAAGAATGAAAAGCAAATTGAAACTGTGCAGATCTAATGTTGACTTTCTTTTTCCTCAGAACAATTTAAATAGCTACTTACAGAGAAAATCAACATCTGAATACATGCAATATTATAAAAACATATCAAATCTTTTCTTTCTTTTTTTTTTGAGAAAGAGCCTCAAGCTGTCGCCCTGGGTAGAATGCCGTGGCATCACAGCAACCTCCAACTCCTGGGCTCAAGCGATTCTCCTGCCTCTGCCTACCAAGTAGCTGGGACTATAGGCACCCACCACAACGCCTGGCTATTTTTTGGTTGCAGCCATCATTACCGTTTTGGTGGGCCTGGGCTAGATTCGAACCTGGGCTGGAACTCAGGTGTATGTGGCTGGCACCTTAGCCACTTGAGCCACAGGCGCCAAGCCAACATGCCAAATCTTAAAAATCACATGTAATAAAAGAATGTTTCTAATAAACATTAGAAATAATACTCATAAAATAAAATAGTATATTGAGCAGAACCAAAAACTTTCACAGAGCCAGGAGAAGAGGAAAGCCTCAAATCACTGAAGATACAATCCAGACTCTTGATTTTTAAAATACACATCCCATTTTCTAGTAAGTATATATGCGATTTGTCTCCTGTTCTAAAACTCATTTAATAGGCCAGATGCGGTGGCTCATGCCTGTAATCCTAGTAATTGTGAGGCCAAGGCAGGTGGATTGCCTGAGCTTGCAGGTTCAAGACCAGCCTGAGCCAGAGTGAGACCCTCGTCTCTAAAAATAGCTGGGTGTTGTGGAAGGTGCCTATAGTCCCAGCTACTTGGGAGGCTAAGGCAAGAGAATTGCTTGAGTCCAAGAGTTTGAGGTTGCTGTGAGCTGCAATGCCAGGGCACTCTACCAAGGTCAATAAAGCAAGACTCTGTCTCAAAAAAAAAAAAAACCAAAAAACAACAGAGTTCTTCAGTTCTTTCCCCCTTCCAGAAGCTCTGGTGATTTCTGTATTCCTTTTTAACTTCTAATAAAAGTCCTATCTTACCACTGATCTGTGGTCTGTGGGTTCATTCTTCGAATCCCTGAAACCAAGGACCTACTGAAGAGCGAAATTCCGGTATCATATTTGGGGGCTCGTCGTCAGGGATTGAAGATCTGTGGTAAGCAATGGGACCACTTACCTCTATCCTGCTTTTCTCTATAGCTATAATAATGGAGACTATTTTGATGCCCATTGGCCGGTAAATGTGTATAGTGTGACTGCTGACCTCCAGGTCACAGGCGACAGGCTGTTGGGGCATGAACTTTCTAATTCCCCTGAATGAACTTTCTTTCCCCAAAAGAAAGGAGTGGAAGGGAATGTTAGAAGGCTTGAGAACCGGACAAACAGAAGTAGCTCCCAGAGGTCCTGGGGCACCTAGCAATGGTTCTACCCTACGGCAAGGGAGGGCCTTCAGAAAATCATGCTCTCCCAGCTCTATCTTCTCTCCTCTTCCATGGTCCCAAACTTTTCCTATTTATCTCTATCTGCTTCTCTCTCTCTCTCCTTGTAGTTTATATGCTTGGTTTGAATGTTGGTAAAGGATTGCTTTATATACTAGTTAAGTTTGTACGGGCTCATTCTGGTATTTTTCAAATGTTATAAGTGTGCTTTGGATGTTGTACGTGTGTCATAAGGTCTTTCTTACTGCCTTTCATTGCAGAATTAAATTCAATTGGCTCTCTGTATATTTGAGAAAAAACTTAATTATGTTAACAGTTAGAGGCCAAGAAGCTGGCTCCAAACAAAGAGCAAAATAACTTCTCTATATGGCTTCTCTGGGCGACCAGGAGCCTACAAATGGAAGCCTGGGAGCAACTTCCCAGGGCAAGACTGGCTCTAAACCCTCGGCTATGGTTTAGTCTCTTGAAAATGAAAAAGGCAGGAAAAATAACCCCAGCTATTTGATTTTTCCTGGTCTGTGGCATAAATGGAAGAGTTCAAAGCCATTCTGGATTTCTCCGAGACTTCACCTAGTTGTAGCTGGTTATAATGCAAATTTTAAATCGTCTCTCAACCTTGAGTTTAATTATTGTTGCCTTTCCAACTTTTTGGGAAAGAAAGGGAGGTTGGAAAGCACAGCACTTGAGACCTGATCGTGATAAATAGCCTATTTTCCTTTGTTACTTGGAATTTAAAAGAAGCCTCTAGAAATAATGGAAAGTTAAATGTGCAAACACTGCACAGCCATTTTCTCCAGGGCAGGGCTCATCTCCACTTTGACTGATACTCTGGAGCAGGTGCAGAAAGGGGCAGAACTTGCATCAGGTGGGACCAGGCTCCCTGATACCTGATTTCTCCGGCTGTGCTGCCGGCAAGTAATATGCACAAGAGAACCAGCGGGTACTAAGTGCTACACTGGTAAGAGTGGCTAATTCCAGACAAGCGCAGGGGCTGAGGCCATTCTCCTCAGGGATTCTTCCCAAGCATTGGAAGGACACTTCCTTTTGTTTGGCTGGAAGGGTTCTTGGGTTGGTCAGAGGACGTTTTGACAACCCAGGAATACAGGGTGGGATTGATTAATACGCTGATGTTTGTTCTTTCCCACAGATGGGTAATATTCTCTCTCTGAGAACAGCCAGGTAACAAGTTCTTTTGCCAAGAGAACTATCATCAGGTGAGACCAGGCTCCTGGATACCTGATATTTCAGCTGGTGTTGCTGGAACACCCTGCCGGGCTGTATTCTGAAGCACTGGGACATGTTTGATCCCCAGATGCTAAAAAGAATATATGGTTTTCTTCTGCACCCAGGCCTGGCCTCAGTATCAACTCTTCACTGGTGAACAATGCTCCCCCCACCCCACCCAGGGTACTTTAAATTACAGTATCATTTTTAAGTTAGATACTTTTTGTAAACAACAAGAAAAGTGGTCTCAAGCGCCATATGTGCAAGCTTTCTTTTCCTCAGGGACCACCCCCAACTGTGTAAGACCAGTTGTGGGTCAGATAGATTCAGCTCTCCTGGCTTTAGTAACTTCCCCAAATGGTCAGGGATTCCCGAGAGAGATGCTGTCACCACTTAGTTCAAACCCACCATCTAGTTCTCCCACACCTTCCTCCATGTGTTCAGAAAACCCCAGGAGGGAGACTGTCCCAAGAGTTTTTTCTGGTCCACTGGGACCCCCAGAAGGCAACCACATCCATCTTTGTGTCCCTTAGTGGAGACTGCTGGTGGTGAAAGGGGAAGTACGCGAGTATACATTCCATTTTCTCTGGCAGATTAGAGACAAATTAACATTGATTTGGGAAAATTTGCTGACAACCCTGATAAATACATAGATGTTCTCCAGGGGTTAGGACAAAGCTTTGACCTCTCTTGGAGAGATGTAATGCTACTACTAGATCAAACTTTAACTTTTAATGAGAAAAATGAAGTCCTGGAGGAAGCTAGAAAGTAAGGTGATTGTGGTTCATGTCCAATACTAATGGGCAGTATGTCTCCTGAGGAAAGGGGCAGATATCTCACGGGAAGACAGGCAGTTCCCTTTGAGGATCCTGAATGGGACCCTGAGAAACAAGATGACTGGTGGCGTAAACATTTTCTAACATGTATCCTGGAAGGTTTACGTCAATCTAAGAAAAAAACTATGAACTATTCTAAGTTGTCTACCCTTTACCAGGAACAAAATGAGAGTCCCTCAGCCTTTCTTGAGCAGCTTAGGGAGGCGATGACAAAGCACACTCAGTTGACACCTGATTCCTTAGAGGGCCAAATTATTTTAAAAGATAAGATTTATCACTCAGGCAGCCCCAGACATTTGAAGAAAACTCCAGAAATTGGCTCTAGGCCCAGATCATAATCTGGAGAATCTTCTTAAAATGGCCACTGTGGTCTTTTATAATAGAGATCAGGCGGAAGAGAAGGAAAAACAGAGAAAGGATAAAAAAAGAATGACAGCTCTAATAATGGCACTACAACAAACAGGCACCATCAGGGGCAGAGGGAAGCCAGAGGAGCTAAGAACAAGTGCTGCCAACGTGGTCAGGCTGGCCACTTCAGGAAAGACTGCTTCTGGCAGAACTGCCTGTCAGGCAAGCCACCGGGCACCTGTCCAGAGTGTAAGGGTGATCAATGAAGGGCAGCCTGTCCCCAGAGGTGAAGGCCTCCTGGAACAGTGATCTCATCAGTGCCCAGACTGGACTGAGGGTGCCTGGGGCAGATTCTCATGGCTCTAGCTTGTGTCATTGCCCCTCAAGAGCCCCAGATTTGCCTCATAGTGGAGGGCCAGGAGACAGAATTTCTTTCTTTCTTTTTTTTTTTTTTAAGAGACAGAGTCTCACTTTCTTGCCCTCGGTAGAGTGCCGTGGCATCACAGCTCACAGCAACCTCCAGCTCTTGGGCTTAGGCAATTCTCTTGCCTCAGCCTCCCGTGTAGCTGGGACTACAGGCACCCGCCACAACGGCCGGCTTTTTTTTTTTTTAATTGCAGTTTGGCTGGGACCGGGTTCGAACCCACCACCCTCAGTATATGGGGCCGGCGCCCTACTCACTGAACCACAGGCGCCGCTCCAGGAGACAGAATTTCTTCTGGATACTGGAGCAACCTTTTCTGTACTCCTGTCTAACCCTGGTCTTTTATCCCCCAAATCTGTAACTATACAGTGAGTGTCTGGACAGCTGGTTACCAAATTTTGCTCTCAGCCTTTAAGCTGCAATTGGGGTGACTAGCTGTTCTCTCACGCCTTCCTAATCATGCCTGAAAGTCCTGTTCCCTTTTTGCGATGGGACATAGTAACTAAAATGGGAACAACCATTTATATGAATATGGGACAGGAATCTATACTACGCCTTCCCTTATTAGAGACAAAAATTAACCCAGAAGTGTGGGCTACCGAGGGACAAGAGGGAAGAGTAAAATAAAATTCCCAATACCTTTTTGCTTTTGAAGACCCCTCTGACTCGAACACCCAGCTCACATGGACTGTGTTACTCCAGGGATTTAGGGACAGCTCTCACTTGTTTGGATAAGCCCTAGCCAAAGACTTAAGTCGTTTTTCATATCCTACAACAACTCTTTTTTTTTTTTTTTTTTTTTTTTTGTAGAGACAGAGTCTCACTTTATCACCCTTGGTAGAGTGCCGTGGCGTCACACAGCTCACAGCAACCTCCAACTCCTAGGCTTAGGCGATTCTCTTGCCTCAGCCTCCCAAGTAGCTGGGATTACAGGCGCCCGCCACAACGCCCGGCTATTTTTTTGTTGCAGTTTGGCCGGGGCCGGGTTTGAACCCACCACCCTCGGCATGTGGGGCCGGCGCCCTACCCGCTGAGCCACAGGCGCCGCCCCCTACAACAACTCTTATTCAGTATGTAGATGACATTCTTTTGGGAGTGCCAGGTGCAGAGGAATGTCACAAAGCTACCCAAGCTCTATTAAACTTTCTAGCTGACTGTGGGTACAGTTTCCAAGGCTAAAGCACAATTATGTGTACCTGAAGTTCACTGTTCAGGTCTCCAGTTTTCACAGAAGAAGAGAGCCTTGGGCAAAGAACGAATAAGACCAACTGGTTCACCCTAAACTTCAAACTCTCAAACAGCTTCAAGGCTTCTTTGGAATTACAGGCTTTTACAGATTCTGGAAAGCCACCGTGGCGCAATGAAGGTGAAGGCCGGCGCTCTCGCCAGCTGAGGGGGGTCCCGAGGCTCCTCCACTCTGCCAAGGGCACACCACCCACCTGTCGTGCCGGGGAGGTGGAGCACGAGCACATGGGTTAGAAGTCTAACACGTGCACGAGTCTGGGGCTCTCATGACTCTTCCCTCTAATTCACCTTCCCTAACCCCAACTTGGGAAGGTCCCTTTTCTGTTATCTTGTCTTCTACAGCTGTTAAGTTAAGGAAATAGATTCCTGGATACAGTTTTCTCTCAAAATCGACCCCCTCCTCTCACTGTTCTAACCTTACCTTTTAATGTACTAATGAGATTTATGTCTTTCAGAGATAATATCATCAAACCACAGACAGTGAAAGGGTTCCAGCCCAGACCTGACTCTATCACGGACCCCTGGATCACCGCTCATCTGAAGAGACCCTAACTGTCCCCTTCTACTGATACAGGGTTCCCTCATTCCAGCCTGGACAAGGGACCCCAATTTTCAGGGCTTGGGCGATTTCATGAAGAGAATACACTAACATTTTACCCCAAGCTAGAAGAATCAACCTAAATTTCCATTTACTGTGAACCTTGGATCCACCTCCTCTGAGGAACCTCTAACTGCTTCCCCATATCACCATCCGTGTTCACCAGGAAGGAGTTTGGAGCAGTCAGCGCCCCTTTTCCCTAACAGCAGTTAGAGCTTCTATTTGGAGAGGGAGGATTGATACAGGATTCCACCACTCAGGGCTAGACAGGGAGTCCCCCATTCTCTAGGCCCAGGGGAGCTCAGAAGTCAGACCCCCCATTTCGAGGCACAAGCAGACTGCCTTTTTCGGGACACACCCTCTGGACTCTGATAAAATCATGAACAAAGCAGCCTGTGACGGTTTTGGGAGTGGTTCCACCTTGGGTAGGAGCACACACCATTATCCCTTTTCAGAGACAAAGACTGTAAAGGACCTGATAACCTCACCCTAGTGAAGGAGAAACTACAGTCATTCATTTGTTACCAGGTGCCAGCCAGATGTAATCCTCTAGACTTAAAACCCCTAGATAAAAGAGTCCTGGTGGAGACTCCTGAGAGTTTTTCAATTCTTTCCCCCTTCCAGAAGCTCTGGTGCTTTTCTGTGTTCCTTTCTAACTTCTAATAAAAGTCCTATCTTACTACTAGGGGGAAAAAAACAAACTCATTCAAAATAAAGACTTATTGAATGGGTGGTGCCTGTGGCTCAGTGGGTAGGGCACCGGCCCCATATACTAAAGATGGTGGGTTCAAACCTGGCCCTAGCCAAACTGCAACAAAAAAATAGTCGGGCATTGTGGCAGGCGCCTGTAGTCCCAGCTACTTGGGAGCCTGAGGCAAGAGAATCACCTAGCGTGGGAGTTGGAGGCTGCTGTGAGCTGTGACACCACAGCACTTTACTGAGGGCAATAAAGTGAGACTCTTGTCTCTATTAAAAAAAAAAAGGACTTATTGAAGGCAGGAGGTGCGATCAATCAACCCTGATAAACCCTGGCAACTGGGAGCTTCTGTAAGTAGGCTCTTCTTTGCTAAGTTTCTGCTCAAACAGAACAGAGGCTTTTATCAGAGGTAATGAACAGACAGCTGTAAACAAAAAAGTCAAAGTCAGTAACACTGTGAAAATAAAAGTAAAATGATTAATTAGGAAATAATCTGAGTACAATACTAAAAAGCTCTTCTATCCTTAGGTACAAGAGATAGAAATAGGATCTAGTGATGAAAATTGGAGCTGGTTAAATAGTATTAATGAACCAAAGACAGTCTGGAGAAAGGACCCTGTTGACAGCCTTAATCTGTTCAGTATTTTATCAACACACAAATAAAGGAATGCTTATTAAATCTCTAGATAAGGTTGAAAGGGATTGGAGAAAGATTATACTTTGAGAAAAACTACACACGTGGCCCAAATACTCTGTTAGATATTTAATGCAGACAAAATATTTTCAACTGGGTTTGAAAAATCAACTATGCAGAAAGAAATAAGAGGGCGGCGCCTGTGGCTCAAGGAGTAGGGTGCCGGTCTCATATGCCGGAGGTGGCGGGTTCAAACCCAGCCCTGGCCAAAAAAAAAAAAAAACCACAAAAAAAAAAAAAAAAAAAAAAGAAAGAAATAAGAGATTGGAATCCATGCAAATTTGTATAAGACAGACTTTAGGTAATTGAGGTGAATAAAAATCAACATGAATCAAGAGCTAAAAATGGCCAGGATCGAGGGGACTCTCCAACAGCACCATCTATACTGCTAAGACCAAAGGGCCAGAAGTATACTTAACTCCTGCTTCACCTCAAAATAGATTTGAAGCAGCTAATAGGGATATGTGAAATTTAACAAGAGAACATAAATTAAAAGATGTGAAAAAAAAAAGCAATAGCAGGAATACAGAACGTGCCATAGCTAAAAAATGTACACTATAAAGGTAAACATTAAGTCAGTTATACAGGATTCCTAAGATAAAACAAGATCAATAGTCTTTGAGGATAAACAATTATTTTAGGAACTAAGACCAAGCAGGAATTTATTCCAAGAAGACCCATAAAAAGAACATTGAGTAGGCCGGGCTCTTCTGTTCACACCTGTAATCCCAACACTCTGGGAGGCCGAGGTGGGTGGATTGCTTGAGCTCAAGAGGTTGAGACCAACCTGAGCAAGAGCAAGACCTTATCTCTAAAAATAGCCCGGTGTTGTGGTGGTGCCTATAGTCCCAGCTACTTGGGAGGCTGAGGCAAGAGAATCAATTGAGCCCAAGAGTTTAAGGTTGCTATGAGTTACGACACCCTGGCACTCAACCACAAGGCAACTGAGTGAGACTGTCTCAGAAAAACAAACAAAAACAAAACAAACAAACAAACAAAAACCATTGAGTAATATACAGCACAGTTCCTTACATAAAAATCCTAATAGAGCACACCACAAAACATTTTCCATAACTGTGTTACTGTAAATGCCAACATAGGTCAATAGTATCACCCCAAGGTGAAATTTAATGAAGTAACAATCTAGAAGGGACCGATACCTGTGGCCTAGGATCCCTGCTGATTAAGGGCAATCAGAAAAGAGGGGCTAGTTGGGCGAATGCATAGGTTACAGATACTGCAAGATATCTTCTCTGAACACTGTTTCTCACAACTGAGATTCTGAGAACTACTGTGTGGCATGGGTTTGTGATTATATGCCTGATAGATCCCTGAATAGAGCTTTTCTGTTTATACTTTCTGTTAAATACAGACTTATAGGACATAATGGATAATCAAGTATATTTGTAGAGTTGACATTCTTTTGAGGAGACTATCAAAAACAGGAGCTTGGAGTAGTGCCTGTGGCTCAAAGGAGTGGGGCGCCGGCCCCATATACTGGAGGTGGTGGGTTCAAACCCGGCCTGGGCCAAAAACTGCAAAAAAAAAAAAAAAAACAACAACCCAGGAGTTTGAACAGAAAATTACTCTACTTTGACCTCTGATAAAACTGAGGGGAGTTTTCAGAGATAGGAGCGAGATTCAGAACAGGTGAATAAAGCCTTGAAGTTTTACTCTATAGAGCAGTGATTTTTCAACCAGTGTGCAGTGGCACACTGGTGTGCTGTGAGAGGATCTGAGGTATGCTGTGAAAATTTTTAAAGATTAATTAAATTATTTACCTTTTTCTTTCTCTCTCTCTCTTTCTTCATTTTGAGATACAGTCTCACTTTGTAGCCCTCCATAGAGTGCTGTCCTGTCACAGCTCCCAGCAACCTCAAACTCTTTGGGCTCAAGCAATTCTCTTGCCTCAACCTCCCCAGTAGCTGGACTACAGGTGCCTGTCACATACCCGGCTATTTTTAGAGATGGGGTCTTGCTCTGGCTCAGGGTGGTCTCGAACCTGTGAGCTCAGGCAATCCACCTGCCTCACCCTCCCAGAGTGTTAGAATAACAGGTGTGAGCCACTGTGCCTGGCCCTAAATTATTTTCAAAAGAAGTTCAAAGCACAGTAAGTGTATTCTTTTTTTTGATCAACATAATTTAGGTGTGCTGTGGAAGTTTAACTATAGGCTCAAGTATGCCTATAGATAAAAAAAAAAAAGGTTGAAAAACACTGCTATGGAGAATAGACTGCAGAAGTTTTAGCTTGGAAAATGATCAGGATACCTTTAACTAGTCATCTGTCTCAGTCAAAAATCTCAAGGAAGTACACAGAGAAAACCTCATTTTGAATAATATTGACTTTGATGATGCCCACAAGAAAACTGGCATTGCTGTGATCAATCTGGCCACTTTTAAGAGGATAAGTATGTATGAGAAGCATGTTTCACAGGGAAGAAATGAAGCAATCCCAGCTGGTAGGCATGGAAATAGAACACTGGGGAGAGAGAAATACAGGACAGCTGATTTTGAACCACCCAGGAGGAATGTGGAGAAAGGTGAACCAATGAAAGGATATTTCAGGGCAGTAGATGTTGGCTCAATAAAAGAAAAAAACTGGGACAATTAGAGTTGTCCCATGACCAAACTGTCTACCAATTTAATCAGAGGCTGGGTAACTGACAACCACCACCCTGGGTGGCAAAGAGGGGATAACTGTGATAAGAAAAAAATCAATTAGATTGTTCTGTCCCATTTTAAGATTCTAATAACAAGGGAGACCAAGACTAGAAGTGAAAACACTGAAAACATACACTTACTATATTCACAATTTTAAAAAATAATCTTTTTCTGTTCATATACTTTCTTTTTTTCCACTGAGGGATAATTAACCTATAATAAATACATATTTTAGGTGTTGGTTTGATATGCTTTGGTAATTGTATACATCTACGTAACCACCATGCAAAACAAGGTATCAAATGTTTCTAACAACCCAGAAAATTCCAATTCCCACCCATTTCCACCCATTCATAATGAAAGTCAGAAAATGGTTGTTAAATGTGTCCCCACAAAATTTTGAGACATGTCTGAGCAATAAGGCAAGAAAAAATTAGTTTTATCTGTTCATATAAATAGAATCAGTAGTAAGTTCTCTTTTTTACCTAGCTTCTTTCATGTAACAATGTTTTTTAGGATTCATCTATTTTGTTGCAAATGTCACTAGTTTATTCCTGTTTATTGCTGAGTGATATTCCATTGTGTAAAAATACCATAATTTATCTATTCCTTCTTATGTTGACAGATATTTGGGTTGCTTCCAGTTTGGAGCTCCTATCAACACATACTCCTCTATAAGCCTCTTTGTGACTTAGGTATGCAAATACCTAAGAGTGGAAAGGCTGGCTCATGGGATACACATAGGTTTAATTTTATAAGAAACTGCTATACAGTTGTTCAAAGTGGGTGTATCATCTTACACATCTGCCAACAACACATGAGAGTTCCAGTTGCTCTACTCTTGCCAGTATTTGGTCGTGAGTCTTTTCTATTTTAGCCATTTTAGTAGGTATGAAAAGGTACCTCACGGTGGTTTTTTGTTTTTTAAACAGTTTTATCGTGTTATAATTCACACACCACATAGATCACCCGCTCAAAGTATGTAATTCAATGGCTTTTAGTATAGAGTCGTGTGTCTACTACAATCCATTTTAGAACATTTTCATTAATTAAAACAGAAATGCTATACCCTTAGCCATTGCCCCCCATCCTATATTCCCCCAGCCCTAAGTAACCACTAACCTACTTTTTGTCTCTATGGATTTGCCTGTTCTAGAATTTCATATAAATGCAATTGTATAATACCTGGCAGTCCTTTGTGACTGGCTTCTTTCACTTAGGGTAATATTTTGGAGGTTCATCTACTTCGTGGCAGGTACTACAGAACTTTTTTTTAATGGCTAAATAATACTCCATTGTAGGGACAGAGTCTTGCCATATTGCTTGGCCTTGTCTTGAACTCAAGTTATCCTCTTGCCTCAGCTTCCCAGAGTACTAGGATTATAGGCATGAGCCACTGCACCCAGCCTCATTTACAAGTTTTGTGGGGACAAATTCACTTCTCTTGGGCATATGCCTAGGAGTAGAAATGCTGGGTTAAATGGTAACTTTATGTTCGATCTTCTGAGGAACTGCCAGACTGTTTCCCAAAGTGACTATAATATCTTACCATCACTGTAGTTTTTTTTTTTGAGACAGAGCCTCAAGCCGTCGCCTTGGGTAGAGTGCTGTGGCATCATAGATCACAGCAACCTCAAACTCCTGGCCTCAAGCAATTCTCTTGCCTCTGCCTCCCAAGTACTGAGACTACAGGCGCCTGCCACAACGCCCAGCTACTTTTTTGGTTGCAGCCATCTTTGTTGTTTGGCGGGCCCAGGCTGGTTTCGAACCCGCCAACTCAGGTGTATGTGGCTGGTGCCTTAGCCGCTTGAGCCACCATCACTGTAGTTTTAATTTGCGCTTTCCCTATTGTTTAAAAGTGTTAAGCACTTTCCATGTGTTTTTCAAACACTTATGTAATTTCTTTCTTTTTTCTTTTTTTTTTTGAGACAGAGTCTTACTCTGTTGCCCATGCTAGAGTACTGTGGCATCAGCCACAGCAACCTCAAACTCTTAGGCTCAAATGATCCTCCTCCCACAGCCTCCAGACTAGCTGGGACTACAAGGTGCCTGTCACAACACTAAGCTAATTTTTCTATTTTTAGTAGAGAGGGAATATCACTTTTGTTCAGGCTGATCTTGAGCTCAAGGGATCCTCCTCCCACCTCGATCTCCCAGAATGCTAGGATTATAGGTGTGAGCCACTATGCCTAGCCTATAATTTCTTTTGTAAAGTATCTTTCTAGTCTTTTGTTCATATTTTTGAGTTGTTCACCTTTTTTTGTTGATTTATATAAATACTTTAAATATTCTAGATATAATCTATGGTTTATCTATTCATTTTCTTAAAGTATCTTTACTTTTTTTATTTTATGGTTAATGCTTTTGTCCATGAAATCTGCCTAATCCCAAAGTCATAAAAATATGCATATAGTTTCTAGAAGCTTTATGTTTCTGGGTTTTATATTTGTATCTATGATTCATGTACAATAAATTTTTGTGTAAAGACTGAGATGGGGGTGAAATTCATTTTTTACCTTGTATGTATACCCACTTGTTCTAATAACACTTATAAGACTTTCCTTTGCCCATTGGTTGAAGGTCAATTGATCATATATATGTGAATCTATTTCTAGACTCTATCTATTCTTTTCCATTATTATATTAGTTTTTTTTTCAAGAGATAGGATCTTATGTTTCCCACGATGAAGCTTTTGGCCTCAAGGCCTGAGTCTTCCAAGTAGCTAGGGATATATATAGTGCCCAGCTTATTAGTTTATATTTACACTAATAGCTGCACTGCCACAAATACTATAGCTTTACAGCCTTGAAATCAGGTAGTTATGTCTTTCAAGTTCTTTTTCAAGATTATTTTGGCCTTTCTCGGTCCTTAAAAAGCAGTTACTTTTAAACAGCATTTTAAAATCTACTATCCAAATTATATAAGACAATGACCTATACTGGTATTAAGCAAGTAAAATGATAAAAACCATCTAAGCAGTTTATCTCCACTTCTCTCTACTCAAGGTACCAGAGCTGAATAGAATCTCTATGACTATAGGTCTGAGCTCAATTGACATGTATCATAAAAGTCATAAACAAGGTTTCAGAAAAGTACATATGCATTGCTAGCTAGTGTGCCCACCACTTACCTTGGTTCAGTATGATCCGGCAAGGCTGGCACTGGCCTGCATGGCACAGCTCAGCACAGTGGTGCTGACCACAGTTCAAAACATTCTCACATGGATTAGAACAGTGGACTGTAACGGCCTGACCACAGCGAACTGTGTGCCTGTAAAGACAGGCGATATGAAGACAGCATTAGTCTAAAAGTTCCTGTTGGGCTACTAACACTGATACTCAAAGTTTCCCTCAAAACTTTACTAAACCTTTCCCATGACCTCAGTTCTTCCATTTTCCTATGTCTCCTGCCACCAATTCTTATTTTCTCAATTACTCTCCCTCTTTCCATTCTTTCTTCTTTCTCATTTTCCATCCTGCCTTTTCCTTTCCCCTACTTTCTGACCAGTGAGAACTGAAGGCTATTCTTGAGTATTTGTTTGAAGTGATATCATATGTGAGTTCCATTAAGCAGCATGCACAAGGGGAAAAAAGCCCTGGGAAAAAAGTTGGAAGATCTCAGTTCTAGTCTGTGCTCTACCTGGTGCTCCCTCAGTACCTTACGGACAGAGAAGGACGGGTGGCTATACTATACCCAGATTGGACATACTCCCCATAGTGAAACTGTAATGGCATTTTCCTGATACGTACCACTATGGCTTTTTATATAGCTACAATACCTAGAACATACTGCATATGACTTGGATTCAGGGTGGGGAAATCATTCTAGCTTTTTTCTAATAAACATCCTGATTTTGCCAACTTACTGGCTAGGGAAGGATGAGACCAGTGCTTTTTAGACAATCATCTTTAGTTCCATTTCCAGGGTAATGGTTTAGCAATCAAAGTCTATTCTCCTATAAGAAGAGTTTTATTCTACCCGGTACTCCCACCTCAACTATCAATTTTTTTTTTAAAGTTAATGTTATATATATAGATGATATACTTTGCATCTTTGCAGTACTTGGCATAATGTACTTTGTAGTACTTTGCATAATGATAACATTGGCTTATCATGCTACTATTTTGCCTAGCACCATGGCCAACATCAATGCCTTGAGTGGAAACTATTATTTTTCTCCTGTATGATAAGAAAAATGAGGTTCAGCAAGGCTACACAACTTTCCCAGATCAACAACCAATGAACAGCAGAGCCAGAATCTGACCTTTCTGACCCAGAACACTTGCATGTGAAATCTCAGGCCACACCAAGTTCAGTAAACACTAAACAAACACATTCCACTAAAAATCTACATGATCCATCTCATCTTGCGATTCAAAAATCATTTTAAGATCTTATTGGTTGGTCCTCAGAGGCATCCCACAGTGATCAGGGATCCTTGCACTGATGATGCTAGAGAACTTGTATCATAATAGAAAGGGTACTTTCTGGAGTTGCTTAACCTTTCATTCAACAATATTCACTGAAAACCTTCCAGATGCCAGATACTATGCTAGGCACAAGGAAACGGCCCTTGCTTCCTGGATCTTAACAGACGTGGGTTCAAATTCTGATTCTGGCACCCACTAGAGGCTAAAAAATTGCTATGACTCTAGCATTTCTACCTGAAATGGGTAATTTCACAATCTTATCATGTATATAACTCCTTAATCACTTAAAAGAATTTTTTTTTTTTTGAGACAGAGCATCAAGCTGTCGCCCTGGGTACAGTGCTGTGGCATCACAGCTCACAGCAACCTCCAACTCCTGGGTTTAAACGATTCTCTTGCCTCAGCCTCCCAAGTAGCTGGGACTACAGGTGCCTGCCACCACGCTCGGCTGGTTTTTTTGGTTGTAGTTGTCATTGTTGTTTGGCAGGCCCAGGCTGGATTTGAATCTGCCAGCTGTGGTGTATGTGGCTGGCACCTTAGTCGCTTGAGCTACAGGCACCGAGCCACTTAAAAGATTTTAAAACAGGATTGGGGCAGCACAGAAAACTACTATTTATAGAAAAGATACCATTCATATCTACCATTTATTTATATTTATCTACCAATCTTTTACTTTAGAAATTTGCAGCTGGGCACAGTGGCTCATGCCTGTAATTGCAATACTTTGGGAGGACAACGTGGGAGGATCACTTCAGACCAGCCTGGGCAACACAGAGAGCTCTCCAACTCCCCCCCAATTTTTTTTTTTTTTTTTGTAGAGACAGAGTCTCACTTTATGGCCCTCGGTAGAGTGCTGTGGCCTCACACAGCTCACAGCAACCTCCAACTCATGGGCTTAAGCGATTCTCTTGCCTCAGCCTCCCAAGTAGCTGAGACTACAGGCGCCCGCCACAACGCCCGGCTATTTTTTGTTTTTTTTGCAGTTTGGCCGGGGTCGGGTTTGAACCCGCCACCCTCGGTATATGGGGCCGGCGACCTACCGACTGAGCCACAGGCGCCGCCCTCCCCAAAAATTTTTAAAAAATTAGCTGGACATAGTGGCACACAGTAGTCCCAGTTACTCAGGAGGCTGAGGTAGGAGGATTGCTTGAGCCCAGGAGTTTGAGGTTGCAGTGAGCTATAATTGTACCACTGCACTCTAATCTGGGCAATGGTATAAGATCTTGTCTCAAAAAAAAGAGAGAGAGAGAGAAAAGAAAAGGAAAAGAAAAAGAAATTCACAAGTAAATCATCCATGTGGAAACTGAGGTCATCTTTAGAGTAGCATTCTAACTTTACCTGGTCCGTCCACATTCACATGCTTTAGTCATAAAGGCAGGGCAGGGTGGGCAGGGTCCAGGATGGCAGAGACTGTAAAAGAAAAGCTTTAATGAACGGACCATACTCATGTATCTGAACTTGAACAAAGCTGCTCCAGCTGGGTCCTATTGTGAACAAGTAAGCCTACTATAAAATGTTTTCATATTTGTCTACAGTTTTGATTAAACTACAGAAGAACCTCTGTAAGTTGACCAACCAAGGGACTATGACAAACTGGTCAATACAAAGGAGGTGGTCAACAAAAGGAACTAGGCTGACTGTACTGATAAGTACATACGGTGCATGTCCAGTCTCTGTGAGAATTAGGTCAATTCAAGGAGGTGGTCAATGTAGGGAAGTGGTCAACTATGGAGGTTCTACTATGCGTTTAAAAAGATTATCAACTATATTTTTATGAAGAAAAAAGTGACAGCATTATCATTTCAGAATATTTAACCAGAAAAATAAAACCCAAATCAGAATACTAGCTTTATTTGGGTGTGACAAAGATGACATTTTCAAATATGGTCTTGGTCCTCTTAGGGCAACATGTAGGCATAAATTTGCTTGCTACTCGGGTGAATGGCAGGACGGCCAATGGGGTTCTATAGAAGATCAGAATCTAAGCAAAGTAATAGAGCTCAAATCTACTAGGTCCATGAGAAGCAAATACATTTTTTCATCAGCTAGTGAAGGAGGCGGCTGACTGCCTTGCAGATTGCAGGTCATACTTTCTAGCTCAATCTGAAACAGCTCTATACTCAATTTCCCAAGCACACCATCACCACAGCTTGATCACAAGGCCCCTGGTCCAATGTTCACCACTGTTCCATGCACTAGAAACACCAAGATCTGATATTTACTCTTAGATGTGGATAATAAAAAGCAAGAATTACCATTTTTTGACCACTTGCCAGACTCTGTACCAACCTTCTTAGGTGTATTAATTCATTTTTTGCAGAACCCTGTGTTACTATTCATATCATTATTATTTTACAGATGCAAAAACTCAGGCTTAGAGAAGTAATTTGTCCAAGGTCCCATAACTATTAAATGACTTGACTCCAGAATTTAAACCTGAGTCTGAGGTCATAGCCCCTAGAAATGTATCTGTAACTGTTCAATTATTTCTCTATTACTACATATTTCTCTTATTATTTAGAACCTTAATGAATACATTCTAAAGCTTCCTATTTATTGTAAGGAAAGGATTCACATTCTTAAAACACTGTCTGACAGGACTTTAAACAGCTGTCTCTCTCCGGACAGAAGGCTGTTAAATATACTGTCACAGACCTTTCACCAGGGGAATAAAATATATGAGTCTCAAAAAAAAAAAAGGGTGGCTCAAAGGAGTAGGGCGCTGGCCCCATATGCTGCAGGTGGCAGGTTCAAACCCAGCCCCTGCCAAAAGCTGCAAAAAATAAATAAATAAATAAATAAAAATAAAAGTATATATATATGTGTGTGTGTGTGTATGTATGTATGAGTCTCATTGCTCCTTAGAAGCGAGCAATGTAATATAGCAGAAGAAGCACTGCTTTGGAAACTGCCACTTTACCATGTCCTAGAACTGTAACATTAGGCAAGATGCTTTGCCTTTCAGAGCCTCCTCTATAAAGTGGAAATGATAAATACCTATATATCACTCAGCAGTGGTACTGATTCAACAAGTTAACTTATGCAAGTGCCTGGCACAGAGTAAGCACTCAGTATATGGTTCCACATCACCCTTCATCCTGATGAGTTACATGCTAACCAGATATGTGTACTTAGAGCCACCACAAAGTACATCCACTAGGAATCCCAAGGGATTGAGCATTCCAACTTACAGGTTACAGGAATGTGGGCAGTCCTGGCCAGGCTGTTTCTTTCTACAAACCTCACCACAACTATGTGGAATTTCATTTCTGCTCCATTCAGGATTCTTCACCTTGCCTAGAACATATCAGATCAGAGAATTAATGGCACAAACTTCAACCACATTGTCAACTTCAATGAAACATTACAGTATAGCTATATAGCATGAAACTTTTAATGTGGTTTTCATTAGTTCAACAAATTACCTCACATTCTAAAATAAAAAGATGAATTTAATGCTATCCATCAACAGTTCCACTGAGTATGATAAACATTAAATTCTGGATTACCCTGGAAAAATAAATAAAAACTCATTTTTACTTATGAAAATGCCACTTTGACTAATAGACACTTTTAACCTGAGATAGATATCTATAAGATAAGCTTTCTGTAAATGGCCTCGGGACTGCAAGGACATAGCTGCTGTAAGCATCAGAGGGAGGGAATAAGAGGACAGCACTGGGGGAAGGGGAGAAGATGTGGAAGGGACAGAAACGGAACTCACCTATTCGAAAGCTGTGAAGTAGTTAACAAAGGGCTATAATTTTATAATCAATGTTACTCTGCATATCTCGACAGAGTACCTTCCATGGACTTAGTGCAGAGACAGGGAGAGTAGCGTGTGGCATAAGATTCCTCTTTGCCCATAAGGAATTGGGCATTCTCACGGAGGCAATTTACACACTGCACGACAGGCATCCCTGCTCCAAGGCCTCTGCTTTTCTCCCATATTGTCTCTTTAAAAAATTTTATTCATGCTGAGAGGGTTAATACACCTAAAGGTCACCAGTTCCCAAATCTTCATTTTATCTATGTATTTATTTTGGCCAGGGCCAGGTTTGAACACACCACCTCCGGTATATGGGGCTGGCACCGTATTCCTTTGAGCCACAGGCGCCGCCCTCCTAAATCTTCATTTTCTGCCTTGCCCTGAATCCTCAGTTTCAGTCCAAACATCTGCTGAACATTTCCACTTGAGGTTCACAATCATTTCAAATTGATTTTATCAACAGCCAAAGTTCACATCTTCCATGTACAACTCAACCCCTCCTTCAGTGTTCCCCATTTCTGTCAGTGACTCCATCACTGTCAGAATCACAGGAAAAACTGGAATCATCACTAACTTCTCTTTTTCTATCACATGCTACTTAATCATCAAATCTTGTCAATTTTTCCTACACAGCATCCCTCACCTCATCTTTCCTACTCCACTCTTGGCTCTCTACTGGCAAAACAACATCTCCAGACTGTTACAAAAGCTTCCTGGGGCTGGGCACAGTGGCTCACACCTGTAATCCTAGCACTCTGGGAGGCTGAGGTGGGTGGATTGCCTGAGCTTACAGGTTCAAGACCAACCTGAGCCAGAGCAAGACCTTATCTCTAAAAATAGCCAGGCATTGTGGCAGGTGCTTGTAGTAAATAAAAAATTAAAACAACAACAACAAAAAAAAAAACCCACAAGCCATCCATTTGTTGTCTGCAGAAAACACACGTAACCACAAAAGACACATTAAAATTCAGAGTTAAGGGTTGGAAGACAATTTTTCAGGCAAATGGAATTCAGAAGAAAAGAAGGGCTGCAATCTTGTTTTCAAATACATGTAGATTTAAAGCAACTAAAGTCAAAAAAAGACAGACGGTTACTTCATATTGGTCAAGGGAAAAATACAACAAGGAGACAAGGAGACCTTTCAATTCTAAATATTTATGCACCCAATTTAAATACTTCTCGATTCTTGAAACAGACCTTAACTAGTCTGAGCAATATGATATTGTATAACACCATGATAGCGGGGGACTTTAACACTCCTCTTACAGAGCTGGACAGATCCTCTAAACAGAAATTAAACAAAAATATAAGGGACTTAAATGAGAGCCCTAGAACAACTGTGCTTGATATAGCTCACCCCAACCCAAAGATAAAGAATATACATTCTGGGCGGCGCCTGTGGCTCAGTGAGCAGGGCGCCGGCCCCATATACCGAGGGTGGCAGGTTCAAACCCAGCCCGGGCCAAACTGCAATAAAAGAAAGATAGCCGGGCGTTATGGAGGACGCCTGTACTCCCAGCTACTCGGGAGGCTGAGGCAGGAGAATCACCTTAAGCCCAGGAGTTCGAGGTTGCTGTGAGCTGTGTGACACCACGGCACTCTACCGAGGGCAATAAAGTGAAACTCTGTCTCTACAAAAAAAAAAAAAAAAAAAAAAGAATATACATTCTGGGCGGCGCCTGTGGCTCAGTGAGTAGGGTGCCGGCTCCATGTGCCGAGGGTGGCGGGTTCGAGCCCAGCCCCACCAAACTGCAACAACAAAAAAAATAGCCAGGCGTTGTCGCGGGCGCTTGTAGTCCCAGCTGCTCGGGAGGCTGAGGCAAGAGAATCGCGTAAGCCCAAGAGTTAGAGGTTGCTGTGAGCCATGTGACGCCACGGCACTCTACCCGAGGGCGGTACAGTGAGACTCTGTCTCTACAAAAAAAAAAAGAATATACATTCTTCTCTGCAGCCCATGGAACATTCTCCGAAATTGATCATATCCTAGGACACAAAACAAATTTCAACAGAATCAAAGTAATTGAAATTTTACCTTCTATCTTCTCAGACTACAAGGCATTAAATGTGGAATTCAACTCCAACAAAAACATTCAACCACACACAAAGGCATGGAAATTAAACAACCTTATGCTGAATGACAGTTTGGTGCAGGAATAAATAAAAGAGGAAATCATTAACTTCCTTGAGCATAACAACAATGAAGACACAAGCTACCAATGGCAAAAGCAGTCCTGAGAGGAAAATTTATCGCTTTAGATGTCTACATTCGAAAAACAGAAAGAGAGCACATCAACAAACTCACAAACCATCTTATGGAATTGGAAAAAGAAGAACAATCTAAGCCTAAACCCAGCAGAAGAAAAGACATATCCAAAATTAAATGAGAAATTAATGAAATGGAAAACAAAAGAATCATTCAGAGGGGTGGTGCCTGTGGCTCAAAGGAGTAGGGCGCCAGCCCCATATACCAGAGGTGATGGGTTCAAACCCAGCCCCGGCCAAAACTGCAAAAAGAAAAAAAAAAAGAATCATTCAGAAATTAATGAAACAAGGAGTTGGTTTTATGAAAAAACAAATAAAACAGATAAACCTTTGCCCAGACTAACTAGAAATTGAAAAGTAAAATCTCTAATAACCTTAATCAGAAATGATAAAGGGGAAATAACTGATTCCACAGAGATACAAGAGATTATCTCTGAATGCTACCAGAAACTCTATGCCCAGAAATTTGACCATGTGAAGGAAATGGATCAATATTTGGAATCACACCCTCTCCCTAGACTTAGCCAGAAAGAAATAGAGCTCCTGAACAGACCAATTTCAAGCGCTGAAATCAAAGAAACAATAAAAAATCTGCCAACAAAAAAAATGCCATGGTCTGGATGGCTTCACACCAGAATTCTATCAAACCTTCAAAGAAGAGTTTATTCCCATACTGCAGAAATTATTCCAGAAAATTGAGGAGGAAGGAATCTTCCCCAACATGTTCTACGAAGCAAACATCACCCTGACACCAAAACCAGGAAAAGACCCAACTAAAAAGGAGAACTTCAAACCAATTATCACTAATGAATACAGATGCAAAAATTCTCAACAAAATCCCAGCCAACAGATTACAGTTTATCATCAAAAAAAGTCAGACATCATGATCAAATAGGTTTCATCCCAGGGATGAAAGGCTAGTTTAACATACGGAAGTCCATAAACGTTATTCACCGTATCAACAGAAGCAAAAACAAAGAGCATATGATCCTTTCAATACATGCAGAAAAAGCATTTCATAAAATCCAGCATCCTTTTCTATTTAGAACACTGAGGAGTACAGGCATTTCTTTCTTTTTTTTTTTTTTAAGAAAAAAATATTTAGGATTTATTTAAAGGCCTGAAAACATTCAGAATGATACCACTGGTAGCACATTTCTTAAACTGATGGAAGCTATCTATGACAAACTCACAGCTAATATTTTACTGAATGGAGTAAAACTGAAAGCTTTTCCACTTAGAACTGGAACCAGACAAGGGTGTCCTCTGTCACAATTACTATTCAACAAAGTGCTGGAAGTTCTAGCCAATACAATTAGGCAAGACATGGAAAAAAAGGGCATCCAAATGGGAGCAGAGGAGGTCAAACTCTCCCTCTTTGCTGACGATTTATCTTATACTTAGAGAACCCCAAAGACTCAACCACAAGACTTCTGGAAGTCATCAAAAAATACAGTAACGTCTTAGGATATAAAATCAATTTTTACAAGTCAGTGCTCTTTGTATACTCCAATAACAGCCAAGATGAGAGGCTAATTAAGGACACAATTCCCTTCACCATAAATACCTAAGAATATACCTAACAAAAGAGGTGAAAGACCTCTATAAAGAAAATTATGAAACCCTAAGAAAGGAAATAGCAAAGGATATTAACAAATGGAAGAACATACCTTCCTCATGGCTGGGAAGAATCAACACTGTTAAAATGTCTATACTTCCCAAAGCAATCTACCGATTCAATGCCATCCCTATTAAAATACCAACATCATACTTTCAAGACTTAGAAAAAACGATTCTTTGTTTTGTATGGAATCAGAAAAAACCTGTATAGCTAAGGCAGTTCTTAGTAATAAAAACAAAGCCAGGGGCATCAGCATACCAGATTTTAGGCTATACTACAAGGCCATAGTGGTCAAGACAGCATGGTAGTGGCACAAAAATAGAGACATAGACATTTGAAATTGAATAGAAAACCAGGAAATGAAACTAACATCTTATAGCTACCTAATCTTTGATAAACCAAACAAGAACATACAGGGGGGAAAGAATCCTTATTCAATAAATGGTGCTAGGGAGAACTGGATATCCACATGTAAAAGACTAAAATTAGACCTGCATTCCACTCACAAAAATTGATTCAAGATGGACAAAAGACTTAAATTTAAGGCATGAAACGATAAAAATCCTCAAAGAAAGCATAGGAAAACACTGGAAGATATTGGCCTGGGAAAAGACTTCATGAAGAAGACTGCCATGGCAACTGCAACAACAAAAATAAACAAATGAGACTTAATTAAACTGAAAAGCTTCTGTACAGCTAAGGAGACAATAACCAAAGTAAATAGACAACCTATACAATGGGAAAGGATATTGGCATATTTTGAATCAGATAAAAGCTTGATAACTAGGACCTATAGAGAACTCAAATTAATCCACATGAAAAAAGCCAACAATTCCATATATCAATGGGCAAGAGAGATGAATAGAAACTTCTCTAAAGAAGACAGACGAATGGCTAGCAAACATGAAAAAGAGCTCACTGTCCCTAATAGAGAAATGCAAATCAAAACCACCAAGATATCATCTAACCTGAGCGACAATGGACCACATCACAAAATCTCAAAACTGCAGATGCTGGCGTGGATGTGGAGAGAAAGAAACACTTTTACACTGCTAGTGGGACTGCAAACTAATACAACCTTTTTGGAAGGAAGTATGGAGAACCCTCAAAAAACTCAAACTAGCCCTCCCATTTGATCCTGCAATCCCCTTACTGGGCATCTACCCAGAAGGAAAAAAATCCTTTTATCATAAGGACACTTGCACTAGACTGTTTATCGCAGCTCAATTTACAATCGCTAAAATGTGGAAACAGCCTAAATGCCCACCAACCCAGGAATGGATTAATAAATTGTGGTATATGTATACCATGGAATACTATTCAGCCATTAAAAATGATGGAGCCTTTACATCCTTTGTATTAACCTGGATGGAAGTGGAACACATTATTCTTAGTAAAGCATCACAAGAATGGAGAAGCATGAATCCTATGTATTCAATTTTGATATGAGGACCATTAATGACCTAGTACATGGTGGGGGGTGGGGGAAGGGGAGAGTAGAGAGAGAGATAAGGAGGGAGGGGTGTGGGGGAAAGGAAGAGCAGAGAGGGAAGGAGGCAGGGGGCTGGGGTCTTGGTGTGTGACACACCTTTTGGGGGCAAGACAATTGTAAGAGCGACTTAACAAATGCAATCAGTGTAACCTGGTTTCTTGTACCTCAATGAAGTCCCAACAATAAAAACAATAAAATAACCATAATAAATAAATAAATAAATAAACAAATAAATAGTGGGCGGGGGTGGGGGGGAAGTGGCCTCCATAATAATTCTTAGATCTCTAGGGCCTAGCACAAAATAAGTGTGCTCAGTACATGTTTAATAAATGAATGACATTCAAACCATACTGTATTCTGCTACTTTCCCTCAATAAATAGTCTCCTATAAAAAAAACAAACAAAAAAAACCACTACTCTTTATTCATGCTGCTCAAATCTGAAATATCAAAGCTTTATAGCTAGGGGTAAGAGGAAGCCCATGTCCATACTTGTCCTGGCCACTTGGTCAACTCTGGTCTCAAGCTAAGACCAAGAAGACCAGCACCACAGCTCAGAAGCAATATAAGCCTGGGTGAGAAGGCCCATCTCCAAAACAGCCTGTCGAGAGCACAAAGGCCATGACTCTAGCTATGGCATGGACCACACGAGAATGGTCTTCTAGACTCTTATAGCTTTGAAGTTGTAGTAATTTCTAAGACATGCTCAGTAGACAACCTCTCATAGACTGGGAATGAGATTCAATGCATGAAGTAAAAGAGACTCATGAGTATAGAAACAAACTTACCACAGAAACAAGTATAGGTATTAGGAACATGTGCAGAAACATTCTGACAGGCAGGGCACCTCCAACCACTCTGGCCATCTGTCAAGAAAAATGAACATAAGCCAAATAAATCTCTTTCAAAAGCACATGTAATTTTTAAAAATTTAAATCCATCCGGGCGGCGCCTGTGGCTCAGTCGGTAAGGCGCCGGCCCCATATACCGAGGGTGGCGGGTTCAAACCCGGCCCCGGCCAAACTGCAACAAAAAAATAGCTGGGCGTTGTGGCGGGCGCCTGTAGTCCCAGCTACTCGGGAGGCTGAGGCAAGAGAATCGCTTAAGCCCAGGAGTTGGAGGTTGCTGTGAGCTGTGTGATGCCATGGCACTCTACCGAGGGCCATAAAGTGAAACTCTGTCTCTACAAAAAAAAAAAAAAAAAAAATTTAAATCCATCCAAAAGAAGCCACAATATTGAAACAAGAACAGTAATTTCAATGTTAAGTATAAAAGATGTTTGAGAAACAAATTCACAACACTGAATGCTTTGCTTAAATACTGTATTTTGGGCTTGTATTTATAAGGACTTTGAGAAACAGTGAATCAAGGGGGTATCCATTTTGTTTTATTATTCCTAATGTCAACATTATCTAAATCTTTTTTTTTTTTTTTTGTAGAGACAGAGTTTCACTTTATGGCCCTTGGTAGAGTGCCGTGGCCTCACACAGCTCACAGCAACCTCCAACTCCTGGGCTTAAGCGATTCTCTTGCCTCAGCCTCCCGAGTAGCTGGGACTACAGGCGCCCGAAACAACGCCCGGCTATTTTTTGGTTGCAGTTTGGCCGGGGCCGGGTTTGAACCCGCCACCCTCGGTATATGGGGTCGGCGCCTTACCGACTGAGCCACAGGCACCGCCCCCATTATCTGAATCTTAGTTCAAAAAGATAGCATCTTGCTGTGTGGCCTAGGCTGGAGTACAGGGGCATGACCATAGCTCACTGTGACTTTGAACTCCTGGGATCAAGCAATCCTCCGCCACAGCCTCTTGAGCTGCTGGGACTATAAGTGTGTGCCACCATGTTCAGCTAATTTTTCAAGTTTTTTTGAAAGACAGGGTCTCAGGTGGCACCTGTGGCTCAGTGAGGAGGGCACCGGCCCCATATACTGAGGGTGGCAGGTTCAAACCCGGCCCCGGCCAAACTGCAACAAAAAATAGACGGGTGTTGTGGCAGGCGCCTGTAGTCCCAGCTACTCAGGAGGCTGAGGCAAGAGAATTGCCTAAGCCCAAGAGCTGGAGGTTGCTGTGAGCTGTGATGCCATAGCACTCTACTAAGAGTGACAAAGTGAGACTTAGTCTCAAAAAAAAAACCAAAAAAACAACAAACAAAAAACAAAGAAAGATAGGGTCTCACTATATTGCCCAGACTAGTCTCAAACTCCTGGCCTCAAGAGATCCTTCTGCCTTGGTTTCCCAAAGTGCTGGGATTACAGGTGTGAGCCACTGCACTGGGTTAAAATATTTCAGTATATCCAGAAAAACCCATACAGTTTGAATTAGAAAGCTATAGTTTAGAAGCATACTATATAACATTAGCATTATCCATAGCATACTAGCATACTTTGGGAGAAGCCCACAATATACTATAGAGAAGATTTGTCAAAGGCAGAAGAAACTTGTTCTAAAAGTAAATTAAATAGTTGCTTTGTATAAATTTCAAAAGCAAACTATATAAGAAATACTTTCTATAGCACTGTTATTGAACCAAAGAACTTTTTTTTTGTCACCCTGGGAAAAGTGCTGTGGTGTCATCTCAATCTCAAACTCTTGTGCTCAAGAGATTCTCTTGCCTCAGCCTCCCAAGTAGCTGGGACTACAGGTGCCCACCACAATGTTCAGCTATTTTTAGAGATGGGGATCTCGCTCTCACTCAGCCTGGTCTCGAACTTGTGAGCTCAGGCAGTCCACCCATCCCAGCCTCTCAGTGTGCTAGGATTACAGGTGCAAAAGACCCCATTACTAAAAGGAAAGGAAAAAAACCCAGAAAAATTAGCTGAGCCTGGTGGCATGTAACGGTCAGGAGGCTGAAGCAGGAGGACTACTTGAACCCAGGAGTTTGAGATTGCAGTGAGCTATGATGATGTCACTGTACTCTAGCCCAGGCAAAAGTGAGACCCGGTATCAAAATAAAAAATAAGAAGGGGGCGGCGCCTGTGGCTCAGTCGGTAAGGCACCGGCCCCATAAACCGAGGGTGGTGGGTTCAAACCCGGCCCTGGCCAAACTGCAACCAAAAAATAGCCGGGCGTTATGGTGGGCACCTGTAGTCCCAGCTACTTGGGAGGCTGAGGCAAGAGAATCGCTTAAGCCCAGGAGTTGGAGGTTGCTGTGAGCTGTGTGAGGCCACGGCACTCTACCGAGGGCCATAAAGTGAGACTCTGTCTCTACAAAAAAAAAAAAAAAATAAAAAAAATAAAAAAAAATAAGAAGGGTAAATAACAGATTAAAAAATACAGTTAGGTGGAAGGAATAAAATCTGGTGTTTTGTGGCATAATAAGATGATTACAGTTAAAAACAATTTTTGGTATATTTCAAAATAACTAGAAGAGTAAAGCTGAATGTTCCTAACACAAAGAAATGATAAATATATGAGATGATGGATATTCCAATTACCCTGACTTAATCATTACACATTGTACGTCTGTATCGAAATATCACATGTACCCCATAAATATGTACAACTATTATATATGCATAAAAATAAAAATTTAAAAATGGAAAAAGGGCCAGGCGTGGTGGCTCATGCCTGTAATCTCAGCACATAGGGAGGCTGAGGCAGGAAGATTGCTTGAATCATGGAGTTTGAGACCAGCCTGGGTAACATAGCAAGACCCTGTCTCTAAAATTAAAAAAATTTAGCCAGAAGGGATGGCACAGTGCGTATAGTCCCTCCCAGCTAGTCAGAAGGCTGAGGCAGAAGGATTGCCTGAGCCAAGGAGTTCAAGGCTGTAGATAACTATGATTACACCACTGCATTCTAGCCTGTGAGCAATAGAGCAAGACCCTGTCTCTAAAAAAAAAAAAGAAAGAAAAAATAATTAAAATAGAGTTATTGTCCTGTCTCTAAAAAAAAAAAAAGAAAGAAAAAATAATTAAAATAGAGTTATTGTATAATACAATAATCACACTACTATGTATATACCCCCCTCAAAATAAAATCAATAGGTAAATCAATAAATAAAAGCTAACATTTCCCAGCCTGAGCAAGAGTGATACTTCATCTCTACTAAAAATAGAAAAACACTAGCTGGGCTGGTGGTGTCTATAGTCCCAGCAACTACTAGGGAGGCTGAGACTAGATTGCTCAAACCCAGGAATCTGAAGTTGCTGTGAACTATGATGCCATGGCACTCTATCCAGGGTGATTGAGTGAGACTGTCTCAAAAAAAAAAAAAAAAAAAAAGCTAACGTTTTCAATAATACCCTAAGTATAATTTAATATTGTTACATTCAGATGGTTTATTTAAGATCCATAGCTGAATTCTGGTCATCTGAAACATGTGACTAAGGTAGCATACTCTCCTTCCAGATAAATACTTAAGAGAAATTATACAGGCCAGGCATTGTGGCTCACACCTTTAATCCTAGCACGCTGGGAGGCCGAAGCAGGTGAATCGCCTGAGCTCAGGAGTTTTGAGACCAGCTTGAGCAAAAGCGAGATCCCAGTCTGTACTAAACATAGAAAAACTAGCTGGGTGTGATGGCACATGCCTGTAGTCCCAGCTACTCAGGACAATGAGGCAAGGAGATTGCCTGAGCCCAAGAGTTTGAGGTTGCTGTGAGCTATGACACTGCAGCACTCTACCGAGGGCAAAAAAAAAAAAAAAAAAAAAAAAAGAGAGAGAGAGAGAAATTATATTTTTAAAGGTAGGTTTAAAACTTGAACATATCAGATGGATGAGAATAACTACTCAGAAGAAAAAAATAATTCACCTGCTTGAGATGCTGGAGACCTTGCCCATTTCTTTATGCAGTTCAAGTGAAACACATGATAACAGCTCTGACAACTCCACACTGGGGCTATGACACGAACCAATTCACAGCACACCATGCATTCATATTTTTCCGTGGTTAGCTGTTCAACCAGAGAACCTGTTTTAAAAAATAAAACAAAATAAAAAGATAAATTCAAACACAGAAAAGCATTCCTTACACTTCCCAACCAAGGATCAACAAGTCATTTGAGAGAAAAATCCATACACAGAGATTTGAAGGGACATCTGATTCTGAGTAAGGCAGCTGGCTGTTCAGATTCTTGGCCAGGAAAATGTTGAGGTAGAGGATCTAGGAAGGGGACATTCAGATGGAGATTCCTACAAAGTAAACATTCCCAAGATATTGCCCAGGAAAATACCCGAGTAGCCAAATGCTCCTTAGAACACAGCTTGAGCATGCATGGAGCATAGGATGTTGCCATGCATACTCTGATTTCAAGAGGCCTTAATATAACAGACCCATAGATTTAGGCTCAGGAGAGGCTTGTGAAGCTGCACTCTTCAGCTATAAGAAGCCTAAACCTGGGCAGGTTCCTACATCATATGGCTGGTGAGATACTTCTAGCAATTGCACTAAAGTCTTTAGTCATTCACTCAACAAAGATATGCTTAATGCCTATCACAACCCCAGGGTATGGTTACCAGACTGAAGAAGACAGTCTCTGACTCTAAGGACTCACCATCTAATGAGAGAGACCATGTATAGCATTTTAAGACTCCTCCCAGGTTTATTCCTGAATGCCTTCACTCACTTCCAGATTTATTCCTCAAACACAATCTCCACAAAGTCCTAATATAGCCAGGCTCTCTCAAAGCTGAGTGTATATGTGTATGTGTGTATTTCTTAGTATTACTGTTGTTTTCAGGTCCAAATAGGTTAAAAGAAATAACTGACCTCAAATACAACATTCTAAGCACTATGCTGAAGCACTTTACACAAATTATTTAATCCTCTCCACAGGCTGTAACATAGGTGCCATTTTTAATACGCATAAGCTAAGGCTTCAAGCGATTATATTACTCCCCCAGAGTCAAAGAACTAAAAATTTAAAACTCAAAAATTCTGGCTTGGTGCCTGTAGCTCAGTGAGTAGGGCACTGGCCACATACACTGAAGCTGGCGGGTTCGAGTCAGGCCCAGGCCTGCTAAACAATAGTGACAACTGCAACTAAAAAAAATAGCCGGGCGTTGTGGCGGGTACCTATAGTCCCAGCCACTCTGGAGGCTGAGGCAGGAGAATCGCGACATATGTCACTAGGGTGACATAGTGAAACTATGTGTCAAAAAAACCCAAAAAACCCAAAAAAGGGGCAGTGCCTGTGGCTTAGTGAGTAGGGTGCTAGCCCCATATACCGAGGTTGGTGGGTTCAAATCCAACACTGGCTGAACTGCAACAAAAAAATAGCCGGGCGTTGTGGTGGGTGCTTGTAGTCCTAGCTACTTGGGAGGCTGAGGCAAGAGAATCCCCTAAACCCAGGAGTTGGAGGTTGCTGTGAGCTGTGTGACACCGCCACGGCACTCTACCGAGGGCAATAAAGTGAAACTCTGTCTCTACCAAAAAAAAAAAAACAACCCTCAAAATTCAATCACATCATTATCTGACTCAAAGGGTCACATTTAAATCATTATATAATATTGGGTCTCCCATGATTACTTTGTAAATGTTCAATATAACATCAAAAGAAATACAGAATACCCTGAGACTGTAAGCTCTGTGGGTAGGCACAAGGCCTTGTCTACTTTGTTCAGCGTAGGATTTCCAATGTTCACCGTGCACCAAGTGCTCAAAAACTGCTGAATGAACAAATAAACGAGTGGCATCTAGTCTGTTTGATTATTTCTTGCTAAAACTGTGGGCATCACCTAAATTGTTGAATAGCTTTCTCCCTTTATTCTCTCTCTGGAATAAAGACACATTGTGTGGCTGATTAATGGGAAACGTACTTGTTTTACATTATACACGAGTACATCATAAAACTGAATTCCATTATAAAACCAAAGAACAAGACTTAGATTCTTTCTTAAAAGTAGGGGTACCCTGTGCAGGTTAAAATCTTTGAATAACAAAGTTAATTATATTTTCTATAAGTCAGCATGTTACATGAAGAAGATTCTAGTGGGATAAGTTAAATAAAAGAGCTCATGAGAAATTTAGTTGGAGGCATCTATACACAAGAGTCTGTTTGGGACAGAGGAATAATCTGGGAAAATTATACTTGGGGTGAATTTTACAGAAAATGCCTCCTGACCACTTCAGAATAGAAATGACTTAGACGTAAAGGGCATATAAAAGTAAGTGAAATATGGAACATACTTAAAAACACTGCATACTCTGTTATTTTGATTTTTACCCTGAAGATATATTTTTATTTTATTGTTTCTCTTATTCATCAGGTTTAGAGCTTACTAATAAATAAGCATTGTTTTATAAGTGTTGTTTTAAAACCTAGTTGCAGTAAAATTTGACCACTAGGATGCACATACATAGGGATGTGATGATGGCTACTACATTTGAATAACCCACAAATTAACTGCCAGCCATTTCCAAAGGCTTTCTCTCTCATATTTGATATCCAATATCAGCTAATTCTACTGGCTCTACCTGGAAAATATATTCAGAATCCAACCACTGTTGCTATCCCTCTGGTTCAAATCACATTTAGCTCACCTGGATTATTACAATGGCCTCCTAACTAATATTTTCCCACTTCTGCCCTAGCCCTACAGTTAGTTCTCACCACAGCAGCCCAAGGAAGACTATTAAAATGCAAATTAGGAGGCAGTGCCTGTGGCTCAGTGGGTAGGGCACGCACCCCAAATACCAAGGGTGGCAGGTTCCAAACCTGACCAGCTAAAACAGCAATGAGAATTGCAACAAAAAATAGCCAGGTGTTGTGGCAGATGCCTGTAGTCCCAGCTACTCGGGAGGCTAAGGCAAGAGAATGGCTTAAGCCCAGGAGTTGGAGGTTGCTGTGAGCTGTGAACCCACAGCATTCTACCGAGGGCGACAAAGTGAAACCTTGTCTGAAAAAAAAAAAAAATAAATAAATAAAATGCAAATTAGGGTAGGTGTGCAGGCTCAAGCCTGTAATCCCAGCACTTTGGGAAGCCAAGGCAGGAGGACTGCTTGAGGCCAAGAGTTCTGAGAATAGCCTGGGCAATATAGTAAAGCCATCATCTCTACAAAATTTAAAAAACCTAGCTTGACTCTGCAAAATTAAAAGACTAGCTTGGGGGTGGCGTCTGTGGCTCAGTAGGTAGGGCACCTGACCCATATACTGAGGGTGGCGGGTTTGAACCTGACCCAGCCAAACTTCAACAAAAAAATAGCGCCTGTAGTCCCAGCTACTCGGGAGGCTGAGGCAAGAGAATTGCTTAAGCCCAGAAGTTGGAGGTTGCTGTGAGCTGTGACACCACAGCACTCTACTGAGGGCAAAAAAGTAAGACTCTGTCTCTGAAAATAAAATTAAAAACAAACAACAACAAAAAAAAACTAACTTGGTAGTCCCAGTCATTTGGGAGGCTGAGGCAGAAGTTAATTATATTTTCTATAAGTCAGCATGTTACATGAAGTATGAGTTTGAGGTTACAGTGAGGTATGATGATGCCATTGTACTCTAGCCTGGGCAAAAGAGCAAAAGAGGTCTGTCTCAAAAAGAAAAAGCAAATTAGGTAATGTCACTGTTTCGTTTAGAACTTACCAATGGCTTCTACCTCATATGCCTGTAAAAGCCAAAATCCTATCACTTCCCAGTCCTTGCTGCTATTCCTCTTTCCCTGGGTCACTAATCTGAGATATTGGCCTCCTTCCTATTTCTCAAATTAACATGCAGATCCCCTTCCTGCAGCCTTTACACTTGACATTCCCTCTGCCTAGAGATTTTTCCCTAGATATCTACACAGCTCAATCTCTCATCTCTTTCAGATGTTTACTCAAAATGTGACCTTCTCTTCCTGCTGATAAGGGGGCTAAATTAAAAAATAAAAATAGGGCTGGAGTTGGTAGCTCACACCTGTAATCCCAGCACTCTGGGAGACTGATGCGGGTGGACTGCCTGAGCTTAGAGGAGTTTGAGACCAGCCTGAGCAAGAACAGCCGAGCAAGAGCGAGACCCCATCTCTAAAATAGCCATCATTGTGACAGATGCTTATAGTCCCAGCTACTCACTTGAGCCCCAGTATTTGAGGTTGCTTCGAGCTATGACACCACGGCACTCTGCCAAAGGCGACAAAGTGAGACTCTGTCTCAAACAAAAAAAACAAAAACAAAGACATTACCTTTTCATAAGGCATTCCCTGGCCACACTTTAAAAAAACTGCAACCCAGGCGGCGCCTGTGGCTCAGTCAGTAAGGCGCCGGCCCCATATACCGAGGGTGGCGGGTTCAAACCCGGCCCCGGCTGAACTGCAACCAAAACATAGCCGGGTGTTGTGGTGGGCTCCTGTAGTCCCAGCTACTCGGGAGGCTGAGGCAAGAGAATCGCTTCAGCCCAGGAGTTGGACATTGCTGTGAGCTGTGAGATGCCACGGCACTCTACCGAGGGCGATAAAGTAAGACTCTATCTCTAAAAAAAAAAAAAAACTGCAACCCACTCCCTCAACATTCTGTAACCCTCTTCCATAATGTGTTTTCTTTCACTATTTGAGACACCATGTATTTTACTTATTTTATCTTGCTTATTATCTAACTTTACACATAGAATGTATACTACTTAAGGGCAGAGATTTTTACTAGAGTGGTGCCTGGGACATACAGCACTGAGTAATACTTGTTGTATAAATGAATGACAATAATAAATAAAAATAACAAAATGTTCCAGAAAGGTCCTGTTAAAAGAGACAGTGTAATTCTTTCACTGACAATATTAATCTTCTCTTCAGTTTTATCAAAACATCCCTAACATGTAAAATATGGTATTGTCCTCGAATGCTCTGTGCTGATACTCTACCATGTTTCAGGTCCAAGACTTGTCCATGGTGGGTGGCAGCCCTGTCCTGACCATTGGCTCTTCATCAATCATAGTAGGTCTTCTCCTACTAGGGCTTCCCTATCATGTCTCAGTCACAGTTATGTCTACTCTATACTTGTAGCTGGACAGCATGCTAGTTAAGAGGTTGATGACCCACTGAAATACTCAGAAGAACAGACCTAACTAAAGTATTGACTGCAAACTTTTTAGATATATCAGTAACTGTTAAAAAGACAAAAATCCTGATTTGAAAAATCCAAGATTAAAAAGATTTTTTTGGAGACAATCAGTAGAGTTTGATTGTGGACTGGGTGTTAGATGATTTCAAGAAAGTATCGCTAATTTTGTGAAGTGTGAAGAAAGCACAATGGTCATGTAAGAAAATGGTCATTTGTTTTAAAAGATGTATACTTGGGTTTGGCACCTGTAGCACAGTGGTTGTGGCAAAGGTCACATACACTGAAGCTGGTGGGTTCAAACCCAGCCTGGGCCAGCTAAACAACAATGACAACTGCAACAAAAAAATAGCCGGGCATTGTGGCGGGCACCTGTAGTCCCAGCTACTTGGGAGGCTGACGCAAGAGAATTGCTTAGGCCAAAGAATTTGAGGTTGCTATGAGCTGTGACACCACCGCACCCTACTGAGGGCAACACAGTAAGACTCTGTCTCAAAATACATAAATAAATAAATAAATGTATATTTCACTGGGTGCCCACAGCACAGTGGTTACGGTACCACAGCCACATGAACCAAGGCTGGCGGGTTTGAGCCCAGCCCGGGCCAGCTAAACAATAATAACTGCAACAAAAAAATAGCCGGGCGTTGTGGCAGGCGCCTGTAGTCCCAGCTACTTGGGAGGCTGAGGCAAGAAAGTCGCTTAAGCCCCAGAGTTTGAGGTTGCTGTGAGCTGTATGCCACAACACTCTATTGAGGGCAACAGAGTAAGACTCTGTCTCAAAAAAAAAAAAGATGTATACTGGAAGCAAATGGGGATAAAATAACCTCAAATCTGGAATTCATCTTTTTTTTTCTTTTGCAACAGAGTCTTACTTTGTTACCCCTGGTAGAAAGCCATGGTGTCGTAGCTCATGGCAACCTCAAACTCTTAGGCTCAAGTGATCCTCTTTCCTCAGCTTCCCAAGTAGCTGGGACTACAGGCACCTGCCAGAACACCTGGCTATTTTCAGAGACAGGGTCTCACTCCTAAGTCAGGCCACAGCACTCAGCCTGAAATTTACTTTAAAATATACTAGCAAAGAAAAAAAAAAGGAATACTGTTGAACCTCTGAAAGTTGACCACCCAAGGGACTATAACAAACTGGTCAATACACAGAGGTGGTCCACATAAGGACCTAGGGCTACTGTACTGACATGTACATGAGGTGCATGTCTGGTTTATGAAAATTAGATCAATTTAAGGAGGTGGTCAATGTAGGGAGGTAGTTGACTATGAAAGTTCTACTGCATATAAAACAAACAAATACTTATCTATTTTATGCTGGGCATGGTGGCTCACACCTGTAATCCTAGCACTCTGGGAGGCTGAGGCTGGTGGATTGCCTGAGCTTACAGGTTAGAGACCAGTCTGAGCAAGAGCAAGACCCCATCTCTAAAAAACAGCCGGGCATTGTGGTGGGTGCCTGTAGTCCCAGCTACTAGAGAGGCTGAGACAAGAGAATCACTTGAGCCCAAGAGTTTGAGGTTGCTGTGAGCTATGAGCTATGACTCCAGGGCACTATACTGAAAGTGAGACTGTGTCTCAAAAAAAAAAAATAAAAAAATAAATAGATAAATAAAATAAAATAAAAATTGTCAGGAATTGTGGTGGGCACCCGTAGTCCTAGCTACTTGGGAGGCTGAGCCAAGAGAATTGCTTAAGCCCAAGAGTTTGAGGTTGCTATGTGCTGTGATGCCATGGCATTCTACCTAGGGTGACACACTCTACCAAGGGTGACATCAAAAAAAAAAACACCCCAAAACAAAAAAACAACTAAGCCAGGCACAGTGGCTCATATTTGTAATCCTAGTACTCTGGGAAGCTAGGGCAGGAAGATTCCTTGAGCTTAGGAGTTTGAGACCAGAGTAAGAGTGAGATTCTGTGTCTCCACTAAAAATAGAAAAATCAGCAGGTGTTATGGTGGGTACCTGTTTTCCCAGCTACTTGGGAAGCTGAGGCAGGAGGATCACTTGAATCCGTGAGTTTGAGGCTGCTCTGAGTTAGGCTGACACTACAGCATTCTAGCCTAAATGACAGAGTGAGACTCGGTCTTGGGGGGAAAGAAAAGTTAAACCTGATTATATCTGGGCAGTGGGTTATAGGCAAGATACCCACTAAAGTAACTTTAGTAAGTTACCACACTAAAACTAAGGCAGCTATTTTTTAAAAAGCTAATATAAGTATGGTCAACATATTCAAGTTGGTCTTGCTAAGTCTGAAGCATATATGTCAGACATCATGTATATTTATGTTAAGTCTAAAGCTTGTAGGGGCTGGTAGTAAAGAGGAAGAAGTCAGCACAGCATAGAAGAAAGGATGGAGTTGGCTGAAATCCAAGTGAGAAGATCAGAGGGTTGATTTAAAACCCAAGGAAATACCAACAGTTAGGAAAGAGGTGGAGAAAGAGAAACTTGAAGAACACAAACAGGAATAGTCGAGAAGAATAAGTAGTACCAGAAATGTGTAGTGTTAATAGCTGGGCGTTGTGGCGGGCGCCTGTAGTCCCAGCTACTCGGGAGGCTGAGGCAAGAGAATCACTTAAGCCCAAGAGTTGGAGGTTGCTGTGAACTGTGACGCAATGGCATTCTACCAAGGGTGAAAAGTGAGACTCTGTCTCAAAAAACAAAAACAAAACAAAACAAAAAAAAAAACAAACAAAAAAAGAAATGTGTGGTGTCAATGGACTTAAGAAAGTTAAACTTCAAAAAAGACACACACGCGCGTCCCCACATCAAACCCAAAGGGAACTTCAGTATAATAAGGACTGAAAAACATCAGTGCACTGGATGTGGCAAATAGGAAGCCATTCATAACCTTAGCAATAGCTCTCTAAGTCAAGTGACAATGACAGAAGACAGAGAACTGAATTAAAATAGGAATGAGAAAGCAGAGTGGATGACTCTATTAGACTAGAATAAGAGGAGAGAATCTCACTGAGAAGCAGGGAAACTTTTTCTTTTGGAGGGTACAGAAGACCTGGCAAAAGCTTCAGGCTGAGAAATTAGAGTAAAAGATGCGAAAAGACTGATGAAAGGAAATAAAGGAGATTTCAGACTGAAAGACAAAGGATAGGCACAGATATCTCTGTTGAGAAAAGAGATACAAGCAAAAAGTTGAGAAAATTACACCAGAAGGTTTTCCCTTTCTCAGTGAAGTAGGTTCACTAAAATTGAAGATGAATGTAGAAATAAAAAAAAAATCCTAAGTCCCCTAATGGACTTATGGACCCTCTCTTAGCCAATGGGACCCTAGAGAAAACTTAAGCAAGGAAATACCAACAGTTTTCATAACCCTGACAGGCCAGACATGCCTCATTATACCCTTCCTTTGTTAACTCCATTAGGCTTTCTTCCCTAAGGACCAAGGAGAAAATAGCCCTTTGGAAAGACCTGTTCCACCACTGATTTGAATCAAGCACCTAATGCTGCTCCTCCTTTTGTGGTTTCAACACTACAACTGACTGGACTTCCTTCTGGAGAAGGGGCCAAGTATCACAGAATGTTCTGGCCAGTCTACAGAAGATGCACTCCCAGAGTTTTCCTGTCCTGTGTTTACTTTTTGATGTCAGAAGGCCCCACTGTTGGATCATGCTAATGCTGCCATTTTTTGTACATGCAACCTATGAAGGGGCATGAAAGGTCAACTGCACGTGTGCAGAATTCTCCTTTCATAAATATTCATGACTCCTCCTATAGGCTGTTAAATATGTACATCTGATCATCACACTCAGCATAAATTCCTGTGTGAGGCTATACCTGTCAGCCTGTCAGAATGGCCACCCCACAGGCTACAACTCTTTATGAGAAATAAAGCTTTCCTTTCCAAAGTTACAACCATCATTATTCTTCAGCTGACATAGTAAATAACAGGCTTGAGTAACAGTGGAAGAGGCTTAGAGTGGTCTTAGATGAAAATGAAAAGGAGGGCGGCGCCTGTGGCTCAAGGAGTAGGGCGCCAGTCCCATATGCCAGAGGTGGCGGGTTCAAACCTAGCCCCAGCCAAAAACCACAAAAAAAAAAAAAAAAAAAAGAAAATGAAAAGGAAAGCTGACCAATGTCATGTAAAGAGAAAAGGGCAGTACAGAAAACCAACTTACCGTCAAAGATACTTACCAAGACATACTATGTATTGGGCACTCTTTCAACACTAAGAATATGGTAGCCTGGTGAGCAAATTAGGCAAAAGTCATCTGCGCTTACAAAGCTTATTATCTAGCGTCAGAAGGTAGACAATAAACAATAAATGATAAAAATATGTCCTGTCATCAGACAGTGATAAGTGCTATGAAGAAAAATAAACCAAGAAAAGAAGACAAAGAAAACTAACAGTGGGTTAAGTATTATTGTTTTAAATAAGGTGATCAGAAAGACTTTTCTAAGAATGTTAATGAATGTGCAGCAGTGCCAAATCTGTGTGGTTACATGCTTCCTGGAAAAGCATTCAGTTACCCTGATGCTCGAATGGAAAAAGCGGATTTTCCAGGGATGGGATTCTGTCAAATGAGTTGGCCTCAAACTCCGGGGTTCAAGCAATCTACCTGCCTCAATTTCCCAAGTAGCTGGGACTACAGAGGCCCACCACAATGCCTGGCTAATTTTTCTACTGTTAGTAGAGATGGGGTCTCATTCTTGCTCAGGTTGGTCTTGAACTCCGGAACTCAAGCAATCCTCCTGTCTCAGTCTCCCAGAGTGCTAGGATTAGACGTGTGAGCCACCATGCCTGGCAGAAACTGGGTGTTTTGTTATCACTCACTGAATGATGAATCCAGACAGTCTGAGAGAATAGGAGCAATATTAGTACAGAATAAGACCACCAGCCTGAGCAAGAGCAAGACCTCATCTCTACTAAAAACAGAAAAATTAGCCAGGCATTTTGGTGGGCACCTGTAGTCCCAGCTACTCAGGAGGCTGAGGTAGAAGGATCACTTGAGCCCAAGAGTTTGAGGTTGTTGGGAGCTACAAAACCATAGCATTCTACCCAGGGTGACAGAGTGAGACTGTCTCTCAAACAAAACAACAACAACAAAAAAATACCCAACAGAACAAGAGACCACTCTTAAACAACCATGGACACTTATTTTGGGGTGATCCTCTCCATTCCAATCAAGATTTCATCTCCACCATGCTAATAAAACTGCTCTTATCAAGACTAATAACCTTCACATTGTCAAATCAAATAGCTAATACGCAGTTGTCATCTTTCTGGACCTATCAGTAGCACTGGGCACAATTGATCACCCCCTCCTCCCGGAATCTTTTATTTGGCATTTAGAATATGATTCACTTCCTAGCTCAATTACTACTCATTCTCCATCTCCTCTGCGGGATCCCATCTTCCAATTTTGAAACACTGGGGTATAATAGCAACGCTCAGTCTTCAAGCTTTTCTTCTCTAAATACATTCACACCTTAGGAGATGTCCTCTAGTTCCTTAAATAAAATCTCTATACACAGACAATTACCAAATTTAAATCTCTAGTCCAGCTCTCTTCCCATATGCCATTATTTTATATCAACTCCCCACTTAACATGTTTATTTGGAGGTCAAATTTGAGGTATCCAAAATTATTAAGCTTCCTTGAACAAGAGGTAAATAAAAGGAAAAACAACATTTCCTACAAAAAAGAAAAAAAAGGGCGGCGCCTGTGGCTCAAGGAGTAGGGCGCCAGTCCCATATGCCAGAGGTGGTGGGTTCAAACCCAGCCCCGGCCAAAAAAAAAAAAAATATATATATATATAGTACATAACTTCATGTATTAAAAAAAAAAAAAAAAAAAAGACTAAGAACTGTCTCAAATGAGAGATTAAGCAGACATGACTAAATGTAATGTATCCTGGATTTGATCCTAGAACAGAGAAAGGACATTAATAGAAAAACGCGGGCAGCACTTGTGGCTCAGTGAGTAGGGCGCCGGTCCCATATGCCGGAGGTGGCGGGTTCAAAACCCAGCCCCGGCCAAAAACCACCAATAAAAAAAAAAAAAAAAAGAAAAAAAGAAAAACGAGTGAAATCCAAAGTCTGCAGTTTAGTTAATACTACTGCACCAATATTGCTTTCTTAGTTTTGACAAAGGTACTCTGGTTATTTAACATGTTAACATTAGAGGAAGCCTGGTGAAAGATACATGAGAATTCTTTGTATGACCTTCACAACTTTCCTATAAACATAAAATAATTCTGAACTAGCAAGTTTTTTAGAAAAACACTTTTTTCTCACTTTTATCAGTTCAGTAAATGCCAATTCCATTCTTCTAAATCACTCAGGCACAAAATCTTTGCTCTTATCATTGACTCATTCTCTTATATCCAACTCTAACCTATCAGCCTGGTCATAGTGAGACCCCATCTCAACCAAAATTTTTAAAAATTAGTTGGGAGTGGTGGCATATACCTATAATCCAGCTACTCTGGAGCCTGAGGCAGGAGGATTGCTTGAGTTCAAGGTTGGAGTGAGCTACGGTCACACCACTATACTCCAGCCTAGGTGACAGAGACCCAGTTTCTTAAAAATACACACACACATTTTAATGATGTATATATGTGTATGTGTGTGTGTGTATATAAAATCATACCATCCCTTTTGCCAAAACCTTCCGGAAGCTTCTCATCTTCTTACTCAGAACCCAATAAACCTCAGCACCTCATGTTATCCAGCACCTGCTATCTCTTGGACCCCCTCCTGCCCTCCTCTTCATTGCCCACAATGCCCCACATCCATCTTAATTTGTTCCCCCTTCTCCCTGGAATACTCTTCTCCAAAAAGTCAAATAGCACACTTCTTTACCTCATTCTTCTCTGTTCAAATGCCTCCTCATCAAAGAGCTCAACCTATCTAAAACAGCACCCCGTCACTCTGTCCCTTAACCTACATTATATTTCTTTTAAGCCTTTATCACCACCTGACATATTAAATATTTAAGTGCTTTCTGCCTGTCTTCCCTATCAGAATGTAAAATCCCTGTACCTAGAACAGTGCTTGCCACATAGCAATTTAGCAATAAATATGAATGAAGTATTCTCAAGACTGGGAATAGGGCGGCGCCTGTGGCTCAGTGAGTAGGGCGCCGGCCCCATATGCCGAGGGTGGCGGGTTCAAACCCAGCCCCGGCCAAATTGCAACAAAAAAAAAATAGCCGGGCGTTGTGGCAGGGGCCTGTAGTCCCAGCTGCTCGGGAGGCTGAGGCAAGAGAATCACATAAGCCCAAGAGTTAAAGGTTGCTGTGAGCTGTGTGATGCCACGGCACTCTACCTGAGGGCAGTATGTGAGACTCTGTCTCTACAAAAAAAAAAACAAAAAAAAAAAGACTGGGAATAATGCAAGGATATAAGGTCCAGAGAAATCTGTCAGGCAGAATTCCAAGATGGTCTCCCGGACTTCCACCTTCCTGGTGTGCACATCCTGTATGATCTCTTTCCCTTGAGTATGGGTGGGCCTGACGTAATTAGACAAGATGTTTTAAAAGCGTCTTCAAGAAAGCAATCAGACAAACTTGAAGTTTCAGCAAGTGCTTTCCTGAAGGACCCAACGCAACAAAATACCATGTTGTGAAGAAGGCAACATGGCAGGAAGCTGTGAGTACCCTCTAGGAGCCAAGAGTGATTCCTCTGGCTAACAGCCAGCAAGAAAACAGGCACCTCAGTCCTATACCTATAAGGAACTAAATCCCACTAAAAGAGGACCCTGAGCCTCAGATGAGATTACATCCCTGGCCACATTTCAGCACTGTGAGACCCTGAGCAGAGAACATAGCTAACCTGGACTCAGACTCCTAACCCACAGAAAGTGTGAAAGAATAAACTTAAACTTGTGTTATCTTAAACCACTACATCTGTGGTAAATAATTATAAAGCAATAGGAAATTATTAACCAGCCTTAAGGATTCAAAACAACCCTAGCATAATAACATGCTTTGCTTCACACACAAGTTGAGTTTCCAAGGACTGCCTGGTGAATCAAGCAACTAGAAGAACCACGGGCCAGTGTATAAACAGGCCCTGGGCAAGTCGTGGCTTCACAGGTTAAGCTGTATCTCACAATAAAATGGAGGAAGACCAAGATGATGAAGATCTGCAAGAAGAGCTAGTGGAATAAAGCTAATAAGCCTTGATGAAATATACACTAGGCAAACTGATGGATGTCTTCAAATATCACAAAAGGCTGATTTGTAATGAGGAAAGGGGAGTTGTGAGAAGAGAGACTAGTTGCTATGCTGCTCCAGAGGATAAAACTTGAACCAAGAACAGAAAGTATTTATAGGAAAGAAGCTTTTAATTCAATGTAAGAATAAACTTTCTAACAGAGCTGATTACCGTTAATGTTCCAAGAGCCGTGTTAGGCAGCAGGGTTACAAAAAATGAAAACAGGCTTGGAGCCCGTAGCACAGTGGTTATGGTACCAGCCACATACACCAAGATACAGTCTTTAATTTTTTTGAGACAGTCTCACTTTGTTGTGGCATCATAGCTCACAGCAATCTCAAACTCTTGGGCTCAAGCGATTCTCTTGCCTTAGCCTCCCAAGTAGCTGGGACTACAGGTGCCCACCACAACACCAGGCTATATTTTTTTTTAGAGATGAGGTCTCATTCTGGCTAAGGCTGGTCTTGAACCTGTGAGCTCAGGCAATCCACTCACCTCGGCTTCCCAGAGTGCTAGGATTACAGGTGTAAGCCACCACACCTAGCCACAGTCTCTGATTTTAAGGAGCTTACAGACTAGTGAAGACACTGACACATAAACAAATTATAGTTTCTAGGAGTAAATTCTGCAATAGAAGCGTGTATATGTAAGAGAAAGACACACAAGTTCTGACAATTAATTGAAGTTTGTGAACTTGCCACTATGTGCTTACTTTGGCAACACTGTACAAACAACTCAGTAAGGTACCATAACTGTGGTATATCAGTATCTCACAGTTGTGTTAGTGTTGTGTTGACATATGGTGGTGTCTTGATGAATGGCCTTCATTATTTTTGTTGTGTGTTTTCATGGGCTGTGGCAAGAATGTCAGAGCTTAAATTAGAGCAATAAACAAACATTTGTGAATTTATTGTTAAACATGGCAAGAGAGGAAGTGAAATCAAGGACATGTTTCTCCAAGTTCTATGGGTATAATGCCATGAAGAAAATGGCAGTGTATGTGTGAATTAAACATTTTTCTGAGGGGAAAGAAAATGTCCCTGATGAAGAGAGGTCAGGGAAGACAATAACTAGCAGAACTGATGAAAACATTGCAAAAATTTGTCAATTTGTGTGTCAATGAAAATCATCTGCTGACCATGAGAAGCACAGCAGACTAAATAAACATTGATAAACAAGAACATCTTTTTTTTTTATTTTTTGTAGAGACAGAGTCTCACTTTATGGCCCTCTGTAGAGTGCCGTGGCCTCACACAGCTCACAGCAACCTCCAACTCCTGGGCTCAAGCGATTCTCTTGCCTCAGCCTCCCGAGCAGCTGGGACTACAGGCGCCTGCCACAACACCCGGCTATTTTTTGGTTGCAGTTTGGCCGGGGCTGGGTTTGAACCCGCCACCCTCGGTATATGGGGCCGGCGCCCCACCGACTGAGCCACAGGCGCTGCCCAACAAGAAAATCTTAACTGAAAATCTTGGCCAACAACTCATGCCACTTGCATCATAACAATGCACCAGATCACATGGCACTGTCTGGGAGGGAACTTTTAGCTAGGAAACAAATTACTGTCTTGGAACCCTCTCTTTAGTCACCTTACCTAGCCCTTAATGACTTTTTTCTTTATCCAAAGATAAAGGAAATATTGAAAGGAAGACATTTTGGTGACATTCAGGACATTAAGGGTAATATGGTGACAACTTTAATGGCTGTTCCAGAAAAAGAGTTCCAAAATAGCTTTGAAAGGTAGACTAGGCACTGGCGTGGGTGCACAGCTTCCCATGGGAAGTACTTCAAAGGTAACTGTAGTGATACTCCGCAATGAGGTATGTAGCACTTTTTCTAGGATGAGTCTGCAAACTTAACTGTCAAACCTTGTATATACAAGGGCTGGGATTAATGCTATCTACAGAGGTAAGAAGTTTCCTGAATATGTGACTAAAGTAGTTTTTGAAAAATGAGTAAGAATTCACCAGTGAGCTGAGTGACAAATTCTGGACAGAAGGAGCTGCATGCAACAGCATGAAAAGACAAAACAGGAAAAAAAAATGTGCTGGATACTGAGGCAGCAGCAGATGGGATTGCTGAGTAAGGCAGAGGTCAGAGTGTATAGGTGATGAGAACCAACAGAATTAAGCAGGAGAGTGACACAGTTCAATGTTTTGGAAAGATTATTCTCCAATCCTGGTATAAGAGATGAACTGAAAGAGAGACATTGAGAGATGGTGGGAACAGTTACGGCTCTGTGAGCAGACAGGATGAGGCACATGAGATGACGCAGGATGAAACCAACAGAAGCAGTAGGGATGTCATGATCCCCTATTTGCACTTTCACAAATCAAAAAAATCTTATAACCAGACATCTACACAACCCATGATCGCATTTAAACAAAAAAACTCACAAAAATACTTATTTGTATTTGCTTATGATATGTACAAAACTAAATGATTACCTACTGGAGAGAAGAGTAACAGGTAGGTAGGAGAACGGAGACAGATGGTAAATAAAGATAGAAAGGAACATTTCATCATGTACCTTTTTATACTTTCTAGTTTCTAAATGACATAATATGTTACTTATTTAAAAATTAAAATAAAAAAGACTAAAATAATTATACCCATCTAGGTAGGTTTACCTGTGTGCGTTTCCACATTCTTTAGCACATGGTTCTGTTTGCCTCGGGGGAAAGGAGATACCACTTGAGGATCCTGCCTCTGTACAGTGCATTTCTCTTGGTCAACCTTTCTGGAAGACTTGATGACTGTCAAGTTCCCACTGTCACAGGCAGATTTTGTTGATCTTTCATTGAGATTATCCTTTGGAATGGGAGCCACGTTATTTCTGGGTCCTACATTTGTATGCCGTTGGCCCTCCTGTTTTAATAGGTTCCTCCCTGGTCGTGGCCTGGCCCCTTCCACTTCCCAGGGAGGTCTTTTCTGTGGGTATCTTCTCTGATCATTTCGTCTGGGTCCATATCCATCTAATACTCCTTTTCTAACAGATGCTTCTGAAGAGTCAAGGTGGAAACCCCCCACAACTTTGGTATTTTCAAGTCCAGCATCCTCAGGTTTGGGAGTCATTCTGTTACCCCAATCATACTTGAGTTTCCCCTTGACTTTTGGTCCTCTACTATGGCTGTATATAAATTGTGTTGCTTTTTTGGGTTTTGCCCCCCTGGGATCTGCACCAGTAGCTTCCTTCTCATTGTCAGAAGGGCTGTGCTCTCTGAGATTTGTTCCACTTTCTGATCTGGTCACGCTTTCTAAGCCAGCTGTATCTGAGGTCTGGTCAGTGAGACCTTGTGCTTTTTTGACTCTGATAGGGTGCTTCTCACTCTTCAATTTCTGCCAAGGTTGACTCTGAAGGCCATGGCTCTTGGGTAATTTATTAGAAGCAGAGGAATGGAAAGAAATCTGTTGACTCTTAAGTTTGCTTCCTGAAGAATGATAGCTGTGCTGATGAACAGCAGAGATGTCATCATAAGGCACCTGCCTGGAAAGATGACAGGGAGGTGGCGAACTGTAATTTCTTCTACTGATCCTGTTAGAGTCTAGTCTCCTTCGAGTCTCACAGTATAGACCAGAATTTTTTCTCTCCTGAGGAATGAACTCAGCAGCATCCGTATTGAATTTGAAAGTACCTAGGACATAAGAAATAGACATGTCAGTAAAGAACTTAATCTTTGGCTGGGTGTGGTGGCTCATGCCTGTAATTCTAGCACTCGGAGGCTGAGGTGGGTAGACTGCCTGAGCTCAGGAGTTCAAGACCAGCCTGAGCAAAAGCAAGACCCTATCTCTAAAAATAGACAGGAAGGGTGGTGGGTACTTGGAGTCCCAGTTACTAAGGAGGCTGAGGCAAGAGAATCATTGAGCCTAAGAGTTTGAGGTTGCTGTAAGCTGTGACGTCACATCACTCTACCGAGGGTGACAAAGTGAGCCTCTTGTCTCAAGAAAAGGAAGGAATCTTTACCCATAAAGCCCACAGACTTTAAGCCACATTTAAAAATTATTTTCCGCTTGGGCACAATGGCTCATGCCTATAATCCTAGCATTCTGGGAGGCTGAGGCAAAAGGATCACTTGAGCCCATGAGTTTGGGGTTGCTGTAAGCTTGCCTGACTCCATGGTACTCTAGTCTGGGACAACCAGAGTGAGACTCTCTTTAAGTCAGTCAGTCATTAAATAAATAAATAAATAAAAATTTCCTAAGGACTTTGTATAAAACAGGCTCTTAGTTGAGACCTATGTTTTCTGTGAAGGTGCCTGTGGAGGACTCAATCATTTCATGTCAGCACATACCACTAGTCACTGACAGCTAAGTGTGTTGCCGAGTTAAAACACTCATGTGGACCACAAACCACTACGTATACATGGGTTTATTTTATTAAAAAACTTAAGGTCAATTAACAGCTCAGGGATGAGACATCAATGACTAGGTTCCACGTGGTCTTTCAAAAGTCCAAAGTAGCATTGTGTAATATCAAGCAAACAGGCTTTTTAGTAAGCCAAAATGGGTTCTAAGTCTGGCCCTCTAACTTATAGTATGAGCTTAGGAATTCACTTGCCCACTTTTAGCCTTAGTTTCTCCATCCATGATAAAGGCTAATAATACTTATTTCAAAGGTTAAATAAGATTTCATAGATAGGACCTAGTTAGTATATTAGTTTTCATCTCCTCCCCCTAGGAATATATTACAGGTTTTTCTTATACACAACCTCTAAACATAATCTAGGATTCCACAGTCAAAAAATTAAGCATAATCCCCTTTAACCCACTCATTTCCCCTGCTCCCAAGATGCTTCTTGGATAGTCAACTCAGTTCCTAAAGCCCCAAAATGAAATGATTTGCCTAAAGACACAAAATTAGCTGACAGCAAAAACTACAAGGTCAGACAATTAAGTATGCACACTCATCCTAGAAACAGTACAGCAGACCTCATTTCTGACTATCACTATGGTTGACTTTGAAGTACTCCCCTAGTGAAGTTATGTACCAATACCAGCGCCTAGTCTACCCTTCAAAGCTGTGTTGGAACTCTTTTTCTGGAATGGCTTTTAGAGCTATTGTCTGAGGTCTAACAATTATGTTCATGAACTCAACCTAGAAAAAAGTGCTTTGGGGGTGGACTAGGCACTGGGATCAGTGCATAGCTTCCCAAGGGGAGTACCTTTGAAACTGACCATATTCAGCAATGAGGTATGTAGCAGCACGTTTTCTATGATGAGTTCACAAACTTAATTGTACAATTGCATATACACAACATATATAGTATGAATTGACAGGGCCTGGAAGACATGGGTTCAAGTCCCTATCCATCACCTACCTAACTTTATACAAGTTACTTACCATTAGTTTTCTTATACATAAGGGAAACAGTAATAATCCCTACATCTAAGAGTTAATATGAAGAGTTAAAGGTAATAACAAACTTATAAAAAAAAAAGGTGGTTAAAACAGTACTTTGTTATTGCTGTTATGACTACAGACTACCCAAAACACATAGGCTTGAGTACAGATGGGTGCAGTGCAGAGCCTGAATATTTTAGGTTCAATAATAAGGCCTAACTTGTAACTGGTATTTAATACGTGTCAGGCACAATCCTGACGAGAAAACTTAGGCATTGGCTGGGTATAGTGGCTGATGCCTATAATCCCAGTACTCTGGGAACCTAAGATGGAAGGATCACTTGAGGCCAGGAGTTTGAGATCAACCTGGGCAACACAGCAAGACATCCCCTGCCCCCAATTTCCATTCCAAAATAAAAAGAAAGAAAACTGAGGTATTGATAAAGTAACTTGTTGAAGGCTACAAGGTATTCCACAGTAGACTCAAGATTCCAACTCAAGATGTGTGGCATTGGACTTTGCTTTTATATCACATTACACTGACAAAGATGGGCAGCAGGTACCATAGAAACATACAGTAAAGAATTGAATGAGAGGCAGTGCCTGTAACTCAGTGGGTAGGACGCCAGCCACATACACCCAGGCTGGTGGGTTCGAACACAGCCTGGGGCAGCTAACAATGACAATGAGGTCTATTGTTAGACCTCAGACAATAGCTCTAAAAGCCATTCCAGAAAAAGAGTTCCAACAAAAAAATAGCCAGATGTTGTGGCGGGTGCCTGTAGTCCCACCAGAAATCAACACTATGACTCATAGCTAGCACCCACCCATTTCTGCTTCATGGGTCAGGAGTCTGTAGATGTGAAGATCAATACAGTTCAGAGGATCTGGTGAAGGACTAGATGGGGAGAACAACAAAACACTAGCCTAAAAAGTTACTCACCTCTGAAGATGACTTAATACTCGAAACAGGACTGGGGTACTACAATGCAGCATGTTTCTAACTTTTAAAATTGAGAACCACAGTAGTAAAATCATTTTACCTGCCACTCAGCACACAAATACAAATAGTTTTCTTGGTGCCCAACAGCTGGTTGGTAGCAAAACTTAGATTCAAATCAATGAAATTCAAAATCCCATGCTGCAAATTGCTCTTCTATTTTCCAGAGAGTGGATCATAAAATCAATGTAGTGGGTTGTGACAAGCATTTTAAAAAAGTAAATAGAAAATAGAGTACATTGCAGATAGTGAAGGAAACCGTTGTTGCTTCCTGAAACTTTTGGTTTGCTTTTATATTTACATAAGTGTGCACTAAAGTTGTGATGCAAAATATTTCCCTTTGGGAGCTGTCTACCTATACACCTTGAAGGGAATGAAAATAAATGTCCTATTAACAGCCAAATGAGGCTGCCTATACACAGAGGCAACTCCGAGTGGGGAAGTAGTTAACAATTATGAACATGAACGGTACAGGGCGGGAGCGTTCACAACAATTAACTTATTTATTCCTAATTGACAGATCACACAGAGTTCGTGGAAGGCTGAGATTCTAAGTCAGTGGTGTTCGGCTCGCGCCTGCGCCGCTACCCCAGTTGGTATGAACACCTAAGCACAGCCCGCCATCCTCCCGGCGGTGACTCGGCCGACGCTCGCCAGTCGAAGGTCAGTGCGCTGCTGCCCCCAGGAAGGGATCTAGGGGAGAGCAGGACATCCGAAACGACTCACTCGGCGACAGGACAAGCCCGCTCTCCTCTGAAACCTAGCTGCCGGGCTTTACCACCCAGTCGGGTATGATAGAGACCGCCGTACACACCACGCGCGTGGCTTGGCCCTAGCGAGCCACTATCCCCAACTCTAGCACGCGCCATTCTCGCGGTATTAATGGCCCGAGCACTAAGACTTCGTCATTGACCAAATTTCCTCTACCTAAGAGGGTTCACTGCCGCGCCGGTTGGGACATTACCTGAGACAGGAGGCGCCTCTGCCATCCCGTGCTGCAGCCTAAAGCGAGCCTTACAGCTAAGTAAGCACTGTCACCCGGTCACGTGCCCCGGACTTCCGGCGCCACGGAAAGGTTCACTTCTACCAGCCGGTAGACCGCCCAGGAGGTTGCGCGACCGAAATTCACTGCGCGGCGCGTCCTTGACGTCAGACAGATGCGCCAGGCGTGGGGCGAGAGGAGGGGACAAGTAGCCGGAGGTGGCGAGGATCGCAGAAGGGTGGAGCTTGTATTTGCGTAATCATTATTTTTCTTTCTGAGATTCGTTGTGCTGTCACACTGCCCTGCCCTTGATACAGCCAGGCCTTCCCCTTGCCCGATCTAGGAAAGATTAAAAGGACGACACCTTGCTGGGCGCGGTGGCTCACGCATGTAACCCTAGCACTCTGGGAGGCTCAGGCGGGAGGATTACTTCAGCTTGGGAGTTCCAGACCAGCCTGAGCAAAGCGACACCCCGTCTCTACCCAAAATAGAAAATTACTGTGGCGTTGTGGCGGCCGCCTGTAGTCCAGCTACTTTGGAGGTTGAGACAGGATTGAGTGAACCCAGGAGCTGGGCTTGCTATAAGTTAAGCTGATGCCAGCACTTTTACCTGGGCAACAGAGTGAGACTCTTGTTTAAAAAAAAAAAAAAATAGCTGCTCGGGAGGCTGAGGCAAGAGAATCGCGTAAGCCCAAGAGTTAGAGGTTGCTGTGAGCCGTGTGATGTCATGGCACTCTACCTGAGGGCGGTACAGTGAGACTCTGTCTCTACAAAAAAATAATAATAAAGAAAGAAAGAAAGACTCAGCTGGGCATCGGCCAATGGAGATGGAGAGTTTGAACCCAGCCCTGGCTGCCAAACAACAATGACAAGTGTAACAACAACAACAAAAATTGCCTGGTGTTGTGGCCAGCGCCTGTGGTCCCAGCTCCTTGGGAGGCTAAGGCAAGAAAATCACTTGAGCCCAAGAATTTGAGGTTGCTGTGAGCTGTGATGCCATAGCACTCTACAGAGGGCAATAAAGTGAGACTTTGTCTCTATAAAAAAAAAAGATTGAAGAAGTCCAGACATCTCTAATAGTCTTATAGCTGCTGCCTGTTAAGTTTCATTAACCTAACAAGGCCACCTTTCTTAGTCAAGCTTCTTCCTTTGCTGTTGATACAGGACAAGTGGCATCTCAGCCAACTCTTGGAGCTGGGGGGTACAGACCTGCTGCCTCCACCTTGGCGATGTTGGTTTCATGGCAGCAAGCAGCGGAACTAGCGGGCTGAAGGGTGGGCAGGGGCCCCCATTTCCTAGGCCTGGGAATGAAAGGGATTGTAGCCATTCATTTGTGACCCAGACACACTAACTGTAACGACTGAGGGCCCCATGCAACTAAATATACCCCTAGACAAAGAGCCTAGAGAGAGAAAGCGCTTTTCTCTCCCAACTTGGGTTTTCTCTCTCTACCAGGATCTCTAGCACTTCTGTATTCTTTTCTGTAAATAAATCCTATCTTGGTGGCGCCTGTGGCTCAAAGGAGTACGGCGCCTGCCCCATATGCCGGAGGTGGCAGGTTCAAACCCAGCCCCGGCCAAAAACTGCAAAAAATAAATAAATAAATAAAATAAAAATAAATCCTATCTTACCACTGATCTGTGGTCCGTGGATTCATTCTTTGAATCACTGAGACCAAGAACCAACTGAAGAGTGAAATTCTGGTATCATATTTGGGGGCTTGTCTGGGATTGAAGATCTGTGGTAAGCAATGGGACCACTTACCTCTATCCCGCTTTTCCCTATAGTTATAATAACAGAGACTAATAATTTTGATGCACATCAGCTGGTAAATGTGCATAGTGTGGCTGCTGACCTCCAGGTCACAGTCAAGAGGCTGTTGGGGAACGAACTTTCTAGTTCCCCTTGGCTCCAGAAAGGAGTCGAAGGGAATGTTAGAAGAGTTTTGAAACTGTTCTGTTTACTCCTTTTCTCTGGTTGAGAGCTGAGCAAAGAGGTAGCACCCAGAGGCCCTGAGGTCCCAACAATGGTTCTGACCCTAGGACATGGGAGGGCCTTCTGAAAATCATGCTCTCCCAGCTTTAACTATCTTCTCTTCTCTTCCATGGTCCCAAACTTTTCCTGTCAATCTTCCGACCTCTTCTGCTTCTCTCTCTCTCCTTGTAGTTTACATCTTTGTCTGAATGTTGGTAAAGGATTGCTATATCTAGTTAGGTTTGTACGGGCTCATTCTGGTATTTTTTAGAGTTTTTTTTTTTTTTTGTAGAGACAGAGTCTCACTTTATGGCCCTCGGTAGAGTGCCATGGCCTCACACAGCTCACAGCAACCTCCAACTCCTGGGCTTAGGCGATTCTCCTGCCTCAGCCTCCCGAGCAGCTGGGACTACAGGCGCCCACCACAACGCCCAGCTATTTTTTGGTTGCAGTTTGGCTGAGGGCTGGGTTTGAACCCGCCACCCTCGGTATTCGGGGCCGGCGCCTTACTGACTGAGCCACAGGCGCCACCCATTTTTTTTAGAGATTTTAAGTGTGCCTCAAATGTTGTAGGTGTGTTGTAAGGTCCTTTTTATTGCCTTTCATTGCAAAATTAAATTCAATTGGCATTTTCATGTGTCTGAGAAAAAAAGGCTAAAACATGTTAATTACAAGTCAGCTCCCAACAGGGCAAAAAGACTCCCCTATGCGGCTTCTCTGACAACTAAAGGCCTGTGAAGGGAAGCCCTGGGCAACTCCCCAAGGTAAGAATGGCCTTAAACCCTCAGCTACAGTTCAGTGGATATTTAATTTCTTCTGGTTTATTGATGTAAATGGGAATGTTTAAAATTCTGACTTCCAGGTTTCTTTAAGACTTCAGCTAATTTAATGCAAAAGTTTCAAAGTGTCTCTCAACTCTGATTTTTCACTAAGTAATTATTGTTGCCTAGCTAACTTTTGGGAAAGAAAAGGGAGGTTGGAAAACATAGCATTTAAGACCTGCTATTTTCCTGTTACTAGGAATTTAAAAGAAGCTTGTAAAAATTATATAGAGTTAAATGAGCAAGAACTGCACAGCCATTTTCTCCAGGACAGGGCTCATCTCCCCTTTGATTGATACTCTGGAGTTGGCGGGGGGGAAGGGGCAGAAAGGGGCAGAATATGCATCAGGTGGGACCAGGCTTCCTGATACCTGATTTTTTTAGGCTGGGCTGCTGGCACGTTATAAGCAGAGGAGAAACAGCGGGTACTAAGTGCTACACTGTTAAGAGTGGCTAATTCCAGACAAGCGCAGGGGCTGAGGAGGCCACTCTCCTCAGGGCTTCTTCCCCAAGCATTGGAAGGATGCTTCCTTTTGTTTGGCCAGAAGGCTTCTTGGATTGGCCAGAGGACACTTTGACAACCCAGAAATACGAGGTGGGATTGATTAAGACGCTGGGCGTTTGTTCTTTCCCACAGATGGGTAACATATTCTCTCGCAAGAGAACACCCCGCTGGGCTATATTCTGAAGCACCGGGACACGTTTGATCCCCAGATGCTGAAAAAAGAATGTATGGTTTTCTTCTGCACCCAGGCCTGCCCTCAGTATCAACTCTCCACTGGTGAACAATGGCCCACAGAGGGTACTCTTAATTATGACACCATTTTTCAATTAGATACTTTTTTGTAAATGAGAAGAAAAGTGGTCTGAAGTACCCTATGTGCAAGCTTTCTTTTTCCTCAGGGACAACCCCCACTTGTCCCACAACTCCCACAGTTTCACAACTGTGTGAAACCTATCAGATAGATTCAGCTCTCCTGGCTGTAGTAACTTCCCCAAATGGTCAGGGATTCCCAAGGGAGACGCTGTCACAACCCAACCCCTACCCCTACACCTTCCTCTGTGTGTTCAGAAAACCCCAGGAGGGAGGCTGTGTCAAGAGTTTTTTCTGGTCCACTGGGACCCCCAAAAGGCAACCATATGCATCTTTGTGTCTCTTAGTGGAGACTGCTGGTGGTGAAAGGGGAAGTGCATGAGTATACACGCCATTTTCTCTGGCAGATTTGAAGCAAATTAAGGTTGATTTAGGAAAATTTTCTGAATGACCCTGATAAGTTACACAGATGTTCTCCAAGGGTTAGGACAAAGCTTTGACCTCTCTTGGAGAGATGTAATGCTACTACTAGATCAATCTTTAACTTTTAATGAGAAAAATGAAGCCTTGGAGGAATCTAGGAAAGCGGGGTGATTTGTAGTTCATGTCCAATACTGATGGCAGTATGTCTCCTGAGGAAAGGGACAGATACCCCACGGGAAGACAGGCAGTTCCCTTTGAGGATCCTGAATGGGACCCTGAGAAACAAGGTGACTGGTGGCGTAAACATTTTCTTTTTCTTTTTCTTTGCAGTTTTTGGCCAGGGCCAGATTTGAACCCGCCACCTCTGGTATATGGGACCAGTGTCCTACTCACTAAGCCACAGGTGCCGGTTGGCGTAAACATTTTCTTACATGTATCCTGGAAGGTTTATGTCGGTCCAAGAAAAAGCCTACGAATTATTCTAAGTTATCTACTATTAACCAGGAGCAAAATGAGAGTCCCTCAGCCTTTCTTGAGTGGCTTAGGGAGGCAAGGAGAAAACACACTCAGTTAACACCCAACTCCTTAGAGGGCCAAATTATTTTAAAAGATAAATTTATCATTCAGGTGGCCCCAGACATTCGAAGAAAACTCCAGAAATTGGCTCTAGGCCCAGATCAAAACCTGGAGAATCTTCTTAAAATGGCCACGTGGTCTTTTATAATAGAGATCAGGTGGAAGAGAAGGAAAAACAGAGAAAGGATAAAAAAAGAATGACAGCTCTAGTAATGGCACTCCAACAAACAGGCACCATCAGGGGCAGAGGGAAGCCAGAGGAGCTAAGAACAAGTGCTTCCAATGTGGTCAGGCTGGCCACTTCAGGAAGCATTGCCCCCAGCAGCACCACCGGCTGGGCAAGTCACCTGACCCCTGTCCAGAATGCAAGGGTGACCACTGGAGGGTGGCCTGTCCTCAGAGGCAAAGGCCTCCGGGAACAGTGATCCCATCAGCACCCAAATTGGACTGAGAGTGCCCGGGGCAGATTCTCATGGCTCCAGCTTGTGTCATCACCCCTCAGGAGCCCTGGGTTTGCCTCATAGTGGAGGGCTAGGAGATAGAATTTCTTCTGGACACTGGAGCAACCTTTTCTGTACTTCTCTCTAACCCTGGTCTTTTATCGCCCAAATCTGTAACTCTACAGGGGGTGTCAGTTTCCTCTTTTTAAATTGCTTATCCATTAGCCAGGCATTGGTAGAACTTGCCCAAAATCCTGGCAACTCAGTCCTAACAGGAGGATTGTTTGAGCCCAGAAATTGGAGGCTACAATCAGTTATAATCACACCACTGCAGACCAGCTTGGACAACAGAGCAAGACCAAATCTCTTAAAAAAAAAAAAAAAATCTGGCGGCACCTGTGGCTCAGTTGGTAAGGCGCCGGCCCCATATACCGAGGGTGGCGGGTTCAAGCCAGGCCCCGGCCGAACTGCAACAAAAAAATAGCCGGGCATTGTGGAGGGCGCCTGTAGTCTCAGCTACTCGGGAGGCTGAGGCAAGAGAATCGCTTAAGCCCAGGAGTTGGAGGTTGCTGTGAGCTGTGTGATACCATGGCACTCTACCGAGGGCCATAAAGTGAAACTCTGTCTCTACAAAAAAAGAAAGAAAAGAAAGGAAAAAAATTGCTTATCTATATTCATTGTCCATTTTTCAGTTGGAGCTGCTGTATTTGTATTGCTGATGGTTTCTTGTATGTTGTAGGTATTTGTCCCTTGTCAGTTTCAGAGACTTAAATTGTCTTCTCTTCCATTATGTCTATTAATTTTGTTCTTTGTTGTACCCAAATCCTTAATTTTGACAGGCCAGCTCCCCCCAAAAAACCTTACTGTCATCTTTAGAAATTACCAGGTGTATTGGTTTGGGTCCTACCCGGAGAGAAGAACCCCATTTATTGAGCAGGAACCACATTTTTTTGAAAAGGGAAAGTTTTATTTAAAGACTTAACTGTAACAGGGGACTGGAATAATAAGGGATTAGTCTAACTAGTTGTAGCCACTACCCGTAGGGCTGAGGTAAGAGTGTCCAAAAAAATCCCAGACCAGAGCTGAGGTACAGACTTTTAGAGGATGTGCCTGTGTCTAACTAGGTGCCAAGGAAGTTGCCAGATATTCTTCTGGAGTGCTGGTAAAAGCCATTCTTTGGAAGGTGTCTCACCAGAGGCACTCTACTATAACCATCTGTGGAGAATACCATAAGTTTCTGGCTACTGGCCACTATACACTGCAATAGCCAGGCAGTAAGGAAGTCATGTGCACTGAGGCACTAGATAATGGAGAAGTTACCCACACCATAGAGGCCTGTCCAACTGAAACAGCAGCAACAGAAGCAAAACCCTTTCCTCTTGCAATCTCTCTCCAGTGCCCTCTACTGACAAAGTTTAATACCTGCCAGCTGGCAAAGGATAAATATTTAAAGGGCCCTAATCCATATTACAGAGTGGGTGCTAAACACAAATACAGAACTGAAAGGCAAACTCAGAACCAGGCACATTGGAAAATCTACTCATTATTTTCAAAACTTGTAATTAAATAGAAGTGAACAAATATTTATCTCCTTTTTCCTATATAAACAGTACCTTCACAACACACAAAAACCTATGGCTGAAAGGTGGTGAAAGCAGTGTTGAGATGAAAATTTGTGACTATAAATACTTACTAAAAAAATAAGTCCACATAATGGACTATTATTCATCAATAAAAACAAACAAAGCTGATGCAGTGGAGCACACCTATAGTCTCCGTTATGAGAGGCTGAGGCAGGAAGATCACGTGAGCCAGGAATTTGAATCCAGCCTGGATAAAGCAGTGAGACCCCAGCCCTAAAAACAAACAAAAACCCCAAAACAAATGAGCTATTAAGCAATGAGAAGATTGGAAGAGTGGAAAAAACTCAAATGCATATTGCTATATTAAAGAAGGCAATATTAAAAGGCTATAAACTATATAATTTTAACTACACAATGTTTTGGAAAAGGCAAAGCTATGATAACAGTAAAGAGATCAGAAGATGTTAGTGGAAGAGAGAGATGAAGAGAGCACAGAGAATTTTTAGGGCAGTGAAATTATTCTGTATAATACTACAGTGGTGAATACATGTATTTATACAGTTTTTATTTTATTTTATTTTTTTTGTAGAGACAGAGTTTCACTTTATGGCCCTCGGTAGAGTACCGTGGCGTCACACGGCTCACAGCAACCTCCAACTCCTGGGCTTAAGCGATTCTCTTGCCTCAGCCTCCCGAGTAGCTGGGACTACAGGTGCCCGCCACAACACCCAGCTATTTTTTTGATTGCAGTTCAGCTGGGGCCAGGTTTGAACCTGCCACCCTCGGTATATGGGGCCAGCGCCTTACCGACTGAGCCACAGGTGCCGCCCAAATACATGTATTTGTACAGTTTTTAAATCCTCTAGGATGTACATCAAGAGTGAACAATAGGCCAGGCACAGTGGCTCACACCTGTAATCCTAGAACTCTGTGAGGGCAAGGCAGGCAGATTCCTTGAGTTCAGGTGTTTGAGACCAGCCTGACCAAGAGGGGACGTATAATCCCAGCTACTTGGGAGGCTGAGGAAAGAGGATCAACTGAGCCCAAGAGTTTGAAGTTGCTGTGAGCTGTGACACCACAGTACTCTACCCAGGGCAACAAAGTCCCCAACCAAAAAAAAAAAAAAAAAATTTTTTTTTGATGAAATTACCAAGAAAAAGAAATTACTAAAATTGGGGATGAAAGAGGAGGCATTGCTATTGGCCTTACAGAAATAAAAAGGTCGACTTGGTGCCCATAGCACAGTGGTTACAGTATCAGCCACATACACCGAGGCTGGCAGGTTCGAACCCAGTCTGGACCTGTTAAACAACAATGACAACTGCAACAAAAAACAGCTGGGCGTTGTGGCAGGCACCTGTAGTCCCGGCTACTTGGGAGTCTCAGGCAAGAGAATCGCTTAAGCCCAAGAGTTTGAGGTTGCTGTGAGCTGTGACTCTATGACACTCTACCAAGGGTGACATAGTGAGACTCTCTCTCAACAACAACAAAAATAAAAGAAAAAAAGGAAAGAAATAAAAAGGTTAGTATGGGGCAGCACCTGTGGCTCAAAGGAGTAGGGCGCCAGCCCCATATATTGGAGGTGGTAGGTTCAAACCCAGCCCTGGCCAAAAACTGCCAAAAAAAAAAAAAAAAAAGGTCAGTATGACCTATGAGCAACTGTATGTCAACAAATTAGATTAGGCTTGGTGCCTGTAGCTCAGGGGCTAGGGTGCCAGCTACATACATCAGAGCTGGCAGGTTTGAACCCAACCCGGGCCTTCCAAACAACAATGACAACTACAACCAGAGAATAGCTGGGCGTTGTGGCGGGTGCCTGTCGTCCCAGCTACTTGGGAGGCTGAGGCAAGAGAATGGCTCAAGCCCAAGTTGATGTGAGCTGTGATGCCCCAGCATTCTACTGAGGGCGACATAATAAGACTCTTGTCTCAAAACAAAACAAGTTAGATAAGATACAGTGGACAAATGCCTAGAAAGACACAGACTTCCAAAACTGACTCAAGAATAAATAGAAAACCTGAAGAAACCTATAATGAGTAGAGTGAATTAGTAATCAAAAAACTTCCCATAGGCTGGGCACTGTAATCCTAGCACTCTGGAAGGCCAAGGCAGGAAGATAACTTGAAGTCAGGAGTTAAGAGAACAGCCTCAGCAAGAATGAGACCCCCATCTGTACTAAAGTAGAAAAATTAGCCAGGCATTATGGTGGGCGCCTGTAATCCTAGCTACTACGGAGGCTGAAGCAGGAGGATTGCTTGAGCCAGGAGTTTGAGGTTGCTGTGAGCTAATGTGATGCCACGGCACTCTAGCATAGGCAACAGAGTGAGACTCTCTCTCAAAAAAAAAAAAAAACCCGAAACAAAAACTTCCCATAAAGAAAAGCTTAGGACCAGATGGCTTCACTAGTGAATTCTACCACATGTTCAAAGAGGAATGAACACCAATCTTTCACAAAGTCTTCCAAAAACTAGGGGAGGGGGGAGTGACTTGCCAAATCATTTCACAGATGAGAATCTTTACTTTAGGGCAATTACCACCTACTCTTTCACTGCAGAAATTGATGGTAACAGCCCAGACTGCTTGTCCATGAAATTGGATTCAGAATGATCAGGCACCCTAGAGCAACAATTCTTAACCTTGGCTACAACTAAAAACTACCTAGGGAGATTTTAAAAATCCAAATGTCCATACTGTATCTAGATATATTATATCAGAATCTATGGGGGTAGGATCCAGGCAACACTATTTAAAAAAAACTCTCTAAGTGACATAACTACAAGAAAACATAAAACAGCAGTTCTCAACCTGCGGGTCGCAACCCCTTTGGGGGTCTCCTGCATATCAGGTATTTACATTACGATTCATAATAGTAGCAAAATTACAGTTATGAAGTAGCAATGGAAATAATTTTATGGTTGGGAGTCACCACAACATGAGGAACTATATTAAATGGTTGCGGCATTAGGAAGATTGAGAACCACTGATATAAAAGGATAGGGATGATAGAAGTGCCAACTTTCTAATCTATTGGATTATTCCAAATCCTTTACTCCTGCCAAATTTCCTACAAGTACCCGTACTCAATTCTTCCACCTTATGGTTAACAAGTGAAATACTGACCAGTGAGGTTGTCTAGTGTTGGGTATAGGAGTAATGATCAGAAGCTTTGTGGTACCTGGGACTCTATACTACAGGACTCAACCTCTCCACTTTCCTTAAATTTACTGACATTAATGTAAACCTGCATGCACTACAGTGTAGGCATGCACTTTGGCTTTTACTCAATTATTGGAAGAATTAGAGTGACAAAAATTAAGGACTCTTCGGGTAAGTGGAAACTGTATGAGAAGAGGTGAGGAATCGTGACTATAGGGTGGTAGAAACAAAGCAATTATTAGAGCATAAAATTGAAAAGTGGGACATGTCATAGAAGCTGTAGAGGAATTATTCAGAACTTATTCTTTTAACCTGGATGGAGGTGAAACACATTTTCTCTAAAAGTATCACAAGAATGGAAAAGTAAATATCCAGTGTACTCAGTACTAATATGAAGCCAGTAGACAATCTAATACATACCCACATAAGAACAACTCAATTCAAGTTGAGGGGAGGGGGAACAAGTAAGGGGGGGAGAGGGAAGAAGGGGAAGGAACTGACCTGCTCCTATTTTTTTTTTTTTTTTTGTAGAGACAGAGTCTCACTTTATCACCCTCGGTAGAGTGCCGTGGCATCACACAGCTCACAGCAACCTCCAACTCCTGGGCTTAAGTGATTCTCCTGCCTCAGCCTCCCGAGTAGCTGGGACTACAGGCGCCCGCCACAACGCCCAGCTATTTTTTGGTTTGCAGTTCAGCAGGGGCCGGGTTTGAACCCGCCACCCTCGGTATATGGGGCCGGCACCCAACCTGCTCCTATTTAATGGGCACAATGTAAGGGTATAAAGCACATCTTTTGGGTGTGGGGCCCAACTATAAGAGGGAATCTACCTGACAAATGCAAATATTGTAACCTAGTTGTTTGTACCCTTACATTATCTGAAATAAAAAAAAGAGAGAGAGATATGGAGATTTGGTTTTACTGCCCAACCAGGAGTGCTGTAGCAGGATCATCACTCACTATAGCCTTGAACTCCTGGCTCAAGTGATTGACCCACCTCAGCCTTCTGAATAGATAGGACTACAAACAGGAGCCATTATTTCCAACTAATTTTTTTTTTTTTTTTTGTAGAGACAGAGTCTCACTTTATGGCCCTCAGTAGAGTGCTGTAGCCTCACACAGCTCACAGCAACCTCCAACTCCTGGGCTTAAGCGATTCTCTTGCCTCAGCCTCCCCAGTAGCTGGGACTACAGGCGCCTGCCACAACGCCCGGCTATTTTTTGGTTGCAGTTTGGCCGGGGCCGGGTTTGAACCCGCCACCCTCGGTATATGGGGCCGGCGCCCTACTGACTGAGCCACAGGCGCCGCCCTCCAACTAATTTTTTTAAAAAAATGTTTAGTAGAGATGAAGTTTACACTATGTTGCCTAGGCTGGTCTTGACTCCTGGCCTCAAGCCATTCTCCTGCCTTGACCTCCTAAAGTGTTAGGACTGCAGGTGTGAGCCACTGCATCCAGCCTATTCAGCAAGTGACAGGAACCCAACTCTAACTAGATTAAGCAGAAAAGGGAGTTTATTGGCAGAATCCTCAGAGAGCCCACAGAATCAAAGGAAGGGTTGTAAAGACCTGGAACACTGACAATTTCAAGGAAGAAAATTCAGAGTTCCGTGTCATAAGGATTCTTTCATTCTGTCTCTCATCTTGGCTCTTCTCTGGCCTTCTCATGCTGTCAGAGTTATTTTAAAAAATAGATTCGATGGCTCGGTGCCCTTAGCACAATGGTTACAGCACCAGCCACATATACCGAGGCTAGCGGGTTCCAACCAGGCCCGGGCCTGCTAAACAACAAGAAAACAGCCAGGCATTGTGGTGGGCACCTGTAGTCCAGCTACTTGGGAGGCTGAGGCAAGAGAATTGCTTAAGCTCAAGAGTTTGAGGTTGCTGTGAGCTGTGACACTAGAGCACTCTACTGAGGGCGACATGGTGAGACTCTGTCTCAAAACAAACAAAAAAAATAGACTCAAGAGTTTAAAAAATTAGACTCAGATAGGTACAGCCTACACACATAGACACTCCTATACACTGGAAGAGTAAAGATAGTGCTACTCTAAAATCAACATATTCCTAAAATCCCATGGTTAGAATAGGGTAGGCAGTTTCCTAAAAGAAAGAGAATGATGTTCTGAAAAGACTAAGCAGTAAACCATTACAGATAGGCAGAGGCCAGGTCATAGGCAGCTTCTTAAGTCCTGCTGGACGTATTACAGAATCATACAAGAATTTAAGGCAGGGCTCGGCACCTGTGGCTCAAGCAGCTAAGGTACCAGCCACATACCCCTTAGCTGGCAGGTTTGAATACAGCTCGGGCCCACCAAAAAACGATGACTTCAACCAAAAATAGCCAGGCATTGTGGCAGGCACCTGTAGTCCCAGCAACTTGGGAAATGGAGACAGGAGAATCGCTTGAACCCAGGAGTTAGAGGTTGTTGTGAGCTGTGATGCCATGGCACTCTACCCAGGGCAATAGCTTGAGGCTCTGTCTCAAAAGAAAAAAAAAGAATTTAAGTCAGATTTGTATTTTATTTATGTATTTTTTTGAGAAAGAGTCACACTTTCTCATCCTTGGTAGAGTGGTGTGGCATCATAGCTCACAACAACCTCAAACTCTTGGGCTCAAGTGATCCTTTTGCCTCAGCCTTCTAAGTAGCTGGGATTACAGGCACCTACCACAACACCCCGCTGTTTTTATTTTTTATTTATTTTTTGCAGTTTTTGGCCAGGACCGGGTTTGAACCCACCACCTCCGGTATATGGGGCCTACTCCTTGAGCCACAGGTACCACCCCTGGCTATTTTTAGAGATGGGGGTCTTGCTCTTGTTCAGGCTGGTCTCGAATTCCAGAGCTCAAGCAATCCACCCAAAGAGAAATGTTTGCTGAGAGGGAACACCAAGAGCTTAATTTGTATATGTTAGATGTTAGGTAACAGCATTTAAATGGCAATGCTCAGAATTGAAAATATGGGTCGCAGGTCTAGGCTAATGACAGTTATTTTGAGTCATTAGTGCCTAGGTAATATTTGAAATAGTGGATGAAATTTCTCAAGGAATGCATGGATAAAAACTATTATGGAAGAAATAGTTAAGGGGATGAGTGAAAAAGAGGGGTGGCGCCTGTGGCTCAGTGGGTAGGGCGCCAGCCCCATATACTGTTGGTGGTGGGTTCAAACCCGGTCCAGGCCAAACTGCAATAAAAAAATAGCCAGGCGTTGTGGCAGGCGCCTGTAATCCCAGCTACTCAGGAGATTGAGGCAAGAGAATGGCCTAAGCCCAGGAGTTGGAGGTTGCTGTGAGCTGTGATGCCACAGCACTCTACTGAGGGCAATAAAGTGAGACTCTGTCTCTAAAAAAGAGAGAGAGAGAGAGATATGAGCATGGAAGAGATTAAGTGGCCAGATTAGAAGAAAAACCAGAACTCAGTGAAGCCAAGCAGGGCTTTAAGAAGGTAATGATGAATAATGAAATGATTGTTCCTAGTGGAAGACTTCAGAGGGTAAAGTTAGGAGGGATGGGAGAGGGTCAGACCTCTCTGAACCTATAACTAGACCACAGACTCCTAAAGAGAGGAACTGTGATTGCTCTTGTTATCCCCTGGGCTAGTACAGAGACTTCTACAAAGCTGCCATTCATAAATGTTTATTAGTTTGATCTGTAGACACATGAAAGTCTGATGCACATGGCACTATGGCCAGGCTGGAAGGGAAATGCTGCTGGCAAGAGGTTGAGGATAGGAAGATAAGAACATCAAGCAGCCTGAAATCAGGCAGGAGTTTGAACTTGCTGTAGCAATCCAGTATCTACCAAGAAAAGAATGAAGACTTGCTTTTTTATTATAATCCTGTAACGAAAAGAGCATGTTGCAGTTAACAAAGTACTTATGACCATTACTTCAATTATTCTTTATAAAATCTTTGTAAGTTAAGCACAATTTTATTAATAAGGAAATAGAAGTTTAGGGAAGTTGAGCAGACTAGTCAGTATTTAGTGGATGGTAGACCTCCCAAGGCCCAAGCCCAAGTTGTTCCTTGCTATTTTCTCTATAACACAGCACTATGGTTAATTTGTTTTCTGGAGTAAAGTCTTCAGCTGGAGTGATATTATTAAAATGATATCCTTTTGAAAAATATTTATTGAGTATAAATAAATGTCCTATACATTAAATATCAAGAAATATTCATAATTGAATACAAGTCAGGCTGTAATACTGAGGGAACCATAGAATCAAGATATCTACTCATGATACAGCAGTGGTAATTCCATTCCCATATTGGACACAGTAATGATTTGCTCACAAGACACAACAAAACTCATCAGAAAAAGGCTATCACTTTAACAGATCTATAATGCCCCAACAGAAAAAAAAAATTTTTTTTTAAAGAGACAGAGGCTCACTTTGTCACCCTCGGTACAGTGCAGTAGTGTCATAGCTCACAGCAACCTCCAGCTCTTGGGCTTAAGCAAATCTCTTGCCTCAGCCTCCCGAGTAGCTGGGACTACAAGCACCTGCCACAAAGCCTGACTATTTTTATTGTTGTTGCAGTTTGGCCGGGGCTGGTTCAAACCCACGACCCTCGGTATGTGGGGCCGGCGCCCTACTCACTGAGCCACAGGCACTGCCCAGAAAATGTTGTGGTTTTTTTGTTTTGTTCTTTGAGATAGGGTCTCACTTTGTTGCCCCTGGTAGAGTGCTGTGGCGTCACAACTCATAGCAACCTCAAACTCTTGGGCTCAAGTGATTCTTTTGCCTCAGCCTCCCAAGTAACTGGGACTACAGGCGCCCGCCACAACAGCTGCTTACTTTTAGAGACGAGGTCTCACTCTGGCTCAGGCTGGTCTCAAACTTGTGAGCTCAGGCAATCCACCCGTCTCGGCCTCCCAGAGTGCTAGGATTACAGGCATGAGCCACAGTGCCCGGCCTTATAAAATGGTTTTGAATCAGAATATGAATAGCCCCAATAATTTCATCTCTGTCTTATCAATTTATCATAGAGTTACACTGTTAAAGATTTTAAAGATTCCCATTTCTTTGATTTTATTTTAAATGATCATTAATGAATGAAAATAAGTCATACAAAGCCAAAGATACTCTTAAGTACGTTAGCCTTTCATAAGAGAGAAAGGAATCAAATTTTAGTACAAAGAAAGCATCTTCAAAGGGATGAGTCTCTTACTGGGGTTGGGGGGGAAGCAATGTAATTAACCTTTCTTTCAAAGAAAAGAAAAAAACCTAAATCTGTTATGGAAAATTCGGAAAGATCACACATTTCCCAGTCCCACAAGGTATGTTCATTTTATACAAGGTACTTGAATGATGCAAGTCTATGAAGCAGGAATCTGTGGCAATCCAAATTCATCCACCAGGACTCCATCCTGTGAAAAAGAAGCAATGCTTAGTGCCATTATTTTTCACTTGATAAAAAAAATGATTATAATCATTTAATAGCCAAACTCACTTGCAAGTATTTAATCAATCAAAACTAAAATCCCATCCTAAGATAAGAATGAGCTTTGGCATAAAAGGTGAAGGAGGAGGTGATGAATCAGAAAAAGAACTAGAAAGGATCAAAAGAGGGGTGGTCCTTTGCAGGGTAAGGAAAGAGTAAAAGAGGGAGAAAGAGACATGTAAAAGTAAACCTGGAAAAAAGGAGGCTGGTAGTGTCAAGGAAGAAGGGCTGAGGACTTAGGCCTTGCCTCCAGATTCTCGTTTTCACTCTGATCCCTAACGTGGACCAGGCAGTCAATTCCATGCCATACTTTACTACAAAATCATAGGCAGTGATACTACTATCAATTAAAAACCCATATCTCTGGCCAGGCACGGTGGCTCACAACTGTAATTCTAGCACTCTGGAAGGCTGAGGCGGGTGGATTGCTTAGCTCAGGAGTTCAAGACCAGCTTGAACAAGAGTGAGACCCCGTCTCTACTAAAAATAGAAAAACTAGCCAGGCATTATGGCAGGTGCCTGTAGTCCCAGCTACCCTGTTTCCCCGAAAATAAGACATCCTCTGAAAATAAGACCTACTTACAGGCAAGATAAGACGTCCCCTGAAAATAAGACCTAGCGCATCTTTGGGAGCACACCTTAAAATAAGACACTGTCTTATTTTCGGGGAAACCGTATACTCAGGAGGCTGAGGCAAGAAGGATTGCTTGAATGAATCCTATTTACTCAATTTTGATATGAGGACAGTTAACGACAATTAAGGTCACGGTGGGGGTGGGGGGAAAGGGAGAGCAGAGAGAGAAAGAAGGAGATAGGGGTGGGCAAAGGAAGAGCAGAGAGAGGGAAGGGGGAGGGGGGTGGGGCCTTGGTGTGTGCCACACCTTTTGGGGGCAAGACACGATTGCAAGAGGGACTTTACTTAACAAATGCAATCAGTATAACCTGATTTATTGTACCCTCAATAAATCCCCAACATTGCTTGAGCCCAGTTGTTTAAGGTTGCTATGAGCTATAACGCCGTAACACTCTACCTAGGGTGACAGAGGGAAACTTTGTCTCAAGAAAAACAAAACAAAACATAAAACAAAAAATCCATATCTCCACAGCACATTTAACTTAGGAATCTGCAAGTTTCTAAAGGTAGAAATAGGCTTGGCACCCGTAGTTCAATGGTTAGGGTGCTGGCCACTTATACTGGGTCTGTCGGGTTTGAACCCAGCCAGGGCCTAAACAACAATGACAACTGCAACAACAACAACAACAAATAGCCTGGTGTTGTGGCAGGTGCCTATAGTTCCAGCTACTTGGGAGGCTGAGGCAAGAGAATCACTTGAGCCCAAGAGTTTAAGGTTGCTGTGAGCTGTAATGCCACGGCACTTTACCGAGGGCGACATAGTGAGACTCTGTCTCACATAAATAAATAAATGAAGTAAAATAAAATAAAAGAAAAGTGAAAATAACATAGATGTTTCAGGGGCTTGTTACTAGGGAATTGAAAAGATGGGCTATCGTAACGTTAATAAAATTTATTTCATATGTGCTGAGAAAAAGCAACCTATGCACCTGGAACCCTGAAGCAGCCAGAGAGGTGGGCATGGAATATGGTGGGCAGCAAAGAAAGGTAAGACTACTCCAGGCTTTAGGGAGAAGGGAGGAGTATGAGAGAGGAAGATGTACATTCACAGAACTCAGCTAAAAGGAACCTGAGAAATTACCTGCTTCCTGCCCTTTACTCTCTACATTTTATAGGTGGGAAAAACTGATGAGGTTCAGAAAGAAGACATGAATTTCTATAGGGCTGGAACTGGCTTATAATAAACAAATATTCTGTTTATTATATTGTGCACACTCAATATGTATGTGGGGAGAAAAGGCAAACAACAGTGCTATAAATATCCAGAGGCAATAGAAAAAAATCTATACCAGGAACAAAGACAGAATGACTGAGATTTTATAAGCAGTAAAATAATTTTATTTATTATAATAATAACCATGTAGATTTGGACAGGGGTTTAAGTTTGCTAAGTCTTTTACATATAAGATCTAATTTGCTTAACACAACAATTAGGTGAGATACTTGTATTTTATGTATTATCCGTATATTATATATATTTTACTCTTTCCTTACCCTGCAAAGGACTATCCCCCTTTTGATCCTTTCTAGTTCTTTTTCTGATTCATCACCTCCTCCTTCACCTTTTATGCCAAAGCTCAACATTATCTGTATTTTATATATGCAAGGAATAGAAAAGCTCAAAACAGCTAAGGGTTTGTCATAGTGCCAAGTATGCTGATTCTTTTTTTGTTTTGTTTTGCTTTGTTTTATTGAGGTATAATTTACCATCTTTACCATTTTTTTTTGTAGAGACAGAGTTTCCACCGCCCTCGGGTAGAGTGCCATGACGTCACACAGCTCACAGCAACCTCCAACTCTTGGGCTTACGCGATTCTCTTGCCTCAGCCTCCCGAGCAGCTGGGACTACAGGCGCCCTCCACAACGCCCAGCAATTTTTTGGTTGCAGTTTGGCCGGGGCTGGGTTTGAACCCACCACCCTCAGCATATGAGGCCAGCGCCCTACTCACTGAGCCACAGGCACCACCCCATCTTTATCATTTTTAAGTGTACAGGTCAGTGGTATAAACAGATTTATATCCTTTCCCTCACCTTCATCTTCCCCTTCCCGGCCTCTGGTAACTACCAGTCTACTCTATATCATCCTGATGGCCACTATTTTAGTTCCCACAAATGAGTGAGAACACGTAAAGGGAAAGAGATTATTCATTTCTATTTTCAAAATAAAAGATGATCACTGTAAGAAATTTTCAAGGAGGGGCAGGTATGGTGGCTTATCCTATAATCTCAGTGTTTTAGGAAGCTGAGGTCTGTGTCTGGCTTAATCCAATGGCCTCCAGTTCCATCTAGGTTGCTGAAAATGCCAGGACTTCACTTTTTATACAGCTGAATAATATTTCATTGTGTGTTTATACATACATTTTCTTTTACCTGTTTATCCATTAATAGCACTAAGTTTGATCCCATATTTTGGCTATTGTGCCCTGATCCTTGATTCTTTTACCTTGTTGAATTACAATCTTTCCATATTAAGTTTTATATTGAAATTATTAATGCCTATGGTAAAAAAGAAATCCACTCAATTATTAACTAGTGTGTCTGGAGAGTGAGATTGTTTTTTATACTGCTGTCTGGCAAACCTCGTGCATGTGTTGCTGATGCTTTTCCAGGAAATGTCTAAAATCTATCAACAGTATCCAGTGCTAGCTTATAAAGAATATATAGGTTATTTTTTTTGTTGTTTTTAGAGACCGAGTCTCACTTTGTCACTCTCAGTAGAGTACCGTGGCATCAAAACTCACAGCAACCTCCAGCTCTTGGGCTTACGTGATTCTCTTGCCTCAGCCTCCCGAGTAGCTGGGACTACAGGTGCCTGCCACAACGCCTGGCTATTTTTTTGTTGCAGTTTGGCCGAGTCTGGGTTTGAACCTGCCACCCTTGGTATATGGGGCCAGCACCCTATCACTGAGCCACAGGTACGCCCTGATTATATAGGTTATACAAATTGTTAGTGTATAAAAACATTCCTGAGCCTCAGTGACACTATTTAATACAGCTGGTTCATCATCCAATGTAGGAAAATTGGGCTCTCCAGGGTTCCCAAAATAATGACCAGGACTGTCTTTCCTTGTTCTAACTTAAGGCTACCTTTTAGAATCCCAGACTGGTGGCCAAGCACAAAACCTTACCATTTTGCATAGAAATTATAGAAAAAGATTTCACCTTGTTTTTTGTGTCAGTGGGAACACCTTCTGGAATTGCAGGTGCAGATGCTGCTTCATCCAAGTAGGAACTATCTTCATCAGCCAGAAGCTCATCACCCAGTGCATCCAACTCTGAGATTGAAATAGCATTTCAAAAACAAGAAAGAAAGAAAATTGGTAGCTAATGTTAAGAATGTTAGCCCAAATGATTTGTAATGAGATGAAAATGTAATTCCAAAGGGAAAGGGATTATTAATTTCTATTTTCTTGGTTTTTTTTTTGCAATTTTTGGCCGGGGCTGGGTTTAAACCCACCACCTCCGGTATATGGGACCAGCGCCCTACTCCTTTGAGCCACAGGTACCGCCTTTCTTTTCTTTTCTTTTTTTGAGACCAATGTTTTAGGAGTCTGAGGTGGAAGGATCACTTGAGGCCAGGAATTCAAAACCAATGTGGGTAACATAGCAAGACATCTCCTTCCTCCCTAACCCCTGAGGCTCTACAAAATACTTTAAAATTAGCTGGGCATGGTGTCATATGTCTGTAGTCCCAGCTACTCAAAAGGCTGAGGAGGGAGGATTGCTTAAGCCCAAGTTCCAGCCTGGGTGACAGAGCAAGAGCCTGTCTCTAAAAATAAAAACTAAAAAAGAAGAAATGTTCAAGGAAACATGTGATAAAAATCCATGAAATACAAAAAGCAAAAATAAAAGTAAAATAATCAGCCTTTTCTTTGTCATGGCAATGGGGACCAATTCATTGTCCATGGCGAATGTATCTTGCTCTGTAAACCTCTATCTTGCTCTTGCTCTGTTAACATCCTTCTTCCTCAATAAACTCTGTTTCATGCTTGTGGGGGGTAGAGGATGGAAGTAAAACAACCATTTCTTCATAGGTCACAAGGCCTCAGTACAGGCAGTCCCCGAGTTACAAATATCTGACTTATGTATAATGCTCATTTACGAATGGAAGCTATTATAGTAAGTCCCCAAGTTACAAACATCTGACATACAACTTGCACTTGTGAATGGCAGCTATTAAAGGTTATAGGTAAATGTACCTATTCTAACTTACATACAAATTCAACAAACCTACAGAACCTACCTCATTCATAACTTGGGGGCTGCCTGTATTTCTAAGACTCTAGGATTATCAGTTGACCAATTCAAAGTAGAAAATTCTCACAGTAACAAATATAAAAAGTTCTCTTATTTATTGACGGACTTGAAAGAACGTAGTGAAAGAGGGCGTGAGATTGTTGTATGCTGTGTGACCATCATGTGAAATCAGACTTTAAAAATAAGTCTAGGGTGGGCAGCGCCTGTGGCTCAGTGAGCAGGGCGCCGGCCCCATCTACCCAGCCCCAACCAAACTGCAACAAAAAAAATAGCCGGGCGTTGTGGCGGGCGCCTGTAGTCCCAGCAACTGGGAGGCTGAGGCAAGAGAATCACCTAAACCCAGGAGTTGGAGTTTGCTGTGAGCTGTGATGTCATAGCACTCTACAAGGGTGATAAGGTGAGACTCTGTCTCTAAAAAATGAAAAAAAAATAAGTCTAGGGTAAAGTGAGTTGGAAGTAGCCAAGAGGAATGACAATAACAGGTACAGACTCATCACAGGAAACTCAAGCAGAAATAAAATAATAAGGAAACGAATGGAAAAAAAATAAAAGGTTCTAGACAAAAACAGACCACAGAGAGAAAGCAGCAGCAGTAACGTGACAGAGGAATCATTTGCTAGAAACCAGTGCAGGCTGGTTCTGCCATCTACCCAGTTATCCATGCTAGAGACTGACAACCATCCTTGATACCTCCCACCTGCTCCCCATCCAATCATTAACCATTCAACCTCCTAAAATTTCTTAATTCTGTCTACTTCTGTTTCTGCTACCACCCTAGTCTCAGCTGCTGACATCTCTTATGTGACTAAAGCAATAACTTTTAGACTACTCTCCGAGGTCACACAAGAACCCTTCCTATTTTTTCATACTAACCCCTACTCATTTTTTTAGGTCCCATACCTGTCCACCACTACTAACAAGATTAGATTCCGCTGTTATTGATCCCATAGTACCCCATTATTTCTTCCCTATAGTTGGTGCTCTAGTAATTAATTACTTAAAGCAAGTAGTTTATGTTTCTCCCCCTGGTAGAGAAGCTTCATGAATGCAGAGATCATATTTGTTTTCTCCAGTGCTGACTCTATAGCACCTAATACAGTGCCCGGCATGTAGCAAATGCACACGAAGTCTTTGCCAACTATTATTTCTTTTTTTATTTTTTTTGTAGAGACAGTGTCTCACTTTATGGCCCTCGGTAGAGTGCCGTGGCCTCACACAGCTCACAGTAACCTCCAACTCCTGGGCTTAAGCGATTCTCCTGCCTCAGCCTCCCGATTAGCTGGGACTATAGGTGCCCGCCACAATGCCCGACTATTTTTTGGTTGCAGTTTGGCTGGGGCCGGGTTTGAACCCGCCACCCTTGGTATATGGGGCCGGAGCCTTACCGACTGAGCCACAGGCGCCGCCCATCAACTACTATTTCTTAATCTGCTTTGCAGTTCTGAAAGAGAGGACTCCGAGTAGGGAAACAGGGAGAACAAAATCAAAAGGAAAATACCAGGGAAAGGCCACATTGACAACACTTACAGAAACCAAATAGCAGGATAGCCTTTGCCTGGACTTTCCTTCAGAGTTTATGGATCCCACTGTTGTTGGTGGAGTATGCAATTCTGATGTGGCCCACAGATTGTACCACAGACTAATTTTCAGGGAATCCAAATAGGAATTTTTAGTAGCATTTGGGAAAACGTCCCAGTTGTTCATTTCAGATTCTAAAACTAAATATACATTGCTTTTCTCATAACTTACCAGCTTCTAGGTCATCTTCATCTAATTCTGGGGTGCCATAACTGCGACTCAGTGCTTCTTGGATTTCATTTGCATCTTCCATCATATCCTCTAACTGGTCTTGTAAATCCTACAGAAACATATATAACAAGGTTTTCGTACATTTTTACAAGTCTCCCCTAACTATCTCCTTCCTCTACTAGTGGATCTCAACCTTCCTAATGCCTCGACCCTTTAATACAATTCCTCATGTTGTGGTGCCCCCCCAACCATAAAATTATTTTTATTGCAAAAATAACTTAATGGTTGGGGGTACCACAACATGAGGAATTGTATTAAAGGGTCGAGGCATTAGGAAGGTGGCAAAATGTTAACTTAAGAGTGATGCCTGTGGCTTAGTGGGTAGGGCGCTGGCCCCATATACCATGGGTGGCAGGTTCAAACCCAGCCCTGACCAAACTGCAACAAAAGAAATAGCTGGGCGTTGTGGCAGGCGCCTGTAGTCCCAGCTACTCGGGAGGCTGCGGCAAGAGAATCGCCTAAGCCCAGGAGTTGGAGGTTGCTGTGAGCTGTCACGCCACGGCACTCTACTGAGGGTGATAAAGTGAAACTCTGTCTCTACAAAAAAATCAAAAATGTTAACTTAAAAACAAGAGTAGAATTGGTCAGCTTGCTTTTGATTTTCAGGTGTCTCATGGAAATCAACAGTCCTACTGCAAGATGCCCATCAGTTTTCTACTATTCTAGGAAATTTTACTTGAAACATTAAATGAAGCAACATCTAAACTTACATTTTTTCTAGTTAAGAGAGAAAAGACAGTAATTCAGATAAGCAAATTACTTTTCTCAAGTCTGACAAAGACAGACAACAGCAGATACAACTGGGTGGTATGAAAAGTTGTACTGGGCCCACTCTGGATAGGAAAATAGAAAGGGTGTTATGATAGGCTTGGTATCTGAGATTAGGCTGGTGAAAAAAATTGGCTGAAGCTATAAATCATCTGTGAATGATTTAGCTGTGTTTAACTGGGAGACTACTACAAGGCAAGGAAAAATATGAAACAAATCTGAGAAATGGCACAGTGTAACACAGGCTGCTGGTAAAATGGTTAGGAGTGTGGACTCTACTCAGTTCGAATTTTGCTATTCCTCAGAGAGAAGAAATTTCTCTAAGCCTAACTTCTTCATTTGAAAATGGGATTCTTAATAGCCATATCTCACAGGGCTATAGTAAGAGGTATTGAATAGGCTCGGCGCCTGTAGGTCAGCGGCTAGGACGCCATCCTCATACACCAGAGCTGGTGGGTTCGAACCCAGCCTGTGCCTGCCAAACAACAATGACAACTACAACCGAAAAAATAGCTGGGCAGGGTGGCACCTGTGGCTCAAAGGAGTAGGGCGCCGGCCCCATATGCCGGAGGTGGTGGGTTCAAACAAGGCGCCGGCTCCATATGCTGGAGGTGGTGGGTTCAAACCTAGCCCCGGCCAAAAGCTGCAAAAAAAACCCCCCAAAAAACTGGGCATTGTGGCAGGTGCCTGTAGTCTACCCAGCTACTTGGGAGGCTGAGGCAAGAGAATCGCTTAAGCCTAAGAGTTTGAGGTTGTTGTGAGCTGTGAGGCCATGGCACTCTACCAAGGGCAACATGAGACTCTGTCTCAAAAAAAAAAAAAAAAAAACAAAAAAACGATGTGTGGCACCTGTGGCTCAAAGGAGTAGGGCGCCAGCCCTATGTACTGGAGGTGGTGGGTTCAAACCCAGCCCCGGCCAAAAACAGCAAAAAGAACCAAAAAAAAACAGGATGTATTGCAATAATACATGTAAAACATGAAGCACCTAGTACTATATACATTTTGTCGTGTTAAGGATGTACAGAACAACAATAAGCTCTTTATATATTGAAATTCCACACAGAGCAGAACAGAACTAGCGTTGACAAAGCAGAGGTCTAAACCAGTACCACTTATCTGTCAGAATTTCTAGAGCAATACAGGCATTTTAAAATTCCCTTCTAGTCCCCAAATTAGAATAGGTTTGTTCAGGACAGTAGTCTTTCTAGTCTTTTCCATATAAAAGTGAAAGAGAAGAAAAATGGAGGAAAACAATTTTTTAAAAGAAAAACCTTTGGCTCAGCACCTATGGTTCAGCAACTAGGGAGCCAGCCATGCCCAGGCCTGCCAAACAACAATGACAACTACAACAAAAAAATAGCCAGGTGTTGTGGCAGGCACCGGTAGTCTCAGCTACTTGGGAGGCTGAGGCAAGAGAATGGCATAAGCCCAAGAGTTTGAGGTTCCTGTGAGTTCTGATGCCACGGCACTCTACCCAGAGCAACAGCTTGAGACTCTGTCTCTAAAATAAAAATAATAAAAATAAAAGAAAAAGCTTTGCTTTTCTGCAGTTCCAAGTGCCAAACTACCACTGTACACATGTAACCTTCTGCTATACAGAGAAGCAATGGGTGAAGCAATAATTAAAAGAGAGAGAAGATAACATAGAATAAGCAGATCATGTCAAGCTTATACCTACATATCAAGACAAGCCTCCAAAGATCACCTACGAATAGCATTCCTAGCAGTAGAATCCAGAATAGACACAGAAAATACCTCATCATACAAAGAATTAGTTGGTTCAGTATTATACGAACAAAAGCAATACAGACAAATACATAAAAGCACTAAGTTAAAAAGAACACCAATACACTAATGTGCAGAAACTGAAAAGTAAAAAAGGATAAAAACAGAACTACATACACACCCAACCATATACAAAGGCAAAATAAAAAATGAGAGCTATAAAACCATGAAAATGTTTACAAGTATTTTAGGCAAATAAATGTAACCAAAATTCAAGATATACATACACCACACACATATATATACACACATATACACTACAAGAGTTAAAGGGATTCTCCACCTATCATGCTGACTATCTACTGGAAGAACAGAAAAAGAGTAATAAAGCAGGGAGACAGACAGACAACCACAGGCCAAACGTGGAGAGACACACAAAAACTCAAAAAAGCCAAAGTTTCTCCTACTTTAGCTCTAACTAAAACACAAAAAGGAACCCTAAAAGCAGAAAATAAAATTGCATTTCATTATATTTTATTATCAAATACTGCCACAAAAAAAGGCAAGCATACACAGAACATTTTTCTCAATCTCCTAGAAGATATCCTGAAGATATCCATGTGAGCAGACACTTGCCAAGGATTAGAGATGGCCAATGACAGTCTAAGGAGAGGCACTTGAAAAAAGTAAGGGAGCGTAATGACTTCACTCTTCCTCAAGATCAGTACTGCCAGAGAATAAAGTTAATTTCTCTAGTATAAAGTAATTGCTCACTTAACAAATACTGCTTGAATTGGACAGGACTGCCTTATCTTCTTTAATACCCTCTTACTCATCAACCATTAAATACTTTCTGAGCCAGGCCAAGCATTGTTCTGGGCACCTGGAATACAACAGTGAACAAAATCAAGTCCCTGCCCTTCAGGAAACAGCAATTTTAGTCAGGGGTAAAAAGCACCATTATATATGCAGAAAGAAAGCTTCTTTCCTTTGATCAGTCACTACCTACTCCATCTTCCATCCCTGCTTGCCACTTGAGCTGTTCACCTGATAGTTGGGAGGTGAATCCAAGCTCTTAGGGTTCACCTCCCTGGCTAAAACCCAATCTCAAGAAGAAATCCTAATTTTAAGGAACTAATAACACTATTAAAAATCTAGAGAGAATTACTAAAAATGGGAGCCAACTCTATGCCAGGAATTGAGTTAAGCACTTTACAATATATATCCTCATTCAATACTTGTGACTATCCTGGGAGGCAGGCAGCAACAATGCTACTTTATAATAGAGGAAAGAGACTTCACTAGTTCATTTATTTCATCCTCATTATACAGATGCTTCTTTATTTATGGTGGAGTTATACCACAATAAACCTACCGTAAATTGAAAATACTGTTAAGTAGAAAACAAATTTAATATACTAGCCTAAAAACATCATAGCTTAGCCTAAGCTACCTAAAACATGCTCAGAACTTACACTACAAAGCCTATTTTATAATAGTGTTGGGTATCTCATGCAGTTTACTGATTACTATCCTCAACATGAAAAACAGAATAGTTGTACAGGCACTTAAAGTATGGTTTCTACTAAATGCATACTGCTTTCAACACCATCATAAAATTAAAAAATCCTAAGATGAACCGTCAGAAGTTGGAGATCCTAAGTACATGTTTGTGGTATCGGGATCCCTGTATCAACAATGAGGATACTGAGATCTTTGATATCCTCCCAAAGTTACTCTTACTAGAAAATGGCAAGCCTGCAATTTGATCCCTTTCCTGTGCTCTTCCCAATATACACACATTCATTTGGATTCTTTCAAAAACCAGCATATATCTGACCTCAATCTGGTCAATTTTCACTTGCTTGTATGCTTTTTTCATTTCTTTTACTCCCAGTTTCATAGCATCCACCTAAAAAAAGGTAGAAGAAAACACAATATTTTAAGAAGTCATATTGGTTACACTCTTTTAAAAACCACAAGTAAAGAACATAAGAGGAAAACAAAAAAAATAAGACAATAGGAAAAGGTAGTTTGGGAATACCGTGGTCTTGGTGTCCTTCAGTGACTGGATGGTGTAATTGGCTTGTTCCATGTTAAAAGACTGTTGGGTGAGATTGTCCCGCTGCTGCTCATACCTTTTTAGAGTCAATTGAGAATGGTGAATGAGAGCCTTTCATAGAAATCTTCAGGAAGAAATGCTAACTTTAAGGAACTAATAACATTATTTAAAATGTATCTCTCACTAAATAAGAGAATTTAAAAAAAAAAACAACCTTAAATATTAATATGCAGAAAAACTGGCAAAAACAATTTAACCACTCTAACACAAATATCATTTGATGCGTCTCTCCAGTCTTTTTCCTTTGCATGTACAGTCATAGGTTGCTTAATGACAGGGATGTTCTGAGAAATGCATCATTAGGCAATTCTGTCACTGTGTGAACATAATAGAGCAATGGTCCCCACCTTTTTGGCATTAGGAAGAGAATTTTTCCCTGGATGGGGGTTGGGGAAGATGGTTTTGGGATGATTCAAGTGCATTACATCTCTACCTCATATACACAGGCATTAAATTCTCACAAGGAGTGTGCAACCCAGACCCCTACATGTGCAGTTCACAGTAGGGTTCATGCTCCTGTGAGAGTCTAATGCAGCTGCTCATCTGACAAGAGGTGTGGATAGAGCTTAGGCGGTGATGTGAGCAGTGGGGAGAAGCTGTATATACACTTGAAGCTTCACTCACTTGCCTGCTGTTCACCTCCTGCTGTGTGGCCCAGTTCCTAACAGGCCATGGTCGGGTACTAGTCCATAGCCCAGGGGACAAGGTCCACAGTCATAGAGTGTGCTGACGGAAACCTAGATGGTATAGCCTACTCCATGCCTAGGTTATATGGCAAATAAACTATAAACATGTACAGCATGTTGGTGTGCTGAATACTGTAGACAATTATAACTCAGTGGTAAGTTTTTGTGTATCTAAACATAGAAATGGTATAGTAAAAATATGGCATTATGATCTTATGGGACCACATCAATGTATATGACATCTATCATTGACTAAAATGTTGCTATGCTGCAAATGACTATATCTTAGTTATAACATTATTTGACACTTAATATTATAGCATTTGCTTTTTTTGGTATGTTGAAACACACCTCAATATATGCCTTTAGGATTATTTATTATGATAAGTTCCCAAAGAGGAAATCTTGGGGCAAAGAGTAAGACTATTATTAAGGCTCTCCGTATGTATAACTGAATGTTTTTCCAGTAGACTTAACCCATGAGGACAAGTATTATATTTCATTAATCTTGTATCCATAATTCTGAAATAAAGTTTGAATCAAATCATTATCCTAGCTCAAAGACTTATGTCACTGTAGTCTTTATACAATATAATACTTGACTATCTATCCAAGCAGAAGAAAAATGGTCAACTCATGGTATAGGCAAATGGTAGATTATTATGATTCCATTAAAAAGTATAGCTGGGCATGATGGCCCACACCTGTAATCCTAACACTCTGGGAGGTCGAGGTGGATGGATTGCCTGAGCTCACAGATTCGAGACCAGCCTGAGCCAGAGCGAGACCTCATCTCTAAAAATAGCCAGGCATTGTGCTGGGTACTGGTAGTCCCAGCTACTTGGGAGGCTGAGGCAAGAGAATTGCTGCAGCCCAAGAGTTTAAAGTCGCTGTGAGCTATGACACCATAGCACTCTACCAAGAGTGACAAGTGAGACTCTATCTCAAAAAAAAAAAAAAGTATAAAGTTTCCAAAGAATATGTTGTTTTATTTTTGATATAGGGTCTTGCTTTATCATCCAGGCTAGAGTAGACTGGTGTTATCATAGCTCACTAAAACCTCAAATTCCTAGGCTCAAGGAATCTTCCTGCCTCAGCCCCTCAATTAAGTGGGACTACAGGTTCATGCCACCATGTGCCCAACTAATTTTTTTTACTTTTTTGTAGATATGGGATCTTACTATGTGGCTCAGGCTACTCTTGAACTCCTGGCTGAAAGCAATCCTCCCATCTTGGCCTCCCAAAGTGCTAAGATTACAGGCATGAGCCACCACATCTGGCCCCAAAGAACATTTTAAAGAACAAGGAAACACTCATGATATAACGTTAAGTAGAAAAAGATAACCTATACACACACTATAATTTCACTTTCTTCTGAAAAGTTATATGCGTAGATACCACATATGCACAAGAGGAGAAAAGAAAAAACATTCAAAAGGTGGTTATTCCTAAAAGTAGGAATGTAGGTAAATTTTCTTTTGTTCATGTTTATGTATTTTCCAAGTTTCTACGGTACACCTATATTCTTTTTATAACAATAAGTTACTTAGGCCAGGAGTGCTGACTCATGCCTATAATCTTAGCACTTGGGAGGCCGAGGCGGGTCAACTGCTTGAGCTCATGAGTTTGAGACCAACCTGAGCAAAAGCAAGACCCATCTCTACTGAAAATAGAAAAATCTGAGGCAAGAGGATCACTCGAGCCCAAGAGTTGGAGGTTGCAGTGAGCTATGACGACACAGCACTCTCCCAGGTTGACAATCTGAGACTGTCTCAAAACAAACAAACAAACAAAAAAACCCAGTAAGTTACTTCTAAATTTCAATGCTACCAGCTCGGTGCCTGTAGCTCAGCAGCTAGGGTCCCGGCCACAGGGTCTGGTGGGTTAAAATCTGGCCCGGGCCTGCCAAACAACAACAACTACAAAAACAACAAAAAAATGGTCAGGTGTTATTACAGGAGCCTGAAATCTCAGCTACTCAGGAGGCTGAGGGAAGAGAATCGCTTAAGCCCAAGAGTTTGATGTTGCTGTGAGCTGTGATGCCACAGCCCTCTACCAAGGGCGACATAGTGAGAGTCTGTCTCAAAAAAAAAAAATTTTTTTTTTTTCAATGCTACCAATTAGGAAGGTAATCATTTTTTTTTTTTTTCTTTTTTGTAGAGACAGAGTCTCACTTTATGGCCCTCGGTAGAGTGCCGTGGCCTCACATAGCTCACAGCAACCTCCAACTCCTGGGCTTAAGCGATTCTCTTGCCTCAGCCTCCCGAGTAGCTGGGACTACAGGCGCCCCCCACAACGCCCGGCTATTTTTTGGTTGCAGTTTGGCCGGGGCTGGGTTTGAACCCGCCACCCTCGGTATATGGGGCCGGCGCCTTACTGACTGAGCCACAGGCGCCACCCAAGAAGGTAATCATTTTACCCAACTTTCTTTATTCTTTCTTTTTTTTTTTTTTTTTTGGAGACAGTCTCACTATGTTGCCCTCAGTAGAGTGCCATGGCATCACAGCTCATATTAACCTCCAACTCTTGGGCTTATGCGATTCTCTTGCTTCAGCCTCCCAAGCAGCTGGGATGACAGGCGCCTGCCACAACACCTGGCTATTTTTTTTGTTGTAGTTGTTATTGTTTAGCAGGCCTGGGCTGGGTTCGAACTCACCAGCCCTGGTGTATGTGGCTGGCGCTCTAAGCACTGAGCTATAGGCACCAAGCCATTTTACCCAACTTTCACCATTCTAGGCATATAATTTCTTTTTCCAATTTGATCTAATGTAAAAGGAGGAAGATGGTATCTGATATCTTCAAAAGGTCATTTTAGGCTCAGCACCTATAGCACAGTACAGTGCCAGCCACATACACCAAGGCTGGTGGGTTTGAGACTGGCCCAGGCCAGCTAAACAATAATAACAACTACAACAAAAAAATAGCTGGGCGCTGTGGTGGGCGCCTGCAGTCCCAGCTACTTGGGAGGCTGAGGCAAGAGAATCGCTTGAGCCCAAGAGTTTGAGGTTGCTGTGAGCTATGACACCATAGCACTTTACCGAGGGTGACAACCTGAGACTTTGTCTCAGAAAAAAAAAAAAAAAAGTCGGGCGGTGCCTGTGGCTCAAGGAGTAGGGACTGGCCCCATATACTAGAGGTGGTGGGTTCAAACCCGGCCCCAGCCAAAAAAAAAAATATCATTTTAAAGTAGGAAGAGAGCCAGGAGGAGTGGTCCATTCCTATAATGCTAGCACTCTGGGAGGTGAGAAGATTTCTTGAAGCTAGGAGTTCAAGACCAGCCTGGACAATATAGTGAGACTCCATCTCTACAAAAACTTAAAAAATTAGCTGGAGCCAGGCACAGTGGCTCACAGTTGTAATTCTAACACTCAGGGAGGCCAAGGCAAGAGGATCACTTGAGGTCAGGAGTTTAAGACCAGCCTGAGCAGAAATGAGACCTCATCTCCACAAAAAGAGAAAAATTAGCCAGGCATTACACCTATAATGCCAGTTACTCAAGAGGCTCAGATAGGAAGATCATTTGAACCCAGGAGCTATGATGACACCACTGCATTCCAGCCAGTGTGACAGAGCAAGACTCTGTCTCAAAAAAAAAAAAACAGAAAAGAGAAGAAACTGGGTGTGGTGGCACACATCTATAGTCCTAGCGACTCAGAAAACTGAAGTGGGAGAACTGAGTCCAGGAGTGTTACAGGGAGGTGACTATACCACTGCACTCCACCCTAGGTGACAGGGTGAGACTTTGCCTCTTTGAAAAAAAAAAAATAAAAGGAAGAAGTAGAGAGATATCAATAATCTTCTTCTTTATTTGCTGATTTTGCCTGACCTCTATAATTTTGTAGATGATCCCATGAACTGAACAGTCCACACAGGTAAGCACTAAAAATAATATTTGGCTTCTGCTCAAAATTGGGACATAATCACCTAAGAACAATTATGGACCCTTAAATCTATTTCAGTGAGAGTGAAATATTCAGGATTCCTAACCTTTATGAGCAAACAAAAACAAGAAAGCAACACTCTGACTAATAATGGAAGAACCAAACCCTACAGATCTAGCCAGTCTGTTAAGAGCAGCCATTAGCCACATAGAGCTACTTAAATTATTAAAATTAAATGAAATATAAACTTATAATTCCTTACTCACAATAGCCACATATGGCTACTGGTTACTGTTCTGGACACACAGATATAGAACATCATCATGGCAAAAAGTTCTATTTAGATTATAACAGATGTTGCTGAACATGTAGGGGAGAAAACCTAGCTAACTATATATAATTATATGTCAACGAAAACTTGTAATTAAATCAAGAATGCTTAGAAAATGGTATAAAAACCTGAAGGACTAAAAGACCGTTTGCCTTTTGGTTAAACATGTTAGAGGGAAAGAGCTTATGTGTAAAACTTACATCCGTTTTTGCTTTAAAACCCGCAAGGCTTTCTGCTTGACCATATTCTAGGGAGAAAAACAGATTCAATAAAAAGAAAGAAGAAAACATACATGTAGTAAATCTCTCATATCCTGAAACACACATAACTAACTACTACTTGCTCTCTTCTTCAAAGTACTTAAACAGTGGTTCCTGGGATTCCATTCTCCCCCCCACCCCCAACAGATATCTCTATGGTCCAGTCTTTAAGCCATAGCTCTTATCTTCTTTTATCTTTCTTTCCCATATTCTAAACTATTTCCCCTTTCCCCAATCATATTATCTCCATCTCTAGTACCAACAGTGCTGATTTTGTATATCTAGCTACCTTAGGGAGATGGATAGCCTATCAACCCAAACTCAGCATGCCCAGATTCCTCAACCTTATCTTACCTTGGAAATAACTAACAATGGCCCTACCAATCTCTCACCTCTCTACACTTGAAAACCTTTACATCAACCTCTGTCTCCTGTTTCTTCATGCACAGTCATCCTGTTAACTGATTTTTCAGAACTCACTTTGAAACTGATTTCTTTCTTGTCACTCTCATGATTACTATCATGGTTTGGGCTTCATTCCACACCAGGAACTAAGATGGCTAAGAAAATTCTTCCCTTTCTATAGTGTTCCATGTGTCATTTTGTCTCCTCTAGTGAAGAAGGAAAGGCAGATATTACTTTATAGACACTAATAACTAACTAATATTTACTGAGTGCTACTATGTACTTGATCTTGTTTAATTCTCACACTATAAAGTAGATATTATCCCCATACAGATGGAAAAAATTGAGGTTCAGTGATGCCCAGTCTCACATCATTAATAAGTTGTGGACCTGAAAGAAACAAGACAGTTCCACACCCACAGTTCACGAACTTAAACAGAGTACTGTATGTTCATACCTAACAGAAGCACAAAAAATAAGTTAGGTGACTTTATTAAGATCACAACTAAAAAGGTAGTAATAATGTTAGTATTCAAACACTGGTCTAGTGCCTAGTTCTGTAATTTCTCCCAGCAGGCTGCTCCTTAACCAGTCTATGATACTGACCTAACCTGACCAGCCTGGCTGCTCACTGATCCTGAGCACAGCCTGAAACCCCGCTCACTCCCTCCACGGGGCCCCACCCCCTGCAGTCTCCCCTATCTTGCACACTTTTGCCCAAGGCCAGCTGAAAACCTGGAAAAAGGATGGGGAAACATCAGTAGGCACATTGTTGCCACCTGCTCAGTAGAATATGCTAATTCTCATGTACAAGCTTCTAGACACATGGTCAGCATCTTCTTTCCATCAGACCACACCCCTGCCTCCCTTTTATATTCATCAGCAACCTCAACCCCACCCTCCCTGTGAAGGGTATAACAAACCATAAGCATCTCTTCTGTATCCTTCACCAGCCCCTACTACAAGGCTTTATTTCTGCAGGTGCTCAAATAAGGCTGTCACTTGCTCCAAATCAGTGTTCAATATTAAAAAAACAAAATTAGGCTGTCACAGCACCTTCTGAGCAGTTGCTGTCTACCTTACCTTTGCAGGACCCTCTCTCATCTTCTTGATCTGATCCTTATACTTCACTAGCTCAGCATCCAATCGAGAAATCTTCTTGTCAATGGATTCTGCCCGGCTGTCCACCTTGGAGGAAAATATCAAATGCAGTGATAATTACTGCAATACTCTTATACCAGAAGGAGCAGGAGAGGAATATAGAGGAAGAAAAGGGAAAAACAAAGAGAAGGATGAAAAACAGTGGAGATTCCCAGTCAGAAATACTGGGGAGGGCTTTTATAAACTATACCCCAACCCCTCAAATTGATACACCACACCCCTTCAAGTGTCTGGAACAGAAAAATAGAGAATCACTGAGCTGAGTTGGAATTTCTCTGAAAATTCGGCCTGAGAGCTCAACCAGTAGGCACGTTAAATGCCATTCCCTAGATTTGGTGGTGGTTTAATCTGAGGGGTTAGGGTTCTAAATTCACGTTACTGGGATCCAGAACTGAGGTACAGATCAAGCTGAGAGTCCTGTCGTGAGCAAGAGAGGAAGGATGGAAGAGGGGTATGGGGACAGGCTGGACGAGGTGAGAAGGGTGTATGGATCTAGGGCTAGTAGGGATGAGGGGATCAAAGCCGGAGAAAGTGAATGGGGTGATGGGCATCAGAATAGGTTGGGTGCAGACAGGGCGAGGTAGTGACGGGGTTAGAGAGCCCCTTGTTTGTGGCGTCAGTAATGACTTGGGTAACAGGGACGAAGGGACGAATACAAGGTGGAGAGGGAAGGGGCCCAGGACAGGCAATAAGGTGGAATAGTGGGAGAACTGGGCCAGGGGTAGGCGGGGTTGAGGGTCTCGGAGGCCCTGAGCCTAGTTATGCATGGTCAAGTGCCCACCGTGCCAATGCAGTCAGTCAGGCTGGGCGGCGGAGCCTTGGGTTTCGCTTTCCCGAAGAATCGGTTCATCTTGGGCGGCCGAGGAGAAACCCAAACACCAGGGCAAAACTAGAAACGGAAGTAGAATCACTCCTGCCCCGACTTCCGGCTCCTCCAAGCGCAAGCGCAATGTGCCTGCTAGTGTTTCCCGATCCTTTTTCCGGTTTTCAGAAGAGCCTTCTGGGGAAAATGCGCAAGAGGATTGGGGAGACCTGGGGGGAGACCGCAAGGGGAGGGGCCCAGTTGGAGGGAGTGTGGGCGGGGCTTAAGGTGAGACAGGCGGGGCCTAGGTTTAGTGGGTGGGGCTGATGGCGGCATTGGCAGAATGGGGCGGGACTAGAGGGGGGGGCCGGATCTGAGGGGCGTGGCCGGGAGGCCGGGGAGGGGCCAGGAAGACGCTGGGCGGGGTTGGGAGCTGCCGGGCTCAGCTACCATCGCTGGGCTGTCAACAAGCGCGGGCCTGGCGGAGCACGGCGGCGCGCGGAGACCGAGAGGCAACCGGGAGCGGCTGGGCTCCCGGCGGCGCGTCCCTCGGCAAGGCCGGGAGCCGCGCCAGTCGGAGCCCCCAGCCGAGCGCGGCCCTCCTGCCTCTCAGCGTACATCAGTCCGGAGTGCAGCCAGCGGATATGACCGACCCACCAAGGGCGCCGCCGCCGGCGCTCTCAGGCCGCGGGTGAAGAAGAAAGTACGGCCTCGCTTGGTCCGGAGCGAGGAGGTGGCCCAGAGCAAGGAGGTGGCCCAGAGCAAGGAGGCGGCCCGGAGCGACGAGGTGCCCCTGGGCGAGATGTCTCGGAACGAAGAGGTGCCCCTGACCGAGGAGGAGTCCCTGAGCGAGGAGGTGCCCCTGGGCGAGGAGCTGCCCCAGAGCAAGGAGGTGACCGGGGAGGAAATGGCGGCAGCCGGGCTCACCTTGACCATCACGCACAGTGAGTTCTGGGCGGCCGGGTGGGCCCTGGTGTCGGGCCCGAGGATCCGACAGGGTTTGTGGTTTTGCCCACGTGTCCTCCGGAAGCATGTGTCCTTGTGTTTGTCCTGGCGTCCGAAGTGTGGGTTCTTGGCTGTGTCCGAGGGGCCAGCTGTCTCGGGCTTGTGTCTGCACTCCTTTCCACGTGGCCAGTGTATTTTGTCTTTCGCTATTTGATACTGGGTGTTCGAACGTGTCCGTGCTTCACGTCGTGAGCCTAGTTGGATGTGTTTATGTGCCCGCGCAGTTACTGTGGGTCTTTTTGTCAGGCTTATATTTAGCCAGGTTGTGTACGACTTTCGTGATAACTCGTGCTTGAAGGATGTTTTCTGGGGGTCGAACGCCTCCTGTCGGCTGTTTGGACTCTGGGTCCAAGCATTACATTATGGGTACCCTTTGGGTCTGCCTGTTGTAGAAGTTGACACAGAATTAAACTATGTCGGTACACTGGTGATCTGAGACTATAAGGTTGTCTCAGAACCAAATAGGGGAGACTAGAGGATGTTGGAATCTGGAGATCCGGATTCTGGATCCTGCAGTTTTGAGTGATCTTGGAATGAATATCTCGTTTCTAGGCATTGGTATTTTCTCCGTGAAGTGGAGTTGATAACTCCGGTCCCCACCCACCTCATGGGGCTGTTAGGGGAACTCAAAGCTTGGTGTAATGCACTGAACACAGGCTACCTCCTTATTTTCCATGTCCCTGGAAAAAAATCGGCATCTCTGCTTCAAAAGAATATTCTCTGGTGTTTGTATTCATTTGTTTATTTACTGAGCACCAGCTATGGGTGTACTGTAAGTGTGCCCAATGAGAAGGACTGGGAAAAAAAAAACAGTCCCTAGCCTGTTACAGTAAAGAAGACAACACCAGTACAAAGCACTCAGGGTACAAAGGTACCGGAGACAGATGACTTGTGATGAAAAGTATGGGCTTTGGGGCAGTGTATGGCTCAAAGGAGTAGGGCACCAGCCTCATATACTGGAGATAGCAGGACCCAGCCCAGGCCAAAAACGCCAAAAAAAAAAAATAGTATGGGCTTTGTAATCAGCTAAATCTGAGACCAAGTTCTGACTCTACCAGTAGGGCTTTTTTTTTTTTTTTTTTTGTAGACGAAATGAATGATTTATTAAGGGTTGGCTGGTGCTCGCGGGCTTTTATAGGTAGGACTTAACTGGACTTAACAATTTGCTTGTCTGTGAAATAGGAAATAACAGGTACTATCTACTTCATAGGGTTCTTCTGAGGATTAAATAAGATATTGCATGAAGGTGGCGCCTGTGGCTCAGTTGGTAAGGCGCCGGCCCCATATACCGAGGGTGGCGGGTTCAAACCCAGCCCCGGCTGAATTGCAACCAAAAAAAAAAAATAGCCGGGCATTGTGGCAGGCGCCTGTAGTCCCAGCTACTCGGGAGACTGAGGCAAGAGAATCACTTAAGCCCAGGAGTTGGAGGTTGCTGTGAGCTGTGTGATGCCACGGCACTTTACCCAGGGCCATAAAGTGAGACTCTTGTCTCCACAAAAAAAAAAAAAAGATATTGCATGAAATGAGCTTAGTATAGCCACTTATGCATGACAAGTACTAAAAATGTTAGCTGATATCATTAATATTGTTAATTATTATAACAGAGGAATCAAATCCTTGAGCAGGTCACCAGAGGAAACCAGGGCAGATGAGAGCAGGCTTTTTGGAGTGGATGACATGTTAGGTCTCAAATGGGTAAATATCAATAAGTGTAATGAAGAGTCAGCCTGTATTGGTTTATGCGAAAGACTCACCTTTATCAAATGCTTTTCTTTCTCTCCAGGCAATGAGAAGCACAGCCTTCATGTTATCCCACAGCAGGGCAGCAGTGAACCCATTGTCCAAGACCTGGCCCAGATTGTTGAAGAGGCCATAGGGGTTCCACTGCCTTTTCAGAAACTCATATTTAAAGGTAGGTATTTCTCTTCCAGCTTTGAACCCTTATGGCTAAAGGAAAAATATGAAACTACTTAGCTTTTCCTAATGGTAACTTTTAGTTTTCAAACTGGGACAGTCTTTCATACTTGATAATTCATGTCTTCAACTAATATTTATTGAGGAACTGCTGTGTGCAGGACACTTTGAAATATCTAGAGCAGGTGTCCACAAACTGTGGCCCGCGGGCCACATGAAGTGGTGTGAATTGTATTTGTTCCCGTTTTGTTTTTTACTTCAAAATAAGATATGTGCAGTGTGCATGGTTTTGTTTATAGTTTTTTTTTAAACCATAGTCCGGCCCTCCAACGGTCTGAGGGACAGCAAATTGGCCCTCTGTTTAAAAAGTTTGAGGACGCCTGATCTAGAGAGATTTGAAGTCACATGAGGATGGCAGAAATCTCACCATTTTTGGTGAAGTACATGGGCAGTCTTCCTTGGTTAGGTTAGATCTTCTCCCCATTATATGTTCACATGGTATCCTCACTACTTCTATTGAAATTGCTATTAAATAATTTCTTAGTTGTTTAACATTTGGTTTTTCTGTTAGAATAACAAATTCCATGAAACAACTTCTTTGTTTCCAGTGCTTGGCATTGTACAGACTCAAGGGCTTTTTATTTTCTATTTTTTTATCTTTTTTTATTTTTTTTTTTGTAGAGATAGGATCTCACTATGAGGCCCATGAAAAGGTTTTGTCCTGGCCTCAAGCAAGCTTCCCACCTCAGCCTTCCAAAATGCAGGGGTTATAGGCATGAGCCACCATGCCTGGCTCCAAAGAAGGTTTTTTTTTTTTTTTTTTCCAAAGAAGGTTTTTAAACAAACTTACCTGGGCCCTGGAGGTGGCAGGCCCAGCAGATGATGCTGATTTCTATCAGGACCCACTCCTCTACCCTTGTCTTCTATCTTTACACTGCCATTGAAAACTCAATATTGTGGTTTCTGATAAGGGCAGATTTATCGGACTGGGTGTTAGTCATTATAAAGAATTTAGTAATAGGAAGCATTTTTCTTTATATTTCATAGTGTAACTTCTTGTCTTTAAAAAAACATTTTATTTCTGAATTATAAAGGCAGTAGAAATTCATGTTTTGAAATAGAAGGAAGCAGAAAAAAGAAAATATTCCCCTGGATAAAGCTCCTCATAATAACACGGGGTCATTAAAATTCACCGTGATATTGAAGTTTCCTGAAAAAATAAGCTTTAATGCCTACAAAGTCTTCTGTTGTGTGGATGTATAATCAGTCCCCTATTCCTGAATATTTGGCTCTTTGTAGTTTCTCATTATTATGAATAGGGTTGCACTGAATATTATCGTATAATAGTTATTGTGAAGTTATTTGTTTAGGATAAATACATAGAGGTAAAATGAGTGGGTTACTCATTAGTGAATACAGTTGTCTGTTTCCTGTGTCCTTGCTGAAGTTGATTTTCAGTATTACACAACTGTTTCATCTTGGCATGCCTTTGTTTTCAGGAAAATCTCTGAAGGAAATGGAGACACCATTGTCAGCACTTGGAATGCAAAATGGTTGCCAGGTTATGTTAATTGGAAAAAAGGTAAATTGCTTTTTTCACCAGAAATTTTTAGAATCAAATGACTTAGGCCTTTTATGCATGTTTCTGTTTTGAAGACAAAATTTGAGACCCAGATCTGAGACCCAGATTGGTGAAACACTTCTCTCAACAAATAGTCTTTTTGGGCGGCGCCTGTGGCTCAAAGGGGTAGAGCGCTGGTCCCATATGCCGAAGGTGGCGGGTTCAAACCCAGCCCCGGCCAAAAAAAAAAAAAAAAAGAACAAATAGTCTTTTTGTTTTGTTTTTTTTAGAGACAGAGTCTTACTTTGTTGGCCTCAGTAGAATGCCATGGTGTCACAGCTCACAGCAACCTCCAGCTCTTGGGCTTAGGTGATTCTCTTGCCTCAGACTTCTGAGTTGCTGGGACAACTGTTTGGTGCTCACCACAAAGCCTGGCTATTTTTTTTAATTGCAGTTTGGCTGGGGCCTGGTTCGAACCTGCCACATGGGGCCAGAGCCCTACTCACTGAGCCACAGGCTCTGCCCTCAAGAAACAGTCTTTGTAGGGACGCGCCTGTGGCTCAAGGAGTAGGGTGCAGACCCCATATTCTGGGGTGGCGGGTTCAAGCCCAGCCCTGGCCAAAACTGCAAACAAACAAACAAAAAGACTTTGTTTGGTGGAATTAACCCACTTGTTGGTTAGGCTTTCCCTTCAGGAATTAGGAATGATTGCTGCCTCAACAAGGTAGCTTTTGACTTGGTGGCAGAATCTCAGTCTAGTTATTAAAATGGTATTTGGTGGGCGGCGCCGGCCCCATATGCTGAGGGTGGTGGGTTCAAACCCAGCCCCGGCCAAACTGCAACAAAAAAATAGCCGGGCGTTGTGGCGGGCGCCGTAGTCCCAGCTGCTCGGGAGGCTGAGGCAAGAGAATCGCGTAAGCCCAAGAGTTAGAGGTTGCTGTTAGCCGTGTGATGCCACGGCACTCTATCCGAGGGCAGTACAGTGAGACTCTGTCTCTACAAAAAAAAATGGTGTTTGGATCAGGCTTTATCCACTTGGGGTGGAATTTGCAAGATTAATAGCTTTTTTTTTTTTTGTAGAGACAGAGTCTCACTATACTGCCCTCAGGTAGAGTGCCGTGGCGTCACACGGCTCACAGCAACCTCTAACTCTTGGGCTTACGCGATTCTCTTGCCTCAGCCTCCCAAGCAGCTGGGACTACAGGCGCCCGCCACAACGCCCAGCTATTTTTTGTTGTAGTTTGGCCGGGGCTGGGTTTGAACCCACCACCCTCGGCATATGGGGCCGGCGCCCTACTCACTGAGCCACAGGCGCCACCCAGATTAATAGCTTTTTGTTGAAATAAACCTGTATATATATTAAAAGCAATACTCTGTACAGTTTCAGGAGCCTCTCTTCCTTTAATCACCCTTTTAACTAAAATCTTCCACAGGGGGAAAACCCTCTTTGACTGGAAGGACAGTTTCAGACTAAAGAACTGATTGGGGGAGAAAAAGAGTCCGTGGGTGACAGCAGCCCCTTGGGTGATGAGAGAGGGCTGTGGCCAGCCTTGCATTGTGACACAGTGGAATTGTTGAGCATATGAAGTTCCTATATGTCCAGTGAAGAGGCTGAGTAAAGAGGGCAGGTATTAGCAAAGTGGAGGCAAAGAAGTTGAATCCAGACTTGGAACTACCAGGAGACTTGGACTAAGGATTTGGCCACAAAGAGGAATGAACAATAAAGGATGATATAACAAAGCAGGAAGCTGCTGGACCTGGCTACCAATTGTTTAGGTGAGAGAAGGGAAAATATTCTAAATTTCTTGCTTATGTGTCAGGGAGAATGGTGATGGGCAGCAGACAGATCCCAAGGGTTGAGTTGAAGAAGCCATGTGATCTTTAGTAGGAACTGACCTGGGTGTGTGGAGCCAAGTCTGAACTGAATTCTGCTCCACCTCTTTTGGGCTGTGTGATCTTAGGTTACTTTACTACATTAAGCCTCAGCTTCATCATCTGTATGCAAAATAGTATCTTCCTCATAAGATTGTGAAAAGACTTAAAAGAAAATACAGGTAATGTGTTTAGGATAGTGCCTGACATATTGGGAGTGTTCATTTAAAGTATTCATCATGGCTCGGCGCCTGTGGCTCAAGTGGCTAAGGCGCCAGCCACATACACCTGAGCTGGCGGGTTCAAATCCAGCCTGGGCCCATCAAACAACAATGATGGCTGCAACCAAAAAAAAAAAGGATAGCTGGGCGTTGTGTTGGACACCTATAGTCCCAGCTACTTGGGAGACAGAGGCAGGAGAATCACTTGAGCTCAGGAGTTTGAGGTTGCCGTGAGCTGTGATGCCACGGTACTCTACCCAGGGTGACAGCTTGAGGCTCTGCCTCAAAAAAAAAAGTATTCATCATTGGGCAGCACCTATGGCTCAAAGGAGTAGGGCGCCGGCCCCATATACCGGAGGCAGTGGGTTCAAACCCAGCCCCGGCTGAAAAAAACTACAAAAAAAAAAAAAGTATTCAACATTGTCCTCATTATCATCATATTAAATAGGAGAGCTCAGCTGGAGGCTGACATTTAGGAATTCCATTTAAAGGAATAGAATTCTTCCTGTCTTGCCATTCTGGATTCCTCACAGGTATTCACTATATTTACTCCTTAGGCTTCAGCCTGGCTGTTCATCAGTCTAGGGCTGAGGCTAAATCTAACACTTGAATTGGCTCCATTCTCTCAACCCACGCTATATCAGGGTCCTTACCAGAATGTTTACCTAATACCTTCTCTCTCCTCTGGAGTCTTCGTAAATAGAAAACCTTAATGTATAACCCTTTGACTTGCTTTCCAAAATGCAGCAGACCATTCTTTGTTGGTGAGTGATTTAGCCCAATTTTGGTCAGATTTTTTTCCTGACTAAGGCTACTATTCTTGGTAATTATTGACTTTATTTTATTCTTAACCATTTTAGAAAAGTTCAGAGGAAGAAGTTGAACTAAAGAAATTGAAAGATTTGGAGAAGTCTGTGGAAAAGATAGCTGACCAAGTGGGAGAGTTGAATAAAACACTTACTGGAATCCAGCAGGTAATCTCGTCATGGACTTTGACTTTCTGCCTTTTGTAGGAACTTTATGGGTATAACATGGGTTACAAGGTCAGGCTTTGCAGTCAGACTCCCAGGATTCAGATCTTGGCTCCACCCTTTCTCTTACTGTGGGTAAGTTTATCTTTCAAGTTTCTCATACTGTTAAAAGGAAAAAATGGTAATATTTCCCTCTTAGGGTTGTTGTGAGGATTAAATAACGTAGGTTGAGCCTGATACATACTGAGTGCTTTTTAACTGTTGTTAGGGTTGTTACTGTCAGAGCCCAGCCAGCATCCATTTGTGCTCACAGGAGAGCACCTTCCATGCTAGGATCATTTATTGTCTGAAATAAAACAGGTAGTGTCAAAGAAAAAGTACCCAATGTACTCACCCTTACTATGAAACTAATTTAGGACCTTCACATGAAAGCTATAACCCAGTTACAACCTAAGAATAGGGGGAAGGGGGAAAGGGAGGGGAGGGAGGGGGGAGGTAGGTGGGGGAAGGGGGATTGATGGGATTACACCTGTGGTGCATCTTACAAAGGTATATGTGAATCTTAGTAAATGTGGAATGTAAAGTTCTTGCAAAATAACTAAGAAAATGCCAGGAAGGCTATGTTAACTAGTGTGATGAAAATGTGTCAAACGGTCTATGAACCAAGTGTATGGTGTCCCATGATCATACTAATGTACATAGCTATGATTTAATAAAATAAATAAATAAATAAATAAATAAATAAATAAAAAACAGGTAGTGTCCCCTGGTCCATATTGTAGTATGTTTGGCAAGACAAAGAATATTTTGTTCCTTCATAGAAGGTCCAAGTTTAACATGATGTTGTTGGAGGGATGCTGTATATGGGTGATCATTGTATCAGGTTGATTCAAAAGTAATTGCAGTTTTTGTGTTGTTGAAATTTGCCATTTGGCTGGGCACAGTGGCTCACGCCTGTAATCCCAGCACCGTGGGAGGGTGAGGAGGGAGAATTGCTTGAGCTCAGGAGTTTGAGACTCATCTGAGTGACAATGAGACCCCCGATTTATGAAAAAAATGGAAAAACCCAGCCAGCCACTGCTGCAAGCGCCCGTAATCCCAGCAGCTTCCGGAGGCTGAGGCAGTGGGGTGCCTACGAGCCCAAGTCTGAGGTTGCGGTGAGCTACCACACCCACTGCACTCTGCTCAGGGGCATGGGGTGGGACTCTGTCTCAACAAAAAAACAGAAATTTGCCATTTGGTGCTGGAATACATTCTTAAATAAATGTGATTATGTTCTACATTTTAATGCACACTTCTCACTTTATTTGTTTTGCTAATGACTTAATACTTGCTGTTTATTTTATATTTATTTTGGACTATGGAAATGATGTTAGACAAAAAGCACATTCGAGTGATTTTCTATTCAAGTTCAAAATGGGTCATAAAGCAACAGAGACAACTCACAACATTAACAAGCATTTGGCCTGGGAATTGCTAACGAACGTACAGTGCATTAGGTGGTTCAAGAAGTTTTGCAAAGGAGATGGGAGTCTTGAAGATGAGGAGCATAGTGGCCAACCATGGGAAGTTGGCAACAACTCCTTGAGAGCAATCACTGAGGTTGATTTTTTTTTGCTGTTGTTGCTGAGACAGAGTCCCACCCTATGCCCTGAGCAGAGTATAATAGCATCATAGCTCACTGCAACTTCAGACTCAAGCAGTGGCCATCCCGCTGCCTTAGCCTCCATTTTTTGTTTGTGTGTTTTGTTTGTTTTGAGACAGAGTCTTACTATGTCACCCTCAGTAGAGTGCTGTTGCGTCACAGCGCATAGCAACCTCAAACTTGTGGACTTAAGCAAATCTCTTGCCTCAGCTCCCAAGTAGCTAGGACTACAGGCACCCACCACAACATCCAGCTATTTTTTGGTTGCAGATGTCATTGTTTAGCAGGCCCAGCCGGACTCGAACTGCCAGCTTCAGTTTATGTGGCTGGCACCCTACTCACTGAGCAACAGGCGCTGAGCCTGAGGCTGATCTTTTGGCAACTATATGAGAAGTTGCCAAAGAACTCAACGTCAACCATTCTTCGACTGTTAGGCATTGGAACCAAATTGGAAAACTGAAAAAGCTCAGTAAGTGGGTGCCTCATGAGCTGACCGAGAATCAGCTGACCCATTTTCAAGTGTTGTCTTTTCTCTTATTCTATGCACCAACAACGAACCATTTCTTGGTCAGATTGTGCCATGTGACAAAAAATGGATTTCATGTGACAACCAGCAAGAACTAGCTCAGTAGCTGGACTGACGGGAACCTCCAGAGCACTTCCCAAGGCAAAACATGTACCAAAGAAAAGGTCATGGTCATTGTTTGGTGGTCTGCTGCAGGTCTGATCCACTTCAGCTTTCTGAATCCTGGTAAAACCGTTATGTCTGAGAAGTGTGCTCATCAAATCTATGAGATGCACTGAAAACTGCAACACCCGCAGCCAGCATTGGTCAACAGAAAGGGCCTAATTCTTCTGCCTGACATCACCTGACGGCATGTTGCACAACCAGTGCTTCAAAAGTTGAATGAATTGGGCTACAAACTTTTGCCTCTTCCACCATATTCACCTAACCTGTGGCCAACTGACTACCACTTCAGGCATCTCTGAGAACTTTTTGTAGGGAAAATGCTTCCACAACCAGCAGGATGCAGAAGATGCTTTCCAAGAGTTGAATCCTGAAGCACAGATTTTTTATGTGACAGGGAGGAACAAATTTATTTCTCATTGGCAACAATGTGTTGATTGTAGTAGTTCCTATATTAGTTAATAAAAATGTGTTTGAGCCTAGTTATAATGACTTAAAACTTATTGTCCAAACCCACAATCACTTTTGCACCAACCTAATATTAAATTCCCTATATTAAGGCTGGCCGTGGTGGCTCAATAATCCTGGCATTCTTGGGAGGCCAAGGCTGGTGGAGTGCTTGAGCTCTGAAGTTCGAGACCAGAGTCTCTAAAGAGTGAGACCCCTGTCTCTAAAAATAGCTGGGAGTTGTGGCTAGTGCCTGTAATCCCAGCTACTCAGGAGGTTGAGGCAAGAAGATCACTTGAGCACAAGAGTTTGAGTTTGCTGTGAGCTATGACGCCACGACACTCTATCAAGGGTGACAAAGTTAAACTGTCTCAAATAAAAGTTAAATTCCTAGCTCGGCGCTTGTGGCTCAAGCGGCTAAGGCGCCAGCCACATACACCTGAGCTGGCGGGTTCGAATCCAGCCTGGGCCTGTCAAACAACAATGATGGCTACAACCAAAAAATAGCTGGGCATTGTGGCAGGCGCTGTAGTCCCAACTACTTGGGAGGCGGAGGCAGGAGCCCAGGAGTTGGAGGTTGCTGTGAGCTGTGATGCCACAACACTCTACCCAGGGCAACAGCTTAAGGCTCTGTCTCAAAAAAAACAAAGAAATTAAATTCCTTATATTAGAGATGGGGTATAGAAGCCCAGTAAAGATTAGGAACAGCCCAAGACCACTTTTTTCTTTTCCTCTTTTAAATGTATTATAAAATATTATAAATACATTTTATAGTATTAATGGTATGTATTTGTGTTTTAATTACAAAATTAATACATGCTGATTGTACAAACATTGTAAATACATATATAGGCACTAAAATGGTAAATAAAAATTACCTATAAGGCCCTGACTCAAAGATAACCACTACTGTAGCCTGAAATATATTTTTAATCTTAAAAAAATTTGACACAATGTTAGCACAGTTTCTAAGTTGTTCTCTTATTAGATAAAAAAAATTGTAACATTTTCCTATGACATTAAAAATGATCATGGCTGGGTACGGTGGCTCACACCTGTAATCCTAAAACTCTGGGAGGCTGAGGCAGGAGGATCCCTTGAGCTTAGATATTCAGGAGCAGCCTGAGCAAGAGCAAGACCCTGTCTCTACTTAAAAAAAAAATAGAAAAATTAGTTGTTGGTTGCTACCTTTGGCTCAGTGAGTAGGGCGCCAGCCCCATATACTGAGGGTGGTGGGTTCGAACCCAGCCCCGGCCAAACTGCAACAAAGTGTCTGTAGTCCCAGGTACTTGAGAGGCTAAGGCAAGAGAATCGCCTAAGCCCAAGAGCTGGAGGTTGCCATGAGCTATGACACCACGGCACTCTAACAAGGGCGACAGAGTAAGACACTGTCTCTAAAAAAAACAAAATAATAATAATACTAAAAGAAAAATTAGTTGAGTTTTATAGCAGTCATCCTGTAGTCCCAGCTATGCTGGAGGTTGAGGCAAGAGGATTGCTTGAGTTTGAGGTTGCTGTGAGCTAGGCTGACACCACAGCACTCTAGTCTGGGCAATAGAGTGAGACTCTTGTTTCCAGGAAAAGAAGATCATACTTTTCAAAGCTTTTATAATATTTTATCGTATATGAATATATCACGGTTTACCTAATCGAGTCTCTATTGTTCATCATTTAATTTTATTTTTACCATTATATGTCATGCTTCTTTGAATATCCTGGGACATAAGTCTTTTCGAATCATTTCTGTTATTTTTGGTTAGAATAAATTCTTTGAGTTGGGATTTCTGGGTGATGTTTAAAGCTCTTGCTACATGTTGCATCTGTATCTTTAACCCTTGGCTTTGATAACTGGTGTAGTGTGTTTGGCAAGGCAAAGAATATTTTGTTATAGTAGATCCACATTTCGTAAACATTCTCAGAGATCCCTGTTGTCCAACTCATGTCACCAGCTAATTGGTCATCAGACTAAGCAATGTAAGTAAACCGTAAGACAACTTACTACAGATAAAGGCTACTACCATTTGTTAGCACTGGTCTATGCCACAAATTATGTTAAGCATCTACATAAATTCCTTTTTATCTTCACAATAACCTCATGGGGTATGGGTTTCATAATCTTAATTTTATTTATTATTTTTATTTATTTATTTTTGAGGCAGAGGCTCACTATGTTGTTCTCCTTAGAGTGCAGTGGCATCACAGCTCACAGCAACCTCCAACTCTTGGGCTTAAGCTATTATCTTGCCTCAGCCTCCAAAGTAGCTGGGACTACAGGCACCCACCACAATGCCTGGCCTTTTTTTTTTTTTTTTTTTGGCCAGGGCCGGGTTTGAACCTGCCACCTCCAGCATATGGGGCCGGGGCCCCACTCCTCTGAGCCACAGGTACTGCCAATGCCTGGCCATATTTTGACTGCAGTTGTCATTGTTTAGCAGGCCCAGGCGAGGCTCAAACCCGCTAGCCTTGATATATGTGGCCAATGCCCTACTCACTGAGCTTTGGGCACCATCCTATTTATTTATTTATTTTTGAGACAGAGTCTCACTCTGTCACCTTGGGTAGAGTGTCGTGGTGTCATAGCTCACAGCAACCTCAAACTCTTGGACTTAAGCAATCCTTTTGCTTCAGCCTCCCAAGTAACTGGGACTACAGGCACTCAAAAATCTTCATTTTAAAAATAAGGACACTGAGACATAGGCTAAGTAAGTAAGTAACTTACTCAAGATGACAAGCTAGTAAGTGGCAGTCAGGATTCAGGCTCAGGCCTATATGACTCTAGAGCCTGTGCTCTTAATGTCTGCCTCTTGTGTGCAGATATATACTTGTGACAGGGGGCCTCCCTGGATCCAAGCCTTAGGAGACGTTTTCAACCCTAGTAGGCCATATGAAATAGAGCAGCCTGCAGCCTGGTCAGATGCTTGGAATGGTCTAAGGTCAGCCTTTCTGGGTTTTCTAAGAGTTGAAGTTGTTTGTCTGAGATGTGCTCTGGCTTTTCAGGTCTATGGTGGACTCAGGGTATGGTTATTTCACCAGTACTGTGGCATGGAGTATTTCCATCAGCCTCAAGGGATGGGACCCTTGCAATAACGCATTATTCTTTCACAGGGTTTTTTGGCCAAGGATTTGCAAGCTGAAGCTCTCTGCAAACTTGATAGGAAAGTAAAAGGCACCATTGAGCAGTTTATGAAGATCTTGGAGGAGATCGACACACTAGTAAGTAAATATTTAGCTGAGAAGAACTAGTTTTCTTTGTATTTCAGTCAATTTCACTCTTTCAGTAATGCACTCCTATTGCCTGAGCAAACCCATCACCTGAGAATTCTAGGCATCTACCGTGTGCCAGACTCTGTGCTAGGTTGTAGGTGAATACACAGATTGATAAAAATGGGTCTTGATTTCTAGGCACTCACAGGCTACCATCACAGGACTGGCAGGGACCAGCAGATGACAAATCTGTATTTATGTATGCTAAATAACGTGTAATCATCATGAAGCTGGAACCTAAGTAGTCTATGATCTCATAGTCAGAGAAACATATTCCTTGATATTGGGTGACTGATAATCCTACTGAGCTCATTAACTATGCAGAATTCAGCCAGACCCAGATCTTATGGTACTATTGAAAAGTACCATAAGATGTGCTTAAAAAGTACATCGACATCAGTTCTCCTTTACAGAGTTGACAATAATATCTCTAGCCTGATACTTCCTTCTTGAGGGTGAACTGCTCTGTCCTAATGGTGATTCTATTGGGAGGGTGGGGGGCAGGGTTTGTAAAGAAGAAGCAGAAGGCTCAGGAGGCTGAGGCAAAAGAATCGCCTAAGCCCAGGAGTTGGAGGTTGCTGTGAGCTGTGTGACACCATGGCACTGTACTGAGGGCGATTTATTTATTTATTTATTTGTATTTTATTACAAAAATAAATAAATAAATAAATAAATAAATACATAAAATAAAAAAATTAAAAGAAGAAGCAGCAGCAGAAGGTATTTTTCCTGGTGCTGGGAGCACACAATTTTGCCAAAGTATAGTATCCATACATAGGAAACAGTGAAAGAACAAAATCCATTTTTGGATCAGTATCTATGGCCCAGACATGGGAACAAAGGTACTTTTATAGGGATAAGAGCTATGGAAAGTGCCATCTGAGATACAGACCTAAGGAAAGGATTCCTAAAAGTACACAGACCTGTGACTTGCTTGATGTACTGTAGGTGTTTTTGATGTATCTTCAAGTCATGTTCACTGAGGATTGTAAGTTTATGTGTCAACTTATTCTTCCATAGATCCTGCCAGAAAATTTCAAAGAGAGTAGAGTGAAAAGGAAGGGTTTAGTGAAAAAGATTCAGGTGAGTTACCTAATAACACACGACAAAGTATAATGTGTTAATGTGGTGGTGTATGTGTTTGTAGTCTATGTGGTTGGGCTTTTTTTTTGATTCCTGTTTGTTTTGAGACAGTCTCACTTTGTCTCCCTCTGTAGAGTGCCATGGTGTCTTAGTTTACACCAACCTCCAACTCTTAGGCTCAAGCGGTTCTTTTGCCTCAGCCTCCCAAGTAGCTGGGACTACAGGCGCCCACCACAACGCCCAGCTATTTTTAGAGACAGGGTCTCACACTTGCTCAGGCTGGTCTCGAACTTGTGAGCTCAGGGCAATCCCCCTGCCTTGGCCTCCCAAAGTGCTAGGATTACAGGCGTGAGCCACTGTGCCCAGCCCCTGTTTGTTTATTGGCATGAACCTAGAACATCAGAGAAGAGTTCCCTTCATTTCCCTGTAGTTATATTTAGATTTAAACTATTTAGGGAGGAAACTCAGTGGAGAACATATGGGGCTGATATATTACACAATTCCAGAAGGCAACGTACATGTGTACAGTGCTCCCTGCAACTGTGCTGTTGCAGTGCTGTAACATTGTAACCTTGAGACAAGGCTTCCTTCCTGCCTTTACCACCTTTTGGGAGGTGGTTGGCCTAAAGTATGGTCAGAAACCCTGGTCCTATGCTTCCTCTCTTTTCCTCCCCTTGTCTTGAAGCCCAGGCCAGGTGCCCGTCTTTATCTATACACAGCCTGTTTTGAGTCTCACCTGCAGGTTTCCCCAAATGGCTCAGCAAAGAGCCTTGTGTGGGCAGTAGTTGGCTAGTCCTAGATGGGCCCTCACTGCCCCATGTCTATCTTTTAGGCATTCCTAGCTGAATGTGACACAGTGGAACAGAACATCTGCCAGGAGACCGAGCAGCTGCAGTCTACAAACTTGGCCTTGGCTAAGTGAGGTGCAGCAAGGAAAGGTTACACTGCCCTGAAGAACAGCACCATCAGCTCTGCGCTCTCTGAAACAGAGGTTTCCTGATTTTTCCAGGGCTGCCAGGGGCAATTGGCCAATTGCTAATTTTCCTACTCCTATGCCGGTTCTCAATGAAAAAGTATTGTCTTTTTGATCTCAAGTAGAGCTCCTGTCTGTTTTCTTGTTCTATGTGTGACTGTGCTGACTGGCAGCCTATCTTTTCTGAACAGGGCCTCCTCTGCTTGACCTTGGGGAGCTTTATGTGGGTCGGTAAGAGTTCTCAGTTTGTCCAGAGCCAGTTCTGGGTTTATAGTCCACCATAGTCTTCAGATAGGTGAGGGCTTTTGTTTTTTGCCTTTAGGATCCTGTAGTTCCATAGATGTAAAACCATTATCACCAGGAGTTTGCATCTATTCAGGAAGGTTGGGAATGGCTTGGAACAAGTATGTGCCACACAAATAGTCCAAGTATCCCTTATTGTGACCTAATTCCAGAACATCTGGCTAGGTTGTTTATAGACCTTGTCCTCACCTCCCAGTGACCCTACCTAGTCACAAGCCTGAGATAAGAGGGGCCCATTCCTGGGATGGGGTTTGTGGTCAATGCATGGATTTCCTCATTCCCAAGCAAATCTTTGGAAGGTTAGAATATGGTCTTGAGTGTGTATTTGAAACCAGGCCAAAACCATGGCTTAGCAAGGGCAAAGATGGGAGCCAGCATGAATGACACAGGCAGGTGGTAAAGTCAGCCGTAAATGTCTCTGGAGCGACATGCACCTCCTTCAAAGGCATTTCTGTTAATCATATCCTTCTGAGATCTATATTTCCTTCAAGTCTGTTCCTGTCCATTTTGTGGACTATATCCCCTCATTGTTATTATGTGCCCATCATCAAGCAGAAGAGTGTTTTGTTTTTTCAATTGATGAGGAGATAATTTGTATAAAGTTGAGAGTGGCTGTGTGTGCTATAACTCTCCTTAATCCTGTCAGCTGCTATCACCTCATTCTTTAGCACAGTGCTCCGGAGACATATTCCTAACAGGCCACTCATTTGGCAGAGCAGGAGTCACTGAAGTGTCAGGAACTTAGAACTGGGTAGGCAAGGTTTTAGACAAGGCAATGGTAGAGTTAGACGTGGACAAGGCTCAGGGGCCTAGCCCATACCATCCTCAGCTTTAGTCAGAGTGGTTCAGTGTTGATCTATTTTTATATAGTAGCTATGTGGCCTTGGGCCCCAACACTTAATGAAAAGTTATTGTGTGCTGGACCCTCTTATATAGTTCTGTATCTATCTATCTGTCTATCTACCCTGTTTCCCCGAAAATAAGACAGTGCCTCATTTTAAGGTGTGCTCCCAAAGATGCGCTAGGTCTTATTTTCAGGGGACGTCTTATCTTTCCTGTAAGTAGGTCTTATTTTCGGAGGATGTCTTATTTTCGGGAAAACAGGGTATCTATCATTTAATTCTCATATAACCCAAGAGGTAGATAGACAGGTACTATGTTCATTTAGAGATAAGGAATCTGAGAGAACTTAGGTAAGTTGCCCAAGGTCATAAAACGAATGGCAAAGCCAGAACATGCAGCTGGGCAATTGATTTCAGAGCCAGTGCTTTTAATCTTAATTGTACTGCTGTACAACCAACGGGGTTGCACACATTCATGCTCTCATTCTCTCTTCCTTCCTCTCCCTCTGTTTATCTTCCATGTTAGTGTTTCCACTTCCTCTTTGGCCCTCTCCAGTTCATTCTCCACAGAGCAGCTCAGTGATCATGAAGTACAAATCATAATCCTGGCAGTCCCAAGCTCCAATGGCTCTCCGTTCTCTTAAGATAAAGGCCAGACCCTTACCCTATGCTTTCTCCTGTCTCAGTTTGAGCCTTTCTCCTATTTGCTCTCTGCTGTCAGCACTCTGGTCTTCTTTCAGGTCCTCAGATACATGGTTTCCTCTCATGCACGGCACTCTTTCCTGTCTTTGCACATGCTGCTACCTCGCTTGGACAGCTCTTCACCATCCTTTCACCCCTACCACTTTCATACATAGCTCTATTCATCTTTCAGAATTTAACTCAAAGGTCTCTTTCATGGAGAAAATTTACCTACTGTCTGAGACCATATTAGCCTCCCTGTGGTATCTTCTTATAGCTTCCCATAACTTTTCTTCCATTGAATTTATCATGGCCTGTGATGGTTTATTTCTGGGATGATTTGATTAGCATTTGCCTTTAACATGAGACTGTAAGTTCCTTGGGTTAAGGACCTTCTTTGGCTTGTTCACAGCACTGTTTTAAGCACATTGTTTTATATATAGTGGGACCTCAATAAATATTTGGAGAATGAATGATTGTTGAATGCATGCATCAATAGTGAAATTTTCATAGCTGCACTTCACCACTCAGCACTGGAATTTACAGAGTTAACAGCCACTTTTGTCTTTCCTTTTCTCTCTCTTTTTTTTTTTTTTTGAGACAGAGTCTCACTTTGTCACCCTCAGTAGAGTGCTATGGCATCATAGCTCACAGCAACCTCAAACTCTTGAGCTCCAGTGATTCTCTTGCCTCAGCCTCCCAAGTAGCTGGAGTACAGGTGCCCACCATAATGCCTGTATAGTTTTAGAGATGGGGCCTTACTTTTGCTCTGTCTGATCTTGAACTCCTGAGCTCAAGCAATCCACCCGACTTGGCCTCCCAGAGTGCTAGGATTACAGGTGTGAGCCACTGCGCCTGGCCCAGCCACTTTTTTTTTTTTTTAAGGGTTGAGAAAAGAGGCCCTAAGGCATGGACTACCGGGCAAATGTTCAAGGTGGCAACTGGGGCCTGGGCACACAGAGCTCACCCTCACAGATCTGCTCATCTGTGAGGAGATATAGGAGTATCTCTGCCAGTGAATGGGGCCTGCTTTCCTGTGACATGGTAAGTCCTACCATGAGGGGAACAGATGCGGATATGTGATCCCAGCCTCAGACCTGGAAGAATTCTCCCACACATTATTAGTCAGTAATTTCTTCTTACCCTTGAAGGCACAACTGAAAGATAACCTCTTATCTCATAAGAGGTGCCCTTCTTCATATGGTAGTCAGGTCTCTTGTAGTTGAAAGTACTAGAAACCCAATTCCAAAGAGATTGGGCAAAATACAAAATTTATGGGCAGGATATCACATTATCCCATCTAACTCTGAGATGGTCAAGGGCAGCTGGGCTTTAGAAACACTGCCCAGAATCATTCTCCCTACCTCTTCTTTTTGCATGTCCACATCATCCTCAGTTCTGCTGCTTCCACAAAGTAGGGAGCTGGGCTGCCAGCAGCTCCCATGTCGCATATCCTGCAGCTTCACTACAGAGGGGAACTGCCTCTGTTTTCTTACTTCCAATTTGAAAATGGGTTAATTAGCAATGGCCAGGCAGAAGGGTCACATGCTATAGATAAGGCCTTTCAGGGCCAATGCTTAGTTTTGACATGGTTCTCCGAGATGGGGCCACAGATTCCAAATCTGTAAGTGGAAAATTAGGTATTTCTTCTAAAACGGAGCCTATTCAGGCTTAATCTTTGTGATTCCTGAGATTATGAGTGGAAGGAAGGGTCACTGAGGAGATGCTTGGCTGGGCTGTAGCACTTAGGTATAAGAGGGGCTTTCTATTTAGGGCAAAGATTTTAGATGTTTCCAGTATCCACTTCCTCCTGCAAAAAGTGAACTCCTAATTTTAAGCATAAAATGTGACCAACCAAATAATAATTATGTCTCAATCTCCTTGTTCCATCATGGCCAAGAGACATTTTTGCCAGTGGGATATAAACCAAGTATGTATATGTTGTGGGAAATGTCTTCAGAGGCAGATGGTATGCCCTTTCTTCCTTTCTGTGGCCTGGAATGTCTCAGACCTTGAGGTGGAAACTGATGAGGATGGCAGAGTAACAATATGGAAGGAGCATGGTGCTGTCATACTACATAGGTCTGTGTCGTTTTTGCTACCGTCATTTTGGGTTTTCTGTCTCTTACATCCAAACTTCATCCTACATCATTCATACACAGGAAACAAGCTGATCAATAATAGTAGAAGACCCTACAGATGACCTCCCAGTCCCTGCCACCTGCGAGTTCGTTAGCAACAGTTCCTACCTCGTGTTCCCATTTCAGTGGTCCAAGGAATGCAAATTAATGCCTTCCTTGCCCTCACTTTTCTTTTGGACCTATTTTCCACACACATTTCCTGCCCTTTCTGCCCACCCTAGAGCAGGAATCTGAGACTGTAAAACTGTTCCTACCAGACTAGCCTCTCTCCTGCCACCATTGTCAAGAGGCTCCTCCTATAGGCTTTGGGCAAAAGAAGATATTTGACATATACCACATGCTAGATTCTCTGGTGGGATTTCTGAATGCTGTGTGTCCCTGTGGGCCATTGTGTGAGTGCATGCATGTGGTGTATTCCTGGGGCTTTGTCTAATGTTAAAATATTTAATACCAATCAGAATGGGTGTTGACCAAAAGAGCAGAGCAGGGTCTGGAAGTCATCCTGCTGTACCAGGAATTAACCCTAGACACTACATACTGGGAAACTTGGGTTTCCAGGGGACGATCTGGGTGGCCAGGGTGTGTTCGGGGAGCATTGAAAGGGCTTAGGATAGCTCCTGTTTTCAATTGTTGAAAATCTAGTTTAGTATTACAACTAGCAGTTCACCGGTACTGTGTGCGCTGCCTGAATATCAGCTGTGGCAGCATCACTTGTGTGCACGTGTGTGCATGTCTCAGAGTGCTGGCACAGCCCAGGAGAAAGTTGTGCAGGGTGTGAGTTGCCCCTCTCTCACTTGAGTTCTTGGCCTGAGTGACAGTGCTGGCTGGGGCAGACAACATCCTGGGGTCAGGGGCTGGACTTTCAAACAGGCAGAAGATAATTGGGCCATCTGAGGGGACATGTTATGGGGTTGAGGACCACCAGAGGGATGGAGAGGAGCTGGACTTCAGATTCAGGGGAGGATACTAAGGAGGACAGTGTAAGATCTGTCCCCCACCTGTGCCACCCCCAACAACCAGCTCCCTAAAGTAGCCAGAAACACTGACCTACTTTACTGGGTTGGGCTAGATCTTTTATATCTATTTTATTTATTTTATTTTTCATTTCATGTCATGTCATTTTATTTATTTATTTTTTTGAGACAGAGTCTCACTATGTTGCCCTCAGTGGAGTGCTGTGGTGTCACAGCTCACAGCAACCTCCAACTCTTGGGCTTAAGTGATTCTCTTGCCTCAGCCTCCCAAGTAGCTGGGACTAGAGGCGCCCACCACAATGCCCAGCAATTTTTTGTTGCAGTTGTCATTGTTTAGCTGGCCCTGGCCAGGTTCAAACCCACCACCCTTGGTATATGTGGCTGGCGCCATAACCACTGTACTACAAGCCGAGCCATGTCATGTCATTTTAGTAGAAAGGAGGTGTCTCACCATGTTGCCTAGGCCAGCCTCAAACTCCTGGCCTCACCAGTCCTCCCACTTTGGCCTCCCAAAGTATGGGGATTATAGGTGTAAGCCACCATGCTCAGCCCTGGATCTTTTATGTCAAGTCATATCTTCTCCGTGCCCACCACTGTTTTCCAACCTAAAACTTCATGGTTTGCGGTACTCCTGTGGAGTCAGCATTTGCCATCCTTCACGATCTGGATGTCCTGTTTGGTTTTCCTAGAAAAACAAGGGTGAGACTACCTTCTTAAGAACTATAACATACCCTTTAGGGACCTGGCCTGGCCCACCTAGACACCCCACTGAGCTCTGTCCACCCTGCCCCCTGGAAGATTTCGGCTTCCTGAACTTTGAACCATCACTGTGTGCTGATGACTGCCAGGTCTGTCTCCAGCTCAGATCTCTGTTTTACCTACTCATGAAATTGCCCATTGCACATCTCTGCTAGGATGTCCCAGAGGCTTAACTGTCCACAAACATCACTGCCCCCTCCAAACAGCTACATACCCCCAAGATGTCACTCAAGTCCACAAGTTAGGAGCCCCCATGTTGCCTCCACCTTCCCTTCCCCTCTCACTGCTAGTCACACACTCAACCTGTCCTCAACCTATCAATCCTATCTCTTAATCACAAGAGTCTTTAATTAGCCTAATCCTTTTCTTTTCCTTTTTTTTTGTTGTTTTTTTTTGTAGAGACAATCTCATTTTGTCACCCTCGGTAGAGTGCCATGGCGTCACACAGCTCACAGCAACCTCCAGTTCTGGACTTAGGCGATTTTCTTGCCTCAGCCTCCCATGTAGCTGGGACCACAGGCATCTGCCACAATGCCTGGCTATTTTTTTGTTGCCGTTAGGCCTGGGCTGGGTTTGAACCCGCCACTCTCGGTATATGGGGCCAGCGCCCTACTCACTGAGCCACAGACTCCGCTCAGGATGATGTCTTGTTGCTCCTTATATTTCCTCAAATACAAACTTCTTTTTTTTTTTGAGACAGAGTCTCTCTATGTCACCCTCGGTAGAGTACCATGGCGTCACAGCTCACAGCAACCTCAAACTCTTGGGCTTAAGCAATTCTCTCACCTCAGCCTCTTAAGTAGCTGGGACTATGGGCACCCGCCACAATGCCTGGCTATTTTTTGTTGCAGTTGTCACTGTTGTTTAGCTGGCTCAGGCCGCGTTCGAATCCCGCCACCTTCGGTGTATGTGGCTGGCGCTGTAACTACTGTGCTATGGGTGCCGAGCCACTCAAATACAAACTTTATTTCACATCCCAAGGACTTTTCTTCTTGTCCATGGTCTCAGTTACCTCTTATACTAACTCTGAGGTTTTACTCGTGAAGAAACTAACAGCAAATAGGTGACCTGATATACCAAGGCCACATTCCAATCCAGTTTACCTCTCTGACTCATGTCTCATTTTACCTCCCCCATTCTACCTTAAATTTTATCCTCTAGACCAGTGGTTCTCAACCTTCCTAATGCTGCGACCCTTTAATACAGCTCCTCTTGTTGTGGTGACCCCCAACCATAAAATTATTTTCTTTTTTTTTTTTTTTTTTTTGTGGTTTTTGGCCAGGTCTGGGTTTGAACCCGCCACCTCCGGCATATGGGACCGGCGCCCTACTCCTTGAGCCACAGGCACCACCCATAAAATTATTTTCATTCTACTTCATAACTGTAATTTTGCTACTGTTATGAATCGTAATGTAAATATCTGATATGCAGGATGTATTTAGGCAACCCCTGTGAAAGGGGGTCGTGACCCACAGGTTGAGAACCGCTACTCTAGAATATCTTTTTATATTTCCTCAGATACAAACGTTCTTTCCCTTTTAGACCTTTCCAAACTCTCTTCTACCTGGAATTATCTTCCCTAATTTCTTTTTTTTTTTTTTTTTTTTTGCAGTTTTTGGCCAGGGCTGGGTTTGAACCCGCCACCTCTGATATATGGGACCGGTGCCCTACTCCTTTGAGCCACAGGCGCCACCCCAATTTCTTTTTTTTTTTTACTAATTTCTTTTTCCTAGCTTATTTCTGCTTATCCCTGAGGGATGAGCTTAAATATTACCTTCTCCAGGCAGTCTTCCCTGTCCTCGCCCGTTCCCTGCTCCCCTGACACCTTGTGGGCCCATCTGAGCCTTGAGCTTTCTGTGCTGTAATTGGCTGACCATCAGCCTGGCTTCCCCCTTAAAGTGTGTTCAAGGAGGTCTGTGAGGCTTCGTATAGTAAGTACTCAATAAATAATTATTGGCTGGAGAAATTTAAGAACAAAGGAGGTTACCTAGTCAAGGGCAGAATGAGGAAAAGAACCCAGAGTTTCTATCACCTCTCCCTACCCCCACCAGCTCTAGCTTTCTGCATGGATCCAGGTCCCTTCTCTGAATTATGCTTGTGTTCATTCTTTTACAGGTAACGGTCAGGGGATTCCTTAGGCCAAGCATGTGTGAAGGAAGAAGTGGATCAAATCTTGCTTTTTCAGACTTGCATGCACCAGAGATGGGGCCCATCCACGCAAGCTGAGGTTGGGGGTGGACTTAGAGCCTGAATTCTGCCACTGATCAGCTCTGTAACCTTAGACGAGCTGTTTCCACTCTCTGTGCCTCAGTTTCCTCACCTGTAAAAATTGTAAATAATAATAGTGTTCCTCTCAGGTGGGACGAATTGAAATAATGTATATAAAGTGTAGCAGCTCGTATAGTCTATGGCTAGGAGGAGTAAGAGTTATAAGTAACACCAGTAGCTCAATGATGGAACACCTTGGTGAAAAGGGCATGAGAAGGGATTTAGCTCTCCTAACAAGCATGAGAGTGCTCACGAGATGAGAGTGTTAGTGAATTGGCAGTCTCTACACCTGTGGTGTTGAGAGGCATGAGATCAGCCTTATATTAGGCTGGGGAGAAGGCAGTCGGGAGCGTGCGCATTCTATTAAGGACCCGCTTACTCTGACTCTGTCTCCTCTCCTGCCTGCAGAACACCAGCACAGTGTCTCTCTGCGGAAGCTTACAAAGCTTTGCTATAGACTGCTAAAGGTCTATTCTTCTAAGACTACGTCACCCTCAAAGACTATCTCTCTCTCTCTCTCCCTTCTGCTGAAGCAAATAGCCCTCAGGCACCTAAGAGCAATTGTTCTCAAGCAAGGTAGCTCAGTGGTCCAGGTCCAGAACCTAGATAAACCAGGGCTGGAAACCAACCAGTCCTGCACCCTGATAAGTGATATCCACAAAGGGACACCGACAATAAAGTATTTGGCTCTTTGGCACCCAGTAATCTGGATTTTGATGGACTGAGGGAAAGATGAGGCTGCTGTGTGGGAAGCTTGTCCCGAGCCTCTTCGTTTACCTATGTGAAAGGGTGAGTGGAGGGCCTTGAGGATGCTGGCACTGCTGCCTTGGGATGCAGACCTAGGGCCAAGGTAGACTCGAGGTTTAGGGACAAATTGGTGTTTGAGCAGGAATAAATGATAGAATGGGGTTGGGGGAGGCTGTCACACTCCACTGATCCATTCAGTGTGCCAGAGTCACCTCTTTGGCCTGAACCCCACAGCCTGTCTGCACCACACTAGCAGAGAGCATGCCCTGTCCTGCTGAGCCTGCCTGGGGAGATCACACTGATGGAAGGTGCCTTGGGGACCAGGCAGGGTCAGACTCAAGGGCTTTGAGGCCAGGCTCCAGACTGTGGTGAGAAGGCTGGGCCTATTGAAGGGGCTAATCTGGGGAACAGGCAGGGTGCCACCCTGGCCACCTTGGAGCCATTGAAGGTGTCTGACCAGGGGCATGGAGAAGAATAATCAGCACTGGTTACTCAACATGGATGAGAAGACTCCTCTCTACAGAGGTTAGGCCAGAATAGCTATCACTGCCTTACCATTCTTGAGAAAGTCAGCTTTCCTGCAAACATTGACATTTCTGAAAGACAAAAGAAAAGGGAAAAAAAGGCAAGAATTAGATGACTCAGCTCTAGGCTCCAGGGGTCTGAGGACAGCTGCTTCAGGAGGCTTGGCCCAGCCATTACCTAACCTGGAATTCTTCAAGGAAAGGTATCCTCCAGACAATGGGGCTGTCAGAAAGCTGATGTGGTCTTAGGTTACATGAACAGAGACAAAGAATTAGGGAGAGCACAGTTCTAGCCCATTCCTCACTAGCTATATACCACTGGAATTATGTCCTATACAATAAAAAAATTCAGTTATTATATGCCAGGCATTGAGAATACATGATTTTAACTAGTTTTCATACCTCTCTTACCACTGTGAAGCAGAGGGAAGAAAGAGGCAGAGGTGGGTACTGTGGTCCACTACCCAGAGCCTTCCTGAGGACTGAGGCACTAATTTCCCCAGCTGTCAGGAGGATTGGCCAGCAAGAACTTCCCTAGGAATTACCTTGAGAGAATGGAGCTGCCTGGACCAGCCCATATCCATTGACAGGTTGATTAGAGTACAAAGGCCCTGACCACCTAGTCTCAACTTAGAACAATGCTATAGGGCCAGCCCAGCTCCAAAGCTCCCTATAGGATCCCCTGAAGCCTCTGTTGCACTATATCAGCATCTGGGTCTGCTTCCCTCACCCTTTGTGGGTGGCACTCCCAAGACCACTCCCCAGTAAGCTGCATGCAGATCTCAGAGACTGTTTCCTCGGACATTTGACTGAGCTATGACAGAAACTCAAAGAGGTAAGGCAGTGCCGTTCATTAAGGCAGAGCTAAGATTTTCACACAGGTCTGTCATTATTCAGGGCTTCACACACACAGTTGTTCCCCTCAAAGTCTTGCTGAACTGCGTATAGGATGTAAGCAAACTGTGATGTGACTGGCAAGTGCAATGGGCAGATGAGGGAGCTGATTGCCATGCCTAATGGCACAGGTGGAAGGAAGGGTGTCTAAGTAACTTAGAGAAGAGCAGCATGCTTTCTCTCTTTTTTTGCAGTTTTGGCTGGGGTTGGGCTTGAACCCACCACCCCTGGTGTATGGGGTCGGCGCCCTACTCCTTGAGCCACACAGGTGCCGTCAGAGCAGGATGCTTTCTGAGATCTCTGAAGGGCTGTCGTCGGGCTGAGGGAGGGAAGCACTGCTTGTCTCCATCCCACAGAACAGAGCTCATCAGTATGAAGGGGCTGCGTGGAAACTTGGGTTCCATCTGAGGCACAATTTTCTCAGGGTTGCATCTGAGGCACAATTTTCTTAGTGGGAACTATGCCACAATGTCGGAGGCTGTCTCCAGAAGTAGAGTCCACCATCACTGGAGGTAGGCAAGGCAATGTGGTTTTAGCTTCTGGAGATGCTGTCACAAGAGACTTCTAAGGCAGAGAGGAAGAAGGGAACCCAGACTGTCACCTCTGGTGTGGTTTAAGCCTGGCCTTGGGGGATTGAAATGTAAATCTGGACTTGTCACTTGTCACTGCACTGCTTAAAAACCTTCCATGTAGGCTGGGCAGTTCACACCTGTAATCCTAGCACTCTGGGAGGCTGAGGTGGGTGGATAGCTTGAGTTCAGGAGTTCGAGACCAGTCCCTGTCTCTAAAAAATAGTCGGGGCATTGTGGCAGGTGCCTATAGTCCCAGCTACTTGTGAGGCTGAGACAAGAGCATTGCTTAGCCAGGCGTTGTGGCGGGCACCTGTAGTCCCAGCTGCTTGGGAGGCTGAGGCAAGAGAATCGCATAAGCCCAAGAGTTAGAGGTTGCTGTGAGCCATGTGACGTCATGGCACTCTACCTGAGGGTGGTACAGTGAGACTCTGTCTCTACAAAAAAAAAAAAGAGAGCATTGCTTGAGCCCAAGAGTTTGAGGTTGCTGTGAGTTGCTGCGAGCTATGACACTGCAGCACTCTACCAAGGGCGACAAAGTGAGACTCTGTCAAAAAAACAAAACCATTCCATGTCATAATTGCCAAAAGTAAAAGTGACCCAAATGTCCTTCAACAGGAGGATGAATAAGAAATATAATGGGTACTACTTAGCAATAAAAATGACAAGTAATTGATTCACACAACATGGCTAAATCTCAAAAATATTTTACTGAGCAAAAGACTAAGCAGGAAAGACTACATGCTGGGAAATTCTAGAACAGGCCAACTAATCTATGGTGAAAAAAAGATGGCCAGGTGCTGTGGCTCACGTCTATAATCCTAGCATTCTGGAAGGCCAAGGCAGGTGGACTGCTTGAGCTCAGGACTTAGAGACCAGCTTGAGCAAGAGTGAGACCCTGTTTCTAAATAAATAAATAAATAAGAAAGAAAAAGAAAAAAAATAGAGTAGTGCTTGCCCCTAGGGGGTGCAGTGGGGTGGAGATTGAGTAATGTGAGGGAAATTTCTGGGGCAATGGAATGTTCTGTATCTTTGTAGGGTTTTGGATTACACAAAACTCATTGATAAGATTCACTGAGTGATAAGATTTGTGAATTACATGATATATAACTGTTGGGGAAAAGAAAAGCATTGAAAAAATATATATATAACCCCTTCCATTGCTCCCCTCTTGTGATCACTAAACCTCCCTATGGACTTGAGCTCCTTAGTCTTATATTTAAGGCACTGCATGAGCTGACCTTAAACCTGGTCCTTGGGCTCACTTTCCAGTACACCTCTAATGTCCATAAGCCCCAGCTGTTCCTCTCTGCTCACTGTTCCTGGAATATTCTGCTTTGGCTCATGGGGTGCCCCCTGCCTGAAATGACCTCATCCCTGTTCTCCTATTAGATCACACACTCCTTTCCAAGCTCAGATGCTGCCTCCCAGTGAAACTTTCCCTGATGTCCCCCACAGTTTCCTGAGCAGACCTGGATTTAGGCTTCTTTCACCCTGCCTCCCTCTGGACCTGAGCTCCTTGGGCTTCCTTTACCTCTGCTCCCTATCAGCCAGAGCACTCCTTAAAGATATAACTCACTGTTCAGCACCCTTCAGTGCCTCCCATTTCACTCAGAGGAAAGACCGCATTCTCACGTTGGTCCACTATACCCAGTATAGTTCCCAGTTACCTCTCTCATGTTTCCTGTCTCTCTGTCCAAGGCCCCCCAGCCACATTGGCCTTGCAGTACTTTAACACTCTAGGAATGCTCCCACCTCAGGGCCTTTGCATTGGCTGTTCCCTCTACTTGAAAACCTCTTCTCCCAAATAGCCACAAAGCTCACTCCCTCACCTTCTTCAAAGATTTACTCAAATATCAGCCTCTCAGGGAGACTTGCTCTAATTTGGAATTGTAACCCACTCCCAATCCCTACCACTCCTGAGCCCTTAATCATCACCTAATATACTGTGTAACATACATCGTCCCTGTCTCATTTATTGTCTTTCTCCTCCCCTAACCCACTGGATTTAAGCTCCATCAAGACAATTCTTTTTCTGTTTTGGTTATTGATTTTCTTTTTAAATTTCAGGTTAATGTGAGGATATAAACAACTACGTTACTATGTTTGCATTTGTTAGGTAGAGTTCCTCTTGTAGTTGTGTCCTGCACCCAAGAGGTGTGCCATATATCCTTATGTTGTGCCCTTTATTATTATTAATATTATTATTATTTGAGACAGATTTTCAAGCTGTCGCCCTGGGTAGAGTGCTGTGTCATCACAGCTCACGGCAACCTCAAACTCTTGGGCTTAAGCAGTTCTTTTGCCTCAGCCTCCCAAGTAGGTGGGACTACTAGCGCCTGCCACAACATCCAACTATTTTTTGGTTATAGTTGTCGTTGTTTGGCAGGCCCCACCTGGATTCGAACCCTCCAGCTCTGGTGTATGTGGCTGGCGCTCTAGCTGCTTGAACTACAGGCGCTGAGCCTGTTGTGCCCATTAAGTAGAAGTACATCAATCTCCCTCCTCCTCTCTTGCCCCTGCTTTGCTCCCCCTTCCACCAACTTGAACATTGTTATGTCTTAAAGTTTCAGGAAAGTATCTGGCAAAATAGCTGTGAGACTGCAGAGGTGCCCTAGGCCCTGAGGAGGCCCTACCACAGGTCTATGTATCCATCCCCAGGCTAGGGCTTCAGAAAGGGGCTCTCACATGTTCACAAGCCTCAGTCCCAAACCACAGCCTGTCACATCAAAACAGGAGCTCAGAGGACCAGGACTCTGTTAGCACCCTCCATCCTGCAGCCAGCATACTTGTCTGTCTCCCCTAACGGCTGGGACCCACATCTCCCTTTTGCCTCCCCAAGCTCCAGCCCACTAGTTGCTCAGTGCAGCTTTCAACTGGAACAATTCCTACTTCACAGCTAGAGAAACTCAGGCCCCAAGAAGAGAGGGGACTTTGGCCATTCTAGGCTAGAATCAGGATTGGGACCCAAGTTTCTTTTCTCCCAGCCCAGGACTTTCCCCACCACAGTGGCAGGTGCACAGGCAGAATGAAGGTGTATGCAGACAGCTGAGGCCTCACGGGGTGGTCCAGGCTCTACTTCTACCTCCACCCTCAAGCTCACCAATGAACAGAGAAGGTCACCAAGGCACAGAAAATCCAGGTTCTTCCCACTCACTCCTGTCTACAACAAGGAGAGCAGCCAAGGCCAGGGCAATCACCCACTGGCTGACAGCCATGCTGAGCCTGATGGTATAGCCTGAGCTAGCTGGGGCCTGGGTTGGGGAAATGATGGGACCTGTTTATAAAGCTGATCCACACTCTTATCTGGGGCCAGATGGAGAGGCCAGAGTTAATCTCTGTCCTCTGGCTTCTGGAAAGTGCTTGCTCCAGGCAGAGATGCTGAACTCCTGGTGAGATGGGGCTATGGGTATGGAGCTGGCAGATGTCTAAGGTGAGAAAAATCTTGAACAACTTGCAAAGTTGATTCCAGTCTGAGGGCTGGAATAGGGAGAGGAAAGTCAAAGTAGCAAGAGAAAAACTGAGAGAGAGAAAGAGAGAAAGGCCAAGGTAGAGAGAGAGGGAAAGAAAAAAACAACCACTGGAAGGTGGCAGGAGGCAGAGGAAGGGGCTAGGGCCAGGTTCCCTTTGCCAATGTCTCCACCAACCCTCTTTGGGAACTCAGAAAAGCTGCTCTTCATCAGATAACCCATACATGAAATAGAGATGATGATTCTGGCTCTGCTTCCTCCTGGGGTTGCTGTGAGGACTTGGGTGGTGACAGCAGATGGGAAAACATTTTGCAGAGTATGAAAGTGAGGCATGAATGTAAGTAGAAATGATACTTTCATTCATTTTTTTGTACCATAAAGTAAATGCAACAAACAGACAAAAAAAAGGCAAAATAAAAAATATTAAAGGAAGATGCCCTCGTGCTTTGCAGGTATTATTTCTTTATTTGCATTTTAGCATATTAAATATAGACAAGATTCTTTCTTTTTTTTTTTCTATAGAGGATAGAGTCTCACTTTATCATACTCAGTAGAGTGCTGTGGTGTCGCACAGCTCACAGCAACCTCCAGCTCCTAGGCTTAGGCGATTCTCTTGCCTCAGCCTCCCGAGTGGCTGGGACTACAGGTGCCTGCCACAACACCTGGATATTGACAAGATTCTTTTGAAGAAAAATTGACATCTAAAATTTCCCTATACTCATACAATATTTATGAATGAATAATTTTGTTATCTATATTCAAAGAATTTCTGATTTGTAAAAAGAAATTTTATTTACTTTTTTTTGTGAGTAATCTCAAACTCTTGGGCTGAAGTGATCCTTTTACCTCAGCCTCCCAAGTAGCTGGGACTACAGGCGCCTGCCACAATGCCTGGCTATGTTTTAGAGATGAGGTCTCTCTCTGGCTCAGGCTAGTCTTGAACTCATGAGCTCAGACAGTCCACCCACCTTGGCCTCCCAGGGTGATAGGATTACAGTGCTAGGATTACAGACATGAGCCACCGTGCCTGGCCTAAATGTATTTCCTTAATTAATTTAGATAAGTGATTTTCAGCTCCATCTGTAGGTTAAATTTTCTTTGGAAAATTTTTAAAATACAGATGCTCACATGTACTCAGTGCTAAATTGAAACTAGTAGATTAACTACAGGCCTACATGAGAGAAATACTCAATTAAATTCAAGTAGGGAGGAGTGGGGAAAGGAGGTGGGTAAGTTCCCACTCAACAGGTACATTGCACGGCGTGGCACATTTACTGAGTGAAGGACACAACTACAACTCGAACTTTTTTAACTTCATGTTAATATGAAAACTTTTTTACAAAGATAAAAAAAATACAGATGCTGAACTTTACTCAAAAATATTTATTTTTTTATTGTTTATTTACTTTTTTTTTTTTTTGAGACAGTCTCGCTGTCACCCTCAGTAGAGTGCTGTGGCGTCAATAGCTCACAGCAACCTCTGACTCGAGCTCAAGAGATCCTCTTGCCTCAGTTTTCCTATTTTAGTAGAGACGGGGTCTCGCTTTTGCTCAGTCTGGCCTTGAACTTGTGAGCTCAAGCAATCCACCCGCCTCAGCCTCCCAGAGTGCTAGGATTACTGGCATGAGCCACTGCGCCAGGACTATAATCCTAGCACTTTGGGAGGCTGAGGCAGGAAAATCAGGTAAGGCCAAGAGTTCAAGACTACCTGCCAATTTCATTGTTAATGGCTTTGAACAAAGAGAGTTCTTCACATGAGAGATCTGCTTTCCTGAGACTCCTTGGGGTCCCAGCTTTGTCTCTGGCCTCCTCTACCTGCATGAAGCTCAGGTGAGCACCTCTAGGCTGAGCAGGTTCAGCCCTCTCCAGCTTTGTCTCTGGCCTCCTACCTTGCACATGACGAAGCTCACGGGCCTCTCTTCATTTTTGTCAGGTGCCAGGTTAGAGTGAGAAATGGGCAGAGGGGAGCAAAAGGGTTTGTCTTCTTTGTGGCAGGAAATGGCTGTTGATGATTCTAGCTGCTGCAAAGGACCAGGAAGTTTGAATTATGCATCCCTCAGAGTACAAAGCAGCATCATGGCAGCCAGTGGAGTGCAGAGCCCTACCACTCTGACCCCACCCAAGGTCTCTTTCCTTAAACAAACACCTCCTAGATTCACTCACAGTTACAAACTTCCTAATCTGTCCTTCCATCAAAATGTGAGCTTAACTCCTATATCCAAATGCTGTTGGACAGCACCACCATGGGTGTCAGTGCATTCTGGTAAACCTCATTCTTTAATTCATAATTTGTCCATACATTCAATAACAGTTTGACGAGCAGCTCAGTGCCGTGGCCCATGCTGAGTGCTTGGCTATGGCAGGGAGTAAGTCAGACACAGTTCTAGTCCTCATGAGCCTGTGGTTAAGTGGGGCAACAGGTACTAAACGAGCAGCAGAATGGTATCATCACTATGAATGAGACGTGCTCAGTGCTGTGAATGTTCCACCTGGGAGACCAGAGAAGGCCGAGGGTGAGAGGCAGGACAGGCTATAACCCACTGGAACTGTAGACAGAGGATACAGATGTGTGAGGGCCCTGAGGCAGGAAGAAACTTGTCACATCCAAAGAACAGAGAAGTCATTCAGGGAGGGAGAGGTCAAGGAGCAGGGGGTGACCTGAGAGGGTCCTAGAATGATCAGTGGGGGCCAGATCAGTCTTGGTCTCTGCTCCCTCACCCCACCCATGTTCTAACAACTTCCAGTAGTGCCTTCCTGCTGAGTGTGTACATTCTGCTTCCTATCCTAAATAGCTCTTTTTTTAGACATGGTCTTGCTCTGTCGCCTTGGCTAGAGTGCAATGGTGTTGTCATGGCTCACTGCAACTTCAAGCTCCTGGGCTCAAGCAATCCTACTGCTTCAGCTTCCCCCATAGCTAGGACTATAGGCATGCATGGGCCAATTTTTCTATTTTTTATAGTGATAGGGTCTCATTCTTACAGGCTGGTCTCAAACTCCTGAGCTCAAGTGACCCTCCTGCCTCAGTCTCCCAGTGCTAGCATTTGCTAGCATTACAGGCATGAGACTCCACACCCAGTCCCTAAATAGCTCTCTAATCCATCCCTGCTCCTCCACACCTACCACCATCCCCCAGTCCTAGACTCTGTTGCCTCCAACCTGGCCACCTTGGTAGTGTCCTGACTCATGTCCCTTGATCTCCACCTGCCATTCCAAACCACTCTGCATGTAGCAGCCACAGCAAACTTCCTGAAGAGCAAAGCTAACCAAGCCATCCCTGCTTAAAATGCTGTAAGGGTACCCACTGCCAACAGGATGAAGGCCAGGCTCCTTAGCCCAGTGTTCAAGGCCCTTGCATATCTGATTCCAACCCACCTTTCCAGCTTCATTTCTGCCCCATCCAACCCTGCACCAACACTTCTTTTTTATTTTTTTATTTTTTGAGACAGTCTCACACTGTCACCCTCAGTGGCATCATAGCTCACAGCAACCTCAAACTTTTGGGCTCAAGCAATCTTCTTGCCTTAGCTTCCCAAGTAGCTGGGACTACAGGTGCCCAGCACAACGCCTTCTAGTTTTTTATGCTTTTAACAGAGATGGAGTCTCACTTTTGTTCAGGATGGTCTTGAACTCCCAAGCTCAGGCACTCTTCCCACCTCAGCCTCCCAGAGGGTTAGGATTATAGGTGTGAGCCACCGCCTGGCCTCCTGTACTTCTTTAGTTCTGCCGAACCCTTTGCACAATTTATTCTCTCTGCTGGCAATGCCAGGTCTCTCTATCTCTCCACTCCCATTCTATAAAAACCAGTTCACCTGGGGCGGCGCCTGTGGCTCAGTCGGTAAGGCGCCGGCCCCATATACCGAGGGTGGCGGGTTCAAACCTGGCCCGGCTGAATTGCAACCAAAAAATAGCCGGGCGTTGTGGCGGGCGCCTGTAGTCCCAGCTACTCGGGAGGCTGAGGCAAGAGAATCGCGTAAGCCCAGGAGTTGGAGGTTCCTGTGAGCTGTGTGATGCCATGGCACTTTACTGAGGGCCATAAAGTGAGACTCTGTCTCTACAAAAAAAAAAACAAAAAACTAAAACCAGTTCACCCATCCTCTCTTATGAAACCTTCCCTAACTGCCCTTCAGCAATCTGGACGTATTCAAACACCCGCTCCCATGGCTCCTTCCACCTCCTCTACCAGGCTTGCCCCTGCACTCTGGTGGTATTTGCTTATTCACCTTGCAGACTAAATTGTAAGCTCTCTGAGGAATGAGGACAATGTTTCATTTATCCCTGTGTCCCTGGTGGCCAGTCTTGAGCTCAAAGATGTTGACTGACAGATCCCAGGGTGGGTTGGAGGACAGTGGGCCCAAAGGCAGAGATGGTACCCACTTTGGGGAAAAAGCTCTGAAGGGGAAGCAATTGTTGTTGCCACTGATCTCTTCATGTCCCTGGGACAACTGGGAGAGCCCAAGAGAGCCCCTGGCACATACGAGACCCCAGGTGGCATGGCCTAGGTCAGAGTGCCTGGTGTGTTCCTCCAGCCTGAGCCAACCCTTCTTTCCCTCTCCCTCTTATCTGGGATGAAGAATAATACAGGGGACAGTTCTGGACCAGGAGTGAGGTGACCTGGGTTGTTCACTCAGTCAACAAGTAAGTACCTACTATATTCTGTGCACTGTTCTACAGTTGCCAGGGATTCAGCTACATTTAAGACAGAGAAAGTCCCTATCTCAAGGAGCTTACATTCTAGTCAGGTAACAGACAACAAAGAAATATGACAATAAATACCTGACAGATTATGTAGGAGAAAAATCAAGTGGTGCTAGGAGTGAAAAGGGGAGGAGGCTGCCCTTCTACACAGTAACACAAGAATAGAGAAGGAACAAGTCCTGCAAAGATCTGGGGGAAGAGCCTGCCAAACAGAAGAACTGCAAGTGCAAAGTCCCAAGGTGGTGACAAGTGCAACTGGCTCAAGAGAAGTAAATGCCAGGGAGCCCGTTGTGGCTAATGGAGTGAACAAGGAAGTGAGTGGCAGGAGGGGAGGGCCAGGTCGTACCAAAGTCCCAGCCCAGCCACCCTCTTGGGTGCATGTCTTTCCCCCTTTGGGCCTAGACATGTTCTCTGAGAAATGGGCTCACCAGTACTCCCAGGGCAGCTGTGAGAACCTGTTAGTGTGAGATGAGATGTGTGCAGCCACTGTGATTCCAAGGAAGGGGCTTGGGTGGGGATTCCTGGAATTAGGGCAGAGGCCAAGGCCTAAACACTGGGCACCTACACAGGTTCTGGGATCAATACAATTAGGACAGAGATGTCCCCAAACTGGGCTCAGGCAAGGAAGCTGGGGAATTCCTCCATCTCCTGCCTTAGATCAAAGTAAAGACCTAAAACTTGCACCTTATCTGGGCCAATACTCCACAGCATCTCACCCAACAGCTTCCATGCTGTCTGCTCAAGCTTAGACTGATGCCCAGCACTTCCAGGAATACAGCCTCCCCCTAATGATGACAATGCTGGAGTCATCAGGTCTGAGTCACTAGTCCTACTGATGGGTGGAGGGAATAGCAACCTTGTTTGCCTTAAGATAAATGAGCTGATCTCATGGAGGCTTTGGGCCTACCAGATGGCCTGGCCAACATGGCTTGCCCCTGGACCACCTTCCCCAGTCCCCAGCCCACATCCTGCTCTACCCTGCCTCCAGACTCAAGCGCCCCCACTTGCCAATATACCTGTGTAAGCAACCTGGGTGTGGCCATCTACTCTGGGGTAGGCTGGTCTGGACCCAGCCAGCTCCACATCCTGTCCTGTCCTAGGCTTCTTAGCCACCCCACTCCATGTCCCACGACTAAAGACCATTCTGCCCATTATACCTGGTTCAGAGTTGCAGGGCCCCACACATGGGGGCAGTGAGAAGAGACTTCTTTAAGGGGAGTCTACTTTTTATCTACTTTTGGGATTTGACTCCAAGGAGGACTTGATGATGAAATGGGCTGAAGTCATTCCTCCATGGGGGCACCCACGCTGCTGTTCAGTGGACACTTACCATGAGGCACCAGTCACTGTGCCAGCTCCTGGGTCTGCAGAGATGAATGATACCTAGAGCCTTATGCTCAAGAAGCCTGCAGTTCACATGTGGTGGGGAGGTGGAGAAGACACACGAGCAGGTATTTATAAAATTCCGTGGTCAGAGCAGTGATAGAAATAGTGAAAGGGATATTCCTTCCTCTTCAGTATCCTGTGGAACCTTTGCTCAGTATGTCCAAAAGTCAACCTACCATCTCCTCTCTGCCCATAGTTGCCCTACCTCCTAGTTCCCCCACATGGGTAGACAGTACCACTGTCATCCTTATGCGCTAGGCAGAATTATCTTGAACTTCTTTTTTTTTTTTTTTTTGAGACAGAATCTCAAGCTGTCACCCTGGGTAGAGTGCTGTGGCATCACAGCTCACAGCAACCTCCAACTCCTGGGCTCAGGTGAGTCTCCTGCTTCCGCCTCCTAAGTAGCTGGGATTACAGGCACCCACCCACACGCCTGGCTATTTTTTGGTTGCAGCCATCATTGTTGTTTGGCGGGCCTGGGCTGGATTGGAACCCGCCAGCTCAGGTGTATGTGGCTGGCGCCTTAGCCACTTGAGCCACAGGCGCCGAGCCCATCCTGAACTTCTTTCTCTCTTTTGCATTCAAGGACTTAGGTATTACTGATTCACCTCCTTGCTACCTCTCACATCCATCAGCTCCTCTGCATTTTGTTACTCATGTTTTCTCTCTGCCTCCGGGCTCACCTCCTCCAATTTGTCCTCCATTCTGCTTCCAGAGTAATCTTTCTGAAATACAAAAGATATCATCCTTCTGCTCAATTATGATTGATCATTTAAAATTATTCAACCACTATTGACCTGAGGATGAAAATCAAACTCCTTGATATGATATACAAATTGTTCCATGACTGGGCATTTGTTGTCTCTCTCACTTCCACTCTGGCCATTTACGCCTTCACTCTGTCAGACAGAACCACCTGCGAGCTTTTGTCCCTCCAAGCCTCTTCTCACGCTGCTCCCTCTGCCGTGCATGTCTCTCTATTCCCTCTTTTGGGCTCTCCCCCCAGTACCTTGGGCCACCCCAGTTTGGGCCCCACATCTGCACAGATGTTCATTCTGGCAGCACCTGTAATATTCCATGGTCCTATCTTACTCATGTGACTATCTCCCATTCTTTCTTATTAAAGAGAGGCAGGGGACATCTGATTCACCTCATATTCCCAGTGGACATTCCTGCACAGGGCCTAGTATATGTGTATTGACTATGTGAATACACCTGGCACTTCATGAAACTTCAGTTCAGCAAGGAGCTCAGCTTCAGATTCTTGGTCAGTTGGATCGAGAGGTTTAGGGAGTACTGAGGACCAACTGGGCTCCAGTGGGCTTAGTGGATCTAGCCATTAATATCCTATACTGTGTCCACATAGGTAGGAACAGAAGTGGCGCTTTTTTCCAGCGACCACATTTTCTATTAGTTCTTTGTCAACCTGGCTGGACAGCCAGAAACCCAGCATCTCCCCCTACGACCTAAATGTGGTGTTTTATCTCCAAAGCATCCCCCAAGACCATGCTTTGATCACCTCCAACTGGGAGGGATTTTCACACTAGTCCTCATCCCAGAAGTGGGACTGTACAAAAGACCTGGTATAAGCCAGGTGTGGTGGCTCATGCCTGTAATCCCAGTACTTTGGGAGGCTGAGGTGGGTGGATTGCCTGAGCTCATGAGTTTGATACCAGCCTGAGCTAGAGCAAAGTCCTGTCTTTAAAAATAGCCAGGCATTGTGGCAGACACCTGTAGTCCCAGCTACTTGGGAGGGTGAGGCAAGAGAATCACTTGAGCCGGAGTTTGAGGTTGCTGTGAGCTATGATGCCATGGTACTCTACTAGGGGCAACAAAGTGAGACTCAGTCTCAAAAAAAAAAAAAAAAAAGACCAGTGGTGCCCATAGTTCAGTGGGTAGTGTGCCAACCACATACACCAAGGCTATTGGGTTTGAATCCAGCCCGGGCCAGCTAAAACAACAACAACTGCAACAAAATAGCCAGGCATTGTGCTGGGTACCTATAGTCCCAGCTACTTGGGAGGCTGAGGCAAGAGAATCACTTGAGCCCAAGAGATTGAGGTTGCTGTGAGATGGAACGCCACAGCACTACTGAGGGCCACATAGGGAGACTCCATCTCAAAAAATAAAAAAAGACCTTGTGTTCTGAGGTCATGGCTCATTTGAACATTTCTTTTTTTTTTTTTTGTAGAGACAGAGTTTCACTTTATTGCCCTCGGTAGAGTGCCATGGCGTCACACAGCTCACAGCAACCTCCAACTCCTGGGCTTAGGCGATTCTCCTGCCTCAGCCTCCCGAGTAGCTGGGACTACAGGCGCCCACCACAACGCCCGGCTATTTTTTTGTTGCAGTTTGGCCGGGACCGGGTTTGAACCCGCCACCCAGGGTATATGGGGCCAGCGCCCTGCTCACTGAGCCACAGGCGCCGCCCTCATTTGAACATTTCCATTTATCAGTATAGCTAGTGGCTTACTCCTCTGAGCATCCATACAAAACAGCTTAGAACAAAGGCTGTCATGAGACCCTTTTTCTTCTCTTCTAGAACTCTGAGCATCTTTAGAAAGATCAGAGGTTAGCTGGGTGTTGTGGCGGGCACCTGCAGTCCCAGCTGCTTGGGAGGCTGAAGCAAGAGAATTGCTTAAGCCCAAGAGTTTGAGGTTGCTGTGAGCTGCGACGCCATGACGCTCTACCATGTGAGGATGAATAATGAAACTCTGTCTCAGAAAAAAAAAAAAAAAAAGAAAGAAAGATCAGAGATTATCACAGCCAGGTACAATGTGATAGACCACTATTAATTCTGTTCAGAATTAATTAATAGTGGTCTGAATTAATTAATTCTGTTAGAATCCTTGGGTCGCAAGAAATGCAAGCAGACTTTTGTAACTTAAATAAAACAAGAATTTTCCCAGAAGAATTTTCTGGGGTTGTCTTAGGTTGGACTCACCCAGAAAAAGACCCTAAGAAAAGATATTAGGTTCCAAGTAGTGTGGGGGAAGGTGATCCCAGGGAGCACTTGCAAGAGAGTACAAAGACGTAGGCAGGGAAGGGAAAGGGACCAACAAAGCTTGCAGTACCACAGAGGGTACCATAGAGGAAACTGGGTCTCAGTCCCAGCAGGGAGGGCTGGGACACTTTGTGGAACACATCTCAGAGTTAAACCCACTGAGGAGTAATGGAATCAGAGTATATCCACCAAATCCCAACAGTCACTGGTGGAGAGGTGCTGGAAGAGAGACCCTTAACTCCCTGGCACTATTGGCCTGCTCCTTTCACATCTCTGGACTTCCAGAGAAAGCCTCCCGGCAAAGGACCACAGGGGCTGCAGATGGAGGCTGCAAGCATGCGCAGGAATGGTGAATGGTAAGGGACTCAGTGCCTGCTATCATAGCTGCCTCCTCTCCCACAAATTACATGAAAATCTAAGAACTAGGCTCCCAAAAGAATTGGTCTCAAAAAGCCTAAATTCGGCTTGGCACCTGTAGCTCAAGCAGCTAAGGCGCCAGCCACATACACCTGAGCTGGCAGATTCGAATCCAGCCCGGGCCTGCCAAAACAACAATGACAACTATAACCAAAATATAGCCGGGCGTTGTGACGGGCGCCTGTAGTCCCAGCTACATGGGAAGCTGAGGCAAGAGAATAGCTTAAGCCCAGGAGGTGGACGTTGCTGTGAGGTATAATGATGACACAGCACTCTACACAGGGTGACAGCTTGAGGCTCTGTCTCAAAAAAAAAAAAATCCTAAAGTCATGTGTCTATTTTCTGGTCAGGAGAGGTGAGAGATTTTGATAGGCAGTCCCACAAAGATTGTATCCAGTGGGGGTGAGTAGGTCTCCAGCAAACTTGGGATCCTATTACCAAAAGGAAAAATGTTGGTCAGACAAAATCCACAGATGTCACATGCTGTTCCTTCACCTGCAGAATGAATTCACTCACAGGAGTCCAAGGCTTCATAAAGATAGATCAACAAGCCCCCTACCCACTGTGTGTCTCCTGGTCACAGTGTGCTACACAGAGTAACTCTTACAGTCGGGACACTGAGTCCTGCTGCTCCCAGTGGCCTTGCAGTACCTTAGGGGTGAGCCAGGTGGCACCTGTGCCTGCCCTGGTATCTGGAGACCTTGTCTGTGTGACCTTGGGCAAGTCGTTCAACTTCTTTTTTCTTCTTTTTTTCTTTTTGAGACAGAGTCTCACTCTGCCACTAGAGCATCATTGTAGCTTACAACAACCTCAAACTCTTGGGCTCAAACAATCCTCTTGCCTCAGCCTCAGTCCAAGTAGCTAGGACTACTGGCATGCACTACCTTGCCTGGCTACTAGTTTTCCTATTTTTAGTAGAGACGTGGTCTTCTGTTACTCAGGCTGATTTTGAACTCCTGAGCTCAAACGATCTACTCATCTCTGCCTCCCAGAGTGCTAGGATTAAAGGTGTAAACCACCACACCTGGCCAAAGATTCTTTTTCTTTTTTCTTTTTGGAGACAAAGTCTTGCTTTGTCACCCAGGCTAGAGTGTAGTGGGTCGCCACAGCTCACTGCAACCTCAAACTCCTGGGCCCAAGCAATCCTCCTGCTTCAGCCTCCAAAGTAACTGGAACTATAGGCAGGTGCTACCCTGCCTGGCTAAGTTTTCTATTCTTAGTAGAGATGAGGGCCTCACTCTTGTTCAGGCTGGTCTCAAACTCCTGATCTCAAGCAATCCTCCCACTTTAGCCTCCCAGTGTGCTAGGATTACAGATGTGAGCCACCGTGCCCAGTCTCATTTCACTTCTGAGCCTCTATTCTTCATCTGTAATTAGGGCTACCACTTGTGGTTGTACGGAATGTGTCCTGTTTGTCTCCAGGGAGTGCCATTTGCATTATATTCTACAGCACTGAAGTGTGTACTGAGAATAGTGGCGGGTGAGCTACCCAGCAGCAACCTTCAGAGGCCATGCAATATGCCCAAAGGATTGTGGGGTGTGCTGGGAAGCCCCAAAGCTTTATTTTATGCTCTTCTACTCCCCTACGTCTCTTTGGGAGCTGTAACCATACTCTCCTATTATGAACAGGCCTACCCTTCACAGTTGGTGGGGGAGAAGTATGGTTACAGACCATGTATCCTAAACTTTGTGGACTAAAAAAATCAGGAGACTTTGCCTATCTCCTTTGGTATATAAAAACCCAAGAAAAGACTTTGATTGGGTAAGTCATGTGCTCATCTCTGAGAGCAATTAATGTGGCCAGAGATTGGACATCTATGTTTGGCCAGGTTGAAGTCACTGGCACCCTGTTGTTGACAAAGGAGCAAGATAAAACAAGTAGCAATCATGTGGCCTGGCAGGCTATAGTTCAAACTGTTTCCTTCTCATGACCCTCCCCTTCCATGTCCAAGGTGCCCCTGGGTTGGTACACACCCTCTTGAGGGAGTGCACTCTCTTCCAGGGAGGTTGCTCTCAGCAGCCCAGGGACATTGGTCCAAGACAAGTGAAGGAGACTTCCGGTTTTCATACCAAAGGCACTTGATAAATTTTGCCATGTCAATTTGTTGACAGGTGAGGCCTTAGGGCCTATCTGCCCCTCCGTGGTGATTGTCTCTTGCCCGGCCTGAAAGCCACCCAGAGAACTCTGCTGCCCTCTGTCTGTGGTGATCTGGTTGTGGTCTCCTGCCCAGGGTGCTGGTCCTCTCTCCCAGCCTTGAGGAGTCCTTGGAACCTCACTAGGACCTCCTCCTCTTACCCTGTCCAAACCTGTGTCCCTTCCTCTCTGAGACTGAACTGAGGAGGGGAGAGGCTGAAGACAGACACTGGCAACATGAAAATAATGGGGGCCAAACCTTATTTGATCATGGCTCTGCCACTCACCAGCAGTGTAACATTGAGTACCTTCCTTAATCTCCTTGGGTGCTAGTTTCCTCTTTTATAAAAGGGGTATAACAGGCTAGGCTCGGTGGCTCATACTTATAATCCCAGCACTTTGAGAGGCTGAGGTAGGAGGATCCCTTGAGGCCAGAAGTATAACACAGTGTGACTCCCATCTCTAGAAAAAAATTAAAAATTAGCCAGGTAGGGCAGCGCCTGTGGCTCAGTCGGTAGGGCGCTGGCCCCATATACCAAGGGTGGTGGGTTCAAACCCGGCCCTGGCCAAACTGCAACCAAAAAATAGCCAGGCGTTGTGGTGGACGCCTGTGGTCCCAGCTGCTCGGGAGGCTGAGGCAAGAGAATCGCTTAAGCCCAGGAGTTGGAGGCTGCTGTGAGCTGTGTGAGGCCACGGCACTCTACCAAGGGCCATAAAAAGTGAGACTCTGTCTCTACAAAAAAAAAAAAAATTAGCCAGGTATGGTGGCATGGGCCTGTGGCCCTAGCTACTCAGAAGGCTGAGGCAGGAGAACTGTTTAAGCCCAGAAGTTTGAGGTTTCGATGAACTGTGAACATATCACTGTACTGCCTTCTATACCAGGCCACAAAGCAAAAGTGAAACCCTGTCTCCAAATAAATAAATGAATAAATAGATAAATAAGTAAATAAAAGGAGGACAAAAATAGCTTCAGGATAGGATTAATGGGATAATTTTTGTTAAGTATTGTAACTCAGCTTGGCACACTGAGAGCTCTTCCTCAAGGTGGCTGTGGTGGTCACCATGCTTTGTGGACCTGGTTTGGGGAGAGGGGAATTACAGGTTACAATTAAGGCATCAGATCTCTCCCAGGCTTACCTCACTACAGCCACAAATCTACTCTAACCCCCTGAAAAACCACACACTCTCAAGACTGAGAAATGTCTCCAGGGCAAAAGAAGCTTCTCACTTTCACGATACCAGAGTTTTCCACTGTCCTCAGTGGCCAAATTCTAGGACGGTAAGATACACTGAAAGGTCTATGGGGTTTCTGGGTACATTGGAGCTTTGTTCTCTGCTGTTTCTCCCTTGCTGCCTTGCTAGAGAGTTTCTAAGACCTAGGAACTTAGATACCTATCCAACCCTGCCCTACTGGTCTCCTTCATCAGGCCTGACATTGTGGAATAGATGCTTTCGGCCTCCCAAGGGGACTTCCTGTTCCTGGAAAAGTTGAATCAGAAGACTCTGAATGCTTGTCATTCCATGTCACTGGGAATATAGGGGTAAACTATGCAGTTTGATCATTTAGGGAAACCAGAAGAAATGATCTTCATATATTGGGAGTTTATTTCTTTGTGCTCCAAGAGCTATGCTAAAAACTTTACATGTACTACATATTATATAATCCTCACAAACCTTATGGGGTAGGCCTTACAATTATATTCATTTTACAGATGAGAAAAGTAAGGCTCAGAAATGTTTAATGTCATGGCCAAGTCTCCAGGATTATATGTGGCAGCACTAGCTTTCAGACCAACGTCTACCTGACTTTAAATGTCAGAGACTTCTTACTAGATTCTCCTGCCTACGAGAGATTCTAGTTTCAAATGTACACACCCAGAAACCTGCCCTGGCCCAGTAACTGAAGTGGGAGGGGTACAAGGAACCAAACAATTGGAAGTGACTCTTCTGAAATGTATGACCAAGCCTTGGCAGGAAGTTGTCAGAATAGTCGAGAGTGGACCACGGGTGGAGAGAACCTTCTTGAAGTTGGGCCCAGCTAGGGTCTAGAGTCCCTGAAAATAGGGACGCTCTGGAAAGCAATCAATCCAGAAGCCCAGGAAGAAGGTGGAAGGAGCTGCCACACATTTCCTGTAGCACTGATAGGTTCAGCATGCAGACCCTTGTGACCCCAGCTGATGTCTTCCACACAGCCAGCTGCAGTACCTATGGCCAGGCTAAGTTAGACGCGAAGTATCCAAAATACTGTCTCTCTGCCCTACCCTGCCCGCCACAACTGGCACTCTACTTGTCACCCTTTGTTTTTTTTTGTCAAGGCAGAGTTCTACCCTGTGCCCTGAACAGAGTGCAGTGGTGTCGTAGCTCACTGCAACCTCAGACTCTGGCTGTGGGCATCCTGCTGCCTCAGCCTCAGAGGCCGCTGGGATTACAGGCACTGGCCACTGCACCCGGCTGGGTTTTTCCATTTTTTTCATGAGTTGGGGTCTCATTCTCGCTCAGACAAGCCTCGTACTCCTGAGCTCAAGCAATCCTCCCGCCTCAGCCTCCCACAGTGCTGGGATTACAGGTGTGAGCCACTGCGCCCCACTTGTCAACATTTTTTTTAGCACTTTTGTTGTCCTAAGCACTGTTATAATCCCTTTCCATATATTAATTTACTGAATTCTTTGAGCCACAGGCACTGCCCAACTTACTGAATTCTTAAGAAACCCCTAAGGAATAAGCGCAATTATTCCCATATTACAGATGAGGCAATTGAAGTACTAAGTGGTGAAGTATCTTGATCATGGTCAGCCAGGGTGAGAGGAATCCTAAAGGGCAAGTCTCCAGAGGGCAAGGAGCTTCAGCAGCCTTTGGGTGTTTTCCTGAGCAGAAGTAGAGAGAGAGTTGGGCTGCTCCGAGTGCTCTGTGCCTTGGGGAGTGGGTAGCTGAGACCTCGAGGTTATACTTCCTCCTTCTCAGTGAATTTCTCCTGCCTGGCCCTAAGGCCCACCCCTCTCCCTGATGCCCTCTCTTCATGGAAAATGTGGTCTGGCCATGGACTCCTCAGCCTTCCTCTTCTTTCCCAGATTTGGAGAGGTGTCCCTGGACTCTCACCAGAAGTTCCTCCTCTGGATATGTCCGGCCGTAGGGTCTTCTGCTGTCCCTTTCTGGGAATCTACGCTTGCTGAGGACCCAGGCTGATCCAGGATGGAAAGGCTGAAGGAAAGGGCAGTGTAGTTTAGAGAAAAATCAGATTTAAGAATAAGACAGCATTGGGTTTGAACCCGCACGTGGCCACTCACTACAATTGGCAGAATAAAGCTCCCATCCTCCCAAATGTCTGTATCCTTACCCCCTAAACCTCTGAATGTTACTTGACATGACATAAGGGACTTGGTGACCGCGAATAAATTAAGGGTCTTGAAATGGGGAGATTATCCTGGATTATCTGGGTGGGCTTGGCCCACAAAGTTTCTTAGGAGGGATGCAGGAGAGTCAGAGAAGGATATGTGATGATGCAGGCTGAGGTCAGAGTGACGTGGGCCCTTGGGCCTCCAGACGCTGGCAGAGGCAAGGGACAGTTTCACCCCCTAGAGCCTCGGGAAGGAACAACTCTGCTGACTCATCTTAGACCTGTGCTCTCCAGAGTGTAACATGATACATTTGTATTGTTTTATGCCTCTGAGTTGGTGGTGATCTATTACAGCAGCAATAGTAAACTAATCTAGCAAGTTCCTCAACTCTGGGAGCCCAGATTCCCTCTGTAAAACAGTAATACTAATGCTTACCTTGAAAGGTGTCAGAAAAAAATGTGTACTAAAAACCTGGTTCATGACACAATTTAACAAATGGCGCTGTTATGAAAAGGAAGGAGAAAAAAGAGAGGAGAAGCAGAAAGAGGAAGAGGGTAAGAGAGAAGTTTGGTGGTGAAGAGAAGTTGGGTGATGGGCCCAGGTCCCATGAAAATCTGCCCAGAATATGACGTGGCTTTAATTCGTTTTTAATTCAGAACACTCTTACCCCCTTAGAATACCCTTACTATACCCCCCAATACACCCTTCTGAAAACTTTGCCTTCTGAGTGAAAAACTGATGTAAAGAACAGGTACAAGAGGCTGCTCCAATTTATGCCTCTGTACCCCCAGTGGTTCCATCCAACCAATGGGAAATGTCAGGTTGGTCGTTTGACCTTTCAATTTTCCAGGCTTGACCAACAATAGCCTGTGCGGGAATGTACAAATCACAAGCTGAATTCTTCTTTTGTAAAGGAGCAGAGTGGGTGGCCTGAGAGAGCGCTGTCACCTTTGTGTGTGTGTACGTGCATATGTGTGTGTGTGTGAGAGAGAGAAAGAGAGAGATCCAACTGCCTCCAGTTTCTCTACACCCTCCACAGTTTCCTTTTAACATTCTGGTTGGTGTAAAATGATATCTCATTGTGGCTTTAGTTTGCATTTCCCTAAAGACTGATGCTGTTGGGCACTTTTCCATATGCTTTTTGGCTGTTTGCTTATTTTTAAATGTCTGTTCAGGTCTTTTTGCCTACTTAAATAAATTGGCTTGTCCATATTTTTATTGTTTTGTTTGTTTTGTTTTGAGATAGAGTCTTACTCTGTTTCCCTGGGTAGAATCCCATGGTGTCATCATAGCTCATAGCAACGTCAGTTTCTTGGTTTCACATGATCCTCCAATGCCCAGCTAGTTTTCTTATTTTCAGTAGAGATGGGGTCTTACTCTTCCTCCAACTCCTGAGCTCAAACATTCCACTCACCTCAGTCTCCCGGAGTGCTAGGATTACAGGTATGAGCTACTGCACCTGGCCCATTTTTTTTTTATTGTTAATGTAAATTCATTGTTGGTGGCTGTGTAAAATGATACCAGTAATTAATGTGAAGAATTGCTTTTGCAGTTATTTATTTATGTTTTTGAGACAAGGTCTCACTATATTATCCAGACTGGTCTCAAACTCCTGGGCTTAAGTGATCCTCCTGCCTTAGCCTTTCTCAGAGCTGGAACTATAGGTGCACACTACTGTACCCTGCTGTTTGGCAGTGTTTTAAAAAATTACACATCAGTCCATCCTATGACCTAGTGATTCCACCCACAATAAATAAAAAACATATCCACAGGAAGCCCTATACATAAATATTCATAGGAGCTTTGTTTGTAATAACGCAAACTGGAAACAATGTCATTCAGTTGGTGGGTGCATAGATAAACAAACTCTGCTACATCAATACAATGGAATACCACTTAGCAATAAAAATGAAGTAAGTGTTGATACATACTATAACATGGATGAATGTCAAAGATATTATTATTCCTGGATGCAAAAGAGTACACATTGTATCATTCCATATAGAATAAAGTTCTACAACAGACAAAGCTAATTTATGGTGATAGAAACGGATCAGTGGTTGCCTTTAAGGTATGGTGTGAGGAGGGCAGGAAGGAACTTTCTGGGGTGATGGAAATGTTTTATTTATTGTTTAGAGTGGTGAGTATAGTGCTGTACACATTTGTCAAAAATCATCACATTAGGCTTGGCACCTGTAGCTCAGCAGCTAGAGCGCGGCTACATACACCAGGGCTGGTGTGTTCGAACACGGCCTGGGCCCACCGAACAACAATGACAACTACAACCAAAAAATAGCTGGGTGTTGTGACAGGCGCCTGTAATCCCAGCTACTTGGGAGGCTGAGGCAAGAGAATCACTTAAGCCCAATCACTTTATGCTGTTAGCTGTGATGCCACGGCACTCTACTGAGGGCAACATAGTGAGACTCTGTCTCCAAAAACAAAAAGTCACATTAAATATTTAAGATCTTGTGCATTTCATTGCATGTAAATTATATCTGGTTAAAAAGAAACTGAATTATGCCTCAATTTTGAACTGCTACCACCAGGTGGCAATGGTGCCTAATTCCCAAGAGTTCAAATGTAGTTTGTGTCGTGACAAATTTGTAAATCATTCTGTTTATGTGCTCTTTAGCTGAGCATTGTGGTGCCCTACTCACTGAGCCACAGGCACCGCCCTAGACATGTATTTTTAATAGTATTAATAGTATTGTTTCTGTTCCTTCCTCTTTTTTCCTCCCGTTCAGCACCGTGTTTTAAAGATCTGTTTACCTTGGGCAGCACCCATAGCTCAATGAGTAGGGCACCGGCCACATACACTGAGGCTGGTGGGTTCGAACTCGGCCAGGGGCCAGCTAAAACAACAGTGACAACTGCAACAAAAAAAATAGCCGGGCATTGTGGCGGGCGCCTGCAGTCTTAGCTAGTTGGGAGGCTGAGGCAGAAGAATCATTTGAGCCTAGGAGTTTGAGGTTGCTGTGAGCTGTGATGCCATAGCACTCTACCCAAGATGACAGCTTGAAGCTCTGTGTAAAAAAAAAAAAAAAAAAGGGTGGCACCTGTGGCTCAAGGAGTAGGGCGCCGGTCCCATATGCCGGAGGTGGTGGGTTCAAACCCAGCCCCGGCCAAAAAATCACAAAAAAAAAAAAAAAAAAAAATCTGTTTACCTTGGGCTTATATCTAGTTAATGGCTCCCCAGTATCATAGAATATTCCAGTTATGTGCATACATCACATTTTACTTATATCCATTCACTCAGTGATGGATGTCTCATTGCATCCAGCTCTCCACCACAAATAACTTTGTGATAAAATATCCTCTTACATATCTCTATCTCACGGACCTATGTGAGAATTGCTGTAATTATATAGCCAGGAATGGGATCCTCCCCATTGCTTACTCATAGTATTCATTTCTTTGTATCTTTTTATCCCCTTCTACATAATAAATTTTCTTCAAAATTTTTGTGTTAAAACAGTTAAATTTAAGCAATATTCTAAACTTTTAAATTAAAGAAAATATTTGCTGTGAATCTTTTTACTTGTCTCCTTGTAAAATATGTAGTGTTGTTTGTGACATGGGTAAGATCAATAGTATTATCAACTAAGATCTGGATATCTCAACTGATAATCATAATTTTCTTCTACTGAATAAACTTCCCTGGCTTTTTTGGTGATAAACAGTTGAATTTGAGCAACATTCTAAATTTTAAATTAAAGATGATATTTTAGAACAACTTTTAAGGCAAGGTTTCTCAACAGTGGCACTATTAACATTTTGGGCCTGATAATTCCTGGTTATGGGGGACTGTCTTGTGCACTATAAAATGTTTAGTAGCAACACTGACTACAACCCACCCACAAGCAAAAGTGTCTCCACACATTGCTGAATAAGGGACCAAATTTGCCTCCAGGTGAGAAAGATTATTTTAAGGTAAAAGAAGTCTGGAATTCATTTGGTGCCTTTTTCTAGACGTTTCCTTCCTTCCTTCCTTCTTTCCTTCCTTCCTTCCTTCCTTCCTTTCTTCCCTCCTTCTTCCTTCCTCCCTCTCTCTCTTTCTCTCTCTTTTTCTCTCTTTCTTTCTTTTTTTTTGTTTCTGAATATTCATAACAGCTTTATTGATAACAGCCAGAAACTAAAAACAATCCAGACGTCTTTCAACAAGTGAATAGTTACACTGAGTTACACTCATACTGTGGAAAACTACTCAGTAATGAAAAGGAAAGACCTATTTATTGTTGCACTCTTTCTTTCTTTTTTCCAAGACAGAGTCTCACTCTGTCACTGGGCTAGAGTACAGTGGTGTATTCATAGCTCACTGAAACCTCAAACTCTTTGGATCAAGTGATCCTCCTGCCTTAGCCTCCTGCGTAGCTGGGACCACAGGCATCTGCTACCACACCTGGATACGTTTTCTATTTTTTTTGTAGAGATGGGGTCTTGCTCTTGCTCAGGCTGGTCCCAAACTCTGAGCTCAAGCAATCCTCCCACCTCAGCCTCCCAGAGAGTGCTAGGATTATAGAGGTGAGACACAGTGCCTGGCCCATTACCTTTCTTTTAATTAAAAAATTTCACCCTAATCTCATCTGCAGATTTGTGTTACAAGGTCCCTATTTAACCATCCTCCCCTGGTGTTTAGGTGTTTAGGTGGCCTCCATTCCTCTGGGGCATTCTTCTTCCGCTTCTGGAATGCCTATAACTCGTATGTTGGAGCGCTTCATAAAGTCCCATAATTCTGACAGTGAACATTCTGCTAAATCTCTCTTCTTTTCTGCCTCTTTTACTATCTGAGTTATCTCAAAAACTTTGTCTTCTACCTCTGAAATTCTTTCTTCTGCATGGTCTAACCTGTTGCTGATACTTTCCATTGCATCTTTAAGTTCCCTAATTGACTGTTTCAGTTCCTTCAGCTCTGCTATATCCTTCATATCGTTCATCTCTTATTTGATTCTGTTTTTGAATTTCCTTTTGGTTATTTTCCACTTCATTAGCAGTTTCCTTCATTGTTTCCATCATTTCTTTCATTGTTTTCAACATGTGTATTCTAAATTCCCTATCTGACATTCCTAACATTTCTTTACAGGTGGAATCATCTGCAGTAGCTACCACCTCATGGTCCCTTGGCGGGGTTGTTCTAGACTGGTTCTTCATGTTGCCTGGAGTTTTCTGCTGATTCTTCCTCATGAGTGATTTCTTTTATCTGTTTCCTTGCCCTAATTTTCCTTTCACTTCCTCTTGCTCTTTAAGTTCTTGTGCCTGTGGATGCACGTGGATAAACACAATGGCCTTCCCCATGCACACACCATCTCGAGATGAAGAGACTCCCTGGGCAACGTGTGGGGGAAGGGATAACACATCCTCCATGAACTGCCACGTGTTCAGCTTGCCAGGTCTCTCAATAACCACTAGTTTATTAGAGGCTGTGAGAAGCTCTTCTGATGTCTATTTTTCATCAAGTGTTTCTCAGATTAAGAGATTATAGAACCCCTCCCCAATTTGACAAATATCTATTAAGACTCCTCAGTTTAGGGAATGCCTTAAATGTTAACAACATACACCTTAGATATATATTGCCTTCAAAAGCCATTAATTTGTTCATTAATTTATTCAACAAACCATTGAGCATTCACCATGCTAGATACTAAGGCTACAAAGACTACTTGTCCCCTGCAGCCCCTAGATTAGTGAGGGGACAGATGGAGGCAGACTCTGATGAGTCTGACTGTACTGGCAGACAGGACAATGGCTAAGCCAGATGTTTGGGAAACTTTGGACCAAGTAATTAATTCTGACACTGGAGTCTGATAATCTTCACAGAACAGGCAATACTTTATCTGAGCCTAGAATACAAGTCTGAGCCCCTTACATCTTTGCAGTAGAAGCTTGTTAGAAATGCAGAATCTCAGGCTCCACCCTAAAACAACCAAATCAGGGCAGGGCCTGTGGCTCAAGGAGTAGGGCACAGGTTCAAGCCCGGGTCACAGGTTCAAGCCCGCCCCCGGCCAAAACTGCAAAAAAAAAGAACAACAAAAAAAACCCCAACCAAATCAGAACCCGCACTTTAGCAAGATTCCCAGCTGGTCCTTATCTACATTAATGTTTGAGCAGCACCGTCTTAAAATGGCACACTCCCTTACAAGAATGTAAACAGAACAAAGATGCACTCTTGTGTGGCATCTTGGCCCAGGGCTGACCTAGTGGCCTCAGTGCCAGGCCAAGCAGACAAAGTAGGAAGGTAAAACAAGGAAAGGACTGGTAGTGGCAACAAATGTCTTCTCTCCTGGCCCTCATCTAGCAATGACTGTGATTCGGCTGCAGGTATGCAAGTATACAGGGAACAAGGGTCGATAATGAAGCCATACCCGGGGTCCTTCCTGCCTCGATGCCCGACATGACAGGGTGAGCATAATGGGTATGGCTGAGAGGACAAGAACAAGCAGGATGCAGAGGGGAGAGGGATGCTTCCAATCACCCTCACCCAGAGACCATCTCTGCCCTGCACTGGCAAGTGGCCAGCCACAGGGCCACAGAGCCCAAGGCTCTGTATGGAGAATTTTTTGATTTTTTTCCTCTTGATCTTCAGTTCTGGTCATGGGAGGAAGTGCAGGAAGCATTCTGGGCAGTCCAACCCATCAGGAAGCAGAGACATTCAGGGCAAGTGTACCCAGAGGCTGAGCAAATAGATGGGTTTTGCAATCTCTTCCCCTTCCCAGGGAGCACATTTGTCCAGGCCTGGACCTGGCCACTACTATGGCAAGCTCTGTGACTATGGTGAGACTGCAGGCCAGCTGGGCCTGCGGGAGGATTTAGGAGAAGACTTTTCTCACAGACTTGAGCCTGTGGTAGGTAGAGGGTGATTAGCCCAGGTAGAGAGTATCTAAGGGGAAATGAAACTGAAAACCACAACATCAATAACCATAACACAACAAAACAAAATATAGAAATGCCAATACCCACCTTACAGCAGTTTCCCTGCCCCTGCCCCCAGGAGGAGGTCTTGTGTGAGAGGCATCCCCCCCACACACACACGAGGCAGCTGTCTGTGCCTGCCAGAAAGCCAGAGCACATGAGCTGAGTTTCCAATGTCCAGAAGCCACCAGGATGGAGATTTCTTGCCTTTCTACCTAACTATTCCATAGGTAAGTCAGGCAGGAATCTGGTAGGCAGAGATGGGATAGGGGAGATGGCATTTCAGGCAGAGAGAAGGATCCAAGCAAAGGCCCAAAGGCAGGACCACACGTGTCTGGACGAGAAGGCTATCAACTTACAAGTCTCTAACCAGGCCTGATTAAGCTGGCCCTGCTGTGTTTTCCACTCTCCAAGGACACTAGTCACACCCTTATCACTGGTGATAGAGGTCCATGTTTGCTTCCCAAGAACTGGGCTAGTTCTGACTCCTATCCCGGGAGCCCACTGAAGTGCGGCCCAACCTAACCTTCCCTGGAAGAATGAGCACTTCCCTTACCTCTGCAGTAGGTACTCAGGACAGATAGTTCCAGTGGAGCTGCTGAAGCAGCCCCACTCCCACACACAGCCTGCATCAGAAGGGTCCCTGACTACTGCTTTCTGAAGAAAGAGTTAACTCCAAGAATTCACTGAGGTGCTTGACCCTAACCAGGCCAAAAGCATATCTGGAGGCAGATTCTTTGGCTGGGACGTTCCAGGGTCAGCATGTTTGTTCCTGATAACTCGAGCAGAATGGGATGTGTGTGTCTCTTAAAAAACAAAATAGGCCAGGCCCTAGGACTTTTCAAACCTCCTACCTCCTGGCTCCTGGCTCTGAAAATAAGACTGTAATTTCACAACCTAAAGACTAGGGCGAGTATGGTGGCTCATGCCTGTATTCCCAGCACTTTGGGAAGATAAGGCAGGAGGATCACTTGAGGCTAGGAGTTAAAAACCAGCCTGAGCAACATAGCCAGACTTTATCTCTATAATTTTTGTTTAAAGCCTGGTGCAATTGTGTGTACCTGAAGTTCCAGCTATTCAGGAGGCTAAAGAAGGAAATTTGAGGTTGTAGCACGCCATGACAGTACCTATTATAGCTGTGAATAGCTATTATACTCCAGCCTGGGCAACATAGCATGACTCTTTCTCTAAAAGAAAAAAGAAATAGGGTGGCGCCTGTGGCTCAGTGAGTAGGGCGCCGGCCCCATATACGGAGGGTGGCGGGTTCAAACCCAGCCCCAGCTGAACTGCAACCAAAAAATAGCCGGGTGTTGTGGTGGGCACCTGTATTCCCAGCTGCTTGGGAGGCTGAGGCAGGTGAATCGCGGAAGCCCAAGAGCTAGAGGTTGCTGTGAGTCCTGTGACATCATGGCACTCTACCGAAGGCGGTAAAAGTGGGACTCTGTCTCTACAAAAAAAAAAGAAAAAAGAAATAATAATAAAATAAAATTCTGATTACAAAAGTAATTTGTACTCATTATAGAAACATTGGAAAACAAAAAAATAAAATAAAAATAAAGGAAAAAATAACCTTCCCAATTCCTCTTAAAGGCAAATTCTTTGTACATTTTGATAAATTTCTTTTCTTAATTTCAAATCAATATGAAGGGTACAAATTGTTAGATTACATTGTTCTCACTTCCAAGGTAAAGTTCAAGTTGTAGTTGAGCCCTTCACCCAGGGGGCGTGCTGAACACCCTCACATTAGGTGAGATCCTACCAATTACCCTCCCTCCTCCTGCCAATCTTGCTCCCCTCTCCATTCTCCTCCCTCCCCTTACTAGACTATATTAAGTGTTTTATCATTTGTGTGAATGTGTAATTGTTTATATATTGGTTTCATATTAGTGTTGAATACATTGGATATATATTTTTCCATTCTTGAGATACTTTACTAAGAAGAATGTGTTATAGGCTGGGCATGGTGGCTCATGCCTGTAATCCTAGCACTATGGGAGGCTAAGGTGGGTGGATTGCTTGAGCTCAGGAGTTAAAAAGCATCTCAGCAAGAGCAAGACTCCTGTCTCCTCTCTAAAAAAAAAAAATAGAGAAAAACTAACCTGGTGTCTTGGCAGGTGCCTGTAGTCCCAGCTACTCAGGAGACAGAGGCAAGAGGATCACTCAAGCCCAAGAGTTTGAGGTTGCTGTGAGCTATGATTTCATGGCACTCTACCCAGGGTGACAGAGTGAGACTTTGTCTGAAAAAAAAAAAAAAAGAGTGTTTCAACTCCATCCAGGTAAACATAAAAGATGTAGTCTCTATGTTTTTTAAGGCTGAATAGTATTCCGTGGTATACATATACCATTTGTTAATTCATTCATGGGTTGATGGGCACTTGAGTTGCTTCCACAACTTGGCAATTATGAAATGAGCTGCAATAAATATTCTGGTGCAAATGTCTTTGTGGTGAAATGACTTTTGTTCTTGTATCTTTAGTGGCCTTTATTGATAAAGCTTAACATCTGTCAGTTGGCAAAAGAAAAACATTTCAATTGTCCAGCTACATTTTTTCAGAGCAGGCAATGAAGGTTGAATTTTAAGCTGAACCACAATAGATTAATTAGCACAATCCCAAATCCAATTATGACTGGTCCAGCTGGTGCCCCCCCAGATTGCTCAGTCACCTATGCTAAGAATGGAACTGATTACTAAAAAGAGATGCAATCAGCATGGAAAAGCAGTGCAGAAAAGTAAACTGGTCACCAAGCAGTCTCCGCTTTCCAGGGAAGGGAAACACTTGGTAAAAAGGAACAATTGGCCAGGCGTGGTGGCTCACACCTGTAATCCTAGCACTCTGGGAGGCTGAGGTGGGTGGATTGCTTGAGCTCACGAGTTGGAGACCAGCCTGAGCAAAAGCAAGACCCATTTCTACTAAAAATAGAAAAACTGAGGCAAGAGGATCACTTGAGCCAAGAGTTGGAGGTTGCTGTGAGCTATGACGCCATGGCACTCTACCCAGGGTGACCGCTTGAGACTCTGACTCAAAAAAGAAAGAAAAGAAAGAAAGAAGGAAGGAAGGAAGGAAGGAAGGAAGGAAAGAGAGAGAAAAAAGAAACAAGCACTCAGTCACTAGACAACTTATCTTTCCTTCCTAGAGATCAGGGACATCGCACTAGGGCTAATTATGGTTTGGAAAGGTATTCCTCAAGAATGTCTATTTCCTGGGTGGCGCCTGTGGTTCACTCGGTAAGGCGCCGGCCCCATATATGGAGGGTGGAGAGTTCAAACCCGGCCCTGGCCAAACTGCAACAACAACAACAAAATAGCCGGGTATTCTGACGGGCACCTGTAGTCCCAGCTACTCGGAAGGCTGAGGCAAGAGAATCGCTTAAGCCCAGGAGTTGGAGGTTGCTGTGAACTGTGTGACGCCACAGCCCTCTACCAAGGGCCATAAAGTAAGACTCTGTCTCTACAAAAAAAAAAAAAGAATGTGCATTTCCTTTTATTCAAACATGCTGTGCTCCCCAAGTAGACTTCTGATTTTTCTTCCACAATACCACAATACTAATTGGGGGAACAGATGTGAGCAGTGGATATATATATGATGATGTTTGGAAAAGGACATCACCTTCTGTGGACCAATAAATTGGCGTTCAGTGGTTAAATCAGCCTTAGGCAGTGTTAGTGAGAGTAAGTCTTTCCTTACAGAACCATAGCATACTTTGTGGTCTGATCCCTTGGGGAGAGAAGCTAGTTTCTGTCCTGGGGAAACTGAGAACCGGGTTTTAGCCTCGAGGGACTCAATCAGAGTGCTTTCCTGAAGGAGCTGGAGCCTGCACCCTAGACAACATCATTGCTAGCACATTCCCCAAGGGAGAACCCTGCAAAACACATAATTGGACATGGATAAAGCCTATTCTATAAATGCCTAAGCAACAACCATTATCTGACTGCTAGACTTTTAGGCTGTTTCCAGTCTTTCATTATTACAAACACATATATGTATCACACAAGGCTGAACATCTTTGTGATTAGTAATCATTACTGGCTGAGATTTTCCTATTGTTTTGTTTTTGTATTTCAAATGGTTCCCTTAGGATAGATGATCAGAATTAGAAATAAACTGATGTAAAATCCCATCCTCCTCTATTTGGGGGGGAAAGAATATGAACATTTTATAGATTCTCTAGAACTCTGATCCAAGGATTTTAGAAGTTTAGTACCAATTATAGTCCCACTGGAGATCATTTCAGGACATCCTGACTTCCATAGAACATTACAGTGTAAAATGTGTGTGTGTGTGTCTGTGTGTGTATGGGTGCTCAGACATAAGCTCTTTATTTCCATTTCTCTAGTTACCATTTGGATTAGATATTCATGCCTGTATCTGTTAATCTCTTGCCTTCTTTTGAGAATTATCTATTTAGGTTCTTTACGATTCAGAAGTATTTTATTTCAGTCTCTGGGGAATTTTATGTCCCAGATTTTTTTTTTTTTTTTTTTTTTTTTTGCTGTTTTTGGCTGGGGCCGGGTCTGAACCCACCACCTCCGGTACATGGGGCTGGCGCCCTACTCCTTGAGCCACAGGCAACACCCTATGTCCCAGATTCTTTATCCTGTCATTTTTTCGATGGAGAGGGGCTCTGCTCCCACCTCCAAATCCTTTGGAAATTCCCTGATGAATCCAAGTTCCTTTGGCACAAGACTGTGCTTGGGTGGGTAAGAACTTCCAGTGAGGGCGGTGCCTGTGGCTCAAGGAGTAGGGCGCCGGTCCCATATGCCGGAGGTGGTGGGTTCAAACCCAGCCCCGGCCCAAAAAAAAAAAAGAACTTCCAGTGAGACTGGAAACAAGAGTATTAGAGTCTTGAAACATGCAAAACCTGTTGAGATTTCATCCTCAGATGGAGATTCTTTAAAGAAAAGGGAGTAATATGTGTATAATTTTATTTTCTCTCTCAAGTTTTTACACCCCAGAGCGACTCTGGATGTTTTTCTTCTCTTTATTTTTAACTCAGAATGAATCTCTAAACTCTGTTCTTCTTAGAAGGGTTCAAACACATATCTAAATAAAATGTGTCATTTTATTGTGGTGCCTGTGGCTCAAAGGAGTAGGGCCCAGGCCCCATATGCCAGAGGTGGCGGGTTCAAGCCCAGTCCTGGCCAAAAACTGCCCCCCCCCAAAAGTGTCATATAAAGTGTTGTTTTTTTTTTGACCACTCCCACTGTGTTGCTTGATTAGCCTTAAAAGAAAGAAAAAAGAAAGTGCTTTGTTTAAGTCATGTGATGAATTATCAGAGAATCTCTTCACCACCCACTGAGCTCTGTGCCTTCTTTGGCTCAGGGGTAGGAGAAAAACTTTCTTTCTCCCTCCTCCACCACTTTTCCTTCTAAGACTGACTCAGAGAATGTGGTTTTCCCTGAGAAAACTGTGCACTTGGTGGGAAGCAGGTGGCAAGTATAAGGCAGTCGTGTGCGTTGAAGTTAAGTGTGGCACAGTATGTGTGGGAATGCAAGAGGTTACAGCAACTCATTCATGTGTGGAGTGGGACTTAATAATGGTAATCAAGGGACTTTGGGGAGGAGAGGCCATTAGTGGTTACCTTAAATGATGAACAGGGTTTGGAAATATAGTAAAGAAGCCAGAAATACAGTAAAGAAGTCTCTATCAGCTCTTGTCCACTGGTACCACGAAGGAATCCTGGTTCTGTTGCTGCTGAAGATAGTTGCATGTCTGACATCCATCCATTTGTCCATGTGAACATGTATGCATACATTCATCTGATGTATCATTCATTTGTTCATTCTTCTGCAATCCCTCCATCTTTCTACCTATTCTTTCACTATCTACCAAGGCCCTACTCTATGTGTGATCAAGGCACAAATACACGTATTAGTAAGACAAGATTTTCACCTTTAAGGAACACACAGCCTAGTCATTAGCTGGATGATTTAAAAATAGGTAAAAAACACAGGGCAGCAAGTACACCCTATATATGTGCACAGTACTGAAAGTGTGCTCATATAATGTCCCTTTCCCCAAATAGCTTTACCTGACCACCCAATCTGAAATATGTTCCTATTTAGCTTTTTTCTTTTGTCTTACAAGCATTTTATTTAATCCACAGACTAATCATACACAGTGATTTTACTCTATTTTAAAGATGAGAAAATAAACTCGGAAAGCTAAAGAAACTTTCTAAATTTCACCTAGCTAATTAAGTAGCAGAGCTTGATTGGATCCTGAATTTGGCAGACTTCAAAGCCTCTGTCCTTAACCACACTACCATCATCAGATCATATTCAATAAGTACGATCTTGGTTACATTTAAAAGTGTACCAAAAAATTAAAGTAAAAATACATCAACGGGGCGGCGCCTGTGGCTCAGTGAGTAGGGCGCCGGCCCCATATGCTGAGGGTGGTGGGTTCGGACCCAGCCCCGGCCAAGCTGCAACAAAAAAATAGCCGGGCGTTGTGGCGCGCACCTGTAGTCCCAGCTGCTTGGGAGGCTGAGGCAAGAGAATGGCGTAAGCCCAAGAGTTAGAGGTTGCTGTGAGCCATGTGACGCCACGGCACTCTACCCAAGGGTGGTACAGTGAGACTCTGTCTCTACAAAAAAAAAAAAAAAAAAAAAAATATCAACGGTATTAATAGAGATTACCTTAGGGGATTATCTATCATGCATATACTTTTTATTTTTATAAGTGTTCTATAATAAATGTGTATTACTTGAATAGTCCAGACTAACAAAAAATGGTGGAGCGAGGGAATAAAGAACTTTTGGTCTGGAACTCCTGGAAAAGATTTAGGCTGTAGGTATAAACACAAGGTCTTCAATATGTAAGTGAGGACTTAAACAATTATTGTCGATGAGATTGCAATGCAATGTGTAGAATGTGTAGAACATAAATAGAATTATGAACAGCAACACTCAAGACATAGGGAGGAGAAGAGAAGTCAGAGTATTAATTCCTCTTTCTAGAAACAGAAACACTCCTAGAAAATTCCTATAAATCGATAAAGCAACATTACTAACAAGCTCGTGCCCTTTATATGAAAACATGCCACTCATCAGAGACTTAAACAGATATGCTGATGAACTGCCCATGCTTCTACTGCAAGTTGTTATCACAATAATAATGATTACTATTTAGCTTCTTATTATTCTTTCTCATAATATTCTTTTCTTTTTTTATTATTAAATCATAGCTGTGTACATTAATGCAATCATGGGGCACCATACACTGGTTTTATAGACCATTTGACATATTTTCATCATACTGGTTCACATAGCCTTCCTGGCATTTTCTTAGTTATTGTGTTAAGACATTTATATTCTACATTTACTAAGTTTCACATGTACCCTTGTAAGATGCACCATAGGTGTGATCCCACCAATCACCCTCCCTCCACCCATCCTCCCCCCTCCCCTCCCCTCGCTCTCCCCCTTCCCCCTAATCTTAGGTTATAATATTATTTTCTTTCAGGGCATTTATCACAATTTGTTATTATATACTTAATGGCTTTTTTCTTTTTGCTTAATATGTCTCCCCTAGTTGACTGGAAACTCTCTAGAGGTAAATTCTATGTCACTTCTGCTTATCATTGAATACTCAATGTCCATGTTTGGTACATGGCAGGCACTCAGCAGATATTCATGGAATCAACTGATAAATAAGCACTGACCAAACCCCCCTGGGAGATTACCACTGAATCAGTGGTTCTCAAAGGGTAATATTTGGACCAGTAGTATTAACAGCACCTGGGAACTTCTTAGAGTGAAAATTCTTGACCCCACCCCAGACCAGAGAATCAAAATCATTAATGTGTTTTAACAAAGCTTCTGGCCATTTCTGTTGCATACTAAAGTTTGAGAACACTGTACTAAATTAATAAAAGATATCTAGTATATTTTAGATACCTGTGGATTTTAACACAGAGGTAAGAGTGATTCTGCCTTAACTGGGAAATACTTCATGGAGAAGGTGATATTTTCAAGGCAGCTTCCAGCTAGATAAGCCTTGGAAAAGCAATTCAGACAGAGAACTGTATACCCAAAGGCACATGGACATGGATGAGCATGGCCTTTGGAGAGATCTATAAGTAGTTCTGTGGCAGAGTCCTGAATGTGGCAGGAAATGGGATAGCACTGAGATAGAGACGTAGGCAGGGGTCTTGAAGGCCAGGTGTTAAGCAGGGAGGTAACATGCATCGTACTCCTCCGTCCTGCAGCTGTTCTGCCTGTCCAGAGTTAGGCTTCTCTGGCCTCACTCTGGCCCTACTCCTGCCTTCTCTCTTCCTCTCTTCTTCCCCTCCTCCCTCTTCCCTTTCCTTCTCTCCTCCCCTAGGGGTGGGACAGCTGAGCTCCTGGACTAACTCCGCTCCTCTTCCACCTGGCCAACCCACTGACGTCAGCTCTGCCTGAGCCTTCTGGTCTGAAGCTCTGGAGCCAGGCCCAGCCTGGCTGCTCAGACAGGGCAACACTCAAGTTTGAGCAGAGGGGGCCACGCAGGTGTAGTTACTAGAGGGGTGGGGGGCTCATCTGGGCCTTCCAGGGCTCTAGGGAAATAGTCTCTTTCCCTGGAGACTTCCTGCTCCAGAAGACAGGGCAGCAGAGTTAAGGTTGAGGGTTTCTTGGGACTGAGGCTTGCGTCACTCAGCACCATCTTCCCCAGGAGACCTGGCTCCAGGCTTTATCCTCTGCTCTTTGGTGACTCACAACAGAATTGGTCTCCAGGATCTTTAACTTAATTATGCCTGGCAGTGAGGAAAGTTGATAACAGCCTTTGTACCAGTAGATCCTATTCATTGAGCACTTGGTGTACTGGCACTGTGAGTTACCTATACCTGTAGTTCTCAACTTTATGCACGCCAATGCCCCTTTCTCATAGCAAATGTTCTGCAATGCTACCTTTAGCACTACATATATATAACCAAACTACATCTTGGATTCATAAAAGTAAACCATAAAATGTCACAACTAACATAAAGAGAAATAAAATTTATAACACAAGATATATATTTAAATACGTACATGCTTCTACAGAGCCCTGCTAGAAGAGATAGTAGTCATAAGCTGGCACCTTACACAGATTCCTTGTGAATGTGCAACAGGTATAAATGAAGACTAATACAGGTGTGTTACATTATTAACTCAAGTACCACCAGAATGGGAGGCGCCCGTAGCTCAGTGGGTAGGGCGCCGGCCACATACACGGAGGCTGGCAGTTTCGAACCTGGCTTGGGCCAGCTAAACAACAATGACAACTGCAACAACAACAACAACAACAACAAAAATAGCTCAATGTTGTGGCAGGCACCTGTAGTCCCAGGTACTAGGGAGGCTAAGGCAAGAGAATAGCTTAAGCCCAAGAGTTGGAGGTTGCTGTGAGCTGTGATGCCACAGAACTCTACCGAGGGTGACATAGTGAGACTCTGCCTCAAAAAAAAGGCACTGCCTGTGGCTCAGTGGGTAAGGTGCTGGCCCAATATATTGAGGGTGGTGGGTTCGAACCTGGCCCCGGCCAACTAAAATAGCAGTGGCAATTGCAACAAAAAATAGCTGAGCCTTGTGGCAGGTACCTGTAGTCTCAGCTATTAGGGAGGCTGAGGCAAGAGAATTGCTTAAGCTCAAGAGTTGGAGGTTGCTCTGAGCTGTGACACCATGACACTCTACCGAGGGTGACATAGTGAGATTCTGTCTCACAATGGTTTTGGAACCCTTTTGTCTAGGGGTGCTGGATGTCCTTTGATGCTTAGGACACTTCTACACAATGATTAAGTTGTCCCTTGTTCTCCACAACTTACATTTGGTCCATCAGGTGTTCACTTCTCTGACATTACAATTACATGAGCCTAGAACTGAACTCTGTTTTACAAATAATCACAATGTATTTTATGCACTTTTAATATATATTGGATTTTTCAGGAATGTAATTGTCACGTATATGTATCAGGGCCCCAACAGGAACCAGCTCACTCAAGTTAGGATGATTCGAGGAGGGTTAATTTACAAAAGAACTAATTACTAGAGTGTAGACAGGTGTGACGGAGCCAGAACGGATGGAGCAGGAGCCCAGCTCTGGCAGCAGGAGAGCTATCACCGCCACTATGCCCAAGGAGTAAGGGGAGGGAGATTACTAGAACGTGGAAGGGGAGAGAGGGCTGCAGAGTGGGCAGAGTACTGCAGACAGTACTGGTTTCCTAGGGTTGCTGTAACAAATTACCACAAATTTGGGTTTCCAAAATCATCATTACAACTAAAAATGCCCCTACAAATTTCTAACCCCCTGTTCCCAGGGAGTAGCATCATCCCGTTGAGAACCACAGATGTATAACATTTCATTTAATCCCTACAATCATATTTTGACATGGGTACCGTCTCTATTTTACAGATGTGGGAACAGGATCAAAGAGGTCAAGCAACCTGCTTAGGTCATTTTGAAGTAGAATTGGGGCCCAGCCTCAGATCTGTTGACACTGAAGGGCTGTGTTCCTAATTGCAAAACTGTACTGCCCCTTTGTACTCTAAGTCTTCATTAGAGGAAAAGGGTGGGGAAGGCTGAGGCAGAGAGATTCCTGGAGGAGGTCAAGTCTTACTCTTTGTAAAGAAGAGGGACTCCATGAGAATTTTACTTGTCTCAGTATGTTAGGCTACATGTAATAGCCTCAAAATCTCAGTGGCTTAACAGTATAGAAATCACTTCCAGGAGGAGGTCCCACCATCCTCAGGGCCTTTTGCTTCCAGCCTCATAGATGGAGGAAAGAGGGTATGGAATATGACTTGGGATATGCCACACCGAACGTGGAAGTGGCACGCATCTCCTCCACCCTCCTTTCATTGGAACTCTGTCACATGCCATAACTAGATTCGAGGGGAGCTGGGAAACACGGTCTATCCCTGCACTGACTCTGCAGAAGGGGTTTTGAACTCTTCCAGCTCCTACACCTGGAACTTAAAGGAGACTTAAGTTCAAGTGTCTTCTGAACTGTTGATCTGTTGCTTTGGTTTGAATACATCCCCCAAAGTATTTGTGTTAGAAATTTAATCTTCAATGTGACAGTGTAGGGAGGTGGGACCAAATAGGAGGTGAATAATGTCATTAGCTCAGGAATGAGTCACGGGTCACTTATTGAGAGAGTGGGCTTGTAAAAGTGAGTCTCTTGCTTTTTCTTTTTTTTTTTTTTGAGACAGAGTCTCACTGTGTCACCCTTGGTGGAGTGCTGTGGTGTCACAGCTCACAGCAACCTCGAACTCTGGTTGCTTAAGTGATTCCCTTGCCTCAGCCTCCCAAGTAGCTGGGACTACAGGCGCCCGCCACAACACCCAGCAATCTTTTTGTTGCAGTTGTCATTGTTGTTTAGCAGCCCTGGGCCCTGGTGTATATGGCCAACACCCTAATCACTGAGCTATGGGCGCCAAGCCACTCTTGCATTTTTGTTTTCACTCCTCCTGTTCTTCTGCTTTTCACCAGGGGATAAGGGAGCACAAAGGCATCTTGATATGGGACTTCCCAGACTCCATTACTATGCAAAATACAGTTTCTTTTCTTTATAAATTAGCTTATGGCATTCTATTATAACAACTCAAAACAGACTAAGACATTCATTCAATGATCATCCTCATATCACATCTTCTTTTAGGACATCCATTTCTTCCTTTGCTGGATGGCTGTGGAACTCATCTCTCATATCTGCATAACTAAACCAGATTTAACAGGAGGAGTAGCATCTAGTTGGGAGAAATTATGACAAAAGCTACTCCCACCTGAGGTCTGTCCTTGTCCAACAGCTTTCCTGACTCTACTTTCACCTTCTGCAGCCAGGAAAGCCCACCAGGAACTCCTGGTGTGGTTGCTGAGGAGGCAAGGATGCCTCTTCCTTCCTCTGAAGCTTCAAGCACCCACGGCTTCTCTGAACACTGACATGGTTGGGGAAGAAGAGTTCAGAGAAATGAATAAAGAATTGGAAGCCAGATACTAGAATCAATCTGAGGACCCTGGCCAGGGCCTTAGAGACCCAGTGAAGACTCTAGGGATCCAGGCATCCAGTTTAACGAGCTGCTGGAGCTGTGACCAAGGAGCCAGGGCCGGGGCAGGAGTGAGTGATATCATTCCAATGGACACCCATTGTTTTTTTTTGCAGTTTTTGGCTGGGGCCGGGTTTGAACTCGCTACCTCTGGTATATGGGGCTGGCGCCCTACTCCTTTGAGCCACAGGCACCGCCCGGACACCCATTAATTAATCTTTCCCAAACCTCTTTCCAAGGTTTCAACTCTCCGACACCCAAACCACATACTTATACTGGGACTTATGATGTTTCTACAATGTCACCTTGACCTCTATCTGGTCACTTGATTGGGGTCAGGTAACTGATCCATGCTGGAGCAATAATTTTTTTATTTTTTGAGACTTTGTCACCCTCGGTAGAGAGCTGTGGCGTCATAGCTCACAGCAACCTCAAACTCTTGGGCTCAAGTGATCCTCTTGCCTCAGCATCCAAAGTAGCTGAAACTATAGGAGCCTACCACAACACCCAGCTAGTTTTAGAGACAAGGGTCTCTCTCTTGCTCAGGCTGGTCTCGAACCTGCGAGCTCAGGCAATCCACCCATCTCGGCCTCCCAGAGTACTAGGATTGCAGGCGTGAGGCACCGTGCCAGGCCATGGAGCAATAATTTTGAAGAATGTTGAAGAGAGAAAATACAGAGTTAACTTCACGTAAACTTCCCTCTAGCTGATCAGCCCAGTAACATAATTTTTAGGAGCCCTTGGCAGCCATGTTTTCCTCACTGTGTCTACCTAACCAAGCAGAAGAAGGTGGTTCAATGAGATAGAATGGAAGATGAAGAGATTCCCAGGGGCATTTGAGTTTCTGGTTCTATTTCCTTCCTGAGGGCTGGCTATAATCCAGTCCTGTGTCTCTGTGAGATGTCCTAGTATCATTGGAATTGTTTTCCTTCTTAGTTAAGCTAGTTTTGGTGAATTTTTGTTATTACGATCTAAAGATTACTAAGAAGGAATGTATGTACTTTCTTATCAGAGGTATTTACTCATTTATGATATATTTGTGGAGTAACCTCTATGTCCTAGGTAGTATGCACGGTGCTAGAAATTCAGAATAGAACTCCATCAGGGACCTTCTACTTGGTAGTGGCATAAAAAGCTAGGGCAGGAACAGATCTCAAGCAAGTATTATACAGATAAAGTTCTCAGGTCAGTAACTTTAATAAACCTCAGGAACTGCATACATTTAACTTTTTACAACCTGTGTAAAAGGAAGTATAATCCTTATTTTACAGTTGAGAAAGAAAGTGGAGGCTCAAAGAAGTTAAGCATGTACCAAAAGTTAGTGGCAGGGATAGGATAGCGACCCAGAGTTTTCAGTGGCCGGAGCATGTATTTTTTTCTAAACACCTTGCTAAAATGTCAGAGCGAAGCCGGGTACAGTGACTCATGCCTATAATCCCAGCACTGCAGGAGGCTGAAGCGGGAGGATTGCTTGAGCTCAGGAGTTCAAGACTTGTCTGAGTGAGAGTGAGACTCCGAGTCATGAAAAAAATGGAAAAACCCAGTCACGCACTGTGGTAAGAGCCTGTAATCCCAGCGGCTTCAGAGACTGAGACAGCAGGATGCCCACAGCCTGAGTTTGAGGTTGCAGTGAGCTATGACGCCATTGCACTCTGCTCAGGGCATAGGGTAGAACTCTTGTCTCGACAAAAACAAACAAACAAAAGAAAAAAAAAAAAGGAAAAAATAAAATAAAATGTCTGGGGGAAGCTTGCCCCTTTTACTGCATTCTTCCTCTTCAGCCAGGATGTTTCAGTGAGAGGAAGACGATGAGGCTGTTCCAGAGAACGATATCCACCAATATTTGAAATCTGCTTGGCTCAACTATCCTGGACGCTTTCTGTGATCGCTAAGTTCTGTTCTCAACTAAAAGCTGGGTTTTGATGGGGTCCTCAGAACGGGGAGTGGGAAGAGTTTTAGTAGGGTGTTTGTGAGTTTCACTGTGTGATTTCCTTTTTGTAAGACCGGTCTCTTCTGGAGGCTGCCATATTCCACAGTAGCATATTCCATGTCCTGGGGTATGGGAGCTGCTGAGGTCAGAGCAAACCCTGCTCAGGCTCTGACCTGGAACCCTGACTTTCTCCCTGGATGCCTGAGAACTTTGACAATTTGGCCCAGTGATTGGCAAACTGACAGATGCCAAGTCTCAATAAGGACCCTGACTTCCTCCCAAGATAGGTGCTAAATGGGCATTTTGTGTCCCTATAAAGGGGCAGCCACTCAGGGAGGATCCTCTACCATAGGCTGCTGGCTCTGCTCTGGACAGCTCTGGTGTGTATCTGAGCCATTTCCTTCTCCAATTTCCCACGTGACCAGCCTTTGTCTCGTATCACCACTTTGAGGGGGCGGGAGGGTTCCTGGCACAATAAATCTTTGATTGGGAAGGTGGTTTTATCATTTGAAAGGAAAGAAAGTTAAAGAAAGAGGACTTATACGTGATGAACGTGTTCAGGGGGTAATGTAAGAAATGTGAAAAAGAAGGACGGGTTCCCAACTGTGCATGGGGTGACAAAAAAGGGATGAGCCTGGGATGGCAGAGCAGGGTTGAGAAGGTGCCGGTGGGAATCACATCAGGAAAGCTAGCCGAGGTCTGAGTGCAGAAAAGTGTCAGAGGGTTAGAAGAGAAACCAAGACACATGGTGCAGTCTCCTTCCTCTCCAGAGGACAAACTGTGGTCTGCTTTGATGTTAAGCTCCATTGATGTGCTGAAGCTATTAGACACATTGGTTCCAAGTCTGGGAACACAGCACAACATTAGAGGTGGGGGCGGGGGTGTCATGGCAGCCTCTCACTGAAAGATGACCAGAGGACCCCTAGTGTGGAGCCTGCCAAGAGAAGGACTTAACAGCATCTACTCTGGCTGAGCCTAACTCATCTTCCATTCCTTTAAGATGTTTTCTATTTCCAGCCTCTGTTCTTCCCTTGTTTCTGAGACAGCATCAGCATTCCCAGAGTAACGAAAGCAAGATCACTAGATGGGCCACAGCACTGAGTGACATTGGATATCCCAGACCATTCTCACTCTGGCTGCCTCAGTCCTACAAGCAGAGAATAGCCAGGAAAACCCTCCTTGCAGCCCACAAGCCTTCACTGTCTCCTGACCACCACTGTCTTCTTCAGGGGCATGCTGCTCAAAATGGTTGACCGTCCTTTCTATTTCTGCTTTCCAGATTCTTATACTGTCAGCACTCTGTCGTCCGGCTTCTGCCCTGTTCCACTGCACAGAAACTGTTCCTGCTAATGTCATCATTAGTCTGGCGTCAAGTCCAGGGGCCATTGCCTATTGACTATACTTCTTTCTTCTTAAAAATCTCTACTCCAGGGGTTTTTAACCAGGGATTTTTCAATCCCTTGGATGGTCTTTAGGAAGACACAACATATAGTCCCTGGAATTGTTATACAAAGCATTATACATATGTGCATTTTTCTAGGGAGGATGGTTCAGGGCATTCACTGGATTTTCAAAGAGACCAATTAGCAGCCACAACATAAGGACCAGTGTGCCCTTGGAATCTACATGGGCTAGGATTAGGTTTGTCTAGGAGGGATCCAACATAACGATGGCTTCTTTGTCTTTTTAGTATGTAGAAGCAAACCATCAGGGCAGGAATGACAGCTTTGTCCCATGAAGTCTTTGTAGTTCTCATAGTTCTGCCAACTCTTAGGGTATAACCTTCAACCTCACAGTACAAGGTGGTGCCATCTCATGCTCTGAGCAGCACGACGGAGGGAGGAACAATGAATAGGATATGCTCCGTTGTCTCTCAAGGATTCTAGGAGCTCCGGTGTGATCGTTTCCACATGTGTATTATTGGTCCAAATTTGGTTACATGGTCACATCGATTCACAGAGAGGCTAAGAAATATAGTCTTTATTTAGCTAAAAATTCTATCACCATGAACGAATGGGAGAACAGATAGGTGGGATAGCTAGCAGCACGTTTCAGAGCTTCCATGACTCCACGGATGGTGGATAGATGCTGTGTACTGGTTCACACAGAATCCCCTCCACCTCCCGCTAGTACACAAGAGCTGAGAAGTCACACTTCCTAGACTTTATTGCAGCTGGCATTCCAAATATGCTTTAGGAATTGCCATTAAATAAACCTGCATGAGACTTGAACCTGAAACTAAGTAAGGAGAGAGGCAGCAGGTGGGGCATTCATTGTGCAGGTGTGGATAATGGTGGATTGGTTTCGTAATCCCCAGCTTCCTGGTCCAGTAGCTGCCCGTGACAGGAGTGGTGGTGACAGCTTCTCTCATCACAATGGCAGACACAAGGTGATTCCAAGGGCTTGCAGTAATTTCTTGAAGCTCCATTTAGAGTCTACTCCTCCAGCTCTTCCCGCAATGTTGTAAGCCAGTTTCTCAAACTTTAATGTTCATATGAATGGCCTAGGATCCAGACAAAATGCAGATTTTGATTCAGTAGATCTGACATAAGATCTAAGATTTAATTTTGTGTAGGCAAAAAGAGGAAGCCTAATGAACACATGTATATGTAAAAAAAAAAATCTAAGATTCTACATTTCTAATCAGCTTGAGGGTAATGCCTGATGGGTAAGATTAGTTGTTAGGTTTTTTTTGGAGACAGAGCCTCAAGCTGTCGCTCTGGGTAGAGCGCTGTGGCATCACAGCTCACAGCAACCTCCAACTCCTGGGTTCAAGCGATTCTCCTGCCTCTGCCTCCCAAGTAGCTGGACAGGCGCCTGCGTCAGGCGTCATTGTTGTTTGGCGGGCCTGGGCTGGATTTGAACCCTTCAGCTCAGGTATATGTGGCTGGTGCCTTAGCTGCTTGAGCCACAGGCGCTAAGCCATAAGATTAGTTTTTTTGTAACGTGATACTAGAGTGTCCTTTGCTCACCTATACCTGGTTACCTGGTTATAAATTCCTTTCTGCTAGTTTTTTTTTTTTTTTGAAACAGAGTCTCATGTGTCACCCACGCTGGAGTCCAGTGGCATCATCATAGCTTACTGCAACCTTAAACTCCTGGGCTCCAGTGATTCTCCTATCTCAGGCCACCATTCTGGTATAGCAAATTCTTAGTCAGAATTAACCCCTGTAACAAAAGACAATTAACAAGAGAAAAACAAACAGAAATTTATCGGCATGTGTATTTTATACATACATGGGAAATTCCCAGGGAACGAACAGTTCTCAAAGAGAAGTGACTTTGAATTGCAGCTCATATAGCATCTTCAACAAAGAACAAGTCAATTTTTAGAGTAGAGACAAGACAAAGGAACAGGTCTTTGAGTCTATAGGGGCAGCAAATTGTAGGAAGGCAAATAAAATGGCAGATAAAGACTAGTTAGTAAACCTGGTTTTATAGATTCCTCTGGTGCTGTCTTTGTGTTGTTAAGCTCTAAAATTGTCTTTAGTGGTTAGCCTTTGTCTTTCCTGACATAGAGGGGAGAAAGGTCCCTTTGCTTCCTTGTTTTGTTTTTGTTTCACATTAGTATAAGAGTATACATGAGTAGGTTACCTTGTTTGCATTTGTTAGGTAAAGTTGTAGTTGAGCCCTTCACCCAGAGGCTATGCTATATGTCTTCATAGTGTGTCCATTAGGTGAGAGTCACCAATCCTCCTCCCTCCTCCCCACTCCTCTCTTCCGGCTTCCCCATTTGAATTTAATTGTGTTTTTCTCTTGTGTGGCCATGTAGTTGTTCATCTACTGGTTTCATATTAGTATTGAGTACACTGGATACCTACTTTTCCATTATTGTGATACTTTACTAAGGAGAATGAACTTCAGCCCCATCCAGGTAAACACAAAAGATGAAAGTTTCCATCCTTTTTTATGGCTAAAAAGTAGTCCGTGGTATACATATACTGCAGTTTATTAATCCATTCATGGGTTGATGGGCAGTTGGATGGCATTTTTGTTTTTGTAAATCTTCTCAAGTGACTGCACCTCAAAATAATCATTATGCCAACGTGCTATATTTGGGGGTGGCATATTCTGGTCTCCCACAGTGGATTTTGATGGCCCTATTTCAGCGTTGATTTTACTCAAGTGTTTATTCTAGATATTTGTTCATCTTTTAATTGTGCATTCTTTTCCTTGTCTGGTCTGTTCTGTTCACGGAGGCTGCATGTCGTAAGTTTGGAAGGAATGGAATGTGTTGATTGGGTCCATATATGGGGGTTATATGTCAGGAAGCAGAGGACCTGTCTTGTTTTTAGGTATGGTAATTGTCCTCCCTAGTGGGCTGTAGTTTTTGCCTGGGGCAAAATCCCCACTGCAGGTGGCTATTTAGGACAAGTGTCAGAGGGAACACTTGCTTCAGATACTCCAGGAGCAGTTGCCCAATTAACCACTCCAAGGAATGGCCCAGAGCCCTCTTTCAATTGTATTTATTGACTGTAACTTTAGGGGAGAGTTCTTTCTCAATCTTTCTGTTTTTACAACATTCTCGTGCATGATTTTTTTTTTTTTTTTACAACTGTCATCAATCTTTCCTTTCTTTTCTTCCTTTAGTGTTAAACTTAGAAGGGTCTTGTGTACTTCTTCTTTCCAGTATTATATATATTCACCTATTTTCTTCTTTTACTTTTTTATGATTTCATGCTTTACATTTAAATCTTTAAACCATCTGGAATTTATTCCAGTGTTAGCCATGAGTTGGGGCTCCGACTTAATTTTTTTCCTAATGGTGAGTTGGTTGTACCCACCATGTTTTCCACATGTGGGCTTTTAAAATGCAGCTCAACCCTAAAAGCTCCATAAAAGCTTATGAGTTAAGGATAGAAAAGTGAGGACTATAATTTAGCTCCTAATTTCTGCTACATTACTGCTTACTCTGGGACTCTGGCAAATCTCAATGCTCCTGACCAATGATTTAAGACTGAGAGGGCTGGGCGGCGCCTGTGGCTCAGTTGGTAAGGCACCTGCCCCATATACTGAGGGTGATGGGTTCAAACCCGGCCCCGGCCAAACAGCAACCAAAAAATAGCCGGGCGTTGTGGCAGGCACCTGTAGTCCCAGCTACTCGGGAGGCTGAGGCAAGAGAATCACTTCAGCCCAGGAGTTGGAGGTTGCTGTGAGCTATGTGAGGCCACGGCACTCTACCGAGGGCCATAAAGTGAGACCCTGTCTCTACAAAAAAAAAAAAAAAGACTGAGAGGGCTGAGGCAGAGAAGAAGATTTGCAGAGAACTCTCTAGGGGAGGTTAATCGTTGCAGTGTCTCACAGCCCTGTGAGAAAGTCACTCAGCCTTAGAGAAGCTGTGGGCTCCAAGATCTACTCTCTAAGTCCCTCTTCTTTCTCCAGCACCCAAGTCCTTTTCCTGCTTCCTCAACATCCGGCTCCAAACCAGTGAGCCTAACTCCTCCTGGGTCCCCACTGCATTTTGCCCATATCTCTAGAGCAATTTTTGTAATTGTTGAATGTCTGTCATGGGTGAATAATTTGTTGATAAAGTTATCGTGCATGAAGGGTGCCATCTGCCAGGTGCAGGGGAAAAAATGCACCAAAAGACATGGAGTTGCTACTGCCCCATAGACACATTCATCTGTGTCATTTGTTGAGGCACCAGGGGGTTGGTGGCACAGTGGTCGGAACCACACCGCAGCTGTGACTTTGATTAGGCTGCCTGAGCTAAGGAATCCTTATTCTTTTTGACCAAATACTAGGTTCTGGAGATAGCAGGAAGAGTTGACTTTGTCTCTTTCTTCAGGGAAATATAATATATAATCTGGTGTGAAAGTGTGTAGAAAGAATCTTAGAAGAAATTTGGGGCAGGGAAGAATCAGGCATATCAAGACCTTCAAAGAGAGCAGGCAATGTAGTTGAGTTGGAGAATGCTCCCTCAACTGTAAAAACAAGTGCAACTGAACCAGCATTTCCTGTGCTCTGAGTATGTCTGAGGCTTTAAACTTTTTTTTTTTTTTAGATGGAGTCTCAAGCTGTCACCCTGGGTAGAGTGTCATGGCATCACAGCTCACAGCAATCTCAAACTTTTGAGGTTAAATGATTCTCTTACCTCAGCCTCCCATGTAACTGGGACTACAGGCGCCCGCTACAATGCCCAGCTATTTTTTGTTGTAGCTGTCATTTTTTTTTTTGAGATAGAGCATCCAGCTGTTGCCCTCGGTAGAGTGCTGTGGCATCACAGCTCACAGCAACCTCCAACTCCTGGGCTTAAGCGATTCTCTTGCCTCAGCCTCCTGAATAGCTGGGACTACAGGCGCCTGCCACAATGCCCCACTACTTATTTTTTTGGTTGTAGTTGTCATTGTTGTTTAGCAGGCCCCAGCTGGCTCAAACCTTCCAGCCCTGGTACATGTGGCCACGCGGAGCCATGAGGCTCTAGACATTTTGTGTGCTTTCTCTCATTTAACCCTCACAGAAACCAGGTGGCATTACTGGTTCCATTTTGTAGATGAGGAAACTGAGCCTCAGAGAGGGCAGATGATTTATCTAAAGTCATAAAGAGGCAGCCACAAGCAGAAGCCCAGGTAAAGGAAAGGGTTTAACTTTGGAGAGGAGAATGACCTAATGTTTGGCCAGTCCCTACACCCTCTCCTTCTTCTCTCTGGAACTAGTTGGTGTATTTGAATAGTTTTTGTCCTCTGGGCCCTTGCTCTGGCGGTTTCCTTTGCCTGCAATGCCTGTCACAGCATTTCTCTTCCAGTGAAATCTTACCTTTCCATTAAAGGCCTGCTCCATGTCCTCATCCCCCTCTCTGCTCCCCTTCCATGGCTTCTGTAGCCCCCCAAACAAGGGTCTAGCCTAGCCCTTTGGATCAAATTCATACCAGGGCCCTGCCATCCCACAGGCTGTTGCTCACAAACTCTACCCATTTTGATATCTCCAGGGCCAAATACATGGTCTGTCACACATACTTGTTAAATAACTGTAGGAAGAAAAACAATATATATATATATATTTTTTTGAGACAGTCCTACTCTTATCACCTACGCTAGAGTGCCATGACCTCAGCCTAACTCACAGCAACCTCAGACTCCTGAGTTCAAGCAATCCTCCTGTCTCAGCCTCCCAAGCAGCTGGCACTATAGGCAGGGCACCATGCCCAGCTAATTTTCCTATTTTTAGTAGGGGGTTGTGGGGAGGAAGGGGTCTCACTTTTCTCCGGCTGGTCTTGAACTCCTGAGCTCAAGCAATCTTCATGCCTTGACCTTGCAGAATGTTAGCATTACAGGTGTGAGCCACTGTGCCCAACCAGAAAACTGACATCATTCTGAGCACAGTCAGCACTCAGGGCTTACCTTGTTCACAATCCATCTGTCTGAATCCTCACCCAAAGATTAGCTAATATAAAGCTAAACCATAAAAATACCCACTCTTTTGACTTGCCTTTTGCATTATATCCTTGGGAACCATCATTTTTTCCAAAAGATACTTTGCACTTTGAGAATTAATCAAAAGAGAATTTCTTAATTTCCAGGTGTAGTTTAAAAAAATTATAGTGAGATACCTATAACAAAATTTACTCAATAATTTTCATTTGTGCAGTTCAGTTGTGCTTACTATATTCATGTTGTGAAATCTCCAGAATTTTTTATTTTACAGAACTGAAACGGTGTACCTATTAAATAATAACTTCCCATTTCTCCCTACCCCAGCCCCTGCAACCACCATTCCCATTTCTGTCTACGAATCTGACTACTTTAAGTACCTCGTGTCAATGGAAACACACAATATTTGTCTTTTTTGTGACAGGCTTGTTTCACGTACTAGAATGTCTGTAAGATTCATCCATGTTGTAGCATGTATCAGAATTTCCTTCCTTTTTAAGGCTAAATAATATTCCACCCAGGTGTAGCTTTTTTGCTTGTTTATTTAACTTTCAGCTTTCCTATTGCCTCTATTATCTTTCAGTTTCTATTTTTGCTATTATTTTCTAGTTTTAATGCATTGTGATCAGAGAATGTTATCTGTACTCATTCTACTTTTTGAAATGTATTGAGGTTTTTGTTTGCTTAGTTTTTTTTGTGGTCTTACATGTGATCATTTATAAATGATTCATGGACACTTACAAATAGGGTATATTCTAGGTTTTCAAGGTACAGACTTTTGTATCTTTTAATTCAATCGACCTCACTATTTAACAAATCAAGTCCTCTATAGCTATACTTATTATATGGTTTATTGGCCAGTTGGGCTAAGAAAAGTGAGTTAAAATTCCCTTCAATTATTGTATTTATATTTCCCCACATATTTCCGGTCATTTGTTTTTGCTTTATAAATTCTAATGCCATCTTATTTTATGCGTATTTACAACATATCTTCATTGTAGCTCTCAGACTTTATCACTTTATAAAGACTTTATCAACACTTTATAAAGTTGTTCTGTGTCTTGTTTTCTGATTTTTTGTGTGAATTCAATCATGCCTGATTTTGGTTACAATATTGTAACCTCTGTTTTCCTGTTGCTTGTATTTGCACCTGGGCATTTGTTTTTGTGTAGCCTTTTACTTTTGACCTCTCAGAGGAGCACTGTTTCAGATGTAGCTCTTGCACTTGACACTAGTTGCATCTTATGTTGTGACTCCACGGAGATGTTTCTAAAGAGTGAGATCACTGGGTCAGGGATAAAGAGTGCTTTTGTAGCTTTTAACCCTCTCATCCAAAAAAATTGTTTTTCAGAGGCTGGACCAATTTATCCTGTCACCAGCCATTTAGAATCAAGCCATTTCTCCACTTCTGCCAGCACAGCTATTATACTAGTGCTTAAATTTTTAATAGGTGAAAATAGGATCACGTTGTTTTTCCATTCGCTATTCTTCGCTTTATCAAATTCTAGTTTAAGTAAGTTAAGATGGAAGAAAGATGAAATCAAAACAAAATATCTTTTTCACAGATCTTCAATGAGATTGATGAGTGGTGGGGTTTCATTTCTTTTCTTTATTTTTAGAGACAGAGTCTCACTTTGTCACCCTTGGTAGAGTGCAGTGGTTTCACAGCTCACAGCAACCTCCAGCTCTCGGGCTTAGGCGATTCTCCTTGCCTCAGCCTCCCGAGTAGCTGGGACTACAGGCACCTGCCACAATGCCTCGCTATTTTTGTCGTCGTTGTTGCAGTTTGGCCAGGGTCAGATTCGAACCTGCCACTCTGGGTATATGGGGCAAGCACCCTACTCACTGAGCCACAGGCACCGCCCGATGGTGGAGTTTCTTATTCTTGATTCTAGTAGTGACAGTGAATCATTCCTTTCCCACAGGCTCCTCAGGCCAGGAGAAATCATCTATGTCCCTTCCTTAGGGCCCTGCACCTTGCTTTCTCTCCTTCCATAGGTGAATAGGTAATGTACCACAACAGGAAGGTAGGGTCTGGAGTTAGAATGAATAGATTCAAATCCTAGCCCCATCTCTACCTAGCCACTTATTAGCTGGGTGATACATGGCAGTTACTTAACTCTCTCTGTGCCTTGGTTTCCTGAGGCAATAATTCTCAAGGGTAATGAAGATTACAATAGTAAAGCCTCTTAAAATTGTGCAAAATAATTAACATGGGCAAAGGATGCAGAAGGGCTCATACTGTTGGCTCTGCTTCTGGAAGATTCTTTCCCGCATTCTGACTTTGAGGTTCTTGTGGAAGACATTTCCTTCTTACATGACCTAGCATACTGAGCCACTGTGTTTAGTCTGAGACCGGGCAGTTCCCTAATACAAGCGAAGCCAATCAGAGTCCTTTACTGGGATCTCTGACATTGGGACATGAGAAAGGAAGAAACTCTCAGATGTGAAATCCAGGCTCCTGGCAACCACGTTTCCAGCCCACAGAGAAAGCCTGGCTGCAAGAATGAGGTTGATGGATGGAAAGAGAAGCAGGTGCTAGAAGTTGGCATTGTTAGAATCCCCAGTTCCTGCCAGCTCCAAGGGCATCCTAGAAGCCAATAAATACCCCATTTTCCCTGCGCTCACTTGTATTGAGTTTCTTTCACTTGCAACCAGAAAGGAGTTTTCATGCACCTCCTAAGGCACCTTAGGACAATACAGATTGTGAGGTCTCCCATGTGTCTGTCCATGTCTCTCCAAAAGGCCAAAAGCTCTGGCAGAACCCTCTCTGAGACACCCCCTCACACACACGCACACACACACACTCCAACTGGAGTGAGCTGTGTTCCCTTCCCTGTCTGCACACGCCGCTACTTCTCCACACACACCAGAAGACAGCTGTGTCAATGCCCAGGCTGCAGGAACTGCACTTGCTGAACAGCATGTCGTCCCGGAAATCTGTGTCCTTCTCTGTACGCCTCTTGTCTTTTTCTCACTGCCCTATTCAGTAACTTCACAAATATATAATGAGCACCTGCCACGAGCCATGTCGGTCCTGGGGTCCCAGAGAGGCAGCACACACCAGCCCCGAAGTATGCGTCCAGAACCCTAACCACTGAGTACAGGTGCCAAGCCTATTTTTTTTATTTTAATTAATGAATTTATTTATTTATTTTTAGAGACAGAGTCTCACTTTGTTGCCCTGGGTTAGAGTGCTGTCGTGTCATAGCTCACAGCAACCTCAAACTCCTGGGCTCAAGCCATCCTCCTGCCTCAGCCTCCTGAGTAGCTGAGACTACAGGTGCCCGCCACAAATTCTGACTAATTTTTCTATTTTTAGGACAGATAGGGTATTGCTTTTGCTCAGGCTGGTCTCAACGTTCTAAGCTCAAGTGATCCTCCTGTGTGCCCCCTTTTTTTGAGACAGAGTCTCAAGCTGTCACCCTAGATAGAGTGCTGTGGCTTCACAGCTCACAGCGACCTCCAACTCCTGGGCGCAAGTGATTCTCCTGCCTCAGCCTCCCAAGTAGCTGGGACTATAGGCGCCCGCCACAACGCCCGGCTATTTTTTGGTTGCAGCGGTCATTGTTGTTTGGTGGGCCGGGCTGGATTCGAACCTGCCAGCTCATGTGTATGTGGCTGGCCCCTTAACTGCTTGAGCTATAGGCACTCAGCCCTGTTCGGCCCCTTTTCTGCACTTGTATAACCCCCACTCCATGACTTTGTTAGAGCAGATTCTCCTACCTTTTTAAGAGTGCATATGTTTTTATCTGTTTGAGGAGACAGGTGGAGTCCTGTGAAGTATGGTACAAGGTAGGGTAGGGATTTGTACTGTGTATGGAAATATTTGCAACCATGTGAAACACCACCTGCCATTCAACAGTATGTGCACAGCTGCGGCAGTGCCTCAAGGCTCCTGTCATGGTGAGCTGCCTTTAACTATAGGCCCTTGCCCAGTGAGGACTCTGAGTATAGTGTTACTGTGGCCATGTTTACACTCTGGAACTCGCCTCTGTCTCACCTGTCATTTGCTATCTTCTTTTTTTTGAGACAGAGTCTCAATCTGTTGCCCCAGGCTAGAGTGCTGTGGCGTCAGCCTACTTCACAACAACCTCAAACTCCTCCTCAATCCTCCTGCCTCAGCCTCCCAAGTAGCTGCGATTACAGGTGCCCACCTTAATGCCTGGCTAATTGTTTCTATTTTTAGTGGCGATGAGGTCCTGCTCTTACTCAGGCTGTTCTCTTAACTCCTGTGCTCAAGTGATCCTCCTGCCTTGACCACCAAGAGTGCTAGGATTACAGGCATGAGCCACCATGCCCATCCTTGCTATCTTCTTGTGACTCTGTGATCACTGAAGTTTGAGCTCCCAGCCTCTCTCATTCATTCCTTTTTTCAGGGAATCATTATTGATGCCTCCTGGGTGGCCAGCTCCATGCTTGCTGTTATGGATATAAGGATAATGTTTTGCCTTTAAGCTGACCCCTGAGTTAGGAAGAGTGGGGAAGAGATGGAGGAGAGATATAAGTAACAGCATACAAGAAGTGATATGGCCCCAAGGAAGAGAGGGAGAGTGGTGAGGAGGCACAGCAGAAGCCCAGGGCAACAGAGTGAGACTCTGCTTCTAAAAATAAATAAACTAATTCATTAAAATAAAATAAAAAATAGCCTGGGCACTCGTACTCAGTGGTTAGGGTGCCAGACACATAGAGAGAAGGCTTGGGGTGGGGATTCTGATGTAGGGAGGTAATTGACACATCCATACCCTCACCCACTAGATTCCCTCTGCCTCTACCCTTCTCAGCACTTTACAACTTGGACCTTTGATTGCTGCAGCTGCAAGCTCTGTTCCCCATCCCCCAGTTCCAGGACCTGTGCAAATGGAGTCAGGAAACATTTAAATAGCCTCACCACCCCCTGTCTGTTCTCCATCCCACACAAACATTTGAACATCAAGAGCTCAGCACTAATTACCTTCCCAGACCTCTGATCCAGATGCTACCAACTGAACTCCTTTGAATCTTCTATGCTGCAATTTATGCCTGGGACTCTGGGCTCAGGTAACCCCCTGGGCTCCTAAGCAGTATGGGGGCCCTGGTTTCTCTTGTCCCTAGGTCAGGGCGACCACCATGGGCGTCTATGCTGGTCCTAAATTTGTATAGGGGCTCTAGAACTGTAGGCCAATTTGCTAAGACTTCTGTGCTTTTGGTCCCTCTGAGTTCCTGGTCCCACCCTAGGCACTCCTCCACCCTCCTCCACACCTCCCCCAAGCCAACATGTTTAGGCTGTCAGAGCCAGCTGCAGAGCTGTATAGCCCTGCTGGCAAGAGACAGGCTAGCTCCAGAGAGTTGGCTGGAGGGAAATGCAACGGATCACATTTCTTCAGCTCATGCCAAATATTATTCAGACATAACTTTGCAGACAGACACAAATTGCTCATCCAATAAACACAGAAGGGCTAATCCCAGGACAATTATCAAAGTGGGGAAAGATGAGAGAAAGGACAGTCACAATAGAGTTTTGAGAATGGCCAGGTATGGCTGGCCTGAGGGGAGGTGGTGAGACTTCCAGGCACTCCTGGGGTTTTCTCGTTAGAGGGCCTGAAACCCAGCACCAGGCTTTGGGATTTGCTGTCATCATGACATACAAAGCCCGCGTCGGTGTATACACTTTCCTGTGGTGAACGGCAATGAAGAAATCTATGTAGGCCAGGCAGTTTTTGTGCCTCAACAGACCTCACTCCCATGTAAAAACTGTCAGGTGGAGAGCTGGCTGCAATGTAAGACCTACCACCACGCATGGATGAAATGTGCTCAAGCCTTTTCTGTATTTGCAGAGTTCTCGGGGGACAGTCCCTCCTTGCCTGGAACCTCTCACTTCTGGCTGACAGGTGTGAGAGCACGGCGAGCTGAGACACAGTATCTTCTGTCCACACCAGAGGGCTGGCCAAACTGTTAAAAGTTGTTTTCCAGCCCCTTTCTTGCCAGGCCCTTCTAAATGGCCCCTTGAGCTTTCGCCCCCAGGGACTCAGCCCAGAGATGAGAGAAACCAGACCTTCGCCTGAGGCCTAACCACTGGACTCCAGAGAGAGGGAGAACTCGATGAGGCCTCCGGAGACAGCCTGGCTTCTTGCACTGCCTGCGCCGGGCCCTGTGCCATGCCACTAGCCCTCTGAAGTGTACCAGTGGAGAGGGTCCCCTTTGGGAGAAGGAGGCAATGACTAGATCAGGGTAAAGGCATGAAAATAATCATCAACTTTTATATAGTCAGAATATTTTGAAAATGAAAGCTGAGAGAATAACATTCTCTAAAGGGCCAGACTATAACCTCAGCTGGAAGTACAGTGAGGATGCTATGCCCCTGGACCTTGATGGGAACAACATGCCTTCTGGCATAGGTGGTCCTGACATAATCTGGAAGGCTGAGAGGAATTCCCAGGCAGTGTAAGTGTGCTATTTGTGGTTATTACTTTTTAAATAAGGCACTGAGAAGTTAGATAACTTGCCCAAGTTACATATTTAATGACCAGAAGGCTTCAGAATCTGCATTTTTAATCTGACTCTGCTATATTGCCCACAGGCCTATGGAGAGATATAGTGGTTTCAGAAATCAGTTTCAGAAATATCCGGTTTTGTGGGAATCCTTAGGAGGGGTAAGGTTTGGAAGTCTGGCGTCCCTAGGCATGGGATGATATCTTCAAGGCACAATCCTCAGGCAGGTTTCCAGTGAGGACTTGGGGTCTTTATAATTAGGGTGAGGAACCCTCCAACTGTTTCCAGAACAGAGAAAGTTCTCGGTAGGTGGGACTTTCAGTTTTAAAACTGTAATTGTGCTGGGCAAACCAGGACAAGTTGGTCACCTATCTGTAACAAAAGGACTGGGCCCACCTGCAGCTCAGCCAAGCCTTATACTCACATGCCAGTGACCACAAAATGGCATGCTCATTAGGAAGATGTGCAGAACAAAAGCAACTGAGAACAGCTCTCCCCAGACCCTTGGGAAAGCCAGACTATAATCTCAGGCGGCAGCACGAAAATGGCTGCCTCGCACCCTTCTCAAGGAGGGACAAATCTTTAGACTGCAGTGGTTCTCAACCTTCTTAATGCCTCCTAATGCCGCGACCCTTTAATACGGTTCCTTCTCTTGTGGTGACCCCCCAACCATAAAATTATTTTTGTGGCTACTTCATAACTGTAATTTTGCTACTGTTATGAATTGTAATGTAAATATCTGATATGCAGGATGTATTTTCATTGTTACAAAGGGGTTGCGACCCACAGGTTGAGAACTGCTGCTTTAGAGGAAGGAGTCACCCTGAGCTCACTGGGCACGGTCCTGCTCTATCACATATCTCTCCTGGAACTATGCCTTCTCCCTCAAGAGCTTATAAAGTTTCCATGGTGCTTGGTTCAATGTTAGTCTCCCTCTAGAATGTTTTAAAAATTAACTTGGATCACCATGGCAAGCTGTTCAGCAAGCCCTTTGGCCCATCACCTCTACCATTTATAGCACTCTATCGTTTTCTCCTTCACATCACATACGGTTTAGTGCCTTGTTTCTCAAGGTGTGATCCACATATCAGCAGCACTGTTACTGCTTGAGAGCTTGTTAGAACAGCAGAATCTCTCCCTTAACCTAGTCAAGCAGTATCTGCATTTTAACAGCTCCTTGATGATTTACATTAAAGTTTGGCAAGCGCTGGTGGGGAGGGGAGTTCTTGTTTTATCTGAGGGTGGGGCACTCTCTTTAGCACATCTTTTTTTCTTTTTTTTTTTTTTGAGACAGAGCCTCAAGCTGTTGCCCTGGGTAGAGTACAGTGGCATCACAGCTCACAGCAACCTCCAACTCCTGGGCTCAAGCATTTCTCCTGCCTCTGCCTCCCAAATAGCTGGGACTACAGGCCCCACCACAACGCCCGGCTATTTTTTGGTTGCAGCCGTCATTGTTGTTTGGCAGGCCCAGGCTGAATTCAAACCCACCAGCTCAGGTGTATGTGGCTGGCACCTTAGCCGCTTGAGCCACAGGCGCCGAACTTCTTTAGCACATCTCAATTGTACACTTTCTGTGTACAAAGTAGTCTGCTTTTAGGGGACAGAACCCACCAAATGCAGTTATGAGGAAATCTGAAGCTCAGAATAGTGGTTTAAGAGGATAAATTAAGTACAGTAGTTCCCTCTTCTACTCAGAGATCTGTTCCCAGACCCCCAATGGGTGCTTGAACACACACACATGTACACACACACTGTGCTTTTGATCTGATTACCAAGACAGCTACTAAGTGACTGATGAGCACACAGTGTATACACTGTGTATAAGTGTAAGCTGGATAAGCTGGACAAAGGGATGGTGCACGTGCTGGGTAGGACAGGGCAGGAGATAACAGGATTTTATATTCAGAGCACTGCACAATTTAAAACTTAGGAATTGCTTATTGAATAGTTTTGGACCACAGTTGACCTTGGATAACTGAGACCTCAGAACGTCAAACTATGAGTAAGGGGCGACTACTGTATATGGCATCTGGGCTTGGCTTTAAAATAAGCCTGCAGGAGTCGTAGGGCAGTTGGAGGTACAGAAGAAGCAAACATGGCTATATGCTGATACTTTAAAGTGAAGAAAACTTGGGGAATTACACTGTTCTCTCTACTTGTGTGTACTTTTGAAACATTCCATAATAAAAATTTGAGGACATTGTAAAAGATTACCTAGCTGCTCAAAATAAATCTGTTTCCTAGCCAAGTAAAGTCAATCCGAGGACTAAGAATTTCCAAAAGAAGTTGCTCAATCCCTGTCAGAGACTTTTGGAGGATGAGTGCAGAAGGGAGAAGTTTGGAACATTTGTCGTGTGCAAATGATTTCTAGTTTTGCAAAAGAAAGGATGGTAGTCAGCTTTTTTCCCCTATTACTTCAAACCAACTTTAGAGGAAAAAAGGAGGGGAAATCTGCCAGTCCTCATAACTGGTCTGTCCAGGGGGAGTCAGATATTGTGCACCAGCACACACGCCTCTTGCTTTTTTATTGGCTTAATTCTCAGGCTCTTCATCCATAATGGCTATAGTGGGTTGAATAGTATACCCCCTAAATCTAGAATTGACCTTATTTGGAAATAAGGTCTTTGCAGATGCCATTAGTTAAGTCAAGGTGCAGTCGTACTGGGTTGAGGTGGGTCCTAAGTCTAGTGATTGGTGTCCTTATGAGAAGAGGCAAGGAGACCCCAACAGAAGGGAATCACACACAGAGCCATGTGAAGATGGAGGCAGAGATTCAATGATGCAGCTGTAAACTAAGGAATGCCAAGAACCTCCAAAATCCATGAAGAGGCAAGGAAGGATTCTTCCCTAATGCCTTCAGAGAGAGCATGGACCTGCTGATATCTTGATCTTTTGGCCTCCAGATATGTGAGAGAATACATACGTGTTATTTTAGGCTGCTGGGTCTGTGATAACTTGTTACAGAAATCCTAGAACACTAACACAATACTGTCACTAACTCTAGGGAAAAGGGAGAGCCTTTTCCTCAACACTTGCAGCAGAGGTCCTGGGGGACTACAGGACTTTGCTCATTAGGTTCCCCTGTGCCATGTGTTGATCCCTGAACCAATCACTGTGGCCAGAGGGATACAGTGTTCTGACTGGGCCAGACGTAAGTCACCTGGCCTACAGGGAAGCCCATGGTTAGACTGTCCCCAGTCACATGGGGAAGAGTGGGAGTCTCCTACCAGAAGAAGTAATGAAAATGAGGCAGATAAAATCAATATAAGTTGATTCTGCAAACTAGGCTCTTATTCAAGAATAGATTTTTAAAGATATAAAGAAAACAGATTTCTCAGAAGAAGCCATGGCAAAGTCAATCAAATATCACTTTTTTCACAGTCACAAACTGACAGATTACAGAGCTGTATTTGAGAGTCTGTTTATCAGCAAATTGGGTCTTCAGCTAGGCTTTTAATAACCTCTGGCATGATAGTACAAGGAAAAGCAACCTTCTAAATGACTCAAGTGAACTTTTTTTTTTTTTAGAGATAGAGTCTCACTATGTTGCCCTTGGTAGAGTGCTGTAGCATCACAGCTCACAGCAATCTTCAGCTCTTGGGCTTAGGCAATTCTCTTGCTTCAGCCTCCCAAGTAGCTGAGACTACAGGCGCCCACCACAACACCCAACTATTTTTTGTTGTTGGTGTTGTTGCAGTTTTTGGCCAGGGCCAGTTTTGAACCCACCAACTTTTGTATATGGGGCCGGTGCCCTACTCACTGAGCCAAAGGTGTAGCCCTCAAGTGAAATTTTGTCATTATATTTGTCCATTTAGCATGCACCCCCACCTTTTTTGGAAGAATTTTCCAGTGCATATAATATTAAAGGGACTACAGAGCCATTATTCCCAACATAGAAGCAGAAAGAGGAAGTTTTTTTTTTGAGACAGAGTCTCACTATGTTGTCCTTGGTAGAGTATGGTGAAGTCACAGCTCACAAGAACCTCCAACTCCTGGGCTCAAGAGATTCTCCTGTTTCCTCTTCCCAAGTAGCTGGGACTACAGGCGTCCGCCACAACAACCAGCTATTTTTCTTGGTTGCAGCTGTCATTGTTTTTTGGCGGGCCCAGGCTGGATTCAAACCCTCCAGCTCAGGTGTATGTGGCTGGTGCCTTAGCTGCTTGAGCCACAGGCGCCGAGCCAAGAGGAAGATTCTTTTCTCCTCTACCTGGTAGCTAGGTCTCAAGCATGCAAATTGAGGACTGGGGATGGAATCCTTCTGGGGTGATACTAAGAGGCAGGGGTGATTAGAAATTATTCATGACAGCAGCAGCAACATGGACAATCTTGAAGTGGTTTTTTCTTTTTTTTGAGACAGAGTCTCAGTTGCCCTGGGGTTAAGTGCTGTGATATCACAGCTCACAGTAACCTCAAATTCTGGGCTCAAGAGATCCTCTTGCCTCAGCCTTCCTAGTAGCTGGGACTACAAGTACCCGCCACAATGCCCAGCTATGTTTAGAGACTGGGTCTTGCTCTTGCTCAGGCTGGTCTTGAACTCCTGAGCTCAAGCATTCTGCCTGTCTTGGCCTCCCAGAGTGCTGGGATTATAGGTGTGAGCCACCTCGCCTGGCCGGTTGAAGTTGATGATACTAAGTAATCACTGGCAGTGTTAGCCATGGCAGAGAAGTGTTATAATTGACTGTTTTTTTTTTTAGTCAAATCCCCTGATTGGTACAATGATTTATTTAAAGGATTCAGGTTAATTTATGTTTAACAGTGTTTTTACTGTTCCAGGACTTTGCTTCCCCTCTGTCTTTTCTTTTTTATTTTTTGAGACAGAGCCCCAAGCTGTCACCCTGGATACAGTGCTGTGGCATCATTGCTCACAGCAACCTCCAACTCCTGGGCTCAAGCGATTCTCCTGCCTCTGCCTCCCAAATATCTGAGACTACAGGTGCCCACCACAACGCCTGGCTATTTTTTGGTTACAGCTGTCATTGTTGTTTGGTGGGCCTGGGCTGGATTCAAACCCACCAGCTCAGGTGTATGTGGCTGGCGCCTTAGCCGCTTGAGCCACAGGCGCCAAGCCACCTCTGTCTTTTAGTTTGACATGAAAAGTGAAGGTTTGTTGTAGAAGGCATTAATGAAGGTGTGATATTTTGAACTATGGAGATGATTGTCCTGCTCTGTTCTGTTGCTTAGACCCTAGCTGGAATGCTACTTTCAGTTCTAGGCCCTGTTGAATACCCAGGTAGTCAAAGCCTGATCAAAGAAGAGTGATCAGGACAGGGAAGGCACTCGACCATGAAGCATGAAGAACAGTAGAAATGGTAGGTGTTGGTCAGCCAAGAGAAGAGTTCTCTTCAGGTTGCGCAAAGGCACGTGACTGATTTCTTTAAATCACCGAAAGACTATCAGGTTGAAGAGAAGTCAGTTCATTCTCTATCTCTAAGAAGTAGACCTGGTATCACTGATGAGCTATAGACATAGATTTCAGCTTAATACAGATGCTTCTTTACTTACAATGGGATTTCATGCTGAAAAACCCTATTGTAAGCTAAAAATGCATTTAAAACTTCTAACCTACTGAAGATTATAGCTTAGCCTAGCCTACCTTATACATGCTCAGAACATTTACATTAACCTACAGTTGGGCAAAATCATCTAATACAAAGCCTATCTTATAATAAAGTGTTGATGGTTGCATATCACTAGCCTGGGAAATGATCAGAGCTCAAATAATGAAGTATGGTTTCCACTGATTTATAACACTTTCACACCATTGTAAAGTTGAAAAATCATAAATAAAACCATGGCAATTTGAGGACTGTCTAGGAAGTCTTAGTAGTTTGGCCAGTGATATCTACAATGGAGTAGGCTGCCTCACAATATAGTGAGCTTCCTCTCACTCAAGGTGTGCACGTAAAGCTGGATGAAGTCTCAGAGAGTATCCTGTGTGTGAATAATCCCTCACTGGATGAAGTTGGGGTTGGTGTCTTTCCCTATTTTCCCTAATCCTGAAATCTGACCAAGTTCAAGTCTATCAGGCAGATTGGAAAGAGTATAAAAATGGAGGTGAGGCTTGGTGCCTGTGACTCAAGCGGCTAAGGCGCCAGCCACATACACCTGAGCTGGAGGGTTTGAATCCAGCCTGGCCTGCCAAACAACGACGGCTACAACCAAAAAAAAATAGCCAGGTGTTGTGGCAGGTGCCTATAGTCCCAGCTATTTGGGAGGCAGAGGCTGGAGAATCACTTGAACACAGGAGTTGGAGGTTGCTGTGAGCTGTGATGCCACAGCACTCTACCCAGAGCAACAGCTTGAGGCTCTGTCTCAAAAAAAAAAAAAAAAAAAATGGAGGTGAATACACCAAATTGTGAGTTATTTGGGAGTACAAATCCCTGTTACTATATTAGCTCCAGAAAGAAAAAAAGAAAAAGGTTTCAAGGACTGCCTTATTTCCCATTCTTCACTCCCTCTATTCAGTCCTCTTGCCACGTGACTTGGAAGTTCTTTGAAATTCTTCCCACCAGAGACAAAATATATTTTCCTGCTCCACTAGTATATTGGATCGGCCAATCAACTTGTTTTGGCTGACAGAATGTGGGTGGAAGTGACCATTCCAACCATAGGCCTTACAAGGCATCAGGGTTTTTTTGCTTGCCCATCTTGTGCTTCTGCCATTACCGTGTGAAAAACATGCCCTTGATAGGTACCACAGAGTGGAGACACGTGGAATAGACTCACTAGCCACTTAGAGATCTACAGCCTTAAGCAGAGTTGTCCCAGGCAACCCCGTGGATATACATGAGAGAAATAAATGCTTGACTATTACATGGCCCTTAGATTTGGTGATAATTTATTAAGCTGCATTATTGTGGAAATAACAGACAGAAAGATCGCCCAACAGACTTACAGATAAAGCATTGAAGGCAGTTCTAAGGCATTTTTGGCCTTTCTAAGAGCGGAGGAAGCAGTTCTTGGAAAGATTACAACTGGGCACTCAGAACAAGCATGGACAGCTGTTTATTTGTGTAGTGATGAATTAAAGATGGTTACAAATTCTTTGGCACATGTCTTATCAATACGTGGAATCTATTTCCTGTCCCCTTGAATCTGGGTTGGTTCTGTGGCTTATGCTGACCAATAGAATGTGGCAAATGTATCGTTGTATAACTTCCAAAATTTAGCCTTAAGAAATCTTCTGTTGGGCGGCGCCTGTGGCTCAGTGAGTAGGGCGCCAGCCCCATATGCCGAGGGTGGTGGGTTCAAACCCAGCCCCGGCCAAACTGCAACAACAAAAAAATAGCCGGGCGTTGTGGCGGGCGCCTGTAGTCCCAGCTGCTCGGGAGGCTGAGGCAAGAGAATCGCATAAGCCCAAGAGCTGGAGGTTGCTGTGAGCCGTGTGACGCCACGGCACTCTACCGAGGGCAGTAAAGTGAGACACTGTCTCTAAAAAAAAAAAAAAAAAGAAATCTTCTGTTCCCTCCTATGCATTTAGTATGTTCCTTCTTTTTATTTATTTATTTTTTTTGAGACAGAGCCTCAAGCTGTCACCCTGGGTAGAGTGCGGTGGCATCACAGCTCACCGCAACCTCCAACTCCCAGGCTTAAGCGATTCTCCTGCTTCCACCTCCCAAGTAGCGGGGACTACAGGCGCCCGCCACAACGCCCCTGGCTATTTCAGTTGCAGCCATCATTGTTGATTGGCGGGGCTGGGCTGGATTCGAACCCGACAGCTCAGATGTCTGTGGCTGGTGCCTTAGCCACTTGAGCCATAGGCACCGAGCCAAGTATGTTTCTTCTTAGAACCCAGTGGCCATGCTACACATATCAAGAAGGCCAGGCAGCCATGTGGAGGTCCACCTAGAGGAGAACTGACACACCTGACTGAAAGTTCCAGCTGAGCTCCCAGCAGGCAACCAGCACAAGTCTCAGCCATGTGAGGTTATTTGTAACTCCAGATATTCCATCACCACCGCCAACACCATAGAAAGCAGAAAATCACATGGTAATACACAGAATTGTAATAAATTGTTGTTTTAAGAAATTCACTTTCGGGCGGCGCCTGTGGCTCAGTCGGTAAGGCGCCGGCCCATATACCGAGGGTGGCGGGTTCAAACCCGGCCCCGGCCAAACTGCAACCAAAAAATAGCCGGGCGTTGTGGCAGGCGCCTGTAGTCCCAGCTACTCGGGAGGCTGAGGCAAGAGAATCGCTTAAGCCCAGGAGTTGGAGGTTGCTGTGAGCTGTGTGAGGCCACGGCACTCTACCGAGGGCCATAAAGTAAGACTCTGTCTCTACAAAAAAAAAAAAAAAAGAAATTCACTTTCAGGTAGGGTTTCTGAATAATAATAAATCAGGAGTTGGCAACCTTTTTCCATAAAAGATCAGATAGTAAATATTTTAGGCTTTGCAGGCCAGAAGGTCTCTGTTGCAACTACTTAATTCTGCTAGTGTAGCATGAAAGCAACCATAGACAATACATAAACAAAATAACATGGCTGAGTTTTATTTTTATTTTATTTTATTTTTTTGAGACGGAGTCTCACTTTGTTGCCCTTGGTAGAGTGCTGTGGCGTCATAGCTCATAGCAATTTCAAACTCTTGGACTCAAGTGACCCTGTTGGCTCAGCCTCCTGAGTAGCTGAGACTACAGATGCCCACCACAACACCCAGTTGGTCTCAAACCCCTGAACTCAGGCAATCCACCCACCTCGGCCTCCCAGAGTGTTAGGATTATAAGCACGAGACACCGTGCCTGGCCATCATGGCTGGGTTTTAAAAAATCTTCATTTACGGCAGTGCCTGTGGCTCAAAGGCATAGGGCGCCAGCCCCATATGCTGAAGGTGGCGGGTTCAAACCCAGCCCCGGCCAAAAACCACAAAAAAAAAAAAAAAAAAATCTTCTTCGGGCAGCACCTGTGGCTCAAAGGGGTAGGGAGCCCCCATATGCCAGAGGTGGTGGGTTCAAACCCAGCTCTGGCCAAAAACTGCAAAAAAAAAAAAAATCTTCATTTACAAAAACAGGTAGTGTAGGTCACAGCAACCTTTTTCTGAGGCACAGTGGCTCATGCCAGTAATCCTACCACTCTGGGAGGCCAAGCTGGGTGGATTCCTTGAGCTCAGGAGTTCAAGACCAGCCTGAACAAGAACACCACCCTGTCTCTACTGAAAATAGAAATACTAATCAGGTGTGGTGCACGCCTGTAGTCCCAGCTACCAGGGAGCCTGAGACAAAGAGGATCTCTTGAACTCAAGAATTTGAGGTTGCTGTGAGCTATGATGCTGCAGCACTCTATCACAGATGACAGAGTGAGATTCTGTCTCAAAAAAAAAAAATGTGGTGGGCTAGATTTGGCTGACGGGACCTGCTTTGCCAATTCCTGCAATAGATAATTGAAACAGAAATTGGCATAGTGTTGAATTTGGGACCAGGAAGCTAGCAAAGTCCTGAAGAGTAAGGAGGAGGACAGTAGGGAAATTGTTACTGGGACCTAAGTTACATATTGGTAACAAGCAGTAAAATGGAGAAGAGAAAATGAACCATTTGAAATTGTAGCCTGGAGATTCCAGACACAATGTTCAATGTTCAAACTAACTCCCTTCAGTTGTCTATGAAAAAATACTTTAGCTCCCTATGAAGAAACATAGGAAGAAGAAAGTATTTTGTTTCAAGCAAAATTTAAAGGAACTGCAGGGAAGGGCGGCGCCTGTGGCTCAGTGAGTAGGGCGCCAGCCCCATATGCCGAGGGTGGCGGGTTCAAACCCAGCCCCGGCCAAACTGCAACCAAAAAATAGCTGGGCGTTGTGGCGGGCGCCTGTAGTCCCAGCTGCTCCGGAGGCTGAGGCAAGAGAATCGCGTAAGCCCAAGACTTAAGAGGTTGCTGTGAGCCGTGTGACGCCACGGCACTCTACGCAAGGGCAGTACAGTGAGACTCTGTCTCTACAAAAAAAAAAAGAAAGAAAAAAAAAAAACCTACAGGGAAAAATTAGTTACAAGACCTTCACAGTAAAACATGGATTTGAGGTCAAGCTTGTGGCTGTAAGACTCAGTTGAGACCTCAGAAAGATTTAAAGCCATGCTCCTTAAACCTCTCATCTAAATGAAAGTGTTTCTAAGAATCTTAAGTGTTTGTCCTATACCACCCCTTTCACAGTGTAAAGGAGGCAAGGGCTTGAGATTTTGGGGTATAGTTTTTATCTAATGGAGTAAAACAATAAAATTCGTGGAAAAACGAAGGTGTTTCTTCCATAAAAGAATTATACCAGCATAAGCACGAGTGGCTTCAACTAAAATAAACAAAGGCAGTTGAAAATGAAAAGAGGACACTGGACACCCATCTTGAACAAGTTACTGGGCTACAAACAAAGGCTATTTCTTTTGGAAAAAGAGAAGTGACTCAAAGGAGGGAGCCAAGAGCCCAAAGGGTAGATGTCCACAGAGAATCACATTACTTGCCCCCAGCGAAGGGGGAATTGGCAACAAGTACATGATTACCTCTCAGGTTTGCTAATGACTATTATGTGCCTCTTAAAACCATGTTTTTTAATTTTTTTCCTTTCCCCTCCTCTATCTTAAGTCATTAAGCAATATTATGTGGCTCTTATTGATCCTCTTTCTAAATGGGGATATCTATTGTGGTTTTGCTCTCCTTGTCTTTCCATTATATGTTGGACATGTAGGGGAACAATAGCTTTAAAGAGAAGTTGCAAGTTTAGTACAAATAATTTTTTGGACTATAGTCATGTATTGCTTAACCATAGGGATACTTTCTGAGAAATGCGTCATTTGTTGATTTTATCACTGTGCAATCATCACAGAGTGTACTTAAGCCTAGATAGTATAGCCTATTACATACATAGGCTACAGGCTATTGCTTTTAGGCTATAAAGGTGTATGGTAGGTTACTGTACTGAATCCTACAGGCAATTGTAATATAATGGTAAATATTTGTGTATCTGAACATATCTAAATATAGAGAAGGTATAATTGTCATTTTCTTTTATTTTTCTTAAACTGCCGAGGGCAATAAAGTGAAACTCTGTCTCTACAAAAAAAAAACAAAAAAAAAAAAAACAGCAGTTACTTAGAGGCAGACGTGGTCCGGTCAGAGATAAAGCAGACCAGTCAAAAGCTGAAGTCACTGCATTGGGGGATTTTCAAGGCATTTTATTTTGCTTGCTGGCTTTCTGAAGGGCCAACAATATAGCACCATCTGCTTGTTCGGAGAGTGTGCTGAGAAAGCTGGCCAAGGCTTTCAGACAAGTACCTGGAAAAGCTTCGCCAGAGGGTCTTCCTCCTGCCCACTCCTCTCATCACACAAGAGTGGCAAATCACCAGGAAACCACCTCACAGACTTGATTTGGCTCCTTCTGTGTTTGTGAATTAACCTTTAAAAAATCTTTAAAGGACACTCATTTTTCTTCAGTTAATAATATTATAAAGACTGCACTATTTGGTTGCATTCCCAGGAACCTCAATTCTTTAGGGATTAAACTAAATGGCTGGTGTCATCCCATAGAAGTGTCTCAAACATGATGAAGATTATGCTAAGAAATAAAGTTTTACAATGGCTCACGCCTGTAATCCTAGCACTCTGTAAGGCTGAGGTGGGAGGATCCCTTGAGCTCAGGAGTTTGAGACCAGCCTGAGAAAGAGAGACCCCGTTTCTACTAAAAATAGAAAAAATATTCAGGCTTTACTAAAAATAGAAAAACTACCCAGGCGTTGTGGAGCACACCTGTAATCCCAGCTACTTGGGAGTCTGAGGTTGCTGTGAGCTACAATGACACCATGGCACTCTACCCAGGACAACAGAGTGAGACACATGTCTCAAAGAAAAAAAAAAAAAAAAAGAATCCCCCAGAGAAGTGATGCTTAAGGGTGGGCTTTAGGGGTCTGTATTTCCTTATTGTGATTTTGAAGTGTTCCTTTTTGGAAAGCTTCCCCTGGTTTATGAAGAAACCAAAACAGCCACATGGAGAGGCTTTTGTGGCAAGGTCATTCTGAGCTTCCTGGCCAGCACCAACCGCCAGCCATGAGAGTGAGACTGTTCTGGAGCTTCCAACTGTGCTCGTGCCCCAGCTGACAAGCAGGTGAGGCAGAACTGCCCAGGCAACTGCAAGGCTGTGAGAAATTGTTAACTTTCAAATCTTGGTAAGATGCTAAGTTTTGGGTGGTGTGTTATGCTGTGATAGATAACTGAAATAACGGCTTACCATGTGCCAGGCACTATTCTACGCCCTTCCTTCTGATCTATGAGAGTAAGAACAGAAATGTAAACTGTCAGTTTACATTTCAGAAGAGGGCACTGTGGGAAGGCAGAGAAAAGGCCACTAACCTGTGGAAGGCAAGCTGCAGGGAGAAGCAGAGAGGTGATGATTCTGCAGATGAGCATTGGATGGGCCAACTGCCAAACCTAAATGCCAGCTTTTGGCCAGTCAGCACTTAACTTCTTCCTCCAGATATCTCACCTGACAAGACCAAGTTTTCACCTGACAAAGTTGAGCATGGAAAGAGCTGAGGGCCGTAGGGAAGAAGGTTGCCTGGGTCTGTCTATCCATTCTCTAACACAGTGGTTCTCAACCTTCCTAATGTCGCTACCCTTTAATACAGTTCCTGTGGGTTGCGAGCCACAGGTTGAGAACTGCTGCTTAACATCAGTGCAGCTAAACAATGCTGTCCTGAGGGTTTCTAGACATTCTGGACTTTGCTGAAGCAAGACCTTTAGCAATTCTAGGTACCTCTGGCTCAGGGGCTGGTGAGACTGGTGCTCAGGCCTCAGTGGACTCTGCTTGATCCCGAGGAATAGGCAATTAGCAAGTGTTGGGTTTTGGTTTGTTTTCATTGATTTCTAGCCACAGAGGGTCCTGGGACAGGTCTGTAACCCCCATCCTCCCCTTAATCCTGTTTCCTGGACACAAGAAGGAAACATCTATGTAAGACACATCTCCATTTCCTCTCCCATTTTCAGATGGACTAATCTGACCCATCCTCACTCATTGACTGGGCAGATTTTTCACCCTAGACATAGGCTGTTGAGGTCAGCTTCACCCTTACCAACTCCTTGGAGAACAACTCTTGACTTTGTGTTCTAAAATAACTTAGAAATAATTTCTTGCTTCTCCCCTGTCCATACATCAAGATGGTCGGTCATAAGTATTCAATTACAAAGTATTGTAATAAATATGTATTTAGTGCCAACCATCAGAAATTTTTTGCCTTTATGGAGTTGAGGGAGACAATAAATGCATTATGTGGGGTGGTTTGATACCCACTCTGAACAAATTAAGCAGGTGAAGCAGATTTGAGTAGGAGATGATTCTACGTAAAGGACTCTGAGATCTCTCTCTTGTGGTGACATTTGGTGGATCTTAATGAAACATTGGGGAAGAGTGTTTCAGACTAAGTGAACAGCCTGAAGAAATACGGCAAATTCAAGGAATTAGCAATTAGGCTAGTATGGCTAAAGCTGGTGCAGCATGGTAGACTGTAATAGAGGGAGATAGGAACCAGAGTGGACAGGGCTTCTATGGACCACTTAGTAGGCTGCCATATAACCCAGGCTCAGCTGATAGTGGCTTGGTGAATTTTGATCTTTTGAAGGGAGCACTCACAAGACTTGCTGAGGGATTGGAGACGGCATTTGAGAGTAAAAGAGGCACATCAAGGACCCCTTTTAGGTTTGGGGGAACTCGATGAACAATGGTACCATGCCCTGAAGGAGGTAATTTTGGGAGTGGAGTGTAAGGCATAGGTTTTTGGGAGCAGGATGTGCTGATTTTTAAATTTATTTTTTTAAGATAAGAGTCTCACTCTGTCACTGGGTAGTCTACCTGCTATCCTGGGTAGAGGGCTGTGGCATCACAGCTCACAGCAACCTCAAACACCTGGGCTCCAGTGATCCTCTTGCCTCAGCCTCCCAAGTAGTTGGAACTGCAGGTGCCCACCACAAGGCCCAGCTGGTAGGATGTGCTGACTTTAAGATCCCAGTAAAATAGGCAGTCAAGTAAGAGTTTGGAGGTTAGGGAAGAGATTCGGGCTGAAGACAGAAATTCTGGAGTTACCATGATACCTGGGGCCTTCAGCAACTGGGGAAGAGAAGCCCAAAAAGGAGACAAAGAAATGCCAGTGAAGTGGGGAAGATCAGGAAAGTAGATTTTGTATGATCATAACCAAGTGTCTACTCTTGAGCTTTAATTTTCTCACCTGTGAAATGGAGGCTGTAAGATGCCTACACTTCATGGCATATAGTAAACTCTCAAAATATGGTAGCTATTTTTGGCTACTGTTGTCATTCCCCACATCAGAGTTGGCTGCCATCCCTCAGCTGCCCTGTCCACATAAGTGACAGCACCTCCGTGAGTCTTTCTCTGAGGTAGGACTCTGCTCACTGGAGCACTCACTCAGGCGGGTCTGAGGCCCCTGGATCACATTTAGGACAAGTGGCTTCAGAGCCTAAGTCTCTCACCCACATAATCTTCTGCCCTTACTTGCAAATCAACTGGGTTAAGTGTGTGGAAAATAAGAACTTCGGAGCCAGAATTCTGCCTCTCACTTACTGTGGGATTTTAGGCAAGTTTCTTAACCACTGCCGGACTCCCATTCTATTTATCTCCATCTATAAAATGGGGCAATTCCTACTTTACGGGATTGTGTCTAGCCCAACGCAGATTGTAAAACCCGCTGTTCTTTCTGCGCGCTGCTGTGGGAGTTGCTGAGGCTTTTTGCCGCCCTCTCCCCACAAAGCATCTACCTTCATCGGGTGGGCTGCACCAGAAGAGGCACCTCCCCCATGCCCAGAACCAAGCTGGCTGGCCTCTGAGATCCCCCTAGCCCAGGCTACACGACGGTGAGGTGAGAAAGAGGCTACCTGTCCACTTTGCCGCAGGGTGCCCATGAGCAGAGACTTCTTGAGGGTCCCCACACTGGCAGCCGGGCCCAGCTGGGCTAAAGGAGGGGGGTTTCGAATGCCCCAGAGAATTCCTCCGCCACCGTCCCACCCCTCGCCAGGCGTGGAAGCCGGTTTCCTGGCAACCTTTTTCTGCTCCCCTTTCTCACCCCTAGGGCTACCGATGCCCACCGGCTAGGACGCCGTCGCGCCTCCCAACCCGTCAGACAACCACTCGATTGCTCTCCGCCCTCTTTGCTGCCGCGCTGCAGGCCCAGGCCCGGCTTCCCAGTCCCTGTGCGCCCTGGCAAGTGGCGCGGCCGCTGGACGGCAGCGTGGAGGAGGAGGAGGAGCGGCTCGCCCGCGATCCGAGCTTCGCTGCGAAGGCTAGAGAGGAAGAGGGCGGTGCACAGCAGGGCGCCGGAGCCGGAGTCAGACCCCGCGACTGCACTGCGGGCCTGCCGGGAGCTCCGGGCCGCGCCCCCTGGAAGCGGCTCCGCCCCGGAGCCCACCCTCCCGGCGCCCCGCCTCTCGCGCAGAGCTGTCCCGCCACGGACAGACCCGCCCCTCGGCCCCGCGCCCCAGCGGTCCCGCCCTTCTCCTCTTGTCCAGAAAACCCTGCTCGCGGCCCCGCCCTCGCCCCGCCGGCCGCCCCGCCCCGCCCCGCCCCCGCCCGCGCCTCGGGCGCCCTTCTGGACGCGCCCGGGTCCGGCTGGCCGGAGTCTCCGCGCTCTGCCCTTCGCCCGCCGGCGCCGCGCTCCCTTGCCTCCCCCCGGCCCCGCGCCCTGCCCCCATCGCCGTGGTTTGGCAGTGCCTGGAAGGCGGCCCGCGGGCGGGTCGCCCTCCCCTCCTGCAGCCCACACCCCTCTTAAAGCGGCGGCGGGAAGATGAGGTTCCGGGAGCCGCTCCTAAGCGGCAGCGCCGCGATGCCGGGCGCGTCCCTGCAGCGGGCCTGCCGCCTGCTCGTGGCCGTCTGCGCTCTGCACCTGGGCGTCACTCTGGTCTATTACCTGGCCGGCCGCGACCTGAGCCGCCTGCCTCAGCTGGTCGGAGTCTCTACATCGCTGCAGAGCGGCTCGCACGGCGCCGCCGCCATCGGGCAGCCCTCCGGGGACATTCGATCCAGAGGGGTCCGGCCGCCGCCTCCTTTAGGCGCCTCCCCGGAGCCGCGCCCGGGTGGTGACTCCAGCCCTCATGCGGATTCTGGCCGTGGCCGCGCGAGCAACTTGACTTCGGTTCCAGCGTCCCGAACCACAAAGCTGCCTCTGCCCGCTTGCCCCGAGGAGTCCCCGCTGCTCGGTAAGGACTCGAGTCAGCACCAGTCCAGTCCGAGGATTGGGACTCCCCGGATTTCCCCTAAAGGGTCTCCGGGACATACCCTGATGTCCTCTTTCACGACAGTCATCCTCTTTTTTCCGGGTTAGAGTCTTTTTTTGAGACAGTCTCACTTTGTCGCCCTTGGTGGAGTGCCGGGGCGTCACAGCTCACAGCAACATCTAACTCTTGGGCTCAAGCGATTCTCTTGCCTCATCCTCTTGAGTAGCTGGGACTACAGGAGCCCACAACACCTGGCTACTTTTAGAGACGGGGTCTCCAGTCTGTGAGCTCAGGCAGTCCACCCGCCTCGGCCTCCCAAGTGCTGGAATTACAGGCATGAGCCACCGCACCCGGTCAAAGGGTCAGAGTCTTTAATACCAGACAGGCTTTGGGCTGAATGGGAGAGAGGGTTTGGGAGGTGGGACCCCCTGGACCCAAATAAGAGAAGACCTCGGAAACTTCCCTACTCTAGCTGAGGCTCAGGAAGTTGTGGAGTTTTGGTCTGCTTTGGGGCTTGGAGAATCTTCTCCTGCTAACTCTGGTAGGGACCTCAAGTAAACCCACTCCTATTTTGGGGACTGACAGTGAGGCTGTCTGTGGGGAAGGAGGTTGACTTCGGGTCACATGCCTTACCCATAGAGCCTCTCTCCTGAGAGTGGATTAACTCTTCTCCTGAGCCTTTGGGAAAGTGATTTTTCTCTAAATCTGGGGTTTCTCTTATGGTAATTGGGGATAATAAATGGTACCTGTTTGGGAAGATTAAATGAAGCAGTGTAAATAGGATTAATTAATGAGGGTAAGCCCTCAGTAAATTGTCACTATTGTTTTCATTTCCTGTTCTTAGTGGATCCCTGGCTTGGGGCCCATATCCCCAGCCTCCTACACCAGCCTCTTTCCCTGTAGATTCCCCCAACCTAGGTAAGAAGGGCCCTCCCAGGGGCAGAGGGCAAATGTACCCTGGGGACTGGAGGGCTAAAATGTAACCAGTCAACACGGGGTTGTCTGCTTCTGGTACTTCTGGTGGCAGCCTAAGTCTCAGTTACCTTGTCCAGATGATCTAAACCCTGGCCTTTACCCAGGGTTTAGTGCTAGGCTGCTTCAGTGTAAGCTGGGAGCTTGGGTAGGTGGGTTTTTCATTCTTTACTGTAGGAGGCTGAGCCTAACCTAGATCACTCCATGATCTATAACCCACAGGCCCAAGGCAGCCACAGGTTGCTTCCAGGATTACCAGACAGGAGGCTGTTCATTTCTAATGCTAGATTTTAGACAATTGTTCTGAGTAAGGGGCCCTGGTAGACTGGCAGGCATCCTGCCAATAGGAATTCTGTCACTTTCCTGCAGAGCCCTGGTGGAGCAGACCTTGCTCAGTTTCTGCAATAATTGGTTCAATATTTTTACATCAAGTCTGAGAGGGACATCTTGGAATTGGTCAGACATAAATTGTGGTAACAAGGGGGACTTTTTTTTTAAAGCAGAAAATTGAATTCCTTTGTATTTATTTGATGGTGAGGCTGGGAAGCAGACTAGTCCTAGATAATGAAGTCCCTGCTGCTAAATGTCTTGACTTAAGGTGGGTTATAGAGTTTCTTAGAGTCTCACGTGTAAAATAAGGGTTGTTGATGTTTCCCTTATAGGTTATTTTTAGCACTAAATCAGATTGTGTACATTAAGTGTTTGGTACATAGTAGGTACTTAGTACATGATAGCTAATTATAATATAGTAATATATTTGCTTAGGACCTTGGAGTTCCATTTTCTCAGACTCTCATGGAGCTGGCTCTAAACAGCAGAGGGAAGGTGGGAAGAGAGAGCATGAGTCCCCAGGCCACGGAGAGGCCAGGTTTTTTGCTTTTGTCTTTGTTGCCTGGACATTGTACAGAAAGCAATACAAATTAATTAGCGAGTTAAAGAAAAGTACCCCAAAGTTTATTAGATTGGTATTTGAGTCATAGGGTCTTGCTAAAGCATCAGAGTCATGGTGGTGACCATAGCTCTGCTTTGTTTTGAAATGGTGTTGCTAGTATCAGCTTGTTACCAGTTACTGGTGTTTCTAAATGGATTCTGAATTAGCTGCTTGAAAGGGCTTCCTGAGATAAGGTTTTAGAGGGCTTTCTGTAGCCAGACTTCACATGACACATTTGAGACCATGACATTTAGGCTGCTGCTGAGACAATCCCAGAAATGAGGGTGGAGGTCTTTTCTTCCTTTTAGTTGATCCCTTAGTTTGAATGATTGGGTGTAGCTCTCCAAGTGGAGGTTCCTGCCTTGAGAAAGCTGAAAGTCTCCCTGTGGGGGTGTGTGGGGGTGAGCCCATCTGTTTACAGGCAGGTGTCACCTAAAGCCTTTGTGGGGTGGTTTTGAGGTTGGTGGGAGAAGGCGTCTGTGAGTTTAGAGTTGTGGCCTTTTCACTACTTGCAGTTTCCTTCCTTGACTTGGCTCTACTTTCTGATGTCCAGGGGTCTGGGCCAGATGCTGTGATCCCTTTCACCTGACAGGTGGTGGGTTATGGGCAAGCCTTTCCCTGGAGGAGGTAAAGCACCAGACTGGACTACTGATGGACCACTATTTGATCTGTCAGAGGCTCGGAATAGACTTCAAATAGACTTGGGTTAGAGTCCTACCTCTGTCTATGCTATTTGTGTGATCTGGAGCAGACTGTAGTATTTGGAGCCACAGTAGGCCCTGTTCAGCACTCCTCGCTCTGCCATGGGCTAGTTCAAGGTCTCTAGGATTGAGTACTGTGGGGAGGAGGTAGGCCTTTCCTGAAGGTTCCTACAACCTTCCCCATGGAGTTCTCTCATGTAGTTTAGGCTTATAGGTACTATCCTCTTTCCCTAACTTTGTCTCAGGTCCTCAGGGGAGATAGGAGGAACAGTGGCCTTACATTTCTTTTCCTAGAATGTTTATCTCTGCTTAAACTTGGTGGCAGCTCAAGGGGATGTGACCAGCTGTGGCACTGCCAGTCAGGAGATGGGAGAGGTGGGGAGGTGGGCAGTACATCAGGCTGAACTAGTTAGGGGAGGCAGGACTGGCTGGCCTGGGGACAGAGAAGTGAGTACTGGATTGCTTAAGCCTTAGAGGCCCCTCTTGCCCAGCAATGTTTTGAGGAGAACCTCCTTATTTTTTCAAAGGGAAGACTCTGATCTATAAATTGGGCACCTGGGCCAGCAAACAGTGGCTACAAGTAGCCAGGGCCCCTGGGGAACACTTGTCCCTGAGCCAATTTCCTTGGTTTTTATGGGGGCTGTCAGCAGAGCCTTGGCCAGGGTTTATACCAGAACACGTGTTGACTCTGCTGGGTTTCTCCACCAGCATGTTGCCCCCTCCCCCATATGCATGTGGACAACAGTAGGCTGCCCTGGACCGAGTGTACAGAGAGGCCTGGGAAAGGGCGCTCTCTCACCTCTTTGGAGATGAGTCTTGGAGCCTCATCACCTTCTGGCTTGGGGTGGAACTTCCTGGGGGTTCGGGGAGGCACGGGCAGCCTCATCTGGGTCCAGATCTTGAAACTTTAGAGTTAAGTAACTAGTTTTATAATTTTAATTTTTTTTTTTTTGAGGCAGAGTTCCACTTTGTTGCCCTCGGTAGAGTGCTGTGGCGTCATAGCTCCTAGCAACCTCAAACTCTTGAGCTCAAGTGATCCTCTTGCCTCAGCCTCCCAAGTAGCTGGTGCTACAGGTGCCCACAACAACACCCAGTTATTTTTTCTTGTTTTTAGAGATGGGGTCTCGCTCTTGATCAGGCCGATCTCGAACTTAGGAGCTCAAGTAATCCACCTGCCTCCGCCTCCCAGAGTGCTAGGTTTACAGGTGTGAGCCACCGCACCTGGCTGGTAACTAGTTTTTTAAACCAGTTTTGTCCTGTTTTTTTTTTTTTTTTCCTGGGGATAATAATTTATTTAAGGACTTTTCCTTTTCTAACAATCTGATATTGAGAAATATCTTCCCTGACTATGGGACTCACTCTTTTCCACACAGCCTGATGACAGTAGAAGTGATCTCTGCCTTTATAGTTCATCCCAGACTTTGAGCAAGTGTAGAATCTACTTCCTCCTGCAGTGGGGCCTCTGATGAACCTGGTGAAGGCTCCCTGGAACATGAGGAGCAAAAGCCAAATGTAGGATTGGACTGAAAACTGTGGCTTTTGCCTGGGCATGGTGGCTCACAACCATAATCCTAGCTGAGGAGGGTGGATTGTTTGAGCTCAGGAGTTTGGGGCCAGCCTGAGCAAGAGCAAGACCCCATCTCTACTAAAAATAGAAAAAAAATTAGCTGCACATTGTGGCAGGCACCTATAGTTCCAACTGCTCAGGGTTTGAAGCAGGAGAATCACTTGAGCCCAGGAATTTAGGGTTGCTGTGAGCTAGGTTGACACTACTGCACTCTAACCTGGACAACTGAGTGAGACTCCATCTCAAAAACAAACAAACCTGCAGCTTCTTAGAACCATAGCATCACAGGACAGGACCATCCTATGCTTTTCCCTGAGGTTATTACCCAGTACAGGGGTGCTTCAGGGGTGATCTGATATGGCCTAGAGTTTTAGAAGATTCCTGCAAGGTACATTTGTGCGTCTATCTGCAAAGTCTTGTATGGTTGTCTTGTATGGATGTCCTTGATGGCCAAGGCATCTGGTAACTTCATTCATTTACTTCCAGCAGTGTATCTGTACTCTGCTGGGTACCAGAGCTACAAAGAAGACAAAATTCCTCCCCTTTAGGAACTCACAATTTAGGTAGGGGAGGCATAACTAAATAATGCTGATGTCAACTAAGGAAACCAAAGTGTGTGTGTATGTGTATGTGCAGTGTGTGTTTTCCTTTCCCTCTCCCTCCCTTTCTTTCTTTCTTTCTTCTTTTAGAAACCCAGAGTTGATATTCAAGTTCTCTGGTCCTGGGCGGCACCTGTGGCTCAGTGGGTAGGGCGCTGGCCCCATATACCCCAAGGGTGGCGGGTTTGAACCCGGCCCCAGCCAAACTGCAACAAAAAAATAGCCAGGCGTTGTGGCGGTTGCCTTAGTCCCACCTACTCGGGAGGCTGAGGCAAGAGAATCGCCTAAGCCCAAGAGCTGGAGGTTGCTGTGAGCTGTGACGCTATGGTACTCTACTGAGGGCGACAAAGTGAGACTCTGTCTCTAAAAAAAATAAATGAAAAATAAAGTTCTTCAGTCCTGGTTTTATCTGTGTGAAAGTTTTCCTATAATTTCTGAAGCTACATATTAGCTATACTGGGTAATCTTTAACTTGCTGCTTTATAATGATTTTAATGAGACATCAGCAGCGGTATGCCTGGGCATTATGGTCTTTGGGTAGCAGCAGGGTAGGGATTTCCAGTCTGGGACTAGGCTAATTTATGGTTTGGGAATGATGGGGCAGTTAATGCCAAGGCAATCTGGGCCCTTCCACAGATTCCACCCTGGGGACCTTCCAGATTTGGGAACAGGGCCAGCAGGGTCATCCCCTTTGGACCCAGCCGAACTATGGGTGTGTGTGAAAGGGCCTAGTTCTACTGTAGTCAGACCTGCTGATTTCTCCTACTGTACCTTGTTCCCCGCTCTCTGTTCCCTGCTTCTTCCCTGCCAAGAAACAGAGATTGGAATTCTGCTTGAATCCACATCCGCTTGGAAATTCCAGTTGTTCTTATCCAGTGGAGTGAGAGTCCATTTGTTTTAGGATAAATGTTCTGCCCTTGCAGCTTAAGTCCTTTGAGGGCCTGGCACTGTGACCATTTTACATTTGACTTTGGCACAGCCTGGTGTGGCCTCTGGGCAGTGAGGTCACTGTGAAGGCCAGATAGCCAGATCCTTACTCCTAGGGGTTAACAAGGCATGGGATTGGACTCCGTGATCTCCATGTCCCTCCAGTCCCTGAATGTGGTGAGCGCTCCTGGGCTGTGATTGTAAAGACATTACTTGTGGAGGTGTCTGTGATTCTCTGGGCCTAAGCAGAGTGAGGTGAGAAGAGGCAGTCCCTAGCTTGAGGCAGGATCTCCGGATCTTGTTCTAAAAGTCAGAGACCTCCATGTTGAGTGGGGGACTTGCGGGTGGGGGGCAGGGTTTTGCTGGGAGCTGGTTTGGGTGAACGTGGCCTAAAGGGATTCATGCTTAGAAGACAGAAGAGTGAGTCACATACTCAGCGTTTCAGGTTCCACTTTCCAGCTTGTTCTCAGCCCGCCCCTCCCCTACCCAAACGAAGGCCAGGGGCTATATAATTGGCTGTTGCTGAATTCTTTGGCAGTGATTTTAATGTCTGATTTGGGTGTGTTATATAGCTGCTCCTCTATCCCCCCTGCTGCCTCTCCAAAGCCTCTCACAAAGCCCAGATGGAAGGAGAATGGTTTACCTCAGGGATGCTGGGCTAGGACTGTGGATAATCTCTTCCTCCTTTTTATCAAAAGTAATGCAGGCTCATTGAAAACAATTTGAAAAGTTGAAAGCAATAGAAAAGCACACCCATATTCCTACCATCTAAAAGAAACATGTTGGCATATTTCCTATTAGTCTTTTTGTTGTATATGTTTAGGTATATAACTGGTATCTTTATAGACAGATGGAAAGATTGATATATATTCTTATAGATAGCCAGGTGTTCAGCATTTTTCACGAGATTCTGTCACACACTTGGTCCTATACCTTTAAAAATCACAAAGACAGTATCGTATCCTGTCAGCTGAATATGACGTAACTTTCTTTATCACTCAACTATTGTTGAACATACAAGTGTAATTTTCATTTTTTCTTAGTGGTATGAAGGTCAAGCTTGTGCATATGGGGAGAGGCTTTTTGTAATTTTCAGATGGTTTCTTAGGAGAACTTTCTAAAAAGGAAAGAAAAGGGGTGAATGCTTTTTGAGAAGGGCTAGGTTTTTAAACCGGTCTTAAAAAGGAGTAGATCCACTGGAAATTACAGATTTGTTTAGTGCTGGCCGATGAATATTGCTTATTGCTGAATGGTATGTCTAGGATTCTGATTAAAAAGGAAACTAGGTTCAGGAAGTGCCTGGGGCCAGGGGCAGAGGGGGCCAGGCTGCAGGACAGGGTCTAAGGATCTGGCTGAGCAGAAACCTGTTATGAACAGAGTCAGTGGGGTGATGCTTTCTTAGTGACTTTTCCACTTGTTTCCTTAGCAGCCAAGTCTTTAGGCTGGGCTCATGTGAACTGCTGTGGCTCTGGGCTGTGGTGCTGGGTGAATACTAGCTAGCTAACTGGTGCTGGTGACATCACTGAGATGTGACACATGGGAAGGGTGGAAACAAGCTAGGAAATCAGATTCTAAAACATATGAGCACAGCTCCCCCACATCCAGGTGGTCCTGAGATTTGGGCAGGGGCCATGGAATGGGCATCTTTAGGTTTGCAGGAATTCTCTTAGGGAGAAGCCTCAGATACCACCAAGCCTGGGTCTCAGTCAGGGCTTGTTCAGGTTGCTTGGTTAGTTTAAAAAACCCTCAGATCGCCTGTAGTCCCAGCTGCTCGGGAGGCTGAGGCAAGAGAATCGCGTAAGCCCAAGAGTTAGAGGTTGCTGTGAGCCGTGTGACGCCACGGCACTCTACCCGAGGGCGGTACAGTGAGACTCTGTCTCTACAAAAAAAAATAAAAATAAAAAACCCTCAGATCAGTGTACCAGGCTACCCAAGGAGCATATTTTGAAGTTACACTCTTCTGAATGTTCTCAGTGGAGCTAAATTCTCTTCTGAAGGGCAGTTTGGTCTTCCGGGGGTCATTTGGCACAGAGCCTGGGGAACTAGGGTGAGGCACTGAGGGAAGGAGCAGGATTATGTCAGCAGTGTGAAAATACGATATGAAGTCAGGGTCCTTCCTGCCCCACCACATGGACCTAAAGGTCATAGGGAGAGGCCTTGGCAAGGGGTTCTAATAATGGCCTGGCCCCAGGACAGGGTGCATTCTAAAAGTGCCTTTAAATTTTTCTTTCAAAGTTTCTTCCTGTTTTGCATAATGTGCTTTTGCCTTTGACATTCTGAAACCACAGAGCTGTTATTGGTGTTACAGGACACCACCGGTTTAAAAAAACAAAACAAAACAGGAAAGGACTCTTAAGTTAGGGGGGATATTCACAAGCCCCTATTGGTGTTATAGGAACGTGGAGACGTGGCATTGAGGTGTCAGGTGGCTCTTGGCCTTCAGAGGAGCACTTCAGGCATCCTGGGCAGAGTCTGAGCCAGGCCAAGAATGGGTAGAATGGAGTCTTCACACTCAAGTCAGGAAAGGCCCCATGGAAGAGAATGAACCGGGATTCATTTGCTCATTCAGTAAATGTTAATTGGTAATTACACTATGTGAAGTGCTGGAATTAGACATGAGCAAGGGCTGACCCCCTGCTCTCAGGGAACTCCAGAGCAGTGGACAGACTCTGGCAATATGGTATGATCCGAGAGAGGTGATTATAGCATGTTTGAATAGGCTTCCTTATTGGGAAGGGCAGGGGTCCACTGCTGAAAGTAACCTATGTGTTCCTTTAGCTGCTGTCACAGAGGGAGAACACTGTAATTGAAGTTGCAGCTGCTGCATAGCGTTACCAGCAGGGCAGGAGAGGAAGAAAATGGAGACAGAGTGAGCAGGAGATGATCAAACAGAGGGAAGGTGGTGCAGTTGGGACTGTTGTGGCCACCGGGAGACTGTGGATGGCTGGACTGAGGGACCACAAGGAGGCAGGGGAAGGGGAAGAGAGCTACAGAGAGGGATTGGATGGTTTGCAGAGAGTCTGTGGAGTAAGCCTTGGAAACAAAGGCCATTAGAGTTCTGAGTATTCTGAGTTCTGATCTTTATTCTTTTCCTAATTCATTATATCATTTTAGGCAAATCCTGCCTCTTTTGGGCCATGTTATCTTTCTGAAAATGTGAGTGGGCTTAGCCTGTTGTTCTTTAGCCCTCTTCCTTCTCTGCATTCTAGGTTCTAGTTTGGTGGATGAGGGAGATCCTGGTTATATCTTTTACACAAAAGGCCTCTGAAACTCCTTTTGAAGCTCGCTTTTGCGGAGCATTTTGCCATGTCTGTCTAGGCATAAGGATTTAAGCAGGTGTATATTCCTTAGAATTGGCACAAGGAAGTTTCTTTCTGTCACACAGCTAGGTGTTTTGTTTGAAGAGTTGTTTTTTTTTTTTTTTGTAGAGACAGAGTCTCACTTTATGGCCCTCGGTAGAGTGCCGTGGCCTCACACACCTCACAGCAATCTCCAACTCCTGGGCTTAAGCGATTCTCTTGCCTCAGCCTCCCAAGTAGCTGGGACTACAGGCGCCCGCCACAACGCCCGGCTGTTTTTTGGTTGCAGTTTGGCTGGGGCCAGGTTTGAACCCGCCACCCTCGGTATATGGGGCCGGCGCCTTACCAACTGAGCCACAGGCGCTGCCCAGCTGTTTGGTTTAAGAATGTTACCCTCTCTGTGCCTCAGTGTTCTCACCTGTAAAATGGGAATAATACTAGTGTCTACCTGTAGATGTTGTGAAGTTTAGGTAGTAGCCACGAAAGGGCTGAAAATGGTGCCTACCTCAGAATAAACTCTAAATATATGTTACTTATTATTATTGGTAGTAGTAATAGCTCTTATTTGCGAAGATTTTGGCTTTTGCACTGTATTACAGCATTTCTTATTTTTTCTAGTTGAAAATACAGAATCGACACACTAAATGTTAAAAAAAAATTCTACCTACTATTGTAACAGACTTGGTATTACTGTCCAAATGTATACATATTTTACTCTGTTTCAATCATCGAGTGGAACCGTTTGCATCCGGCTACTACTTTTGTCCAGGGTTATAAACTGTTACGTTGTTTATAATTATCCTAATTGTCTTTTGTTGCAGCTCTTTAGTATTCTTATGAATAATCCCTTATACCATTCCAGGTTCCACAGTCATAGGTAATCTACAGATGAACATTTTTGTAGTGTGTAGCTCTTTGCTTCTGTTGAATTATTTCCTTGGGATGTATTCCTAGAGAGGAATTTCTAGGCCAGAGGATATGATCATATTAACAACACTGGTTCACATTGCCGCATTGCTTTCTAAGAAGTTTGGAGTCATTCACAGGCCCTAGATGGGAAATTCCTGGCATTTTTTTTTTTTTTTTTTGAGACAGAGTCTCACTCAGTTGCCCTGGGGTTGAGTGCTGTGGTGTCATAGCTCACAGCAACCTCAAACTCTTGGGCTCAAGCAATTCTCTTGCCTCAGCCTTTGGAGTAGCTGGGACTACAAAAGCTCCACAGTAGCTACCCCACCACAATGCCTGGCTATTCCCCCCACGCCCCCAGACAAGGTCTTGCTCTAGCGCAATTCACTTGCCTCGGCCTCCCAGAATGCTGGGATTACAGGCATGAGCCCCACTGGCAATTCTGGCTTTTAAAGAATGTGGATTCTGGGCTCGGCACCTGTGGCTCAAGCAGCTAAGGCGCCAGCCACATATACGTGAGTTGGCGGGTTCGAATCCAGCCTGGGCCTGCCAAACAACAACAGCTGCAACTGAAAAAAAAAAAAATAGCCAGGCATTGTGGCGGGTGCCTGTAGTCCCAGCTACTTGGGAGGCAGGGGGAGGAGAATCACTTGAGCCCAGGAGTTGGAGGTTGCTGTGAGCTGTGATGTACTCTACCCTACCCAGGGCATAAGCTTGAGGCTCTATCTCAAAAAACAAACAAAGAAAAAGAATGTGATTCTAAGGGCCAGTCAAACCTATCTGGAACCTCACATTTATACTCCCAGCCCATGGCGTGTGTGTGTGTGTGTGTGTGTGTGTGTGTGTGTGTGTGTGTGTGTGTGTGTGTGTGTGTGTGTGAAAGAGAGAGAGAGAGAGAGGAGTTCCCTATGCCAGAGGCTGCGTGGCCTCTCTGGGTATAAGACTTCCTGTAAATGATTGCCTCAGGCCAGTTCCTGCTGAAGTCACTCAGTGTCCAGGAAAAGTGCTTTACTGGGGTTCTTTCAACACCCCACCTACTTTTCCAGAGTTGGTTTGCACAAAGTAAGAACTTTCTGTTCCTGCTTCCTTTGTATGTGAAGCCAAACCTATAGAATGGCAAAAATCCTAGTTTTAAAATCCTGAGTTAAAAATTGTGTTAATCTAAAACTGTGGATCAGTTGATGCAAACACTGCATGTAGCCATCATAGAAACCTTCTCCTACTCCTTGTGTGACAAATCTCTACCTATGCTGTGAGCCTCTCATGAACTTCCTTCCCACCCTTAAATCACCCTTTCACTGTCTCTGTAATGCCTCTTTCTGTAGACTTAGAGATTCAGAAGTCTGCTGAATTGCATAAATGATAAGATGACTTTAGAGGCAGTGATTACAGTGACAAAAACAGTACGGATCCAGCAGATGAGGTGCATTCAAATTGTGACCCCACTCCTTTCATCTTATTCCACTTCGTGTGCCCTCTCTCTCACTGCATTCCACAGCAGTCAGGGTAACCTACCAGGGCCTTCTGGGCACAGGGAATCACATTGGAGCTACTGTTGAGCACATTGCTCCTGAGGACCCACAGCAAGATTTTCTTACTGTGTAAAATGAGAAGTTAATTTCTTACCTCAAGGGGTTAATAAGAGGATGGCGTGAGGTAAGGTCAGTACTTTGCACGTCTTTTGATCAAGGCCTAACTCTTCATCCCCTTGGGCATAGAAGGCACTTAATCAGTGCCTGTAGGCTACATGGTAAATTTCTTCCAAATGGAGTTTTTTTTTTTAATCTGTCTTGGGGCAGAAGCAGGAGAAGGAAAAGAGAAAGGTGTGAAGCTGTGACCACAGTTTAGGGACAGACGGGGTCTAGTAGAAATTATGATCTGGCCTATATGGACAGACCTACCCTGGACCACAAGGAAAAGGCCTTTGTCCTACCACACTGGGAAGCTGGAGTTGTGTTGCTGGGTATTGGGTATGCCAGGACTTTGTGACTACCCCACAATCTTCTCTTCTGGTGGACATTTTTTTGTCAGTATTCCGGGGAAAGGCTATCATAGACCACAAACACCTGAGTGATTAGGAAGAGGAGCTGGAAAGAGCATTGAATGTTTGGTGGAATCTCAGGAGGCGACAGGGTATGTGGTTTAAAAAAAAGGGTGGAGGGTGGGCTGAGTGTAGATGGGGTCAGTCTGGTTGTGTGCCTGATGAAAACTCAGGCACAGGTCTGTAGATGACCGGCTTTACTCTATGTAGAGGCTTGGAATCCAGGATGCTAAACCCTAAAGTCCAGCTCTGTTGCCAACCTACTGAGTAATCTGAGAGAAGTTGCATCTTCCTTCTGGGCCTCAGTTTACTCATCTGTGAAATGAGATGAAGGATCAGCTTGGACACTGTCTGGTCTCTTCCTGCCCAGGAGTTCTGATGTGCTCAATACGGCTAAATGGCTTTGTTGTAGGATAGTTAAGTGCTGCCTCCACTGGAGTGAGCCATGTGGAGCTGGAGTGGCTGTCACTGGGCCTTGGGAGCCAAGATTGAGTCATACTGGAGAAATCTACACTCACTGAAACTTTAGACACTCTCAGCAAGTCCAGTCTCTAAAAAGGAAATAAGAAGTCAGGGGATGAGTTAAGTAGATAGGTCAGTCAGTGTGAACCCCATCAGTGGGAGCCACTGAAAATGCAGGGTTCTAGGCTCCAACAGTAACCACATTTAGCACCCCTACAACAAATAATGCTTATTTAGCTAGGGAAAAAATTACTGTGCATTATTTTCATGAAGTTTCACAGTAGAGCTTTGTCTCATCTAATTGCTCTTATTAGAACCACCAGTGCAATGATAGATGCTGTAAGAGAAGACATCCTTGTCTTCCTCCTTAGGGGGAAAACATCACCTCTTGAGAATGATGTTGTGTGCTTGCTTCAGCAGCACATACACTAAAATTGGGATGAGACCGAGAAGATTAGCATGGCCCCTGTGTAAGGGTGACACACATATCTGTGAAGTGTTCCATATTTTTTACTATTTATTTATTTTTATTTTTTTTAGAGACAGAGCCTCACTTTGTTGCCCTTGGTAGAGTGCTATGGCATCACAGCTCACAGCAACCTCCAATTCCTGGGCTTAGGCAATTCTCTTGCCTCAGTCTCCCGAGTAGCTGGGACTACAGGCACCCGCCACAACACTTGGCTATTTTTTTTTTTTTTTTTTTTGTTATTGCAGTTTGGCTGGGGCGGGGTTTGAACCCGCCACCCTGGGTAAATGGGGCCCGCGCCCAGTTCACTGAGCTATAGGTGCCGCCCATTTTTTATTATTTATATTAACATGTATCATTTAGTTCAATTATTGTATTTAAACATCACATTAATCTTACCATTTTTGTTTTGTTTTTCAGTGTAAGATAGGATTTATTAGACAGAAAGGAATACAGAAGGAGTAAAAAGCACCAGAGCTTTTGGCAAAGGGAAAGACCCAAGTCAGAAGTTTTAGGGTCCTTTGTCTAGGGGTGTATATAGTATTAGGTCTTTGCAGTTTTTGCCTCAGGGAAGGAATTAGGGTGCATGCTCCCTACTCAAGGTGGAACCACCCGAAGACTTCCAGGCTGCTTTGTTCATGACCTTGTTAGAGCCCAGAGGGTGTGGCCTGGAAAGGGCAACCTGTTTGTGCCTAGAGATGGAGGTCTGATTTCTGAGCTCAATCTTATTGTTTTTGGTTTTTTTTTTTGTATACAGAGTATCTTTCATCCTCTAGTTCAGTGGTTCTCAACCTTCCTAATGCCACAATGTATTTTCATTGTTACAAAAGGGGCTCCATGCACAGGTTGAGAACCGCTTCTCTAGTTCTTTAATATAATCCAACATTCTTTATTTTATGCTTCTTTATATAATTACATTCTTTTTTTATTTATCTCCTTAGTTTTCTTTTTGTCTAGTGTCTACTGTTTGATACTGCTCGTAAATATTTTAGGATATTAAACAAATTGCCCAATTAAAAAAAAATGATATTGAGAAGGACTTTACCTAACAAATGCAATCAGTGTAACCTGGCTTATTGTACCCTCAATGAATCCCCAACAATAAAAAAAAAAAATGATACTGGCTTATGCCTGTAATCTTAGCACTCTGAGAGGCTGAGGTAGGAGGATTGGTCAAGGTTAGGAGTTTTCTTTTTTGTTTTGTTTTTTTTTTTTTTTTTTTATATTTTTTTGAGACAGAGTCTCATTTTGTCACCCTCAGTAGACTGCTCTGGTGTCAGAGCTCACAGCAAACTCAAACTCTTGGGCTCAAGTGATTCTCTTGCCTCAGCCTCCTGAGTAGTTGGGACTACAGGCCATGACACCCAGCTATTTTTAGAGATGGGGTCTTGCTCTTGCTGGCTCTTGCTCAGGCTGGTCTGGAACTCGTGAGCTCAGGCACTTCACCCTCCTCGGCCTCCCAGAGTGCTAGGATTACAGGCGTCAGCCACCTTTCTTGGCCCTAGCCAAAAGTTTGACATTTTTACTGATCTTTTCAAAGAACCAACTTTTGGTTTATTGATTTTTCTGTATTTTTGTTTGTTTGTTTGTTTTTGATTTCCTTAATTTCTGCTCTAATCTTTATTATTTCCTTCATTCTGTTTGCCTTAGTTTTATCTTGCTCTTTTTCTGGTATCTTAATGTAGAAGATTAAGCTATTGATTACGCTATTTAAAGATTATGCACTTTTAATATTTGGATAGATGCTGATCCAAACTGCCCTCCAATTTATGCTCATTAACAGTTTATGAGAGTACTTATTTCTCACACTTATATAACACTTGTTACTAATCTTTATACATTTGTTATACATTTGTCAAATGTGGTTTCTCTGATTACTACATTAAGCAAATTTACATGTGTTTGTTGGCCATTTATATTTCTTTTTTCTTTCCTTTCCCTCCCTTCCTTCCTTTTTCTTTTCTTTTATCTTTTCTTTTTTCTTCTCTTTTCTTCTTTTTTTGTGTTCTCCCTCCATCTCCCTTCCTTGCTTTCCTTCCTTCCTTCCTTTTCACTTTGTTTCTTCTTTTTCTCTGTCTCACTGTGTTGCCTAAACTGGAATGCAGTGACTGAATACAGGTGCAATCACAGTGCATTGCAGCCTTCAGATCCTGGGCTCAAGTAATCTTTCAGAGTAGTTAGACTACAGGTGCCCACCACTGCTCCTTCCTTCCTTTTTTTCTTTTCTTTTTCTTTCTTTTTTGTGTAGAAATGGGGCTCACTATGTTGCCCAGGCTGGTCTCAAATTCCTGGTCTCAAGTGATCCTATAGCCTTTGCTTCCTTAAGTGCTGTGTTTATAGGTATAAGCCACTATTCCTGGCTGGCTATTTCTATTTCTTATGTGAATTATTTGTTCATATTTTTTACTCATTTTTCTATTTGTTTTTTATATGTTTGTAGAAACGTTTTATACTATGGATACCACTCCTTTATGAAATACCACTTATAATTATGGCTTCTCCATCAGACACCTGTCTTTTAACTTTATCTTAGGCCATACAGAAGTTTCAAATTTTTATACATTTAAATCTGTCTTTCCTTTAATGAATTCAGGTTGTTTTCACACTTAGGCAGATCTTTATATGCTAAGATGATGACATTTTTCTCCTGTATTTTCTAATTTGATTCTTACACACACACACAGAGGCATGCACGCACACACACATACATTTTTTTTTTTTAGAGATAGAGTTTTACTCTGTCACACAGGCTAGGGTGCAGTGGCATGATCATAGCTTCCTGTAACCTTGAATTTCTGGGTTCAAGTGATTCTTCTGCCTTTCCCTCCCAAGTAGCTGTGACTATAGGCATGCACCACCATACCCAGTTAATTTTATTTTTTTGTAGAGGCAGGATCTTGGCCAGGCTTATCTCATACTCCTGGCCTAAGGTGATCCTCCCATCTCAGCCTCCCAAAATGCTGAGATTATGGATATGAGCTACCACAGCTGGCCTGGTTCTTTAAGACATTTAGTACTTATGGCTGGGCACAGTAGCTCATGCCTGTAATCCTAGCACTTTGGGAGGCCAAGGCAGGTGGATTGCTTGAGCTCATGGGTTCAAGACCAGCCTGAGCCAGAGCGAGACCATGTCTCTAAAAATAACTGAGCATTGTGGTGGGCATCTGTAGTCCCAGCTACTTGGGAGACTGAGGCAAGAGAATCTCTTGAGCCCAAGAGTTTGAGGTTGCTGTGAGCTATGATGCCATGGCACTCTACTGAGGGTGACAAAGTGAGACTGTCTCAAAAAAAAAAAGGAAAAAAAAAGGACATTTAGTACTTATCCCTGAGAGTAAAAAATGAACAGAATTGCTGTTCAACCCACATGTGTTTCAGAAAGTCTTAGATCATACCCTAAGGGCCCTTTGAAGTCTCAAATTCTTCCTCTAAATCTATCACTAATGCTAGTAGATGAGAGTAGAAATGTCAAAGTTTAACCACGTGTGCTGACAGAGCTATAATAAGGGGAGAAAGCAAGGAAACATTTATTGAATATCTATTAGCATTAAGCACTGCAATAAGTATGTATATGTATTATCTCACTTACATCTGAGAGGAAGACATAATCATCGCTAGTCCTTAAAGAAGGAAATTGGAACTGGCTGCATTTAGAGTGGTCCTGATACCAGAGGGGCATTGTCAGCTCATGGCTGACTGATTGACAGATGGCCCACGGGGGCAGTTGACTCTTTATAGTCTAAGGCGTGGTTCTGGATGGAGAGAGAAGGATATACTTATAATTAGCATTACATCTGCAGGAAGTCCGGCAGGGCTCCAAAACTGATTATAGAGGCAAGCTGACTCAGTAATAAACTTCCCAGGTAACTGAATCACCTGTTGGAATGCTAAATTGCTGCTTTACTGGGAAGATTAGAACTGTTGTCTAGTACCTTAGACTTCTCTGGTTGCAGGCTGCACTATGAAGGAAGCCACAGGATGATCAGGCAGCTGATAAGTCAGAAGTCAGAGCAGGGAAGTGAGTTAACTCTAATCTCAAATGATATCAGCTGTCATGGCTGATGAATCCATCACCACAATATTCCAGACCTGCTTTAGGGTCTTGGTCTGGTCTAGGGCTCAGGGCTCCCTCCTCCCCCATACAGCCCTGGAAGGACACATCCAGCTCCATCCTCCATCTCTCCCTTATTTATGTTCTTCCCTTCTTCCTTCTCATCAGCCATCAAACTTCATTTCATGGCTCATTATGATTGATCATGGGTGTACTCATGGAGTCTCTTGCCTTATTTTATTTTATCCTCATTCACACTTCCATTTCCCAACCATACTACAGGCAGCCATTCTAAAGTATTAATAGCATGTATCTGTTTTTGCTTTTGCCTACGCGGAAGACACTGCTTTATATACATGTATTCTTAATTTAAAAAAAAAATTATTTTATTTTATTTATTTATTTTATTTTTATTCTTTTTTGAGACAAGAGTCTCACTTTCTTGCCCCTGGTAGAGTGTCGTGGCTTATAGCTCACAGCAACCTCCAACTCTTGATCTCAAGCGATCCTCTTGCCTCAGTCTCCCAAGTAGCTAGGAATATAGGCACCTGACACAATGCCCAGTTATTTGTAGAGACAGGGTCTCACTATCGCTCAGGCTGGTCTTGAACTTGTGAACTCAAGTGGTCCACTTGTCTCGGCCTCCCAGAGTGCTGGGATTACAGGCATGAGCCACTGCACCCAGCCTTAAAAATATTTTTTAGATTAACAGACAATAAAATTGGCTTTCTTTGTATATAGTTCTATGAATTTTAACCAGTGTGTATGTTTGTGTGTGTAACCACCACCACAATCAGGATACAGAACTGTCTGTCATTCCCCAAATCCCCCTTATAGTCACATTATCTTCCCACCCTTAACCCCAGGCAACCACTGATCTGTCTCCATTACTATTGTTTTGTCTTTTGGGGGATCACATAAATGAAGTATATGTACTTGACAGTATATGTACTTTTTGTAAACATACGTATGGGAAAATGGTAATTTATGGCTCATTTTTGATTGTAATTTTTCATCTGGTTCTGTTTTTTTTTTTTCAATTTTAAAAAGTTTGACATAACTTCATCCTTGTAGAAAAGTTAGATTAATAAAAGAATTTCTGGATAACCTCTAGAGTCCCTAAATGTTAACATAGTACTTTGTTTTTGTTTTGTTTTTTTGAGACAGAGTCTTACTTTTTCACCCTCAGTAGAGTGCTGTGGCATCATAGCTCACAGCAATCTCAAACTCTTGGGCTCAAGTAATCTTGCCTCAGCCTCTTGAGTAGCTGGGGCTACAGGTGTGTACCACAACCTCGGCTATTTTTGGAGACAGGGTCTCACTCTTGCTCAGACTGGTGTCCAACTCCTGAGCTCAAGCAATCTATCTGCCTCGGCCTCTAGGATTACGCGCATGTGCCATCACACCTGGCCTAACATTTTACTATATTTGCTTTTTCTTGCACATGTGCTCACTCTCTCTCTTTCTCTTTCCTATCTATATATGCTGAACCATATCCTTTTACCCTGAATATTCAGTGTATATTTCCTTAAAACAAAATTTTTAAAAATATAAGCATAGTATAATTATAAACCAGGAACTCAGCATTGAAACATTCTATTATGTCATCTATAGGCTTTATGAAGATTTTGTCAATTACCTCAACAATGTTCTTTATAGTAAAAGAAAATTGAAAACTGTATGTTATATTCAGTTGTCATGTCTCTCAATTTGGAGTAATTCCCTGAGGTATCCTTTTTTTTTTTTTTTTTTTTGTAGAGACAGAGTCTCACTTTATGGCCTCACACAGCTCACAGCAACCTCCAACTCCTGGGCTTAAGCGATTCTCTTGCCTCAGCCTCCCGAGTAGCTGGGACTACAGGCACCCGCCACAACGCCTGGCTATTTTTTGGTTGCAGTTTGGCCGGGGCAGGGTTTGAACCCGCCACCCTCGGTATATGGGGCCAGTGCCTTACCGACTGAGCCACAGGCGCTGCCTGAGGTATCCTTTTTATTTAATGATAGTGACATTGTTGAAGAGTTTAGGCCAATTATTTTGCAGATCTCTCAAGGTAGGTATGTGATGTTTCCTCATAATTGAGTTCAGTTTATTCATTTTAAAAAATATTTTATTTACATATATATTTTTAAGATAGGGTCTTACTCTATCACCCAGGCTGGAGTGCAGTGACACAATCATAGCTCACTGCAGCCTTGAACTGCAAGCTCAAACTCCTGGGCTCAAGCAATCTTCCCTCCTTAGCCTTCCGAGTAGCTAGGACTATAGACACATGCCACCATGCACAACTGATTAATTTTAATTTTATAGATGGGGTCTTGCTGCATTGCCCTGGGTAGTCTTGAACTCCTGGCCTCAAGTGATCCTCCCACCTGAGCCTCCTGAGTCAAAGGGATTATGGGCCTGAACCATAGTGTCCAGCTATCCTATTATTCTTTGAATATGTTCTTTCTTTTAGGCACAGCAAAATGTTCCAGGGTTCTCTTGTTCTTTCCCCAACTCAGCCCTAGAGTCAGCCCCTTCTCCATTGAGCTGTAGTTCCTTTAGTGAACAATGGCATTTAGGAACCAAGAATTGGGCAGCAGGTAATCAGCTTTGTTTTTAAGGTCCATCTATGTTCCTATGAGTACATCTGGTGTGTTGATTCTAACTACCGAATAATACCTCATAGGGTGTCCTAGTTTCTCTCTCTCTCTCTTCCATAATAAAGAACTCCCAGATTGCCCCAAACACTACCTTCACAAATATCTCTGGGAGGAACATTCTTATATATGTCCTTTATGGAGACATGTGAGTATGTTTAACAGCTTCCTACTTTTTGTGAAACTAACAGGTGTACTGCAATAATTCTTTTTGTTTTAACTTGCTCTTCTCTGATTACTAATGAACTTGAGTATCTCTTCATATGATTGATGGCCTTTGGGATTCTTCTTTGGTAAATGGCCTTTGGGATTCTTCTTTGGTAAATTGCTTCATAATAATCCTTTGCCTGTTTTTTCACTGGAGTTCTTGTATTTTTCTTGATGATGTGCAGGAATTTCTTATATGTGTATATACTAGATATTAATCTCTTGCTGGTTTTGGGCATCGCAGATATTATCTGAATCTGTTGCTTATGTGTTCACTTTGTCCACACTGTATTTTGTTTGAACATAAGACTCTTTTTCTCCTTTGTTTTGTCTAATCTCTCACCGGCACTCTTCTTTTCTTTCTTTTTTTTTTATTTCTTTGACATAGTTTTTATTTTTTTAATTATTTTTTATTAAATCATAACTTTGTATATTGATGCATTTATGGGGTTCAGGGTACAGCTTCCCAGCATTCTTCTTTTCCTGTAACTATGTTCGTATCTTCTGTTCCTCCACGTTTTAGGTATGCTGATAAAGCAAAGTTCAGCTGTTTCTCCTTGGTACAGTCTTATCTTTGTGAACTTTAGCATCTATTGAATTCTCTCTGATAAGAACGATTTGTTAGCCTCTTAGAGTGTGAGCCCTGCATGTTAGTATTATTAACATGTTTATTCAGCAAATATACGGTGTGAGCTTTCTGGGTATTAGCTGTTATTACAGTTACTGGGTAACTGTGCTGTTATTACTGAAAAGTTAAGTACTTGTTCCCACAGCCCAACAAAGAATGAGGCAAGTGGTATGAGAAAAAGGAAAGAGAAGTTTATTAATTTACTGGCAAATGAGGAAGAGGGCAGACTCTCTGCTTAAAGTACCAATGGGCTTACTCTAAGCAGAAATACAGAGCTTTTAAAGGGAGCACTTAGGGGCGGCGCCTGTGGCTCAAAGGAGTAAGGCACCGGCTCCATATGCCAGAGGTGGCAGGTTCAAACCCAGTCCCCCCAAAAAACTGCAAAAAAAAGAAAAATTAAAGGGTGCATTTAGCTTCAGTCTGTGGCTAATGACCCCATCTCCTGCCTCCAATAATCTGCTTGGACAATTCATTATCTCCTGAGATACAAAAGACAAAGAACATTCCCCTCTGATTACTGGCCTTGGGCAGAGCTACAGGTTTTAGTTCCCAAAAAAAGGGTGAAGGGGTTTTTAAGAGACAGTTTGCAAAACGTTTGCAAAACATTTTTGCTCTTTAATGAGCCTTTTTCTCTGTTACACTGTTACCCATAAGGTTAGGAAACTTGCCTATGACTTTTCAGAGGTAGAACAGCCATTTGAACCCTGGTCTTTGACTTCTTACTATGTTGCTCCCCTTGGAATTCACATTGGTTCTTGTAGACTGTGCCAAATGTCTACATCTCTTCTAACAAGTGCCATAAGGAGGTTCAGAGCAAAGCATCCTCCCCAGTATCCTGACTGGCAGTGAGGGCTGGGACCCACGCGGGGATGGAGGTGAAAGTGACTCTGGAGTTCTTGAGTGGCAGGCCCTGGGCTACTTGCTGGTAACTGGCAACAGGCTGAGACAGGAGGACCCAGAAGAGATTTCTGGACCCAGAGGAGATTTCCCCAGCCTCGGGGTAAAGGTCTTAATATAAAGCACCAGATGCCTATTAGCCTATTAACTATTCTAATCCTTTCTGAGAAGCTCAAATTGTCCCTTAGTTCTAAGAGGAGAGAGATGTGTTGGGATCTTTCTGGGGCTGACATAGGGTTTCCAGGCAAGCTGGCTCCTGAGCCTCTTCTTGGTAGTGATAACTGTGGGCAGGCACAATTTCCACTGTTTCCGCAAATTCCAGCAAAGAAAGTGAGAAGGAAGAATCTGCCTTTGGGCCAGGACCAAAGAAAGCAGAAATTCCTCTGGGGACTTTTTCCCCAAGAGGCCAAATACTTGGGAGCCTTTTTACTGGCTTTTAGAACCTTTTTGTGACCCCCTAAGCACTATTGCTTGATCCCAGGACCTTGCACCTCTTGCAGAGGTACAGAAGTGAACTGTCATGCCCAGAGGGTTTTCTGTGCATTCTTCATGATTCTGCTGCTTGGCAGAACTGAGAGCCATTTCTATGTTGGTCATGGTTGTAGAAATGAGAGGGTTTAGATTACTGATGTCAGGGAAGATTCATTTCTGTGCCACTTCAGTCAGTTCGTGGCTGCCTGGAACCCTATTATATGTAGAGGGATTTGGAGACAGTCCCCAGTGGTCTAGTGTAGGAACAGTAGAGGCACGTGTGTCATGACTTGCTCTCCACTAGGTCGATGCATCTGTGAGCATTAGCACCGTGAAAGATTATCAAAGGGAAGATGAGGACACTTTTTGGCCAGTCCAAAAGTATTCTTGAGGAAGTCTGTCACTCTCTCTGGCCTTCAGTTTCCTTCCTGTGTCCTCGGGGCTAAAATGTGGTTCTCAAAACAGGACTGTTTAGGGTCTGCTTTAGGTCCTGACCCTTGTGGTAATGGGCTTTAGCTATGGCGTTAGTACCTTTGGTGACAACATTCTGGACTAGAATGACCACCGAAGGCTTTTCTTCTGGTGATTTTGTAACCCGTGTTAGACTTTGAGCTTTGGGGTAATTCTCTTTAAGAAATGAGTGTGCTCGGTGAAGAGCCAATTTGGTGTGGCAATGTGAGACTTTGGTGTGGATATGTAACATTTTTACTAGGAGGTTGGGTCGCCCATAAAGTCTCACTATAGGGCTAGAGCCGGGAGGAAACTTACTTTATTTTATTTTTTTTTTCTGGTTTTTGGCCAGGGCTAGGTTTGAACCCACCACCTCCGGCATATGGGACAGGCACCCTACTCCTTGAGCCACAGGCATCACCAGGAAACTTATTTTAAAATTGAGGGTACATGGCGGGGTGGTGGTGGAAATTAAGGGTGGGGGATGGGCTGTAGCATGTGAATCAGATACTATGCCCAGAAATGAAGCTCATTAGAACCCCAAAATGAAAGTGTTTATGCCCTACCTTGGTTGGGGATGCACAATTAGGACAAAAATCTTAGATTCTGAAAGTTCAACCGTAAGATGGCCCCTGACTCTGTGAGCTCAGCTTCTTAACTCACAGTTGAACAAGTGCTATGTGGGTCAACACCTGTTTGCTAATCCTGCTTTGCCAGGAACTGTCCCAGGAACAGAAAGGAACAGAACACAACCCCTGCCCTCAGGACACTTGATGGAGGAAGCTGGCAGGTGGACTGGTGCCTCTTCCCTGCAGTGCTCTTGTGCTATAAAGGGTATTGCAGGTATATTGAGTGGAGACTGGCCCCAGGAGGGGTTTGGGGAAGGCTTTGAAGGAGGATGACATTTGGTCTAAATTTTGAAAGACTGTTACCTTACCTCTTTTACAAAAGTTTTTGAAGTAGCTTATAAAAACACACACTATAAAAAGAAGTAATATAAATAAAATTAAAATCAGAAAAAGAGGAAATGTAATTTAGAAAGTTCAGACTGAGGAAGAGTTGAAATGTAGATACTTGGCTGGCCTATTGCCTGGGCATGGGGGCTTACGCCTACAATCCCACCACCATGGGCAACCTAGTGTGACCTTGTCTTCACAAAAAAATTAAAAAGTAGCCTTGCGTGGTGGTGGGCACCTAGTCCCAGCGATTGAAAAGGGTGAAGTGGGAGCATTGCTTGAACCTAGAAATTTGAGGTTATAGTGAGCTGTGATTGCACCATGCACTTCAGCCTGTGTGACAGAACAAGACTCTTGTCTCTTTAAATAAATGAATAAATAAATAAAAATAAAACGTAAATGTTTAGAGCATGGGTCCCAACATAGTTATTATGTCTGACCCTTTGTATAAGCCAGAAGAGAATACGTAGTTTCAGAGTATAAATTATTTTCTTTCTTTCTTTCTTTTTTTTTTTTGAGACAGTGTCTCACTTTGTCACCCTGGGTAGAATGCCATGGTGTCATAGCTGACAGCAACCTCAAACTCTTGGGCTCAAGTGATCCTCTGGCCTCAGTCTCCCTAGTAGCTGGGACCACAGGTACCTGCCACAGTGCCCAGCTATTTTTAGAGATGGGGTCTCACTCTGGCTCAGGCTGGTCTCAAACTCTGAGCTCAGGCTGTCCACCTGCCTTGACCTCCCAGAGTGCTAGAATTATAGGCATGAGCCACCATGTCAGCTATAAATTATTTTCTTGACCTCACTCACACTTAAATACCTTCCTGGGGTGGGAGGGAGGTGGTGGTTAATGAGTAAACCAGTGTTTCTCAAAATACAGTCCAGGGACTTGCATGAAAATTACAGTTACCTAGAGTGCTTGTTAAAATGCAGATTCCTTGACCCCTGCCCCAGGCTTATCAAATAAGAATCCAGTGAGCAGGACCCAGGAATCTGCAAATTCACTTACTTCCCTGGATAATTCTTTGTGTACTCCACAGTTTGAGAGCCATTCCAATTTTGGAAACCTCAGCAGTATTTTGAAGTGAGTGCTTGGCCTTTGAAGGTTGGGGTGGAACTTTAACAAGAGGGAGAGCAAGCCACGAGAAATGGCAGTTCTGCTGAGGATGGTATGGTGGTTCACTGTTGGCTGAGGTCACTTCTAGGTCATATTTTGGAAGACCTATAAAGTGTGGCAGTTCAAGTGCATGGCAGGGGCAGGGGCAAGACTGCTCCTGAGTACAGAGGTGGGTAGAGGAGCAACTGTCCCCTCTGAGCTAGGTTGTTCCAGCTTCCCACTTGGCCACCTGGGCTCTGCTCTGTAGGCTTTTTTTTTCTTTTTTGAGCAAATACTTTGTTTTTCTGTGTCCCCAAGTGGAAGATAGTTATTGGGAATAGGACTGAGGGGATACCCTTTACCATCCTTGGGTTATATTTTAAAATACTTATTGTTCAATGTAAAGATTATATCCAATGGTATAAAGAAAAATACCATGATCATCTGAATTAAAAAAATAGATTATTTTTGACCAGGTGCAGTGGCTCACGCCTGTAGTCCTAGCACTCTGGGAGGCCGAGGTGGGTATTGACCAGCCTGAGCAAGAGCAAGATATCATCTTTACTAAAAATAGAAAAACCAGCTGGGCATTGTGTCAGGGGCCTGCAGTCCCAGCTACACGGGAGGCTGAGGCAAGAGGATCGCTTGGGCCCAGAGTTTGAGGTTGCTGTGAGCTGCAACTTCACAGCACTCAACCCAGGGCCAACCCTATCTCAAAATAACAAACAACCCCCCCCCCAAAAAAAAAAACAGATTATTTTCTGTACTTGAAGCCTTCGCGAGTTAGAGTTTAATAGTCAGTGAGAAATGGTTAACATGGGAATTTAGAGTCCCTCCTGGTGGCTCTTCAGCTCATGCACTTCCATAAGGTTTTCTTGTAGGTTTCTCCAAACCCTGTTTGTGTCATATATCAGTGGCAGAGAAACAGGGAGGATAGCTGTGTGCCACCCACTCGGCTAAGATTTGACAGTATGCTCCCACGTGTCTGGCAGCCAAGGGAGCTGGCTGACAAGTAGACACAACTCTGTGTGATGAATCCTACCAAAGAGGATTGATGGGCCCAGTCAAAACAGCTGCTTCTTTGTAAAACTTCCCTTGACTCTCTTCTCTGGCCCTGGAGTTGATTCTTCTTCCTTTGTGCCCATTTTGCTTATTCTCATTACTGTCACGTACCCTATCGTTTGCTTTGCTGGTCTCCCTTTCTCCCTGAGGGCAAAGACTTTTTCTTAACCCAGCCCTCCCTCTGCATGCCTGGTATGTACTAACTGGGCACATATTTGTATGGATGTGGGGCTGTGACTGCTTAGGGGATGTGTATGAAGAATAAGAACCAACCTTGAGTGGTCTGGAAAGGCTTTGGCTTCCTAGGGAAGGTGATGTCTTGAGCTGAGACCAGGGAGCTGTTGGATTAGATTAGATGACATTGAAGTCTTTGGAAACTTAGAGAGCTTATCTTCCTTCCAAAATTACAAAAGGGGAGATTTGAGAGATGAGGCATGTACAGTAGATGGTGCTTCTCTGATGTAAGGGGCCATGAGGGGCACCATGATTTCAAATGACTGCAAGCAAATCTTTTCTCAAGCTGAGTAATTTGGTGATAGTGTCAAAGTCAAAAATGCAGAGATGAGTATTGAAATTTAATGTTTTATTTGGGAAGAAAATATTACAGTTCAGGACATATTTGGCAGACTCAGTGGTCTTCGGTATCTCTGAAGAACAGAGAAGGTTAGAAGTTTATTATAAGAGAGAAATGTTGTATATTGTTCTTTGAGAAAGTTCATCAATGTTCATTGGCACTAGTAAGGGTTTGGGGAGCTGGCAAGCTGCCATTGGTGAGAATGGAGGTGGGCAAAATTAGACCTAGAGTTTCAGCAAGTTATCTCAGAAGCTATAGATAACCTCAGAAGCTATACATAAAACAACAGTTTCACTAGTCAGGCTTGCAGAAAATTATTCTTGGAGCGATGTTTTGAATCCTGAAAGCTTCTGCTTCTCCCACCCCCTAGATTCTTGACTCTTATATGATCAACTTTCACACAGTGCACACCTGGCCTTTGAAAGATTGGTGCAGAAAAAATGGCCCATCCACTAGAGCCTATGGAGCAACCCTGCAGCAGGGAGATGGCTGGAAGAGGGGCTGGGCAGGGAACTGTCAGGCCTGAGACACAGCTCAGGAAGAAATGCTGACACCCCAACTTTTAGAACCACGAAGTTCTAGGCACTACTTAGTTCTGCATGTTCCCAAGTGTTTCCCAAACATTTGAATTTCTTACCAGGAAATTTTCAAGAGCCTGACCCATAGCTGCCAAGGAAGGATTTTTTAAAAATCAAATATAAAAAATCATTCCAATATCAAAATCTACCATGTTCATTTCACAAGAGAAAGGACATTATAACATTTAAATTGTAAGAAGCACTTAATCTTGGAAGAAAGGGCTTCTTATCCATTGATTACATTTAATTTGGTAGAAGAATTGCCTACGGTCTTTTCTTGTATCGTTTCACTCTGGGCTAGTAAAGCATTGTCACAGTTGAGAATCGGGCCAAGGATTGTTCCTTGACCCTCTGGCCAATCTGTTGAAAAGCAGTGACTAGACGTGTTAGCCTGTTTTGCTGAGACTAGAGGATTGAGCTAGTGGTTCAGCCAGAATGAAATCAAGGCAGGAGTCCATGCCGGGATTGGCTTAGATTAGCAGGGCCTTTGATGAAGGAGCATGTATGTGTTTGGGTTTGCCGTGCCAGGCAGGAGAGCAGTGGAATTTGCCTGAGTTGAGCTCACACATTGAAGTTATTGAGCGACTTACACGCAAGGCCATGACCTGGACTCCCAGCTGAGAGGCCCACGTGGCGGGGCTTGAGCTGGGGGAGCGGAGGACAGCTTACATTTGCTCATCTGCTTACGTAACCCTGCTTCCCAGCTCCCAGAGCCAAGAAAACACACAAGCCAGCCCAGCAGGGCCGAGGGCCTGTGGTAGCACACACCATGCGCCGCACAGCACGGGTGCCTTGGCTCAGCCTGAGGACTGTCATGAAGCCCTCAGCCCTCTGCCTGCTCCCGTAGCCCTTCCCTGTGGCCCCAGGCAGGGACTCTGAGACCTGGTAGCAGGTCTGAACAGAGCTGGTCATTGCCCTGCTGGATTCTGAGCTCTCTGGATTTTCTCAATGGGACAGAGCCAGTTGTGTAGTGGAGCAGGGCCCTGCAGCATGGCAGGAGGTGTGCAAGGCACTCGGGAGGCCTTCTGCCTGGCACCCAACCCAAGAAGGCATTCACCTCGAGGCTGAGCCTGCTATCCAAGACACTATCCAGTCTTAGAGGTGGGAGCTGCAGGATTCTCAGAGCTGTGGAGGCTTCAGAGAGAGAAGGTGGGGAAATAATTGTCAGACTGGGCGAAGAGCGCAAGACTCGGGGTCAGAGTGTTCTTGATGTGTTGGAGGCGTGGTAGGGGCTGTGAGAGGGGCACAGCAGGGAGCAGGAGGGAGAGAAGAGGCTGTTCAGTGATAAAGCTCTGCATAGGCCAGCCTTGAACCAGTGTAATTTTCACTTAGGTTCTGCCACAGCCTCAGCAGGGAGCTCCTGGAAGGCAGGAACTGTCTTGTTCATCCTCTCTCCCTCCCTCCAACCACCCTTCCTTGGGCTGCCATACAACTTGGCACACAGCAGGCGCCCAGAAAGTATTGGTTGATACAAATTGGAAGTGGTCTTGATGTATATCACAGGGAGTATTTGCATTAAATAAACATTTCAGAATAAAGATTCTGGTTTGGTACTTGATAGGCTACCATGGATTGTCAGAGTGCTGTTGGTATCACCTGTGTATGTGTGTATGTGTGTGTGTGTGTGTGAGTGTGCATGTATGAGAGAGAGGATGGGGGAGGGGCTGGGGAAAGAGGAGGGGGAATAGAAGGGACCACCCAGGAATCAACTCTCGTACTGGGGGGGCCGCAGTGTCAGTGCTGAGGGAACCCTGGAGGAGAAGCGAGTTTGGCTGTAGGTGGTGAATCGTGGTGGGGCTGCATGAGAGCTCATCTGGGGCAGGCTGAGTTTAAGGTGCCACATGGCTACTGTGTCCTATTGGCTGTAGGTTCAGGAGAGAGGTGTGGGAGAGAGACAGAGGCTTTTGAGAACTGTCACATGTTTAAACCAAAGACCTGAGTGATAGTGAGAAGGGAGCGTGTGTAGGGAGAGTGGGGAGAGACGGTACAAGGATGGACATGAGGACAGCCTGGGTATTGAGGTCGGAGGGACGAAGGTGAGTGTGATGGTTGGTGATTGTGCAGGACACTCATTTCTTTCTATCTGGTTGGGCATTCATGCTCTCTGGGGGGCAGGGAAGATGAGAATAAGGATTTGTCGGAAGATCTTGCTTTGGGTCCCTGCTCTTTTGGGTGACCGAGTGTCTCTAGACACGTCAGGGTGTCTTAAGACCTTAGAGATTATCCAGTGGTATCTCTGCAATTCAAAGTGGGGAAATCAGTACCCTGAGAGTAGATGGAACTTGTTCAAAGATCATCCACCATGTTGCTGGTGGAGCTGGGCCAGGGCCCAGGCAGCTCTTTACCTCAGGAGCACCTTTCTGAAACCCATGATGGGGCAACACGTAGACACCTTCCTGCCTGCTGGTGCCTCCTCTGAGGAGGGTAGGTAGGCCACATGTGAATTCCTGTCTCCTGGGTTGGTTTCAGAAGGTGTGAACAATTTGGTAGGGTTGACAGCCCAGATTCTTCTTGGGTTCCTGAAAATGGGATTATGTTTAGCAGCATCTTCAGAACCAAAGGTGAGGAGGTGTAGGGTGGGAGTTGCAGCTGTTGCAGGGGCCCTGTGAAGTGAAAAGAGCACAGTGACAGATCTTCCTTTCATGTTTTTCACAAGTTCAGTGTGCAGCAGAGCCTCCCAGGTTGGGAGCTGAGCAGCCCAGGCTTGGCAGACCTTGTGGGGAAGGGGATAAGTGGGAATCCCTGAGGACCCTCCTGTCCTGAAAGCCCCAGGGCTTGTGAAGGTGGGCCATCCAGCTGCCTGTTGCCCAGCGTGCCCAGTAAGACTCATCAGGGCTCCCTGTTTATTATCCATCATTCTAGGCCCTTCTCAAGATCTGCTGAATCAGTTCCCAAACTTTTTGGCACCAGGGACCAGTTGAAAGCTTGTCCTTGGTTTTGGGGTTAGGTGGGGATGGGGCAGGAAGCAGAGCTCAGGCAGTGATGCGAGCAATGGGGAGATAGGGAGCTGGGGAGAGGTTACAAATAGAGATGAAGCTACACTCCCTCACCCACCATTCACCTCCTGCTGAGTGGCTCAGTTCCTAATAGGCCACAGACCAGAACCTTTATGGCAATAGGTTCCATGGTTTCATGGAAGACAATTTTTCCATGAACTGGCGGGGTAGATAGTGGGTGGGACAGAAGGCAGAGCTGTGCTGCCTAGTTCCTAACAGGCCACAGACCAGTTTTGATCTGTGGCCCCTGGAGTTGGGGACCGTAGCTCCAGGGGAGGGAGATTCTATATTTGTACTAATTGCCTCAGGTGATTCTGATGCTAGCCTGGGGAAAACTGGTCTAGTGACTTTGTCCTGGAGCATAGTGCCTGTTCACCTAAGGGCACACTGGGAAGGGAAGCCAGGTCAGTAGGCAGTCTTGTGAGGGACTAATCTGCTTCCCTGCCCCGAGAAGGTCTGCTCCCTCAGCTCTGTAGTAATGAGGGCAAAAGGACAGAGCTCGATCCAGGCCTTGTCCCTCAATGCCAAAGTTTGCCGTTTAGAGGACAGAGGGAGGGATGTTTCTGGCAAGGAGAAACAGGTGGGTATAGGCAGGGTTAAGAATGGGGAAGGACACAGAGCTGAGACTGAAGGGCCTTGTTTACAAGCTAAGGAGTTTGGCTATACCTTGTACAAGGCCACACAGCTTTACAGCCACTGCAAACTTTTAATAGGAAAGTGATATGGTTGGAGCTGTGGCTCAGAAGAAAATGAATTCATGGGAAAGATCCTGTGCTGTTGGAACTGGGCCAGCTACAGAGGACAGGAAGGTGTGAGGGGTACAGTGGGGCAGGCAGCAAGGCTCACAGCTTCCTTTTCTCCAGCTGTTCAGTTCAGAAGAGTGAGTGCTCCCTGGGGTCAGGGGACACTTGAGGACAGGCAGGCTGCTCATGGGGCCTGGGGGGGGTTCTCAGCAGCATGTTTCAGGGGAACTCGGATGTGAGATTGTGGTCAGTGTTCCCACCTCTCTTCTCTAGGCTTCTTCCTTTGCTCTTGTGTCTGGTTTGCTTCACAGGTAAGTAACAGTTCCAGGGTGTGTTCCCTGACAAAATGGTTCTGTGGCCAAATAAGCTTGGGAAATGGTGGGTTAAATAAAGTGAAGGGGGTTTCTTACTTCTCAGAGCCTTTGGTGTGCACATGACTTCCCAGGAGCAGGATTTAACGCACAGGGTTCCTACCCTTCTTTGACCAGGGGACATATTTTTCCATTGAGTATCTTGCTGGGTCTAATGCTTCCTGGAACCTGTTTTGAGGGAGTGTGGTCCACAGAGAATCCTGGGAGCCTGGGTTTGGGTCTTGGCTCTGTCCAGTTCTCTGTGTTGCCAGGACACACCACGTGGGTAGATCCTCACCTTTCCCTTTTTCTCTACTCCTGATCTGCCACTACCTCAAAATCTACCATCTGCATCTCAACAATTTTTCTTCTGTGCCAAGAGCTCTCTTCCTAACTTATTTCCCTCATCTGGACCCATAATCGTCTAGGCCAGAAACTCTGGAATCATCCTTGACTATTCTCTTTTCAGCATCCCTCCTTCACTTTATCCCATACTATTACTGAGCATTCCTCTGTGATGTTCTTTCTGGATGTTTATTTCCCCGCAGTCTCCTCTGGGACCTTATTTTTGCTCCATCCCTCCCTTAGTTTACCTCTGTATCAAGGCCTTTCTGAGACATGCTTACTCCTTTGGTGTGCACATGACTTTCCAGGAGCAGGATTTAACCAGTCGCTGCTACCTTCTCATTTGAAGCTGATTTCCTCCCCCCTGGCCTTCCCAGTATGTGCATGCACGCGCGCACGTGCACAGCACACAATCGCACTTTGTCTTTCTATTTCTCTCTCTCTCCATTCCTTAAGTAGGCTCCATTAGAGAGATGATGTCAGTCATTTATCCTAGCTAGGAGGTGGCAGAGCTAGGTTTCAACCTCAGGGTTTCTGAGAAAGTGCTTTCTCATCCATAACCATCGCTACACAACAGTCTGTCAGGAAGTCTGAGAAGGGGGGTCCTGGGCAGAGGAGTGCCTCATAGGGGGACCAGCCATCTGGATTAGCCCAGCACTGAGGGTGTCCTAGGGTGGTTGGTCATGCTCATGCTGGACACAGTACTGTGAGCACCTTTTCGTTGGCCACATTGCCTCTCAGGAGGCGACGTCTCCTCTGCATTTCACCTCCTCTGCCTCCTGACCATTTAATGCAGCCTGTGGAGCAGTGAGTCCCATGGTCTCTAACTTCTTCCCTCCTCCTCTCTAGTCGGCCCCATGCTGATCGAGTTTAATATGCCTGTGGACCTGGAGCTTGTGGCAAAGATGAACCCGAAGGTGAAAGTGGGCGGCCGCTACACCCCTAAAGAATGTGTCTCTCCTCACAAGGTGGCCATCATTATTCCATTTCGCAACCGGCAGGAGCACCTCAAGTATTGGCTATATTACTTGCACCCAATCCTACAGCGCCAGCAGTTGGACTATGGCATCTATGTCATCAATCAGGTGAGGTCTGGAAAGAAGGAGTGAAGGAGGGTTTGTGTGTGTGTGTGTATGTGTGTGTGTGCATTGTATGCAGGACAAGGGGAGTGTTTTCCCAGACACCTGGCATTTTGCAGCGAGGAGCCAGCCCCAGCACCAGTGCAGGCGAGTTGAATGCCATTGTGCTTGCTTATTGCTATCAATTCTGTTAGCCAAGGGAAATTGCTGAGATGTAGTTGTCTGTTTGTTTTTTTAGAAGTAGCCTTCCAGCAAAATTGAGAAAAAAGCACTGATTATTTACCATCTTTGTGTAGCTATATATTTTCCTTTTACCTTTAAAAAAGAAAGCCACTATTTAGATGTCAGACTTTTATCTAGTCAGATTGCCTTCCTGGGGCACCTTAGTTTAGGCCACAAGCCAGCCCTTAGCAAAATGTCTGGGGAAGTCTGTTCGCTGGCCAGATCTGAGAGTCAGGTGGACTGGGCCAGTTCTGAGCAAAAAGCTTCTTACTAAATATCTGATCCCTATGTGTTGGGCTTTAGCCCTGCTTAGGAGACTAATGCTAACTATGTGTCAGCCTTCATCTCTATGACCCGAGAATCAGATTTATCTAAGAGGCATTTTTATTGAAATAAATTTACTTCCAATCTGAGGAGCCTCATTGTTTTTTTTCCAAGAGTATAACTTTGGTATTTCAAATTTATCCCAAATACTTAAATCATATCTTTACACTGTAACCTAGGGGCAATGGCATGTCCAACTTCTCTATGTACCAAATTTCATTGAAATTCATTTGGAGGGACAGAGTATGCTCATTTCTACAAGGCCCAATGTCCATTTCAAGGTAAACTCGGTCTGTTTGAGGTAGCAGAATTGTTGAAAGTTTATAGCTTCCATCAAAGCTAAGGGACTGTGTGCCTCTTCTCATGGACCGCAAAGGAAGCTGGAAACAGCAATCTGTCCATCAAGCACTTCTGAGGACTGCTGTGGCATGGTGCCATGTCACTTACTGCAGGGAGATACCAAAGAAATGTAAGGTCTTAGTCCTACCTGTCCTGAAGCTTCCAGCCCCCTTCTTTGGTTGTTCCCAAGAAACAGTTTGTTAATCCTCCAAAGGCATATGATTGGGTGGTGACTGCCAAATGTCTTTGGAAGCTCAGAGGAAGGAGAGAGAACAATGGCCTGGAAGAACCAGGATATAAACAAGGTTTTGAGGGGGAGAGAGATGGGTATCTCAGCTGGGACTAGTGAATAGGGACCTCAAGGAAGAAGGGAGCCTTGCAGGTCACTGGAGATCAAGATGACCATTGGGGAAGGAAAGCACTAGAGACCCTGAGGCCAGGTGTTAGAGCTGAGCCTTTCAGCTGGGGAAGAGCAGAGCAAGCCCTGTGACAAGGAAACCGAAGCTCAAGGTGAGAGAACAGGTGTGGGCAAGCTCTCTTGGGGATTTTTGAGTCTCTTGGCCAAGTGAGGTACAGCCTAGGGCCCTCTGAACACCTGCAAGCAAGATAGCCATGTAGTTGTGGGTCATTTTGGAGGAATATTGGAGAATGTAAGAGGGAACAGGTGTCATGCAAAGTGGAGGTCGCTTTAATCCAGCAAGTTTTAGTTTAAGTCAAGCCCTGTGATCAAGAAACACTTGTCTGATGCCAGTGAACACTTAGTGATCATGGCAAGATTCAGGAGCCTGTTGTTGAAGCAATAGCTGTGTGCACCTGGCACAGGAAGCCACAATCACCAGGAGCCAGCAGGGATGACTAAGAACAAGCCATACAACTGCATCTCATTTCTCTCTTAGCAGTTACTATCCCAGCAGATGAGCGACGCACTGTAGACACCAACAGCAAGGCGTCTGCCAGCATCCCCGATTAGAAGACAGACAGCTGTGGTCTGGAAGGCATATAAGCTGATTAAAATACAAATCAGGCAAAGAGGGTAAAAGAGAGTTAGTGACGAGTCTCACTCTGTTTCGCAGGCTAGAGGGCCATAGCATCACAGCTCAAAGCTACCTTCAACTCTTGAGCTCAAGTGATTCTCTTGCCTCAGCCTCCCAAGTAGCTGGGACTATAGGTGCCCGCAACAACAACTGGCTATTTGTAGAGACAGGGTCTCGCTCTTGCTCAGGCTGGTGTCAAACCCATGAGCTCAGAGCAGTGCACCTGCCTCAGCCTCCCAGAGTGCTAGGATTACAGGCCTGAGGCCCTGTGCCAGGCCTCAAGAGATCCTCTTGACTCAGCCTCCTGAATAGCTAGGACTACAGGTGTCTGCTAGAACACCTTGCTAATTTTTCTATTTTTGGTGGAGACAGGGTCTTGCTCTTAATCAGGCTGGTCTCAAACTCCTGAGGTCAAGCAATCTTCCTGCTTTGGCCTTTTACAATGCTAGGATGACAGATGTAAGGCACTACACCTGGCCTGATGCTCATTCTTTGATATAGATGGCTGTGGTCAAGGAAGACTGGAGAGAAAGAGGCTGTGTTTAGATACATTGTATTTTAGGTGAATGTGAGACTTCCCTGTTCAATTATAGAAGTCAAAACAAATATTGGACTGGTGAAATGTAGTCTTCAGCTTAAATCCCTGTGACACAATTTATATATTCCCTAGACTTCAAACAGATTTCCTCCTGCCCCATACCAAGTTAGTGGAAAAGGTCACTAAGCCAGCTCAGACCAGTGGCACCACTCTGCTGGTTGACACTGGACCCTGCCTGAGATGGTTCTCCCAAAGTGTGCTCCCCCAAATGGAGGTACACATGCTTGAGGAACCCCAGGTTAAACCACATGAAGCAGGTCTCATTCCTGCAGAACCCTCAGAGGTATTTCCTGAGCTTGCCTAACTGAAGAACTGTTTTCTAAGGACCATCTTAAGTGATGAGTATTTTCGTGAATCATACTTTGGGAGAAGCAGGCCCAAATTAACACCTCCCCCAACCACCTCTTTACTTTCCCTAGAATGCTAGGAATTTCCCAGTCTCCTTCCCTTTCTCTTTTTCCACTTATAGCTTAGCATCAGAAATATTTTACGTTTAGTTTCTAAACATACATACGTGTTTTTCTCTCTAGTCTTGTCAATATCATTCCCCCCATACTTTTTTTTTATTATTTAAATTTCCATTCTTTCCTTCTCTTTCTTGTTGATTCTTTTTTTTTGTAGAGACAGAGTCACACTTTATTGCCCTCGGTAGAGTGCCGTGGCGTCACACAGTCTTTCCTTCTCTTCCAAAAGTTAACTTTCCACCTCAGGAGAATATTTTCCTCTTCTCCTTTTCCCCCAGTTAGTCTTAGATTCTATGCTCAGATTCTACCCTGATTATCTTTCTGGCACCGTGTGTTCAGACTCCAGATAACTAAATCGAGAAAAACTTGAGGTCTTCCCTACCTTTCTGGTAAAGAATATTATCTAATACATAATAAAGTGATAATAGGAAACCTGAGCATCGAAAAGACACAGAAGGGAAAACACTTGGAACATGCCCATCTACAAATTAGGAACTTCCTGCATTCTTTGTTCTATAGCTATAATCTAGAAGAAGAAAGATTTTGTAGTACCTGGCTTTGACCTTTGTGCACTGTTTGTTGAGCAGATAAACTTTATGAGCTGTTAAGCCTCATTATGGCCTCTCAGTAAGTCCCTGTCCAGACATTTGCTATCATTTTGACTCTTCATTTACACATCCACATCCACTACTTGAAATCAGACATAAAAAGGGTGGAGCACAGTGGCTCATGCCTGTAATCCTAGCATTCTGGGAGGCGGAGGCAGGTGAATTGCCTGAGTTTAGGAGTTCGAGACTAGCCTGAGCAAGAGCAAGACCCCATCTTTAAAAAAATAGCTAGATGTGGCTTGGTGCCCATAGCTCAGTGAGGAGGGCGCTGGCCACATACATCGAGGCTGGCGGGTTCCAGCCTGGCCTGGGCCCTGACAAACAACAATGACAACTGCAACAAAAAAATAGCCAGGCACTGTGGCTGGTGCTTGTAGTCCAAGCTATTTGGGAGGCTGAGGCAAGAGAATTACATAAGCCCAAGAGTTTGAGGTTGCTGTGAGCTGTGGTTCCATGGCACTCTACTGAGGGTGACATAGTAAGACTCTGTCTCCAAAAAAAAAAAAAAAAAGCTAGACATTGTGGTGGACGCCTGTAGTCCAAGCTATTTAGGAGAGTGACTCAAGAAAATAGATTGTGCCCAAGAGTTTGAGGTTGCCATGAGCTATGACATCATGGCACTCTACCCAGGGTGACAAAGTGAGACTCGGTCTCAAAAAATAAAAAAAAAAAATTAGACAGGGCGGCGCCTGTGGCTCAAAGGAGTAGGGTGCTGGCCCCATATGCCAGAGGTGGTGGGTTCAAACTCAGCCCCAGCCAAAAACTGCAAAAAAAAAAAAAAAAATGCTTAAAATAGGGGTGGTCTCTGAGGCAGCTAGTTGAGGGATTTCCAAACAAGCTTCTCAGTATAGCATGGGACTTTGTGTCCCATTGAAACGCTACACACCCACATTTTCACCAGGTCATGGGAAAGGTGTTCTACTTGAAGTGTCTGTCCTGTCCCATCCTAGTCTTTGCCAGGATTTGCCCAGACTCCTGAGGCCAGTATGAAAATTTCTGTTCCATGTCACAGATGAGGAAACTGAGGCTCAGAGAGGGAAAGTGACAGATAGTCACATAAAAAGCAGCAGGCTGCAGTGCAAACCCCAGCCCCTGACTCTAAGTTCAGTGCCCTCTAACTGCCCTGCAATGACTCTCCTTGAGGCTGTGTAGCCCCCAGCCCCACAGTGTTTCTCAAAGGCTGGCATCCAGGGCAGGGAGCAAGCAAGTTCTGTGTTCAGACTGCCTGGCATCAGCCCTGGCTCTGCCACTTCCTGTCAGTGACCTTAGGCAGGCTTCTTACGCTCTTCAGAAAGGGAAGGGTTTAGCATCTGTTTTCTGAGGCTGTAAGCCATCAGCTATTTCTGTTGCCTCTCCATCCTGCACTCTTCCTGGCCCTTTCCTCTCTTGGCACTGTGGTGGTAAATCCTACCAGGCTCTCCTGCCTCCTGCTTCACCCTCACTTGATGCCAGAGTTAGGACCCTTCCTGCTCTTGGTCCAGACTCCTGGGGTTAGAATAATGGGTAATGGACTGGTTAGGTGACCGAATCGCAGAGGACTGAGGGGCCCAGGAGCCGTCTAAGCTGTTTCAGAGTAGGGATGTGTCTCAAGCTCTGCATGCAAGAGGGAACTTTCACAGGGTTTATGGCTCATACTCCTGCCCATAGTCAGCTATTAACCTCTCCCATTTGGTTTAGACCCCTCTAATCTCCAAGACAATCTCTATCTCAGAATGAGTATTTTGGAGGAGTAGTAGGAGAGGCTTTCACAGTTGGGACAGAAGAACAAGCAGTGCTCTTTGTCCCCAGGGTTTCCACCCCTCCTGCCTTAGCTTGGTGGCTTGGGAGGGTCCATTTGGCTCCCAGCACCTGAGATGCAGATATCCAACTCTAAGTCCGCCACCGAAGCCCTCGTGGAGGGGTCAGTGTCGAGATGTCATAGCAAAGGGGAGATGCATACTGCACTTCCTCATACGTCAATCTGAAAAGGAATCTGTGAAACCACCCACAGGGAAGGGAAGGCAGGTTGCCACCTGGCAGTGCTAGCCCTAAATAAAGGAATGCAGGATGTTTGTGGTATTACCCATCATAAAAATTATAAAATGCGGAGGAATGCGGAGCGGCTGGCCAGGTAGGTTTGTCATGACTATGGCAGCTCTTTGCCTCAGACCTGGTACCTAGGACTTGTGTCCCCAGGTCCATCTGTTTATTTTCTGGCGCCGCAATTCTTCTCCATCAGCTGCCTGAGATCTTTCTGGTTCTCACCATGTCACTCCCTCTCTTTAAACCCTTTGTCATGTCCCCACTGCCCACAGGCCAGGGTTGAATAATCTAAAATCCTAAGCTTAGCATCTGAGATCATCTGCAGTCTGGCCCTGCCTATACCTCCAGCCACTTCGTCCTCATCACCCTTTGACATGCTCTATGCCGAAGCCACACTGGATTTTCCTCTTCACCCAGACCCCTCTGTCCTTGCACCTTTGCTTACGCTGTCCCCAAAGCCCTAGTGGCTCTCTTTCTGGCCATCTCTTAAGCCTCCCATCCCTACCCCCACACTGATTAGCTCTGCGGAGACCCTAGGGAGGATCCAGCTCCTCCCTCCCCACTGCTCCCAGGCCATTCACCTGTTGCTTTCTGTTAAAGGATGATTCTCTGCATTCATGCCTCTCCTGAGCCCTGGACTCCCAGTCCCTCATGCCTCATAGAGTCAGTGAGGGTTCGGAGCACAGAGCCTGTGACTCCCACCCCTTTATTTCCATCCAAGTGATCTCAGCACTCCTTGCCCTTGCTCTTCTGGCTAGATCTGTGCCCCTTGGAAGCAAAGCCTCCTTTTCCAGTTGGGCCCTTTTGGAACTTGCATGGCTCCTCCCTGGACCTTTCCCCAAAGTGACACAGTCCTTGGTGTGACCTCCCTTTCCAGGAAAAATGCAGAGAACCTAAATTAGCCCCATGGTTGTTAATAGTCATAAAACTCCATTGGGGTCCTTTAGACTCAGCATGTTTTATGGCCTCACTTTGAATTGACTGTCAGAGTGAGGCAAATTGATCTTCCGATTGTTCCTGCTGAGGGAACGCTCCAAAGGTAGGCAGGTGATGACTGAGTGGCAGAGCTGGGATTCAGACAGAGGTCACCTGAGGCCTAAGGAATGCCTCCCCTCACCAAGGTTATTCCCAGGATCTCTACACACACTGCCAGTGCTGAGTCTCCCTAGGTCCTGAAAGGAGGGCTAGCAGCTCTTCAGTGACAACCTCAAAATCTCCAATTGTCATGCTAGCTTAGACACCCTGGCCTGAAAGGCTGTGGAAAAGTAGCCGGAGGACCCACCTGGCTATCTTGAGGAATCTCTTTGTCTGGCTTGGAAATTTGTTCCTGCCTCCTTCATCTGTGCACAGTGTGGGATGATAGTTCCAGGCTGCTTGTGAACAGATTTGGAGACAGTCCTTTGTGCCTCCAATGAGCAAGAACATCTGTCACCACACCTCAGCAGCTTATCTCTGTCACTGGTTTAGGCAGCTGGTTCCTACAAGAGGTCAAGTTCCCTGGGTGTAGCAGACTCATGGGCCCACCCCGTTAGTGAGGGCAGCTGCCCGTCCGTGCAAGATCATCTCTGTTCACCATCCCCATCCCCACCCCCACCTTCTATTTCACCCCCACCCCCAGCTGTCAGTGCCCAGATGGCAGCAGGCATGTGGGGATGGGGCTCAGGCGGGGTGGGGCTGGTCCTGGCCAGCAGCCTGCCCTTCCTTTGGTGGTGGGGGTAGGTGGTGGGGAAAAGTTGGGGAGTGGCTCTGTGCCATCACTGTTTGACTGCTGCCCCTTTGCTGTGTTCACCCCTCTGTCCACATCTCACTCCGTTCTCCTGGGGGATGTGTGGAAGCACTCATACTGCTGGGGAATTACCTTGTGAATGTTGTTTTGGAAAGGGACAAGGAATGACACTTTCTAGCATCTACTTTTGCATCAGAACGCTGGTGGGCAGACTGGGCCCCTTTTCCTTGGCAGCCTTGTCCTTTGCCTCTTTTTTCCTTACCTGGGTTCCTTGCATCCATACTTCTCTCTCTTCTTTTTTTTCCCCTTCTAGTGGAGCCTTTTGCCTTTACTTATTAGTCCTGTTTGTAGCAAAGGAAGCGAAAGGAGGAGTTCCTCTCTGTGATCTGCTTCTTGTTCTCCACCTACCTTCTCTTCTGTACTCTGCACCTTCTATAAAGAAAGAGAGAGCAATGCTGATCTAACTACTGCTGACCCTGCTGCTGCCACCGCTGCTGCCACCGCCACCCTGGTAATGTCCACATGCCTTCAGATCCACCCAGATCCAGGGCCCTGCTGCTCACGGGGAAGCCATGCAAATAAGCCCGTGAGTGTGTCATCTTTGACAGGCGAGGCCAGGGCCTCTGTGGGCTAGCTGGGAGGTGCTGATGTTGCTGGAAGCCATGTTGTACAGAGATCTCAGGGACTTGCACTCTTTAGATTAAACCACAGTGGAGCTCACATTACATGTATATCGACTTTTGTGTCCTGCGTTTTTTCTTAAATTCTATATCATGTGCATCTTCCATATTATTTCATAGTCTTCATAGTCATTACCTTCCATGCCTTCATAGGAGTTGGTCATAGAGTTCTGTCATAGGTAACTTAGCCTTTTCTGTATTAGAAGGTGTTTAGATAATTTCCACTTTTTCACAAGTGTAAATAATACCCTAAAGAATATCTTTGAGTCTGAAGTTTATTCTGTGTTGGCTTCTTCCACACTTAGGATTGTTTCCCCCGCTAGATTTTCAGATGCAGGATTATGGGTTCAAAAATGGTTTTATGCACATTTTAAGATTTCTTAATACAAATTGCCAAATTGCTTTGTGAAAGAGAAGCTTTTAATTTTGCAAGTATTTTTCTCCAGCTTATATCTTAAACACCCTGTAAGTGCTCAGTGCCAGCCTCTTGATACATTCTTGGGAAAGCCTGGTCAGGCATCTCAGTGCCTCTGGCCCTGGGAAAGGCAGGCATCCTGCTGGGATTTAAAACTGCCCTCTCTGTGCTCATTTCACCCAGCATCCCTGCTGGGCTGTTCTGGGTTCTCATTTCTTTCTGAAAGCAGCTTCATGGCCTCTGTCCACACTGTGTTTCCATGTGGCAGGGGTCAAGGATGTGCTCACTCCTGAGAGTGATTACTTTGGCTGACAGAAAGCCACCCTTCAGCCTGGTCTCTGGCCCTGAAGGGTCCTTTTCCCTCACTCACTGGGTGAAGAGTTTAAGTCTCAGACTCAAGTTTTGTTCAGGGCTCCTCTGTCTGAGCTACCATATTATTGTGGTCAAAAACTAGAGCCCAACTGCTGTGAACTCATGATGAGTGGATATTAGCCCTCCACAAACTCAGCATTTGTATAATCCCAGGCTCTGTCCAGTAATTCTCTGGGGACACCTCCCAGTCTGTCCACTGCCCTGGATCCACGCATAGCCTGCAAGAAGGTCCTGTCAGAGCTTCCTCTGCTGCTCATCTGTTACTGCTTCCCTGTAACCTGCTCAGCCTAGATCCTTCCTCTTGGTATTTGAGCAGGCACAGAAAAGCATGCAGACACTGCCACTGGCTACAGACCTGCCCCTCGGTCTGTGGTGATGAGAGCCTGGGGGTGACTGTGTCCATGGTGGGGTCGGGGGTGGCTTTGTAATGGGCCAGAGTGTGTGTGTGGGAGCCACAGTGTCTCTCCCATCACAGAATTCAGATTCATTGAGAGTCTTGCCTTCAGGTGGATGTTTTCAATCTCATTACTGCTGTGTCCTTTGGTAGAGGATAGGTCAGGTATAACCAGTCCCTGAGCTATCATGGTCTGGGATGTGTGTCTGCTGCTATACACACATGGGCCTGGCATCTAGGGTAGGTGGGGGTGGGGTAGGGACAGATCCAGAGACTGTTAGGATAAAGGAGGACGTGGTTGTCTATCTCCATTACAGTTGGGGGAAGGCCATTCTTGCCTTCCTTAACCACAGTTAGGATTTTCCTACAGATTGGACCAGACCTCCTCCTAAAATCCTCCGCAAAGGCTACTTGCAAGTGTGATGTGCAGGCCTTGGGAGCAGGCGAGGAATGAAAGGAGAAGTGGAGCCTCTGCCTTTAGCTCTTAGGGGGAGGCTTTGTCTTCTTAACTAGGGGCTCTCACTGGAATCAAACAACAGCTTCCTAACTGGTCCCCCATCTTCACTTGGATGGGGCACAAATCCCTCCTTGATGTGCAAAATGTAGTTTAAGACTTCCTGTGGCCTAGATAAAAGATAAGCCTAAGTATCTTAGCAAGCACCTAACACCCTACCCCCTTCTACCTCTTGCCTTACCCTTTCTGAAATGTTCTCTTCCCCCACAGCTTTACAAATGTGCTCACTGTGCATTCCTTTCTCTGCGCCTGCAACTGTCCTCTCTCCTGCCATCACCTCTATAGTCTGGGTCTGGTCTGATTCTGCCTGCTTTTCTTTGGCCCCCTTCTGTAATGACCTTTGCCCAGTCATTTGGGGGTTTATCTATATACTATATATAAACAGAAAAAGGATAGAAAGAAGAGACGCCCCCGCAAAAAATACATACACACACACAGAGCTGGCTGCCCTAGAAGGAAGTGATAACTGTAATTCTTATTTACCAACATAAGATGGAGTACATACACACTTGAAAAACTGGGTCTTTTGGCTCGTTTCCTGTGGCTCAAGCAGCTAAGGCGCCGGCCACATACACCAGAGCTGGCAGGTTCAAATCCAGCCTGGGCCTCCCAAACAACAATGACAACTACTACCAAAAAATGGCTGGGTGTAGTGGCGTCCACCTGTAGTCCCAGCTACTTGGGAAGCTGAGGCAAGAGAATCGCTTAAGCCCAGGAGTTGGAAGTTGCCGTGAGCTGTGATGCCACAGCACTCTACCCAGGGTGGCAGCTTGAGGCTCTGTCTCAAAAAAAAAAAAAAGAAAAACTGGGTCTTTCAAAGGGACACACTTGCCCAGCATGCCGGCTCCTTCCACCAAGTGTTATTTCTCACACCTTTCCCAGGTCTCTGAAGGTCACTTTGCTTTCTTCTGCTGCCCTAGACGCTAAATGCATAAGCCACAGGCTAACTCACTTGAACCTAGTTAGAAAGTACCCCCTCCGTCAGAGAAGCAGGTTTAGGAAGGACACAGGGAACAGCAGACTCTCCAGATTGGATCCATAAGAGATGTTTTAAAAAGTCCAAGTGTTCAGGATGGATGGGAAAGCCTATCCTTCTAATAATTATAGTAGCTGACACTTTTGCCAGATGGTGAGCTTAGGTCTTTTCATGCATTGTCTTTAGCATGTCTCATTTCTCATCTACATGACACAAAAGTGGAAACGGAGGCCTGGAGGTGTGGTTTGCCCAGACTCATATGGTTAATAAGTAAAAATGCTGCATTCCTGGGAAAAAATGCATGTGTCTGTCACAGTGGTGTATTTTGTCCTGATAGATGTTTACTTGAGCAAATGAAGTATCAGATGCCCTGGATGAATGTGCTTAGCCAGGAGGGGCAGGAAGTGGGGCTGGGTGTCTTATCACCTCCTGTTAGCAGTGGGGATTAGTAGGCTTGCCAGGGCCTGTCTTTCTTATCGAGAAAAGTGAGTCCCAGGTGTTACACTAGTTCACTGAAAGAAGCCTAGAAAAGGCTTGACTTTTCTGTTATCCCAGGGGGGGAAGAGGAAGACACACTTTTCTCACCCACCATTCTGCTCAACTGGTGTTCTACCTGCCATTTTATGTCAAAATTCATTTTTCAGTCTGTTCATTCATTCATACATTTATTCAAATGTAGTTGAATACAAATACAAATAGTTGCCAGTCAGCAACTATTTACTGAGCTTTTACTGATGATGGGCAATGTTTAAGGAACCGAGTGAATAAAAAGCAAAATGTCTCTCTCTCTTTTTTTTTGAAGACAGTCTCCCTCAGTTGCCTTTGGTAGAGTTTTATGGCATCAACCTCAAACTCTTTGGGTTCAAGTGATCCACTTCTCACTCCCAGGTAGCTGGGACTATAGACGCCTGCCACAATGGCCAGTTATTTTTAGAGACAGGGTCTCGCTGTTGCTCAGGCTGATCTCGAACTCCTGAGCTCAAGCAATCCACCCACCTCGGCCTCCCAGAGTGCTAGGATTACAGGTATGAGCCACCGCTCCCAGCCAAATATCTCTCTGTCTTCCTTGAGCTTGCATTCTAGGGGAGGGGGGACTGAAAGTACACAAGTAAATAAAATATATACGGCCTTTGTACCAGCAGCCTTGGTGCTTGGGGACCCAGGGGTTGCCATCCCAAAACAGGTGACCCTCTTTGTCATTGCACACACTGTTTCTGTCATAGTGTGTATCACACTGTTTCCTACCCTACATAGTGAGCACCACGAGTGTGGAGATTGAGTTGGGTTCACATTATTTCTCTGGTGCTTAGTTTACTGCCTGACATACATGGAAGGCACATAATAGGGTAATCAAACCATAGCCAACTATATAAAGAGAACAGAAGTGAGAAGTTCCACAGGTACCCGATTAATTTCACCAGTTTCCTGGTTATCTTTCCTGAAATTAGTTTATTTATAGTGTGTGTATATATATGTAAATGACACGTTTAAATGCCTTTTTCACCTTTCCTTTAGAGCTTCCTTAATTTTTGTTAACAGCTCTATTCCCTTGTATGGATGTACTATGACATTTAAAACCAGGTCCTTTGATGTTGCTGGCAATCTTTTGCTATGATAGACACTCCAGTGAATAGTAGTGAGCACAGTCATTCATGTCCTTCTTCAGGATAAAGCCCTAAAATTGGGGTTACTGACTTAGAGGGTTTGGCGCTCAGTCTTGATTTGTAAAGTGGGGGCAGCAAAATGAGGTCCCAGAGCTGACTCATGACCACATGTAGTGGACAAGTTCCAGTCTCTGATGATGGTTCTGCCCAAAGGCCTTGAGGAGTCTGATACTACCTATTTTGTTTTTGCTCCAGGCTGGAGAGTCTAAGTTCAATCGTGCCAAGCTCCTCAACGTTGGCTTCCAAGAAGCCTTAAAGGACTATGACTACAACTGCTTTGTGTTCAGTGATGTGGACCTCATTCCAATGGATGACCATAATGCCTACAGGTGTTTTTCACAGCCACGGCACATATCTGTTGCAATGGATAAGTTTGGATTTAGGTAAGAGGTATTCAGCCAGAGTTGTAGTAACCATGTTTCACTCATTGCCTAGGCAATGCAGTTCCTTCAGCTCAGGAATACCTCTTTAGGCCCCGGAACAGAATGCCTCCTCTGAGAAATGGGTGGTCTTTAAGTCCAAAGTCAGTTATGTTATTTTTTGAGAAGGAAAGATGAGTTCAGAAATGCCAGTAGTCTCTGCACATACAGACGAGAACAGTTGTGAATGTTTTGGATGGCTCCCATCTTTAGGCTCTAAGCACATACTGTACTTTACAGCTTTATTCTTCTTCTTACCCCACATAGTTTGGGAAGCACTGAATTCTTGAGCTTGAATATATATATCATCAGATGTTCCTTGGCACTTTAAGAAGGAACATGATTCTGTTTTCCAGTAAAACATAGACTTCTGCTTAAATACAGAGCCCAAGACTTTCCATCAAAATGCTTATTGTGAAGGGGCCAGCCCAGATACTCCACTAAGCCTGATGTCATAGGTGGGAAGTGGCCTTATAGTTTATTAATTCAGAGTCTTTTTTTTTTTTTTTTTAGACAGAGTCTCACTCTGTTGCCCTCGATAGAGTGCCATGGCATCATAGCTCACAGCAATCTCCAACTCTTGGGCTTAAGCTATTCTCTTGCCTCAGCCTCCCAAGTAGCTGGAACTACAGGTGCCCGCTACAATGCCCGGCTATATTTTGTTACAGTAGCCACTGCTGTTTTAGCTGGCCGGGGCCAGGTTCAAACCCTCCACCCTTGGTATATGGGGCCAGCGCACTACCCACTGAGCCACAGGCGCCGCCCTTGCTGGGCTATTTTTAGAGATGAGTCTCGCTCTGGCTCAGGCTGGTCTCAAACGTATGAGCTCAGGTAATCTACCCGCCTCAGCCTCCCAGAGTGCTGGGATTATAGGCGTAAGCCTCCACTCCTGGCTGATTCTCATCATTTTTCTTCATTTCTTCCTACTCTCCCTTGCTAGGGGCATGGGAACCATACATGAGTATAGGAATATCTGATGTCCTTCCCCCAAATCAAAGATTTTCAGGCCCTAAACTTGCTGTCTTAAACAGGGAAAAATTTGAATGTAACACTTTTTGACTCTTCAGAAATCGCTCTGCCCTTCTATCTTCCCTCCCTTCCTATTTGCGTATGTTTTTCACTTTGAAATACGCAGGCCCATACCCTGACCTCTCTTAATTCCTTCCCTGAAGCATGGTGGTGAACCTGGATGGGGCCCAAGTGATCACCTGATTTCTTTTTTTGTTTTGTTTTGTTTTTGCAGTTTTTGGCCAGGGCTGGGTTTGAACCCACCACCTCCGGCATATGGGGCCAGCACCCTATTCTTTTGAGCCACAGGTGCCACCAGTCACCTGATTTCTCGTCACAGCACCGTGCTTGTTTCACAGACAGCCAGTCAGGTTTGGGGATGGGTAGGTAGGTGAGAAAGCAGGGACAGCAAAACCGAATCTTGTGGCTTTGGCATGTACTTTCCCTTGAAATGGCTAAGAATCCATTTCTGTAAAGACACTGATTATCAAAATACATTATTGTCCCATAATAGCATAAATGTATCCATGATCTATGTACAAATGGCTCAATTAAAAAATAAAATACCTTATTGGCCTGGCCACTTCTGGTGCAGACCCTCATGTTGTAAGTGTGGACAGTAGCATGGGGTGTGCCAGAGAGTGGATGGCTGGCACCAAAGTGAGGACATTTAATTACAGTAGATTCAGTAAAGCACGCCTCCAGGGGTCTTTGCTTATGGATACCTGTGGTCAGAATTTCTGGATGTATTTGAAAATAATTGTATCTCTGTTTTCATATGCTCTGTATGGTTTGGCTGACTTCCCCCTCAAAGTCTGAGTTAGAGCATTCTTTAATTTATGTGATGAGTTTTGGTGTCTTTGGATTCCAAGAAGAGCCTGAGTGTGGTTTGAAGTTGCACTGAGGGTCCACACAAACCTGCAGCTCTCAGAGGTCCCACAGGAAGGCCTTTGGGCATGTCTAATTCCTGACATTTCTCTTCAGTGCTGATCCTGTGTTCCTTGGGTGTTGATAAGTCATAACCATTGAAATATTGAAATATAAAAATTTTTAGAGGATGAGAGCCCAGGCGCCCTACTACTTGTTTGGAAATACATAATAATATAATAGATTAACCATTATGCATTTTGGTAAGTCAGGATAAAATAGAAATTTCAAAGAAATTTTCATTGTTAGGGTTGGGAGTGGGAGTAGAGCCAAGACAGTGGGTTCAGGGATACTAAACCAATCTCAGATTCCGTGACCTCCTGCATAAGGACTTCATTTGCAGGAGCATGGGACATGGGAAACAGATTCCTGAGCCACTCTGGAAGAGCTGGGCTTTTGCCTGCTCCTGTCCCTGACTGATTTTCTAGATAACTGTAGAAATAGCACTGTATCCTTGGAAAGAGGAAGATTGTACTTTTTGATATCTGTCTTTAATGCATTAACTGCCATGTAAGATGTATTTAACTCACATTAGTTTCAAGCCCAGGGCTTTGTGAAGTGTATATAACTCACCTATCTCAGCCTTGAGAGCCATGTAATAAAACACCATGGTCCCAAGGGAAAAAAAGCATTTTTTTTTCTGGTGTGGCAGTCAGTGTGTGAAGATAACCTGAGCCCTGCCAGTTTATCTGGCAGGTGGATTGCTTGAGCTCAAGAGTTTGAGACCACCCTGAGCAAGAGTGATACTCTGTCTCTACTAAAAACAGAAAAACTAGCCAGGCATTGTAGCGGGTGCCTGTGGTCCCAGCTACTTGGGGAGGTTGAGGCAAGGTGATTCTCTGTCTCAAAAGAAAAAAAAAAAAAAAGATAAGCTAAGCCCTAATGCAAAAGCAAGCAAAACCCTCATAAATCTCCCATCAAAAAGTTCAAGTGTATGTTTTCCTCAAGCTTTACTTTGGAGATTTCAATACTTAACTAACCACTGGCCCTTTGTGTATGTTTTTTTCCCCCAGCCTGCCTTATGTTCAGTATTTTGGAGGTGTCTCTGCTCTGAGTAAACAACAGTTTCTCAAAATCAATGGATTTCCTAATAATTATTGGGGCTGGGGAGGAGAAGATGATGACATTTTTAACAGGTAATGGTCACAATTTAGATCTTTCTCCCTCGTCAACTTTCACTTCCAGTTTTTGAATCAGTGCTTGGTTATTCTGCAGGGATTGACCCTCAGAAGGGATCTATTCCTCACTCAGCCCAAGTTCTTAGGTGTGTCTTCCTATAAGTCCTGAACAGGGTCTTTAAGAAAACAAGCTTCTGATATTTTTGGATTAGCTTTGGAAAATATAAAAGGGGAACCAACTGAAGGAATTAGTTTACTCTGACTTGCCATGTGCCATTTTGTACTGAAGGAGTAAACATGTTCTTTGTAAAAATTCAGTATCGCATTGTGGGCACCTTTCAGGGTCAAACAGGTTGCCCTGGAAAGAATCTAACTTTCTGCACAGAATCTTTATGTTATATTTTTATTTTGGAATACTAGTGGCTTTTTGAGATAAGGTTTCAATTCACTATATTGTCCAGGCTGGTCTTCAACCCCTAACCTCAGGTGATCCTCCAACCTCAGCCTCCTGGGTTAAAATGAGCTGGAACTCATTTTAACACACACAGAAGGGGATAGAGTAGTATAAAAAGACCCACCTGGCCCTAACAACCCATGCCATGGCCATTTGCCCCATCCATATCCCAGGGCTCTTTTGAAGCTGATAAACCTTTATCGTGTGTTGTTACTACTGGTGGTAAAAACCATCTATCAGTGGCATTTGAAACCATATTCTTCTGCTTAGTTCTCTCTGGAAAAGGAGGCTTCAACCCTACCAGCTATTAATAAGAAGCACTGGCGCGGCACCTGTGGCTCAAGCGGCTAAGGTGCCAGCCACATACACCTGAGTTGGCGGGTTCGAATTCAGCCCGAGCCTACCAAACAACAAAGATGGCTACAACCAAAAAAAAAGCTGGGCGGGGCAGCACCTGTGGCTCAACTGACTTGGGCACCGGCCCCATATGCCAAAGGTGGCAGTTTCAAACCCAGCCGGCCAAATAACTGCAAAAAAAAAGAAAAAAAAAAAATAGCCAGGCATTGTGGCAGGTGCCTATAATCCCAGCTACTTGGGAGGCGGAGGCAGGAGAACTGCTTGAGCCCAGGAGTTGGAGTTTGCTGTGAGCTGTAATGCCAGGGCACTCTGCCTAGGGTGACAGCTTGAGGCTCTGTCTCAAAAAAGTAAATAAATAAATAAATAAAAATAAGAAGCACCTTCTCCCTCTGTGAGCAGTCTAAACTTGTCACCGAGTTTTATATCAGAATACGCCCTGGTCCAGCCTTTCTGAATTGGAGTCCACTTATATGGTCAATTAACAGGAATCTGTCAGAGCAACACTGTTGTCATTTAGGATTACTGTTGTGTGAAAACATGACATAGACCCAGTTTTTAATATAGGCCTGGAAGGAAAGTTGAGTATGCAGATTGGTTATCAAGCATGCGTGCACTTATAAAGCATCTTCTGCATATAGAGCACTATGCTAGGCAGGCCCAGTGAGGAAGACACTGAAAACCTGGACATGGGATCCAGACAGAAGCAAATCTGCTTCCACAGAACCACCCCTGGGGCAGACATTCTGGACCTGTGTGGTAGTGGAGGCTGATAGGATACCATAGCCCTGAATGGTCAGAATGACGGGGGAGGGAGGGAGCATCAAGAATGGACACGCTAAGGTGGTAGGACTAGAAGGATGGGTGCTGTGTGGAACAACCGTCTAGAAAGAGAAAAGACCTAACTTTTGTCTTGACGTACTTACCATATGCCAGGCACCAGGATCAGTGCTCAGAGGAGGCCAGGCCAGGAACCTCGAAGTCATCCAAGATCAGCCAGCCCTGGCCTCTTAACCAGCTGTGATATTCCTGCTGCTGAGCCTTTAATTTTGATCCTCATTCCTTTTCCATGAACCAACACAGAATCCTCCTTGCTGTTCTGGCTAACCAGAACACTGAGATAAGGTTTCACTATATTGTCCAGGCTGGTCAGACCAGAATGGGTCTGTTTTGTTATTTCACTTAGGGGAACACGCATGTTATATCCATTTCAAACACTGGCACTGTTGGGATGATCCAAGAAGGCCTCGCTCTCCTTTTCAGCCTTACTACCTGCCACTTCTCACCCTAGACCCTTGTCACCAGTCCCCAGAAGTTCACGTTGCTCTGTGAGGGCACCATGCTTGCTGTCATCTCCATGCCCCTGCATGATGTCCCAGCTGCCCAGAGTGCTCTGGCAGACGTCTCATCATTGTCACAAGCTGGCTCTGTCTGGTCGGCCCTGGCAGAGCTGGTTGCTGCTTCCTGTGTGCCCCCAGCCCCATCTTCTTCTCCTCCCCTTTGTGCGGGCACTGAAGGCCTTATGTTCTGGGCAACTATGTAAGTTCTATGACAGCAGACACTCCCTGTCATATGGTAGTCAGTGTCACAAACTCCAGAACTAGTCATAAAAGGACATGGAATAGGAGCGTAACTTTGAACCAGTGTTGTGCTGGGCTGGGATGTGGGCTGAGTGAGGGCCCAAAGCAGGGTGATGCATGGGGCAACAGTCTTGCAGCTGGGGGTCTCACTGTGATAGTGACTTTCCCCCTTTTTCTTTGCAGATTAGTTTTTAGAGGCATGTCAATATCTCGGCCGAATGCTGTGGTTGGGAGGTGTCGCATGATCCGCCACTCAAGAGACAAGAAAAACGAACCCAATCCTCAGAGGTGCATTCTGTGTTTATTCTTATTCCTTCTTTCCCCTTTAGGATGGGGCAGGCAGGCTGTAGAAAGGAGGCTCTGCAGAAGGCTCTGTGCCTCGAGGGAAGTTGGGGGACAGGGGGTACATTTAATGATTTCTTCTTAAGATTTTTGTTTTAACACAATCCCTTTGCCCTTTATTTCTTTATAGGTTTGATCGAATTGCACACACAAAAGAGACAATGCTCTCTGATGGTTTGAACTCACTCACCTATGAGTTACTGGATGTACAAAGATACCCAATGTATACCCAAATCACAGTGGACGTCGGGACACCAAGCTAGCATTTTGGCTTGTGAAATAGCCAGGGACCTTTGCTGTGTGTCTCTGCCAATCTGCTGGGCTAGTCCCGTGTTTTTTACCAATCTGAGTGACAAATCCCCTTCACTCATCATTCAGATGCCTTTCCAGATGACCAGGACGAGCGGGGTGTTTTGCCTCCAACTTGGCTCAGCATGTGACTTAGCTCTACAAGATTTTTGTCATTGTGGAAACTGTCAGCCATTGTGGGGAGTTATGACAGTGTCACCCCAAAGAGTCAGAACTGTACACAGCCCAAATATTTGGTGACTGTGGGATTTATTTCTGGCGATAAAACTGCTAGAAATGAAAACTGTTGTGAAATAGGTCAGAATTTCTCTAAATTGTGGTGTTCTCATTACTTAATGAAAACTTGGGAGAGTGCTATTGTAATTGAATTGGTGTGATATTTTTTGTTTGTCATATTTGAACAGAAAACACAAAATTTCAGTTATTCTCATTTTACACACACACACACACCCACGGCTTCTTTCACTGGTGTGCAACTATTACAATCACTATGTACGTGTGGGTATGTGTCTGTCTTAGCAAGAGTTTTAGAACTTTGAATGTCCTGCTAATGTGTGAATTCCAAGGCAACTTTAGCCAACAGAGCAAAAGCCTGGGGTGTTCTCACATTCAGTGGTCTCTCTCCAGACCATCTGATTTCTGAATGTAAAGTTGTTTTTTTTAATAGCAGTTTGTAGTATTTTAAAGAAAGAACAAATCGAGTTCTAATTATGATTTAGCTTGATTTTTTGTGTTGATCCAAATATGCATAGCTATTTAGCATTATATCATGACAATTTATTTTTCTTGAGCATGCTGTGTAAACTTGAATTTCCTATGTATTTTTATTGTGGTGTTTTAAATATAGGGAGGGGGTTGAGTATTTTTTAGGGAAAAATAATAATGTACTACATATGTTGTAGTGACCCACAAATGGGCCTATGGTTAGCTGGCAGGCCAGGTTTTAAGAAGAGCCAATCACCTCTGGACCCTTGAGAGGCAAGGCCTTCCCATCAGCAGCATCCTGCCAGACTCTGGGACAGAGACCTGGGAGACAGGCCTCTGCCTATGAGCAGAATACCCCATCTCCCCAGGTGGGTGGGGCAGAGGGAACCTCTGGTTCCTCGAATGGTCCCCTCAGGGCCGTAGGCTGTGTGGTTGTAAATAACAGCAATCAGGTTGTTTACAAGCCCTTCATCCCTCCCCAGGTGGAGGGAACCACCTTTGGGCAGCTGGGGGCCACCTCCCTGACCCACCCGCATTACCACTTCTCCTTCCTCCTTCCTCTCTTGCCCCGCCTTACTCCTTCCTTCCTCTTCCTTTTTGTTCCTTTGCCTCTTGCCTGTTTCCTAAAACTTGACTGTGGCACTCAGGGTCAAATAGACAAGTCATTCTCCAGCATGAATGTGCCTTTTAATTAGTGATCTAGAAAGAAGTTTAGCCAAACCCACATCCCAACTTCCTCCCCCAGACTCTGGTGCCTAAAGCCTCCCTTTCCACCTCAGGTTTTTATAGCAGGTGCTCCCTGCCCCTGTGAGGCCATCCCACAGGGGTGTCTTTCACAAACCCTTCTGCTTGGAGATGTTTTAGCCACCTGGGGTGGGATGGCATGGAGCAGGTCCTACCACTGAGTGCCTTTACCAGGGTCAGCCTGGGCTGAGTTCCTGAGATCCAGCTACCTAATCCCAGGGTTGAACCCTCTGCTGTGGCAGACCCCAACCACTGCCCACCAGGCACTAGCTCTCAGTGTGGAGGCTGAGCTGGTGCCTGGCCCCAGTCTTACCTGTGCCTTTAATGCTTCCAGCATCTCAGATGGTGGCTTGGTTCTTTTCTAGCCTTTGTATTGGTTAGAAATTATTTTCTACTGCAGAAGCAGCTGAGCTATGCAAAGAGTATTCCTCTGTCAGTTCCCCACCAACTCCGTAATAAGGATGTTATTAAAACTAGGAAGGAATGACTGCCCTGGGAGAGAGTTTGTGGAAGTGCAAAGAATAAAGGCCTCTCTGTCCCCGGATTCTGACGTTTCCAAAGTGCCTTAAGAGAAAGGAGACAAATGCCCTGAGTGGTAAATTTCTTTGTTAATTAACTTTACTCTGAAAATGAAATTCTACCTTTTCTTTTTTCTTTCTTTTTTTCATTACATTTTTGATCATGTCAAGTATTTGGCTCATCCTCAGAACCGAGGGAAGTACTGCTTCACCCATTCCTCCTTTTGCTGATCTTTTAGTGCTTTCATGGGGCTACCTGGACTCCAGGAACAACCATGGCACAGTTAGGCCTGGATATTTGCCTGGTTCATGAGATGCTGTGGGTGCTCTCTCCTCACTGGGGTTCTAGGGCCCAGGGTTCGGGGAGCCGTTCTTTCACTTGGGAGTTATGACCATGAAGTTGTCATGTGCTGCTGTGCCTTTCTTGGTTTCTGTCCAAGCCGTTGCTGGTGACCCTGTGTGAAGTGGCCTTTGAGAAAGATCATGGGACAGAGATGGCACCGAGGGGTGGGGTAAAGATAATGCCACACTGGCTCTCAGACTGGGCAGGGTCTTTGCTGACCACTGTGCTGGGCCTGGGGGGCTCCACGCAACCAGGATGACAGCTTTTACTTCCTAGAGAACTGTTGTGCTATGTATTTTTGATTTTTTGTGTATGCAAATGTGTGTATTTACCATTGTGTGTGTGTGTGTGTATGTGGAGGGGGGATCTGACCTCGGTGTTTAAAACAGACAAAACTGTATTTTGCCTTTAAAATCCAGTAATATAACGTGAATAAATGACCCTATCTTTGTAACCACAAGTTGTTTCTCTTTTCCTGTTCAAGAGGTTGTTGGCTGTGGTTGGATAGGGTAGGGTCATCTCCTGGGCTATGCTCTACACAGTACATAATCCTCCCTAGAATCAGACATATCCCAATCTAAACCTCATTTTTGTATCTGTGAAATGAGAATAACACATACAAAATTTTTTGATGCTTAAAATTGATGGTGTATCTAAAGCAATGGCCAGTGCCTTACAATAGTAGCTAGTGCCATTTCAAAGTAGGATTTTTATCCCTAGCAGTTCTCTGGCCACTTTCTGCTTTTCTTTAACAATCGTAGAGGACATTTTAAAAAAAATTACCAGCATTGGCTGGTTGCCCATAGTTCAGTGGTTAGGGCAACGGCCACGTGCACCTGAGTCTGCTAAACAAACAAAAAACAGCCAGCTAGGTGTTGTGGCAGGTGCCTGTAGTCCCAACTACTTGGGAGGCTGAGGCAAGAGAATCGTTTGAGCCCAAGAGTTTGAGGTTGCTGTGATGGCACAGCACTCTACCCAGGGTGACAACTTGAGCCTCTGTCTCAAAAATAAAAAAAATTACCAGGATTAGGCCGTGTGAAATGGCTCGTGCTATAATCCTAGCACTCTGGTTAAATAGCCAAGGTGGGAGGATTGCCTTAGCTCATGAGTTCAAGACCAGACTGAGCAAAAGTGAGACCACATCTCTACTAAAAATAGAAAAACTGAGGCAAGAGGATCGCTTGAGACCAAGTTTGAGGTTGCTATGAGCTATAATGCCATGGCACTCTACCCAGCGTGACAGCTTGAGACTCTGTCTCGAAAAAATAAATAAATAAATAAAATTACCAAGATGTTCATATATAGATCTCAGAGCTATTTGTAGAAGGTGCTCACAGTGCAACTTAAGTGGAATTATCCAAAATAAAGTTTGTCATTTTTAGGAAATTTAACCATAAGCTCTAAGGAGTCCTAGTTGTTACTTAGGCATCTACTCAGTAAGCACTGGATCAGATGCCAGCAGCCTCTTATGTGCTGATTGGATTGAATTGGCATTCCTGAAGAAATGGACCAGAGGAAACCAAGGTCCAGGAGAGGTGCCATCCAGGTGAGGGGCCCTGCTGGCATGAAGCCATGAAGGCAGAAATCACCTGGAAAATAGGAACAGGAAGGGCAGCCCCTATAACCACTTCAGGGCCCCCCGGCTGTCTCTATCCATCCATGTGATGGCAGAGGGAGCCCAGAGTTCAGAACTGACCTTTAAACAGGATGACTGGTCCTTTGGTCAAACTCCTACTTTACAGGTGCTAATGAAAAACCAAAATGTTTTTATTTCTCTTGCACCACCACTTTCAGCACTTCACTTTGACCCAGATATGTGGGGATTTCTCTCCACCAAAAAGCAACTCTCCCGTGGACACCAGCTTGGTGTCCTACAAGTTAACTCAATTATAACACTGTCTACCTGGAAATAGCACAGGATCCCACAGGTGGAGGGCTCGGTCTCACAAGATTGCCCCCACCTCACATGCTAGTCACAAGTGACCTGTACTTCTTTTTAAATTTTTCTTTATTTTTTAGAGACATGGTCTTACAATGTTGCCTAGACTGGCCTCAAACTCCAGGGCTGAAGGGATTCTCCAACCTCAGTACTTCCAACAGACCAGCTATAAATCAAGGTTCCCATTATCCCCACCTCAGGATACAGATGAACGGCCAGATGGAGAGATACACCAAGCCAGACGTGCGGGAAGGGGAGAGGAGCTTCCATGCCCTTTCCAGGCGCACCACCCTCCAAGCACCTCCACCTGTTAGGTCGGGTTTTTATGGAGGCTTCATCACATAAGCATCACTAGTTACATAATTGCCCATTGCTGACCTTCAGCCCTGCTCCCCTTCCTGGAGGATAGGGGGTGGGTCTGAGAGTTTCAAAGCTTCTAATCACGGCTTGGTCTTTCTGGTGACCAGGCCCCACCCAGAAACCTACCCAGGGTCACTTCATTAGAACAAAAGTCGCTCCTATCGCCCAGGAAATTCTAAGGCATTTGGCACTCTCTTAGATACCAGGGTCAAAGACCAAAGGTTAACACAAAAGATTCTCCTAGTGCCCTTATTGCTTAGGAAATTATGAGAGTTAGGAGCTCTAGTAAAGTATCTCAAGAATAGAAGAAAAAGTATCCAATGTACTCAGCCCTACTATGAAACTAATTTATGGCTTTCATATGAAAGCTATAATCCAGTTATAACCTAAGAATATGGGGAAGGAGGGGAAGGGAGAGGATGGGCAGAGGGAGGGTGATTGGTGGGACCACACCTATGGTGCATTTTACAAAGGTACATGTGAAACTTAGTAAATGTAGAATATAAATGTCTGAACACAATAACTAAGAAAATGCCAGGAAGGCTATGTTAACCAGTGTGATGAAAATGTGTCAAACGGTCTATAAAACCAGTGTATGGTGCCCCATGATCGCATTAATGTACACAGCTATGTTTAATTAAAAAAAAAAAAAAAAAGAGTTAGGAGCTCTGTGCCAGGAACCAAATATATAGTATATGTTTATTATGTCACCCGCACACAGGACTTTGCAACTGTAAGGCCTGGGTTAAGTAGAGCACACAAAGTGAAAAGTAAGTTCACCCTTCCCTCCCCAAAGGCACATATCCACAGAGATGCACACGCTCACATGTATAACACACGCCTGACACGTGCCTATGAAAAGCCAGCACACCTGGGTTTGGATCCTCAAGATTGAATTACTGCACTAAGAACACTCCTGGCTTATAATAAGCATTGTAAGTGTTATAAATGACTGTTTGATTTTATAAAATGCACGTGGGCACATGTGTTGACATACACCTAAGGACTGCTGTGTACATATTACATAGAGGTACATGAGCATCCCCCCCTCCCAAGTACATGTCTCTTCCTATTTCCTCTTCTGGGGCACATATCTTGAACTTCACTATGTGGCAGATGGGTGGGTGAACCTCACAGTAAGGAACTGTTCCTCCTGTAATTACCCAGGACCTCACCAGTAGTGTTTCCCCCATACCACCAGAGAGAAGGTGTTTAGAATGGCAGCCTTGAGAAGGGAAGGGGTTAATCCCCCTCCATGGGCTCTAAGAGACCAGGAAGGGAGGTAAGATGGAAGGAGACTAAGGATAGTCACTTGGGCTTGGCTGTCCTCAAAAAGTGCTCAGTCTTAGGCTCTGCACCCACAGCTCAGTGAGTAGGGCGCCAGACACATACACTGAGGCTGGCGGGTTCATGCCCAGCCTGGGCCTGCTTAACGACAGTGACAACTGTAATCAAAAAAATAGCCGGGCATTGTGGTGGGCACCTGTAGTCTCAGCTACTCTGGCTGAGACAAGAGAATCACTTAAGCCCAAGAGTTGGAGGTTGCCACGGAGCTGTGATGTCACAGCACTCTACCCAGGGTGACATAGTAAGACTCCGTCTCAAAAAAAAAAAAGTGCTAGTGCGGCGCCTATGGCTCAGTGAGTAGGGCGCTGGCCCCATATGCCGAGGATGGTGGGTTCAAACCCAGCCCCGGCCAAACTGCAACAACAAAAAAATAGCCGGGCGTTGTGGCGGGCGCCTGTAGTCCCAGCTGCTCGGGAGGCTGAGGCAAGAGAATCACATAAGCCCAAGAGCTGGAGGTTGCTGTGAGCCGTGTGATGCCACAGCACTCTACCGAGGGCGGTACAGTGAGACTCTGTCTCTACAAAAAAAAAAAAAAAAGTGCTCTCTCTCTACCCTCTCAGTTTACACAGGACCTGGAGGAACTGAGTCTGGGCCAGGCAGACCCCAGGGATCATGAGAGTGGGTTTGGTGGGTACCAGACCTCCCATATATTACCTCTTTTCACTGGGAGAGTGGTGGGACAGAGTGACCTGTGTGCCAAATCTCTGACCTCATACTGTCCTCATGAGGCAGGGCTGTGGTGCCCAGGAGGTGGCTGTGGAGAGTATGAGTGGAGCCTCCCGGGCGAGGAGTGTTTGCCGCTCCTGACAGAGGCTGGCTGTTGGGTGTAGGAGGGGTGTGGGGGGGAGGGTGAGGAAATAAGAAGTGACCACGTTTTAGGTGGTAACAGGTTTCTACCACACAGCCAGGCTCCTCTCCTCTGGTTTCTTCCAGGAGGTGTGAGTTTGGACATTCCTAGGGGCTGGTTTCTTAGAACTGGAACTTCTTAGCCTGTCAGAAAGGAAATGAGGTTTGTCTGGCTGAGCCAGTCATGCCAGACAAGCCTCATTTCCTTCTTTGGCAGAGTCCCCAGGCAGAGAATGTGGCTGCAGCTTTTGTCTGGACTTCGGGACCTTGTTCTCAGGCTATGTGGTGGAGGAATCTGCTGGGCGTGGTTGTCATGGGCAAGAGGGTCAAAAGACAGAAACCCAGAGCAACGTGGCACTACAAGGAAAAGATGTGTGCCATGGTCACTAAGAGGAGAGACAGGGTACAATGGTGTTATGCTGTATTTGGAGACAGTGTGTGCCACGTCACCAGGCAGGGGAGCCTGACGAGATGGCCAGGGAGAAGCCATATGAGCAATGATCATTACCTCCGGCTCTCTCTGCCTTCCCACTTGCTGCGTGTGTCTGGGCAAGTCAGTTCCCTTCCCTGGCCTTCTGTGCTTTTATTTTATGACGTGCTCTCAGAATCCACCCTTGGCCTCCCCATAGTTCTGCCTTTCCATAGCAGGAAGTGCCTTGGTCTTGAGTTTTCCTCTTATGCCTGAGACTGACTTTTCCTGTGATCTTGAAGGCAGTCACTTTATTTTTGGGACTTCATTTGTAAAACAGCAGGATCAACTCTGCCTGTTCTGTCCCTGCCAGGGCTTCTTTGAGTGTCAACAGAGTAAATTGTTCAAGTTCTACCCAGTGAGATAGGAGGGCGGGATGTCCTTGCTGACTCCATGTCCCTCTTCTGCCTGGTGCCCATCCAGGCTCACGGCAGACTATTCCTTGCCCATGCTGATTGCTGCCCCTCAGATATACTTGTCTTCATTCTTCCTCTCACCTGCTCCCCCTTGAGTTTTTCAAACTCAGACCTCCTGATCATCCCCTACCAAGCTCAGCAGGCTGCAGAGTACCCAGGGACCTGAGGGAGAAGCTCAGGGATGGGGGCAGGTGGCTGAGCCTCTGCTCAGCTCCTGGGGAAAAGGGGTAGGATTAAAGGTAGTGTAGAAGCCACTTTCATACCCAGTTTCCTTTCACTAGACCATCTGCCCTGTGACAAAGAGATCCGGGATTTCTGGACCTTAAGAAGGCTCCCTCCCAGGGGAAATACCAATAAAAGCCACAGTAAGATATATCCATTGGCGGGGCACAGTGGCTCACACCTGTAATCCCAGCACTTGGGAGGCCAAAGCAGGTGGATTGCCTGAGCTTACAAGATCAGCCTGAGCAAGAGCGAGACCCCCGTCTCTAAAAAATAGCAGGGTGTTGTAGTGGGCACCCGGGCTAGTTGGGAGTTTGAGGCAAGAGAATCGCTTAAGCCCAAGAGTTTGAGGTTGCTGTGAGCTGTGACACCACTGCACTCTACTGAGGGCAGAAAAAGTGAGACTCTGTCTCAAAAAAAAAAAAAAGATATATATCAAGATGACTATTAAAAAGAGAAAGAGAGTTGGCAAGGACATACAGAAATTGGAATACCTGTGCATTGCTGGCAAGGATGTAAAATGGTGTAGACACTGTGAAAATGGTATGGCAATTCCTCAAAAAATTAAGCAGAGAATTACTATATGATCCAACAATTCCACTTCTAGGTATGTACCCAAATGAAATAAAAGCAGGGGCTTGAATAGAGATTTGTTCACAGCACTATTATTCACAGTAGCCAAAAGGAAACAACCCGTGTGTCCATCGATGGATGAATAGACAAACAAAATGTGGTATTAACACATAATAGAATATTGTCGAGCCTTAAAAAGGAAGGAAACTCTGATGTATAGTACAACATGGATGAACCTTGAGACATTATGCTAACTGAAATAAGAGAGTCGCGAAAGGAAAAATACCATATAATTCCACTTATATAAGTTATTAAAATAGTCAAATTCATAGAGACAAAGTAGAATTGTGGCTTCTAGGAGCTAGGGAGGGGGAATAGGGAATTATTATTTAACACGTTCACAGTTTAAGTTGGGGAAGATGAAGAAGTTCTGGAAATGGATGACGGTGACGGTAGCACCACAGTATGAATGTACTTAATGCCACAGAACTTTATGCCTAAAAATGGTTAAAATGGGCTTAGTGCTGTGATTCATGCTTGTAATGCCAGCACTTTGTGAGGCTAAGATGGGAGAACTTGAGCTCAGGAGTTATGAGACCAGCCAGAGCAACATAGTAAGACCTTGTCTCTACAAAAAATAAGACAAACTAGGCAGGTATTATGACCGATGCCCATGGTCCCAGCTACTCAGAAGGTTGAGGCAGGAGGATCACTTGACCCCAGAAGTTTCAGGCTGCAATGAGCTATAATAATAGTACTTGACTCTAGCTCAGGCAACATGGCAAAACTCTGTCACCAAAAATAAAATGGTTAAAATGATCAAATTTTGTTATGTATATTTTACTACAATTTGAAAAAATAAAACGAGAAAGCTCACAGTGGTCAAGACTTCACCTTATCTGTTCTACTTTAGAGAGGTCAGAGGATGGTAGTTAGTTGCACCCTCCATCAGGAGACTTGAGAGTGAGATGGGCTACTCATGTGGGACGTGCCACCTGAAGACTGGCAAATCATGGGGACTCAGCTTGGTGGCTGAATCCAGCCTTGCATTCTGCCCCAAATGAATAGCTTTTCAATTGCTACCCTTTTCTAAGACAAATGTTGGACTTCCCTAGGGAGGCTAGGCAGAGTCAGGGCTACAACATAGTTACAACTGTTCCTTTGCCAGGGTTGGCAGAGGAGGCTTAGGTGGAAAAGGTGAAGCCTGGACCCAGTCAGGATCTCAGGACTGGGGCTCTTACTCCCAGAATACCCACTTGGTCCCCACTTACTGTTGGCAGAAGATAGGGGTTGAGCTGGAGGCTTTTAGTGTATGTGCTACCAAAGTGAGCATAAGCTGGAGGCTTTTAAAAGGAAGAAATGACAATCTGGGGTCAGATTATCCCTGGGGATGAAAACAGGGAGAGTCACCTAGACTGGGTCCCCTTGTGTCAGGAAAGAGAGCCTGAGTTTGATATTAGATACTGGAGTTGGGACAGTGGGCCAGACACTCTGAAGTGATGGCACTATGACAGGTGCTGCCACACTGGTACAAGATTTCTAGGAGTGGACTGTAGAAATAACTCTTAGAAAGGGACCTATCCTTGACCCACAATTCAGCATTAGAAATTTATCCTAAGAAAACCATCAAATCTACACCAGGCAGCGTTTGCCCTAATGTTGCTTGTAGCCCTGCAGAATGAGAAGTCCCTTCAGCAAGGGACTATGTTAAATGAGTAAAGTGAGATACATCCAAGCAATTAAGTACAAGGCAACCATTGAGAATGATGAAGTGGATCTATATTTATCGATTGGAAAGAGGTCTTTTAAGAAAAGAAACTACAGAATGGTATTTCCACACATGGCAGGGAAATGTATGAATAATTTAGTGCAGAAATTACTCTGTAATTGTTTGTGGGAGTAGATGAGCAAAAAATTGGAGACGATATTCCCTTCTCTGCACAAATTGGGGCCAGGTTCATGTTCTCAGTGCCCTAAGGGCCTAGGCCTTTGTTAGGAGTGTTGGTCCTGTTGAGAGAACAAGCTGGGGTATACACTGGGGGGAACTGCATTCTGCCTGAAAGCCCTCCAACCCTAGCTGGGAGATGGGGGCTTCCTCCCCTAGGGGAATGTGGAGACCTGAATCCCGTTTACATGTAGTGGGACATGGCTGGCTGTGGGAAGGGACCTGACACAGGCGAGGGGGGCTTCTGGCAATTCTCTGAGATTAAGAAAAATAGTTACGACTTTTTCTGCTGCTCTTTAGTGAGTGCAATTAAAGATTCATGCTTCTTACACTTGTATAATGCAAACACTAAAGAACTGAAGCGGGCGGCGCCTGTGGCTCAGTCGGTAAGGCGCCGGCCCCATATACCGAGGGTGGCGGGTTCAAACCCGGCCCCTGCCAAACTGCAACCAAAAAATAGCCGGGCGTTGTGGCGGGCGCCTGTAGTCCCAGCTACTCGGGAGGCTGAGGCAAGAGAATCGCTTAGACCCAGGAGTTGGAGGTTGCTGTGAGCTGTGTGAGGCCATGGCACTCTACCGAGGGCTATAAAGTGAGACTCTGTCTCTACAAAAAAAAAAAAAAAAGAAAAAGAACTGAAGCAGCAGGGTGGGGAGGGAGCAGTGTGCCCTGCTTAGGGAAGTACGGTATTGGCCTGAGGCACCTGATGGATGAGTGGGGGAGCTGTGAGGAAGGGGAGCCCAGGAGAACATGAGGGGACCCAATTGCCAGTGGATCTTTGGCCCTGAATCCCAGAGTCCTGTTGTTGTGGGAGGACCTGACATCTGGATTTTGATGCAGACCTGAGCCTGGAGCTGTTGGAGACTCATTTCCGGGCCAGATGTGGAATGCTGAACAATGGAGCATTGTTGGAGCCTTCAAAGTACTCCCCGTCTGTGAAGGTGTCCTGTTGCAGTGGTCATCACAGTGACTTCGGTCTCCCTGATGATAGCAGCACAGGAGACAGCCAGCCCCAAGGCCCCTGGTCTCTCATTCCCAGCTTCACCCACAGCAGCCTGTGGTGAGGAATGGAGGGTGCAGATGGACTGGGTGTAATCCCTCACCTATGCTCACCCCTTATGAGCACACTCAGCCTACTCCCACCTGCTCTGTGTTGTTCATTACATAATCCCCATTATGGGGCACTCAGGCTCAGAGAGGTCACATGACTTGTACAAGGTCACAGACAGCTTGTGTCTGACCCAGACCTCCTGAGTCCCAGGCCAGGGCTCCGGCCACTGGACCATGATTCGGCTCCTCATCCAGTCTCACAAGCCCTTCCTTCAGCACCCAGTGTCTGACCTCCGCAGCATTGCTGAGAGAAGTGCAGCCTACAGCCAGGGCTGGACCTAAGAGCACCCCTTGGGTGCAATTGCCCGTGTTTTGTTTTGTTTTATTTTCCTTTTACAGTTTTAGGGGACTTGGGAACCTGGTAAACCTAGCAGCAGCAGCTCCGTATATTCAAGGCATCAGTGTTGTCTTTATCTGGGAGATGTATAGGGATGGTCAACACTAAAATTTAAATTATTCACAAGGATCCATGGATGTCTGATGCGTGGGGAAGAATGGGGAAGGGAGTCCCCTGGGAGTTGAGAATTCATGCAGACCTGAATAAATGTTTTCTGCCTCTGGAAATATCACTCTGAAGAGCATCAATTAGTCCTTGGTTTACAAACAACATAGGTTCTTCAGCCTCCTGTACCTGTCCCTGCCCTGGGCCAACATTTGCTGACTGGGAGGGCTCAGTACTATCTTCCCTAAGGATGTGGGAACCTAGTTGGGCAGGGGGAGAGATAGGATCTTCCAATAAGGCCTGGATCCCTCAGCTTTCCTTTTCCTCCCCCTCTATGGATCCCTTTCACAAAGGAATGTCATGGCCACTCTATTCCAAAAGTTCCTGTGAGTTCCCGGCCAAAGGCATTTTCCTAAGTGAAGCCAGGGGCTGTGGTTTGTTTTGTTGACTCATGATTTTTAAGCAGACTGAACCAAAAATTCTAAAAAGCAGGGTGTTGGGTTTAACTTCATCAATTCCAGACCTCAATGATTTATGTTACATGTGGTTTGCTCTGGATAGACGCTGACCTAGCCACATGAGACCATGGAATGGGGAGAGAAAAATTGCATGCTGAGGACTGGAGAATTCCCCCACCTCCACCAACGTGTCTGTGGGGCAAGCTGAGACGCAAGCTGGGCTGCTTCTACCAGCCCTGAATCCTCTGCTGCTGACTCAGACGCTGCGCATTTCTCACAGGCCCTGGGCTTGGAGGGTGAGTCTGGCTGACAGAGCTTAGCCCTGCTGACTCCCAGGGTCTGTGGGTACTCTTCCTGTCTTGGACTTATCTTGTCTTGCAGTTGCACTGCCCACAAACTCTAGGAGACTGTCCCAGAGCTTTTCATGGGAATCAAGGCCTTCCAGGCCCTTCCCTGGCCCCTCTCCCACCTTGAGGTGAGAAAATATCCTAGCACGCTACTGGGGATGCCTCACTTCTGGGAAATGGAGGCAGTAGAGGGAGCTGAGGAAGCCCTGGACGGGGAGACTAGGGGTAAAATCCCTGGTGACCAAGGCAGATCATCTCTCATTGGATTCCATCTAGAACCTGGGTGGGGAGACTGTGAGGGCCCTTCAGAGCTGCCAGCTTATGGTTCTAAGAAAACACTTCAAGATGTACCTAATACAGAACTCCCATCCTCCCTTGAGGCCTCAAGACCAGAAACAAAGATCCGCTTTGTTGATCAAGGAAATTGACAAGGAGGAAGGGAGGGAGGAAGCAAGTTCAGTGCTGGCAGTTCCAAGGAACCCTACTCCCCAGAGGCCTGGCCTAGAGGCTGAGGGAACTAGGCCTTTGCTGCCTATTTTCTTGGAAGGCCCTATTGCTTTTCCTTCTTCAGTATGCCTCACCCCCTGGACCAAAGCCACTGAAACACAAAGTTCTGCTTACAAAGTGAAACTCAAAACTTGTCCCGAGGGTCTTTACTGGCCTAGCTCCTGCTTTCTCCCAAACTGCCTGATCCCCAGGGAACTTCAGAGCATTTGGCCTCTCAAAGTGCTCTGAGAGGATTCTAGCCCTGGGCACCTGGGCTGCAAGGTCCTGTTTGAGTCCCCCTGCCCATAGCAAACCAAGGAGCCGTTCTTTTAAGGGGACTTGGAGCGCAGATGCCAGTTGCACTGTATTAGAGAGGGGGGCGACCCACCATGGCCTTTTAGGCTGTCAGCCAAGGCCACACTGCTTGGAAGGCAGTTGTTATCTCAATAACCACAGCCTCACCAACAGGTACTCACTGCACTTCCTGAGTTACAGGGCACTTCCATAACGCGGGGGACCTATTGCTTGCAACAGTTTGGAAGGTGACAGGGTGGTTGACAGAGTATAAGGGTATAGATTTTAGAGCCAGATACATTTGGCTTGGCTTTACCACATAGCCATTGTGGGACTTAAGGCTAATTGCTTTTTCCCATACAGATAACCAAGGATCCCAGTACATTTGTTGAAAAGACTGTGGTCTAATAGCCGGGCGTTGTGGCGGGCGCCTGTAGTCCCAGCTACTCGGGAGGCTGAGGCAAGAGAATCGCGTAAGCCCAAGAGTTAGAAGTTGCTGTGAGCCGTGTAACGCCACGGCACTCTACTGAGGGCCGTACAGTGAGACTCTGTCTCTACAAAAAAAAAAAAAGAAAAGACCGTGGTCCTGGGCTGGGTGTGGTGGCTCACGCCTGTAATCCTAGCACTCTGGGAGGCTGTGGGTTTGGGGTGGGGGTGCTGGAGGTGGGGGGTTGGGGGGTGCTTGAGCTCAGGAATTCAAGACCAGCTTGAGCAAGAGCAAGACCCCACCTATACTAAAAATAGAAAAACTAGCAAGGCTGTGGTGGTGAGTGCCTGTAGTCCTAGCTACTCAGGAAGCTAAGGCAAGAAGATTACTCAAGCCCAGGAGTTTGAGGTTGCTGTGAGCTATGATGCCATGGCACTTTACCCAGGGCAACAGAGTGAGACTCTATCTCAAAAAAAAAAAAAAAAGACTGTGGTCCTTTCCCCACTGTTCTGCAGTGTTACCTTGGTGATAAGCAAGTGTTCATACATGTGAGGGCTGTTTCATGTGGGCTCTATTCCTCTATTCTAGTTCATTGCTGTATCTGTCTTTGTACCACTACTACACTGTATTAATTAGAATACCTTCAAGTCTCACACCAACAGCCAGTTCCCACCCAGCTACAGATGCCATGTCTAATTGTCTCAGTGCGACAAGGAAACGTACGTTGCTAAGAGATGACCTGTCTGGGCAAGGAATGGCACAGGCCCTGCCTGAAGTGTGAGAAATGTGGAAAGATGCTGACCTCTGGGGGGCACTCTGAGCATGAGGCAAGCCCTATTGCAACCACCCTTTCTACTCTTTCATGTTCTGGACCAAAGGCTTTGGGCCTGGTGGAGCTGAGAATCACACTTTCAAGTAAACCCAGGTTTCAGACCCTGTCCCCTGCCACCTGCTCAGGCAGGCCACTCACTGTTCAGGCAGATGCAAGGGTTCACCCAGACACCAGGACTTCCTTATACGCCTCATGTCTTCAATAAACTTCTAACACTTGGAAAAAAAAATTAGTATACCTTCCTTTTTTCTTTTTCTTCTTTTTTGAGACAGAGCCTCAAACTATCACCCTGGGTAGGGTGCCGTGGCGTCACAGCTCACAGCAACCTCAAACTCCTGGGGTGTAAGCGATTCTCTTGCCTCAGCCTCCTGAGTAGCTGGAACTGTGGGCGCCTGCCACAATGCCCGGCTATTTTTTTTTTTTTCTTTGTAAAGACAGCGTTTCACTTTATCGCCCTCAAGTAGAGTGCCATGGCGTCACACAGCTCACAGCAACCTCTAACTCCTGGGCCTAGGCGATTCTCCTGCCTCAGCCTCCTGAGTAGCTGGGACTACAGGCGCCTGCCACAATGCCCAGCTATTTTTTTGTTGCAGTTTGGTAGGGGCCGGGTTTGAACCCGCCACCCTCAGTATATGGGGCCGGCGCCCTGCTCACTGAGCCACAGGCGCCACCCAGCCTGGCTATTTTTTGGTTGTAGTTGTCATTGTTTGGCAGGCCCGAGCCAGATTCAAATCCGCCAGCTCTAGTGTATGTGGCTGGCGTCTTAGCCACTTGAGCTACAGGCGCCACCAGTATACCTTCTTAATTATTTTTTTCCTTTCATTTAAATCTTTTCTGTTTATGGGTATCTTGCATTTCCATATGAATTTTATAATGAGTTTGTCAAGATCCATAAAAAATAGTCACGTGCGGTGGCTCATGCCTTTAATCCTAGCACTCGGGGAGGCCAGGGTGGGTGGATTGCCCCAAACTTACAGGTTTGAGACCAGCCTGAGCCAGAGGAGACACCTGCCTCTAAAAAAGTGAAACTGTCTTAGAAAAAAGAAAAGATGGAGACTTTATATCTTTTGTATCAGCTGGATGGAGTTGGAACACATTCTTTTTAGTGAAGTATCACAAGAATGAAGAAGCAAGTATCCAATGTACTCAATTCTAATATGGGGCCAGTAGACAATCTAATACATGCCCACACAAGAGAAAAACTCAAATCAATTCGTGGTGGCAGGTGGGGGAATAAGTGATCTGGGAGAAGGGAGGGGAAAGAGGGATGGGTGTGCTCTCACTTAATGGGCACAATGTTAGGGTGTATAGGGCACATACACCCTAACACATCTCTTGGGGGCAGGACACAATTATAAGAGGCACTTTACCTAACAAATGCAAACATTGTAATCTAAATTCTTTGTACCCTCAATTAACCTGAAACAATAAAAAAAAAGATTTTCTTTTTGTCACCAGCTTTGAGAAACTTTTCTATGATGTGGCCAGGTGTTTGGATTTCTGGGACTTCTTGAATCTGTGACTTGATGTTGTCTGTTTTGGAAAGTCTTCAGCCATTAACCCTTTAAAGTTTTTTTCTATCCTGTTACCTCTCTCTTCTGTCTTACCTGAATGTGGATTACAAACATGTTGGAACTTCTCATCACACTCTTTATAAATCATTTCCTATCTTCTGTATTTTCAATACTTTTGTCTCTTCACACTTATTTCTTGTTATTTATATATATGGGTTTTTTTAGAGATAGAGTCTCACTTTATTTTATTTTTTATTAAATCATAGCTGTGTACATTAATGCAATTATTTATTTATTTATTTATTTTTTGAGACAGAGCTTTAAGCTGTCGTCCTGGGTAGAGTGCCGTGGCATCACAGCTCACAGCAACCTCTAACTCCTGGGATCAAGCGATTCTTCTGCCTCTGCCTCCCAAGTAGCTAGGACTACAGGCGCCCACCACAATGACCGACTATTTTTTGGTTGCAGCCATCATTGTTGTTTGGCAGGCCCGGGCTGGATTCGAACCCACCAGCTCAGGTGTATGTGGCTGGCGCCTTAGCCACTTGAGCTACAGGCTCTGAGCCCAGAGTTTCACTTTTATCGCCCTTGGTAGAGTGCTGTGACGTCACAGCTCACAGCAACCCCCAACTCCTGGGCTTAGGTGATTCTCTTGCCTCAGCCTCCCAAGCAGCTGGGACTACAAGTATCTGCCACAATGCCCAGCTATTTTTTTTATTGCAGTTTGGCTGGGGCTGGATTCGAACACGCCACCTTCTATATATGGGGCCAGCGCCCTACCCACTGAGCTACAGGCATCACTCTATTTCTTGTTATTTTTTCTGACTTCTTTTGGAGTTCATGAATTCTCTCTTTAGTTTGTTAAATCAACCGGTAAACTTATACATGATATCTTCTATTGATTATTATACCGGTATACATTGGAGGTATTGTGGATTCAGTTCCAGACCAGTACAATAAAGAGACTATTGCAATGAAGTGAGTCACACAAGTTTGTTTCTCAGTGCATATGAAAGTTATGTTTATACTACAGTCTATTCAGTGTGCAGTGGTATCAAGTCTAAAAAACAATGTACATGGCTCGGCACCTGTAGCTCAGTGAGTAGGGTGCCAGCCATATACACCGAGGCTGGCGGGTTGGAGCCTGGCCCAGGCCTGCTAAACAACAATGACAACTGCAACAACAACAACAACAAAAACAACATACTGGGCTGTGCCTGTGGCTCAGTAGGTGGGATGCTGGCCACATATAACGAGGGTGGCGGGTTCAAACCCGGCCCCAGCCAAACTGCAACAAAATATAGCCAGGCATTATGGCAGGCGCCTGTAGTTCCAGCTGCTTGGGAGGCTGAGGCAAGAGAGTCGCCTAAGCCCAGGAGTTGGAGGTTGCTGTGAGCTGTGATGCCACAGCACTCTACCGAGGGTGACAAAATGAGACTCTGTCTCTACAAAAAAAGAAAAACACACAAAAAAATACATACCTTTATTTAATTAATTAATTTATTTAATTTTTGTTTAAATTAATTAAACAAACTGGCTGGTCTCAAACCTGAGAGCTCAGGCAATCCACCTGTCTGGGCCTCCCAAGTGCTAGCCATTGAACCAACCCATATCTTGATTTAAAAATACTTCCTTGTTGGGCGGCGCCTGTGGCTCAGTGAGTAGGTCTCCGGCCCCATATGCCGAGGGTGGCGGGTTCAAACCCAGCCCCGGCCAAACTGCAACAAAAAAATAGCCGGGTGTTGTGGCAGGTGCCTGTAGTCCCAGCTGCTCGGGAGGCTGAGGCAAGAGAATCGCTTAAGCCCAAGAGTTAGAGGTTGCTGTGAGCCGTGTGACGCCACGGCACTCTACCCGAGGGCGGTACAGTGAGACTCTGTCTCTACAAAAAAAAAAAAAAAAAAATACTTCCTTGTTAAAAAATGCTGATGTAGAGATACAAAGTGAGCACATGCTATCGGGAAAATGACTCCAATAGATTGCTCCAGGCAGGGCTGCCATAATTTGTTAAAACTGAAATATTTGTGAAGAACAATAAAGCAGGGCACAATAAAACAAAGTATGCATGTGTTTTTAGTTTTTGAATTTTCATTTAGATACTTTTTATTGTTCCCAGTCCTTTGCTGAAATTCTCCTTCTTGCCTTTGAGCATGGTAAACGTGGTTGCTTTAAAGTGTATTTGTTATAATTTCAATATTTGGAACCCCTGTAGAGTTATTTCTATTGTTCTTGGTAATTTTCATTCACTCTGTATTACTGCTTATGGGCCCGACACTGTATCTGCAAACTACAACGCAAAAACTTGTTTATGGTAATCATTTGGGGCCTATGATGTCTTTGTTCAGAAGGGCTTTAAGTTTGCTTCTGCCAGGTTCTCTGGAGTCACTAGTATTCTAGAATGACCTTATTCCAATTTCAGGGATTGAGATGATTTAAAGTTGACTCCTGGGAGGGTCTGTCTACTTTCTGATTTATCCTTACTTACTTCTTTTTTTTTTTTTTTTGGAGAGACAGAGTCTCACTGTATCACCCTCGGGTAGAGTGCCGTGGCATCACACGGCTCACAGCAACCTCTAACTCTTGGGCTTATGCGATTCTCTTGCCTCAGCCTCCCAAGCAGCTGGGACTACAGGTGCCCGCCACAACGCCCGGCTATTTTTGTTGTTGTTGTTGTTGCAGTTTGGCTGGGGCAGGTTTGAACCTGCCACCCTCGGCATATGGGGCCGGCGCTCTACTCACTGAGCCACAGGCGCCGCCCTTACCCTTACTTCTAAGGTTTAGTCTTTCAGGATCTCAAGCCAAGGTAGATTTATCAGGCCTCCTTATTTTGGCTATCTCTGTCTAATCCCTGTCTCCCTGTTCAAAAAGCCATCTCTTCTTCTTGGTCATTCGTTCAGGCAATGACAAATACTCCTCAGGGAATAAGTAGTCCCAATTTGTTACCTCTTCTGTGTCTGTAAGCACACTTATTTTCCAATTGTCCTCAGTGGGAGGGCTGCGCCAAATTGCAAGAAGTGAAACATTCTTTAACTTTTTGAGCTTCAAAACTTGTAGATGAAAACCTACGTGTGCCTGTTGGATTTGGCAACATGGAGATCATCACGGCATAAGAAGGCTTTGTGGAATGGTAGAGATGAAAATCAGGTTGGCATAGGGTAGGAACAAATAGGATGAGGGAATAGAAGTAATAGTTGGGGGCAACTTTTCCTAAAATAAAGAAAAGCAGAGAAGTCACGTAGGATATGAAGCATGAGATGGGTCAAGGAAGAATTTTAAGAGTGAGAGGCCAGGCACAGTCGCTCATGCCTGTAATTCCAACATTTTGGGAGACCAAGGTGGAAGGATCACTTGAGTCCAGGAATTTGAGACTATCCTGGGCAACATAGCAGAACTTGTCTCTATGAAAAATTAAAAAAAATTAGCTGAGAATTGTCACATGCACCTATAATCTCAGCTACTCAGGAGGCTAAGACAGGAGGTTCACTTCAGCCCAGGAATTTGAGGTTGCCGAGAGCTATGATTATTCCACTGTGCTATAGGTTTGGTGACAGAGCAAGACCATGCCTCTAAAAAAAATTTTTTTTTAAATAAGATAGTGGCTTGGCACAGTGGCTCAAACTTGGGAGACTGGCCGGCAGATCGCCTGAGCTCACAAGTTCAAGACCAGCTTAAGCTAGGTGAGACCCCACCTCTAAAAATAGCCAAGTGTTGTGGCATGTGTCTGTAGTCCCAGCTACTTGGGAGACTTGAGACAGAGAATCTCCTGAGTCTAAGAGTTTGAGGTTGCTGTGAGCTATGATGCCACAGCATACTACCGAGGTGACAAAGTGACTCTATCTCAAAATGTATATATACATACATACACATATACACACCCATATATGTATGTGTATATATATATATGTAAAATAAAAAAATATTTAAGAAAAAAAGAGAAAGATAGGGGCATGTGTGTATGTCTATGGGAATGCTGGTGCTGATACATATATTCCCCATCCTCATGACAGGTATCTTTCTCATAGCAAATTAGCAGCTTTCGGCCAGGTGCAGTGGTTCACGCCTGTAATTCTAGCACTCTGGGAGGCCAAGGAGGGTGGATTGCCTGAGCTCAGGAGTTTGAGACCAGGCTGAGCAAGAGTTAGATCCTGCCTCTAAAAACAGCCAGGTGTTGTGGCAGGCACCTGTAGTCCCAGCTATTTGGGAGTCTGAAGCAAAAGAATTGCTTGAGCCCAACAGTTGGAGGTTGCTGTGAGCTATGATGGCACAGCACTCTATGAAGGGTGACAAAGTGAGACTGTCTCAAAAAAAAAAAAACCAACAAAACAGTTAGCTTTCTATGGCTTCCTTATAGTGAGTGGTGTTTTAATTAGATAAGGCACCGTCCATGGGCCCAGCTCTAGCCAGCCTTTCTTATTACATCCACAGTCATTTTCATTTGGTTCTCTTTTCACTCCTGCACTATCCTTAGTCCTAGGTCAAGCTCCCATCCCCTCGTAACTGATCTGACGCTCCTGAATGAGTTTGCTGCCATCAGGGCCATCAGTTTCTAGCCCCTTCTATATGCAGCTACTAGAGCCATTCATATTATTATGTGCTAGGCATTATTCTTGGTGTTGGGAATTCTGACGTGGAAATTTAATGTGTCATTCTCCTGGCCTGCTTAGTAATGCCTCTTGGCTGCCCATTTTCCTCTGACTAAATCTTCAGTTTCTAACTTGCCTTCCCAGTTTCACCCTTCTCATCTTTTGCCCAGGCTGGAGTGCAGTGGCATGATCATAGCTCCTCATAACCTTGAACTCTTGAAGGACCCTGAAATGATCCCCTACTTTAGCCTCCCGGGTAGCTGAGAGTACAGGCATATGTCATAATCTTGGATAATTTTTTTAAAATTTCTTATAGTGACAAGGTCTTGCTAAGTTGCCCATGCTGTTCTCAAGCTCAAGTGAGCCACATTCCGAAGTGCTGGGATTACAGTGTGAGCAGCATGCCCAGTCCCCTCTCTGCCTTGACTCTCCTCTCCACCAGGCTGCCATGTGAGGTAAGGCTGACCTGTCTGGGAAAAGATGCCTGGGTTGCAGACAGTGGGGGCTCTGAGTGTCAAGGCTTGAATACTCAGTCTGGCCAACCAGTCCCAGTGGCACCCTGTGTCTCAGCAGGCTCTGTTTCCCTTGGCTGAGATCCCCTGGGGCAGCATTTAGGCCAAAATTTCAGTTCTAGGGAGACAAAGGTAAGAGCAGATACTCTGAAGTGGTGAGCCAGGGCTGTGCTGTGCCAGGGCCTTTGTTTCTAACTTGGGAGAGGCTTCATGTTTCTGCCCTTTTTCTAAGAACTATGGATATGCCACGTGGGCACCACAGTGGCCAGAGTCAATAAGAAAGACAATACCCGGGGGAAAATCTTACTCCCTTAAGTCACAGGATTATGGGGTGCGTATACGCATTAAAGTTTCCACGTCTATCATATGATTTTACGTGTCTCTATACATGTATTTCTTAGCTGTGTATGTGCATGTTCCTGTGTGTATACCTTCCTGGGACAGTATCTGGGGGTGGGTGTGGGCGGGGGGCAGGGTTTGTACTGTGTCCTGTACCCTGCATGCTTGTCTGTATTCTGTGTCTGGGTATATCTGCTATGTCTGTGTATGTTTCTATGCCTCTCTGTTTATATGTATTTAGCTCCCAAATTCTATGATTTCCTCCACTCTAACGTTTTCCCTTCACTCTACTCCAGCCATTCTTTGTGGTCATCTGTCGTTAGTAAGAAGGGCTCTACTTTAAAAGGCCCCCTTTTTTGTGTGTGTGAGAGGTAATATGTTTGTTGTTTTGTTTATAGCCACTTGGTTATGTAATTTATTACACAGGAAAAGACAACAAATATTAAATACATTCTTCCCCTCCAAAGCTGTCCCTGTGTCCCTGTCCGAGACAGAGTCCTGGGTGGGAGAAAACCACAGCCTGAGTCTGATGGCATTCAGGATAGGAATCTGAAGCTGAAGAATTTAAGGATGTTATGAGACCAGATCTTTAAAATCCAGCTCAGGGACAATTCTCACTCATGTATTCATTTAATAAATATTAATGTTTATGAATGCCCACCCTGTACTTATGCATTCAGCAAAGTACTGGAGATAGAAGGGTGAGTAAAAACAGCCCTGGTTCCTCAATCACAGGCTTCTCTAAGAATATCCCTGTCTGAGCCCTGTCCTGCTCTGTTATCAAAATCTGATATTTCAGGCTCTGACTTACTCTTCTCTCTATTCAGCTCTCTCACAGATACCTGACTATCTCCAAACCTGTCTTCCACCTCACTGAGGCCTCCAGTCTTTCAGGGCACCACATGCCTTTTAGCCTTGACCTCAAAATGTAGGCCTTCAATAGTTCTCACCATCCTCAGTGTCCTAACTTCCTTCTCCTATAGGCTCACGCAGCAAATCCCTAACAATGCTGTTGAGACTTGCTGGAGAAAAATCATTTGTGGCTAGCTGAATGAATCCATCTAAAATTTATCACCTGTATTCACAGCTGGGGAATCCTCTACCTGATACACTCCTAAATACGGTTATTCCTTTTCCAGTTGCACCCTCTTTCCCCACCCCAGGTGTTGTGGTTGATCTCAGCACAAAGACCTTGCCTTCATACCACCTCATAGAAAACACTCTGAGGTTGGCTCAGCGCCTATAGCTCAAGCGGCTAGGGTGCCAGCCACATACACAGGAGCTGGTGGGTTCGAATCCAGCCCAGGCCTGCCAAAACAACAATGATAACTACAACCAAAAAAATGGCCAGGCATTGTGGTGGGTGCCTGTGGTCCCAGCTACTTGGGAGGCTGAGGCAAGAGAATCACTTAAGCCCAAGAGTGTGAAGTTGCTGTGAGCTGTGACATTATGGCACTCTACCCAGGGCAACAGCTTGAGACTCTGTCTCAAAAAAAAGAAAAAAAAAAAAAAAAACCCAAACACCCTGAGGTTAATGGGCGTGACTTCCTCCATTTCCTGCCCCCTCCTACCTCTAAATGTGTCTGTAGCTGTGCCCTTTCTCATCTTCTTTGCTCTGTCTTGGTGTCCTTCCTCATATTCAAGGCTAGATTCTCCAAAAAGAATCCATCTCAGTTCTCCTTTGTCAGCACTCTTTTAATCAAAAATGACAGAATAGCAACCCAAACCACTTGAAAGTGACACAAAGGGATCTTTTACTAGCTCACAAGACTAAGACATCCAAAGATGTACTCTTTTTAGGAACAGCTAGACCCAGGGTGCTACTTGGACAATGTCTCACTTCTGTATTCCAGTTCCCTAATCTGCAAAATGGGATATTAATAGTCCCTACCACACAGCGTTTTTTGTGAGGACGAAAAGCAGTCAGAAACCCAGAAACAGTACCCTTGGTGGTTTCCATCTCTCTTTTTCTCTGCAGCCTGCCTTTCTCTGCTTCCCAGTCACATAACAGGGATCACCCACATCCCCCAAGGATACTGGGCCAGTTAGAACTAGAATATTTTGATCACAGTTCTTTTTTTTTTTTTTTTTTGTAGAGACAGAGTCTCACCTTATCGTCCTTGGTAGAGTGCTGGGGCATCACACAGCTCACAGTAACCTCCAATCCTTGGGCTTAGGCGATTCTCTTGCCTCGGCCTCCCGAGTAGCTGGGACTACAGGCGCCTGCCACAACACCCAGCTATTTTTTTGTTGCAGTTTGGCCGGGGCTGGGTTTGAACCCGCCACCCTCGGCATACGGGGCCGGTGCCCTACCCGCTGAGCCACAGGCGCCGCCTTGATCACAGTTCTTAATACCCAGGGGAGAGAATCCAATCAGCTTACCTTGGGTCAGTGTCCACCAATGAGCTATTTGTATATATACAAATGTCCACCAATGAGCTATATGGTGGGAAGAAAAAAACCCGATAAAGTGCAGCTGTTAGTGGCCCACTCATAGGAGTACTTAAAATGCCTCAGGGAGAAAAGGAAATCATGAGCTCCCCAGACACCCCCAAACTGTTCATTGTCATTAGAGAATGGAGAATGCCAGTCTCTTCCAATGGTAGGGATAATATGGGGAATGAGGGTGGAACCTTCCCCTCAGTCCAGTTAAAGAAAAGCCATACATCCCAAATACACAAGTTTAGGATTTATTCTGTCCCTAGAATCCCTGGAGGTTGTAGAAAAGTAGTCTGGGTAAGGAGATCAGAGATGCCATTTAAGAAAAATGACAACTGGGTGGCGCCTGTGGCTCAGTGAGTAGGGCGCCGGCCCCATATGCCGAGGGTGGTGGGTTCAAACCCAGCCCCGGCCAAACTGAAACAACAAAAAAATAGCCGGGCGTTGTGGCGGGCGCCTGTAGTCCCAGCTTCTCCGGAGGCTGAGGCAAGAGAATCACATAAGCCCAAGAGTTAGAGGTTGCTGTGAGCTGTGTGACGCCATGGCACTCTACCGAGGGCAGTAATGTGAGACTCCGTCTCTACAAAAAAGAAAAAAAAGAAAAAGGACAACTGTGGGAAATTCTTGTGGTGAAAGTACAGGAATCCTCTGCGGCTTGTCTGGCCCCGCCCTGTGGATTCTGTTTGTGCAGGTCCCAGATCAAAGGTGTACTGAAGGATGCCTCTAGAAACCACAAGTGCTAACAAGTCATGATGTGAGGAACTGGCTTCCCAGTCAAGCAACAGCCTTGTGGGAAGAACCTTTTCTGTATAAACAAAAGAGCTGCTGGTTCCATTGCAGCTTTGTGCAGAGGCTGAATTTGCCAACAGGACACAGAGAACACCGACCAGACATCAGTCAGCTCCCACCAGGTGGCACATGAGTGTGTACAAGTCCGCTGGTGACAGAACCATCACACTAAAGAGGAGAGCAGTCCCATACAAAACTGAGCAGTATTTAATTTCTTATTGTGTTAAGAAACATAAACAATTGAAGAACTTTTTCTTAATATATAATAACAACAAGCAATCTCAGTGATTACTATATGACAGGCCCTGTTCTCAGTGTTTTGTATGTATTAGTTCATTTACCCCTTATAACTTAGAACTCAAATCCTGCCATGAGCAGGTAGAATTGTGTGATAATGTTTCTCTACATTTTGCATTATTATCGCGTTAGATGAAATTGGTCTAGTTTAATAGGAAGTAAAGCCAACTTTTTGCTCGTTCTTTTCACTCAAATATTGATCCTGCCTTCTACTGTACTTCTTTTGCCCATGGGAATAGATCTCTTTTCCCTCCACCCTGATTCCTTGATCACCAGACACCTGAACTTTGGGTTTACAGTGGTAGTTTTTCTGTGGCCATCCTGCCCTCTGCTGGATGAGAGAGGTGAACTGCAAGTATGTGGACTTTTGGGAAGGGGCCAACTTTTCAGAAAGGGGGCACAATGAGGAGAGGAGGTTTCCTTCAGGGTCACTCTAGGCCATTTGGTCACTAGAAATCTGGTCTGGAAGGCTCTGACCCAGCCACCGAATACTAGGTGGGCGGACTCCTGGTGAGTAAAACTGCCCAGCTTAGAGGTTATGTCTCCGTGTGTGCCTATTTGAGTCTCTTTATCTGTGTACGGATGGAGAGATATAAAAGAGAGATCTCATTTGTCTAGTGTTGAAAACAAAATTTCCTTGAGAAATTGATCTTTAGCAATTGGGTACAAGAGATCGGCAAGTGGACAAAAGCTCATCCTTTCGGATATGGATAGGGTATGGAAATTGACGTTTTATACAAGCAGGGCTACAGAAGACATATATAAGCAACTAGTTTAGGGGAGAAAAACCAATCCCAGCAAGTAAAGATTGCAGTTTCATTACACACGGTAATAAAAACTCTCTGCTATTATAGAGGAAAAATGGATGAAGAGGCTGGGCTCATGCCTGTAATCCTAGCACTCTGGAGGGCCAAGGTGGGTGGATAGCCTGAGCTTATGGGTTCGAGACCAGCCTGAACAAGAGCAAAACCATGTCTCTACAAAAAGAAAAATGGGCCAGGCATTGTGGCAGGCACCTGTAGTCCCAGCTACTCAGGAGGCTGAAGCAAGAGGATTGCATGAGTCCAAGAGATTGAGGTTGCTGTGAGCTCTGAAGACTCCACTGGCACTCTACCCAGGACAACAGAGTGAGACTCTGTCTTAAAAAAAAAACAAGTTTTATTTCTTAAGAATGGTGTCCACAGGGCGGCGCCTGTGGCTCAGTGAGTAGGGCGCCGGCCCCATATGCCGAGGGTGGCGGGTTCAAACCCAGCCCCGGCCAAAACTGCAACAAAAATAAAATAGCCGGGCGTTGTGGCGGGTGCCTGTAGTCCCAGCTGCTCGGGAGGCTGAGGCAAAAGAATCGCGTAAGCCCAAGAGTTAGAGGTTGCTGTGAGCCGTGTGATGCCACGGCACTCTACCCGAGGGCGGTACAGTGAGACTCTGTCTCTACAAAAAAAAAAAAAAAAAAGGAATGGTGTCCACAATTTCATGATGTGATTGACGTGAATGCATAAACCACAGGCACAGCAGCAAATATCAAGCTCTGTCTCTTTTTATTTGGCTCAGGCTGGTCTCGAACCCGTGAGCTCAGGCAATCCACTTGCCTTGGCCTCCGAGAGTGCTAGGATTACAGGCATGAGCCACCACGCCCAACCTGTCAAGCTCTGACTTGTAACAGATCACTATGTAATAGTGATTTTCTCAAGCAGCAGAGAAAATCTCAAGAGATGCAGACAGAGAACATTTTTTTTTTTTTTTTTTTGTAGAGACAGAGTTTCACTTTATCGCCCTTGGTAGAGTGCCGTGGCGTCACACAGCTCACAGTAACCTCCAACTCCTGGGCTTAGGTGATTCTCCTGCCTCAGCCTCCCGAGTAGCTGGGACTACAGGCGCCTGCCACAAAGCCCGGCTATTTTTTTCTTGCAGTTTGGCCGGGGCCGGGTTTGAACCCGCCACCCTCCGTATATGGGGCCGGCGCCCTGCTCACTGAGCCACAGGCGCCGCCCAGACAGAGAACATTTTACACCCTCTTCCCAGGCTTTCCTTCTTTTTAATTTAGAGGCAATTTTTTTTTCTCCAAAATTAGAATTATTAGGGATTAAATTTTTCCACATCAGTTAATTTTGCAGATAACTGACTTTTGTATTTTCAGGTATTGTAACTTTTCTTCTTGATTTTTTTTTCTTTTTTGAAACACGGTCTCTCACCCAGTGAAGTGGTTTGGTCATAGCTCAGGACAACCTTCAACTCCCAGCACATTACCGTACCTGGCTAATTTTTAGTTTTTATTTTTGTAGAGAGGCAGTCTGGCTACATCCCTCAGGCTGTTCTCAAGCTCCTGGGCTCAAGTGATCCTCCCACCTTGGTCTCCCAAAGGGATTACAGATGTGAGCCACCAAGCCAGCCCTTTTTATATATTTGTTTGTTTGCTTTTGTTTTGAGACAAGTGTCTCACTTTGTTGCCCTTGGTAGAGTGCCACGGCGTCATAGCTGACAGCAACCTCAAACTCTTGGGCTCAAGCGATTCTCTTGCCTCAGCCTCCCACATAGCTGGGATTTACAGGTGCTTGCCACACATCTGGCTATTTTTAGAGACGAGGTCTCATTCTGGCTTAGGCTGGTTTCGAACCCATGAGTTCACACAATCCACCCACCTTGGCCTCCTAAGTACTAGGATTACAGGCGTAAACCACTGTGCCCTGGCTACCCTTCTTATATATATTTTTTTTAATTTTAGTTTTGCCGGGTGCAGTGGCTCACGCCTGTGATCCCAGCACTGTGGGAGGCTGAGGAGGGAGAATTGCTTGAGCTCAGGTTTGAGACTCGCCTGAGCGACAGTGAGACCCCGACTCATGAAAAAAAAATGGAAAAACGCAGCTGGGCGCCGCAGCCAGCGCCTGTAATCCCAGAGACTTTCAGAGGCTGAGGCAACAGGGTACCCGCAGCCCGAGTCTGAGGTTGTGGTGAGCTACCACGCCCACTGCACTCTGCTCAGGGGCATAGGGTGGGACCCTGTCTCAACAACAACAAAAAAAAAAAAACAAAAAAAAAATTTTAGTTTGATATGCCCATGTAAAAGAGTTTTAACTATGCAGAAAGTGAACAGAACAAAATATTAGTTCTTTTTTTTTTTTTGAGACAAGAGTCTCACTCTGTCACCTTGGGTAGAGTGCCATGGCATTATGGTTCCCAGAAACCTTAAACTCTCTTGGGCTTGAGCAATACTCTTACCTCAGCCTCACCAGTAGCGAGGACTACAGGCATGCACACTATGCCTGGGTAGGTGTTTTTTTTTTTTTTTTCTTTTTGAGACAGAGTTTCGCTTTGTCACCCTCTATATAGTTCAGTGGCATTATAGCTCATAGCAATCTCAGATTCTTGGGCTCAAGTGATCCTCTTGTCTCAGCCTCCCAAGTAGCTGGGACAACAGGCGCCCTCCCCCCCTCCCCCGCACAGTCTATTATTTATTTATTTATTTGTTAGTAGAGACAGGGTCTTGCTCTTGCTCAGTCTGGTCTCCAACTCCTAAGCTCAAGCAATCCACCTGCCTTGGTCTTCCAGAATGTTAGGAAGTATGAACCCTAGTGTCTGGCCCAAAATATTAGTTCAAATCCCATCACCCAGATGATATGAAGTGAACATCATTCCAAAAAGCCCGTATGCATACTGTAATAAGAATTTAGCTAGCTAGATAGAATAGGTTCACAATACTTTTTCTGAAAATCCTTAGGCCAGATATATTTTAGAAGTTGGAAATATTTATATTTTAGAAAGATAATATAGCATATATAATATATATCTTATCTCCTTTCTAGTGGGCATTTCTTCATATCAAGTATATTAACATTTCTTTTCTTTCTTTCTTTCTTTTTTTTTTTTTTTGGCAGTTTTTGGCCAGGGCTGGTTTTGAACCCGCTACCCTCCAGCATACGGGGCCAGCACCCTATTTCCTTTGAGCCGCAGGAGCCGCCCAAGTATATTAACATTTTTACATAGGAATAGCTACACTAAAAGATGCTTCAAAGACTGTAAGTACCCTCACTTAAGTTCAGGACAGATTTTGCTGCCAAATGACTTATAAAATATGTTTGTTTTAGATGTTTTAGTGCATGCCTGTAGTCCTAGCTACTGGGGAGGCTGAGGTAAGAGTATTGCTCAAGCCCAAGAGAGTTTAAGGTTGCTGGGAACCACAATGCCATGGCACTCTACCCAAGGTGACAGAGTGAGGCTCTTGTCTCAAAAGAGGATCAAACATACTTATTAAATATGTTTGATTTTAGATGTGGTGGCTCATACCTGTAATCCCATCTACTTTGGAGGCTGAGATGAGAGCGTTACTTGAGGCCAGGAGTTTGAGACCAGCCTGGGTAACACGGCAAGACTCCATCTCTAATAAAATAAATAAATGAATTATTTTTAAAATTAAAAAACATCTTTTTCACAGGGTTTTAGATTTTAGAATTGCAGGTAAGAAACTGTGGACCTAAGTTTTCATAAAATATAATCATATAATAGACTGAATGAAAAGAAATGGAAGAGAAACCAAAAGAATTGCTAAATTTATATGAAAGGTTTCTTTATTTCAGGAAGTTTTACCTTCTAAAAAGATCTTTCTAAGGTTAAAATAAGAGAATGAGAAAAATATTAACAGATTGGAGTTAATTATTTTGAAAACATTTTTGGTAGGTACCTCTCCAATATATCCTCAGTTCTATTTACCCTCAAGGCCCTCCAAATATTTTGTAACATTCTCTTTAGTGTCCTGAAATTCATAGATAATATAATCTACTTACATGAATAATGAAAATTATCAATACCATGCCTAATATATAGGAAAAATAAAAAATTAATTTGTTATGAAATACAGTAATGTATGTTTCCTTTTTTTTTTTGGCCGGGGCTGGGCTTGAACCCGCCACCTCCGGCATATGGGACCGGCGCCCTACCCGTTGAGCCACAGGCGCCGCCCCAGTAATGTATGTTTCAATTTTGAAATTCTTGGCCATTACTATTAAGACATAATGAAGTATGGGTGTGGTCCCAAAGCAATGAGATGGGGTGGCACCTGTGGCTCAAAGGGGAAGGGTGCCAGTCCCATATGCTGGAGAGATGGTGGGTTCAAACCCAGCCCCAGCCAAAAACCACACACACACAAAAAAAAAAAAAGAAAGAAAGAAAGAAAGAAATACCAAAGCGATGAGATGCTTACACATATATAATGAAAAAGATTGGATGTAAAGGAGTCATAAGGAGAGAAGCCATTTCATTCAAAATGAAAGTGGAGGAATGGTGTACACTAGAATAAAACCTGGTGTTAAATACTTACAAAGATTTATTTGTATAAGTACAATAGAGAAGTAACCTTAGTTGAAGAATGAATAACAAGTATTAGGTAGAGAAAATGAGGGCATATTCTACTGTTGCAAATGAACTTGGTCTGCTTTTCAAGGAAAATGCTATAATAATTGTCTATGTTGTGTAATGGGATGGGATAATGAGGGAATATATTAGAAATCCCATAATCTATCTTGATATTTTACCACAGATTGAGGAAAAAGCATTTAGACTCTAAAATGTTTGAGACCTTGAATACAATACCCTTCAAGAGTTGATGTGAAGGAAAGTACTACCAAATCCAAAAAGGGGGGGGACCAGATATGTAGCAGCACCCCTCGCCCCCTACTATAAGAATGTGACCTTTTGTAACTGTCCTAGGAAATAGCCCCGAGCTGAAGCAGATAACTGGTAACTGGTTCTGAAAGAAAAAAGCTAAGCAAATGTTTGACTGCTGATCTTGTCTTAAGACAGATGAGTAATGAACCAGAGTTGTTCTTATCTGGAAAAGCCCCTCCCTAAAGCCCCTGCTATGTCTGCTACCCGTCCCTACTTTGTGGTTTTTGCCTTTATAAGCTTCTAAAACCTGCTGTTCAGGGCTTGACTCCTCATCCTAAAAGAGTTGCGAGTCAAGCCCCAGCATGCTGGAATAAAATCCTCTTGCTGTTTGCATCAAGCGCCGTCTCTTGCAGTTGATTAGGGTCGTCATCGCTCAGGGCAGAGTGGGGGGTCCTGCCCCAAGTCTTTCAGATGGAAAATAGAGGATGATTTGAAAAAAGAAGTATTTTTAAAAAGTCACATGGCTGGGCCTGGTGGCTCACGCCTGTAATGGTAGGACTCTGGTAGGCTGAGGTCAGAAAACTGCTTGAGTTCAGGAGTTGGAGACCAGCCTGAGCAAAAAGGAGACTCATCTCTACTAAAAATAGAAAAAATTAGCTAGGCATGGTGGCAGGAACTTGAGGCAGGAGGATCACTTGAACCCAGGAGTTTGAGGTGGTTGTGAGGTAGGGTGACTACAGACACTCTAGCCTGGGCAACAGCGAGACTCGCTAAACTCCCCCCCCCCCCCAAACAACAAAACAACAAATACTACAGGGAAGGTGTATGGCGAACCTTAGGAATAGTATCAGAAAAGACTGGAAGCCAACGGGTAATCTCAAAATGCATCATTTCTTTCTTTCTTTCTTTCTTTCTTTTTTGAGACAGAGCCTCAAGCTGTCGCCCTGGGTAGAGTACTGTGGCATCACAACTCACAGCAACCTCCAACTCCTGGGCTCAAGCGATTCTCCTGCTTCTGCCTCCCAAGTAGCTGGGACTACAGGCGCCCGCCACAACGCCTGGCTATTTTTTGGTTGCAGCTGTCATTGTTGTTTAGTGAGCCTGGGCTGGATTCGAACCCGCCAGCTCAGGTGTATGTGGCTGGAGCCTTAGCTGCTTGAGCTACAGGCACGGAGCCAAAAGGCGTCATTTCAATATGTATTTCACAGTATCTATTTCTTATCGTTGTGCTGCAAATATTTATATAGAATGGAAGTATTTTATTTTTTAATTTAATTTTCTTTTTTTTTTGAGACAGAGTCTCACTATTCGCCCTTGGTAGAGTACTGTTCCGTTACAGCTCACAGCAACCTCACACTCTTGGGCTTAAGCGATTCTCTTGCCTCAGCCTCCCAAGTAGCTGGGACTACAGGCGCCTGCCACAACGCCCGGCTATTTTTGTTGTAGTTGTCATTGTTGTTTTGGCCCAAGCCTGGTTCGAACCCGCCAGCCTCGGTGTAGGTGGCTGGCGCCCTCACCGCTGAGCTATGGGCGCCGCCAAATGGCAGTATTTTAGAAGTAGCGTTTGTTTATGAAATTCACTGACATCTCTACATTCCATTTGTCACTACAAATTTAATAATGTGTGATTTAAAATCTAGTAAGAGGAGTCCCAAATCTCCTTTTACACATTTGCATTTGATATCATTGCTTTTCCTGTAACCTAACCACTGCGTTTAATTGAAAACCCTTTTCAATTAAATGCTTAGCAGGAAATGCTATAATTTAGCTCTTTCCAAACAATAGGCATTTAAATCTTAACTGGGTCGCAAGTATTTAATAGTTAGATTGGTTAAACCGTACTTTGCCTTCAAAATCTGTTTTGTTTTCTTTTTTTAAACGCAGTTATTTCACCGGGGCGGGGCGCTAGACTGCAACCCGAGCCAGCCCCTCGAGACCCCGCCTCTGCGCCCTCCACGCCCCTTCTTTCCGTACGCACCTCCTCTGGGGACGGCGTCGGACGCCGAGCCGAGCGGAAAAGACGTAAGGCGGCCGCCGGAGGTGTCGTTATTTGGTCGTGCGACTGGTCCTGATTGTGGAGCGCGGCCTGCGCTCGAGGAGCTCCCACTATGTCGATCGAAATCGAGTCCTCGGAGTGAGTCCTGCATTTGGTGGATGTTTCCGGTGTGGCAGGGGGCCGGAAGGTTAAGGGTGAAGGGTGGAGGGTACTTAGGGGGAGGTGTCTGACAGGCTGAGGAATGGAAGGCCCATTTCCTTGCTCCCCAAAGAAGCTTCTTGGGTCTTGCTACTTCGGAAGGGCGGTCCACAAGAAAGTAGTAGTACTCGGACGTGAAGCCTTGGAAGGGCGCTCTGAACACACCTTGCAGACAGGAGTTCTACCCTTTGTCGACTTCTGGCGATTTCTGATCCACTCTGGGCTCAAGTCTGATTCTGTACACAAGGTGGTTGGTCTCTAAGCCTTGCTGCTCTCCCCTCCCCACTTAAACACTGTGTTGCCTCTCTTCTATGCTTACACGGTTCCTTTGGTTTGCTTTGCTTAGCGTTTAACACTGAGTATGATCGCTATTCCTCCCCGCCCTGCTTCCCCACCCCCCAGCCTCTGTAGGCGCCTAGGGACGCCTTTTTCTTATACATAGTCTAGTGTCCATACCATAGAGACTCAGTTACTGTTTTTGGAACGAATGAATGAATGACTAGCTGTTTTATCAGACCCAATCTGGTGGTGAATTTTGGTTTGACTGCAAGCTACAAAGAAGAGAGAATCTGGGTATTGGATTGGAAAGAATAATAGTTTGCGAGAGAGGCGGGGTGAGAAGTAATAAGTAACTGAAGAAGGTTCCCAGTGTATTTTCCCGGGATTCCGTCTTACATCTGTTGTTGCCAACACTTAATTATTAAATACACCTAGCAGAGGAGGAAGTGAGGTTTACTCATTCAGTAAGTGTTGAAGACTACTGTGTACTTTCTAGATGCTGGGTATACAATAGTGAATAAAAAATAGACAAAAATCCATGCTCTTATAGAATGTACTTTGTGGCTGGAGAATGCAAACAATAGACAAAAATGTGCTTAAAATGTGATGTATAGCAGATGGTGGTAAATGTTTTGGAGAAAAAGCATAGAGTGTTGAAGATTAAGATAATTTAAGACAGGGTGGAAGTTGGAAAGGATTACATGCTTCCAGGCCTAAGTGATAGTTGCAACAATCATTTTCCTGCCTTTCAACACCCAAGCTGTACCAACAGTGTTGCATGTTTTTTTTTGTAGAGACTAGAGTCTCACTTTATTGCCCTTGGTAGAGTGCTGTGCCATCACAGCTCACAGCAACCTCCAGCTCCTGGGCTTAGGCGATTCTCTTGCCTCAGCCTCCTCAGTAGCTGGGACCACAGGCGCCCGCCACAATGCCCGGCTATTTTTTGTTGCAGTTTGGCCAGGGTCGGGTTTGAACCCACCACCCTCAGTGTATGGGGTCAGCGCCCTACTCATTGAGCCGCAGGTGCTGCCCAGTGTTGCATGTTTTTATCAATAGTAGCTATATTTACTAAGTACTTTCTATGCTAAGCATGCTATAAGCCATATAATTAACTCATTTACTAACCCTACAGTGTAGATATTTTTCTTTTTTTTTTTTTTTTTTGTAGAGACAGAGTCTCACTGTACCGCCCTCGGGTAGAGTGCAGTGGCGTCACACGGCTCACAGCAACCTCTAACTCTTGGGCTTACGCGATTCTCTTGCCTCAGCCTCCCGAGTAGCTGGGACTACAGGCGCCCGCCACAACGCCCGGCTATTTTTTTTTTGTTGCAGTTTGGCCGGGGCTGGGTTTGAACCCGCCACCCTCGGCATATGGGGCCGGTGCCCTACTCACTGAGCCACAGGCGCCGCCCATAGATATTTTTCTTAACAGATGAGGATACAGGCACAGAGATGTTAACTGACTTGCCCAAGGTCAGAGTAAGTGACAGAACTCTGATTCAGATCCTATCCTGTCTCCAAAGCTTTTAGCTCTTTATGTATTACATTGTGTTAAAAGGGAGCAAATTTTATTTTTGCTGTGTCAAATATGAGGTCTTTGAGGGGAAGGGTGTCTCGTTTTGGGGGTGCAAAATGGCAGTCAATGGAAGCATGCTAAGGAATAGTACTGTACTAGAATAGTGGGATACCCTATAAAGGGACCGCAAGAGATTTGTCATTAGTTCCCCTTCGCAGAAGCTTTTTTTTGCAGTTTTTGGCTGGGGCTGGGCTTGAACCTGCCACTCTGGGATATGGGGCTGGCACCCTACTCCTTTGAGCCACAGGCGCTGCCCAGAAGCTTTTATTTAATTTAATTAATTTATTTATTTTGAGGCAGAGTCTCATGCTGTTGCCCTGGATAGAGTGCTATGGCATCACAGCTCACAGCAACCCCCAACTCCTGGGCTTAAGCGATTCTCTTGCCTCAGCCTCCCAAGTAGCTGGGACTACAGGTGCCTGCCACAACGCCCAGCTATTTTTTGATTGTAGTTGTCATTGTTGTTTGGCAGGCTGGGGCTGGATTCAAACCTGCCAGCTCTGGTGTATGTGGCTGGTGAGCTACAGGCGCCGAGCCCACAGAAGCTTTTATTAAGAAGAGTGTGTTTGCTTTTCCTTCAGTGATGTATGCTCAAGAGCCACACTGCCAGTTTGAATCCTCATTTTTCTACCTATTAGTAATATTTCTTAGTCAAATTCTCATCTGTAAATTGGGGATAACTAAGAATTTCATAGGGTTGTTTTGAGGAGTAAGTGAATCAAAATACCTCAAGTGCTTAGAATAGTACTTATTAGTAAACATAATGTTGGTTATTGTTCTATGATTATTATTTCTTCTCTGGAAAAAGGGAATTTACTAAATTGCAATCTGAAGTTTCTTACAAACAGGGACAGACTGACCCTCTTTTTTTTTTTTTAGAATATACAAGTTTATTTTATATTAGATGTAAACATAATTATATTTTATATTTCCCCCTACTCTCTTGCCTCTTTCTAATATAAAATACAAAATATATATTTTAAAATATTTATTTAAAATATTTTATATTTTATATTAGAAAGAGGCAAGAGAGTAGGGGGAAGAGACGAGAGAAAAGAGAGCAAGGAGTGAGAGACAGGAGAATGGGGGAGAAGAGAGAGAAAAGGAGTGAGAGAAAGGCATGGCATCCTAAAGAAAAAAAGAATGGTGGCCTAGACTGACCCTTTGTACTAGTGTTGTCTAATGGAAATCCAGTGTGAGCCACATATATACTTTAAAGGAAGAGAAGGAAAACAATGATTGTGACATCATCTACTGAATCTGTGCAAACTGCATAAACAGATTCTTCAGACAACTCATTATTATTAAGCCCAAGATCAAGAAGTTTAACTACAAGTAACTATGTATTTAATTATAAACAAATATTAAAAATGTGTAAGTTGGCTCAACACTTGTGGCTCAAGCAGCTAAGGCGCCAGCCACATACACCTGAGCTGGCGGGTTCGAATCCAGCCTGGTCCCGCCAAACAACAATGACGGCTACAGCCAAAAAATAGTCAGGTGTTATGGCAGGCACCCTTAGTCCCAACTACTTGGGAGGCAGAGGCAGGAGAATTGCATGAGCCCAGGAGTTGGAGGTTGCTGTGAGCTGTGATGGCACAGCACTCTACCCAGGGCGATAGCTTGAGGCTCTGTCTCAAAAAAAAAAAATACAGAAAACTTGTAAGTTTTCTGTCATATGTTGAAAATGATTGCTTATTCCTTCAATATTTGGAAATCATCTTTTTTTCCTTGGGAATCTGACTCTACACTTTTTTTTTACTTGTTCTAAAAATTTGGTAGTAAAGGCAGTGGGTAGATTTTATTTTTGCAAATGAGGAAGTATAGCTTTGTTTTGGTTTTACATATGGTACAGCTCTACTTATGTTCAATAATTCCCCATTAAGAAAATCTCAGGCGGGCGGCGCCTGTGGCTCAGTCGGTAAGGCGCCAGCCCCATATACCGAGGGTGGCGGGTTCAAACCCGGCCCTGGCTGAACTGCAACCAAAAAATAGCTGGGCGTTGTGGTGGGCGCATGTAGTCCCAGCTACTCGGGAGGCTGAGGCAAGAGAATCGCTTAAGCCCAGGAGTTGGAGGTTGCTGTGAGCTGTGTGATGCCATGGCACTCTACTGAGGGCCATAAAGTGAGACTCTGGCTCTACAAAAAAAAAAAAAAAAAAGAAAAGAAAATGTGTCAAACAGTCTATATAACCAGGGTATGGTGCCCCATGATCGCATTAATGTACACAGCTATGATTTAATAAAAAAAAATATACAAAAAATAGTTATTTAAAAAAAAAAAAAAAGAAAATCTCAGGCTAGCCAGGCGTTGTGGCAGGCGCCTGTAGTCCCAGCTACTCGGGAGGCTGAGGCAAGAGAATCGCTTAAGCCCAGGAGTTGGAGGTTGCTGTGAGCTGTGTGAGGCCATGGCACTCTACTGAGGGCCATAAAGTGAGACCCTGTCTCTACAAAAAAAAAAAAAAAGAAAGAAAGAAAATCTCAGGCATGTGGCCGTAGCTCAGTGGGTAGGGTGCTGGCCACATACACTGAGGCTGGCAGGTTTGAACCTGGCCCGGGCCAGCTAAAATAACAATGACAACTGCAACAACAACAACTACAACAAAAAGAAAATTTTGGTTCATATTTTGTTTTTAAAAATGGACTAAATTGTTTTTCAGTTATTTAGATTTATTTTGTTTCAACAACTGGACTAGGTTTAAAATATTTTGCTAAAATGTGCAACAATGTAAACATAAGAATTAGGAAACAAGAGAGTCACCTTGGTAACAGCTCCCCCTTCTAGCTGACTGTTAGATATTAGGCAAATGATTTTTCTTTGCTGATCCCCAGTTGTTTCTGTAGGAGGGGAAACCCTTGTACTTTAGATTCTTTGATTACTGGAAAGTTTTACTTCCATGAAAAAGAAATGGAAAGTAGGTAGTGACAGGAGGAGGATTGCCTAAGAGCTGGAGTGGGTTTATTTTTGGCATCTGATGAGTGAGGTTCCTTGAGCCAAATCTTTCTTTTTTTCAGTGTGATTCGTCTTATCATGCAGTACCTGAAGGAGAACAGTTTGCATCGGGCATTAGCCACCTTACAGGAGGAGACTACTGTGTCTCTGAATACCGTGGACAGTATTGAGAGTTTTGTGGCTGACATTAATAGTGGCCATTGGGATACTGTTTTACAGGCTATACAGTCTCTGAAATTGCCAGACAAAACCCTCATTGACCTCTATGAACAGGTAAGAGTGGTGGTCTTATACTGGTCTCATATTGATCCCCATGGTTTGGTTTGTTATGGGCCAGCCTCTGACTAGGAAGCATCAGTGAGCATTCAATCTTCAAGCAATGTAGGGTCATAACAGCCCTTAAAACTTACACTGATTGTTCTTCTGTGTTCTTGGAAAAATCCACGATTTTCTCATATTGTAATTATTCTTAAGTGAGCATTAAATTATTCTGATACCAGCTCTTGTACTGCAATATACTTCTGGCATTAATCACCTGGAATTAGCATAGACCTCACAAATTTAGTACTCAGATCTCCATAAGACTGTCCTCACTTCAGATACTAGCTGTACATTTAGGAGGCTTCAGGCCACTGACCCTTCTGACAACTGGTTACAAATTCTGGGGTTCCCACAACCATTCAGATTTGATAATTTGGTAGAATGATTCACAGAACTCAGAAAAACTCTATAGAAAACCAAGTAGATGGGAGCAGGGAAGAGGAGATAGTAAATTCATACCTAACGGGTATGGTGCACACTGTCTGGGTGATGAGCACACTTATAACTTTGATTCAAATGGAACAAAAGCAATTCCTGTAACCAAAACATTTGTACCCCCAGAATATTCTAAAATTAAAAAAAAAAAAAAGAAATTGCCAAGTCATAGAAGCAACCCAAATGCCCATCAGCTTGTGAATGGATTAACAAATTGTGGCACATGTAAACCATGGAGTACTATTCAGCCATAACAAGATGGAGACTTTACGTCTTTTATGTTTACCTGCATGGAGTTGGAATACATTCTTCTCAGTAAAGCATCTCGGGTGGGGCCCGTAGTTCAGTGTGTAGGGCGCCAGCCATATACACTGAGGCTGGTGGGTTCGAACCCAGCCTGGGTCAGCTAAAATCAACAATGACAACTGCTACCAAAAAATAGCTGGGCATTATGGTAGGTGCCTGTAGTCCCAGCTACTTGGGAGGCTGATGCAGGAGAATCTTTTAAGCCCAAGGGTTTGAGGTTGCTGTGAGCTGTGACACCACGGCACTCTACTGAGGGTGACATAGTAAGACTCTGTCTCAAAAAAAAATGGGAAAAAAAGTATCAAATGTATTCAATGCTATTATGAAACCACTATATAAACACACACTCATATGAATGATAAAAAAATATAGTCTAGCAAGGGAGAGGGGAGGGGAAGGACGGAGGAGGATTAGCGGGAGGAGGGAAGGCATTTTGGTGGGCTCTCACCTAATGTGCAAAATGCAAGGGTATATTTCAAAATAGAGTAAATTTTAAATTACCACGAAAATAAATGACATGATGGTTATGTTAATCAATTCGATTTAAGCATTCCACATTGTATATCAAATCATTACATTGTATCCCATAAATGTATACAGTTATGATTTTAATTAGATATAAAATAAAATAGAAAGAAAAGCTCTACACTTATGATTACAGTTTTTGTTTGTTTGTTTGTTTTTTTGAGACAGAGTCTCAAGCTGTTGCCCTGAGTAGAGTGCCATGGTGTCACAACTCATAGCAACCTCAAACTCTTGGGCTTAAGCAGTTCTCTTGCTCAGCCTCCCAAGTAGCTGAGACTGCAGGTGCTTGCCACAATGCCCAGCTATTTTTTTGTTGTTGTTGTTTTAGCTGGCCAGGGCTGGGTTCGAAACTGCCAGCCTCAGTGCATGTGGCTGGCACTGCCCTGATTACAGTTTTTTTTTTATCAAAGATACAGCTCAGGACCAGCCAAATGAAAAGACACCAAGGGCAAGGTCTGAGAGATTCCCGAATGTAGAGCTTCTGTCCTGTCCCTGTGGAATCAGGATGTGTTGTTACATATTTGGCTTGTCAATGTGTTTACCTACCAGGAAGCTCCATTGAGGTTTTTATTGGGGTTTCATTATATAGGGATGATTGATAATTCTAGCCTCTTTCTTTCCACCTTCCCCCTTCTTTGAGGTTGGGCTGGTTCAAAGCCTTAGTCTTCTTTTTTTTTTTTTCGTGGTTTTTGGCCGGGGCTAGGTTTGAACCCGCCACCTCCGGCATATGGGACCGGCGCCCTATTTGTTGAGCCACAGGTGCCACCCAAAGCCTTAGTCTTCTAATCGCATACTTGATCTTTGTGGTAACCAGCTTCTATGCTGAGCCACTGCCTTAGCACAAACTTAGGTGTGATTCAAGGGGCTCGTGAATAACAAAGATACTCCTGCCATGGCAGAATTCCAAGGGTTTTAGAAGCTACAAGCCTGGCGGCACCTGTGGCTCAGTCAGTAAGGCGCCGGCCCCATGTACCGAGGGTGGCGGGTTCAAACCCAGCCCCGCCGAACTGCAAACAAAAAATAGCCGGGTGCTGTGGCGGGTGCCTGTAGTCCCAGCTACTCGGGAGGCTGAGGCAAGAGAATTGCTTAAGCCCAGGAATTGGAGGTTGCTGTGAGCTGTGTGAGGCCATGGCACTCTACCGAGGGCCATAAAGTGAGACTCTGTCTCTACATAAAAAAAAAAAAAGAAGCTACAAACCAGGTACCTAGGACAAAGTTCAGATAAATTATTTATTTTAAAACAGAATAGAGTGGATTTTTCAGGAATAAGATGATAGTGGTTTTTTTTTTTTTTTTTTTAACCAGGGGTCCTCAAACTACAGCCTGCGGGCCATGAGGCGGTGTAATTGTATTTGTTCCCGTTTTGTTTTTTTACTTCAAAATAAGATATGTTCAGTGTGCATAGGAATTTGTTCATAGTTTCTTTGTTTTAAACTACAGTCCAGCCCTCCAATGGTCTGAGGGACAGTGAACTGGCCCCCTGTTTAAAAAGTTTGAGGACCCCGGGCGGTGCCTGTGGCTCAGTCGTTAAGGCGCCAGCCCCATATACCGGGGGTGGCGGGTTCAAACCCGGCCCCGGCTGAACTGCAACCAGAAAATAGCCAGGCATTGTGGCGGGCACCTGTAGTCCCAGCTACTCGGGAGGCTGAGGCAAGAGAATCGCTTAAGCCCAGGAGTTGGAGGTTGCTGTGAGCTGTATGATGCCATGGCACTCTACCAAGGGCCATAAAGTGAAACTCTGTCTCTACAAAAAAAAAAAAAGTTTGAGGACCCTGTTTTAGACAGTCTCACTTTTCCATCCTCAGTAGAGTGCTGAGGTATCATAGCTGACAGCAACCTCCAACTGTTGGAGTCAAATGATCCTCTTGCCCCAATCTTCCAAGGAGCTAAGGCTACAGACGCCTGCCATAACACCATGCTATTTTTAGAGATGGGGTCTCTCTCTGGCTTAGCTGGTCTTGAAATTGTGGGCAATCCACCCGCTTCGGCCTCCCAGAATGCTAGGATTATAGGTGTGAGCCACAGTGCCTGCCCTGATTATAGAGTTTTTTGAAGTAAAAAATAGGAATGTTGACTTGTTTCTGTATAATCTGTATCAGTTCAGTAGTTCTCAAAAGATTTTAGTTGCTGGAGAAGGGTTTCTCTGGAGCCCATGGGGATCCTATCTTTACTTTTCTTCAGCATCTATTCTGGAAAAGATGACTTAGAGGAGGAGAAATTAGCAGGTAAAAATTAAAGATGGTGGCCAGATGTAGTGGCTCATACCTATAATCCTAGCACTTTGGGAGGTCAAGGTGGGAAGATTGCTTGTGCTCAGGAGTTTAAAACCAGCCTGAGCAAGAGTGAGATCTTGTTTTAACTAAAACCAGAAAAATTAGCCAGGCATTGTGGTGGGTGTCTATGGTCCCAGCTATTCAGGAGTCTGAGGCAAGAACATAGGAGTTTGAGGTTACTGTGAGCTAGGCTGACACCAGGCACTATAACCTGAGCAACAGAATGAGGCTCTGTTTCAAAAAAAAGAAAAAAATTAAGGATGGCTTTTGAAGGATAGAAGCTATTATTTATAATTACTTGAGTTGTCTACCTGAAAGTGCCAGTAAACAGGAAAAGGGGGATTTCCCAGTATTGGAAATCACTTTGTGTTAGAATTTTTTTTTTTTTTTTTTTTTTGAGACAGAGCCTTAAGCTGTTGCCCTGGGTAGAGTGCTGTGGCATCACAGCTCATAGCAACCTCCAACTTCTGGTCTCAAGTGATTCTCCTGCCTCTGCCTTTCAAGTAGCTGTGACTACAGGCGCCCGCCATAATGCCTGGCTATTTTTTGGTTGCAGCCGTCATTGTTGTTTGGCGGGCCTGGGCTGGATTTGAACCTGCCAGCTCAGGTGTGTGTGGCTGGCACCTTAGCCACTTGAGCCACAGGCGCCACGCCTGTGTTAGACATTTTATTGAAAAAGAAATATTAGTATTACGAAAACATGTTTAAACATCTGTTTCTTTTCAATTGTCTAGGTTGTTCTGGAATTGATTGAGCTTCGAGAGTTGGGTGCTGCCAGGTCACTTCTCAGACAAACTGACCCTATGATCATGTTAAAGCAAACCCAACCTGAGCGGTATATTCACCTGGAAAACCTCTTGGCCAGGTCTTATTTTGATCCTCGTGAGGTATGGCTGTGGTAATAAAAAGAAACTTTTTTAAACTTTGAAAATATGTAAAAATGTGATTTTTTTTTTTAAACCATTGTAGTAGATACTGTTTGTGATTTTGATTTAATTTTTGAGAATGATGCTCTTCTGTTTTATGTGTTTTGGCTGACATTTGCATATTTTAAAGAGAATAATCGCGTTCAGATTTCTGAGTATTTGAGGGTTTTTTTCTCCTGTGTACTCCATTTTAGAGTATTGTGTGTTGGTTAGTAATGAAGCAGAAAATTTTATTCTGATGTCATTCCCACATTAGCTTTTCCTGAAATGCTACCTGACTGCTATTATGTTCAGTGAGCCTTTGTGTCCTTTGCCTCTGACAACTGCAGTTTCCTTTCATCCCTTTTAGTCCCTAGAAGTTTGTGCTTTAGCTTCTTAGCTGATTATGGTTACTAGTAGAGTATAGTAACTAATATTCTTTAGAAACCCAAATGTATATATAATTTCATTCTTTCCTACCCAGACTTTCACTAGAGGCTTGTCAAAATAGGGAGAAGAAGAATTTAATAGGCACTAGGAAATAGAAAGTTCAAGTAAACTTGACCATGAGGATAAAGAAGGTAGTTTAAGTTATCAGGTCAGGATTTAAGGTGCAGCTGGTAAGTGCTTCAGGACTGGAAGTCACTTGACTAAAAGACATTACCAAAGAATATAGAAGAATCCTTGCCTCTGAAAATTTCTTCAGAAACTGGAAAAACAACTCTTGATATGGTTTACTTACTCTTTTCAGAAATAACAGTGTGGATTGGCTGATCTCAGTTTTCTCCCAACTCATACATTTGAAATTCAAGTGAGCAAAATTGGGAAATCATTTTAAAAACTCAGTTGGGGCTCGGCGCCTGTGGCTCAAGCGGCTAAGGTGCCAGCCATATACATTTGAGCTGGCGGATTTGAATCCAGCCCAGGCCCACCAAACAACAATGATGGCTACAACCAAAAAATAACTGGGCATTGTGCTGGGCACCTGTAGTCCCAGCTACTTGGGAGGCGGAGGCAGGAGAATTGCTTGAGCCCAGCAGTTGGGGTTGCTGTGAGCTGTGATGCCACGGCACTCTACCCAGGGTGACAGCTTGAGGCTCTGTCTCACAATAAATAAATAAATAAAAGATAAATTAAAAAAAAAATTCAATTGGTTTAATTACTCCCCTGTTTAACTGAATAATTTCTTTTCCTGTTTTCCTCTTTGTATATTTCTTCTTGTTTGTTTGTGTGTTTCAAATAAGCATGCTCAGATCTTATAGTTGCTTATTGGAAATGATTCTATGTCCTCTCCTTTTTCAGGCTTATCCAGATGGAAGTAGCAAAGAGAAGAGAAGAGCAGCAATTGCCCAAGCCTTAGCTGGGGAAGTCAGCGTAGTGCCTCCATCTCGTCTCATGGCATTGCTGGGACAGGTATTAAATGGCTGTAAAACCGAATTTACTCTGAATTTCTGGTGTAATTTTTTGTATATAAAGTCTGTGTCTGAGATAAAGAAATTTGATATAGAAGTGAGGAACTGTTTGTACCAATAGCTGTGCTATTCCACCTTCCCTCTTTCCTGGGAGGAGCAATATAGATTCATAGTTAGGAGCATAAGCTCTAGAGTCAGAATCAGGGTAGCAATAGAATTTATTGTCTTATGTGGAATATCTTTGAGGGTACTGTGGGAACTGTCCTGGACAGATGGGAACAAATGTTCACTCTAGCTAGAATCTAAGCTCTCTCATTTACCTGCTGTATGGTCCTGGCAGGTTACTTAACTTTACTGATCTCATTTACCCATCATGGTATAGTAAGGATTAAATGAGGTAGTGTTCATAAAGCCCTTAATACATTGCCTGGAACCTTGTAAATAGTAAATGGTAGTTGCTGCTGCTGATTCTTTTTTTTATTAGTAATACTATTGCTAGCACTGTTGTTACTATAAAGGTATTTAGAGTAATAGATGTTTTATAAATAGCAAAGAGCACAAGTGATTAATAGAGATATAAATAGACTTTTTGCATTAAATCTGCATTTAGAAAAGAACCAAAAGCTATTTTTTGAAGGCCTGCAGTGATTCTGAGATATAAAATTAAGCTGTTTTTAAAAAATTTACTTTTTATCTTTTATCAAAGTAATAGTTGGAGTAGTATTTCAGGGCTTATAATAAAAAATAGTCCCACGTGCTGCCCTTCTCCACCTCTAATTATTACTTTCCACAAACATTTCTAACTCTCGAGCATTTACCTCCATGTTTATCTCTTATTACTTAATTATAGTCATTAGCTGTTAATTTTTTTTCTTTCTTTTTTTTTTTTTTTTTTGCAGTTTTTGGCCGGGGCTGGGTTTGAACCCACCACCTCCGGCATTTGGGGTCGGCGCCCTACTCCTTTGAGCCACAGGTGCCTCCCAGCTATTAATTTTCTTAATTGGAAGATGATTTATCTGATACCCATTCTCTATAACATGGCACATATTTTTCTCCCAGGTTTTTTTTTTTTTGAGACAGAGTATCATTTTGTTGCCCTCAGTAGAGTGCTCTGGTGTCACAGCTCACAGCGACCTCAGACTCTTGCCTCAGCCTGCCACGTAGCTGGAACTACAGGCATCCGCCACAACACCTGGCTATTTTTGGAGACAGGGTCTTGCTTTTGCTTAGGCTGGTCTCGAACCTGTGAACTCAGGCAATCCTCCCGTCGGCCTCCCACAGTGCTAGGATTATAGGCGTGAGCTACTGGTGTCTGGCCCTACTCCCAGATTTTCAGTATAGTTACATCATAACTTGGTTAAATCGATATTCAGTGTTTGCATAAATTATCTTTACATAAATGTTGCTAATAGCTAAAAAATAATTATGTGTAATTTCTTGCATAATTTTTATGATGACTTGTGATAATCATTTTTTTTTCTTGTGCCAAGTTTTCTGTGTTCTTCATTAGTTCAGCCTAAATCTTTCTACCAGAACTATAAAATTTTTTTTTTTTTTTTGCCGTTTTGACCAGGGCCAGGCTTGAACCTGCCACCCCTGGTATATGGTGCCAATGCCCTACTCCTTGAGCCACAGGCACCGCCCAGAAGTATAAAAATTTTTTCTTCCCCCTTGCTGATATCTTTCTTGGGGCTTTTCTCTTTGTTCTCATCAGAACTAGTTCTTCTTTTTTTTTTTTTTAATTAATTATTATTTTTTGAGACAGAGTCTCACTTTGTTGCCCTTTGGAGAGTGCCATGGTGTCCTAGCTCACAGCAACCTCAAACTCTTGGGCTCAAGTGATTCTCTTGCCTGAGCCTCCGAGTAGCTGGGCCTATAGGTGCCTACTGCAATGTCCACTACATATATATTTTTTTTGAGATAGAGTCTCACTATGTCACCCTTGGTAGAGTGCTGTGTCATCACAGCTCACAGCAACCTCAAACTCTTAGGCTTAAGTGTTTCTCTTGCCTCAGCCTCCTGAGTAGCTGGGATTACAGATGCCCACCACAATGCCCAACTATTTTTTTTTTTGTTGTAGTTGTCATTGTTGTTTGGCCCAGCCAGGTTCAAACCCACCAACCCGAGTGTATGTGGCTGGTGCTTTAGCCGCTGAGCTGTAGGCGCTGAGCCACGCCCAGCTATTTTTAGAGACAGAGTCTCACTCTTGCTCAGGCTGGTCTTGACCTGTGAGCTCAGGCGATTCACCTGCCTTGGCCTACCAGAGTGTACTAGGAGTACAGGTGTGAGCCACTTTGCCCAGCCTATCTATCTATCTATCTATTTATTTATTTTTGCAGTTTTTGGCCGGGGCTGGGTTTAAACCTGCCATCTCCAGTATATGGGGCCAGTGCTCTACTCCTTTGAGCCACAGGCGCCACCCCTATTTATTTATTTTTTGAGACAGAGTCTCACTCTGTTGCCCTGGGTTGAGTGCCATGGTGTCATAACTCACAGCAATCTCAAACTCTTGGGCTTAAGTGATCCTCTTTCCTCAGCCTCCCAAGTAGCTGGAACTACAGGTGCCCACCACAATACTTGGCTAGTTTTTCTATTTTTAGTAGAGACAAGGTCTCGTCCTTGCTCAGGCTGTTCTTGAACTATTGAGCTCAAGCAGTTCACCAGCCTTGGCCTCCCGGAGTGCTAGGATTGTAGGTAAAAGCCATTGCACCAGCCAGGACTAGTTCTTTTGGATTGCTGCACATTTACTGTACTGGAACTTCTTTCATCTTCATACTGGGAAATTTTGGCTTCTCGTGTTAGAACATATTTTTTACATTCTCTCATTTTACCTTTCATAGATTAGACCCTTGTTTTGATAGAATACCAAGTCCAATAACTTCCTGAGAATGGGTACATAAACGTAAATTTGAGATTTTGTGTCTGTAGTATGTTTCTTTCTATTCAGATTTTGAAAGTTTTTTTCCCTCCCTGTATTGTCTCCGTTTTGTTTTTCTCTGAATTCTTTCTACCCTGCCCCCATTTGTTTTATTGCCCATATGTTGAAGCTTTCCTCAAATATTTACTGATCCCCAGCTTTGGTTTATATCTGAGAATGCAATACTGTGGTAAGAAGATGTCAATAGGAAAAAAACCACAAAAAACAAAAGAGTGGAAGACTAAAAAGCTATTTGTATTTTTTTTAATTCATTTTGAGACAAAATCTCACTGTGTAACTCTGGGTTGAGTGCTCTGGTGTCATAGGCTCACAGCAGCTTCAGACTCTTGGGCTTGAGCAGTCCTCTTGCCTCAGCCTCCCAAGGAGCTGCACCTGCTATGGCACCTGCCATGATGCCTGGCCAGTTTTTCCATTTTTATGTATGTATGTATGTATTCATTTATTTTAAATAGAGTCTCAGTTTGTCATCCTTGGTAGAGTGCCATGGCATCATAGCTCACAGTACCATCAAACTCCTCAGCTCAAGTGATTCTCTCACCTCAGCCTCCCAAGTAGCTGGGACTACAAGCGCCTGCCACATTGCCCAGCTAGTTTTAGAGACGAGGTCTCACTCTGGCTCAGGCTGGTCTTGAACCTGTGAGCTCAGACAGTCCAACTGCCTTAGCCTCCCAGAGTGCTAGAATTGCAGGCATGAGCCACCGTGCCCAGCCCCGTTTGTCTATTTTTAGTAGAGACAAGGTCTTGCTTTTGCTCCTGAGCTTGAGCAGTCCAACTGTTGTGGCCTCCTAGAGTGCTAGGATTAGAGGTGTGAGCCACTGTGTCCAGCCCTAAAACCCTATTTGGAAACTGTATGTTGGGTTGAGTGGCAGTGGGAGTTTGGGAACTGATAGAATTCAGCCAGGAACGATGGGATGGGGATCCTCAGGTGTCGTTATCTACAGAAATATTCTCTTGGACTGGTCAGCTTTTCTAGAGTATAGTCTTTTAGTTCTTGCCTGGGAGAAGTATAAACCGTATTCTGGGAGTCAGAGTTGAGAGGGTACTAGTAGGGGTGAATGGTGCAGAAGTCTCACTGTTTAGCACACCAGTTTCCACTAACTCAGCACCCTCCCACCCCTGTTTTTGTTGTGGCTTCTCACTTATACCCCTACCCTCAGTTCTACTGACTTATCCAAAGCCCAGGACCTCAACCTTTCCAGACGATAAACCATCTGATTTCTCTCAGGGGTAGAATGAGGCAGTCACCTATTGCACAGGGTTGGGAGAAGTCATGGGAGTTAAATGCTCCTTGTATAGATTTTATTATTGTCCTAGTTTTCAGCCTCATGCCATACTTTGTCCTGGGAGGGTATGATTCTTTCAATTCTTGCACCTTTTTGGAGTTTCATGAGGTACTTTGGCTTGCTTCTTATGGGTTTCCCCATCTTCACCTGGTATAATTAGGTTTCAGTTTTTCTCTGCCCTTCTTTTTTTTTTTTTTTTTATTAAATCATAGCTGTGTACCTCAATATGATCATGGGGCACCATACACCTGTTTCATAGAATATTTGACACATTTTCATCTCATTATTTTCTTGATTGCCACTGGTCCATTCCCCTTTCAGCTTTTGAAATTTAACATTTCTTTTCTGCTGTTATCTCTTGTTCTGTTTTCTTTATCTTTTGAGGTGGTATGTACCCTTTTTATTCCTTAATTATCATCATTTTAGTGGATTTTCTAGAGAGAGGAGAAGTAAACGCATGTGCTCTACATTTAATTTCTGAGGAATTAGTGAGGTTTGGCTCTAGGTTGATATTGTGCTTATTATGTGAGCATGTGCCTATTATATTATTTTGGTTTTGGGTGGTGCCTTTAGCTCAGTGAATAGGCTGCCAGCCAAATAACACGCAGGCTGGTGGGTTTGAACCTAGCCCAGGCTAGCTAAGCAACGTTGACAACTGCAACAACAACAACAAAAATAGCTGGGTGTTGTGCCAGGCGCCTGTAGTCCCAGCTACTTGGGAAGCTGAGGCAAGAAAATCACTTAAGCCCAAGAGTTTGAGTTTGCTTGAGCTGTGATGCCGTGGCAGTCTACCAAGGGTGACATAATGAGACTGTCTCAAAAAAAAAAAAATGTGAGTTTGTTTTATCACTCCAGCATCTCTAGGAGTTAGGCTTTTTCCCTGACTTTCTCAGTTGGCAAAATTGGAATTCAGAATGACATAATTAGTGAATAGCCAAGCCTACAACTGTCTGTCTCCAAAGTTTATGATTTTTTCACCTCTTATATTGCTGTTGCAACTTTTTTTTTTTTTTCTTTTTGAGACAGAGTCTTAAGTTATTGCCTTAGGTGGAGTGCCATGGTATCACAGGTCACAGCAACCTCCAACTCGGGCTCAAGTGATCCTCTTGCCTTGTTTTTTTCTATTTTTAGTAGAGATGGGGTCTCACTTTTGCTCAGGCTGGTCTTGAACTTGTGAGCTCAAGCAGTCCACCCACCTCAGCCTCCCAGAGTGCTAGGATTATAGGCATGAGCCACCATGCCTGGACAGTTGCTGCTTTTTTGAAAGCAATCCTTTTGGAAAGCAGTTTGGAAATATATATTAAGACCTTTAAGTGGCTCGGCGCCTGTGGCTCAAGCAGCTAGGGCACCAACCACATACACCTGAGCTGGAGGGTTTAAATCCAGCCCGGGCCACCAAACAACAACGATGGCTGCAACAAAAAATAGCCAGGTGTTGTGGTGGGCGCCTGTAGTCCCAGCTACTTGGGAGGCGGAGGCAAGAGAATCACTTGAGCCCACGAGTTGGAGGTTGCTGTGTGCTGTGATGCCATGGCACTCTACCCAGGGCGACAGTTTGAGGCTCTGTCTAAAAAAAAAAAAAAAAGATCCTTAAGCATTCATATTCTTTTTTGAATTTGGCAATTCCTCTTCCAGGAATATGTTCTAAGAGGGTAATAGCCCCCAGATAGGAAAAGTCTTATCTCCAGAGGTGTTCATTGCAACATTATTTAAATGAAGGAAATACTGGAAGCAGTGTAAATGTCTACTAATGTGGTGATTAAGTAAATTATGAAAAATCTACTAGATAGGATATATTTACAGCCATTAAAATGAGTTATGTCAGTTGGATGTGGTAGCTCAGACATGTAATCCTTGCACTCTGGGAGACCGAGGCAGGAGGATTCCTTGAGCTCAAGAGTTCAAGACCAGTCTGAGGGGGCGGCGCCTGTGGCTCAGTGAGTAGGGAAGTGGCCCCATATACCAAGGGTGGTGGGTTCAATTCTGGCCCTGGCCAAACTGCAACAAAAAAATAGCCGGGTGTTGTGGCTGGCCCCTGTAGTCCCAGCTACTCGGGAGGCTGAGGCAAGAGAATCGCCTAAGCCCAGGAGTTGGAGGTTGCTGTGAGCTGTGATGCCATGGCACTCTACCGAGGGTGACAAAGTGAGACTCTGTCTCTTAAAAAAACAAAAAACCCCAAAACATCCTGAGTAAGAGTGAGACCCTGTCTTTACTAAAAATAGAAAAACTAGCCAAGTGTTGTGGCAGGTACCTCTAGTCCCAGCTACTCAGGGGGGAGGCAGGAGGATTATTTGAACCCATGAGTTTGAAGTTGATGTGACCTGGGCTGATACCATGGCACTCTAGCCTGGGCAGTAGAGTGAGACTCTGTTAAAAAAAAAAAAAAAAAAGGATACTTATGTCATAGCATGAGCTGATGATAGTAAAAATAGGAGAATATAGCACTCTGGGAGGCCAAGGCAGGTGGATTGTTTGAGCTCACAGGTTCGAGACTAGTCTGAACCAGAGTGAGACCTAGTCTCTAAAAAAAATAGCTGGGTGTTGTGGTAGGTGCCTATAGTCCCCAGCTACTCAGGAGGCTGAGGCAAGAGAATCACTTAAGACTAAGAGCTGGAGGTTGCTGTGAGCTATGATGCCATAGCACTCTAACGAGGGTGACAAAGTAAGACTCTCAAAAACCATAACAAAACAAAACCAGGAGAATAACATAGTATAATTATGATTGTGCTAATTAAACATGTAAAGGAGGAAAAGAAGGTAGCATATAAAATGTTATCAGTGGCTGTCTTTGGGTGTTGAGACTATAGGAAATTTGTTTTCCAAATTTTGTTTGTAATAAAAGAGCCACACCTATCAGAAAATAGGTGTTGATGGCCAGGTATGTGGCTCATTCCTATAGTCTCATCACTTTGGGAGGCCAAGGCAGGAGGATGGTTGAGGGCAGAAGTTGGAGATCAGTCTGTACAAATACTAAGACTCTGTTTCTTAAAAATTAAATAAATTAGCCAGGTGTGGTAGTATATGCCTGTAGTTCCAGCTACCCAGGAGGTTGAAGTATGTGAGAGGATCATGTAAGCCCAGGAGTTTGAGGTTACAGTGAGCTGTAGTGGTGTCACTATAGCCTGAGCAATCAAATAAGACCCTATCTCAAAAACACAAAGAAAAGAAAATAGGTATACGAGAGATAAGAATTTGCTCTGGCCTCTGTTCTTGGACACACAGAAAAGCACAGATTATATTGTGTTTGGATGACCAAAAATATAGATAGTTGAGGTCTGGATGCCTCACAGTTTCTTGTGAACCTCATCCTTTTGGACTTCATTTTGTTTGAGCAGTCACGACCAGATCTTTAAGGGCCTCTGACCAGGTTACTGTACTTTTTTTTTTCATAGGCACTGAAGTGGCAGCAGCACCAGGGGTTGCTTCCTCCTGGTATGACTATAGATTTGTTTCGAGGCAAAGCAGCTGTCAAGGATGTGGAAGAGGAAAAGTTTCCTACACAGCTGAGCAGACATATTAAGGTACGATCCTTAGACACACAGCCAGTCATGGGCTTAGCTAGGCTGTGGGGAGGGGAACTCATTCTCCTGCTCTAACAACATTTAGGATTACTGTCGGTGTCCCCTTGAACACTACTGTGGTCGGGCAGTGGCCTGTCTCAATTGTGTAACCAAATGGACATACAATTGACATCTGGCCTTGCACTTCCTCCCAAGTAGCCTGCATTTGGAAAAGTGGTTAGCTCTTCTTTGGTTAAGCCTGAGACTAAATGTGGACTTTTTTTTTTTTTTGTAGAGACAGAGTCTCACTGTACCGCCCTCAGGCAGAGTGCCGTCACATGGCTCACAGCAACCTCTAACTGTTGGGCTTATGCGATTCTCTTGCCTCAGCCTCCCGAGCAGCTGGGACTACAGGCGCCTGCCACAACGCCCGGCTATTTTTTTGTTGCAGTTTGGCCGGGGCTGGGTTTGAACCCGCCACCCTCGGCATATGAGGCTGGCGCCCTACTCACTGAGCCACAGGCGCCGCCCTAAATGTGGACTTTCTATGTACTTGTCCTGTTCAAGACTTGTTTTAGCCTGATACGTGTCAGGTAAAGTGCAAGTCATGGATTATTAAATAGGTTTATATGATATTTGGGGAAAATAATTTTTTTTTTTGTCCCCAGCTGTTGCCCTGGGTAGAGTGCTGTGGTGCAACCTCAAACTCTTGGGCTCAAGTGATCCTCTTGCCTTAGTTTTCCTATTTTTAGTAGATTTGGGGTCTTGCTTTTGCTCTGGCTGGTCTCAAATGCATGAGCTCAAGCAATCCACCTGCCTGGGCTTCCCAGAGTGCTAAGATTATAGGGGTGAGCCACCATGCCCGGCCAGGAAAATTATTTTATTGTCTTATGGCTGATTGGTTTTTTTTTTTGGTTTGTTTTGTTTTAATCTGAGAATTTTCTATGAGAAAGCACAATTGAGGGCAGCGCCTGTGGCTCAAAAGAGTAAGGTGCCCGCCCCATATGCTGGAGGTGGTGGGTTCAAACCCAGCCCCAGCCAGAAACTGCCAAAAAAAAAAAGAGAAAGCACAATTGAGTAATTGTTACAATTCCCAGAATTACAAGTATATTTGCTACTTTAACATCTCCTTTATTTTATTTTTTTTTTATTTTAAGAGACAGAGTCTTATTTTGTCACCCTTGGTAGAGTGCCTTGGCGTCACAGCTCACAGCAACCTCTAGCTCTTGGGCTTAAGGTGATTGTCTTGCCTCAGCCTCCTGAGTAGCTGGGACTACAGGCGCCTGCCATAATACCCAGCTATTTTTTTATTGCAGTTTGGCTGGGGCCAGGTTTGAACCTGCCACCCTCAGTATATGGGGCCGGCGCCCTACTCACTGAGCCACAGGCACTGCCCTTGAGACAGATTCTTTGTCATTTTTGGTAGAGTGCTGTGGCATCATAGCTTACAGTAACCTCAAACTCCTGGGCTTAAGCGATTCTCTTGCCTCAGCCTCCCAAGTAGCTGAGACTACAGGCGACTGCTACAAGGCCTGGCTGTTTTTAGAGACGGGATCTCTCAATCTTGTTCAGGTTGGTCTTGAACCCGTGAGCTCAGGCAATCCACATGCCTTGGCCTCCCGAATTAGCATCACCTTTATATTAGTTTCTCTGAGTTTGTGCTCAGATTGAATTTGTGGATTTTAAAATATTTTATATTCCTCAACTCTTCAATTTTGGCTTAGTGTTTTGAATTTGTGTTTTCTGGATTATATGTTCTAACTTGCATGTAAAGATTTTTTTGAGGCTCATATCTGTAATCCTATCACTCAAGACCAGATTGAGGAAAGGGAGATGTCTCTGTTAAAAATAGGAACCTTAGCCAGGTGTGGTGGTGTATACTACCTATAGTCTCAGCTACTTGGGAGGGCTAGGAGGATCGTTTTAGCCCAGGAATTTGAGGTTGCTATAAGCTAGTGTGAGGCCCACAGAGTGAGACTGGGAAAAAGAAAAAAAAAATTTTTTTTTTTTTTTGGCAGCACCTTTATTTCCCCTGCCTGAAGCCTTGAGACAAATAGAAATCCATTGTAATTATGCTGCTGGACTTAAGATTTTCTGTTGCAAACACTTGCCTTTTTTGACATTTAAAATGAAATCCACATTAGAGTTTTTCTTTGTTGTTTCTATAGTTTTTATCCATTCTTGGGAGACTCATCACTGGTAAATGCTAAGAATGCATTTATCAGACAAACAGTCTGTTAGCTTCATTTAGTTCTTTAGATTTGGTCAGCTACACATTATCTCTTGATTAAGTGAAGGTCATAAAACAGTGATAGAAAGTTTATGGGATAGCATAAGAAAACATACATTTACTTTGAAGAAATGAGTATTTTTCCCCTTAAGATGCACAACAGGAACATATGAGGCTTTATTAAGTTGAGTGTGAAAGTCATGCTAATAGTGCCTGATTTAACAAAAACTTATGGTCTGAGCTAACAGGATTATTTGTTCTAAGTCCCATCTTAAATAGTCTTTCCCTCTTCTTTAGAAATACCAATCACACATTGAAAAAAACTGAGCACCTAGACATAAAACTGGTCAGAGAAAATACATCCACTGGTTCCTTGTGTCCAGGTACAACAGTGCCCCTCCAATACGCCATAATATGGGTCAGCTGTGATTTTATGCTAGGGCAGGATTTCTCAAAGGTTAAAATGGGAATTTTTTTTTTTTTTTTTTTTAAATGGGAATTGTTTTAAGGCCACTAGATAAAAATGCATTTGTTTCATTGTTTCATTTGAAACAGTTTGGTCAGAAATCACATGTGGAGTGTGCTCGATTTTCTCCAGATGGTCAGTATCTGGTCACTGGATCTGTTGATGGATTCATTGAAGTGTGGAACTTTACAACTGGAAAAATCAGGAAGGTAAAGTATTTTAAATATATTAACTTTCCTAGTGGAAAAATTACTGACTTTGAATTATTTATGCTTTATGTCAGATTTGTTGAGAAAGGATCTGTATATAATGAACATGTATTACTTTTGTAACTTAAAAACTAATTTATTACCAGGCATAGTAGCACATGCCTGTAGTCCCAGCTACTCAGGAGATTGGGGCTGGATTACTTTAGCCCAGGTATTTGAGGCCAGCTTGGACAACATAGTGACACTCCCCCTCAACTCCTAAAAAACCCTTATTTAAAGTTATTTTTAACCAAATTCTGATTTTATTATTAACCAAGTGAAAACATTTGTTACACACACACACACACACACACATATCTTTTTGGGGAGTAGTTTTTTTTTCGGCCAGGGCTGGGTTTGAACCCGCCACCTCCGGCATATGGGGCCTGCACCCTACTCCTTTGAGTCACAGGTGCTGCCCTGTTATTTATAATTTTAATGTAATTTAAATTTTCTTGAATGGGTAATAGGTACACCTAGGCTTTTTCAAATAGAGTTTTGCTCTTTCTTTTACCCCTAAACCAATTAATTCCCTTCCTTAGGCCAGCCAGGGTTACCAGTTTCTTTCTTTTTTTTTATTTTGAGACAGAGTCTCACTATGTTGCCCTTGGTAGAGTGCTGTGGCGTCACAGTTTACAGCAATCTCAAAATCTTGGGCTCAAGCGATTCTCTTGCCTCAGCCTCCCAAGCAGCTGGGACCACAGGCACCTGCCACAATGCCCACCTATTTTTCGGTTGCAGTTGTCGTCGTTTAATAGGCCCAGGCTGGGTTTGAACCTACCAGCCTTGGTGTATATGGCTGGCACCGTGACCACTGTGCTATGGGCACCGAGCCTTCAAAAAATTTTTTTACAGAGATGTTAGTAAATACTATGTACCCCGTTCTCCTTGCTTTGCCCTTTTAGTATAATAGGCATTGCCTTATTATATTCAGTTGCATGGATTTTGAACCATGATATATTTAACCAGCTGTTTTATATAAAATTATTTCCAGTCTAACACAGTTGTAGTACTAATTGTGTTTCTTTTATTATGAATAAAGTTGAACATCTTTTTTTTTTGGAGACAGAGTCTCACTATGTCACTCACCCTCAGTAGAGTGCTATGGCATCACAGCTCACAGAGCAACCTCCAACCCCTGGGTTTAAGCAGTTCTCCTGCCTCAGCCTCCCCAAGTAGCTGGGACCATAGGCACTGGTTACAACACCTGGCTACTTTTTTGTTGCAGTTGCCACTGCAAATCTTTTTGTTGTTGTTGAAACAGAGTCTTACTATGTTGCCCTTGGTAGAGTGCCGTGGCATGACAGCTCACAGAAACCTCAAATTCTTGGGCTTAAACGTTTCTCTTGTCTCAGCCTCCCAGGTAACTAGGACTACAGGTGCCCACCACCAATACCCAGCTATTTTTTTTTTTTTTTTTTTTTTGAGGCAGAGTCTCACTTTGTCACCCTCAGTAGAGTGCTGTGGTGTCACAGCTCACAGCAACCTCCAGCTCTTGGGCTAGGGCAATTCTCCTGCCTTAACCTCCTTAGTACCTGGGACTACAGGCACTCGCCACAATGCTGGGCTATTTTTGTTGCAGTTGCCACTGCTATTTTAGCTGGCCGGGGCCGGGTTCGGAACTGTCAACCTCGGTATATGGGGCCGGTACCCTACCCACTGAGCCACAGGCACCGCCCCAACCCGGCTATTTTTTGTTGCAGTTGTCCTTGTTATTTAGCTGGCCTGGGCCAGATTTAAACCCACTACCCTCAGTATATGTGGCTGGCGCTGTAACCACTGTGCTATGGGTGCTGAGCCAGTTGAACATATTTTTATATGTGAAACATCCTAGATATTTCTTACTCTGTGAAGTCTGTTAATATCTTTGGCTCATTTTTCTTTTTTTTTTTTTTGGCCGGGGCTGGGTTTGAACCCACCACCTCTGGCATATGGGACTGGCGCCCTACTCCTTGAGCCACAGGCGCCGCCCTGGCACACTTTTCTATTGGATTGTTTTTACAGATTTTATAGGAGCTCTTTATATATGTGTGTGTATGATTTTTTTTTTTAAACAGAGTCTCACTATGATGCCCTGGGTAGAGTGCTATGGCATCACAGCTCATAGCAATCTCAAACTCTAGGGCTTAAGCGGTTCTCTTGCCTCAGTCTCCCAAGTAGCTGGGACTATAGGCGCCCACCACAACGCCCGGCTATTTTTTTGTTGTTGTTGCAGTTGTCATTGTTGTTTAGCTGGCCTGGGCCCGGTTCAAACTCACCACCCTCAGTGTATGTGGCTGACGCTGTAACCACTATGCTATAGGTGCCAAGCTAGAGCTCTTTGTATTTTTAGGAAATCAACCTTTTAATGCACGTTGCAGATATTTTTTAATTTTAACTTCGAAAAAATTTTTCTGTTAATCTTCTCTGTATTGCTCCATCTTTTTTTTTTTTTTTTTTTTTTTACAGTTTCTGGCTGGGGCTGGGTTTGAACCCGCCACCTCTGGCATATGGGGCCGGTACCCTACTCCTTTAAGCCACAGGCGCCGCCCTTGCTTCACCTTTTTAATTTTTTTTTGAGACAGAGTCTCACTATATCACAGCGTCACAGCTCACAGCAACCTCAAACTCTTGGGCTTAAGCAATTCTCTTGCCTCAGACTCCCAAGTAGCTGGGACTACAGGTGCCCGTCACAACATCCGGCAATTTTTTGGTTGCAGTTGTCATTGTTTGAACCCGGGCTGGGCTCAAACCTGCCAGCCTCACTGTATGTGCTGGTGCCCTACTCACTGAGCTACAGGCACCGAGCCTGTTTTGCTCCAATTTTAATAAATGTGTTGCGGAAGTGAGCACAAATTTGACTCTTGATTTTGCTTATTTTATTTTACAGACTTAAAACTTTTTTCTTACATCAAATTTATTCATCTGTTCTCTTACAAAATACTAGTACAATTTCTGTAATCTTCTGCTGTAGTTTCTTCTAGTATTTTATTTCATTTTATTTTTTTGTTTTTGAGACAGAGTCTCACTATATTGCTCTTGGTAGAGTGCTGTGGCGTCATAGCTCACAGCAACCTCAAACTCTTGGGCATAAGTGATTCTCTTGCCTTAGCCTCCCAGGTAGCTGGGCCTATAGGTGCCAGCCACAACACCCAGCTATTTTCTTATTGCAGTTATTGTTTAACTAGCCTGGGCCGGGCTTGAACCCGCCAGCCTCACTGCATGTGGCTGGTGCCGTAACTACCGTGCTACAGGTGCCAAGCCTCTTCTAGTATTTTAATATTTCACTGTATGTTTAAGTTTTGTCCCATCTGGAATTAATTTAGGGCAATAAAATTGGTATAGCTCTGGCTTGGCATGAACCCAGCCGGGGCCTGCCAAACAACAATGACAACTACAACCAAAAAATAGCCAGGTGTTGTGGTGGGCGCCTATAGTCCCAGCTACTTGGGAGGCTGAGACAAGAGAATCGCTTAAGCCTAAGAGTTGGAAGTTGCTGTGAGCTGTGGCGCTGCGGCCCTCTACCCAGGGCGACAGCTTTTTTTGAGATTCTGTCTCAAAAAAAAAAAAAAAAAAAAAATTTGGTATAGCTCTAACTTAGTTTTTTTTTCCCCAAACAGCTATTTATTGATTATCTTTATCCACTGATTTAAAATGTAATCTTTATCATAGAGTACTTCATTCCAATCCATGGTTAGTGGATTTATGAGTTAGTGGATTTTCACTTTCCATTTTATTTTATTTTTAATTAATTAATTTTTTTTTTTTTGAGACAGAATCTCAAGGTGTCATCCTGGGTAGAGTGCTGTGGCATCATAGCAACCTCCAACTCTTGGGCTCAAGCCATCCTCTTGCCTCAATTTTTCTATTTTTTAGTAGAAACGGCGTCTCACTTTTGCTTAGGCTGGTCTCAAACTCCTCAAACTATCTACTCGCCTCAGCCTCCCAGAGTGCTAGGATTATAGGCATGAACCATCTTTATAATTAGAAAGAAAAATAAAGATACTTGCGTTTGAACAACAATGCATAATAGGTGTAAAAGGCATCATTATTCCATACATAGTTTCAGGCCAGGTGTCACCACACCTTTACGCCTTTAATCCTAGCACTCTGGGAAGTCAGAGGGGGAAGATCACTCGAGGTCATGAATCCAGAGCAACCTGAGCAAGAGTGAGACCCCCATCTCTACCAAAAATAGATAAAATTAGCCAGGCATTGTGGCGGGCACCTGTAGTCCCACCCGCTCGGGAGGCTGAAGCAGAGGATCACGTGAGCCCAGGAGTTTGAGTTTGCTGTGAGCTGTGATATATGTATCTCACCGTATGTGTATGGTTTCAGGAAAAGTAGCTAATAATTAGAAAAAATATTAGTTTAGTTTCTCACTTCATACTCTAAAATAATTTTGCCTAGAAAAGATCAGTAACCAAAAGATCTAGGATATTGGGATTTTTTTATAACATCAGTTTGAATTGTGTAAAAACTTGTGTTTCAGTTGTTCACTAGGAACATGTATGCATGGCACTGTTGTTTGCTTTGGAGTTTTAGGTTAGGCACAATCCATTATCCCGGTTTTAGTGAGTTTATAGACACCTGTACTATAGACACCTGTACCGGGACCTTAGTTTTGGTGATTATTTTGATAACTGCTAACCATTGTTTCCTTTAGGATCTTAAGTACCAGGCCCAGGATAACTTCATGATGATGGATGATGCTGTCCTCTGCATGTGTTTTAGCAGAGATACAGAAATGTTAGCAACTGGGGCTCAAGATGGAAAAATCAAGGTGTGTATTAGTGACCTGAGCTCTTATATGGAGACATTTTAAATGTTCTGTAATGGAGTCGTGTTGTTCAAATGATACTCACAGTTAATAGTAGCTATTGTTTATTGAACATCAACTTTCTGCTAATCACTGTACTTTTTCTTGTTTAATCCTAATAACTCTGCCTGGAGTGAGTGGTCAATAAATATGTTTGAGGTCACATGGTTGGTAAGTGATAGATCTGAGACTTTAGGCCAATTCTGCTCGTGTCCTTTTTGTTGTACCACTCTGGCTTACTGTATATGATGTATTATGATTTGATTTCTGTTTTAGGGGATGGCCTGTAGTCAGCTGGCTGTGGTTTGCATTTAATGGTTGGTAATACATCCTGGGCTACATAAAATACAGAAATGATTTCTGCTAAGTGAACTTAGAGTCTAAATTTTTGTTTTAATAATTTACAAGGAAAGAGTTTTAAGTTTCAAAGGATTTAGTTATCACTGTATTATGTGAACCAGATATATCATATTCAGCTATCAGCATGTATTTTTAATGCTGCTTTAGTACATTAATGAACATTGCATCTTGTTTGACTCTGTGGACAATGGTGGGACACTCTGTTTACAAGTTTTCATTTTTATTTTTTTAATAAAGGTATGGAAGATTCAGAGTGGACAGTGTTTAAGGAGATTTGAGAGGGCACATAGTAAAGGTGTTACCTGTCTAAGCTTTTCTAAGGATAGCAGTCAGATCCTTAGTGCTTCTTTTGACCAGACAATTAGGTAAGTAAGAATCTCAAAACTGGGGGGATGCTGTGGCTCAGTGAGTAGGGTGCAGCCCCATGTACCGAGGGTGGCAAGTTCGAACCTAGCCCCGGTGAAACTGCAACAACAACAAAGTCAAAAAAATAAGAATAGGAATGAAAATAAATTGAATTACATTTTAAAAAATTAAAAAAAAAAAAAAAAAAAGAATCTCTTGGGGCGGCGCCTGTGGCTCAGTCGGTAAGGCGCCGGCCCCATATATGGAGGGTGACGGGTTCAAACCCGGCCCCGGCCAAACTGCAACCAAAAAATAGCCGGGCGTTGTGGCGGGCGCCTGTAGTCCCAGCTACTCGGGAGGCTGAGGCAAGAGAATTGCTTAAGCCCAGGAGTTGGAGGTTGCTATGAGCTGTGTGATGCCACGGCACTCTACCGAGGGCCATAAAGTGAAACTCTGTCTCCAAAAAAAAAAAAAAGAAAGAAGAAAGAAAGTTGGGTAAAATGATTACCTTCTTGGGCGGCGCCTGTGGCTCAGTCAGTAAGGCGTTGGCCCCATATACCGAGGGTGGCGGGTTCAAACCTGGCCCCGGCCAAACTGCAACCAAAAAATAGCCGGGCGTTGTGGCGGGCGCCTGTAGTCCCAGCTACTCGGGAGGCTGAGGCAAGAGAATCACTTAAGCCCGGGAGTTGGAGGTTGCTGTGAGCTGTGTGAGGCCACGGCACTCTACTGAGGGCCATAAAGTGAGACTCCGTCTCTACAAAAAAAAAAAAAGAATCTCAAAACTGCCCTTACTTGAGTTTGATTGATATAATCAGGTAGGGACTAGTGATTCTATATTCTTTCAGCAGGAATGTATGATAGGAAGAGTGAGGGTATGTCAGATCTTGTTTCTCCAAAGTATAGCTGACACAGTGCTGTTCTTCCATCCATTGGAGTCTTTACCCAGAAGAGAGATTAGAAAGGGAGTATAGTGTGATTCCATGTTTTTTTTTTTTTTTTGGTTTTTGGCTGGGGCTAGGTTTGAACCCGCCACCTCTGGCATACGGGACCGGCACCCTACTCCTTGAGCCACAGGCGCCGCCCCATGTTTTGTTTTTTTTTGAGATAGAGTCTTCACTCTGTTGTCCTGGGTAGAGTGCTGTGATGTCACAGCTCACAGCAACCTCAAACTCTTGGGCTTAAGCAAGCCTCTTGCCTCAGGATCCCAAGTAGCCTGTCACAGCGCCTGGCTAGTTTTTCTATTTTTAGTAGAGATGAGGACTCAGTCTTGCTTAGTCAGGCTGGTCTTGAACCCCTGAGGTCAGGCAGTCCACCTGCCTTGGTTTCCCAGGGCACTAGGATTTATAGGCACAAGCCACTGCTCCCAGCCAGCCAGCCCCCCTGCCTGCCTGCTTGGCCTCCCTTCCTCCCTCCCTTCCTTCCTTCCATCCTTTCTTCTTTCTTTATTATTTATTTATTTACTTATTTTGAGACAGTCTCACTTTGTCACCCTTGGTAGAGTTCTGTGGCCTCATAGCTCACAGCAGCCTCCAACTCTTGGGCTCAAAAATTCTCTTGCCTCAACCTCCCAAGTGTTTGGGACTACAGGCATCCACCACAATGCCCAGCTATTTTTCAAGATGAAGTCTCATTCTGACACAGGCTAGTCTTGAACCTGTGAGCTCAGGCAGTACACTTGCCTCGGCCTTCTAAGAGCTGGGATTACAGGTGTGAGCCACCCCGCCTGGCCCCCTATTTTAATTTTTTTTTAAGACAGACTCTTCTTGTGTTGCCTTCAGTATAGTCTGGTGGTATTGGCATAGTTCACAGCAAACCCAAACTCCTAGACGCAGGCAATCCTGCCTCAGCCTCCCAAGTAGTTGGGACTGCAGGTGCCTGCCCCAATATGTAGCTAATTTTTCTATTTTTATTTATTTTTGAGACAAAGTCTTACTATGTCGTCCTTGATAGAGTACTGTGGTGTCACAGCTCACAGCAATCTCAAACTCTTGGGCTCAAGGGATTGTCTTGCCTCAGCCTTCTAGGCAGCTGGGACTATAGGCACCCGCCACAACACCTGGCTATTTTTTGTTGTAGTTGTCATTGTTTAGCTGGCCTGGGTCAGGTTCAAACCTGCCAGCTTCAGTGTATGTGGCTGGTGCTGTAACCACTGTACTACGGGCACCGAGCCTAATTTTTCTGTTTTTAGTAGAAACATGATCTTGCTCCTGCTCAGGCTGGTCTAGAATTCCTGAGATTATTTCGCCTTGGCCCCTCCAGAGTGCTAGGATTGCAGGCATGCATGCACCCAGTCTAATTCATGTTTCTTAAAGTGTGGTCTTATGGATCCACCTGCATCATAATCACTATAGAGAGAGCTGTTAACAATATAGGTCCTAGGCTCAGCACCTATAGCTCACGGGCTAGAGTGCCAGCCACATACATCAGGGCTGGTGGGTTTGAACCCAGCCTGGGGCTGCCAAACAACAATGACAACTACAACTAAAAAATAGCCAGGTGTTGTGGTGGGCGCCTGTAGTCCCAGCTACTTGGGAGGCTGAGGCAAGAGAATCACATAAGCCCAAGAGTTTGAGGTTGCTATGAGCAGTGACACCACAGCACTCTACTGAGGGTGTCATAGTGAGACTCCGTCTCAAAAAAAAAAAAAGGCGCGGTGCCTGTGGTTTAAGTGGCTAAGGTGCCAGCCACATACACCTGAGCTGGCAGGTTCGAATCCAGCCCGGGCCCGCCAAACAACAATGACTGCTGCAACCAAAAAATACCCAGGCATTGCGGTGGATGCCTGTAGTCCTAGCTACTTGGGAGGCAGAGGCAGGAGAATCATTTGAGCCCAGGAGTTGGAGGTTGCTATGAGCTGTGATGCTATGGTACTCTACCCATGGTGACACCTTGAGGCTCTGTCTCAAAAAAAAAAAAAATATATGTATATGTATAAGTCCTGGGCCAGGTGTAGTGGCTCACGCCTATCATTCTAGCACTGTGGGAGGCTGAGGCAGGTGGATGGCTTGAGCTCACGGGTTTAAGACCAGCCTGAGCAAGAGGAAGACCCTGTCTCTATTAAAAAATAGAAAAAACTCACACCTATAATCCTAGCACTCTGAGAAGCCGAAGCTGGTGGATTGCCTGAGCTCACAAGTTCGAGACCAGTCTGAGCAAGAGCAAGACCTTGTCTCTAAAAAAAGAGCTGGGTGTTGTGGTGAGCACCTGTAGTCCCAGCTACTTGGGAGGCTAAGGCAAGAGAATCGCTTAAGCCCAAGAGTTTGGGGTTGCTGTGAGCTATGATACCAGGGTGATTGAGTGAGACTATCTCAAATAAATAAATAAATAAATAATGAAATATATAAATAAAAACAGATCCCTAAGACCCAGGTGAGACCCACTGACTGTGAATCTCTTTAACTCTAGTTTTTGGGAATGGTATCCTAGAACAGAAGCTCATGTTATTATTAGCATATTTTCTTCAAATCTTTCTCTTTTTTTTTGAGTAAGAGTCTTGCTTTGTTGCCCTTGATAGAGTGCTGTGGTGTCATAGCTCATAGGAACCTCAAACTCTTGGGCTTAAGAGATCCTTTTGCCTCAGTCTCCTGAGTAGGTGGAACTATAAGCGCACACTACAGTGGCCAGCTATTTGTAGAGATGTGGTCTCGCTCTTGCTCAGGCTGGTCTCAAACTCGCGATCTCAAGCCATCCACCCACCTTTGCCGCCCAGAGTGCTAATATTAAAGGCTTGAGCCACCATGCCTGGCCTTTCCAATCTCTTTGCAAAGTTTTTGTTTTATTTCATTGTTTGAGATAATGAAAATTATACTACACACACAATCTCATAGCTTTCTTTATTCAGCTAATATTATAATATGAGCTTCTATAATTTATCTAAAATGCAGTCAGCACTTGGTCCCAAGCATAATATATCAAATATTAATTGTTCTTTTCATTTACTTTTATTTATGGTAGAATTCATGGTTTAAAATCTGGAAAAACCCTGAAGGAATTTCGTGGCCATTCATCCTTTGTTAATGAAGCAACATTTACACAAGATGGACATTATATTATTAGTGCATCCTCTGATGGCACTGTGAAGGTTAAGTATTTCCTTCCCTTTTATGTTGGTATGTCTATTCTGTCTTTGACCTTTAGAAATTTTCAGTCCTGATAACGGAATGATTGTGGTGAAATAAACTGCTCAACTATCTATTTTAGCTGTAAGTGAGGTGAGTCTGAGACAATAGTAATAGTCTGTGGCTGAAGCAAGAGGATAGCTTGAGCTCAAGAGTTTGAGGTTGTTATGAGCTATGATGATGCCACGGCACTCTACCCAGAGTGACAGGAAGACTCTGTTCCAAAAAAAAGAAAAGAAGAGAAAGAAAATATTCAGGAAAAAAAATCCACAGAATTCCAAGAAGCAAACTAGAATTTGCCCTGCACTGAGTACTACATGGAATCTACACAAATGAAGTGCTATGTGGTCATTGTGTTATAAGTGGGTATTATAAGTAATCTAGAGATGATTTAAAGTATGTGGGAGGATATGTGTAGGTTATATGCCAATACTCTATACCATTCTATATCAGAGACTTGAGCATCCTCAAATTTTGGTATATGAGGGTGGTCCTGGACCCAACTCCCCAAGGATGCTGAGGGACCACTGTATATAACAATACTGGGTCTTTTATTGGACTTAAAATCAAGTTAGGAAGCTTTGTTTCTGAGTTAATTTTACTCTTTTTTTTTTTTTTTTTTTGAGACAGAGTGCCTCAAGCCGTGACCCTGGGTAGAGTGCTCTGGCATCACAGCTCACAGCAACCTCCAACTCCTGGGCTCAAGCAATTCTCCTGCCTCCACCTCCCAAGTAGCTGGGACCACAGGCACCTCCCACAACGCCTGGCTATTTTTTTGGTTGCAACCATCATTGTTTGGCTGGCCTGGGCTGGATTCGAATCTGCCAGCTCAGGTGTTTGTGGCTGGCGCCTTAGCCGCTTGAGCCACAGGCGCCAGGCCAATTTTACTCTTTTTTTTTTTTTTTTTGATACAGAGTTGCACTGGGTAGAGTGCTATGATGTCATAGCTCACTCAAACTCTTGGCTTGGTCCTCTTGCCTTAGCCTTTTAAGTAGCTGGGACACAGGCATGTGCCACTATACCCAGCTAGATTTTTTTTTTTTTTTTTTTTGGTTTTTGGCCGGGGCTGGGTTTGAACCCACCACCTCTGGCATATGGGACCGGCACCCTACTCCTTGAGCCACAGACACCGCCCTTTTTATTGTTTTTTTAATAGAGATGGGATCATGTTCTTGCTCAGGCTTATTTTGAACTCATGAGCTCAAGTAACCCCCCTACCTTGGCCTCTCAAGAGTGCTAGGATTACAGGGATAAACCATAGCGGCTAGCCAATTTTACTCTTTTTTAGTAACCTGTTTTTTAATTTTTTAAACATTAAAACTAGAAATTCTTATACCCTAAAAATATTTATGCCTCAAATTTTTGTCTGATAGATCTGGAATATGAAGACCACAGAATGTTCAAATACCTTTAAATCCCTGGGCAGCACCGCTGGAACAGACATTACGGTCAACAGTGTGATCCTGCTTCCTAAAAACCCAGAGCACTTTGTGGTGTGTAACAGATCAAACACAGTTGTCATCATGAACATGCAAGGCCAGGTGAGTGCTTAGGAAGTAGTACCTTTACACAGGACCTCTGGGCCACTCCCAAATTAGCATGTCCTGGTCTTGAGCTTCCCAGTAACCAAATATGGATTCACCACTCTGTAAACCATATAAGCTCTTCAGACATTCGTTTATAGCTCTATAAAAACGTCTTCGATATTTCAAATGTAGTCTCCTTTCCCTTGGAAGTTTGTATATTATGCTATTTTCTTTTGTTTTTTGTAGAGACAGAGTCTCACTGTACCGCCCTCCAGTAGAGTGCTGTGGCGTCACACGGCTCACAGCAACCTCTAACTCTTGGGCTTACGCGATTCTCTTGCCTCAGCCTCCCGAGCAGCTGGGACCACAGGCACCCGCCACAACACCCGGCTATTTTTTGTTGCAGTTTGGCTGGGGCTGGGTCTGAACCCGCCACCCTCAGCATATTCGGCCGGCGCCTTACTCACTGAGCCACAGGCGCTGCCCATGCTGTTTCTTTTTAATCCTTAGATAAATGAGGCTTTCCCTTAAAACCTCACTTAAGATTTTAAGATAGTAGTCTTTGAGTTAGGGAGATATGATGTGGTGTGGGTTACTAACTTGAGGCAACTTTTAGCTTTCAATCAGGACACCTGCAGAGTTCCCAAGGAATCACTTCAATGGACTGTGAGGTATCACTAGGAGCTTTTGAAACATGAGGTTGAGGTTTGGGGCCTTTAACATGTGTCCTGGGTGCTACTGAAATGTTGGCCTGGGCACTTAGAGAATTTGCTGAGCATAGAGAAGACCCAGTGGGTAGTATGTAGTATTCTGTCTTTGTATATCCTTTGCCTCCTGTAACTGATGAAGTAGTAGTTCATAACCACGGCTGAGAGGGCTGGTCTGCAGTGTCTGTTAGGCTTTAGCTGCTTAGTGCATCTGCTGAGCACACTTCATAGTTCTCTATGAAGTCATAGTCTCTCTATGACTTTTTTTTGAGACAGTCTCACTATGTTGCCCTCCGTAGAGTGCGATGGTGTCACAGCTCACAGCAACCTCTAACCCTTGGGCTTACGCGATTCTCTTGCCTCAACCTCCAAAGTAGCTGAGACTACAGGTGCCCGCCACAACGCCTGGCTATTTTTTGTTGCAGTTGTCATGGTTGTTTTCGTTGACAGGGCTGGGTTCAAACCCACCAGCCTTGGTGTATGTGGCTGGTGCTGTAACCACTGTGCTATGGGCGCTGAGCCTCTGCTTAACTTTTTAAAGACTTTATTTTGAAAAAATAATTTTAGATTCACTTAGAAGTTACAAAAATTGTACAGAAAGTTCCTGTGTTCTCTTCTCCCAGCTTCCTCTAATGATAATATTTTATGTAACCATAGTATAATTATCAAAACTAGGAAATTGGGGGCGGCGCCTGTGGCTCAGTGAGTAGGGCGCCGGCCTCATATACCGAGGGTGGCGGGTACAAACCCAGCTCCGGCCAAACTGCAACAAAAAAATAGCTGGGCGTTGTGGCGGGTGCCTGTAGTCCCAGCTGCTCAGGAGGCTGAGGCAAGAGAATCATGTAGGCCCAAGAGCTGGAGGTTGCTGTGAGCCGTGTGACGCCACGGCACTCTACCGAGGGTGGTACAGTGAGCTCTACCAAAAAAAAAAAAAAAAAACTAGGAAATTGGGCAGCGCCTGTGGCTCAGTAGGTAGGACACCGGCCCCATGTATTGGGGTTGGCGAGTTTGAACCCAGCCCCAGCCAAACTGCAACAAAAAACAGCTGGGTGTTGTGGCAGGCACCTTTAGTCCCAGCTACTCGGGAGGCTGAGGCAAGAGAATCGCCTAAGCCCAGGAGTTGGAGGTTGCTGTGAGCTATGATGCCATTGCCCTCTACCAAGGACGATAAAGTGAGACTGTCTCTGAAAAAAAAAAAAAAACCTAGGAAATTGATGTAGGTACAATTATTGACTTAATTACACATTTTATTTGGATTTCACCAGTTTTTACATGCATTCATTTTTTTTTTTTTTTTGAGGCAGGAATGCAGTAGTTCATTACATGTATAGATTCATGGAACCACCACCACAGTCAGGATCCAGAACTATTTCATCAGCCCCGAAGAAATACTCTTATGTAACTTCTTTATTGTCATATGTAGCCCACAGCCCTAACCCCTGGTAACCACTGATCAGTTTTCCATTGTTATAATTTTGTCTTTTTTTTTTGAGACAGAGCCTCAAGCTGTTGCCCTGGATAGAGTGCTATAGCATCACAGCTCACAGCAACCGCCAACTCCTGGGTTTAAGTGATTCTCCTGCCTCTGCCTCCCAAGTAGCTGGGACTACAGGCACCTTCCACAATTCCCAGCTATTTTTTGGTTGCTGCTGTCGTTGTTTGGTGGGCCCAGGCTGGATTCGAACCTGTCAGCTCAGGTATATGTGGCTGGCGCCATAGTCGCTTGAGCCATAGGCGCTGAACCAATTTTGTCATTTTTTTTTATTTTTAAATTTTTAGTATCAACCAAGAAGCAGCAATGAGGACTTTATTTTATAGAGCAGTTTTATGTACACAACAAAATTGAGCAGAAGGTACAGTTTTTCCATATAATCCATGTATAGTTTGAGGCAAGGTTATGATCGTGTCCATCCCCAAGATACTGTGCATTGTACCTGTTAAGTGTGAATTTACCCATCCCCTCCTCGCTCCTCCCACTCTTGATTTCTATTGAATTTTACTACCATATATGCACATGCATGTTGCTCATTTAGTTCCAATTTTTTTTTTTTTTTTTGCTGGCCGTGGCTGTGTTTGAACCCACCACCTCCAGCATATGGGGCTGGCATCCTATTCCTTTGAGCCATAGACACAACCCCATTTTGTTCCAATTTAAAAGTGAGCACATGTGGTGTTTGTTTTTCCATTCCTGTGACACTTCACTTAGGAGGATGGTCTCCTGTTACATTTGGGTTGTTACTAAGGGTATTAGGTCACCATTTTTTTTTTTTTAATGTCTGATTAATACTCTATGGTATACATATACCACATTTTATTAATCCACTTATGTATTGATGGAATGTGGGTTGCTTCCACATCTTTGTGATTGTGAATTTTGCTGCTATGAACATTTGGGTACAAGTGCCTTTTTATAGAATACCTTTTTTCTTTTGGGTAAATACCCAGTAGTGAGATTGCTAGATCAAATGATAGATCTACTTTTAGTTCTTTGAGGTACCTCCATATTACTTTCCATAGAGGTTATACTAGTTTGCAGTCCCACCAACAGCGTATAGTTTTTCCTTTCTCTCTGCATCCACACCAGCATCTGTTGTTTGGCACTTCTGTATAAAAGCCATCGTCACTGGATTTAGGTGTTATCTGAAATGAGGTGGTTTTGATTTGCATTTCCCTGAAGATTAGATTCATTGAGCATTTTTTCATATGTTTATTAACTATTAGTCCATCTTCTTTTGAAAAGCTTTTGTTCATGTATTTTGCCCACTTTTTAACTGGGTTGTTTTATGTTTTCGTGCTGATTTACATGAGTTCTTTGTATATTCTTGTTATTAGCCTTTTATGATATGTATAGCACGAAAACACAGTAGTGCTTCCATTGTTGACTACCCCCCTACACTGACTACCTCAAGTTGATCTAATTGTCTTTCTTTTTTTTGAGACACAGTCTTATTCTGTTGCCCTGGGTAGAGTTCTGTGGCATTATCATATCTCACAGCAACTTCAGTCTCTTGGGTTTAGGTGATCCTCTTGCCTCAGCCTCCCAAGTAGCTGGGAATACAGGTGCCAGGTAGTTTTTTCTATTTTTAGTAGAGATGGGGTCTCGCTCTTGCTCATGCTGGTTTTGAACTCCTGAGCTCAAGCAGTCTACCTATGTCAGCCCCTCAAAGTGCTAGGATTATAGGCATGAGCCACTGTGTCCAGCTTGTTTTTGTTTCTATTATGTGATGAATTATGTTTATAGATTTGCATATTTTGAACTATTCTTGCAGCTCGGGGATGAATCCCCACTTGATTATAGTGGATTGTTTTATTGATGTGCAGCTGAATTTGGTTTGCTAGGATTTTTGTTGAGAATTTTTGCATAGAAATTCGTAAGGGATGTTGGTCTGTAGTTTTTTTGTTGTTGTGTCTTTTCCTGGCTTTGGTATCAAGGGTAATACTGGCTTCATAGAAAGAGTTGAAAGTATTTCTTCCTTTTTGACATAATGAAGTAATTTCTGCAGTATAGGTACCAGGTCTTTGTAGGAATGGTAAAATTTGGCTGTGAAACCATCTGGTCCAGGACTTCTTTTTGTGGGGAGGTTTTTTTTATTTTTGTTTGAATTTTGTTATTTGATACTAGTCTGTAGGGAATTCTGTTTCTTCCTAATTGAGCCTAGAAAGGTTGTGTGTTTCCAAGAATTTATCCATTTCCTCCGTGATTTCATGTCTGTGTATGTGGAGATTGTTGTAGTATTCAGAGGTGCTATTTTGTATTTCTGTATATCATTTGTGACTTTTCATTTTTCATTTCTGATTGGGCTTATTAGGATCCTTTCTTTCCTGTTTCTTGTTAACCTAGCGAGAACTCTGTTAATTTTTTTTTTCAACTTTGATCCATATTTAATAACAGCAATTTGCTCAGCATGTAAATCTTCACTAGAACAATGGAGACCAACAATTTTCATATTTTTCACCACCACAAGACCAGTTCTCTTCACCTACATTAAGATATAAAAAAAAAAGATATAGTTATATCTTTTAAGATATCTTTTAAGATAAGTTATATCTTATAAGATAGTTATAGTATCTAAAGGTCGTATCACAGATTATACTTGATTTATTAATAAAAGGAAAGTTTTGTTTAGTACTTTATCTGATGAGTTTATATGAAAGCACATTTCTCATCAGATCCAAAAAAATTTCTGAAAATTTGGTGCTGACTTTAGACCAGAAATTTCTTTTTTTTTTTTTTTTTGTAGAGACAGAGTCTCACTTTATGGCCCTCGGTAGAGTGCCGTGGCCTCACACAGCTCACAGCAACCTCCAACTCCTGGGCTTAAGCGATTCTCTTGCCTCAGCCTCCCGAGTAGCTGGGACTACAGGCGCCCGCCACAACGCCCGGCTATTTTGTTGTTGTTGTTGTTGTTGTTGTTGTTGCAGTTTGGCCGGGGCTGGGTTTAAACCCGCCACCCTCGGCATATGGGGCCGGCGCCCTGCTCACTGAGCCACAGGCGCCGCCCTAGACCAGAAATTTCTACATCTAAGCTCTACTAACTGGATAATTAAACATGCAATTATCATTAATTTGTTTTAGTGAAAGATGAACACTTTTGAACATAGAGAGGGGCAAAAACGGGGCCAATTTGACTTACAGTTGCTTTTCTGCTACCATTTTGCTTTAAGCTTCTAGATGGTAATAAAGAAAAATTTCAAAAATCCTGATTAAACACATGGATAAATAAAGCCCAGAGAGTTTATATGACTTTTAAATATTAACTAAAATAAAATTAAAAACTAAAATAAATAAATCTAAAAACTGGGTGTAGAATAGTGGCAGTCTACACTAATACAGTTGGGTCCTACCTACTACAAGTACACAGATTATTTATTTTTTTATTTTATTATTAAATCATAGCTGTGTACATTAATGCAATCATGGGGCACCATACACTGGTTTTATAGACCATTTGACACATTTTCATCACACTGGTTACCATAGCCTTCCTGGCATTTTCTTAGTGTTAAGACATTTATATTCTACATTTACTAAGTTTCACATATACCCTTGTAAGAAGCACCGCACGTGTAATCCCACCAATCACCCTCCCTCTGCCCATCCTCCCCCCTCCCTCCACTCCCTCTCCCCCTTCCCCATTTTCTTATAACTGGGTTATAGCTTTCATATGAAAGCCATAAATTAGTTTCATAGTAGGGCTGAGTACACTGGATACTTTTTCTTCCATTCTTGAGATACTTTACTAAGAAGAATATGTTCCAGCTCCATCCATGTAAACATGAAAGAGGTAAAGTCTCCATTTTTCTTTAAGGCTGCATAATATTCCATGGTGTACATGCACCATAATTTATTAATCCATTTGTAGATCGATGGGCACTTGGGCTTTTTCCATGACTTAGCAATTATGAATTCGGTTGCAATAAATATTCTGGTACAAATATCTTTGTTATAATGTGATTTTTGGTCTTCTGGGTATATACCTAGTAGAGGAATTACAGGATCGAATAGCAGGTCTATTTTTAGATCTCGAAGTGTTCTCCAAACATCTTTCCAAAAGGAATGTATTAATTTGCCTTCCCACCAGCAGTGCAGAAGTGTTCCCTTTTCTCCACATCCACTCCAACATCTCTGGTCTTGGGATTTTGTGATATGGGCTAATCTTACTGGAGTTAGATGACATCTCAAAGTAGTTTTGATTTGCATTTCTCTGATGATTAAAGATGATGAGCATTTTTTCATGTCTGTAGGCCGTGTGCCTGTCTTCTTCAGAGAAATTTCTCTTCAAGTCCTTTGCCCAGCCTGCGATGGGATCACTTGTTCTTTTCTTGCTTATACGTTTGAGTTCTCTCTGGATTCTGGTTATTAAACCTTTGTCAGAGACATAACCTGCAAATATCTTTCCCATTCTGAGGGCTGTCTATTTGCTTTACTTACTGTGTTCTTGGCTGTGCAGAAGCTTTTTAGTTTGATCAGGTCCCAGTAGTATATTTTTGAAGGTGCTCCAATTGCCCGGGGCATCCTCCTCATAAAATATTCACCCAGACCGATTTCTTCAAGAGTTTTCCCGGCACTCTCTTCTAGTATTTTTATAGTTTCATGTCTTAAGTTTAAATCTTTAATCCAGTAAGAGTCTATCTTAGTTAATGGTGAAAGGTGTAGGTCCAGTTTCAGTCTTCTGCAGGTTGCCAGCCAGTTCACCCAGCACCATTTGTTAAATAGGGAATCTTTTCCCCATTGAATGTTTTTCATTGGCTTGTCAAAGATTAAATAACAGTAAGTTGCTGGATTCATCTCTTGGTTCTCTATTCTGTTCCATACATCTACCTCTCTGTTTTTGTGCCAATACTATGCTGTTTTGGTCACTATCAATTTATAGTATAGTCTGAGGTCCAGTAGCGTGATTCCTCCTGCTTTGTTTTTATTTCTGAGTAATGTCTTGGCTATTCGAGGCTTTTTCTGATTCTATATAAAACAAAGTATTATTTTTTTCAAGATCTTTAAAGTATGACAGTGGAGCTTTAATAGGGATTGCATTAAAATTGTATATTTCTTTGGGTAATATGGACATTTTAACAATGTTGATTCTTCCCAGCCATGAGCATGGTATGTTTTTCCATTTGTTAACATTTTCAGCTGTTCTTTTCTTAGAGTTTCATAGTTCTCTTTATGGAGATCTTTCACGTCCTTTGTTAGATAAACTCCCAAATACTTCATCTTCTTTGGCACTACTGTTTTTTATCAGGAGATAGTCTGGCTACTTCTTCATTATCTCCTAAGGATCCATGCTTTCCTTCTTCATTTTTCTGAGACTTTTGCCTTTGGGCTTCTGCTGGGAAGAGCTCCATCCAGAGACTGAGCAGGGTGAATAAATTGACTTTAGAAAGTCTTGGTATTTGACCGGTCATGCTACCGGTCTGCGTGCTGACAGAGTGCCTGGCCTCCGCGGTCTCAAGACTTTGCATCTGGGGCGGTGCCTGTGGCTCAGTGAGTAGGGCGCTGGCCCCATATGCCGAGGGTGGCGGGTTCAAACCCAGCCCCAGCCAAACTGCAACAAAAAAAATAGCCGGGCATTGTGGCGGGCACCTGTAGTCCCAGCTACTCGGGAGGCTGAGGCAAGAGAATCGCGTAAGCCCAAGAGTTAGAGGTTGCTGTGAGCCATGTGATGTCACGGCACTCTACCTGAGGGCAGTACAGTGAGACTCTGTCTCTACAAAAAAAAAAAAAAAAAAAAGACTTTGCATCTGCCCTGCTCCCTTCATCCCAAGCCCAGCGTCCTGTGCTGCCCAAGAAACCTCTCCCTGTGAGGCGTGATCATGGCCTCAGCCGCCCCACCCTCCGAACTCTGTTAATTTTGTTCATCTTTTCAGAGAATCAACATTTTGTTTCATTAGTGTTCTGTATAGTTCTTTTGTTATCAATTTCATTTAGTTCTGCTCTGAGCTTAGTTGTTTCTTGTCTTCTGCTGAGTTTGGGATTGGTTTGCTCTTCCTTTTCCAATTCCTTGAGACAATTCATTAGATTGTTGATTTGTGATCTTTTGGATGTAGGCATTTATAGAAATGGATTTTTCTGACTGCTTTTGGTGACTCTCACAGATTTTGCTAACTTCTGTCCCCTTTGTCATTTAGTTCAAAGAATCTTATGATTTCCATCATAATTTCCTCCTTGACCCCACTGTCCTTCAGCAATTGGTTTTTTTAGTTTCTATGATTTTGTATAGAGATGAGCATTTCTGTTGGAATTGATTTCTTATTTTATTCCACTATAGTCTGAGAAGATACATGGTATAATGTCTATTTTTTAATATTTGTTGAGACATGTTTTGTGGCCTGGGATGTGATCAATCTTAGAGAATGTTTCATGAGCTGGTGAGAAGAAGGTATAGTCAGTGTTTTTCTGGTAGAAAGTTCTGTAAATGTCTGTCAGACCTGTTTGTTCTAGAGTTCTGTTTTGAGTCCATCGTTTCTTTGCTATTTTCTGCTTGGAAGATCTGTCCTGTACTGTCAGTGGGGTGTTAAAGTCTCCAGCTGTTGTGATGCTGCTATTTATCATTTTATTTAGATCACCAAGTATGTCTGCTTTATGAATCTGGGTACACCTGTGTTAGGAACGTAACTATTTAGGAGTGTTAAGTCTTCTTGTTGAATTGTTCCCTACACCATTATGTAGTGACTATCTTTATCTTTTGTTGGCTTAAAGTCCATTATCTGATATGAGAATGACTATACCAGCATTTTTGCTGTTTCCATTTGCATGGAATATTGTTTTCCATCCCTTCACCTTGAATCCTTTAGCTTTTAAGTGATTTTGTTAATGCATCTTCAAGGGGGGGTGGTTTCAACATTGCTCGCCATTCAGAAACCCAACCCTGAGATGATGAGGATTGTCAAGGAAGAAAGGATTTATTGCAAGAGGTGCATCTGCCAAGAAGGGGTGGTATGGACTGCCTCAAATCCATCAGGGTTTTTTCTGGAGGTGAAAATGAATAATGCATAAGGGAGTTAACATCATCACATGTTTGGGATAGAATACAGGGAACACAAGCTCAGTGAGAAATCGTGCTAGTACATACATCCCATGAACAAAAACTGATGGATAAATCCCTTCCACGGTGGGGATTTTGTATTATAATGAGCTAGGGGTTAATACTGGTCATTCTTTCAGTCTTTTGCATAGGCTTAGTGAATCCTTGGGCATATCGCTTATCTTGTCTTTTATGGACAGCAGCTGGTGTAAAACTTTGTACTTACCTCCTAGCTGCAGGGAGGTTCTGCCATTCTTGGGAAAAAAACTCAGAAGGGAATGCATCAGTGCAACAGAAAGTTATAAAGTTTTGGTCAGCAATTTTTTTTTTTTTTTTTTAGAGACAGGGTCTAACTTTGTTGCCCTCAGTAGAGTGCTGTGTCATCACAGCTCACAGCAACCTCCAACTCTTGGGCTTAGGTGATTCTCTTGTCTCAGCCTCCCAAGTAGCTAGGACTACAGGCGCCTACCACAACACCTGGCTATTTTTTTGTTGCAGTTTGGCTGGGACCGGGTTTGAACCTGCCATCCTCGCATGGGGCCAGCACCCTACGCACTGAGCCACAGGTGCTGCCCCTGGTCAGCAGTTCTTACTGGCCTGGGAACTTGAAGCATAAGAGAAGTAAAAAATAAATACAAAATGTTTTCTTGCTGGCTCAGTGCCTATAGCACAGTGGTTATGGCGCCAGCCACATGCACCCAGGGTGGCAGGTTTGAACCCAGCTGGGGCCAGCTAAACAATAATGATAACTGCAACCAAAAAATAGCCGGGCGTTGTGGCGGGCACCTGTAGTCTCAGCTACTTAGGAGGCTGAGGCGAGAGAATCGCTTAAGCCCAAGAGTTAGAGATTGCTGTGAGCTGTGACTTTACAGCCCTCTACTGAGGGTGACATAATGAGACTCTGTCCAAAGGGAAAATAAAAGTTATCTTGCTTAGGTCGGGCATAGTGGCTCAGGCCTGTAATCTTAGCATTCTGGGAGTTGAGGTGGGTGGATTGCCTGAACTCACAAGTTCGAGACCAGCCTGAGCCAAGGTGAGACCTTGTCTCTAAAAAATAAGAATAGCCAGGTGTTTTGGCAGGTGCCTGTAATTCGAGCTACTCAGGAGGCTGAGGCAAGACAATTGCTTGAGCCCCAGAGTTTGAGGTTGCTGTGAGCTATCTACCAAGGCACTCTACCAAGGGCGACAATTATGTTGATCAGTATATAATGCAGTTCTGAATATTTCCTGCAGGGCAGGGCTGACATTGACAAATTCCCTCATTGTTTGCTTGTCTGAGAAAGGCTTTATTTTTCCCTCATATGAGAAACTTAGGGGTGGCACCCATAGTGCGCAGGCCACATACACTGAGGCTCACGGGTTCGAACCTAGCCCAGGCCTGCTAAACAACAATGGCAACAATAACAACAAAAATAGCTGGGCATTGGGCGGCATGTCTGGCTCATTCGGTAAGGCACTGGCCCCATATACTGAAGGTGGCGGGTTCAAGCCCAGCCCTGGCCAAACTGCAACCAAAAAGTAGCTGGGTGTTGTGGCATGTGCCTCTGGTCCTAGCTATTTGGGAGGCTGAGGCAAGAGAATCCCCTACGCCCAGGAATTGGAGGTTGCTGTGAGCTGTGACGCCACGGCACTCTACTAAGGGTGATAAAGTGAAGCTCTGTCTCTACAAAAAAAAAAAAAAAAAATAGCTGGGCATTGTGGCGAGCTCCTGTAGTCCCAGATACTTGGGAGGCTAAGGCAAGAGAATCACTTAAACCTGAGAGTTTTAGGTTGCTGTGAGTTGTGACACCATGGCACTTTACTGAGGGGTGACATAGTAAGACTCTGTCTCAAAAAAAAAAAAAAGGTTTTGCAGGATACAGAATTCTAGGTTGGCCATTAATCTGTTTGAAAAGACTGAAAATGGGGCTTCAATCCTTTCTGGCTTGTAGTCTCAGTTGAGAAGTCTGCAGTTAGTCTGGTGGGTTTTCCTTTGTAAGTTACCTGATGCTTTTTCCATATCATTTGTAGGAGTTTCTCTTTCATGTTAATTTTGACCTGGGTAGAGTACCATGGTGTCATAGCTCATAGTAACCTCACACTCCTGGGCTGAAGTGATCCTCTTGCCTCAGCCTCCTAAGTGTAACAGGGACTACAGGCATCTGCCACAGTGCCAGCTAGTGATGCCAATTTTCGCCTTTTTGATGACTGTATATTGTAGTAATTGCCTGTTGGTGATGAATCTCCCAGTTTATTGTGCTTCTAGTACCTGTATGTCCAGATTTCTAGTAAGATCTGGGAAATTTCCCTTAAGTATTCCTTCAAATAGGTTTTCCAGCCCTTGTGTATTGTCTGTCTTTTTTTTTTTTTTTTTTTTAAGAGATAAGAGTCTCATTTTGTTGCCTTCGGTAGAGTGCCGTAGCGTCACAGCTCACAGCAACCTCCAACTCCAGGGCTCAAGTGATTCTCCTGCCTCCACCTCCCAAGTAGCTGGGATTACAGACGCCTGCCACAGCGCCCAGCTATTTTTTTGGGTACAGTCGTCATCGTTGTTTAGCGTGCCTGGGCTGGATTTGAACCCACCAGCTCAGGTGTATGTGGCTGGCACCTTAGCCGCTTGAGCTGTAGGCACCGAGCCTTTGTCTGCCACTTTCTTTTTTTTTTTTTTTTGTAGAGACAGAGTCTCACTTTATGGCCCTTTGTAGAGTGCCGTGGCCTCACACAGCTCACAGCAACCTCCAACTCCTGGGCTTAAGCGATTCTCCTGCCTCAGCCTCCCGAGCAGCTGGGACCACAGGTGCCCGCCACAACGCCCAGCTATTTTTTGGTTGCAGTTTGGCCGGGGCTGGGTTTGAACCCGCCACCCTCGGCATATGGGGCTGGCGCCCTACCGACTGAGCCACAGGCGCCGCCCTGTCTGCCACTTTCAATAGCTTGTTTATTAAACTTTTTTTAAGCAAGAGGATTTAAGATATGATGAATGGATGAGAGATCTAATTATAAGTTATAGTAAATGAAAAGTGCAAAGTAATAATGTAAAAATATCAGAATATGGTTGAGCTGTTGCTAATCCAGATGTTTTGTTTTTATCTTGGGGTATGGTGTAATCTAGATTGTCAGAAGCTTCAGCTCTGGTAAAAGAGAAGGTGGAGACTTTGTTTGCTGTGCCCTCTCTCCTCGTGGTGAATGGATCTACTGTGTGGGAGAAGACTTTGTGCTCTACTGTTTCAGCACAGTCACTGGCAAGCTGGAGAGAACTTTGACAGTGAGTGTCTCTAACTAAGATCATCTATAGAAATAATGCTGTGTCTTTCTGCCTCCTGAAGTATATACCTTTTACAGATTGCGGTCAATGTGAAGCTCAGAATAAAAAATGTAATTACAGGTGTTTTATTATTAATTAAAATTAAGGGCCCATAAGTATACAATTAGCTCCTTAGGCCAGCTGTCAGGAAGTCATCTTTCAGTGACCACTTAGCTTTAGGTGTGTATTATGGGTACACATAAAGCAGAGAAGGATGGGAGCTAAATTAGCAGATCCTCCTATGAGTGTAGTAGAGTGATAGTTTGGTACTTTTTTCCATGTTGTTTTGAAGGCATGTTGTACATTATCCTATCAAATTGATTAAGATGTTTGGAAAACATTTAGTTCCATGTTATTAGTCAGCACAAGGAATAATCATGATGCTAGCTGCTGTAACAATCCCCAGATCTCAGTGGCTTAACACAGTAAATTTATTTCTTATTATGTTACAATGTTAGATGAGTTGGAAAACCCTGGTTCATATGTGGAATATGTGACTTCTTCCCTCCCATTCAGCTCTGAAAGTCTCTTCAGAGTGATTTGGTATAGACCCACACACCTAACTCTGTTCTTTACCTGTTCTAGGTTCATGAGAAGGATGTGATTGGTATTGCACATCACCCTCATCAGAATCTGATTGCTACGTACAGTGAAGATGGACTCCTAAAGCTCTGGAAACCCTAATTCAACTTTTCTTTTTAAACTAGCTTGAAAGCATATACTTAAATGAAGACATATTCATGTGATGCCTTTTTTTTTTTTCTTTATTTTTCTTTAGGCCAGCTTTTCTAAGCAAATTGTCTGAATTAGTCACAAGAATCGTTTTGTGAAAATTCATGTTTAAGTAGCAGTTAACCCTTTTTTATATATTTTTAGTTTATCTGCTTTTAACTGTGGCGATCACTTAATGTTTTCATTAATCTTCTCCCTGGAGAGTGAAACACTGATATTTCTAGAAAAAATTGGACTCCTTTGATTATTTGAAGTGTTGATTAAAATGTGCCTCCCAGAGTAAACTTGTAAATAAGGAACTATCCCATATTCAGTAGTTGTGTTCTCTTCCATCTTTTTTTAAAAGATGTTAATAAACTTTATACCTTTCTGGAGACTTTGTTTTTAAAGGTAAATAATTACTCATCTAGTTAATATATTTACTTAGAATTCAGACTGGGGGGGTACATTATTATCCTTGAATTTTAAGTTCAGCATGAAGTGAAATTGAATTCCTGGGAAAGTTAGATAGAGTGACATGTAAATAGACCAGGTAATACCTAGGATGTGGTTTCACTGCCCTCACCCTTCCACTCCTTCTGAGCTGTGCCTTTTCACATATTCAAGTAAACTCCAGGGAATATTTTCTATATCTTCTGGATGGAACTAGTTGTAGGATCTGTTACAAGAAGTCAAAGTTTTAGCATCTCTCTTTTTTTTTTTCTTTCATGTGGAGGAGGATTTGACATTGCAAATGTGCTAACGTTCTGAATAAAAATTAGAAAAAGACCTGAAATTTAGAAGTTACTTTTGCAGTGTAGATCATTACCAGTTAGCTAAACCAAAAAAATTAAAAGCCAACAAAAACCTTGAAAATATGTTACATATGGGTGTCTCTTTCATATTTCAACTGATGATGACATGTGGAGCTACTATGCTGGGCACTATTTCAAGAAAGTGAATTTTTATTTCTATGGGCCTTTTTTAGCCCCCACCTTTTTTTTAGAGACAGAGTTTCATTTTGTCGCCTTCGGTAGAGTGCCGTAGCGTTACAGCTCACAGCAACCTCCAGCTCTTGGGCTTAGGCGATTCTCTTGCCTCAGCCTCCTAAGTAGCTGGGACTACAGGCGCCTGCCACAACACCTGGCTATTTTTGTTGTTGTTGTTGCAGTTTGGCTGGGGCCAGGTTCAAACCCACCACCCTTGGTATATGGGGCCAGCACCGTACTCACTGAGCTACAGGCGCCGCCCTACACCCCCTTTAATATTATTTATTAATATTAAATATATTTAATTTAACACATTAAATATATTTAAATACATTAAATAAATTATAGAGGGCTTATAATTTACCTCTGTGACTTGAAATACACCATGATCTTATGCCTGACATGTAGTAATAATATTGGCGAAATTAATTCTGAACAGCACTACAAATCTATCTTTTCCCAGTCTGATTCTGTAACTACCTTTTTGCCACAAAACCTACAACTTTTTTTTTAATTTAGCATGAAATTTATTCAAATACAGAAAAAGAAAAATTGATAAAACATAGCTATGTTAGATAACATTAATAAAATAGACAACCTCAAGATCACTTACCACATCAAAGAAAGACTAAATTTCAAAATATTATATGTGAAAAAAGAATACCAACATGGATATGAAGGTGATTTTGAATGTACAATTCTAAAGTGCTGACTTGAAAACCACAATAAAATAGAGCGTTTTGAAGGAACTTAAAATTTTAAAATATTATTCAAGAACATATAGAATAATTATTGATAATATATGAATAATAATGTAAGAAGCAAGAAGAATTGTCAAAGAACTGACAGAGGTATCTCAAGCAAATGGTGTTAATACTAGATTTTACCCAAATCTAGTCATTGCTATTCCATTTTAGCTGCTCAGGGATTTAAGAAAACATGAATCTCAAATCATTTCAAAAAATATGAAGTACATAACACATATACACAAAAGGAATTTAAATTGTCAGTTTTGCATATATAATCAAAAATCCTAAGTAAATTAGCAAAAAAAAAACCACCCTCATATAATCAAGTGAGATTCATTCTGGGAATGGAGAAATGGCCCAACATAAATTAATAGAATTTGTTATGCAAGTTAGACAATAGTTATATAGGAGATGAGAATCTTCGTTGGGTTTTGTGTATTATTTTATATTCAGTGACCATGAGAATATTGGTTTTATATTAATTGCTCAATAAATATTATCTGAATGGCTCATTACCAACAGGTGAAGGAATAAAAATCAATGTAAAGTAACAATAGCTAGCATTTTACTGATTGTTTACTGTTTGCCAGGACCTCTTTTAGGTAGGTATTTAAGTAACAACCTAGTAAATTCCCACATCTACCTGTGAAATTGGGTGCAAAATATATAAGCAAACCAAGACATAGAGTTTTGTGGTAGAGCTGAATGAAGCTCAGTGAAGGCCGTCTGGCCCCAAACTCCTAGAAACTATGCTATATGGTTTATAAGGGCAACATGTAAGAAGGGGAATTGATGTGATTTAACATTCATTATTTTAAAAAAATAATCTTCAACAAATTCCCTTGATTAATATACTATAAGGAGGGTTTTTTTTAAGACCCAAAGTAAAATATAATGTAAATAATGTTTATAATAGTATTATGTTGGACCATCATATTAACCACGAAATACTAGAAACATTCTCCATAAAATTGGGAAATAATAATGAATTACTAGAACATTATTTAGGATTCTAGGACTGTTTTGGAGTTTTCTTTTTTCTTTTTTTTATTGTTGGGGATTCATTGAGGGTACAATAAGCCAGGTTACATTGATTGCATTTGGTAGGTAAAGTCCCTCTTGCAATCATGTCTTGTCCCCAGAAGATGTGGCATGCACCAAGGCCCCGAAAACCTACAACTTTTTAGCCCAGGTAATGTCATTTGCTTTCATTAGTATGTTTTTAAAATGCTAGTGGGAGTTGAATAATCATTAGTTCAGGAGCTGCAGTGTGGCATAGCAGCAAGATATTTACTGGACAAACAGGAGACCAGGCAAAGACACCTGGACTGGTTGTCATTAAGTATTTATTTTTTCTTCTTAATAAGATAAGGCATTGGGGGCGGCGCCTGTGGCTCAAGGAGTAGGGCGCCGGTCCCATATGCCGGAGGTGGCAGGTTCAAACCCAGCCCTGGCCAAAAAACCACAAAAAAAAAAAAAAGATAAGGCATTGGGTATAACATGTAAATGCAAATAATGCAAAGTTGTGTCAACTAAAGAACAAAACAGACTTTTAAAGAACCAGTTTTATTCAGAAGTCTTTTTTTTTTTTTTATTCTTTTTTTTTTCTTTTGGCCGGCCTAGGTTTGAACCCACCACCTCCGGCATATGGGACCGGCGCCCTACTCCTTGAGCCACAGTCACCGCCCAGAAGTCTTAAGGATTACAACCTGGGAGTCTTGTAGAGAGTTTCTGTCCCAAAGCAGTGTGGCAGCCCACAGTGGATGAACAGGTGAAGACTCTATGTGTACTCAGAAGTTACATTAGCAAAAGTGCATCAAGGTTTGGGTGTGAGGGAACATCTAGTTATAGATGGTGGAGGTGTGATCAACCTGGACAGACATTATCTTTTTTTTGTGATTTTTTTTGGCCAGGGCTGGGTTTGAACCCGCCACCTCTGGCATATGGGACCGGCGCCCTACTCCTTGAGCCACAGGCGCCGCCCAACATTATCTTATGTACAGGAAGGGACAAGGCTAGAATCCCTGCATTTATCTTTTCTAAATGGCAGTGATTCAGGGGACCTGGGGAACCTGTGCTTTTTCCTGCTTATCATCTTCAAGGCGTTCTTCCAGGGCTGTGCTCAGTCATTGACATGGTTTGGTGAAATTCTGCTGGCAAGGAGAATGAACACACAGTTTCTTAACGTTTGCTACTTAGTCTCATAGTTGAACATGAAAACTTCTGCCTTTAACCCTCGTTAATCTTTCTACAACACCCATTTTGTACAAACCTGGAAACAGTGTTTTATTTATTTTTTTTGGAAACAGTGTTTTAAAAAATGATAACACAGGCTCGGCGCCTGTGGCTCAAGTGGCTAAGGCGCCAGCCACATACACCTGAGCTGGCGGGTTGGAATCCAGCCGGGGCACCAAACGACAATGACGGCTGTAACCCAAAAGTAGCCGGGTGTTGTGGCGGGCGCCTGTAGTCCCAGCCACTTGGGAGGCTGAGGCAGGAGAATCGCTTAAGCCCAGGAGTTGGAGGTTGCTGTGAGCTGTGATGCCACCATACTCTACCCAGGGTGACAGCTTGAAGTTCTGTCTCAAAAAAAAAAAGATAAACGCGCTCTTCACATCAGTTGGCACCTCGCCTTTCTCGGTAAGCCAGACTGGACACAGCTCCAGTAGCTAGGGCGGCTACAACTCCACGACGCTGCCCTCGGGGACAGCCCAGCTCTGACGGCAGCCGGGCAGGCTGCGCACGCGCGGGGCTGACGACAGGGTGGTGGGGTAGGGGATGACACCGCCAGTGTCCCACCTGGGTCTGGGTCTGGAGCACCGCCTACTGGCGAGTAGAAGAGACCTGCTTATCTACCAGAGCCAACTGTCAGGCGCTAGAGACATCTGGTGGCGCCACTGGGTTGTTTTTCCACTTTACAAAATTAGCAGTTGGGCAGCTCCTGTGGCTCAAAGGAGTAGGGCGCCGGCCCCATATGCCCGACGTGGCGGGTTCAAACCCAACCCCGGCCAAAAACTGCAAAAAGAAAAAAAAAAAAAAGGGCGGCTCCTGTGGCTCAAGGATTAGGGCGCCGGTCCCATATGCCGGAGGTGGCGGGTTCAAACCCAGCCCCGGCCAAAAAAAAAAAAAAAAAATTGTCAGCTGCAGCTCGTGTTACAGCCTGGTAGCAGCAGTGCTGCCCACCTGATTTAACTGATACTCTTTTAGCACCCAAAACCCAAACTACACTTGCACAAGCATAAGGACTTTTGTCCTTGTCTCCATCCTCCCCTCCCCCCCAGCTGTTAAATTAGTGACTGCAAAACATTTAAGATAGTATTATGGGATTTTAGGGCAACACCGGTTTTTTGCTCTGTTTTTGTTTTAACAGTGAATAGTATAACCCTGAGGTGCAATTCAGTATTTTATTCACCAGTTGTTTTATTTTTCAACTTATTACTAATAATAGCTTTTGCTGAGCCCGTATTTCTCAGAACTACTCAATGAGGGGGAAGTCTGATTGCCAAAAATACACACAGAGAAACAGGTTTATAGTCGTTAAGCACCTCAGTAACATGATTTGTGTGGAACTCGCAGCAAAAACCCAGTGTGATTCTAAAACTGGATTTCTTTCCTTGCCTTCCTTTTCAGTCTTGCTGTCAGTTTCTTGTCAATTTTTAGGTTTGGAGAGAGACAAAAGATCCATGGATTTTTTCTAAGCAGATTACTGGTAGTGAGATGAGTAGAGCACTACTATCCAAGGAAGCCAAAGAAAAAAGAAAGAGTACTGAATAACAAGAATCTGGATTTTAGTCTGTTATTTCTGTTTGCTTAGGGTACAACAGTGTTTGTTTTTAATTGAGACAGAATCTCATTTTGTCACCCTGGGTAGAGTGCCATGGCGTCATAGCTCATAGCAACCTTGAACTCTTGGGTTCAAGTGATTCTCCTGTCTCAGCCTCCCATGTAGCTGGGACTACAGGTGCTGGCCACAATGGCCAGCTATTTTTTTTTTTTTTTAGCAGGCTTGGGCCCCATTAGAACCCACTAGTCCTGAAGCATGTGGCTGGCACTTTAACCACTGAGCTACGGGCACCCAGCCTAGAACAACGTCCTTAAAGTTACCTGGTAACTTGTTTGAAAGGCAAATACTAAGATCCTATCCCATATCTATAGAATTGGAAAACGGGGTGTGTGTGGTGGGATGCGCAGCAAGCATGCTCAAATTTGGGAGACTGAAGAATAGTTTCCTCAAAAAAGGTGTTTTAGGCCCAATGATGTGGCTTACTCCTGTAATCCCAGTGCTTTTGGCCAAAGCAGGAGGCACCCTTGAGCCCAGGAATTCCAGGCTGCAGTGAGCTATGATGGTGTCACTGCACTCTAGCCTGGGGGACAGAGGAAGACCCTGTCTCTTAAAATAATGTTTTAATTCTTGGTGTTAGTCTCAAAAGGTTGCTGAGAAAACCAAATTTAAATGTTAAAGGTGCAAAACAGCTGGGGTCTGGTGGCTTTGCTGGAGGAGCTCAGGAGTTCAAGACCAGCCTGAGCAAGAGTGAGACACCCATCCCTACTAAAAATAGAAAAAAAAATTAGGGGCGGCGCCTGTGGCTCAGTCGGTAAGGCGCTGGCCCCATATACCGAGGGTGGCGGGTTCAAACCCGACCCTGGCCAAACTGCAACCAAAAGACAGCCGGGCGTTGTGGCGGGCGCCTGTAGTCCCAGCTACTCGGGAGGCTGAGGCAAGAGAATTGCTTAAGCCCAGGAGTTGGAGGTGGCTGTGAGCTGTGTGAGGCCAAGGCACTCTACAGAGGGCCATAAAGTGAGACTCTGTCTCTACAAAAAAAAAAAAAAAAAAACTTAGCTGGGCATTGTGGTGGCTGCCTGTAATCCCAGCTGCTTGGGAGGCTGAGGCAGGAGGATTGCTTGAGCCAAAAAGTTTAAGATTGTTGTGAACTATGATAATGCCACAGCATTCTACTGGGGCAAGGGAGTGAGACTATCTCCCCCCTCCCCAAAAAGTGCAAGACAAACTTTTTTTTTTGTAGAGACAAAGTCTCACTTTATGGCCCTCGGTGGAGTGCTGTGGCCTCACACAGCTCACAGCAACCTCCAACTCCTGGGCTTAAGCGATTCTCTTGCCTCAGCCTCCCAAGCAGCTGGGACTACAGGCGCCCGGCAAGACAAACTCTTAAAATAGCATTTTTGGAGCAGCTTGTGAGGCATTCTCATTGTGTGTTCACAGCTACATTTCCCACTATTTCAAGAAAAGTGATATGAAGTATATATTCAAATTAAGAAGTTGTCTGGTTTGAGCTTGCTTAAACTTGTAATAGCAATCGGTGAGCTGCCCTCCTTTGACCTTCCATAGCAATCTTATAGTGGTATCACTCTGTTTCAGGTCAATGTATCTCCTTGGTGTTTTCAACCTTAGTTGGACATACTCTGTTTAGGCTACACCCAGCCCAATTACACTAAAATCCCAGGAGTGTGGGAATTGATCACTGTTTAAACATTTCTCAGGCAATTCAGATTTTAGCTGACCTTGAAAACCAGTACCACAAGCAGAAAAACTGAAGCTAATTTCACTTACAGCAGCAGTCTCCCAAGTAGTTGGGACTACAGGCATGTGCCAAGGCACTAGTTCCTTCATGACCCACAGGAACTGTATTAAAGGGCTACCGCATTAGGAAGGTTAAGAACCACTGACGTACAGGAAGATCTGCCGTGGTCCAAGAGCATCCTCATGGGATGTAAAGGGACTCTACTCTTAACCGCCTACTACTTTGATGGAAAAGAAACATCACAGAGAAAGAGGTTAAGAGTTATATTAGGGCCAGGAACCGCACTTGTGTGGATGACAACCTTGGCCAGTATTTTAAGAGGCTTTTTTTCCGATTACTCTCCAGGATATAAATGTACAACTATTTTCTGTAGGTGACTATGGGATTTTGGGGGATAAAAACTGTGACATAAAATTTAACAGTATTTGTGTACAACTTAGTGGTACTATTCACTGTGTTGTACAACTGTACAACCATTGTTATTTCCAAAACTTCATCACCCAAATATAAACTCTACTATAACATTACAGATTACCTTTCCTCCTCTCTGCTCTATTGCCTTTGATAATGTCTGCCTCAGTCAATTTGCCTAGATAGTTCATTTGGGTGGAATCATATACAATATTTGTCCCTTTGTGTCTGGCTTATTTCACTTGCTATGTTTTCAAGGTTCATCCATGCTGTAGCATTTATCAACTTTCTTTTTATGTATGGCTGTATGAAATTACTTATTTATACATACATTGAAAATTACACATGCACTCAAGACTGTTTTCACTTTGGACTATTGAGCATAATGCTCCAATAAACTTATATTGAGTTCCTGTTTTTCATTCTTTTTATATAAAATCATCTTTTGGTATCCACTGTTGGTTCCAGGACCTTCCTTAGGATGCTCTAATTGCTATAAAATGGGAGTACTGGCACATAACCTATGCACATCTCCCCATATACTTTAAATCATCTCTAGATTGTCATTTAACATTTCCACCAGAAAACACACAGGATTCCTATTTCTCCACATTCTAACACTTTTTTTGGAGTCTCCCTCTCTTGCATCAGCCTAGCTCACAGGAATCTCAAACTCCTGAGTTCTAATCGATCCCCCATCTCAGCCTCCCAGAGTGCTAGGATTACAGGTGTGAGCTGCCACACCTGGCCCTCTTCACACTTTGATGAGCATCATCATAGCCCACTGCAACATCCAACTCCTGGGCTCCAGTGACCCTCCAGCCTCAGTCTCCTAAGTAGTTGGGACTACAGGCATGTGCCAAAGCACTGGTTTTTCCGTTTTTTGTAGACAGTAGGATTTCACTCTTGCTGTCTTATCTTCTGACCTCAAATAATCCTTCCACCTTGGCCGAGATCTCGAGTCCCAGGATTATGGGTGTGATTCCACCAATCCAAACCATAAATATATATATTTTTGAGCCAAGAGTTGCACTGTCACCCTGGGTAGAGTGCCATTGTGTTACATCTCACAGCAACCTCAACTCTTGGGCTCCAAGTGATTCTCCTGCCTCAGCCTCCCTTGTAGCTGGGATTACAAGTGCCTGACCATTATTAAAGATGGGGTCTTGCTGTTCAGGCTGGTCTGGAACTCCTGAGCTCAAGGGATCCACCTACCTTGGCCTCCTAGAATGTTAGGATTTCAAGGTGTGAACCTCCATCCCACATTCCACCACTTGCCACTTCGTGGATTAGAGGTATCCTAGTACGAAGTGGTTATCTCACTGTGGTTTTGATGTGCATGTCCTTCATGACTGATGGTGTAGACGTCATCTAAGGATTTGTAAGCATTTTTGAATGACCTTTATTATTTTTGAGGCAGAGCCTCATGTCACATTCAGGGCCATGTTGTCAGAGCTCACAGCAACCTCAAACTCTTGGACTCAAGCGATTCTTTTGCCTCAGCCTCCCAAGTAGGTGGGACTACAGGCACCCCCAATAATGCTCAGCTGTTTTAGAGATGAGGTCTTGCACTGGCTCCCAGAGTGCTAGGATTACAGGCATGAGACACCGCACCCAGCCTGAATGTCCTTTAAAAAATTCTTAAATGATACAGGTTCACTGAATACATTTTTAGGATTTGCTAAAAATAAACCCAGTGAAAATTTAAAATTTGTCACAAGCATTATTTTGAACGCTTCAATTACATTTTCCTGACCATCTGCTTCACATCCACCAAACAACAGGATAGTTGTCTGGCACACACTAATAGGTAGTCTAATAGTAACAAGAGAGGAAGAGTTGTCAATTAGGAATGTCATTCTGACAACAAACACAAACCTTGGGAATGCTTTTTTACACCAAATTTTAGTTTCTTTTGTAACTCAAGAATTCTGAGGGGAACTTGAGATACTTCTAAACATGGAACGTTTAAGCTTCCTCATTACAGAAGATGCAGCAGGACCACCAACTCCATAGGTAAATAAGTTCTCCTGTATCGTCCGAGGTTTGTAAAGTTTTCTAAGCCCCCTTTCCTTGGCTCATTATCTAGTCTTCCACTTTTATTCCCCCATGGTTTAACATTTAACTATAGTTCAACAGTACTTCTTTGTATGAAAAGTTATCTTTTTAGTCAATTCTTTGATGTGTGGGAAAAAAGAAAGCCTATAGTAACACACACTGGAAATTCTTTGTAACCAGTATATTAAGGAGACATTCATACATTTCAAGAACTGCTTAAAAATTTGATACCCAGATTTAAGCACGTGAACATACGTAGACTTTTAAACATACAATTAAAGCTATTCATTATTTGCTATACTATCAACATTAAATTACAGTTACTTTGGAGCATAAGTCAAATGATTTAAAGAAAGCCTGTAACATACCTAAGGAAGACCTTCCTAAATTATGCATGCAAATTACTTCTCCACATAAAGGTCTCTTCACTTCACTTTAACTTCTGGAAGTTACTACTCAGGGGTTTATCATGGTCCAAAGAGAAGGGGGGGAATAAACAAGTGTGGTCAAGTTACACATATATGGATATATTACATATGGATGACACAGAAGGAATGCAATTCTGTAAGTGCATGCCCTCGAGAAGCAGCATATTATGATAAACCCTTTTTGGAAAGGCAACTTTTCTATTACTGGTAACACAGGATAAATGATATATTATGCCATTTTCAAGTAACAGTTGAGGCAAAATAATAAATGCAGAGGCATCACAATGAATCCCACTCAATACAAATTAACTATACACACCAACACTTCTCTACAAATTAAGTTTTCTTTATCTGATTGCCAGTTAAATACAGAGTTTTAATTTCATAGCTTAACAATGAAGGGTCATACACTGAAGCCAATGCATACACCTAGCATTTCATTCTAAGTTTGTTCATGGACACAGCTGAAATCAATTGCAAGGTTTGTCCTAACAAATGCCAGGAACTCTTTTTTAAAGTAGTTTTTAACAGGTATTAAATTTCATCTTGCACACTGAAGTCATACATACAGGGCAAAGTCAGAGCTTTTATATTTGCATTTATTCTTCATTTAACCTTTAAAACACTACTATAGTTGAATATTAAAACAGAAACAATAGCAAGTAGTGAGCATATTATGATTACAGTCCTTCACTCATTCGTTACTGCACAAAAATGCCAGCATGAGTGTCATTCACTGGCCTCATTAAGAAGTTTGACACTGAACACCACCTCTGGGATGATGTTCATCATCCTCATATGCTTCTCCATTGTAATGGCGCCGTCTTTCCTGATTTGGATCAAAGTCCACCAGTTCTACTTGATCCATTTCATCAGTCTCTTCTACTTCCTTCCTCTCTGGTAGAAGTTTTTCCAGCAATGAGAGTTTATCAGGAGAAAGAAAGCCATTTTCAGGAAAGTTTACCTACAAGAAGAAATTTCTACTTTAAGTTCAGTCCAACTTCATTAACTCCTTATATAAAAAAATCATGGACTCATTCCCCCTAAAAACCCCACATAATCTTTTCGCAAATCAGCCATTCTTAGGAAAAAATGTTTGGAAAGGAGTAAGTGCCTAGCACACTGAACTAAGTTTAAGGATTATAACATGTCAGGTCTTTTTTTTTTTTTTAAAGGTAGACCCAGGCCAGGTGTGGTGGCTGCTGCCTGAGCCAGAGGGAGACCTTGACTCTAAAAAATAGCCAGGCATTTTGGCGGGCTTCTGTAGTCCCAGCTACTTGGGAGGCTGAGGCAAGAGAATGGCTTCAGCCCAAGAGTTAAGAGGCTGCTGTGAGCTGTGACACTAGAGCACTCTACTGAGGGTGAAACAGCGAAACTCTTTTCTCCAAAAAAAAAAAAAAAAAAAAGGGCACCACCTGTGGCTCATAGAGTAAGGGGGGCGCTGGCCCCATATACCCAGGGTGGCAGGTTCAAACCCGGCCCTGGCCAAATGGCAACAAAAAAAATGGCAGGCGTTGTGGCGGGCGCCTGTAGTCCCAGCTACTTGGGAGGCTAGGGCAAGAGAATCGTCTAAGCCCAAGAGGTGGAGGTCGCTATGAGCTGTGATATCACAGCACTCTACTGAGAGCAACAAAGTGAGATTCTATCTCTTAAAAAAAAAAAAAGAAAGAAAAAAAACGAGGTCTCGCTATATTGCCCAGATGGCCCCAGTGATCCCCTCTCAGCTTGGTTTCCCAAAATGCTAGGATTATAGGTGTGAGCTACCACATACAGCCAATTCTCAAATATTGTTAAGGACGTTACAACTTACCTTAAATTCAATGATTAGGCGACCCTTTTCATATGGTCTACGATAAATTGGCATGCCTTCATTTAGCACACACTTGATATCTCCATGCTTGACAATCTGACCTAAAAACAAAAAAGCCGAGCTCTTCTATTACATTCACGTTTTTACAAGACAGAGGAATTGAAGAACAAAGAACTGTCCTAGCTCATAGATAGGAGTAAATTTGTATGGTGAAACAAGTCCACCACCCTCTTTCATGTATGGGTTTTCCAAGAGCCACGACCTATGACTTCACCTCAGCCTGAAGGGCATATAACCAAGAAAGAAAAACAAGATGTTTTTCTTTCAGTCCCTATACTACTTAATTATCAGGAGCTAAAGAAAACCATAAAGACAAACTCATCTAGTTACCATACCTGGATGAGAGGTGATGACTATGGTTCGGTTGTCAAGAGTAGATATTGGCTTTTGGAAGCCACACAATGCTTCAACCAGCTGTATATCCATACACATGCACAGGTCTTCTCCTCGTCTGTATCAATGCAAATGTGACAAATATTGATGTTTCTAACACCAATGATTACATGTACTAAAGTAAATAATTGTGCTTTCATGAAGACACCTACTCTTCCTGTGTTCTAAAAAATCAAACAGCTGAGAACCAAGAATAGTTTTTATTTTTTTAAAGACAGAGTTTTTGTCTCCTCTGTACAGTGCCATGGCGTCACAGCTCACAGCAACCTCAAATTTTTGGGCTTAAGCGATTCTCTTGCCTCAGCCTCCTGAGTAGCTGGGAATATAGGTGCCTGCCACAACACCCAGCTATTTTTAGAGATGAGGTGGTCTCACTCTTGCTCAGGCTGGTCTTGAACCTGTGAGCTCAGGCAATCCACCTGCCTTGGCCTCCCAAAGTGCTAGGATTACAGGCATGAGCCATTGCCCCTGGCCCACCAGTTTTGTTTTCTGTTGAAAATCTCACACTCTAAGCAATCTCTACCACTTACCACCCCTGAATTATCTCCTTATCTAATTTTATCTTATTGATTTTTGAGACCATTTCACTATGTCGCCCTCAGTAGATAACCATGGCATCATAGCTCACAGCAACCTCAAACTCTTGGGCTCAAACAATCCTCTTGCCTCAGCCTCCGGAGTAGGTAGGACTACAGGTACCTGCTATAACACGCCTATTTTTAGTGAAGGGGTCTTGCTCTCGCTTTGGCTGGTCTTGAACCCCTGAGCTTAAGCAATCTAGCGCCTCTGTGGCCTCCCAGAGTGCTAGGATTATAGGCATGAGCCAGCATGCCCAGCCTCTTTACCTAATTTTAAATTTCATTTATCACAGGGGGAAAAATAAATTCTCTTTAAAAAAGTGATGTTCAAAGAAAGCGAACATATTAAAGAACATTATAGTGTAAGTGAAACAAACCTGAGTTGGGTCCTAGATTATGCAGATTTGCCTGCATAATCTAGGACCCAAAGACAAAAATCAAGTACTGAGCGTATGACCAATTTCAAGGGACAGTTAACATCCCCCCCCAACGAAAAGCACAAGCTTAATGATGTACCTAAATACTATAGTGCCTATCACACTGTGAGGGAACATAATCTTCAGTTCACTTCCTCCTTCTAATCTTTGACTTTCCTCTTTTTCAATCCATATATATATATATATATATATATATATATATATATATGTTTTTTCTTTTAAGAGACAGAGTCTCACTTTGTCATCCTTGGTAGAGTGCTGTGGTGTCACAGCTCACAGCAACCTCCAGCTCTTGGGCTTAGGTGATTCTTTTGCCTCAGTCTCCCGAGTAGCTGGGACTACAGGCGCCCGCCACCCTGGGTATATGGGGCCAGCGCCCTACAGGCACCGCCCTTCAATCCATATTAATAAAACATCTTTAATCAGGAATACTTCAAATGATAGCATCAAAATCCTGAGTTTGACAGCATTTCCCATTATTTTAAGATACTTAAGAAATATAAATTCTAAATTGGTTCCTTCGAGCCTACTTCCCTATGTTTTGCTATAAGCCAGATGTTATTTAACAGAAGCATTCAATGTGAACCATCATTCTTTCTTGTACTTCAGTGTAAGTTCATCATAAACTCTGAATTAACTATTTCATAGCAGTAAACCTGAATTTCTACCAGAAATATTGAGTCCAACTGTAGTTTGGTTTTGGACATTCATCACTAAACGCAATTTACCTAGGCTGAGCTAGATGGCTCACGGCTACAATGCTAGCATTCTGGGAGGCCGAAGTGGCTGGATTGCTTGAACTCAGGAGTTTAAAATCACCCTCCCACAGTGGTTACAGCGCCAGTCACATGCACCGAGGGTGGTGGGTTCAAGCCCAGCCTAGGCCAGCTAAACAACAATGACAATTGCAGCAACAACAAAAAATAGCTGGGCACCTGTAGTCCCAGCTACTTGGGAGGCTAAGGCAAGAGAATTGCTTAAGCTCGAGAGTTTGAGGTTGCTGTGAGCTGCAATGCCATGGCACTCTACCGAAGGCCACATAATGAGACTCTGTCTCAAAAAAAAGAAAAAAAGAAAAAAGAGTGAGCCTCTACTAAAAATAGGAAAGACTAGCTGGGTGTTGTGATGGGCACCTGTAGTCCCACCTACTTGGGAGGCTAAGGCAAGAGGATCATTTGAGCCTAGGAGTTTGAGGATGCCGTGAGCTGTGACACACCACAGGATTCTACACAGGCCTGCAAAGTGAGACGCTATCTCCAAAAAAATCACCTAAATTACAATTTTGCAATCATCATGAACCCAGAATTAAAAATTGGTGAAAGCTTTATGACACTTTACCTACTTATACAAAGATTGTGAGTAAAAAATCTGTCCAGGGATGTTTCTGTCAGCCACTTGATACCTGTTCCTATTTATGTATAACATCTCTTAAATTAAATATACTTTCCAAGTAACAATTTACTTTGAGTAGAAAAAATTAAAATCTGATCCTACTTATTTTCAGCCTCTTTTATAATAAAAATAATGGTTAACACAACCTTCTACAAGGTATGTTATATACACAACTCTCTTGCTATGCTTTCCTAAGGTATTTCCAGGAATTAGGTTCTCAAGAGTGATGGAAAACTCATTAAAAACAAAAAAACACCAAGTCAAAAATTCAGGTATACAAATTAGTATGAGTGGTTGATTAAAGTCTTTACCGAGTAAAAACAGCATGGTCCTTCTGATCTAACACAATGATAATATCTCCTGGCTCCAATCCTGGTTCTTGGTCTCCTTCACCATGGAATGTTATCTTCTGGCCATCTTTCATGCCTAAAAACAAGAGATTCATTTTGTACTCTCATTTAATATCCAACTAAGGTCAGAATCATAAACTGTACATACAGATCTGTTTGCACATTCATAAAAAATGATGTCAGTCCCTATGGATGCCAAAATCACAGAAATAACTAAAAAAGCCCACTACAGAAGCAAGATGAATAACCTTCCTAATTTTCAACTTTCCTACAGAGACCTACCTCATTAGGACTATTAACAGGATTAAGTCAGTCTATGCTGGCACCAACTAGTGATCAGCAACTATAACCAATAAATGTTAACTATTTTCAACTTCATTACCTGTAAAAACATGTATCAAATTACTTTTAATTTATAATGGCAGTAGTAACAAACTTTATTGTAATAGCATTTATATATTGGAAATTTATTCATAAAAATAAAAAAATTTTTAAATCCATAACCTTTTTAAGCACTATTCAGGGGCGGCGCCTGTGGCTCAGTTGAGTAGGGCGCCGGCCCCATATGCCGAGGGTGGCGGGTTCAAACCCAGCCCTGGCCGAACTGCAACAAAAAAAATAGCCGGGTGTTGTGTGTGGCAGGCGCCTGTAGTCCCAGCTACTCGGGAGGCTGAGGCAAGAGAATCGCTTAAGCCCAGGAGCTGGAGGTTGCTGTGAGCTGTGTGGTGCCATGGCACTCTACCGAGGGCCATAAAGTGAGACTCTGTCTCTACAAAAAAACAAACAAACAAAAAAAGAACTATTCAGACCAGGTGGCACACTCCTATATGTTCCAGCACTCTAGGAGACCAAGGCGTTAAATATTACTTGAGCCCAGGATCATGAAATCAGTCTGGGCCAAACAGTGAGACCTGCTCTCTACAGAAATAATATAAACTAATAAAATTAGCTAGGTGTAGTAGCATATGCTTATAATCTTAGTTACTTGGGAGTCTGAAGCAGAAGGATTGCTTGAACCCAGGAGTTAAGGGGCTGCAGTGAGCTATAATTGCAGTACTGCACTCCAGCCTGGATGACAGAGCCAGACCCTGAGCCAAAAGGGGGGAAAAAAATTCCCCTCAATCACCATTCAGTTTAGCCCTCTGGATAACCAGTACTGGACAGTCCCTTAGCCCATGTGACCACTGCCCAAAAATATCGGCAGAAGGCCAGGCCTGGCAACGCATGCCTTTAATCCTAACACTCTGAAGGAGGGCTGTTTGACCATAGGAGTTTGAGACCACCCTGAGCAAAAGCAAAACACTATCTGTAATAAAAATGGAAAAATTAGATATGACAGCTATAGTCCCAGTTAGTTGGGAAGCTGGAGGAGGAGGAGGATCACTCTGAGCCCACAAGTTCTGAGGTTTCTATAAGCTACGACACCACTGCACTCTAGCCCAGATGACAGAAGGCATGGACAAAATCTCTTCAAACAACTCATGTAAGAGAACCTGTGTTTGCCAATTACACTGGAGTATTATCTCATTCTGATTTTTTTCCTGAACCAACTATCACCTAAAATGCGCAATCTTGTCTCGCTTTTTAGATCAAAAATATTAAACCTATATAAATGGAACAGATAGCAGTATAATGAATTCTTGTATATTCATCAATCTACATTTAGTGGCCTTTAAAACTCATGAAATATTTCATGTATTACACCCTCTATCCACTTTGTTCCCACATACTTTGAAGAAAAATTCAACCATATCTATTATTCCACAAATTATTCATTTTTTTTTTTTTTTTGAGACAGAATCTCACTTTGTCGCCCACAGTAGAGTGCCATGGTGTCACAGCAACCTCCAACTTCTGGGCTTAGGCAATTCTCTTGCCTCAGCCTCCCGAGTAGCTGGGACTACAGGCGCCCGTCACAAGACCCAGCTATTTTTTTTTTTTTTGCAGTTTTTGGCTGGGGCTGGGTTTGAACCAGCCACCTCCAGCATATGAGGCCGGCGCCCTACTTCTTTGAGCCATAGGCACCGCCTGTTGCCCAGCTTTTTTTTTTGTTGCAGTTTGGCCAGGGCCGGGTTTGAACCCGCCAACCTTGGTATATGGGGCTGGTGCCCTACCCACTTAGCCACAGGCACCGCCCAATTATTCAGTTCTTAAATAAGGATCTTAATGCGATACCAATATCACATAGTGGCGATGAAACAATTTGTCTTTAATAGCGTATGAGGCAAATAACTGTCTTGGTGAAGCAATTTAACTCAGCTAGGTTTTCCTGGCTATTCCATGTTACTGTAAAGCACATGGGTGAGCACAGCATGAATGACTGTATTTGTAACTGATGTTTTAAGTATAGTAAGTCATGTGCCTTATCACCATCAATAGGTTCTTAGAAACCATGATTTAAGTGAAAAGATGTATATCAAGACCAATTTTTTCCCCTCACCAGTATTATAAGGAAATGACATTAGAATGCTGCAAGTCATTTCACCTAACGTCCCAGTTTTCAAGAATCCATTGACAACATTAAATGAAGACTTACCATATATGCTGTTGGTAGCAGTATCTTATTGGAGGAAAAAAACCCTCAAAGTGTAAATCCTACACTAAGTATGGGCCAATTAAGGAGAAAGAAAACGAATGTGTTAAATTTAACTGCCAAGAACATTTACTTTTAATTTCTAACACACAACATTCTTAGTTGTTAAAAATGGTGAAGGCACACAGGATCATAATACACAGACTTCTCCAGTCACTTAAATTGATATAGGTATGTGTATTACTATGGAAAGATACTCATTAACAGTTCCAGGCTGAGTTTTGTGGCTCACACCTATAATCCTAGCACTTTGGGAGGGTGAGGTAGGAGGACGGAAACCAGAAATTCAAGACCAGCCTAGGCTGGGCAGTGCTTGTGTCTCAGTGAGTAGGGTGCCAGTTCCGGCCAAACTGCAACAACAAAAAAAATAGTTGAGCATTGTAGTGGGCACCTGTAGTCCCAGCTACTCGGGAGGCTGAGATAAGAGAATCGCCTAAGTCCAAGAGCTGAACGTTGCTGTAAGCTGTGATACCATAGCACTCTACTGAGAGCGACAAAGTGAGACTCTGTCTCTAAAAAGAAAGAAACCATCAGCCTATGCAACCGTGAGACCTTGTCTCGATAGAAAAGCAGGGGCCCTCAAACTTTTTAAATAGGGGGCCAGTTCACTGTCCCTCAGACCGTTGGATGGCCAGACTATAGTTTAAAAAACAAAACTATGAACAAATTCCTATGCACAATGCACACATCTTATTTTGAAGTAAAAAAACAAAACGGGAACAAATACAATCACACCGCCTCATGTGGCCCGCGGGCTGTAGTTTGAGGACCCCTAGAATAGAGAAACTAGATGGATATGGTTGTCTGTGCCTTTAGACCTAACTACTCTTGGAGGCTGAGCAATGAAGGATGCCTAGAGCTCAGGAATTTGAGGTTGCAGTGAACTATGAGTATGACACCAGAAATAAGAGACACTGTCCCTCCCCACAAACAGAACAACACTCCAAAACCAACCAAACCTCCTCCAAACAAAAAACGCCAACAGTTTAAAGTTGATAATATACTATAAATAGTACAGAATGCTAGTTTGATTTTAATAAAGTTACAAAGATGATTACCATATTTCACAGAATTAAGAGACTGAAATTTCCTCTGGAGTTATTTCTACAATGAACATAATGTACTACTGTACATTTTAAAATATTTTCAAAGGTAAAATTAAAAATTGACAAAACAATCAAACCCTAAGAATATAAAAAAAAAGTTTTATAGGGGCGGCCCCTGTGGCTCAGTTGGTAAGGCGCCGGCCCCATATGCCGAGGGTGGTGGGTTCAAGCCCGGCCCCGGCCAAACTGCAACCAAAAAATAGCCGGGCGTTGTGGCGGGCGCCTGTAGTCCCAGCTACTCGGGAGGCTGAGGCAAGAGAATCGCTTAAGCCCAGGAGTTGGAGGTTGCTGTGAGCTGTGTGAGGCCACGGCACTCTACCGAGGGCCATAAAGTGAGACTCTGTCTCTACCAAAAAAAAAAAAAAAAAAAAAAAAAAAAAAAAAGTTTTATAGTTAACTTATAATCTGGAGTCCGAAAGGTAGGAAGTGGCAGGTTTAGTCTATAGAAAACATTTTAAGGGCAACGCCTGTGGCTCAGTGAGTAGGGCACTAGCCCCATACGGAGGGTGGCCAAACTGTTAACAAAAAAATATCTGGGCGTTCTGGTGGGCGTCTGTAGTCTCAGCTGCTCGAGAGGCTAAGGCAAGAGAAGTGGCTAAGCCCCAGAGCTAGAGTTTGCTGTGAGCTGTGATGCCACAGCACTCTACCCAGGGCAATGAAGTGAAACTGTCTCTTAAACAACAACAAAAATTTAAAAGAAGGGCAAAAATATGATAAATCCTTAGAAGTCAATTAAGAAACATTTCAATACAATGGGCAAATAAGCTAATTAAAAAGTGAGCCAATTGGGTGGCGCCTGTGGCTCATAGGGTAGGGTGCCAGCCCCATATGCTGGAGGTGGCGGGTTCAAACCCAGCCCCGGCCAGAAACTGGAAAAAAAAAAAAAAAAAAAAAGAAAAAAAAAAGTGAGCCAATTAAAGTAGGCCAATGAGCATATTTAAACATGTTCATTAGGATGGCGCCTGTGGCTCAAAGGAATAGGGCGCCGGCCCCATATACTGGAGGTGGTGGGTACAAACACAGCCCCTGGCCAAAAACAAACAAACAACCCCCCACCCAAAACACATTAAACATGTTCATTAGTTTTAAAAATGCAAATTTTAATTAGACCCCATTCTTCACCTACTCCTACCCTAAATCCTTAAAAGTATCTTTTAACCTAATGAAATTAAGAATCCGTAGAAAGGGTTTAAAATTAAAGAACTATGGTTTAATGGAGAGTTTAATTTAGAACACCATTCGAATCATATACATCACCACTGATGTTAGAAAGATGATCCTATAAAGCAATCCCTAAGATAGTCTCTTAAAGAGTAACACAATATGCAAAAGTTAAGTCTGAAAGGAAGAACACTATGTAGCTAAGAATTATTTCCCACAATAGGATCATACATAACCTAAAGATAGCTCTTTAAAAAATTAGGTACTGTTAATGAACCTGTCACGGTATTTAAGACTGCAGCATGAGAAGTGGGCACAGAACTCACCTTTGTCAATATGAACTTCCAGAATCTTCTTCTCGCGAACTATCTTCCTTCCATTGCAGCTTTTACATCTATCTTTAGGACTGATCCGTTCTCCATGGCCCTGGCACTCCATGCACACAGACTGAATTTGTTGAACCATTCCAGGTCCTATCTGATGAATTCTTATTTGCATTCCAGTACCTCGGCAATTGGGACAGCACTCTACTGCTCCTTTTTTGCCACCTCGGCCTAAAGAATTTAAAAGAAGGATGTGTAAATTTAGTAGGAGACACAGTGGTATTTTTAATAGGACAATTCCTAAATACTATACTTTCTTATTTTCAAGGAAAATATGATGGAATGTTGCCCTATGAATGTACGATTTGACAAGGAGCTATTTCCAGAATCTTAACAAGTATTCCTAAAGTACAATTCTTAGGGATATACTTTAAGATGAAATTTTATTGAATTTATTCTTTTTTTTTTGTTGAGACAGGGTCCCACCCTATGCCCCTGAGCAGAGTGCAGTGGGTGTGGCAGCTCACTGCAACCTCAAACTCGGGAATTTATTTGTTTTAGAAAATACTGTTATTTCCAACAAATAACTTGTACTTATTTTCAACTCCATTTTCAGCTATTGTTATCAATAATTACGTTCGAAACAAGACCATACCTTCACATTTGTCGCAAATCACATTCTTTTGCAGAGCCAGTTTTCTTGTGGCACCATTATATAAATCTTCTAAGGTAACTGAGAGCTGATGTACCACATTTTTACCTAAAACAAAATATTTTTCATTAAAAATCTACTTAAGACGTTACATATTATTTGTGCTGAAGGTGTAAAAAAAATTGACACAGGATAATGAAAGATAAGCCCCACCGGTTACATCTGTTAACTATCTCCTATACATACAGAAGGTTCACCACATTATCACATATGATCCTCAAATTGTGATGAAATTACAGAAGCAGAAAATTGGGTCAGAGATTTAAGTATTTGTCTAAGGACACAGATGTGGTCAACTTAAAAATATGGTAATCAAAAATACTGCTGGCAAAAAAAATCACTAGAGCAACACCAACATTTCACAATAATCCACTCATTTTGGTCCCCCTAGAAGCATTCACTTAGTACACTATTGAGCAATATGCCCTATTCAGCCAAAAATTCTTTAGCATAATGGATTTCCATTAGTCAAGGTTGGCCAGGGAAGTCTACATACATATATTTATTGATTAATTCCTACTTCTTCCTTATTCAGTAGAAAACATCACTGCTGGGCTAGCACTGTTTGTTTTAAAGACTAAATTTCTCATACTCTTTATAACAGTGCTGTCCAACAGAACTTTCTGCAGTGATGCAATTGTTTTACATCTGCCGTGTAATATAGTAGCTACTAATCTTAACGTGCTCATTAGGTGTATAAATAAAAACGTGGCTATACTCAGAAAGCATTTTTACTGTTGCCTTGAATTTAAAGAGCCACATGCACCCAGTGGCTACTAAAGAGTGCCATACTCATTTAAACCTTAGAATGGGAATGAAAGGTTGAGATCCCACAAGGACACCAAGGCTATGGATATGAAATCACTTGCCAATAGTTTGTTAATAAGTTCCCAGTTAGTGATCTTTCTGCAAGGACTTTATCCACCACAAAATAGTATTGCCTTGCCTTATGCCTAAGTTCTCAAACTCTTCCTTACAGCACACCTAATAAACATTTTTACTTTCTTTCTTCTTCTTTTATTTGCAGTTTTTGGCCAGGGCTGGGTTTGAACCCACCACCTCCGGCATATGAGGCAGGCACCCTACTCCTTTGAGCCACAGGCACCGCCCAACATTACTTTCTAATGAAGCACGAAGTACTATTAACTGTTATCTTTCTGCTCATAGTATTACCTTTTTGTAGTTGGTTTTTGCATATTAAAAACTTCCCTTTTCACTTTCTACAGAGATGAGAATATAAAGAAGGAAAAATAAAGCTTCTAAAATTTAATGAAGTGCATTGTCACAATGATCTCTTCATATAAAGCCACATAGTAGAGTTTGCCAGCAGTAACTTTTAAACCAATTTTTTTTTTGAGACAGTCTCACTATGTCACCCTTGGTAGAGTCACACCTGTGGTAAAGTCACATCTCACAGCAACCTCAAACTCTTGGGCTTAAGCGATTCTCTTGCCTCAGCCTCCCAAGCAGCTGGGACTATAGGCACCTGCCACAACGCCCAGCTATTTTCTTTTCGTAGTTGTCACTGTTGTTTAGCAGGCCCCGGCAGGGGTCAAACCCACCAGCACCAGTGTATGTGGTGGGAGACCTAACCACTGAGCCACAGGCACCAAGCCTAGACCAATTCTTTACAAAAACATAAACCGAAACTTTACTTCTATGAGTAATATTTCTATAGTTTGTAAGCCACATTTCTGCTAAACATTAAATGCATATATTACCATAAAGCTGAAGCAAGCATCAACAGTTAATGGGCTATTTGGAGGCAATAAATCTGTTCTTTCAGCCCTGGTTCTGTTGGCTTGCTGTATGAGCTTGAGGATGGTCTAGGTTTCTGAACTTTTAATTCACGCTTGTTTGAAAAAGGCCACTGTACCTACCACTGGCTGAAGCAGGCAGTTAAAACTATACTGATATACCTTGTTCTCTTAACATCTGATAATGTTGACTTGAATACATCTAAGAGCTTTAGAAACATTCATCTGTTACCAGTTGGCTTAGTTACATCTAATCTTATTTCAAAAAACTATAAACAACACTGGCTCAGCACCCTAGCTCAGGGGTTAGGGCGCCAACCACATACTGCGAGGCAGGTTTGAGCCCAACCTGGGCCTGCTTGAACAACAAATGCAACAAAAATTTGCTGGGCATTGTGGCGAGAGCCTGTAGTCACAGCTATTTGGGAAGCTAAGGCAAGAGACTCACTTAAGCCTGAGAGTCTGAAGTTGCTGTGAGCTGTGACACCACAGCATTATGCTGAGGTGCTGAGGGTGACATAGTGAAAAATCTCTCAAAAAAAAAAACCCCACAAAAAACAAACAAAAAACCCCATTATGCCAACATGTAAACAAGCACTTAAATGAGTCAGTTTGCTTTGACCAACAGCTATTTTAATTAGCTGCAGGAGGCCTAGATTATTCTTACCTCTCCTTTCTCTTTGCATCCTTCCTCCTCCTCCAAAAAACATATCAAAGATGTCCATGGGGGAACCAAAACCACCACCTGCTCCACCCTCTTTAATCGCCTGTTCTCCTCCTTTGTCATATAATTCCCTTTTCTTCGCATCAGAGAGAACTTCATAAGCTTGAGAAATCTGTTTAAACTGTTTGAGAAAAGAAATAAATTTCACTTTTTAAAGAAAACACGTGTTACAAAGCATACCCGCTTTATAAGCAATTCAACTTCAGGCAGCAATACCAATACTATTCAGGTATTACTTACCTTCTCGCCTTCATTTGGATTCTTATCAGGGTGGTACTTCAAGGCCAGTTTTCTATATGCCTTCTTCAATTCTTCGTGAGTGGCATTGGGTTTGACTCCCAAAACATCATAGTAAGTGGTTTCTTTCACCATTTTCTACAGCCTTTAATAACAAAAAGCAATCTTAACCAGCTTTCAACTGTCAGTTTTAATCAGTAAAATCAGAACTAAGGCAGAGCATTGTTCTTTGTCAAATCTGATTAAAGAACACCACCTTCCCTAAACTTCACCCAAAATGGTAAATAATTCCTACTGTAACTATCAGCTTTTACAGACTAGCCGTAAACTAATAATTGTCACGAAATAATTCAAAAGCCGCCTTCTAAGCTGATAGATCACTCTCCCCCACCACGAAAGCTTCCATACTAACACACCACCACCACTGTTAATCTGGATTCTTCCCGCTTCGGTTACCCAGAGATGGTGAATGACAGCAGCAATCTAATCCAGCACTAATAGGTTCCGTCTATTGTTTATTACATTATCATTGCCTTTGGTAAATCTGAAAAACGACACATACTTCCCAGAAGACAGACATCTGCGCACGCATGGGGATGGAGGAGTACTTTATTAAAATGGTTAATGAACACTTAACAAGCCTTCCAGCTTCAACCCCCGAAACCCCTCTTGCCCCTCAGGCCGGCAGAGTTTACATGTTGTTAGGTTCCCCCCAGTACTTGGGGCCGACCGTTAAGGTTTCCTGCCTTTCTCCCTCCCACCCTGGATCGAGTGGGTGGAGGGGAAAGCCCAGCCCTCAACAAAGAGAGGGAGGAGAGACAAGAGAAACGAAAGCCGCAGCCTCCGCCCGGCTCCTCCCGCAGCCCCTCGCCCCTACCGCCCTCTGCGCGTGCGCGTACGCGTAGGGTCGACCCCCCCCCCCACCTCCCCAAGCGAGCTCCGGAGAGGGCGCGAGTGCGCGCATAAAAAAAGGCAGCGGTAGCGGGTTTTTAGAGATCTTTGGCTAGAAGCGGAGGGCACGTCTCGGGCCCACTCAATGCGTGGCGGAGATGGGGCGTGAAGGGAACACACCAGCCCTCCAAAAAGAGAAAAGGGGATTCAGGAACCGACAAGCCTCCCGCCCACGCGGCCAACCGCCTTCCGATCGCGGTTCCCTCCATTTCCCGGCGCCACCAATGGCGCTAACCAAGGAACAAGGGGAAGCGCAAGGGCTAGAACTCACCGGTGAGAGGGCAGAGGCCCACGCAGTGGAGCGGAAAGGAGCGCTTAGTTGTGCACTGCTCGGGCAGCCGCCGCTCCTCTGCCTCCCACCGAGCGTTCTGGAAAGTTCCGCCCGGTGCGCCGCAGCCGTCTTTTGTAGCGGAGCCCGGGTGCGTCACCCGCCGGAAGTCCCGCCTCTTCCTGCCGCTGCCACCGCCCCGCGGTTACCTGGGCAACGGCGCGGGGGCGATCGGGTCGGGAGGGGCTGTGCCGAAAGGCCTTGTGGGGGTGGGTCCAAGTCTGGGTTGCCCGAAGCTCTTGGAATCTTCTGGAGCTTTTTCCTCCGCCCAGCGGGCCTGAGGTGCGGAAGTGCCTGGGTAGAGCCGGCGTACCCCGGGAGATGAGAAGGTTCCACGCAATGTGGGGTTTCCAAATGCGTAGGGCTTGGGTGCCGAGCATCCGAGGGACGCTGTGCGCTAAAGAAGGGGAACTTCTCTCACTGACCCCCATCTCTGGCGTGTCTTTCGGCGTCTCTAACCGTGTTGGGTCGTATGGGTTTGGGAACGCGCCGAACCTTTAAAGTGGGTCTAGTGCCCTGCAAGCCTTATTCAGTAACAACACACACACTAGTATCTAGCACTGAAGAATCCATGTCACAGGCCTGGGTTTTTGCTGTTTTTTTACATGCACTCTGAGGCGTCGTTATTCACCAAATCGCGAAGTTGTTTGAGCTCTTTGCGTAAGTACAGGCCCCAGATACACGTTTTCTGTTTGGACCTTGCTGGTTTGAGATTGAGCGCAGGAGACTGGGACTGAGCCAAACAAGGAAACGTTTGGACCACCTTGATGAAAACAGGGTCGTGGACTTTTTCTGGTCAGGCTTTCACCCAGTTTGGGTACAAAGTAGTAGCAACAGTGGCTTAACTGTAACAATTTGTTTTAACAATTTGACCTAACTTTCAAATTTCACCGATTAGCGAACGTGAGTCTACTACATCCTACAAAGTGAGTCGTTGGCTTTTTAGACGTTGGGACAGAGACATAATGGGAAATGGAGTCAGCTTATTCAATAACACAACAAACGTATGTATGTTAGTATTTAGCACCAAAGAAGCTGGTGAAGCAAAGCTGAAAAACTCAGTTCAGGTCACACTTCAGTAGGAAGCTATAAACAGGTCAACGAACTGGATAGAGGTCATCAGAAGAGAGCCTCCTCTATCAGTCTGATGGATCAGGAAAATTTTCCCGGGAAAGTGGTAGTTGAGTTTTGGAGATGGGAGGATAGCATTCTCAGTAATGGACAAAATCCAGGGGAAGGCTAAGTTGTAGAAGACTAAAAATGTTTTTAGGAAATTGCCAAATAATTAGATACAGCCGGAACTGCAATGTGGCTAGGGGTGAGGCTTCAAAGTTAGTTCAAGAACATTTTTCTCTCTTAGTACACGCAAAATCTATCTTGTTAGGCTAAGGATTTTGAACGTTACCCTGGAAGCATTACCATGCTACCTATTCAGCCTTATCTTTTTCATTAATTTGAACTCCATTCCAGTCACACAGAACTATCTCCATCATCCCAAGAGCACTTTTTCACCGATGTGTTTTTGCTTTGGTTGACAGACCCTCAGACCCTGGTTTTTAGGGTCTTAAATGTTACCTTCTCAAGTATCACCTCTGCTATAATATGGGGGATTCTGTCTTGGTTTATTGTTAAATCTTTGCAAACCTTAGAGATAAAAAAATAAACTTCTTGATTTAATTTGAGTTTCTTTAATAGTAAGGTTAACCATCTTTTAAATAGTTCACTGAATCGTCTGTCAACTGTTCATCTATGTTATTTTACCCTAAGGTAACCAACACTTACTAAAAGACTAGTATTTCCAGGCCTGTACTAGGGCCTGGTGATATAAAAAATCGTGTAGGTCATAGTCCCTACCCTCAAAGAGCTCATAGTGTAGGAACATAAAAGAACGAGTTGGGGGCGGCTCCTGTGGCTCAAAGGAGTAGGGTGGGGCGGCACCTGTGGCTCAAAGGAATAGGGATCCGGCCCCATATGCACCAGGTGACGGGGTTCAAACCCAGCCCCGGCCAAAAACTGCAAAAAAAAAAAAAAAAAGGAGTTGGGTGATAAGTGGCAATAAAGGAAGAGTATCTGGGTTGCTGAGTAGGGGAACTTTGCACCACCCAGATGGGCATCCCAGGCAAAGAGACCAGCAAGTGTTGAGAGCATGGAGCAATTATTAGAGAATACACAAACAATAACTAAAATATCTTTTATAAAAAAATTTATACCCTATTTTTACTGTAAATAACTAAAATATTGTTTAAGGGGTTGTAGTCCTGAAATTATTATATGGTAGCATGAACTATGCATTTGTGAATCTAACATTGGTTAAGCATGTATGTATGTCAGATCAATTTAAGAATTTTCACAGTGAATATTACCATATCTAGTATTTCATTTCTTTTTTTTTTTTTTTTTAACTTTTTTTTAGAGACAGAGTCCCACTTTATCACCCTTGGTAGAGTGCCATGACATCACACCTCACAGCAACCTCCAACTCCTGGGTTTAGGCGATTCTCTTGCCTCAGCTTCCCCAGTACCTGGGACTACAGATGCCTGCCACAATGCCCGACTATTTTTTTTGTTGCAGTTTGGCCAGGTCTGGGTTTGAACCCACCACCATCGGTATATGGGGCCCGGCACCCTGCTCACTGAGCCACAGGCGCCGCCCTATACCTAGTATTTCTTAAAATTGCCATGTTTAGTATTTCTTTCAGCCACAGGAACTCAACTGAAATCCCCACTACTTCGAGAAAGATGCAAGTGTGATAGAAGCATGAAAATACCTCCATGAGACTGTCAGCATAAGACTATGAAATCTTTGCTTGACACTTCATTATGCTAAAAAGACTGAGAGCTCATATTGAAAATACTATTAAAATCTTCAAGCTCATGCATTAGTGAGCTAAATTCTTTATTGATAAAATGTGCTTACTTGCTTGTGTATGCATAGGATATTTCTGAAGGGTATGTAGAAATGTGTAGTACAGTTGCTTGTGGGGAGAGTGAGGTGCTGGGTAAAGGTGAATGGGAGGGAGCCCTTTCACAGTACACCTGTTTGAATGTAGTACTTAGAAAATTAAAGTATGAAATTCTCTCCTCCCTATTCAAGCTTTTAGCTAGTAATTAGTCACTCAAACAGCAAAGTTAGGGGACTCTAAGTTGCCTTAAAAACCATCATTAACTATGTTCTGTTTGACCTTTTTTTTTCTCTTTATAGAAACCTGTTTCAATGATGGTGAAAGTGTGTCCTATTGAATAATCTGGCTTTTTAGTAATAGAAGTTAACACTTTTTTTTTTTTTTTTGAGACGGAGCCTCAAGCTGTCGCCCTGGGTAGAGTGCTGTAGCATCACACAGCTCACAGCAACCTCCAACTACTGGGCTCAAGTGATTCTCCTGCCTCCGCCTCCCAAGTAGCTGGGACTACAGGCACCTGCCACAAACCCAGCTATTTTTTGGTTGCAGCTGTCGTTTGGCGGGCCCAGGCTGGATAAACTTGCCAGTTCAGCTCAGGTGTATGTAAGCTGGCGCCTTAGCCACTTGAGCCACAGGTGCTGAGCCTTTTTTTTTTTTTTTTTTTTGACAGTTTTTGGCCGGCATATGGGGCAGGGGTCCTACTCCTTTGAGCCACAGGCGCCACCCTTTTTTTTTTGAGACAGAGTCTCAAGCTGTCACCCTGAGTAGAGTGCTGTGGTGTCATATCTTACAGTAACCTCTAACTCTTGGGCTGAAGCGATCCTCTTGCCCCAGTTTTTCTATTTCTTTAATAGAGAGGGGGTCTTGCGTTTTGCTCAGGCTGGGCTCCAACCCATGAGCTCAAGCTATCACCTGCCTCGGCCTCCCAGAGTGCTAGGATTACAGGCGTGAGCCACGGCGACCAGCCAGAAGTTAACACTTGTAAGAAGCAGTCTGTTTTTTTTTTTTTTTTTTTTTGGCCAGGGTTGGGCTTGAACCCTCCACCTCCAGCATATGGGGCCCGCGCCCTACTCCTTTGAGCCACAGGCGCTGCCCAAGAAGCATTCTTTTTTTTTTTCTTTATTTTTCAACAGAGTCCACTTTGTTGTCCATGGTAGAGTGATGGTAGAGTGCTATGGCGTCATAGCTGACAGCAACCTCAAACTCTTGGGCTCAAGTAGTTCTCTTGCCTCAGCCTCCCTACTTGAACGTTTTGGCTATTTCCAGTGTTTTACAAACCATACTGCAGAGAAATTCTCAAATATAGCTTTGGTTTCTCATGTAAGTATTTCGGTGGGTTGGACCCCTGGAGTTGAAATTGCTGAGGCAATGTGAATGTAGATTTAAAATTGTAATAACTTTCCATATGGGTTTGTACTGCTTCTAGTTGCATGTGAGTGAGCTTTGGGGGATTCTGTCTTGGTTTGTTTGTTTTGCTTTGTTATTGTTGTTAGAAGCTAATTTTAGAGTCTGGGCTGGGTGGCTCATACCTGTAATTCTAGCACTCTTGGAGGCCAAGGCAGGAGGATTGCTTGAGCTCAGGAGTTCAAGACTAATGTGAGCAGCTCGGTGCCTGTGGCTTAAGCGGCTGAGGCACCAGCCACATGCACCTGACCTGGCGGGTTCGAATCCAGCCTGGGCCCGCCAAACAACAATGACGGCTGCAACCAAAAAAATAGCCGGGTGTTGTGGCGGATGCCTGTGGTCCCAGCTACTTGGGAGGCTGAGGCAAGAGAATCGCTTAAGCCCTGGAGTTGGAGGTTGCTGTGAGGTGTGATGCCACAGCACTCTACCCAGGGTGACAGCTTGAGGCTCTGTCTCAAAAAAAAAAAAAAAAAAAACTAACGTGAGCAAGACTGAGACCTCCTCTCTACAAAAAATAGAAAAATTAGCCAGTGCCATTGCGCACACCTGTAGTCCTATCTACTTGGGAGTCTGAGGCAGAATGATCTGTTGAACCCATGAGTTTGAGGTTGCTGTGAGCTAGGCTGATGTCATGGCACTCTGGTCTGGATGATACAGTAAGACTCTGTCTCCTCTGTCTCAAAAAATAAAGGATATTATTATATGTCTGTTTTCATCCTTAATATAAAGGTTGCATTCACAGAAACATGCTCCAGTTTCTCATAAAAATTTAAAAATATTTTATTTGGCTATTTAGCCAAAATCATCATTTTCCCCCATAGTCCGTTTTTTTTTTTTCTTTTTTTTTAAGATAGAGTTTTGCTCTGTCACCTGGGCTAGAGTTTGGTAGTGTCATCATAGCTCCCTGCAACCTCAAAATCCTGCGCTCAAGCGATTCCCTCACCTCAGCCTCCTGAATAGCTGAGACTGCAGGTATGTGCCACTACTCTCAGTTAGTTTTTTTCTATTTTTTTTTCTAGAGACAGGGTCTCATTCTTGCTCAGATTCATCTTGAATTCCCAGCCTCAAGCAATCTTCCTGCCTTGACCTCCCAGAATGCTAGGATTATAAACATGAGCCACTGTTTTTCTTCTTTTATATCAAGGCAATTATAAAGAAAATATGATGACGCTTCGCCTCTGTAGCTCAGTGGTTAGGATGCTGGCCACATGGACTGGGACTGGTGGTTTTGAACTGAGCCAGGGCCTTCTAAACAATGACAACAATAAGAGAAAAACAGCCAGGCATTGTGGCAGGTGCCTGTAGTCCTAGCTACTTGGGAGGCTGAGGCAAGAGAATCATTTAAGCCCAAAAGTTTTTGTTTTTTTTGAGATGGAGTCTCACTACATCGCCCTTGGTTTGAGATGGAGTCTCACTACATCAGAGCGCTCACTACAGCGCTCTGATGTCACAGCTCACAGCAACCTCAAACTCTTGGGTTTAAGAGATTCTCTTGCCTCAGCCTTCCAAGTAGCTAGGACTACAGGCACCTAACACAATACCTCGCCATTTTTTGTTGCAGTTGTTGTTTAGCAGGCCCGGACTGGGTTTGAATCCGTCAGCCTGGGTGTATGTGGCTGGCACCCTACCTACTGAGCCACAGGCGCCGCCCTAAGCCCAAGAGTTTGTAGGTTGCTGTGAGCTGTGATGCCATAGCACTCTACCGAGGGTTACATAGACTCTGTCTCAAAACAAAAACAAAAAAGCAAAACAAAGCATACAGCTCATAAATGGCTTACTATTGTCCTGGCTCAGATCTTACCATTTTTCTTTCACTAATTCCATTGGACCTTCAGCTCTATTGGACTTCTATCTTGCCTGAAAAAATGTGCTAAAGACCTTGATACAGGGCCTTTGTGCATGTTCTTTCCTCAGTTTGGATCATAAACCTAGAATATTCTTCCATCAAGTCTCCACTTGTCTGGTTCCTTTCCTTATCTTTCTGGACTCAATTTAACTATCCTTTCCTCAGATAGGCCTTTCTTGATACCCCTCCCAACCCTCTCACACCTTACTATTTCTCTGGAGAACTCTGACCAGTACAACTCCTTTAAACACTATACAAGGTGAAGTGTCCCAGCTATACTCTTTTTCAAAACTCCAAACTTTCTTTTCTGACCAAGTCTCTTGACCAGACCTCTATAGCCTATTGTTCAATTGCCTTTCGCTTATACTAGGTAGGTCCTCTGGCTCCATCTGCTTTCCCAATAAATCAGGAGACTCAAGGTCGCATATAAAGGGCCTTCAGGGCCCAGACATTATATAAATGAGTAAGTGGAGACAGGAGCAAATTGGAGAGTACATGGCAACTACTTGCAATTCCAGTTATTTGTTCCCAGAATTTTCTAGATTTATTTTCAAGAGACCAGAAATCCTGATTTTCATGTAAGGTCTAACTACTGTTAGAATTTTTTTAAAAAAATTAAAAAACTAGGGCTGAGTGTGGTGGCTCCTGCCTGTAATCCTAGCACTTTGGGAGGCTGAGGTGGGTGGATATCCTGAGCTCAGGAGTTTGAGACCAAAAGTGAGACCCTGTTTGCAAAAATAATTGGGCATTGTGGTGGGTGCCTGTTGTCCCAGCTACTTGGGAAGCTGAGGCAAGAGGATTGCTTGAGTCCAAGACTTTGAGGTTGCTGTGAGCTATGACACCATGGCACTCTACCAAGGGCGACAAGGTGAGACTCTGTCTCAATAAAAAAAAAAAAATTAAATACTCATCAGTGGAATAGTCAAATAATTTTGAAAAAGAACAGAGTTTGAGGGTGGCGCCTGTGGCTCAGTCGGTAAGGCACCAGCCCCATATACCGAGGGTGGCGGGTTCAAACCCGGCCCTGGCTGAACTGCAACCAAAAAAAAATAGCCGGGCGTTGTAGCAGGCGCCTGTAGTCCCAGCTACTCGGGAGGCTGAGGCAAGAGAATCGCTTAAGCCCGGAGTTGGAGGTTGCTGTGGGCTGTATGATGCCATGGCACTCTACCAAGGGCCATAAAGTGAAACTCTGTCTCTACCAAAAAAAAAAAAAAAGAAAAAAAAGAACAAAGTTTGAGGCTTGGTGCCCATAGCACAGTGGTTACAGCACCGGCCACACCAAGGCTAGCGGGTTTGAACCTGGGCTGGGCCAGCTAAACAATGACAACTGCAACATAAAATTGCCAGGCATTGTGTTGGGTGCCTGTAGTCCCAGCTCTGAGGCAAGAGAATCATTTAAGCCCAAGAGTTTGAGGTTGCTGTGAGCTGTGATGATGGCACTCCACCAAGGGTGACATAGTGAGACTCTGTCTCAAAAACAAAAAACAAAAAAAAACAAAGTTTGAGCGCTCACACTTCCTGATTTTAAAAAGTACTACAAAGCTATAGTAATCAAAATAGTGTGGTACTAGCATAAGGACAAGAATGTCGACTAGTAATAGAAATTACAGAGATAAACCCTTGCATATAGGGGCAAGTGATTTTTCAACAGATATGTCAAAGCATTCAATAAGGAAAAGGCAATATTTTCAATAAATGGTATTGGGGGAAAATGGGGTTGGGAAAAACTAGATAATCCATATGCAAAAGAATGAAGTTGGACCCTTATACAGCCATGAAGCCTGTGTAGCTGCTGAGATGCTGCCTCTTTTCCTATTTCCTGGGATGAACCTAATATAAACCTGCATCCTCTCTGCTAACAAATACTTGTTTGTCTTCTGTGTTTTCTGGAAGATCCTCCTACCCTTTGTCTTGATAGCTCTGATATCTCCATCATAACATTGAGTTTCTGCTTTTCCATGAAGGGAAACTATACTTCCTGTTGATCAAGAATTTGACTAAAAACAAAAGAAAATGAAACAATTTTGGGACAGTACAAGAAAAAAAAAAGAATGTGACTCCACCATAGGACTCAGTTTTGTTAAAGACAAAATTATTGTTATTTTACTTATTTATTTTTCTTTCTTTTTGTAGAGACAGTGTCTCACCTTATTGCACTCGGTAGAGTGCCATGGCGTCACAGCTCACAGCAACCTCCAACAGCAACTTCTAACTCCTGGGCTTAGGTGATTCTCTTGCATCAGCTTCCCCAGTAGCTGGGACTACAGGCGCCCACCACAATGCTTGGCTATTTTTTTGTTGCAGTTTGGCCAGGCCGGGTGTGAACCGGCCACCCTCGTATATGGGGCTGGCGCCCTACCCACTGACCCACAGGTGCGCCTGATTTATTTATTTATTTTTCTGGGGCAAAGTTTCACAGAGCTTACAGCAACCTCAAACTCTTGGGCTCAAGCCATCCTTTTGCCGTAGCCTCCCGAGTAGCTGGAACTACAGGCGCCGACCACAAGCTCAGGTAATTTTTCTATTGTTAGTAGGGAGAGGTATCACTCTTGCACAGGCTGATCTCAAACTCCTGAGCTCAAGCAATCCACCTGCCTCAGCCTACCAGAGTGCTAGGATTACAGGCATGAGCCACCACACCTGGCTAAAGACAAAATTATTTAATGATACTTGTTAAAGCACGGCAAGGAAGACTTTATTCAGGATCTTCTCCATGAGCATAAAGACCACCGCAACAGGTGTTGAAGTAGGGGAGAGAGACTGGGCTCAACTCTGAACAGCATGGGAAAGTGGGAATTTATAGCTAAGAAATAAAGTGGGGGTCAGGGGATGGAATATTACTAAGCGGAAACATAAGGGATGAAGGAAATTCTAGCTAAACCAACTTAATAGGATTCTTGCTGAAGACAGACTAGGTTAATTCAGATATCACCTGTGGGATGGTGGACAATGAGAAACCTTATCAGATGTGGAGGATGATTGGATATCAGAATGGGGAGGTGGTGGGGATTCTTGATAAACGTACCTAGCAGAATTCTTTGCTAAAACTGGACTTCACAAAGAAGTGCATAGGAGAGTGTAGCAGAAGATTCAGAAGCATAAGCCAAATAATCTTTGTCAGTTTATTGCGTTTGACGATCATAAACTATGCCTTCACCCCTGAGATAGAAATTCTTCCATCTGCCAAAACGCTTTTATGACTCCTAGGGAGCGACTTGGAATTGCTATATAAATCAGTTAACACATCGCATTCAATTTTTCCCCTCCCTGATTGCTTTTCAGTTCATTTAGTGAAGACAGTAGTAAAAGAATCATAGCAGGTTTCTCTTGCCTCTCTCCTCTCCAGTTTTTTCTCCTTCCAGAAGAGAGAAAGCAGATTATAGTTTAGAAAGGGACGGCAATGCTACACATTAGGTACAGCCTGCAGCTGGAAAGATGGCCGTAAAGATTATAAGCATTACTTTGTCAAGGGAGAGTCAAGAGGCCACACGGCTGCCTGGAAACGGCCACCTTAGTAGACGGCAACGTCTACTGAAATATCGCTGAATTCAGAGACTGAGAGGCAGTGACAGGAGAGAGGCCCCCAAGGAAGGAGGATGCTAAGAGAGCCCGTGCCCACCGAGATAAACTCCAGGAACCTCACCTGGACCAGGGAATGTCCAACCTGGACCAGTCTTTTGATCTGGGTCTTGGCCGAGATCTTTTCAGCCAATCCTCGGAGAGGCGCTGCTGCGCTCGTGCCCGGATCTCTGACGTCATCCTGGAGCGCCGGAAGCGGCGAGGCACAGATGTAGTAACCTGAACGTGTCGGTCTCCGCCGTGTTGAGGTAAGGCTGTTGTCAGCGTGTCTCCCCTTCCTAACAGCCGCGAGTGTGGAGGTTAGGCCAGAGATACAACTACTCTTGAACCATATGCTTTGAATGACGCTCTCACGGCTTATTTCTGGTCTTACGTCACTCCATCCTTACCTCTTGATCCTGTGGGCTGTTTCAGCCAGGGGCTTATGTTGGCGTCCGCCCCATTTCACGTTTGTTCACGTGTGCCCCTGGCACCTGCGCCTAGTTTGGTCTCAGAGCAAGCAGATAAAAAGAAAAATTAGTGGACGTTGTCCAACCCAAGGAGGCACCTTGGCTTGTCGGGAAGGACATCGTTCCACTGAGAATCGTCACAGGGTCTTCAACAGGCCTTATAGGAATGCTGGAAGATGCAAACTTTTTCCCAAGATTGAAATTCAAGCAGTCCGTTTTTAGACGCCTACATGTTCACTTATTCCATATTAATTTTCTTCAACTGTTCATTAATCTTCCAAACAGCTCGCCCTTTGGCACCTATTATTTTATGGAGAAAATGAAGGTCTTAGACCTGCTTTCTCTTGAATTTCTGCCTCTGTTTTCCCTTCTTACAAAGTCATCTAAATTTACACACCTTTCCCTTTAGTCCCAGAGGATGGTGCCTGTCTGATCAAAGCAAATCCTTTTATCTTTACTTCTGACTTCTTATACTTGCACTTTTGAGACCTTGTTTTCTTTTTTTAAAGTTGGGGTCTCTTTGTCACCCAGGCTGGAGTGGAGTGGCACAGTTAGCCGGCTGAAACTTTGTACTCCTGGCCTCAAGTGATCTTAGGGCCTCACTGCCTCAACGTGTGGAGTAGCTGGGAGAGAGCTTGTTTTCATTTGTCATTTCTATCCTTCACTGACTGTGTTCAGTCATGTATAAAGAAGGTCAGGTGTCTCAGAGCTCTTGTGACACAGAGATGAATAAGACATATAAAGTGTTTTAAAGAGCTTACATTCTAGCTGTTTCTCCAGTTGCCTCTCAGACATTTATTCTATGATAGTTATTTGTCCCCTCACACTCCGCAGAAAGAATCTGTGATCCATCTACCTTTAACTGTCGTCCAGTAAATTTCTTCCCCTTCTTATTCAAACTATTTATTAAAGAGTATTCTAAATTCTGTCTCCATCTCCTCATCTCCCAATCCTTCTGTGGTCTACTTTTCAGACCCATCATTTCCCTGAAATTTCCTCCTGAGGTCAACAGTAGTTGATTAGGAAACAAGGTAGACATTTTTTAATTGTTACTGGATCCCTTTGCTGCCTTGAAACTTGATCATAATTCTTTTTTTTTTTTTTTTTGCAGTTTCTGGCCAGGGCTGGGTTTGAACCCACCACCTCTGGCATATGGGGCCTGCGCCCTACTCCTTTGAGCCACAGGCACTGCCCAAAATAGTTTTTGGGTTTTTTTTTTTTTTGGCTGGGGCTGGGTTTGAACCTGCCACTTCCGGCATATGGGGCTGATGCCCTACTCCTTTGAGCCACAGGCACTGCCTTGATCATAATTCTTACCCTGGTTTATTCAGCAAACATTTATTATGACACAGAGATGAATAAGACAGATAAACTGTTTTAAAGAGCTTACATTCTAGCTGTTTCTCCATGTGCCTCTCAGTCATTTTTCCTATGTATAGTTATTTTCCTCCTTTTCTAAATGTTGGGTGTTTTCATTGCTTGTGACTTAGTACACTGTTTTTTTCATTCTATACAAACTGCTTGAGTGAGCACATCGACTGGCTTGCTTTTTTTTTTGCAGTTTTTGGCCAGGGCCGGGTTTGAACGCGCCATCTTGGGTATATGGGGCTGGTGCCCTACTCCTTTGAGCTGCAGGCACCGCCCAACTGGCTTGGTTTTAACTACCTTGCATGTGGCTCTCAAATGGAAGTTGTCGTCTTAGATCTCTTTTCTGAGCTTCACCCCAATCTCTGCTTATCCTGGGGACAGCTCTGCCTGCAAATCCCACAGGCCTTTATGTTTAGATATCTGAAACTAAATTCAGCATCCCTGAACTGACTCTTACCACATCCATCATAAAATCCTGGTAATTTTATCCTCTAAGTATTCCTCAAATCTGTGCTGTCTTCTGTGTTGTCCAACTTTAGTCCTTATCATCTTTCACTTGAAATATGACAGTCTTCTGACTGGTTTTCCTTCCTCCAGTCTTTTTGCCCACAGGTCTGTTCTCCACACACAACCCTTTACACTTTCAATGTTATTTAGAAACAAATTTGTTAAATTCTTGCTTCATCTTTGAAGATCTGTCTGTTCATTTGTTCTTTTCTCTCATTCATTCTGCAAACATTTATTTATTGATTTGCAAAATCCACTGGGATTTTTAAAATTTGAGCTTCTCAGCTAGTCACTGAGGGCTTTGCCTCATCTGAATTCTGTCTCTGTCTCCAGTCTCTTCTCTGCCTCATACTTTGAAGTTCCAGCCACATTGAACTGCTTCACATGCACTGTTCTATTTCTTTTTTGTGTACTTACCCTTGTTTTTCCATTTTCTTGGAATCTTCTCCTTGATTTCTTTCTCTTTCTGCTTCACCTAATTAGATAGCTCATTTTCACATGATTAACCCATTTAGGGGCTCAGTTTAGGCCCACCTCTTCCAGGGTGCCTTCTCTCCTTTCTCTTAGTGTGGGTTTGGTACCTTAGCTTTGTGCTTTCATAATACCCTTTGCGCAGACTAATCATCATATTTACCACATTTATTATTATTTCTTTTATTTTCTTTTGTATAAATAAATATAAATTATTGTTTGGGATTCATTGAGGGTACAAAGAATTAGGTTACACTGATTGCATTTGTTAGATAAAGTCCCTCTTATACTTGTGTTCTGAGCCCAAAAGGTGTGCCATACACTGTGATGATTATTATTTCTGTTTCTCATTTCTCTGAGACTTTTGAGTTTTTTGAAAGTAGGACTCGTGTTATCTCTTTATTTCCAGCACTAGAATGGCACACGGCACATAGCAGGCATGCAGTAATTTTTTTTTTCTTTTTTTTGAGACAGAGTCTCGCTTTTTCCCCTTCAGTAGAGTGTCGTGGTGTCATAGCTCACAGAAACCTCCAACTCTTGGGCTCAAGCCATTCTCTTGCCTCAGCCTCCCAAATAGCTGGGACTACAGGTGCCTGCCACAATGCCCAGCTATTTTTATTTTATTATTTATTTATTTATTTTTTAGAGACAGAGTCTCACTTTGTCACCTTCGGTAGAGTGCTGTGGCATCACAGCTCACAGCAGCCTCTAGCTCCTGGGCTTAGGTAATTCTCTTGCCTCAGCCTCCTGAATAGGTGGGGACTACAGGCACCTGCCACAATGCCCGGCTATTTTTTGTTGCAGTTTGGCCGGGGCTGGGTTTGAACCTGCCACTCTTAGTATATGGGGTCGGCGCCCTACCCACTGTGCTACAGGTGCCGCCCCCAGCTATTTTTATAGATGGGGTCTCGCTCTTTCTCAGGCTGGTCTCAAACTCATGAGCTCAGGGCAATCCACCTGCCTTGACCTTCCAGAGTTCTGATTACAGGTGTGAGGCACTGTGCCTGGCCCATGCATGCAGTAATTTTGATTGAATGAGTGAAATCAAAAGGTATATACGGTGCAGTGGTTAAGAATCCATTCTTTAGTGGCTTGGTGCCAGTGGCTCAAGTGGCTAAGGCGCCAGCCACATACACCTGAGCTGGCGGGTTCGAATCCAGCCAGGCTCCGACAAACAACAATGACGGCTGCAACCAAAAAATAGCCGGGCGTTGTGGCAGGCGTCTGTAGTCCCAGCTACTTGGGAGGTGGAGGCAGGAGAATTGCTCGAGCCCATGAGTTGGAGGTTGTTGTGAGCTTGTGACGCCACGGCACTCTACCCAGGGTGACAGCTTGAGGCTCTGTCTCAAAAAAAAAAAAAAAATCCACTGTTTAGAATTAATTCAAATTCTAGTTGTGGCACACATTGGCTAGATGATTTGAACATGCTACTTATCTTCTGTAAACCTTAATTTTCTTTTCCATAGAATGAGAGTTGTGAATATTAAAATGAGACTAAGTAAGGCCTTTGGCACATAGTATGCACTTGATAAAGGTATGCTGTAAACATCAGGGGGTCCTGGAATAAAGACCAGGTCTAGCTCAGGTCAATGATTTCTAGAAAGAAATCCTTCATCTATGTTTTCTGAATGGGTAGCAGTGTTGCTATCTGTTCCCAAGGAGATTATAATTTCATTTAAAGAGTAGAATTACATCCACATTAAACATTTCAGAAAACTGTGATGGTACTTTGACCATACCCAGTAATAAAGTTTTGACAGAGGGCAGCTCAATGAAGGCCTCAGGAGAAAGTGGGACTTGAACGTTGAGTAGGATTTGGGTTTTAGGAGAAAGAAAAGAGTATAAATCAATACTAAGAGATCATGTTAAGAATGACTTTTTGCCTGTGGTCCCAGCTACTTGGGAGGCTAAGGCAGGAGAATCTTCTAACCCCAGGAGTTGGGGGTTGCTGTGAGCTGTGTGACGCCACGGCACTCTACCAAGGGTGATAAAGTGAGAGACTATCTCTTAAAAAAAAAAAAAAAGACTTTTTATTCATTTTTTAATCTCAAAATATTAGAGGGTACAAGTGTTTTTTTTTTTTTTTTTTTGCATGGATTCTTTGTATAAGGCTTATGACGGCTTTTGTACCCTACAGGTAAGTTTTTATGCTACAAATCCCCTACCACCCTCAAAGAATGACTCATTTGGGAGATAGGATTCACTACATTATATCTAAGGATGTATAGCCATGTCTTGGAGGTATTGTGGGTTCAGTTCCAGACCATTTCAACAAAGCTAATACTGCACTGAAGTGAGTCGCATGGATTTATTGGTTTCTTAGTGCATATAAAAATCATGTTTACATTACACTGCAGTCTTAAGTGTACTATAGAATTATGTCTAAAAAGTGTATATACCTTAATTAAAAAATACTTTATTGCTAGAAAAAGTGCTAAAAATCATCTGAACTTTTAGTGAATTTTAATCTTTTTCTGGTGGAGGGTCTTCCCTCAACATGGATGGTTGCTGACTGAGTAGGGTGGTGGTTGCTAAAGGTTGGAGTGGCTGTAGCCATATCTTACAATGAATCAACAATGAGGCTTGTCACATGGATTGACTTTTGTTTCACAAAAGGTTTCTCTGCATTGCTTTTGATAACATTTTACCCAAATGCTATCAAAAAAGTAGAACTTTTTCTTTTTTTTTTTTCTGAGACAAGAGTTTCACTTTGTCACCCTTGGTAGAGAGTCATGGCATCACAGCTCACAGCACCCTCCAACTCGGGCTTCAGCGATTCTCCTGCCTCAGCCTCCCAAGTAGCTGGGACTATAGGTGCCCGCCACAACAACTGGCTATTTTTTGGTTGCAGTTGTTATTGTCGTTTGGCAGGCCCGGGCTGGATTTGAACCCACCAGCTCCCGTGTGTGTGCCGGCGCCCTTAGCCTCTGAGCTACAGGTGTCAAGCCCCAAAGTAGAACTTCTTTCAAATTGAAGTCAATCCTTTTTTTTTTTTTTCTTTTATTGGTGTTTTGACCTCCAAGTGTAGTATTGAAAGTACTGTCTTATCTTTTTTTTTTTTTTTTTTTATTGTTGGGGATTCATTGAGGGTACAATAAGCCAGGTTACACTGATTGCAATTGTTAGGTAAAGTCCCTCTTGCAATCATGTCTTGCCCCCATAAAGTGTGACACAAACCAAGGCCTCACCCCCCTCCCTCCGCCCCTCTTTCTGTTTCCCCCCCATAACCTTAATTGTCGTTAATTGTCCTCATATCAAAATTGAGTACATAGGATTCATGCTTCTCCATTCTTGTGATGCTTTACTAAGAATAATGTCTTCCACTTCCATCCAGGTTAATACGAAGGATGTAAAGTCTCCATTTTTTTTAATGGCTGAATAGTATTCCATGGTATACATATACCACAGCTTGTTAATCCATTCCTGGGTTGGTGGGCATTTAGGCTGTTCCCACATTTTGGCGATTGTAAATTGAACTGCAATAAACAGTCTAGTACAAGTGTCCTTATGATAAAAGGATTTTTTTCCTTCTGGGTAGATGCCCAGTAATGGGATTGCAGGATCAAATGGGAGGTCTAGGTTGAGCACTTTGAGGTTTCTCCATACTTCCTTCCAAAAAGGTTGTACTAGTTTGCAGTCCCACCAGCAGTGTAAAAGTGTTCCCTTCTCTCCACATCCACGCCAGCATCTGCAGTTTTGAGATTTTGAGATGTGGGCCATTCTCACTGGGGTTAGATGATATCTCAGGGTTGTTTTGATTTGCATTTCTCTAATATATAGAGATGATGAACATTTTTTCATGTGTTTGTTAGCCATTCGTCTGTCGTCTTTAGAGAAAGTTCTATTCATGTCTCGTGCCTATTGATATACGGGATTGTTGGCTTTTTTCATGTGGATTAATTTGAGTTCTCTATAGATCCTAGTTATCAAGCTTTTGTCTGATTGAAAATATGCAAATATCCTTTCCCATTGTGTAGGTTGTCTCTTTGCTTTGGTTATTGTCTCCTTAGCTGTACAGAAGCTTTTCAGTTTAATGAAGTCCCATTTGTTTATTTTTGTTGTTGCAATTGCCATGGCAGTCTTCTTCATGAAGTCTTTCCCCAGGCCAATATCTTCCAGTGTTTTTCCTAAGCTTTCTTTGAGGATTTTTATTGTTTCATGCCTTAAATTTAAGTCCTTTATCCATCTTGAATCAATTTTTGTGAGTGGGGAAAGGTGTGGGTCCAGTTTCAGTCTTTTACATGTAGACATCCAGTTCTCCCAACACCATTTATTGAATAGGGAGTCTTTCCCCCAAGGTATGTTCTTGTTTGGTTTATCGAAGATTAGGTGGTTGTAAGATGTAAGTTTCATTTCTTGGTTTTCAATTCGATTCCAAGTGTCTATGTCTCTGTTTTTGTGCCAGTACCATGCTGTCTTGACCACTATGGCTTTGTAGTACAGACTAAAATCTGGTATGCTGATGCCCCCAGCTTTATTTTTGTTACTAAGAACTGCCTTAGCTATACGGGGTTTTTTCCGGTTCCATACAAAACACAGAATCATTTTTTCCAAATCTTGAAAGTACGATGTTGGTATTTTGATAGGAATGGCATTGAATAGGTAGATTGCTTTGGGAAGTATAGACATTTTAACAATGTTGATTCTTCCCATCCATGAGCATGGTATGTTCTTTCATTTGTTAATATCCTCTGCTATTTCCTTTCTGAGGATTTCATAGTTTTCTTTATAGAGGTCCTTCACCTCCTTCGTTAGGTATATTCCTAGGTATTTCATTTTCTTTGAGACTATGGTGAAGGGAGTTGTGTCCTTAATTAGCTTCTCATCTTGACTGTTATTGGTGTATACAAAGGCTACTGACTTGTGGACATTGATTTTATATCCTGAAACATTACTGTATTTTTTGATGATGAAGTCAGTCCTTTTAAACTCTGCTGCTGATTCATCAACTGAGTTTATGTAATATTAATAAAAATGACAATGTTCATAGCATTTTCACCCTGGAGTAGATTTCATCTCAAGAAACCACTGTCTTTGCTCATTTATAAAAAGCAGCTCCTCATTTGTTTAAGTTTGATCATGAGATTGCAGCAATTCAGTCAAATCTTCAAACTCCACTTCTGATTTCTTTGTTATTTCCACCCCATATGCAGTTTCTTCCTTCACGAATTCTTGAACCCCTCAAAGTCATCCATGAATGCTGAAATAACTTCTCCCAAACTTCCTGTTAATGTTGATATTTTTGACCTCCTTTCATGAACCATGGTTGTTCTTAATGGCATCTAGGATAGTGAATCCTTTCTAGAAAGTTTCTTTTTTCTTTTTGAGATAGCATCTCAAGCTGTTGCCCTGGGTAGAATGCTGTGGCATCATAAGTTCAGAGCAACCTCCAACGTGGGCTCAAGTGATCCTCTTGCCTCCGTTTTTTTATTTTTAGTAGAGACAGGGTCTCGTTTTTGCTCAGGTTGGTCTCGAACTCGTGAACTCAAGCAATCCATCTGCCTCAGCCTCTCAGAGTGCTGGGATTGCATGTGTGAGCCACTGCGCCCAGCCTTTTTTTTTCTTTTTTGAGTCTCGTTTTGTCACTGTTGGTAGAGTGCAGTGGCATCACAGCTCACAGCAACTTCAAGCTCTTGGGCAAACTCTTGGGCTTAAGCAATTCTCTTGCCTCAGCCTTCCAAGTAGCTGGGACTATAGGCCCTCACCACAAAGCCCAGGTATTTTTTTTTTTTTAACGGGTGATGGTTTCCTCTGGCTCAGGCTGGTCTTTTAACGGGTGAGCTCAGGCAATACACCCGCCTTGGCCTCCCAGGGTACTAGGATTACAGGCCTGAGCCACTGTGCTGGGCCTCTAGAAAGTTTTTAATTTACTTTGGCTAGATCTATCAGAGGAATCACTTTCTATGGTGGCTACAGCTTTATGAAATTACAGATAGGCACACACATATGTAATTATCTTCTACAAATATTTCTCTTTTTTTTTTTTTTGCAGTTTTTGGCCAGGGCTGGGTTTAAACCCTCCACCTCCAGTATATGGGCTGGTGCCCTACTCATTTGAGCCACAGGTAGCGCCCACAAATATTTCTTAAGTAATATGACTTGAAAGTTGAGATTATCCCACTCATGGGCTGCAGAATGAATGTTGTGTTATCAGGCATTAAAACAATGTTAATCTTGTACATCTTCATAATAGTACTTGGGTGACGAGGTGTATTGTCAATGAATGGTAGTATTTTGAAGGGAATCTTTTTTTTTGAGATAAAGTCTCAAACTGTTGCCCTGGGTAGGGTGCCGTGGCATCACAGCTCCTCTAACTCCTGGGCTTAGGCGATTCTTTTGCCTCAGCCTCCCAAGTAGCTGGGACTACAGGTGCCTGCCACAACGCCTGGCTATTTTTTTTTTTGGTTGTAGTTGTTGTTGTTTGGCAGGCCTGGGGTGGATTCAAACCCTCCAGCTCTGGTGTATGTTGCTGGCGCCTTAGCTGCTTGAGCTACAGGCGCTGAGCCTGAAGGGAATCTTTTTTTTCTGAGAAGTAGGTCTCAATAGAGGGCTCAAAATATTCATTAAACCATGCTGTAACCAGTTGTGCTGTCATCTAGCTTTGTGTTCCATTTATATGGCAGAGTAGATGTAGCATAATTTTTAAGGACCCTAGGATTTTTGAAATAGTAAATGAGCACTGACATCAACATAGTCACCAGCTACATTAGCCCCTAACAAGAGAGTCAGCCTGTCATTTGAATCTTTGAAGCCAGGCATCGACTTCTTTATAGTTTTATCGAAAGTCCTACACAGTAGCTGGGCGTTATGGTGGGTGCCTGTAGTCCCTGCTATTTGGGAGGCTGAGGCAAGAGGATGGCTAGAGCTTAAGAGTTTAAAGTTGTTGTGAGCTGTGATGCCATAGCACTCTAGTCAGGGCAACAGAGTGAGACTCTGTCTCAAAAAAAAAAAAAAAAAAAAAAAAGTCTTGCATGGCTTTTTTTTTTCCTAGTAACACCAAAGAATGCTGATCACACATCACCATAACAGATATAATAATGAAAAAGTTTGAAACATTACGAGAATTACCAAAATGTGACAGAGTCGTGAAGTGAGCACGTGCTGTTGGAAAATAGTGCTGAGAGACTTGCTTGATGCAGGGTTGCCACAAGCCTTCAATTTGTAAGAAATGTAATATTTATGAAGCACAGTAAAATGAAGTGCAATAAGATGAAATACACCTATATGTTTGTGTATCTGGGAGAGGGAACCAGAGAGGGATAGGTAAGTGGGACTTGCCTAGTTCAGTGAAGAGGGGTGGGAGTTGAAATCAGTAACTCCTGTGGATTTAGAGTATGAGGGTCTTACCTTCAGAAGGCCTGAGGGATTTGAGATTGATCAAGGCTGGGGCAAGTTTCATGACTATGATGGATGTTATGGTAGCTCCCACCACATGTAGTTAATTAAATTTAAGCAAGAAAAATCTAAAGTAAAAAATTCAGTTCCTCTGTTATACTAGTTACACTTTAGATGCTTGATGGTGGTTGCCTTATTGGGCCATGCAAGTTTAGAACATTTCTGTCATTGTAATGAAAAACTAGAGAGAGAAAATTATGTTTCAAAAAATAATGTATATAATGGCCAGGCGCGGTAGCGCACACCTGTAATCCTAGCACTCTGGGAGCCCAAGGCGGGTGGATTGCTTGTGTTCATGAGCTCGAGACCAGCCTGAGCAAAATCAAGACTCCATCTCTACTAAAAATAGAAAAAAAAAAAAACTGAGGCAGGGGGATTGCTTGAGCCCAAGAGTTGAAGGTTGCTGTGAGCTATGTCGCCACAGCACTCTACCAGGGGGACAGCTTGAGACTGTCTCAAAAAAAAACAAAACAAAACATATATATATGTTCATACATATATATATATATATATTTTTTTTTTTTTTTTTTTGAGACAGCCTCAAGCTGTCACTCTGGGTAGAGTGCTGTGGCATCACAGCTCACAGCAACCTCCAACTCCTGGGCTCAAGCAATTCTCCTGCCTCCGCCTCCCAAATAGCTGGGACTACAGGCACCCGCCACAATGCCCGGCTATTTTTTTTGGTTGCAGCTGTCAATGTTGTTTGGTGGGCCCAGGCTGGATTCAAACCCGCCAGCTCAGGTGTATGTGGCTGCTGCCTTAGCTGCTTGAGCCACAGGCGCTGAGCCATATATATATTTTTGAGACAGACTTTGACTTTGTCATCCACAGTAGAGTGGCATCACAGCTCACTGCAACCTCAAACTCTTGGGCTCAAGTGATTCTCTTGCCTCAGCCTACTAAGTAGCTGGCACTATAGGTGCCCGCCTCAACATCCAGCCATTTTTAGAGATGGGGGTCTCACTCTTGCTAAGGTTGTTCTTGAACCCATGAGCTCACACAATCCACCTGCCTCGGCCTCTCAGAGTGCTAGGATTATAGGCGTGAGCCACCATGCCTGGCTCAGGAAATAACATATGTAATAAATTCATTATTGGATTCTAGCCTTGTCAATCTTTTTTTTTTTGAGACAGAGTGTTACTGTGTCACTCTGGTTAGAGTGCTATGGTGTTCATTGCTGACAGCAACCTCAAACTTTTGGGCTCAAGGAATTCTTTGCCTCTCGAGTAGCTGGGACTACAGGTGACTGCCACAAGGCCTGACTAGTTTTCCTGTTTTTAATAAAGGCAGAATCTCATTCTTGTTCAGGCTGAACTCTTGAGCTCAGGTGATCTACCTACTTTGGCTTCCTAGAGTGCTAGGATTACAGGTATGAGCTACTGTGCCTGGCTCTTGTCAGTTATTATTATTATTTTTTTTTTTTGTAGAGAAAGAGTCTCACTTTATCACCCTTGGTAGAGTGCTGTGGCGTCACACAGCTCACAGCAACCTCCAACTGCTGGGCTCAAGTGATTCTCTTGCCTCAGCCTCCTGAGTAGCTGGGTCTATAGGCGCCCACCACAACGCCCAGCTATTTTTTTGTTGAAGTTTGGCCAGGGACTGGTTTGAACCTGCCACCCTTAGTATATGGGGCTGACGCCCTACCCACTGAGCACAGGCACTGCCCCTCTTGTCTGTCATTTTTGAGTTTTATTTACCTACAATTTTTTGACGTTGGTCCTTTCCGACTTAAATTTTTCTTCCTCTGAGAGACATGATTTCCTAAAAATGAACTTTCACAGTGGCATGAGATTTCATTAAAAAATAATAATACAGGGCGGTGCCTGTGGCTCAAAGTAGGGCGCCGGCCCCATATGCTGGGGGTGGTGGGTTCAAACCCAGCCCCAGCCAAAAAAAAAAAAAAAAGCAATAAAAAAAACAACAACCATAAACTTAGGTCTTCTGCAATGCTTTCTCTGGAAGATTTTGAAGAAGAGCAGAGTGTAAAAAGAAAATCACAGCCTTAGGCACCTGTGAAGAGTTGACCCCACAGATCATTCATTAAGAAATTTCTTGGGCCGGGCGAGGTGGCTCATCCTGTAATCCTAGCACTCTGGGAGGCCAAGGTGGGTGGATTGCCTGAACTCACAGGTTTGAGACCAGCCTGAGCAAGAGCAAGACCCTGTCTCTAAAAAAACAGCTGGGTGTTGTGGCGGGCGCTTGTAGCCAGCTACTTGGTAGGTTGAGGCAAGAGAATCACTAGAGCCCAAGAGTTGGAGGTTGCTGTGAGCTGCGATGCTATGGCACTCTACCAAGGGTGACAATGTAAGACTCTGTCTCAAAGAAAAAAAAAAAAAGAAATTTCTTGTAAACCTTCCGTATATAACGACATGCAAATTGTACCTATATCTAGCACCTAAAACTAAAGCCTATTCATTCCATGCTAATAATTAATTACAAATTTATCTTACAAGTAACAGAACTGGAGACAAAACATAATCAGGCATTCTTCCACTTACCTAGGGACATCTACGTAGTACATAGTAGATGTTTCCTTCACTCCTTTATTTTATGTAAAATGTAGATTTCTTGGGCCTCATAAGGATGTAGCTGCTACCTCATCAGCTCCTCTCCCCTCCTTTTTTCTTCTCCTTGTATTCCTTTATTTTTTTATGTTTACTTTTTATTTTTTTGAGATAGAGTCTCTCTCTGTTTTCCTGACTAGAGTGCCATGGCATCATCATAGCTCACAGCAACCTCAAACTCTCGTGCTCAAGCCATCCTCTTGCCTCAGCCTTTTGTGTGGTGCCCACCACAACACAGGGCTAGTTTTTTTTAATGTTTAGTAGAGACGGGATCTTACTCTGCCTCAGGCTGTTCTCCAATTGCTGAGCTCAAGCAGTCTACCTGTCTTAGCCTCCCAGAGTACTAGTATTACTAGCATGAGCCACTGTGCCTGGCCAGCACTTTGTATGCCTTTAAAATGCTAAGGACTCTAATGTGTTCTTCAGAAAAAACAACCACAGCTTGAGAATGTTCCAGGCACGTTCTCAGAATCTTGGCTTAATAAATCTCCATTGATTGAGATTTTTGCCTCAGTCATTTATTTGAGTTGACAGCAAAAAATTCTATTGGGCACATTGTTCCAGGTTATCAGATTTCTGACCTGTGGCCTATTAGATCACTTGTGTTCTTTAAGAAATAATCAGAATTTCTTTCTGACCAATTCCCATGACTCTTCAATGAAAGATATAAAGCTAAAAATGAGAATTGGGATTCACTATCTAGAGGTAAGGATATATGGGTTTGCCCAAAGAGAGAAGCCAAGCACTCTATTTTAAGAAAAACCTGAGGAGAGGAAGAGAGAAGGAAGGAAAGAGAACCTGGATAAGATCATCTTGTAAATGTTGCATGCTTGCCCTGTGCTAAGTATTGTATTAGATGCTGGGTTTATATTGCTAAAGCAAAAATGAGCATGACTTCTGCTGTCACAGAGTTTCCAGTTTATGGAGTTTCACTAGAGGGACTAGATTGAAGATTCAGGAATACCCATCCTTCTGTGTTCAACCGTATTCTAAAATGCTCTGGTGGTTCATGCTTGTAATCCTAGCACTCTGGGAGGCCAAGGTGGGTGGATTGCTTGAGCTCAGGAGTTTGAGACCAGCCTGAGCAAGACGAGACTCCATCTCTAAAAAATAGCCAGGCTTGGCGGCGCATGTGGCTCAAGGAGTAGAGTGCCAGTCCCATATGCCGGAGGTGGCAGGTTCAAACCTAGCCCTGGCCAAAAACCAAAAAAAAAAAAAAAAAAAAAAAAAAAATAGCCAGGCTTGGTGCCCATACCTCAGTGGTTAGGGCGCCGGCCACATACACCCAGGCAGGTGGGTTTGAACCAGGCCCCAGCATGCTAAACAACAATGATAACTGCAACAAAAAAATAGCCAGGTGTTGTGGCGGGCGCCTGTAGTCTCAGCTACGTGGGAGGCTGAGACAAGAGAATCCCTTAAGCCCAAGGGTTTGAGGTTGCCGTGAGCTGTAAGGCTGCGGCACTCTACCGAGGGCAACAATGTGAGACTGTCTCAAAAAAAAAAAAAATAAATAAAATGCTCCTTTGCTGGAAGTTGGAACTCCAGCAAAGTTGGAAATGGGTGAAGATGTTTAAAGTTAGTTACATAAGTGTTGTGCAGTCAATGCTTCAGCTTCTCAGGGAGTAGGAAATAGCATCTTAACTTGAGAGCTTTTGGGGAATAGAGAGGGGGTGTGTGTGTGGGCGCGTGCCAGGAGGGGTAGTTCCTATTATCCTGCATCAGCCAGCCATGTTCTCTGCTCCCCATTGGATTCCTCCTTGTACCTGCTCTCAGACTGTGCTCTCTTCTGGCTTCTTGTATTGCCAGGATAAGTAGTGTTAGGGTGGAAAGCTTAGTAGGTGTTGGCAGGTTGAGAAAAATTTCTCACAAAGAGAATAGGATATATAAAAGTAAAAAGTTTTTGTATCTTAGGGGAGAGAGGGAGTAGGAGAGTGAAAGAGTGAGGAAAAAAGGCAAAAACGAGAACAGGGAGATGTCATGGTATCCAAAAGAAGAAAGAATGCCAGAACTTGAGGCCAAGCGGCTAGCTGATTTTAAAGGGGGGTGTAAATTGGCAGGGTACAGTCAAGAAACTGCTTTATCCGCTTTCTTCTTGGCAGTGGGTAGATAACAAGCTGGGCTGGATGTCAAAATCCAAGAGCTGATTTGCCTGCTTTGCTTTTCTGTAGAGATGAGATTATCTGGGATTGTTACAGAAGATGTAAGTGTCCTTGAGATATAGCTGGGGCCTGCAGTTCCTTCTCTGGCTGTTCACTCAAGAACTCTGTAAAGCAGATTCTCAGAAAAGCAAAAATTTTTTTGCAGTTTTTGCCTGGGGCTGGGTTTGAACTTGCCATCTCCGGCATATGGGGGCTGGTGCCCTACTCCTTTGAACCATAGGCACCACCTCAAAAAAGTAATTTTGAAAGAAAAAGATTTGCCTCTCTGCAGCTCAGCATTTGTAGCTCACCAGCAAGGGCACCAGCCACATACACTGGAGCTGGAGGGTTTGAATCCAGCCCGACCTGCCAAACAACAATGATGACGCCAACCAAAAAATAGCTGGGCTATTGTGGTGGGTGCCTGTAGTCCCAGCTGCTTGGGAGGCTGAGGCAAGAGAATTGCTTAAGCCCAAGAGGTTGAGGTTGCTGTGAGATATGATACCATGGCACTCTACCCAGGACGACATAGTGAGACTCTGTTTCAAAAAAAAAAAAGAGTTGGCTCTCTTGTCTGTCCTGCCCATTTCAGAAGTTGTGCAAAACAGAACTCTTGAGGGGTAGGTGCCTGTTAGCAAGAGAATTTATAGGATTGATCTTTAACTGTTACTAGAAAATTGTAGGATTAGATATTTTCCTGTTCTTGCTATTTTTGCAAGGCCATCCCTTTCAAGTAGTCAGTTACCATGTGACTTACTTCCCAGGGCCTAACGAACACATACTTTACTTTCAGTCCTTTCCTGCTTATTCATTAGTTTCCAGCAAGTGCCAACAGATGTCCCTTAGAACATATCACATGAAGTGGGACCTGCCTGTAGCACCATCATCATTTGAGACTCCAGGTTTAGGATTTTAGATTTACATCTGACTTACCACGCTCTTGCATCCATCACCTCCTCACAGAGACAAGCAGAACTGCAGTATGGGCCTCTCTGGCCCATATTATGTTAACAGCCTCCTGACTAATCGCTGACGCTAGATTTCTCCACTGGTGACTGCCTACACACAGCTGTTGGCAATGTATTCTTTGAATTCTCTTGTTTCATCTTACTGAGAAGTTTCCTTCTTTTTTTTTTTTTTTGGATTTATTTTATTTTATTTTTATTTATTTTTTATTGTTGGGGAGTCATTGAGGGTACAATAAGCCAGGTTACACTGATTGCAATTGTTAGGTAAAGTCCCTCTTGCAATCATGTCTTGCCCCCATAAAGTGTGACACACACCAAGGCCCCACCCCCCTCTCCCCTCCCTCCGTCCCTCTTTCTGCTCCCCCCCATAACCTTAATTGTCATTAATTGTCCTCATATCAAAATTGATTTTGATTTTGAGCATGAGGATTCATGCTTCTCCATTCTTGTGATGCTTTACTAAGAATAATGTCTTCCACGTCCATGCAGGTTAATACGAAGCATATAAAGTCTCCATTTTTTTTTAATGGCTGAATAGTATTCCATGGTATACATATACCACAGCTTGTTAATCCATTCCTGGGTTGGTGGGCATTTAGGCTGTTTCCACATTTTGGCGATTGTAAGTTGAGCTGCAATAAACAGTCTAGTACAAGTGTCCTTATGATAAAAGGATTTTTTTCCTTCTGGGTAGATGCCCAGTAATGGGATTGCAGGATCAAATGGGAGGTCTAGCTTGAGTGCTTTGAGGTTTCTCCATACTTCCTTCCAGAAAGGTTGTACTAGTTTGCAGTCCCACCAGCAGTGTAAAAGTATTCCCTTCTCTCCACATCCACGCCAGCATCTGCAGTTTTGAGATTTTGAGATGTGGGCCATTCTCACTGGGGTTAGATGATATCTCAGGGTTGTTTTGATTTGCATTTCTCTAATATATAGAGATGATGAACATTTTTTCATGTGTTTGTTAGCCATTCGTCTGTCATCTTTAGAGAAAGTTCTATTCATGTCTTGTGCCCATTGATATGTGGGATTGTTGGCTTTTTTCATGTGGATTAATTTGAGTTCTCTATAGATCCTAGTTATCAAGCTTTTATCTGATTGAAAATATGCAAATATCCTTTCCCATTGTGTAGGTTGTCTCTTTGCTTTGGTTATTGTCTCCTTAGCTGTACAGAAGCTTTTCAGTTTAATGAAGTCCCATTTGTTTATTTTTGTTGTTGTTGCAATTGCCATGGCAGTCTTCATGAAGTCTTTCCCCAGGCCAATATCTTCCAGTGTTTTTCCTATGCTTTCTTTGAGGATTTTTATTGTTTCATGCCTTAAATTTAAGTCCTTTATCCATCTTGAATCAATTTTTGTGAGTGGGGAAAGGTGTGGGTCCAGTTTCAGTCTTTTACATGTAGACATCCAGTTCTCCCAACACCATTTATTGAATAGGGAGTCTTTCCCCCAAGGTATGTTCTTGTTTGGCTTATCAAAGATTAGGTGGTTGTAAGAGAAGTTTCCTTCTGATTATGTTGAACCTAAACTTCAGCCTAAAGGCCAGTTAGCTTGGTGGCTCACGCCTATAATCCTAGCACTCTGGGAGGCTGAGGCTGGTGGACTGCTTGAGCTCATGAGTTCGAGAGTAGCCTGAACAAGACTGAGACCCCATCTCTAAAAAATAGGCTATTTTAGTCTCAGCTACTCGGGAGGCTGAGGCAAGAGAATCACTTGAGCCCAAGAGTTTGAGGGTTTTTTTTTGGTTTTATTTTTATTTTTATTTAAATCAGTTTTATTTAAGAATTTCCAACATTGACAACTCTTATAAAAGCACCCAAGCACAGGACACGGAACTGCAGCAAACAGCATGCTTATGGGCCGCTAACAGACGTTAGAACTTCCACCCTTCTTTGAGATACCTGGGTTCACTGGTGAACTCTGCTTCCAAGTACTCCTGCAAAGCACTCTACAAGCTCAGTCCATGTTCTCAACCCATCAGCTTCAGGTTGCTGTGAGCTATGATGCCACAGCACTCTACTAAGGGCAACACAGTGAGACTGCATCTCAACAAAACAAAAACAAAACTTCAGCCTAGTTTTCAACACCCGTGCTAATTATTATATATTTTTTGTGACTGTGGGGCAGCTTCTCTGGTTCAGCCATCTAAGTCTGCTTTCTGACACTGGACACATGGCTTGCTGTTGCTGAAATCTATCACTTGTGCTTTTAAAAATTGAATGCCTTTCCCATTCCATTCTTTTACCATTCTCCTTGGCTCCAGGCCTTCTCTAACTGGGTGGTTTTTGGAAGCTTTCACCTATAGGAGTTTACCTACAAAAGCATAAATGAATGCACTCACACTCATCCATTTCCTGTGAATTTGTACCTCCTCAGCTCTCATTTGCTCATTGTATTCTGCATTGTCTTATTTTTGCAGATGGTAATGAAACTCTGATTTTTAAAAATTTGGTTTCTTTTTGCTTTATGCAGAGGCCATAAGTGCTGCCTTGACTGTAGGCAACATTTCTGGGAGAATAATCCGGGCGGATTATTGTGGGAGTTATCGAGGATTGAGCATTCTAGAGACAAAGGGGGCATCCCAAAGATCTAGATCTAGTCCTGTCCCTGCTCATAATTTCCTTTCCCACCTCCCTGGGTGATCTCATCTTCACTCTTGGCTCAGCTTCTATGACATATTAGTGGTTCTCAAATATATACATTTAGTCCATTCCTTTCTCCTGAGCTTCATACCTGTATGTATCCCAACTTGACGCTTGGCTCTTCCGCAGGCAACATAAACTAATTGCATTTCAAGATGAATCTGCCCCACTGTACTCTGAGCCCCTCAAGAACAGGGACAATGTCCCTGTTTTTTATTTGTATTTTTGAGACAGAGTCTTACTTTATTGCCCCCTGGTAGAGTGTGATGATATCATAGCTCACAGCAACCTCACACTCTTGGTCTCAAGTGATCCTCTTGCCTCAGCCTCTGCAGTAGCTGGGACTACAGGCACCTGCTACAATGCCCAGCTATTTTTATAGGGTTGGGAGTGGGATCTCACTCCAGCTCATGCTGGTCTCAAACCTGTGAGCTGAGGCAATCTGCCAGCCTCAGCCTCCCAGACTGCTAGGATTACAGGCCTGAGCCACTGTGCCCAGCCCAATGTCCCTGTTTTCAGCATATAGCCTGATGTTCACCGTATAAAGTATATCAATAGATGTGTAACAAATATTTGATGCTTAGCATGATTCAGGAAGGGAGAGAAAAACCCACATTATCTCATTTAATCCTCACTACAGCCTTCTGAGTCCTGTCATTATCATGGTTTACAGGTGAGGAAATTGAGACTAGGGAGGTGAATTCACCTGCTTCAAGATGAACAGCTGGTAAATCACATGTGTGGTGGTGCTGGAATGTGGCCCTGGGATGTGGCCCTGGGAGTCTTGTGCAGTGGATCCACTTTTCCAGTGATTCTCTTTATTTTGTCTCTCAGAGCGATGATGCGGGTGTGCTGGTTGGTGAGACAGGACAGCGGGCACCAGCGGATCAAACTTCCCCATTTGGAAACAGTTGTGATTGGGCGTGGCCCAGAGACCAAGATCACTGATAAAAAATGTTCACGTCAGCAAGGTAACAGATCCCTGGGCCTAGGGATGTGGAGATTATCATGTTTGTTTCTGTAAGATAGGGATAACCAAGAATGTACATTTTCTGAGTGCTTTTGATGGGAAAGCTATCAAAATATTACAAAATAAAATGCCAAAAATAGAACTCAGGAACTGAGCTCCTTTTGTGAATTCCAGAGCCCTATTTATCCCTGATTTAATCCTCTGAATGTGGTAACATTCAAGGCAGGGTGAGTGAGGGTTGGGAGCAGGCAGGTTACACCTTGTTACCATGGGATGGTGGAATTGAGTCCTACATCCTGCTTTGCCCAGGGAGACTGTTTACTGATCAGCAAGACAGATAAAGTGGAGTCTACAAGTGAAAACATGTCTGAGAAGTGATGGCAGGGTGCTGTCCTTTATATATTGCCCCATACAGGGGGTAGTATCTTTATAAGACTATGGCATCCAGCTCCTGTATTTCTTAGGGTTTAATGAAACGAAAATCCTTGCCTTCAGGAAGAAGCCTAACTGTATACCTTGTTATTTCCTGTAAACTTTGAACATGCTCACTGCTGCCTGCAGGGTGATCCCCATGGCAGGGTTTCCCAAGTGTTCTAGACTTGGAAAGTTGGAATCTGCAGCACTGATTATGTTCTTTCCTATATGAATTAATCAAAGTAGAGGGAGAAAAAAGCTATGCTTGAGCTGGCTGGGCCCAAGGTACAGAAGTAGCTGTTGCTTCTCTCTCCGTCTCCCTTCTCACAATAGCAACTGTAGGGGTATATGTGAGTATCAGCCTGTTCTTCCTGGTGAGCCTTTAGTGTCTCTTCTTTGCTCCCAGACCCAACCCCAGATACTTTGTTCATTTATCAGAACCGAGTGTTTAATGTTAACCGCTTCTCACACATGCTTAGACCCTTCTATCCTTGCAATCCTCTGTCTAGAACATTCTTTCCACTCCTCCCATCCAAGGCTAGCTGAATTTCTGTTTTCTAGGAACGTATCTTTTACCTTTATCTCTGTTGAAGGTATCTGATAATTTTTTTTAAAAACTAGTCGAAGACTGATTTAATCCTCTCGCAAGTGAGAGAAATGGGTCATCTTTCCTGGCTGCAGAGTCTATGATCCTGAGCAGGCCTGGGACTCTGGGATAAGGAAACTTGTGGGGATTCATTGAATCTACCTCACAGGGACATATAAATTGCTTAGGGAGTATGTACGTGGTTGGCTATTTGTGGAAGGATTGGGAGCCCCAGTCAGCTGCAAAATAGACAGTTACTCATAGGCGTGTGAGGAGACATCAGTTTCAGCTGCCTCCTTCAGTAAGACCCTTTTGTCCTGTAGGGAAAACAGGAGCAAGTGCCTGGTGCTTTGTTGCATTTGTGTTTAACTTTTTCTAATCTCTTTCAGTGCAGTTGAAAGCAGAGTGTAATAAGGGATATGTCAGTGTAAAGCAGGTATGTGTGTTTGTAACTTGTATTTACAATTCATACTTGATTTTCTTTCTTTTATTTTTTTAGAAAGAGCATCTCACCTTGTCGCCCTTGGTAGAGTGCTGTGGTGTCACAGCTCACAGCAACCTCCAGCTCTTGGGCTTAGACGATTCTCTTGCTTTAGCCTCCTGCGTAGCTGGGACTACAGGCACCCACCACAATGCTGGGCTGTTTTTTTTGTTGCAGTTTGGCTGGGGCTGGGTTCGAACCCACCACCCTTAGTATATGGGGTCGGCGCCCTACTCACTGAGCCACAGGCACCGCCCTATACTTGATTGTCTTATGTTATTTGCTTTAGGGTATCTGCCAGCCAATGAAGGCTTCCCTGTCATTTGTGGAAGTGACAGTAATATAGGTGAACATTAAACAAGGTGCCTGGTTAACATGGTGGTGGCTATATTACTAATGGTGTTATCTCTATTATTATAATTAATCTTTGATTATTTATTTTATAGGTAGGGGTCAATCCCACCAGCATTGACTCAGTTATAATTGGGAAGGACCAAGAGGTGATGCTGCAGCCTGGCCAGGTTCTCCATATGGTGAATGAACTTTATCCATATATTGTAGAGTTTGAACAAGAAGCAGAGAGCCCTGGCCTGGAAACACATAGGAAGAGAAAGTGGTCAGGCAGCTGTGATTCTATAGAAGAGGATGCTTCCCAGGGAGCTGAGTCTGGGACAGGGCTGGGACCTGGGAGCAGTCTCAGCCAATGCTCTGTGGCCCTAAAGAAGGGGAAAGATGCACCTATCAAAAAGGTGAGGGTTGTGTGAGTGGTAGGTGACATGGAGATTAGATGAGGTATAGTGACTAGTTAATTGTTTTGTACATTAAATCCCAGACATGTAAGAGAGGTTATTAAACATGATGAAAGAGTCACTTGTTTGAGGCATGATAATCATTTGGATGAATATCGCTTTATGTGCTTTTCTCTTGAATTCCTGAGATGAGCCACTTGAAGGTAGGACAGTAATGGCATTGTCCTTAACATTGAACAACTAAAATGGGCCAGTTGTTTGTGTATCTATAAAAGGTTTTCATGGATCATGTAATTGACATGCTGGTGTCAAGGTGGAAATTCAGTCAGGCTGTAGTTGATGTGTGAAAGGGCAAAGATGATGCAATCCACACTCTGTCATTTCTGGTTTTCGTCTGGACAGCCAGCTCTGAATAGGAAGGCAATGCAGAGGGCTTAGGGTCCTAAAAGGCAATGGATTGAAGTAAAGGGGATTTAGTTTAATTCTCAAAAACTAACCTTATTCCAAGTTTGGTTGGACTTTGCTTCATATAATTAACTCTTGCCAAATTTAATTATTGGCTTTTGCAATTACATTGCCCTTTTTTGTTTAGGAATCACTGGGCCATTGGAGTCAAGGCTTGAAGATATCTATGCAGGACCCCAAAATGCAGGTTAGAATAAAATTTTGGAATTGAAGTATATTTCATATTGTAAATGACCATTCCACAGACTTCATGATTACAAGTGAAATCAAAGGATATCAGTCCTTTAGAATGAGATTCATTTTAATAGGCTATTCTGTGAGAACGAGTGATAATAAGGTTTAGCTGGAATTCTTTGGTGGCAAGCTAAGTTCTTCAAATGAATATCCTCTTTGCTTTGTCCCTTTTAAACTTCTTGGTATTATTAAAGGAAGCTGTGTTAACCTTAGTGTGGTCCTTTTCAAGGGAGCATCAGATATAATGTATTGTGACTGTCATACTGCACTGCCCTGGCATTAATACTTGGTGTCATCCTTGGAAGAATCTTTTTTTTTTTTTTTTTTTTGAGACAGAGTCTGACTCTGTTGCCCTAGGCTAGAATGCTGTGATGTCAGCCTAGCTCATAGCAACCACAAATTCCTGGGTTCAAGCAATCCTCCTCCCTCAGTCTCCCGAGTAGTTGGGACTACCAGCTGGTTAATAACCACAATGCCTGGTTAATTTTTCTATTTTTGGTAGAGAAATATGCTCGCTCTTGCTTAGGCTCGTCTCTCCAATTCCTGAGCTCAAGTGATCTTCCTGCCTCGGCCTCCCAGAGTGCTAGGATTACTGGTGTGAGCCACTGCTCCCCACTCTTGGAGGAACCTTTTAGTCCTGCTTTGATTACATTGTGGTTAACAAGGGGCCAGTTCTGCTAGGGTTCCTCAGAACCTGTGTATGTGTTACCATAGTCTGCTATGTTAGAGTGGAGAAGGATGTGTTTGAATTTATGCTTGTAGAGATTTTACATTAGATCCTTGGGAACTATTTTGTTCTCTGCATCTTCTGTGTATTCTCTATAGTGTGGTATTTGAAAACAGACTCTGGAGTCAAGTAGATCTGGATCAGAATCCTAAATTTCCCCCTTAGTAACTATGTGACTTGTGTAAGACACTCAACTTACCTGAGTCTCAGTGCTCTCATCTCTCAAGACTGGGATACTAAAACCATTTGCATAAGGTTGTTGTGGGAATTATGATATTTAACGAATATGACAGCATGTGACATATAGAAAATTCTCAGCAGATGTCTGTTTCCTTGTGCCCCTTTGCTAGGTTTACAAAGATGAGCAGGTGGTGGTGATTAAGGATAAGTATCCGAAGGCCCGTTATCACTGGCTGGTCTTACCTTGGGCCTCCATTTCGAGTCTGAAGACCATAACCAGGAAACACCTTGAACTCCTCAGACATATGCACACTATTGGTGAAAAGGTGATTGCAGATTTTGCTGGGTCCAGCAAACTCTGCTTCCGATTGGGCTACCACGCCATTCCTAGTATGAGGTAAGCGTGTGGGTAGTGCTGGTTCCTTCTTGTTCTGCCCAGGTGGGCACATATATGCAGCCTGGGCTTGCTGAGAGTGCTGATTGCTCTGAGGTCCAGGGGAGGTGGGTGGGATGTTTCCAAGGCAGGCGGGTAGAAGCTTCCACCCCTTTTCTGACTTGCCTACATCTGCCTGTAATTCAATCACACATGGTTGTTTTTTCCTTTCAAAATTTAAACCTTTGCCAGCCTAACATATGAACTAGATGAAATAGCTTCATTACGGGGGGTGGGGGGGGAGCAGAAAGAGGGATGGAGGGAGGGGGGTGGGGCCTTGGTGTGTGTCACACTTTATGGGGGCAAGACATGATTGCAAGAGGGACTTTACCTAACAATTGCAATCAGTGTAACCTGGCTTATTGTACCCTCAATGAATCCCCAACAACAACAAAAAAGAAATAGCTTCATTACCCTTAGATGAAGAATTGTGATCAGTGGCTTTTATCAGATTCTTCAAAATCATGTATAACCCTAAAATGATTAAGGACCATTTCTCTAAAGAAAGCAAACACCATAGTCTTCTGTAATGACAGCTTAATAGATCTAAGATTTGAAATAAAATGAGAGAGAAGTGTAGTATGTTTTCCTTTGGGTTATTCTCAGAAGGCTTTGGAAAGGAATGATTCATTCTTTTCAAAGATTACAGGCAAGGCAAATCTCTACAGTTCCTTTGATTTAAGCAATAAAATGATAAGACCAGATTTTAGAGTTTTTTACCTTGTTTTTTTTAAATTGATAAAATATACATGACATAAAACTTAAATTTTAACCATTTTTAAATGTATAGTTCATTGGCATTAAGTATTTTCTTATTATGGTGTAACCATCTTTAGCATTCATCTGTCTTGTCAGTTTATAGTTTAACATTTTGTTTTATCCTTTCAAAAATAAAGCTTTTTTTTTTTTAAGCAGTGTTACTTTATTTATTTATTTATTTATTTATTTATTTATTTTTGCAGTTTTGGCCAGGGCCGAGCTTGAACCTGCCACCCCAGGTATATGGGGCCAGTGCCCTATTCCTTGAGCCATGGGCGCTGCCCAGCTTTTTTTTTTTTTTTTTCTGAGACAGTCTCACTATGTTGCCCTCCGTAGAATGCTGTGGTGTCACAGCTCACAGCAACCTTAAACTCTTGGGCTTAAGTGATTCTCTTGCCTCAGCCTCCCAAGCAAGCAGGGACTACAGGTGCCTGCCACAACACCTGGCTATTTTTTGTTGCAGTTGTCACTGTTGGTTAGCTGGCCCTGGGCCGAGTTTGAACCTACCAACTTCGATGTGGCTGGCGCCATAACCACTGTGCTATGGGCACTGAGCCTTTTTTTTTTTGAGACAGAGTCTCAAGCTGTCACCCTTGGGTAGAGTGCCGTGGCATCACAGGGTCTCACTTTTTGCTCAGGCTGGTCTTGGACTCATGAGCTCAAGCGATCCATGTGCTTCAGCCTCCCAGAGTGCTAGGATTTCAGGCGTGAGCCAATGTGCCCAGCAAAAAATAAAGCATGTTTTTGAATGAATTTAAGAATAAAAAATAGTTCTACCTTTAAATTAAGTGATTCTTTTAAAAATTGGAATATGGCTCAGCGCCTGTAGCTCAAGTGGCTAAGGCACCAGCCACATACACCAGAGCTGGCAGGTTCGAATCCAGCCCAGACCTGCCAAACAACAATGACAACTACAACCAAAAAATAACTGGGTATTGTGGCAGGCGGCTGTAGTCCCAGCTGCTTGGGAGGCTGAAGCAAGAGAATCATGAGTTGGAGGTTGCTGTAAGCTGTGACGCCATGGCACTCCACCCAGGGCGATAGCTTGAGGCTCTGTCTCAAAAAAATAAACGTAATACGGTAACAGTTTTTTGTTATAAAAACTGTAAATCAGATAATAACACACTCGTGCTTAAAATCCTTTAGTGGTTCCCAGTGTAATTAGAATAAAATGTAACCCCTTGCCAGACTTTAAAATTCTTTATGATCTAGTTCCTGACTAATCTCTGCTTCTTGGCTCCAATAATTCAGGCTGTATTATTACCTTCTTTCTGTTTCTTTTTCTTTCCTTTTTTTTTTTTTTTTTTTTAGAGAGACAGAGTTTTGCTTTATTGCCCTCGGTAGAGTTGGCGTCACAGCTCACAGCAAACTCCAACTCCTGGGCTTAGGCGATTCTCTTGCCTCAGCCTCCCGAGTAGCTGGGACTACAGGTGCCTGCCACAACGCCCGGCTATTTTTTGTTTGCAGTTTGGCCGGGGCCAGGTTCTAACCTGCCACCCTTGGTATATAGGGCTGGTGCCCTACCCACTGAGCTGCAGGCTCCGCTCTTCTTTCTGTTTCTTGGTTGTACCAGGCTTTTTCTCATCTGAGGGCTGTTGCTTTTTGCCCCTCCACTCCCTAAGACAGTCTTTCAGCACACCTTGCTTTCCTGGCTGCTTTCCCAGTCACTGCCTGGGAGGGGCTTTCCCCAGAGTACTATAACTGAAGACCCTCTCTGTCCCATTTCTTTGCTTTATTTTTTCTTAGCAATGTTGACTATTGGAGTTTTCCTTGTTTATTTGTTTAGTTATATATTATTTTTCTTCTCTCATTACCATATAATTGCTATAAGGGCTGAGGCTTTTCCTATTTTGTTCATTGCCAAATTCCCAGTGTCTAGAGTGGTGCTTGACTACTGGATACATATTGAACATTAAATATTCTTAAATTAATGGGTGAATGAATTGAATTAAAATGGATACACTGTCAATACTTTATGTACTCATACTTTTAGTTTGTGATTTTGATTAAGCCATAGTTTTTAATGAGCTTAATAGTAATTTTTTTCTTTCAATTAGCCATGTACACCTTCATGTGATCAGCCAGGATTTTGATTCTCCTTGCCTTAAAAACAAAAAACATTGGAATTCTTTCAATACCGAGTACTTTCTAGAATCACAAGGTAAATAGCATTCTTTGGTTTTTATTACACATTAATTTCATTTTCTCAGCTGTCCTCATACTTGATTCACTTATTTCCTGAAATAGCAACTGGCCTCAAAAACCCACATACAACTTTGGTACCCTATAAAGAGACCCTATAAAAAGAAACTGGATAATTACTTATTCATTTTTTTGAGACAAATTCTTACTTTATTGTTCTCCGTGGAATGCTGTGCAGCGCTATGATGTCATAGCTCACAGCAACCTCAAACTCTTGGGCTAAAGTGATTCTCTTGCCTCAGCCTCCTGAGTAGCTGGGACTACGGATGCCCGCCACAACACTCAGCTATTTTAGAGATGGGGTCTTGCTCTAGTTCAGGCTGCTCTCGAACTCCTGAGCTCAGGCAGTCCACCTGCTTTGGCCTCCCAGCTGGCTGGTGTTATAGGTGTGAGCCACAGTATCTGGCCTTGAAACCAGATAATTTGTATTTTAGTATGATTACCACTTTGCTGTGAGCAGGCTCCTCGAAGGACCTAGAAAGCTGTTATGTCAGAGTCAAAAAGTGTTTTATTGTGACACCAGGGGGACTTAGAGGTTGTTGTGAGAATTATTGGAGTTAATAGATGCAAAAGCTTTGAATAGTTCTATGTGTCTTTTGCCATCACTTGGGTTGGAGCTGTGTCAAGAGTGGTTTATTAATAGGAAAGGCTGTGTATTTGTAGAAGGAAGCATTTCCTGGTGTATATACTTTGGAACTGCAGTATTTCTGGGATGTCAACGATGACATCCTTTACTAAGAGGTAACGCATTGTGATAAGCTCTTCACATAGTAACTTGGATTGCCTGGAGTGTGTCCTGAAGAAATGTATTATCTCAAAGGTACATTACTCAGATTTAGAATCTGGTGAAGCTCATTTTCTCAGCAGGAAGTCTAACCTCAAGCTTACTAGCTTTAGAATACTTGGTATATTGATTGGAATAATGTTTTCTTTCTTTTTTTTTTTTCCCCTATTTTGTATTGGTTTTTCAGAGCATCTGTGATTTGAACTTTTCTTTTTTGCTTATAGCTGTGATTGAGATGGTACAAAAGGCTGGTAGAGTGACTGTCCGAGATGGGATGCCTGACCTCTTGAAGCTGCCGCTTCGTTGTCACAAGTGCCAGCAGCTGCTGCCTTCAATCCCTCAGCTGAAAGAGCATCTCAGGAAGCACTGGACAGAGTGATTTGACAGAGCCTGAACTTGTGTCTTGCATGTGGCCAATTGTTTGGAGAAAACTCTTGGGACCTGTTCTGGTTTGCTTGCAAACTTCTACCATTTCCTGAATTAAAACATGCAGATTTTTTGTTTTTTTTTTTTTTTGAGAGCGAGCCTCAAGCTGTCGCCCTGGGTAGAGTGCTGTGGCATCACAGCTCACAGCAACCTCCAACTCCTGGGCTCAAGCGATTCTCCTGCCTCTACCTCCCAAGTAGGTGGGACTATAGGCACCTGCCACAATGCCTGGCTATTTTTTGGTTGCAGCCGTCATTGTTGTTTGGCGGGCCTGGGTTGGATTCAAACCCACAGCTCAGGTGTATGTGGCTGGCGCCTTAGCCGCTTGAGCCACAGGTGCCGAGCCAAAACATGCAATTTTTTTTTTTTTACAAAGGTTATTCTCTTCTTGAGTAGCCACAATGTAGGGTGACTTGAAATAGTTCAGGAATTAGGAACTTGGGTTTGTCATGGAAGCATTCTCTGGTGAAGCTGTTTGGGACATACCAGACCCACCGTTTCCAGGGCCCATGTCAGGTCTGACAAATGATAGCAAGGCCATGTTCACATTCATCTGGTGCAGAATACACAAGCTGAAGGCAAATTGAATATTTCTTTTCCTTATATTTATCCTCCCTCCTTGGAGGCCTGGGGTACCCTTTCATCAGAGCAGTTAGAGTGGTCTCTCTTTTTTTTTTTTTTTTTTGTAGAGACAGAGTCTCACTGTACCGCCCTTGGGTAGAGTGCCGTGGCGTCACACGGCTCACAGCAACCTCTAACTCTTGGGCTTACACGATTCTCTTGCCTCAGCCTCCCGAGCAGCTGGGACTATAGGCGCCCGGCTATTTTTTTCTTGTTGTTGTTGCAGTTTGGCCGGGGCTGGGTTTGAACCCGCCACCCTCGGCATATGGGGCCGGCGCTCTACTCACTGAGCCACAGGCGCCGCCTATGAGTGGTCTCTTTTTTAAATGTCTTGTTGGCTGATCTTGGTCTGTTGTGTAATATTCATCTCCCTTCTTCATGGGGAGGCTTAGTTTCTCCTGTCCTTCCACTCCTCTATTCAAGATCACCTACATGCTTCCTTCTCAGGAAGTCTGTCTCATTAGGTTTTTGCTATGAGTGAAGAGGCTACATGAGGGGCTTGAGGTGGAGTTTTCTTCTACTACTGGGGGTTCCTGGCTGGTGAAGAAACATTTGCCATATGTTCTTTATGGGTTCAGCTGTTAAGTCGTCTTAGCTGGCCTGCTTGGACCTGTTGTCTGAAAATAAAGTTCATTTGTTTGAGGTATCTCTATGTAGTTGAAAGACTATTGGAAGTTCAGCTGATGATCACAAAGTAAATTTTAATGCATGAAAAGGTAGTTGGTGAATGAAAAAAGCTGCATAGATGGTGGCGCCTGTGGCTCAAAGTGGTAGGGTGCCAGCCCCATATGCCGGAGGTGGTGGGTTCAAACCCAGCCCTGGCCAGAAACTGAAAAAAAAAACCTGCATAGAATCACAGCTTTATTTTTCCTTGAGAACAAATTTGGATGGAATAATTGTATCATATTGATTTTTTAATAATACAGAACTAAAGGTAAACAGAAAACTAAAAGTTGTTTTTGATCAAATTGTAGATATATTTGGGGATATGACTTCTTACTCTTGAGTTGTAAAAACAAAGTAAGACAGACCTGCCCCCCCACCCCAACCTTAATAAAAGTTTCTTTCTGGAGAGAGAAAACCTAAATTCCTAGGGACCACATTTGACCTCAATGTCTTTCACAAATAAGATGCCACAGTGGTTGCTTGGTGAGCATGGGTATAGTAATAATTAGTTATAATTAATGATTATAGCAGTTAACATTTGTCCAACGCCTATGTGTCCTACATCATGCTAAGCATTTTATTCAAATTCTCATTTAATTTTCACTGTAACTCTATGAAAGTAAATACTATTGTTATGCCCCTTTAATGGATGAGGATCTAATATTCTGTAAAGGGTCCTGGGCTCCATAGTTGGTCTTAATTCTGATGCATCAAACTCATTATTTTTCCTATCAATTGAATAATATAAATGCAGCAGGGGCCATAGAACCCAGGGCCCTTGGATCTGTGCTGATCAAATGCTTTCTGTGGCATTTCACTGATTCCCCTGAAGCCAGCCAGTTCCTTTCAAGCTCCTTTTGGCCATCTGTGTCTTCATTATTTTTTTTTTTTTCTTTAGACAGAGTCTCAAGCTGTTGCCCTGGGTAGAGTGCTGTGGCATTACTGCTCACAGCAACCTCTAACACTTGGCTTAAGCATTTCTCTTGCCTCAGCCTCTCAAGTAGCTGGGACTACAGATGCCTGCCACAACCCCTGGCTATTTTTTGGTTGTAGTTGTTGTTTGGCAGGCCTGGGCTGGATTTGAACCCACCAGCTCTGGTGTATGTGGCTGGTGCCCTAGCTGCTGAGCTATAGGTGCCGAGCCAACCCAACATCTTTCATCTCTGTTCTCTCTTTTATACTCCAAAAGTATAATCTTTACCTCATTAGTTCATCCATCCATATTTCCGTTTGGTTTACCTGCCTGATCATCTGCTCCATCTCCTGCAGTGGTTGTCTACATATGGTGTGGCTTGTGGGGGCTGTGGCTGCAGAGGCTTTGTGACTTCAAAGCTTCCCCTTTGCTGTCTTTGGTACTAGGCACTGAAAGTCTTGAAAATCATGAACATGGGCTCGGCTTGTGTTATAAGCATTAAGTAAAATAATCTGTACAAAGGATTTAGCATAGTATCTGGTATAGAGAAGGACTCAATAACTGGTAACTGGAAGCCTCTGCTTTTATCTCAGTGGGGGTTAGGGAGGAGTATTTACCTGATTACCACCTCTCTCTGCAGCTGAAGCCTTAGGGCCCCTGTGAACTTCTAAATATATACTCCATGTACTCCTTAAGGCTCAGAATTATTGGTTTCCCTTTAAAAAATGTAAGCACCTGGGATCTACCCCAGAACTACTGAATCATAATCCTGAGGGCTTAGGAATCTGCATTTTAAAGCATTCATGGTGATCTTTTTTCAATTTAGGTTTGAGAACCACAATACAAATATGATACTTTGACTTCAAAGGACCTTATGCTTATGAAACTTTCAGATTTGGCTGTGTCCTGCCAGAGCACAAACCATTTTCTGATTGGCTGCCTGGGCTAGTTGTAGGTCTTCCCTAGTTGTAGGTTTATGGTTTTTAAAGAATCTGGGGAGACCTTGGCCATTAGGTGAGGAAGTCTGCCGGGCTGCAGGGATCAGTACTTCCTTTCTGTAGGGGTTTAGAGCATCAGAGCATCTCTGGTTCTAGCTGCGAAGGGCCAGGCCTCAAGCTGATGACTGTTCCCCTCAATGGCTCCCATTCTCTCTTCATGTGCAGAGGGCAGTCAAGAGGCTTGCTCTGGGACCTATAATGAAGACTGCCAGCCTTAGGCTCAAAGTCTCAGCACTTTTCCTCTTGGCTTTATGAGATATCCAGGTACAAAAGGCCCTTGTAAGGACCAAGATCATATTTGAAATAGTCATTAAAGATCTCTTGTAGTTTCAGGGTCATTTCCTAGACCCTGGCTTCTGGCATTCAGTCCCACAGACTGGATGTGGGTGGGTATCAGAACTTCAGGACTCACCTGTCAACTGGCCTAACCCTAACTGATTCCCTCTGTTCTCAACAACTCTAACTTGGAGACTTTCACAGAACTCTGAAGATTCTACATAGACTAAATTGAAATGTGATGAAAACTGTGCTCTACAGAATACTATGTATATATATACATTTTGTGTGATGTTATCAGGGAGTTTACAGAACCAGTGAAATGCTTCCATGTATTCTAAGAGTCTGTGGATCCCAATTTAAGAATCTCTAGAGAAAAGGATCATCACCATGCATCTGGAATGTACTGTGGCCCTGTGGGCAGCCCTTATCTCTAGGATGTTTCTGGTTGGCCCTTTGATCTCAATGCTCCTCCCTCAACCCTCTGGTGTATGAATATTCTAGGGGTCTCTGGTTGGAGGCACAGCTCAAGCCCAGGGACTGGTGGGCTCCAGCCACCATGGTCAGCCAAGAGTCTTGGGACATGGGGAAGTTCTCAATGTGTCCTGAGGAACCTTAACTGACAGACTCCTCATAGCTCTCTACAAGGCAATCTCTACTTTACTTGAGTACTTTTCCCTGTGTAAGGGGAAAAAAGGACCAGTCATCTGCACAAACAGATCAGCTGCATTGCGACAGTGTCCTAGCACAGTTGAGTGGCAATATTTCTTTTTCTTTCTTTCTTTTTTTTTTTTTTTTTGTGGTTTTTGGCCGGGGCTGGGTTTGAACCCGTCTCCTCTGGCATATGGGAGTGGAGCCCTACTCCTTGAGTCACAGGCACCACTCCCTTTTTCTTTCTATTTTTTTTTTTTTGAGACACTCTTACTATGTCGCCCTCAGTAGAGTGCTGTGGCGTCACAGCTCACAGTAACCTCGAAATCTTGAGCTTAAGCGATTCTCTTGCCTCAGCCTCCCAAGTAGGTGGGACCACAGGCACCTGCCATAACACCTGGCTATTTTTTGTTACAGTTGTCATTGTTATTTAGCAGACCCAGGCTGGGTTCGAACCTGCCCCAGTGGATGTGGCTGGTGCTGTAAACACTGTGCTAGGGGTGCTGAGTTGAGTGGCAATATTTCTTGATTCAACAGAACAAACTATACTGAAGATAGAGCTTGTTGCAGCATATACTGCAGAGAGTTCATCAAGGTCCCAAACAATGCTCTCGCAAATTACAGAATATTTAACCAAACTTCAGATAAAGTTTGCCTAGTGAACTTTTAATTTATTTTTTGTTAGTGTTTATAGTGTACCAAACTTTTAACAAAGTAGATAATGAAAAGCGTCCAATTTAATTTTCACCTAATTAACACCATATAGTTTAGCATATCAATATTAAAATTAAAATGAGGGCCAGGTTGGGCGGCACCTGTGGTTCAGTGGGTAAGGTGCCGGCCCCATATACCGAGGATGGCAGGTTCGAACTTGGCCCTGGTCATGCAGCAACAACAACAACAACAAAAGCCAGGTGTTGTGGTGGGCTCCTGTAGTCCCAGCTTCTTGGGAGCTGAGGCAAGAGAATCACCTAAGCCCAGGAGTTGGAGGTTGCTGTGAGCTGTGATGCCACAGCACTCTACTGAGGGTGACAAAGTGAGACTCTGTCTCTTAAAAGAAAAAAATTGAGGGCCAGGTGGTGGCTTACGCCTATAATCCAGCATTTGGATTATAGTCCCCGAGGTGAGTGGACTGCCTGAGCTCACAGGTTCAAGACCAGCTTGAGCCAGAATGAGACCTTGTGTCTAAAAATAGCCAGTTGTTGTGGCAGGTGCCTGTAGTCCCAGCTACTTGGGAGCTGAGGCAAGAGAATTGCTTAATCCCAAGAGTTAGAGGTTTCTGTAAGCTATGATGCCACGGCGCTCTACCAAGAGTGACAAAGTGAGACTGCCTCAAAAAAAAAAAAAAAATCAAAGTGAGAATATTTGATTAGAAACTGCAACCAAGGAGAGACTGTGTCACAGTGTGATACGTGAGATGTGATGAAGGAAAATTTGAAAGAGTGAGATGGTCACTTCTAAATCCTTGTTCAGTCAGGTTACTCGGTGACCTTGAAAAATAGATCTTTTTGAAGAAGGAAAAAATGTGAATAATGACTTGGAGGGGTCAGAAAAAGGATGTGAGATATTGAGGTATAAGTCCCACCATCCCCTTCTACAGGTGGATCATACCTTTCTGGACCTATTTAATTCGTATTTATCATTGCCTTACATATAATTGGGGAGAGTTTTCTTTTATTATTTTTTTGAGACAGAGTCTCACTATGTCACCCTTGGTAGAGTGCCATGGCGTCACAGCTCACAGAACTCAAACTCCTGTGCTTAAGCGATTCTCTTGCCTCAGCCTTCCAAGTAGCTGGGACTACAGGCGCCCACCAAAAAATAGCCTGCCTAGCTATTTTTTCTTTCTTTCTTACATTTTTGTTGTTTAGCAGACCCGGGCTGGGTTTGAACCCACCAGCCCCGGTGCATGTGGCTGTCACCCTAACCACTGGGCTATGGGTGCCGAGCCAGGGAGTTTTAAAAAGGTGTCAGGAGTACTGTCATGAAGTGGACCATAAGCACATAAATCACATTTGTGATACCAAATCATAATATTTCCTCCATTAGGACTATTCTTTATCTTGGCCCCATCATAGCCAGACAAGGCAGCAGGTTTATTAAAATAAAGCAGTTCAGCTTGGTGCCTATAGCTCAGCAGCTAGGGCACCATCCATATACACTGGAGCTGGCAGGTTTGAATCCAGCCCGGGCCTGCCAAACAACTACAAAAAAAAAAAAAAAAGCCAGGCATGGGCGGTGCCTGTGGCTCAAGGAGTAGGGCGCCAGTCCCATATGCCGGAGGTGGCGGGTTCAAACCTAGCCCTGGCCAAAAAAAAAAAAAAAAAAAAGCCAGGCATTGTGGTGGGCACCTGTAGTCCTAGCTACTTGGGAGGCTGAGGCAAGAGAATCCAAGTCCAAGAGTTGGAGGTTGCTGTGAGCTGTGACACCGTGGCACTCTACTCAAGGAGAGGAGTGGCCTTTGTGCTGGGGAGTGAAAAAGGAGTTTAGACCTCCTGGCTTCTAGGTCGCTTCTCAATTCCTTTGGCCTATTTCATTTTGCAGATTTATTTTGACATTTATTTTAACTTCCTCAATTTTTATAAGGCAGTTGGAACTTGGAGGTTTAAGGGACTTAAAGGTTCTTTCAGCAATTTTATTTATTTTTTTTATTTTTATAAGAGTCTCACTGTGTCACCCTCAGTAGAGTGCTATGGCGTCACAGCTCACAGCAACCTCAAACTCTTGGGCTTAAGCAATTCTCTTGCCTCAGCCTCCCAAGTAGCTGGGACTACAGGCACCCACCGCAACGCCGGGCTATGTTTTGGTTGCCGTTGTCGTTGTTTAGCAGGCCTGGGCTGGGTTTGAACCCTCCAGCCTTAGTGTATGTGGCTGGCACCCTACTCACTGAACTATGGGCACAGAGTCTATCGCCTTTATTTCTAAGACCAAAATTGGCACGTAAGTTTTCTAAAGTATGAGAGATTCTTTGTGTTCATACCTCAACATATAAAGTAAGATTTTAAAGAAGTCATTATATGCCTCATTTTATGCTGATATCATTAGAACTCTACTTATCATCTTTTAGGTCTACTTTTCTGTGTTGGTAGTAAAAACATCCACAGGTCTCAGAGAGAAAGGACAAACGTTTCTCTTCACCTTTTCTATCAATGCGCAGGAAAGACCTTGTTCTTTCTGCTTAGGTCACACACTCATCCCTGGACTAATCCCCATGCCTCTTAGGTGGATGGCATTCTCTAGCCATCTTGAGTTAACAGGATCATCTTGGAGTGGGGTGGAGGACCTGTGTGATGGGGCCACTGGAATTACATAGAGTTGGGAGGAGCAGTTTGCAGAACCGTAGGTGTTTACCACTCATGTGGATTGCACATGGTGAAAGCTCCCTTGGTCCCATGCTGGTGTCATGGGATCTAAGACAGAAAAGGAAGCAAACAGTCCCGTACTTCTGATGGCTACAAGTTGAAAGGTGACAAAACCCATTGCCCCCAACTCTAACCTGTACTGTTTGACATTGACTATAGGAAGAAAGCAATCATTTATTCAAATTGAATAATTAATTACTGGCCAAGGTATTTTGCAGAAACTGTAGGAGATATTCTTTTTTTTTTATTTTTTATTTTTTTTTATGTAGGAGATATTCTTACAATGCTGGTTGGAGTTCCCAGGGTCATGAGGCACCTCCATATCCTGCCTGGGTCACCAGCAGCCTTTGCTGCTCTTTCTTTGGCTACATTCTAGAGGTAGAAATGTTGTACTCATTTGCCACCTGGAAGAAAAACTCGGACCCCACATCAGTTATAAATCAGATGGTGATTTATTACACTTGTGCAGGCAGGTCACTGCCCCAAAGGGCAAACAGCCCCAAAGTGAGGAGCAGGTTGACTTTTATACCATTTTTGTGCTGTGTTGGCAGGCAAGCTGGCAAGCACAGAAGCAGAATGTGGCTGTTCAGTTAGCTCAGGGGGTAGCTTGGGGTGGGGTTATAGTCAGGGGGCGGGGCTGGTTGGCTCAGGGGGTTACATTGTGGCAGCTGGCATGGGGACATACTTGGTTTGGGAAATTTTGCTTGAGTAAGCTTTCCACCATTGTTAGCCATTGCTAGGGGGTTGGGGTAAGTTCTAGCATTGTTTTACCTGTGGCTAGGAGTTTTTTTGGGAACTCGGGGAACTTCCTTGTTCTGAAACCTGTTCTCGGAATTAACCCAAGGGGGCGTTTGAGATATGCGGAGACTCAGGCTGAGACAGTTAGGGGCCTTTAGGGGTCCTTTTGCTGGGTATTACAGGAACCCAGGCCGAGGGCAGAGGAAGGGGCTTCTGGGGATTTCCGAAGAGTCAGTTAACAGTTCTACTGGACTCTTATCTACTACTGACAGCATTTCCACAACACAAGTATTCCCTAAATTACAAATACTCAGTGGCTAGGGATTGGAAACTGTTACTTTTGAGAACACTTAAGGGAAAAAATGTTCAAGACAAAGCAAGGGAGGTCAAATTAGGTCAAATACTAAAATGTGATCACTCCAGCTGGTCAGGCACTTGGGAAGAGGCCCAGAATTTCAAAGAGAGGCCTGTTGGGTATCTGAATTCCTTTCTGCCCAGAACCTGTAAGTTCCCTTTCTGTGAATGAGAGAGGCACCCTGCAGGCAGAAGCTTTTTGCTCACTCATACTCACTTGAGGCTGAGGTCCATATGGGTTGCAGCTGCACAACTGTACAGAGTGGGGGCTTCTCACGAGACTTTCTAGGAGTTTAAGATAGTCTTTTTTTTTTTGTAACCAGTGAAATTCAGAGTATCTGGAACAAAATAGGTTCCCAGTAAAATTTTCCCAAGTGAATGAAACATGTATCATATACTTTGAAAGGATTTAGGAAACAGAAGTTTTCCTGTTACACTTGAGCTTAATTGTGAAGAATGTTGCCTGGTGTCTGCATGTTTACTTTTAGAAACTTTCTCATAAACATCTTGCAGCCATTGTTTAAAGACAAAGCATTTCTTACAGGTCAGAATTAGTGGAACATAGCATGTTAATTTTCCATTTAATGTACCAGATTATCAATCTTTGCTAACAAACCAGGTGATTAGGGCGATTGGGGTTTTCCACATCTTTTGCTATTAATGATTTTCAGGGTTTGCCATCTCCAGCCACCAGATGGCAGCATTTAAACAAGAAATTCTTTTATAAAAATTTAATAACCACTATACAAAAGAGATAAATTCTTCTTTTAACAAGTAATTTTTATTTTAAAATTAAAAGTGCATAAAATTAAAAGAGCATAAGTGTTCTTGTTATGTAGATAACTTGTAGAATGCTGAAGTCAAGGATTTTGGTGTACAATGGACCTGAGTGAATTTTTGTCCCTCACCTCCCTATCATCCTTTCTCCTTTTTAGTTTCCAATGTCCTTTATACCACTTTTTGACCATGTATACCCATCATTTAGCTTCCACTTAGTGAGAAGATGTGGTGCTTGTTTTCCCTTTCCTGAGATATTTAGGCTAATTGAATGATAATTTTTTTTTTTTTTTTTTTTTTGAGACAGTCTCACTCTGTTACCCCACGCTAGAGTGCCATGGCCTCAAGTCAGCCCACAACAACCCCAAACTCCTGGATTCAAACGATCCTTCTGCCTCAGCCTCCAGAGCAGCTGGGACTACAGGAGCCTGCCACAATGTCTAGCTAGTTTTTCTATTTTTATTTCTATTTACTTTAAATTTTTTTTTTTTTTTTTGAGACTGAGTCTCATTCTGTCATCCTGGGTAGAGTACCATGGTGTTATAGCTTACAGCAACCTCAAACTCTTGGGTTAAAGCAACCCCTTGCCTCAGCCTCCTGAGTAGCTGGGACTATAGGCACACGCCACAACATCCAGCTAGTTTTTTAGGAGACAAAGTCTCAAAATTTCACCCTCAGTAGAGTGCTGTGGCATCATAGCTCTCAAACTCTTGGGCTCAAGCAATTCTCTTGCCTCTATTTTTAAATGCCTGGCTATTTTTAGAGATAGGGTCTTGGTCTTGCTCAGGCTGGTCTCAAACCAGTGAGCTTAGGCAATCCAACCGCCTCAGGTTCCCAAAGTGCTAGGTTTACAGATGTGAGACACCGTACCTGCCTCCACCTAGTTTTTAGTAGAGATAAGGTCTCGCTCTTGCTGAGGCTGTTCTTGAACTCCTGATCTCAAATGATTCACCCTCCTTGGTGTCCCAGAGTCTTAGGATTACAAGTGTGAATCACCTTGCTGGGCCTAATTTTTCTATTTTTGGTACAGATGTGGAGGCGGGGGGTCTCACTGTTGCTCAGACTGGTCTTGAACTCCTGACTTCAAGTGATCCTCCCACCTTGGCTTCCCAGAGTGCTAGAATTATTGGCATGAGCCACCATACCTGGTCCAGGACAGGATAATTGAATGATAAATTCTTTTTTTTGAATGATAAATTCTTAATCTTTTTTATAATTCAATGCTTTTTGAAAACCTTTTGTGTATTTCTTTTATGTTTCAGAATCAATACCTCAAAATAAAATATACTGTAAGAAGTTTTAAAAATAACACTTGTGTGTTTAACTGATCTCTTAAGTTAAGACAGACTTTTGAGGGAAAACCAGCGTGTAGGTAAGCATACAAAACATACATATAATCTATTGATAGGTGAGGCTGTTTGGCTTGGAGGTAGATAACTTTAGTAGACTCTAAAGTTGGCTAGAGCCAGAGTTGAGGCCTCATTCTGGTACTCATGAGATGAGGGTCTTGGAGCATATCAAGCATATCAAGTGCATGCTAGGCATTGAAAATATGCTGGCTTTTTTCCTTCATTTCATTTCATTTCATTTTTATTTTTATTTTTTTATTTTTTTGAGACAGAGTATCACTCTGTTACTCAGGCAAGAGTACTGTGGCGTCAGCCTAGCTCATAGCAACCTCAAACTCTTGAGCTCAAGCAATCCTCCTGTCTCAGCCACCCCAGAGCATCTGGGACTACAAGCACCTGCCACAATACCTGGATAGTTTTTCTACTTTTGGTAGAGATGGGGTATCACTCTTGCTCAGGCTGGTCTTGAATTCCTAAGCTCAAGCAATCTGCCTGCCTCAGCCTCCCAGTGTGCTGGGGCTATAGGCGTGAGCCACCTTGCCCAGCATCATTTGTTAGTTTGACCTCAAATTAGTGAGTGACTCTTGCTTCCATCACAAGTAATACTGGAGCAGACAGTTCTCCTGGGCATATCCTTGAGAAGTGGCATCATTTTTATAAAGACATAATTGTTAAGTCACTGATGGGCAGATTTTAGAGGAAGCACTGTTAGAGGAGGATGGACGATATACAGAGAAGGTAAAGGGAAAATGTCTGCATCTTTCATGAGCCAGTTTCCCCACAAAACTCCTTTTCTTTCTTTCTTTTTCTTTTTTTCAGATAATCTCACTCTATTATCCTGGGTAGAGTGCTGTGGCATCATATCTCACAGTAAACTCAAACTCTTAAGCTTGAGCAGTCCCCTTGCTTCAGCCTACCGAGTAGCTGGGACTATAGGCATCCACCATCACATCTGGCTAGTTTTTCTCTTTTTAGTAGAGATAGGGTCTCACTCTTCTTCTTCTTTTTTTTTTGAGACAGTCTCACTATGTCGTCTTCAGTAGAGTGCTGTGGCATCACAGCTCACAGCAACCTCAAACTCTTGGGCTTAAGCAATTCTCTTACCTCAGCCTCCCAAGTAGCTGGGACTATAGGTTCCCACCACAACGCCCGGCTATTTTTTGTTGCAGTTGTCATTGTTTAGCTGGCCCTGGCCAGGTTCGAGCCCACCAGCCTCAATGAGGCTGGTGCCATAACCACTTGTGCTATGGGCGCTGAGCCTTCTTCCTATTTTTTTATACATGAATAATTGTGTTAGGGAGCTCTTTATCCCCTTGCCCTCTACCCTGTACCACCACAACAAAGGATCTGCCCATTGGTCTTTTATAGTTTAGCATAATTTTACACCCTAACATTGTCTCTTCCAGGAATGAATTTGCATTTCAATTATATTTAAACAACAAAAATCTTTGTTCTCAATTAAAAGATTTTTGATTTTAATAAAGTCCAAGTTATTGGGTGGCGACTGTGGCTCAGTGAGTAGGGTGCAGGCCCCATATACAACGGTGGCTGGTTCAAACCCGGTCCCGGCCAAACTGCAACAAAAAAAAGACGGGCATTGTGGCGAGAGTCTGTAGTCCCAGCTACTCAGGAGGCTGAGGCAAGAGAATCACCTAAGCCCAAGAGCTGGAGGTTGCTGTGAGCTGTGATGCCACGGCACTCTACCGAGGGTGACAAAGTGAGACTCTGTCTCTAAAAAAAAAAAAAAAATAAATAATAAAGTCCAACTTACCAATATTTTCTCTTTTTTTTGACAATTTGCAGAAATGTATTAACATTCAAAGACATTGCTTAATCTTATCAGCATCCAAAGCACCTTTTTAAGTTGCATGCTTCTTATGGTCACAAAATCCCTTTTTATACTTTTAGAAGATCTGCCTATTCTTCTCCAGTAATGAATTTTTGTTCCTGAAATTAAGGAACAATACAGAATAAGACATCTGTATACAAACTATGATAATCCAAATTCCTAATTTTCTACAGGATGGTAAGTAGCTAAAATTTTTCTTCAAGGGTGGAAATTAGAAATGTTACAGCCAGATAAACTTATCAATATTTTCTTTCATGGTCTGTGTTTTTGGTGTTGTAAAGTCATTGCCAAACTCAAGGTCACCTAGATTTTCTCTTGTGTTATATTCTGAGAGCTTTAAGGTTTTACATTTTACATTTAGGTCTATGACCTATTTTAAGTTAATTTTTGTATAAGGAGTAAGATCTGTATCTAGATTAATTTTTGTGACTGTCCAGTTGAAGGATCTTTAAGCATTACTTGATGGGGAAATTTTTTTATAGGAGTGTTTCTCCTCTCCCAGTTGCCTGATAATGAGAATCTATGTTTAAAGAGAAGAATTTCAAGGGCAAAACATATAATTATTACAGAAAGCCATGCAATTTAGAGATGTGGAGTGTGAGGCCTCCACCTCTCCTCCAATTGTCTGTCTTCCACTGACAGTGAAGGGTGGGGTTACAGGAGCTGCCACCTTCCTTTAGTAGGATGTGCGAAATGCTTCTAACTCCAGCAGAGGCCTTGACTACCTGCCTGTGCCTGTCTGTGAGCGCACAGGCTCCATGAATGGAAGCAGCGTTCAAAGAACTGTGTATTCACCTCAGTATCTTAATCCCAAAACCACTTCATGATTTGGGGGTAAATGAGCAAGGTCAGTTACCTTGATGTTAAGTGTGTTCTAGAAAGCATGATTGAACTATCACAATTTGGAAAGAACTTGTCACAGGGTGTGATCTGCACAGTGGTACTCTCCCAAATACCAAAAGTCCTCCAGGAATCTTTTCATCTTGAAATGCTAGTTTGCATTTCCAGGAGCTGGGCCAATCTGCTGAGCACAGTGTTTGCAAAGGCAGAGTTTGCTTTTCAGCTAAAGGAGGTGGAAGGAACACCAGAGTGGTATCTGAGTTTTGAGAAAGCTATGGGAACTCGTTCCTGAAAGGGGTGGGTGTGGATAGCTTTAGACTGTCCAGGGATGAGGGCAAGCAGTGAGAACAGGAGGCTTTGGGGATAAAAGTCAGTGCTGTGCTAGTCAGTGCTGTCAAGAGAAACAGATTTCACCCCTTCTGTGGGATCTAGGAAATATGATCTGTTGAGCCTGGAGGCACCAGACGAATAACCTGGACTCTCAATATGTGCCAGTCACTGACCCTGGCAAATGCCAAAATGCCTCAGTTTGCTTGAGAAATTTACAACTGGAAGTGGTTATGGCAGAGCTAGGAGGTGGAGGATCTGGCAATGAGAAGACAGGCTTCCCACGTGCCGGGGTGTCGCTCCCGTGTACACCCACAGCATTTCCCTCTCACTGGTAACTGAGCCTTGAATTTCCCTGGAAGTATGTTAGGAGGCGAGTTGTGAATAACTGATCTTGGTTCAGCTGAAGGGAAAATAGACACCTGGAGCATGCTGTTTGGAAGACCTGTCTTTTCCCTCAGTCCCCTCCATAAAGAATGGAACTTATGTCCTTGTCTTTCCAGAAGGTAGTGGTATGGTTTAATCATGTTACTGGAGAAAGCAGAAAGTCTAACTAAAACGTGGTTCACTCCATCCAAGTCTCAGCTGCCGCTGAGCAAGGTGAGGTGGACAGGGGAGGGCAGCGGGAGACAGAGTGGAGTCGATTGTTTGGAATCCTCCCCGCGCTGCCTGGCTTTCCTCTGGCTGTAAAATCAGGACTTAAAACCGTAAGCACGAAATAAAGTGTCTATAAAGTGATAGCACACAGCCTGGCCCCGCGGGTGTTCGTTTCCTGGCCTTCCCAGGTGAGCAGGTGAGGCGTAGTGGAGGGCCTGCCTGGTAGAAGGTGGACTTTGGAGGAAGGGGTGCGGCGGGGAGGGCAGGGGCTCCGGCTCGCCTCTCTCTTCCTGGACCTCCCGGGGGCGGAGCGGAGCTGAGCTGGGGCGGGAGCCGCTTCAGCAGCCGCAGGTGAAATCCGCCGCTGCCCGGGAGGAGCCCCCGGACCGGGCCGCGGGGACCGAGAGGCGGTGACCCGAGGGACTCCTAGGCCTCACGGCTGGGGACGAAGGAGGCCAAGCCCCGGGTCCTCCCCCAGGTGGCCGCAGGAGCCTGTGAGGCATCCTGGCCGGCAGAACGAGTGGGCGCGGGGGCGCTGGCCTGGGGGCCTCCCCGGGCTTCGGGGTCGCCGAGGGCTCAGGGCGGCTCTGGCCCCGCAGCGGTAGGCAGGATGAGCGTGGGTGGGTCCCACACCTGTCACTCAGTAGCTCTGTCAGGCTTGGCAAGTTGTTTCATTTTCCTTTTTTCTTTCTCCTCCTCTTCCTCCTCTCCCTTTTCTTTCTTCTTCTTCTTTCTCCTTCTGTTCTTCCTCTTCTCACTCACTCTCTTGCCCAGGCTAGAGTGCCTTGGCATCAGCTTATCTCACAGCAGCCTCAAACTCTTGGGCTCAAGCGATCCTCCTGCCTTAGCCTCCCAAGTAGCTGGGACTACAGGCCCCCGCCACAAAGCTTGGCTAATTTTTCTGTGTATTTTCAGTAGAGATGGGTCTTGCTCTTGCTCAGGCTGGTATTGCCCTCCTAATCTCAACCAAGTCTCCCTGCTTTGTTCTCCAGAGTGCTAGGATTACAGGTGTGGCCATTGCAACTGCCAAGTTGCTTAACTTTCTTTTTTTTTGGTTAACATTCCAAATATGTAACCAATGAACATGGCCTGTGTTTTTTTTTTATTGATATTCACTTCAGTAACTTGAATCCACAGGTATAAGCAGTATATAACCAGAAAGTCACAAGTAAACACAGATTATACATGCAAATTTCTGTTCAGGAAGGTAACGTGCAGATACATGAATCAGAAGCGTGCATCTAGAATTATGGCCAAACTGTCTTTAAAACGCAGAAATGTAAATTACATCTTGAAAGTATGAAGAGATGGTCTACACACTTCAAAAATCAAATGTTGCTTATACCAGAGATGTATGACAGCTACAGGATTCAAGTGGCAAGCAGTAAGATCTCAGAAAATTAATACTGGTCAGAGAGAACAAGAATATTTTTACATTTCACTGAAAATACATAGAACTACTAGAATACGAAATCTAGCAGGAACTCAGGGAAATAATTACAAAATCTAAAGCCAATTACTCAATATTTCTAATACCTAAACAACAGCATGACATTAAAAGAAAACTGCACCTGCATTTGAATCACCAATCTCACATTGAAATTAAATTCTCCAAAAATGAAATGCAAACAAAGAAGCTTCAAAACTCCAACTGAAAAGTCTGCAAGGCTCAGATTAATATGTGGAATGTTTCAGATGAAAGTAATAAAACTACAACTGGTTTTGTTCTTTATTGAATGGAATCAAATGTTAACATTTCTTTGAAGCTTGGAACTACTAAATTTCATTTTTCTGAATGTTCTACTTTATCTTTTTCTTAGTGGTGCAAGTTGTCTTAAATAGCTTACGAGGTCAGTTTCTACAAAGTACTTCTGTTGCCATTCTGATAAAAGAAAAACTATTCTTCATTAACTTAACCGCGTATGTACTTTCTTGCTATAACATTTAACACGTGAACAGACTAGTATTTCTCCACTAAAACCAAAGAGTACGATAGTCATCTTCTAACATCAGTATTGTATTTAAAAAGGTTAACATTAAAAACAAAGAACCATTATTTTCTTTGAAGTCGTTATCCCTTCTTGGACATCTTATGTTTCCTTCTTTTGTCTGCGTTCCTCTGCCAATTTATTCAGAAATTTCTTTAATTTCTGATAGTGAGGAAGGCTGCTGCAATGAGTATTCTTTGCAACTTCTTCATTTGTATGACAGAGTGAACACAGCTTACAGTAAAACCCTGTTTTAGGTATCACATAGTCTATAGAACATTGGGCTGATACGGTCCAATTCTACACTTATCTGGGATTGTATAGTCCTCCTTGTTTTCATCACTTTGTCCTTCTGCATCTTCACTTGTGTCTTTGTTGGGATCATCAGCATTCTCAGCAGATTCTGCACCTGGTTCTGTATTTTCCTCATTTTTAATTCCATTTTCCAACACTGCTTCATTTTCTTGATCAAGTTCCTCGATCTTGTCCACCTTTTTAAGCTTTTTCTTTGCTGCTGCTGAAGCACTTGCATCTTTTTTCACAGCTTTATCTGAAGGCTCCTTTTTCCCATCAGAAGCCACATCACCTAAATTAGCAAGATCAGTCTCAGGCTCCCACTGAACTGCCCCTTTCTAACAATGCAGCTGCTTCTTCGTCTACAAGTAGCTCATCTTCAGATTCGAGAAGCATATTGGGTTCCTGTTCTGTCTGGTCATCCGTTGTATCTTTCTCACCATCTTCACCTGACTTTTCTTCTTGTTCTTTACCTTCATTTGTACTTTCAGTCTTCTGGGAACCATCAGTTTTAGATTTCTTATCACTTGGAGATTCTTTGCCATCTGGAGAATAAGACCTTTTTCGGGATTTATCTTTTTTCAGTAAGTCAATGCCTCTGTTGGGAATCCTCAACACCAGTTTTTTGTATTTCTCAGAAAGGTCAACCTTTACACGTCTCCCCTGAAACCAAAGGGCTTTTTTCAAACAATGGTCGACCATTGCCATTGCATCTTCTCTTGTCTCCATCTCAATGAAGGCCTGACTCTTCATCCTCATCAATATATAGTTTTTTGTTTTTCCATAAGGCTCAGCAAGCTTTAGAACAGCACTATCAGAATAGCCAGAATGGGGTAAATTGCTGAGATGTATCACACATCCAAGCTCTTGCTTTTGATCAAACTTCTGATCTGGTTTCCCCTCAGGCTTCTTTATTCTTTTATACTTCTGGGATAAATGGACTCTCACCGGCTTGCCAAATACCTGAGCATCCTCTGTAGTTGCCATTTCGACAAAAGCCTCATTAATTTTATTTAGAATCAGATGATTTGAAATGACTCCAAATGGTTCCACAAGCTGTAATAGTTGGTATCTCAAGTTTTTCCCTCGTTGAAAATCCATGATGTGAACAACTCGGCTAGTTTCCACTCTGCCTTTCTGCATGTGTCTAGGTCCTTGCACGTTCCCATTTCCAGCACCCAGATTTCCTCTTGGTCCAACTTCTGGTCCCCCAAGATGAAATGAGGGAGGTAAAGGTCCCAGAATTCCTTATGGGTTTGTGGACTGCTGCAACATGAAGGGATCACCCATTGTGTGTCCTGTGTCATTGTCAGGATTCCATTCTGGGTAGATTTCAAGAAGAAGCTGGCATCGACGACTGTGACTTGCTCCATTGATATGTTGACTCCACTCCTGTCTCCATTTTCAGGGAGGAAAATATTACATTTTCCCAGTATTTGTGCCTTTGTGGTTTATTTTAAATTTGAAGAAATTTTATTCAAACAGATTTTTCTGTGTGGTATCACAGTGTCAGAGATCTGAGGTCCTGATGGAGGCAGGTTTTTCAGGCGAAGACATCTGAATACTGCAGACTACGTGCCTGCTACTATTTTCTTACTTTCAAGTCATCCCACGCACGTGTTCGGAGCTCTGCAAAGCGCTTCATCCCCATCAGACGCCGCAGGGGAAAAGCTTAACTTTCTGATCCTCGGATTTCTTACCTATAAAACAGAAACATGGTAATGCTGCCTACTTTGTGGGATTACTGTAAACATTAAATGCAATAATAAGAGTGTCTGGAGCAGCACAAGCTGAGACGTAACCAGGTCCTTGGGTGTTTGTGTTTTTCCACAGCCTAGGTGATTCCCAAGGAGGCAATTCTCCTGAATATTGAGTTCACTTGGTAGTCAGAGCTAAACACACACACACACTCAAGCACATCCACGAGTCATTCAATATGACCATAAGTAGTGGTATATTGATATATACATGTTATAGATTAAAATTTTCATATCTAATATTTAACATCAAGAGAAAAGGGGCTAGGAAAAGGGATTAATGACCCAGTTCAAGGAAGGCTACATGGGCAGGGATAGTGTCCTTGGCTGATCTGGACCTTAGCAAACATCTTGCAAGGGAAGAGTCCTTGATTTGAGCAGAGCCTTTGTTGGCAGATGCGGGCTGATGATCATGATTGACAGCAACATAGTGTCTATTCAGATGGCCATATCAAACTGGTGAAATCCTGCTCTCTCTTTTTTTTTTTTTTTTTTTAATTGGAAACAGTCTCAAGCTTTTGCCCTGGGTAGAGTGCTGTGGCGTCACACCTCAAACTCTTGGGCTTAAGTGATTCTCTTGCCTCAGCCTCCCTAGCTGGGACTACAGGTGCCTGCCACAAGGCCTGTCTATTTTTTTGTTGCAGTTGTTGTTGTTTTAGCTGGCCTGGGCCAGGTTCAAACCTGCCAGCCTTGGTGTATTTGGCTGGCACCCTACCCACTGAGCTACGGGTGCTGCTGAAATCCTGCTCTTTTTGAAGACCCACCTAAGTCCTCTGGTGAGGGCTGATGGTAAAGGGTTATGCCCTTGTCTAGTTGGGTGTAGTGTATCTATTAGGTGTACATCTGATCCCTGTTACATGACACCTTTTTGAGATATAAGATGAAGTCTTTTCTAAGATGGAGTTACTTAGGCCGCAGGTATTCTATACAGAGTAAAACACTTGGCAGATGGTTACTAAATGAACATGACTATGGCAAGGAGTTGTTTTTCAAAGGAAACTTTCCTGTGAAATTGGTTTAATCTATTTATTTATCCAAATTCTTGGTTTCTTTTCCATCATAAGAAACTACACAACAAACAGACTTAAAAAAAGGTTCATTCTGGTAGATGCCAAATATGTCTTAAGACCGAAAAAACATCCTTGACAAAACAAGTTACTTTTTTTTTTTTTTTAGACAGAGTTTCAAGCTGTCACCCTGGGTAGAGTGCCGTGGCATCTAGTTCACAGCAACCTTATATTCTTGGGCTTAAGTGATTCGCTTGCCTCAGCCTCCCGAGTAGGACTCTTGCCACAATCAATGTTGGCTGTTTTTTTTAGAGATGGGGGTCTCCCTCTTGCTCAGGATGGTCTCAAACTTCTGAGCTAAAGCACCTGCCTCGGCCTCCCAGAGTGCTAGGATTATAGGCATGAACCATCTCGGCCAGCCAAACTATTATATTTTTGAAGTGGAAAAATAATCTGACAGGGAAAGAGTTTAGGTGAATTCACTTCACAAGTGTCTGGAGCAATAGTGAAGATCAACATTCAGTCATTTGACCAGGTGCAGATTTACTTCCCACTCATGTGTTGTGCCTGTGTGGAAAGTAAACATTCTGTTTAATTACAAACATCTTTTGTTATGGACATATTCATACTCTGAGTGCTTTCCTACTACTCTCTGCATGTTCTATCCCCACAAAACCTTTAAGTTTCTAAATGCGACTAATGGCAAAAGAAGTCCTTTTCCTTTAAGTTTCTAAATGTGACTAATGGCAAAGCATATCCTTTTCCTTCTGTGATTCATTTCTTTCTGGGTCGGGCTCTTCCAAAGACATAACATAATTGTGGGCAGTGCCTGTGGCTCAGTGGGTAGGGCGCCGGCGTCACATACCGAGGGTGGCAGGTTCGAACCCGGCTCTGACCAAACTGCAACAAAAAATAGCCAGGCATTGTGGTGGGCGCCTGTAGTCCCAGCCACTCAGAAGGCTGAGGCAAGAGAATTGCCTAAGCCCAGGTGTTGGAAGTTGCTGTGAGCTGTGGTGTCACAGGACTCTACTGAGGGTGATAAAGTGAGACTCTGTCTCTAAAAAAAAAAAACAAAACAAAAAATCTAAAAACCATAATTGTGTTTTGCACACTATCTACTCCTTCTTTTAAAACCCAAAGAGGACTTATCAAAGAGAAAAGAAAGGGCCTTTAAAGGTGAACAATGCAGTCAAGGTTTTTACTCACAATCACATTTGTAGGCTAGCCTAACAGAACTTTGTGTTATAATAAAAAGTGTTTCTGAATTGCTTTTTAGTTTCTCATCACTGTATTCATTATAACTCTGTTTCCTGAGAGAAAAGCCTAATTTATGTTTTTTTAAAAACAGAATTACCTAATTGCACATTTTCAACCATATAAAAGCCAACATTAAAAATGAGCAAAGGGAAATAATTACGACTTGCAGGCTGGGAAGAAGTAAATAATCTGATGTGCAGTTCTTGTGTTTGAGGGATTTAATTTACATCAACAGAAAAAAGATTTTTTTCTGAAGAAAAAATATTTTGTAATTTAATCTACGGTGTATTTAGCTATAGACAGTTCTATTGACAGAATTCCTTTAATGTTTTTCTGATTCATTTGGTGCTTAACAAAGGAATTACTTTAGCTCTTGCATCTCAAGTCATCGTTGTGTGATTCTTTAAGCTTTTATTGACTAGTGAAAAAACAAAATAATTCTAGTGAGAGATTTTAGTATGTACATTATCAAAGTTGGACATCTCCAGGAGACAAAACAATAAGTAAGGACATAAAAGGATTGTACAACACCATAAATAAACTCATGTGTGCAGCATACACTCACGTAAATTGGAGACACTTTGCACTAAGAAGATAAACTTTTTTTCCCCCATACTGTCACAAAACATTTAAAATACATCATCTCATATTGGGCCATTTAAAATACTTAATTTTAGGAATGGGTGCAATGGTTCATGCCTATAATTCTAGCACTCTAGGAGGCCGAGGGGTGGTAGATGGCCTGAGCTCACAGGTTTCAGATCAGTCTGAGTCAAAGCAAGACCTCATCTCTAAAAATAGCTGGGCGTTGTGTGGGCGCCTGTAGTCCCAGCTACTTGGGAGGCTGAGGCAAGAAAATCATTTAAGCCCAAGAGTTTGAGGTTGCTGTGAGCTATGACACTGCAGCTCTCTACTGAGGGCGAGGGCAACAAAGTGAGACTCTGTCTCCAAAATTAAAAAAAAAGTTGATCTCATATTTGGCCACAAAGAAATTATTATTATTATTATTTTATTATTTTTGAGACAGAGCCTCAAGCTGTGGCCCTGGGTAGAGTGCCGTGGCATGACAGTTCACAACTCCTGGGCTTAAGCAATTCCCTTGCCTCAGCCTCCCAGGTAGCTGGAACTACAGGTACCTGCCACAACACCCAGCTATTTTTTTGATTGTAGTTGTCATTGTTGGGGCAGGCCTGGGCTGGATTCAAACCCTCAAACCCTGCCAGCTCTGGTGTATGTGCCTGGTGCCTTAGCTGCTTGAGCTATAGGTGCTGAGCCTGAAATTCTTTTTTTTTTTTTTTTTTGCAGTTTCTGGCCGGGGCCTGGTTTCGACCCACCACCTCTGACATATGGGGCCGGAGCCCTACTCCTTTGAGCCAAAAGGCGCCGCCTTTTTTTTTTTTTTTTTTTTTTTTTGAGACAGAGCCTCAAGCTACTGCTCTGGGTAGAGTGCCATGGCATTACAACTCACAGCAACCTCCAACTCCTGGGTTCAAGCGATTCTCCTGCCTCCGCCTCCCAAGTAGCTGGGACTACAGGCACCCACCACAACGCTTGGCTATTTTTTTTTGGTTGCAGCCGTCATTGTTGTTTGGCGGACTGGGCTGGATTTAAACCTACAGCTCAGGTGTATGTGGCTGGCGCCTTAGCCACTTGAGCCACAGGCGCCAAGCAGAAATTCTTAATACTTTTAAAAAAAAGAAGAGGTATTCTATAGGCCATATTCTTTAATCATAGTTAAAATTATAAATTAATAATTTAAACAGTATCTAAAAATCTTGACCACTTGGAAATGAAGACTTTTGGATTATTAAAGAACTCAATGCCAAAATTATAACCTTAGCAATGTAAAGTCAAACATGTTATATAGGAATCTATAAGACATAGTAAAAGCTATTGTCAGAATAAAATGGATTAATTTAAAAAGCTTTCATTATACAGACAAGAAGACAAACTCATCTTAAGAATTTAGAAAAAGAAAAATATAATAAGCATAAATTAACCAAGAGAACTAGGAAAAGAGAAGTTACAAAATTAAAACTGAAATTAATAAAATGGAAATAAAACTACATTATTAAAAGGTTACATAAATTCAGATATTGGTTTTCTGAAAAGAACAGTAAAGTAAATAAAGTCATCACTCATCATTTCTTTAACCGGGTTAAAGAAAAAAGAAAGCATAATTATATGATATTTTGAATGAGAAAAGGGACATAATCATAGAAATAGAGAAGATTAAAATGATTTAAAGAGAATATTAACTACAACTCTATGGTAACTGTTTGGAAATCTTGAAGAAATGGAAGATTTCCTAACAAAATATAAATGAATAAAAGTGACATAAGTGAAGTAGAAAACTTGAACAGACTTACTGTCATAAAAGAGATTGGACAATGATTAAAGCTCTATTTTTAAAAAAGAGTTGGTACAAGATAATTTCCCAGCTCAGTCCTGACTATTTTTTTAAAAGAGATACAACATTATTTAAACCGGTGTTGCTCAAACTTTAATAGGAATCACCTGGGATCTTGTTAAAATGCAGACTATGATTCAGTAAGTCTGGGTGAGACCTGGAATTCTGTATTTCTCACAAGCTGCCAAGTGATGTTGGTGCTACTGGTCTATGCCTTTTGAATGGCAAGGATTTAAACTATTCAAGGCCATAGAACAAAATAGAAAACTCCTAATTCGTTTAATAAAGCTGCAATAGCTTTCATGTCTAAATTAGGTACAGACAATGCAAAGAAAGAACATACTAGACCAATTTCACTTGTACATGCAGACAATAAACATTTATTGAGAACCTACTATGAGTGTCAGGCACTATTCTAGGGGCAAGGAATATAGCAGTGTATGAAACAGGTAAGTCTATGCTCTCTGGAGATTACATATTGCAATATTTTGAAACATATATTTAGTTTTACTGGCAGAAAACTCCTAAAACCTTTGGAATCTCCCAAGTGATGAATGTCTTTGTACTCTAATAAAGTGACTGATGGCTGGGAGCCTCCAGATATCTTCCAGATACCCACCCTTTAACTCCTGGGAGGGGAGAGGGGCTGAAGGTTGAGTCGATTGCCAAGGGCCAGTGATATAAAGCCTCCATACAAATCCAAAAGGACAGGGCTTAGAAGAGCTTCTGGATAAACACATGGGGAAATGTAAACAAATGGAAATTAGAAAATTGTTTCCACACCCCTTCTCCTATACCTCACCCTATGCATCTCTTTCCTTTGGCTGTTCAATTGCATCCTTTGTGATCTCCTTTAATAAATGGGTAAAAATAAGTAGTGTTTACTTTAGTTCTATGAGCCATTTTACAAATTATTTGAACCCCAGGAGGGGGATGTGAAAATCCCATTTTATAGCTGGTTGGTGCTCTGCTTGTCACTGGCGTCTGATGTGGGGAGGGGGGCAATCATGTGGGACTGAGCCCTCAGTGTCAGAAGTGTTGAGTGTGTGACAGTAGAGAGGAGGAAAACCTCTTTTGTTTTTTACGAACAGAGATACAAAAAATTCTAAATAAAGTATTAACAAAAAATCAAGTTATACAGGGTGGCCATAAAGTTCGTGTACACATGATAGACTAATTCACTGTCAAGAAAACATATATTAACGTAATCCATTACAATCATATATTAAAAAAGGAAAAACCATTTGATACTATCAATATGCCCTGGGGAAACAATTGGTAAACTTCAACAGCCATTCCTTTTTTCTTTTTTAAGACAGAGTCTCACTTTGCCGTCCTTGGTAGAGTGTCATAAAATCATATCTTACAACAACATCAAACTCTTGGGCTCAAGTGATTCTCTTGCCTTAGCCTCCCAAGTAGCTGGCACTACAGGCGCCCAATACAACACTCAGCTATTTTTAGAGACAAGTGCTCTTGCTCAGGCTGGTCTTGAACTCCTGATCTCAAGTGATCCACCCTCCTTGGCCTCCCAGAGTGTTGGGATTACAGGTTTGAGCCACTGAGCCTGGCCTCACAACAACCATTCCTAATAAAAATTCTAATTAAGAATACAAAAAAAAACAAAACAACACTACTTATTTGGGATAAAGATGATACCTCCAAACCCAATGGCAAATACTATTTTAAATATCAAAATTCTGAAATCATTTCACTGAAATCAGAAATTAGACAGAGATACCCACTTGCCATTATTATGCTATGTTATCATAGATGTCTAGTAAAATAAAATAATTTCCATAAACTTTGGAAAAGAAGAGATAAACCTATTTATGTATTTATTTTAAACATTTTATTTTTTATTTTTATTTATTTATTTATTTTTGAGACAGAGTCTCAAGCAGTCACACTGGGTAGAGTGCTGTGGCATCATAGCTCATAGCAACCTCCAACTCTTGGGCTCAAGTGATCTCTCTTTTGCTCAGGCTGGTCTTGAACTCGTGAGCTCAGTCAGTCCACCTTCCTCAGCCTCCAAGAGTAGCAGAATTACAGGCATGAGCTATCTCGCATGGCCCAAAGCTATTTATTTTTGTCTATGACTTGATTATTTGCCTAGAAAACTCAAGAGGCTTTAATAATAAACTATTAGAATTATAAGTGATTTTGCAAAAAGTGGGGAGATGCGAGATAAATATATAACAAGCACCAACTTCTCCCTCTACTAGTGGTACATACTTAGAAATGGAAATTAGAAAACTGTTTTATTTATAACAGTTATAAAAGTTTAAAATACTTAGGAGTATAAATTCAAAATGCCACGCCACTCCCAAAAACCTAGAGGGTGGTTGGCACCCATGATCCAGCTTCAACAAAAAGTGTCAACATTCTGCAATTCTTGTTTCATTCTGCCTTTCCTCCTCTTTATCTACTGGAATACTTCAAAGCAAATTTCAGAAATCAAATCATTTCACCCTGGCAGTGAATTTAGTAAGATATAAGACCTAGTTGAATAAATCTATGAAATTCAATTAAAATTATAATACTATCTGAATAAATGGAAAGACATACTATGTTCTTTGAAGACTTGGTATCAAAAAATGTCAATTATTTCTAAATTAATCTATAAATTTAATTCAATTTCAAATATAATTGTCACAGGAAATGTTTTGGAGCTGAATATAGTCCTAAATTTCATATTAAGAATAAATGACTACATTTGCACTAGAATGTTTATTGTGGCCAAGTCATGGAAGCAACCTAAGTGCCCATCAACCCATGAATGGATTAACAAACTGTGTTATACATATATCATGGAATATTATTCAGCCATTAAAAAAGATGGAGACTTTACATCTTTTACATTTACCTGAATGGAGTTGAAATACATTCTTCTTAGTAAAGTATCACAAGAATGGAAAAATAAATAGCCAATGTACTCCATACTAATATGAAATCAATATGTAAGCAATTACGTGCTCATAAGAACAATAAAACACTAATATAGTCCAGTTCGGGGGTAGAAGGAAGCAGGAGGGGGGAGGGGGAAAGGGAAGGACATATGGCAGAGGGAGGGAGGGCATGAGGCAGGATCTCACCTAATGTGCACCTTGTGAGGGTGTATAACACATCCCTTGGGTGAAGGGCTCTTCTACAAATGGAACTTTACCCTGGAAATGAGAACAATGTAACCTAAAAATTGTACCCTTGTATTAATTTGAATAAAGTTTTAATTTAAAAAAATGAATAAAGTTTTAATTTAAAAAAATGAATAAAGTTTTAATTTAAAAAAATGAATAAAGTTTTAGGTTTTTTTGAGACAGAGTCTCACTTTGTCACCCTTGGTAGAGTGCCATAGCATCATAGCTCACAGCAACCACAAACTTCTGGGCTAAAGGGATTTTCTTGCTTCAGCCTCCCGAGTAGCTAGGACAGGTGCCCAGCCACAATGCCTGGCTATTTTTAGAGACCAGGTCTTGCTTTGACTCAGGCTGGTCTTGAACCTGTGAGTTCATGCAATCCACCCGCCTCAGCCTTCCAAGTGCTGGGATTACAGGAGTGAGCCACTGCACCTGACTGAATTAAGTTTTAATTAAAAAACAAAAAGAATAAATGACTGAGAAAAGTATGAAAAAGTAATGGTGAGGGAACACTGTAACTCAACACATGGTATTAGCATAAACATATATAAGCAGATATGTGGACAGAAGATAGATGAGGCATTAACATATAAAAAGTGGCAATTAATAAATGGGAAAATTATGCTTTATTTACACAATAGTGCTTGCAAAACAACCCATCACCTGTCGCAGGAAGGATGAAGCTCTTCTCTGCATTAGTGAGTGGGTGAATCTCAGAAGCATGTGGCTCGTGAATGAGGTACATGGTGCTCAGAGTCCCATATGGTCTTGGAAATGATTTGCTGCCCCTAATTCTGGCTGAATTTGTCTTGGATGCAGATAATGAGAACGTTCTGGTGTGTGGCTCATCATGATAAGAAGTAAGTACTCCTTTCCCCAGGACTCTACTGCCCTGGGCTCTTTGGGCTACTCTGCTGCCACCTACCTCGACTTTCTCTATGGTTATGGCCTCTCTGACTAGTGTTCATTTTTAACATGTGTTGGCCCTAATACAGTCATTCTTCCAGATAAATTTTCTTTTTTTTTTTGTAGAGACAAAGTCTCACTTTACTGCCCTGGGTAGAGTGCCGCGGCATCACATGGCTCACAGCAACCTCCAGCTCTTGGGCTTACGCGATTCTCTTGCCTCAGCCTCCCGAGCAGCTGGGACTACAGGCGCCCGCCACAATGCCCAGCTATTTTTTTGTTGCAGTTCGGCCGGGGCTGGGCTTGAACCCACCACCCTCGGTCTATGGGGCTGGCACCCCACTCACTGAGCCACAGGTGCAGCCCCAGATAAATTTTCTGTTCAACTTGTCAGACTCCATTAAAAAAAAATCTTATTAGGATTTTGACTTTGATTATTTTTGATTTATCAATCAATGGGAGGGCTATTAACTATATTAACCATGTTGGATTAACTGAACAGATTTTGATGACAGGAGCTGGAGCTTAAGTGTGTTGTGTCTGTGTGTATAGCAATGATTTTCTTTTTTTTTTTTTTTTTTGTAGAGACAGAGTCTCACTGTACCGCCCTCCGGTAGAGTGCCGTGGCATCACACAGCTCACAGCAACCTCTAACTCTTGGGCTTACGCGATTCTCTTGCCTCAGCCTCCCGAGCAGCTGGGACTACAGGCGCCCGCCACAACGCCCGGCTATTTTTTTGTTGCAGTTTGGCCGGGGCTGGGTTTGAACCCGCCACCCTCGGCATATGGGGCCGGCGCCCTACTCACTGAGCCACAGGCGCCGCCCTATAGCAATGATTTTCAACTGGTGTGCCTTGAGAGGAACTTAGACGTGCCGTGAAAAAATTTTAAGATCATTAATTAAATTATCTTTGAGAGATGTTCAAAGCACAGTAAGTATATATATATATTTTTTACTTTTTTTAATCAACATAATTTAAGTGTGCCGTGGAAGTTTAACTATAGGTTCAAGTGTCCTGTGAGATAAAAAAGATTGAAAGACACTGATGTATAGAATGGTTGTGGTGGTGGAAGATAAGCACGAGGGCTTTCCTTTATAGTGTCATTTTCACAGGCATTTTAGAGGGAAAAGTAAATTTGCTGGCTCGGTCAGCCACCATGAACTAGAAGTTCTGATAACTTTTATGAGACAAAAAAAAACACTATATTTAAAAAGGAATCAAGGCCAAATACACCGATACAGTCTAGTAGTTTACATTAAAATGTTAATAAATTATAAAGTCACTGAATACACACTGAAAGGTTGCCATAGGAACAGCCATTTTCATGAAATGAATTTAGATACTAGATTCTTGAGTGATAGGATGCCTTGTTATTTGCTTTAAGGCATCTTTAATGTTCTCTTTCTTCTCTGTGGGAGATAGAAAATGTGAACAAGACCTTTACCTGCTGCAATTCTGTGATTGAAAACAAAATAAATCAATTTGGCTCATTTAAGCAAGAAATATATTTATTGGCAGGATGAAGGGATGGTTCCTAGAGTTGAAGGAAATGGGGATGAGAGGAGTTTTGGAGGAGGGCTCCAGAGGAGTCAGACGTATGGAGCAACTCTGTGGGCCTGGGGAGCACCGGGGACAGGCCCTTTAGGACAACCATAAGGATGAGTAAGCGAGCTCTTACTATTTATTATTTCTAGTTTTGTCTCCTTTTGTTTAAATTCACATTGCATGGAGTTTCTGGTTTGAAAAAAATTCTATGTGTATACATACATATACACACATACACTTTTTAAAAAATTTTAAATAAAAGTTTGCTTTATTCAATTTCACATTTTTATGAAGTCAAACAGATTTCTTAGTGGAGAAAGAATTAGTTAAAATCTAATAATTCTTGACCAAAGAGACTCTGAGCTGAGTTCTCTCCCCATTAAATTATCCAACTAAGTTGCAGTGTACTCCAGTACCGCCTACTGCCAATTAATACTGTCCTTCATGATGGCATTTCACTGTTTTTAGGACACAGAACAGTCCTAAGTCCCATCCTGAGGGAGAGGTTCCCAAGCAAAGGTTCCTCCTTCTCTGCTTGGGCTGTGTCCTCTTCTTTCCAGCTGACCGTATTGCTAACCCCGACCTCACACTGGGAGATGCCTCTGTGGCCGGAGGAGCCTCCTGCTCTGCTCTGTCCAGGAGTTAGTCTGTTTGGGGGTCTTACCCATAGTTGCTGGCTAGAAGGTGTCAGGTTGGACCTGCTCTTCTGTTACCTCATTGAGCATCTGTAGTTGTGGCTTAATGATATTTAAAAATGGCTTGTATCCAGGGCAATCTGTAGAGGCCCATTGGTCTACTGCATGTAGTCTTGTCTTCATGTTCTGTAACATAGCTCCATCTACTTCTGAAGATTGGATAGTAACCAAAATCTGATGGATTATTGAGGATTCTCTAAGAATCAGGCTGATAATAATGCACCAGTCCAGTCATCCTGCCTCTATGGAAATGTGTAGCAAATACCACAGCTGGACCTAGGATTTATGAGGCCCTTTACTCGCCAACTCTGCAGAGATGTACTCTAGCTCTGATTGAGTTAAACTGGGAGTGGAGAAATTTTCATCCACCATTGTCCAGTCTCCATCCACCAGGGAGCTACTTTCAGTTAAGTCTGTGGCTGAACCAATACTGCATTCATCACCTTTATTAGATAAAGGTAACAGGAAGGCATCTTGCATTTGTGTTTCATGGGATGAGGCTGTGTCTATCTCATGATGGGTGGGGCCAATGTTGCTGAGCCAGCCCTGACTTGGCTGGATATTGGAGATGCCAGCATCCATCTCAGGGTTTAAAAAAGGGTCAGGGGCAGTGCCTGTGGCTCAGTTGGTAGGGTGCTGGCCCCATATACCCAGGGTGGCGGGTTCAAACCTGGCCTTGGCCAAACTGCAACAAAAAATAGCTGGGTGTTGTGGCGGGCACCTGTAGTTCCAGCTACTCAGGAGACTGAGGCAGGAGAATCGCCTAAGCCCAGGAGTTGAAGGTTGCTGTGAGCTGTGTGATGCCATGGCACTCTACCAAGGGCAATAAAGTGAGACTCTGTCTCTAAAAAAACAAAAAACAAAATAAGGGGGTCAGCTGATTGAGACTTTAATAGCTTTCTCCCACTGTTCGGTATTTTCCATTTTTGAAAGGAGAACTGATAGAAGAGGCTGGGATGATAGGAAGTGGCCACAGGAAATCTTTGTGGAGTCTCTTCAAGGCTATTACAAAGTTGTCTACCCAGGCGGCTTGGGTACGTTCCTTGCCAAGTGATTAGCTCAAAGCCCAGCTGGGCTGCGAAGCAGCCAAGATCTTTTATTTATTTATTTATTTTTATTTGTGGTTTTTGGCCGGGGCTGGGTTTGAACCCACCACCTCCAGCATATGGGACTGGCGCCCTACTCCTTGAGCCACAGGCGCCACCGGCCAGCCAAGATCTTTTAAACACACGTCTTCTAAGAGTCGCTGACTTTATTCCACCTTTCACTGTCTTTACTCCACCTTTTTTCCAGAAGGACCAGATGGCATACTTAGTGTTTTATACGAGCTGAATTTACTAGGAAGAACATTTTCAGCTGACTGGGGTAAAGTAATGCTTCGATTTCTGAAAAACTCAAATTCACCACCTGAACTGGGTTCCTGAGCTGTGGGTGTGGATGGAGGTGTCTCAGATTCTCCAGAGCCAATGGCTTTAAGAAATCGAATCATGTGTCCTATTTGCCTCGTTCTAGTGCTGTGTTGAATAGAAGGGTGGCATGTTGCCTACTTACTGCTGGGACTTCCATATTCTGTAAGATAATAAAGTAAGAGGCAGCTGTGTCCCAATCCTGAGCCATCCAACATTCCTCAAACAAGTCCTTGGGGTTTCCAACAGCTCTGGTCTCAGCTACAGGCAGAATCACTGGACTCCTGTCCCCGAGGCAGGCTTCTGGGAAGCTTCTTTGGTTTTAGAGAATATACTCACTGTTCTTTTGTGTTCCCTCAGAGAAACTTTTCTCCCTCAGGACATTTGGCAAATCTCTGAACTGTTTTAGGCTTTGGAGCAACAGCCAGGAAGGGAGGAATTGCCGAGACTTCTACTTTCTGCCCTGACGCAAACCTCCATGAGAAAGGAAGCACAGAAGCAGCTATGCTTGAAAGAGCAAAGGAGGAAAACACGTTGGTATTATGTAATAGTCCAGTATTTTATTGCCTCTGGAACTCCATATTCTTTTACATATTTTAGATTAAAAAAAAAAAAGACCCCTTTTTATAGTTACTAATCTTTCTCTTTACTCAACTTGACCTGTAAGATTCTGTCCAGGATTGGTATGCATCTTCAAAACGGGTAAATTTATTTTTCTTGGGCATTCTCACTTTCTACTTGGATGTTTTTAGAATCTTCCATCGGACTGGAGCTAGAGACTGTTTCCTTCCTCAGCCACAGGACAGCCTGAGGGGAAAGAGCATGTTGTTAAGCTTTGGGTGGTCCTGATGGGATGTGTGGCACAGGTGTCTCTGAGGGCATGACTGTGCCGGGACCCAGGCCTGCCGCAGCCGTGCCCCTTCCTCAGCGCCTGCCCACCACTCCAGGGAAGAGTCCTGACCAGTCTCTTCTGGGCACCGCTGGCAGTGGTCTCAGGGCTGATCCTTGCTACATGGGCAGGTTGTGCCTCCTCCTTCCACTGCCGCTGCTGTGCTTGGAGCTCATGTCCCCGGGCCCCACAAGACCCTGCCTTCTTGGTCCACTGTTCTGAAGTTTCTCCAAAGGAGGGGACTTGGGTTTTTTTCTACTTCCCACCCAGACAAACTCATTTTCTCTGGGAGGTGATTTGGACATTGCCTCTTGCCCTCTCGATTTGGGTTGCCACTATCACTATCTCTAGAAGAACTCTCTGGCTTGTCAATGGTGCCTTTCCTTAATTTCAAGCACCGATGAGGTTTGCCGGGCTTCTCTATTTCTTTAGTCATTTTGCACACCTATGCTCAGCTCTCCATTTGTTTTTTGAGTTGAACATCTTTTTCCATCTCTCCCCCATAAGTTGTCTGTTGCCTTTAACATCTAAACAGATAACACATTCTTCTATAATTATAATATGAAAACATCTATGAACAAAACAGGTACTGTTTTCCTGGAAAATGCGTGGAAAGAGTGGTTCCAGGCAAGTTCATGTAAGGTTTTAAGCAGCTGCATCTGCACAGCCAGATGTAGTCAGTATTTGGGGATAAAGATGAATGTCTGCAATCCACGAATCTCTTTGATTTCTTTTTAGTGTCTGAGCAATCATTTGGTGCTCTTCGCCTTAAATTCTTCTAATTTGATTTGGATTTTATATATTACCCCAAAGCCTCCTGAAGTGCCACTGACTTTGATAGCTGTAGTTCAAGAAAAGTTTTCTTTGAGAATTTGGGTCCCTTTGAGCCCCCCTCTGTCTGGGACACCAACGTCTGGTGTAAGTGCAGAAGAGGAAGCCTGTGGGTCCTGTGAAGCAGAGGACTCCCACCTTCCCCGCCCCTGGCAGGGCTCTACACCCCTGAGCCTGGCTGATGCAGCTTGCCACCCATGGTCACTGAGTCACCTAAAAGCTGAGCATCCTTTTAAAAAATATTTCTGGACTTTTAAGGCCAGGTGCAGTGGTTCACGCCTATAATCCTAGCACTCTGGGAGGCCCAGGCAGATGGATTGCCTGAGCTCACAGATTCAGAGACCAGTCTAAGCCAGAGTGAGACCTTGTCTCTAAAAATAGCTGGGTGTGTGGTGGGCGCCTGTAGTCCTGACTACTCCGGAGGCTGAAGCAAGAGAATTGCTTGAGCCCAAGAGTTTGAAGTTGTGAGCTATGAATGCCACAGCACTCTACCGAGGGCAACAAAGTGAGACTCTGTCTCAAAAAAAAAAAAAAAAAAAAAAAAATCTCTGGACTTTTAATTTTGAAATAATTTTAGACTCAAAGAAATGCTGCAAAAATAATAGGGTTCCTCCATACTCCTCATCCAGTTTCCCCTATGAACATCCTACATAGCCAGGAAATTAATATTAGTGCAGGAAATTAACATGCTAGTAATTAAGCTGCAGACCTTATTCAAATTTCCCCAGCTTTCCCCCTAAAGTCTTATTCTTGAGGATCCTTTTACAAATGATTTTTCATGTGTCACAAATATTTCTAAATGACCTGCATCAGATCTGTGGTCATATCTGGAAGGGAAAAGACGGCCAGGATAATTTTGAGTTACATACTTGGTTATCTGTGTATTACTTTTGAAACCACAGACTAGCACAGTGTCAGGCATATTATCTTGGCTGAATTAATGTTGACTGTGGCCCTGTGGTTCACACTGTGATTTCAGAGACAGACTAGATGGTGTCTCTGACTTCAGCTTAAAAACCTGTAGAGTAAATCTTGTTCTTATTTGGGTAATTACAAAGACTATGAGGTTTTCTGTAAGGAGCACTGTTGGAGCAGTTGTTCTCTAGATATCATGTGTTGTAAAGAAAGTGCTTTTCTGAAGGTTAGGAATTGATTGTGATCAATGGACTATCCTATGGGCCAGTAATTCTAATCTTTTAATATAGGGAGTGGGCGGAGGAGAGGTAGCAGGTGTAAGGACATGTGGCCTTGGCTGGCCTCCTCACCATAACTAGAAATACATTATTTTGAGAGCTCACTGGTGTTTGGAAAACACTTTACAGTCATTGGTTTTCTCTGTGGTATCTCATCCTCCTCTCAAAACCTGATCATGCTGGTCTGGTAAGCAGAGTGAAATAAAGCATCTTAACTGGCTCAGTTTCTTACCAGGCTTAGAGATGGCCTGGATCCAGAGGGCCCCGAGACGAGGTCAGTGGGGAGCCCTTCTGTGTAATCTGTGCAGTGTCTGCTTCAGATAACAGACAGAAATTCTCCCTCATCGGGCTTCTCTGAGTGTTATCATGTTTACTCATGCTGTGCATTCAAATGTTCCATTAGTGGAAGAATGATGTACTGACAGAAATGAAGAAAGGTGACAACTTAGGTATCTCTTATCAGGTTAACTTACTTCTGGACATTCAGAGAACCTTGGGTAAAGAGTTCAAGTCCAGGGCAAGCACAGAAAGTGCTGTGACCAGGATTCCCTTTTTTTTTTTTTGAGACAGAGTCTCACTTTGTTGCCCTCAGTAGAGTGGCATGGCGTCATAGCTCACAGCAACCTCAAACTCTTGGGCTCAAGTGATTCTCTTGCCTCAGCCTCCCAAGTAGCTGGACTACAGGCATCCGCCACAATGCCTGGCTATTTTTAGAGATGAGGTCTTGCTCTGGCTTAGGCTGGTCTTGAACCCATGAGCTTAGGCAATCCACCCTCCTTACCCTCCCAAGTGCTAGGATTACAGGGGTGAACCACTGTACCTGGCCGGGATTCACTCTTTATTATCCTTGGTTATGAAGATAATTTATTAGTCACAGTAATTGTAACCAATATTATAAATGCTTACTCTGTTCTTTATTTGAATTATTTCCTTTAATCATGACAATCTATAAGTAGGCAGTATTATTATACCCATTTTTCAGATGAGGCTTAAGAAGTTGGGTAACTGGCCCAAGGTAAAGAAGTTAATGAACACACAGCAGAGCCTTGATTCAAGCCCAGGCAGCCTGGTTAGGAGCCTGCCTTCTTAACCACTAGATCATACTGGGCACAAGTAATTCTAGCATCATTGTATTATTTCATTTGGTTTGACCTTCAGCATCCTCTGCTGTGATTTGTTTAACACTCATACTCAAGGCCTGGTTTTCTCATACCTATCTGCATATACTCTAGGAACTTTTGTTTCCTATTTTCTTATAAAATGACTTTATTGGTCAACCTCCAAGCTCCTTTCTAGAGCTAAAACTCTACAGTATTGCAATTGTTTTTTTTTTTTTTTGAGACAGAGTCTTACTATGTTGTCTTACTATGTTGTCTTACTATGTGAGCTGTGGCATCACAGCTCACAGCAACCTCAAACTCTTGGGCTTAAGGGATTCTCTTGCCTCAGCCTCCTGAGTAGCTGGGACGACAGGTGCCCACCACAATGCCCAGGTATTTTTTGGTTGCAGTTGTCATTGTTGTTTAGCTGGCCTGGGCTGGGTTTGAACTCTCAGTGTATGTGGCTGGCACTCTACTCACTGAGCTATGGGTGCCAAGCCTTCAATTTTTTGGGGGGGAGGGGGAAGAGTCTCAGTCTGTTGCCCTAGGCCAGAATGCTGTGGGTTCAAGCCATCCTCCTGCTTCAGCTTCCTGAGTAGCTGGGACTATAGGCACCACCATGACAATTGGCTAATTTGTTTTTTTAATTTAAATTAAATTTAATTTTGTTGTTATTATTGTCATTGTTGTTTAGTAGGCTCTGGCCAGGTTTGAACCCACCAGCCCCAGAGCATGTGGCTGGTACCCTAACCACTGAGCTACGGATGCCCAGCCTGCATTAGCATAATTTCAGCCCATGCTGTAGTTTAATTTAGCAAGCAAAGCTACTTGTGTTCAGTTACTATGCTCAGAACTTCAAGGGGACCTATCTGTTCTGTCTGTGATATATAAATCTACTTTCCTTTCTCAGCTGCAACCATTTCTTGCTCTTCAGAGGTGTTTACCTGGGATAACGTGCCTCATTTTGGCATTCTTTCTCTCAGTCCTGTGTCACTGTGGCACAGTGGGAAACAGTGTTAGTGTTTATTTCTTCTTCTTCTTCTTTTCTTTTTTTTTTTTTAGAGACAGGGTAGCACTCCATCACCCAGGCTGCAGTGAAGTGGTGCAATCATAGCTGACTGCAACTTCAAATTCCTATGCTCGAGTGATCCTCTCATTTTAGCCTCCCAAGCAGTGATGACTACAGGTGCATGCGCCAGCACACCTAGATAATTTATGTTTAATTTTTGGAGAGATGGGGTCTCACTGTGTTGCCCAGGCTGGTTTCAAACTTCTGGCCTCAATTCATCCTCCCTCCTCAGTCTTCCATAGTGCTGAGATTACGGGAGTGAGCCACTGTACCCAGCGACCATGTTTTCTTTTTTCTTTCCCTCCCTCCCTCCCCTTCCTTCCTTCTCACTATGTTGCCTAGGCTGGTCACAAAATCCTGGCTCAACCAGGCCTCCCTCCCCGGGCTCCCATGGTGCTGGGATTGTGGATTATACTATACTTGATAGCAGTGTTTCCTCCCTCCCTCTCTCCCTCCCTTTCTTCATTCCTTCCCTTCCTTCCTTCTTACCCTCTCACTGGACAGTGTTTCTGCCCTGCCTGGAGCAGGAATGCAAACTGTGGATTCAAGGGGGATGGGGAAACACAGAAACTCAAAGCCTTGCTACCTGTCTAGCATTGCAGCCACTGCAAAAGAGTTTTGTGAGGACGTGGAGTGCCCAGCTGGCTGCAAAGATGCTGGTGGGGACAACTGTGCATCCACCATGCCAACGTCCATTCCTGCCCGCTGGCCTTCATGGTGACTGCTGGTCTTTTAAATCACTGCTGAGCTTTTTGCTGAATGTCAAGAGTTGACAGAGAGAAAGCAGTCCTGCTGGGTTTCTACCAGAACTCACTTTTCCCTCTCTCTTTGTTCCTATCTTGTCTCCTTTAACCTCAGTTTGGGCTCACATGTGGATTAAAGGGAAGATCTCCAGATAATCCTCATTCAGAGTTATTGACAAAGCCTTCTCTTGCACCCATCTCCTTTATCCTTCTCCCCTCATCCCATCCACTCTGCCAAGGCTTCCTTATTATTTCCCCAGCAAGATTTGAATCAGTATTTTCACCTTTCTTCAGACGCCCTCCACTCCTTCCCCAGCAGACTCAAATGCTTTTCCCTCTCTCATTTCACTTTCTCCCACTGGTTTTTCCAGGGGGCATTTCTGGTAGAACTTCTCTCCCTTTCTAGGTTCTCTGCTGCAAAACTTTGTGTCAGGCTTAGCTGCACCTGCAGTGTCTTCCTGTCCAGTTTGCTCACCAAGCCAGGTCATCTTTTTTATGCAGATAATTCTTGCTTACTCACTTTAAATAAGTCTTTGTCCACAGTTTCCAAAGGTGATGACATTTTTCTCTAAACCCTAGCTTATTCACTTGCAACCAAAGTGTGGTTATGCTGTTGATGAATCAACCAATCAATGAAGAAATTAATGAATTACGGATGTCATTAAGTGAATGTAATATGTGCTTTGAGGGCATATACGCATGGGCTTGCATTCAAGAAGCTTACAGTTATGTTAGAGAGATAATATTAACAACCCATGAATCAATAACATAGTAGAGGACGAGTGTGTATTAATTTCTATAGTCTGCCCACACCAAGGAATTGAAGATTACAAGAAAAGGTAGCTATATAAATGTTACGACAATGTTAAAAGGTCAAGAGTCACGTAATGGGGAAGATAATTAAAGAGAGAACTCAATTTAAGGTAAGTTGTTGAGCTTGAGTACAAAATTTAGATCTAAGCTTCCTGGAAGTTAAGAAAACAGGCAAATATGATCAGTTACATAATTTCCATGTCATATCAATTTGCCAATCCTTTATTTTCTTAGTGTGATACTATATGCCAAGAAGAATCCACTAATTGATTTACTTATTGTGCACATACTATGTGCCAGACACCATGGAGATGAAAGTGACAAAGAAATCTTCTGTCTTCATGGGGTTAAATTGTTTAGTGGGGAGGAAGAATCAACAAATAAGTCAGTGATTACAGTGATGCCAGGTAGTGCTGAGTACTCTGAAGGAAAATCAAGTGGATTAATGGGATACAGAGTGTTGGGAAGGTAGGGGGAAGATGTCTCTGAGTACATGACATCTGAGAAGATACCGAATGATGAGAGGGAGTGAGCCATGCAAAGAGTATTTCAGGAGAGGGACCTGCAAGCTCCAAAACCCAGAGATATGGAAAACTTGGTACGTTTGTGAAACAGCTAGTAAGACTGTAGAGGACTTATACATATTAGAGGATACAATGGGGTTGAGTGGCAGGGGACTGGTAGGAAATAAGGCTAGAGAAGGTAGCCATGTATGGCTTTGTAGAGATTAGGATTTTTTTACCAAGCATGATTAGGGAGCCATTGGAAATTTTAAGCAGGAAGCTATGTCATCTTTATAAATGTCTAATTCTAATTCCCACTGGTGGATGGGTGGAGAATAGACTTCAGGGGACCAGAGTAGAAGCAGGGACACCAACTGGGAGGCTATTGCAGAAGCCTGGCTGAGATATGATGGGGGCTTTGCTCAGGATGAAACTAGTGGAGGTGGTGTTAAGTGTTCAGATTAGAAATAGAACCAGCAAGACTTTCTGATTTGCTGCATGAGGGGAATGAGAGGAAGAGAAGAACTGATATTGCTGTAGATTTTTGGCCTGAGAAAATGGATGGATGAATTATGATTTGTCTTTTCAGATAGTGAAGACTGGGAATAAGTTGATTCAGGGAGCAAATTCAGTTCTGTTTTAGACATGTTTAGTTTGAGTTACTTAAGAGATAACTTAGTTGATGAGTCAAGTAGACAGTTGAATCCTTGAGTATGGAAGTCAGGGAAACGGTAGGGGCAAGAGATACATTTGGGTGTGAGTCACACCTTCAGGTTGTACTATCACTGATTCAATGGAGCACTCAACAATGGAGCATAGTGGACAGGGTTTTCGAAGGGACTTACACAGAAACATTTTTCAAATAGCCACTTTGTGACTATATTAGTTGGGGTTCTCCAGAGAAACAGAACCAATATGAGAGAGAGAGAGAGAGAAAGAGAGAGAGAGAGAGAGAGGAGAGAGAGAGAGAGAGAAAGAATATGAATCTATCTAGAGAGATTTATTATAAGGAATTGGCTTGCAATTCCTTGTGGTTATATATCCTAAGAAGTTCTAAGATCTGCAGTTGGCAAATTGGAGACTCAAGAGAGTTGATGTATAGTTCCAATCAAAGTCTGAAGGCCTGAGAACTAGGAGGGCTGATGGTATATGTTACATTCTGAAAGGCAGCAGTCTTGAGACCCATGAAAAGCTGATGGTTTAGTCTGAGTCTGAAGGCTAGAAAAGATCAATGTTTCACCTCAAACAGTCATACCAGAGGAGTCTTATTCAACATTTTTGTTCTATTCATGTCTTCAATTTATTAGATAAAACCTGCCCACTTTAGGGAGGGCATTCCACTTTACTCAGTCTACAGATTCAAATGTTAATCTACACAAATGACCTTATAGACATACCCAGAATAATGTTTGACTAAATGTCTGGGCACCTCATAGATCAGTCAAGTTGACACATACAATTAACCATTATGGTGACTACAGAACATTATATCAAATTATAATTCTGTGAAGGATGTGAGCAGCTGAAATAGGACATTTTCTGGTGATCTATATCATTATTAGGTTAGAACCTGTAAATGCTAGAGACAGGGCTGGCTTGCACAGTAATGGATGTTTTTTCCTGATCATGAAATAAGTTTAGTTTTGTTCTCATAAACTTTAGATTTTAAGCAGTATTAAATTCTTTGAGCTTGCCATGAGATATTTGGGTAGACCGCATATAAAGATAAATTGTGGTTCTGTGGGTCTAATCCTGGGCCATGAAGAAGGTGTGAAGAAAGGTCTCTGGAAGAATGAATGAGGAAGAGATAACACCAATGGGGCAGGGTGCTGGCCAGGGAAGGATTCATAGAGGGAGGGAGATCTGGGATTTGCTAGGTGGAGGAGAAGGTAGATAAGCAGATTATAGAGAAAGACCTGGAGATATGGGAGGGATTGAAATGTCCAGGAAGGAGAAATTCAGTGTGACTAGTGTGTAGTGTGTGCTTAGTGTAGAGTGGGGGGAATAGTTGAGCCAAGAGGGTGAAGGACCTTGTATTTCTGCCTAAGGAGCTTGGATTCTCTCCTGAAGGCCAGTTGTTTTCTACTTTTAGTGGACACAGGAATCACCTAGGGAGCTCATTTAAAAATGGGGATTCCTAGGTCTCTTCTCCAAGGAATGGATGTAGCAGGCCTAGGTCTCAGCAAGTGACAGATTAATGAGCTCCCCAGCTGATTCTAATGTGGCTGATCCACAGCACCCCCCAATCCCCCATTGCTTTGGGCTATAAAAGGCTTTTAAGAAAAAGAAGTGAAATGACCCGATTTACTTTTTATGAAGATAATTCTGCCAACCTTGTGGAAGATGGACTGACTTTTCTGGCAGGACAAATATATAGGAGGTTGTTATAGGCATGAGAGATGACAAGGACTAAGGTTAAAGTGTTAGTGAGAATGAAGAAAAGGGCTGAATCTAAGAGACCTGTGTGAGTTAGAGCACACAGGTGACCTGGGTGAGTAAAGAACCCAGTCTGGTTCTTACATATCTAGCTTGGAAAATGAGTGGTCAATAATGCCCACTTAGTAATTATTTGTTCAGTGAATGAATGAACAAAAGAACAAACAAATCCTGAACAAAAACTAGGTGGGACGAGGGTCAGAAATGTGTATTTGAAGTCAATGGAAGACATTGCTCTATTACATGTGAAAAAAATTCATGCAGAGTTGGAAGTATGAATTGGGCATTCTCAGCATAGTGATACGGAATTCTTAAGCAATAGCAGAGTCTCAGAGTTTTACCCTCATCAAGAAGGTGTAAGCCAAGGATGTGAACCATTTGAGGTATCTGAGGGTCAGATAGGGGAGGGAAAGTGGCCAAGCAGAAGTTAGAGGATTGAGAGGACGTATGTTTCTAAAAGTTTTAAAAATAAAGGCAAGAAAGAATTTCATGAAATATGCATGCATGTGTGAGTGTTAGTGTGAGAATGTGTGTGTGTGTTGGAGGGATATATTGGAATATGCTGTCAATCTGAATGCTGAAATGTGTTCTACCTAAACTCTTCTTTCTAAGATAGTTTGCCAGTCAAGTTAGCTCTTTTTCAGAGTCATTCCTGAATCATGGTAGAAAAACCAGGTCAGCGCATAAGGGAGGATACTTGTCTTTCTATTTGCTATAGCTGGAGGACAGTACTTATTTCAAATAAAGGCTGTTTCAGCATATTTAGACACTAGGTGGGCGAGGACATATTAACTCTTGCCGTTCCACAGCATTTGTTTCTTTATAGTACTTAGCTTAGGATCAGCCCTGTCCAGAACTCTTGTCTGTTGATCTTTTACAGATTTTGAACATATATTAAAACATTCCCACCATCAGATATGAGGGTGCTTATATCATGCTATTGCATTTTGAAAATAATTATTTGAAATCTCTGGTAATGTGTTTGACAAAAGTAGGAAATTTATTTTACTTTTGATTTCTACTCCAGGCAACCACTTTTGTAAACATTTGTTATCAGATGTTTGGAAAGTTTTTCTATAATTTCTGCTCAGGATTGTAGCTCATTTGTATTTTGAGGTCTTTGGATTGATATTTGCATATTACTTATGCATTAAAGGCATAAGTAATGCCTTTTAATACTTGGAATCGTTTTTTGAACAATAGGGTGCTGTGACACAGTGGTGGAAGGGAGAGTTTACAGTCTTTAGATGCTTAGACTCAGGTTCTGCCTCTCCATCAAATTCTGGCACTCTGAGTCTTACCAGTCAGGGTTCAGGGTCTCTCGTTCTCATTCTTTTATCTTCATTTCTGGAAGGTTCTCTGCCAGGCCCAAGGAAGCTTTTTTTTGTTTGTTTGTTTTTTGGTAGAGATAGAGTCTCACTTTATCACTCTCAGTAGAGTGTTGTGGCATCACAGCTCACAGCAACCTCCAACTCCTGGGCTTAGGCAATTCTCTTGCCTCAGCCTCCTGAGTACTACAGGCACCTGCCACAATGCCTGGCTATTTTTTTCTTGCAGTTTGGGGCCGGATTTGAACCTGTCACCCTTGGTATATGGGGCCGGCGCCCTACCCACTGAATCACAGGTGCCACTCCAGGAATTACTGTTTTCTTTCAGGGTGGCAACCAACTTTAACAATTTAAGATGCTTAGTTGAACTGATTGGTATTTTTTTTTATTGCAATCTTCAATCCAAAATAGAAGTATACATATGTGGCTTTCTGTTCCTACTGCAATTAAATCTAAAACATATTGAAGCAACTTCACCTGGTTGTTTATATTCAAGTATAAACAGTATAGTTTACATAGTTTTTCAGCATAGATTTTTTTGCCCCAGCTTCTTGAAGACTTAGTTCTTTTCCTATCTGTGCTATGTTGTTTCCATTTTAAACTCTTCTAATCGTATCCAATTTCATTCCCAACATTATCACTTTTCGTTTGTTTGCTGCACTTCAATCTTTGTTGTAAAATGTTAAATATGTTTATTGCTGAGGGCAAAGAGGCAATACAACAACGTGCCTGCTGAGTTGGACCCAGTCAAGATGGGCAGTGACCAATAAGCAGGAGTCTTTGAAAGAATTGATGTGATTGGTTACTGATCATGATGCTTCCAGTACTAAGTTAAATAGAATTGGTGACAGTGGACATCCTTGCCTCATGCTAGTTCTTAGGGGGAATAATTTCAGCTTTTCCCTGTGGATTTGTCATATATGGCTCTTATTTTGAGGTATGTTCCTTCTATACCTAGTTTGTTGAGGGTTTTTATGATGAAGTGATGTTGGATTGTATTGAAAGCTTCTGCATCTATTGCGATAATCAAATGTTTTTTATTTTTATTTGTTTAATTTTGTTGTTTTTGTTGCTCCAGGCTTAGGGTGACATGGCATTAGCCTAGCTCGCAGCAACCTCAAACTCTTGGGCTCAAGTGATTCTCCTGCCTTAGCCTCCCAAGTAGCTGATAATATAGGCACCCGCCAAAATGCTCAGCTAAGTTTTGTATTTTTTTTTTTTTTAGTAGAGACAGAGTCTTGTTCTTACTCAGGCTGGTCTCAAACTCCTGCTCAAGCAGTCCTCCTGCCTCAGTGTCCCAGAGTGCTAGAATTACAGACATGAGTTACAACATCTGGCCATGATTTTTATTTTTAATTTTAATTATGTGGTGAATCACATTTATTGACTTGGATATGTCAAACCATCCTTGCCTCCCTGGGATGAAACCCACTTGATTATGGTGAATATCTTTTTGATGTGTTGTTGGATTTGGCTTATTAGTATTTAGTGAGGATTTTTTTTTTTTTTTTTGTAGAGACAGAGTCTCACTTTATGGCCCTCGGTAGAGTGCCATGGCATCACACAGCTCACAGCAACCTCCAACTCCTGGGCTTAAGCAATTCTTTTGCCTCAACCTCCCAAGCAGCTGGGACTACGGGCGCCTGCTACAACGCCCGGCTATTTTTTTGTTGCAGTTTGGCTGGGGCCGGGTTTGAACCCGCCACCCTCGGTATATGGGGCCGGCGCCTTACCGACTGAGCCACAGGTGCCGCCCTAGTGAGGACTTTTTTACATTCATATTTATATTGCATTATATTTAACAATATCAGAGATATTGGTCTGTAGTTTTCTATTTTTGTTGCATCCTTTCCTAGCTTTGGTATCATCCTTTCCTGTCTTCATAGCATGAATCAGGGAGGATCCCCTCCCTCTCTGTCTTCCGGAAAAATTTCAGTAGGATTAGTACCAGTTCTTTGCATGTCTGGTAGAATTTGGCTGTGAATCTGTCTGGTCCTGGGCTTTTTTTTCCTTGGGAGAGTTTTTAAAAAATTGCTGATTCAACCTCACAACTCATTATTGATCTGTTTGGGATTTATCTTTCTTCTTGATGCAAGCTTGGGAGTTTATATGTTTCCAGGAATTTATCCATTTACTCTAGTTTTTCTAGTTTGTGAGCATAGAGATGTTTATAGTAGTCTTGATGATATATATATATATATATATTTTTTTTTTTTTTTTTTCTGAGACAAGAGTCTCACTATGTCCCCCTGGGTAGAGTGTCATGGCGTCACAGCTCACAGCAACCTCAAACTCTTGGGCTTAAGCAATTCCCTTGCCTCAGCCTCCCAAGTAGCTGGGACTACATGTGCCTGCCACAACGCCTAGCTATTTTCTTGTTGCAGTCGTCATTGTTGTTTAGCTGGCCTGGGCCTGGCTCCAACCCTCCAGCCTCAGTGCATGTGGCTGGAGCCATAACCACTGTGCTACGGGCGCCAAGTTGGTCTTTTGTATTTTTATGGTATCAGTTGTAATGTCTTCTTTTCATTTCTGATTGAGTTTATTTGAATTGTTTCTCTTTTTGATTAATCTAGCTATTGGTCTATCCATTCTGTTTATCTTTTCAAAGCACCAATATTTTGTTTCCTTGATCTTCTGTATTGTTTTTTGGTCCCAATTTTATTTAGTTCTGCTTATCTTTGTTATTTTTTTTCTGCTAAATTTAGGTTTGGTTTTCTCTGGTTTTTGTAGTTCCTCAAGGTGTGACATTAGGTTGTTAATTTGTGATCTTTCAATCTTTGGATGCAGGCATTTAACTGTACACTTCCATCTTGGCATCACTTTTGCTGTGTTCCAGAGGTTTTGATAAATTGTGTCACTAGTTTTGTTTATTTAAAAAAAAAAATATTTTTTGGCGGCACCTGTGGCTCAGTGAGTAGGGCACCGGCCCCATATGCTGAGGGTGGTGGGTTCAAACCCAGCCCCGGCCAAAACTGCAACAAAAAAATTAGCCGGGCGTTGTGGTGGGCGCCTGTAGTCCCAACTGCTCAGGTGGCTGAGGCAAGAGAATCACGTAAGCCCAAGAGTTAGAGGTTGCTGTGAGCCATGTGACGCCATGACACTCTACCCGAGGGCAGTACAGTGAGACTCTGTGTCTACAAAAATTTCTGTCTTGATTTCATTATTGCCCCAAAGATCTTTCAGGAGCAGGTTGCTTAATTTCTATGTATTGGAATAGTTTTGAGAGGTCCTTTAGGAATTGATTTTTAGTTTTATTCCACTTTGGTCTGAGAAGATACTTAATAGGATTTTGATTTTTAAAAAATTTATTGAGACTTATTTTGTGGCCTGACATATGGCCAATCTTAGAAAATGTTTCATGCGCTGATGAGAAAGATGTATATTCTGCAGTTTTGGGGTAGAATGTTCTATAAATGTCTGTTAGGTCTATTTGTTTGAGTCCAGTTTAAATCCAGTGTTTCTTTGCTGATTGTCTGCCTTGACAATCTGTCTAATGCTGTCAGGGGGATGTTGAAGTACCCCACTAGTTTGTATTGTTGTCTTTTTTCTTAGGTTTAATGGTATTTGTTCTGGGTGCTCTGGTATTGGGTACCTAGGTATTGAAAATTGCTATATCTTATTGTTGAATTAATCCCTTTATCATTATATAATGACCTTCTTTGTCTTTTTTTAATTGTTTTTGATTTAAACTCTTTTTTAGCTAACATAAGTATAGTTATTTGTGCTTGCTTTTAAGTTTCCATTTACATGGGATATCCTTTTCCACTCTTGTATCCTGAGTCTACAAAAGTCTTTATAAAAAGAACAAAAGGCCTGGTGCGGTGGCTCATACCTGTAATCCTAGCACTCTGGGATGCCAAGGTAGGTGGATTGCCTGAGCTCATCAGTCTGAGCAAGAGTGAGAGCCCATCTCTAAAAAATAGCTGGGCATTGTGGTGGGCCCCTGTAGTTCCAGCTACTCAGGAGGCGGACGCAAGAGAATTGCTTGAGTCCATGAATTTGAGGTTACTGTGAGCTATGATGCCATGGTACTCTACTGAGGGTGACAAAGTGAGACTCTGTCTCAAAAAACAAAACAAAACACCCAAACAAACAGAAAAAAAAAAAACAATCAAAAGAAAAAGAGAAAAAAAAGTCTTTATTGGTTAGGCAAGTCTCTTGAAGGCAACATATAATTGGGTTCTTTTTTTTTTTTTTTTTTTGAGACAGTGTCTCAAGCTGTCACCTTGGCATCACAGCTTATAGAGTGCCATGACATCACAGTTTACAGCAACCTCCAACTCTTGAGCGTAAGCAATTCTCTTGCCTCAGCCTCCCAAGTAGCTGGGACTACAGGCACCTGCTACACTCCCGGCTATTTTTTGGCTGCAGTTGTCATTGTTGCTCAGCAGACCTGGGCAAGGATCAAACCCACCACCCTAGGTGTATGTGGCTGGTGCCCTTGCTGACTGAGCTATGGGTGCCACCCAAGGTTCTGTGTTTTTTAATTCATTCTGCCAATCTGTGCCTTTCAAATGGGGCATTTAGTCCATTCATGTTCAAAGTTAATTTTGATAGGTAAGATTCTTTTCTTGTTATGTTAATTGTTATGTAATTGCTTTGCACTGTCAATTGTGGAATTGTTTTATAAAACCTGTGAATTTTATAGTTTTATTTTTTTTTGTTTGTTTTATGTGTTTTTATATGGCAAGAACGAGCCTTTTGTGTCCATGTTTAGAACTCCCTTGAGCATTTCCTGTAGGTCTAGTCTAGTGATGATTGGTTTGCCTAGTGTTTGCCTCTCTGGGAAAGACTTTATTTCCCCTTTATATATGAAGCTTAGTTTAGCGAATACAAAATTTATGGCTGCTATTTCTTTTCTTTGGAAATATTGAAAATAGGACTCCCCCCAAAAGAAAATAGGAACCCAGTATCTCCTGGACTGTAAGGTTTCTGCTGAGAAGTCTGTTTTTGGTCTTTTATCAGCATCTTGAAGCTGTACTGTTAGGACCTTTGAGTTTAAAAATTATGGTAGTGGCTCCAATCCCTTAGGATTGTCTTTGCAGAATAAGGTCTCCTCCTTGCCTCCTACTTCTGCTAATGAGTCCTTGAGCAGATCTTCCTCTTACATATACCATTTTCTCTCATGGACAGTAAAGCCTTCTGTATCCGCCATCCTCTTTCTCCTTCCTGTTCTTATGATTTAGAACTACCCTTCAGAAACACACAGAAGCCCACATTTGGCTTTACAGATCTTACCTTCCAGCCAGGATGAAAGTTTTGCCTTGGCACCCACAGTGTCAGCCAGGTAGACACTGATTTTCTAATGAATAACTCATAAACGCCGAAAGCACTATTTTCCCTGAAGAAGACCTCATAGTGGCTCTTACAATTTCTCTTTCAAACCTCAGGCAAGCCTGTTTTCTATTTTCCTTTAAGAACTCAAGTCTCAGAAACTCTTCTATAGTATTCAATATGAGCTTCAAAGGCTCACAAAGAGAAAAAGATTCCCTAGGCCTGTTTCTCTTTTTTCCTTTGGAACCTTTGATACATTTTCAATGTAACAAAATAGATTTTTAAATGGATCTAGAGAGATTCCATGTGGTTCTTTTGAACCTCTAAGCACTTAAAAAATAACTTGTACATAGGAAGCATTTAACAAATGGTTTCCACTTTATTGATTGAAATTACAAGCAGCAGGTGGCATACTTCGATTTACATGTAAATTTATTTCTGAAAATTGATTGTTTTAGGGGTGGGGAAGGAGATGTGCTACTGGATATGGAGGAGGGGAAGAAAATTTGCTCTGAGGAGATTCCTACTGTGGATCCTTTTAATAGAGTGATAAATTCATCTTCTTTTTTGGTGCTGCTTTTGATGATAGGTCATTTGCATGAAAAATATCTTCAGCTTAAATCTATATTTTAAATATTGTCTTTAAACATGATAGCTATTTGTCAGTGGAAGATTTTTGCAGTCCAAACAAAGGATTAGTATTTAAAAAGATATGGCAATGAGACTTGCAGGAAGGTGTCACTTGAGCATCCTTGTAATACAGGACAGGTGGCGCCCTAGCCAGCTCAGCCCAGCTGAGCTGGAGGACCCGCCACCTCTGCCTGGGCAGTATTGGTGCGGCCGGCAATCGGCAGAGGAACCAGTAGGCTGGAGGGTAGGCAAGGGAGGGGCTCCCACCTCCACCCCCACCGGAGGCTCTAATAGCCAGAGGGGCCGGACAACTGCTAGAGTGACACGGGCACCTTGGTCTCTCCTTCCCCTTGCACTTATGACTGAACAGGGAACCCCCTTTCCTATGCCCAGGTCAATTTCAAGTAAGTTTCCTAGGCCTCAATTGCATGAATGGACTGTGTCTATTCTTTAATGCATTTATTCACCTTGCCCCAGCGAAAGGGACAGTATCCATTCATTTCCTGGCCTCATATACAAGGAACCTGTGCACCTATATCTACCCCTAGACAAAGAGCCCAGGGACAGACGGAGAGACAGAGAGAAGGAGAAAGAACATTCCCCCCACTTGGGTTTTTTGTCTCTACCAGGAGCTTTGGTGTTTTTGTATTCTTTTTTTTTTTTCTGTAAATAAATCCTGTCTTAACACTGATCTGTCATCTGTGGATCATTCTTCGAATCACTGTGACCAAGAACCCACTGAAGATGAAATTCTGGTATCACCTGCAGCCTGCCTGGTCCCTGGAGGGGAGAAGCATGAAACTTAAGGGGAATTTCTTCAGGAGGTGTGCTAATAGCCAAGCTATCAATTCCTGCAACTAGTTGGAAGTCAGGGCGACTCCTCTTCATTTTGTCTCACCTACGACTCCTTTGCTGTGCTATGAATTCGGCAGACACCTAATAAGTGTGTAGTGAGGGCAGATTTCTCCCTTCTGCTGTTATTTTTGAACAACCTAAAGGCTATTTGAAGAGGTACAGATAAATCCATGGAGTAGTCTTCTTTTGTTTCCTCAGCCTGTAGCAGAGAAGGGGACTGTGCCTATAGTGTGTATATGGAGTCATTAAATTATGCTTTCTCTAACATTTTGTAAGATGTACTCTGGGAGAATCAAAGGTCAGTTACAAAATCAATTCAAGCCCCAATAAGAAGAATCTGAGAGCTCATGGTTCCATGTCATGAGGTTGGATTTAGGAAGAGAAAAGCATTATTCTAAGAGTTCCTTCATGACACAGTTCATTACATGATTTAGATTATCTAAGATAAAACAATGGCAGCTGCATGTGACAAAAATCTCACCTAATACCAGTGCTCATTTTATCCACTGGCAGCACAATTCAGGGGGTCCTCAGTGCTTACTTGATTTTGTTTTTATTTATCCATGGTAGTTTGTATTAGATGAAATGTTTCTAAAAATCAGAATTCGGATCTGTTGTGGATAAAATTGTGTCCTTCCCAAGTTCATATGTTGAAGTCCCAATGCCGGTATGTATCTCAGAATGTGACTGGATTTGGAGATTGGGCTTTTATAGAGGTAATTAAGATAGGAGGTCATGGGTGGCGCCTGTGGCTCAGTCAGTAAGGCGCCGGCCCCATATACCGTGGGTGGCAAGTTCAAACCCAGCCCCGGCCTAACTGCAACCAAAAAATAGCTGGGAGTTGAGGTGGGCGCCTGTAGTCCCAGCTACTCGGGAGGCTGAGGCAAGAGAATCACTTAAGCCCAGGAGTTGGAGGTTGCTGTGAGCTGCTGAGGCCACGGCACTCTACCGAGGGCCATAAAGTGAGACTCTGTCTCTACAAAAAAAAGAAAAAAAGAGAGAGGAAGATAGGAGGTCATAGGTGTGGGCCCTAATCCAAATATGACTGGTATTCTTGCAAGAGATTATTAGGATATGGACGTGAACAGGGAAGATCACATGAATGTAGAGGGAGAAGACAACATCTAAAAGCCAAGTAGGGAGGCCTCAGAATGGCACCAACCCTACTGACACCTTGATCTTGAACAGTGAGAAAATGAATTTCTATTGTTTAAACCACCCAGCATCAAGTCTCAAGGCCATATATAAAATGAACATATTTAATGGAGCAGGCAGAAATAAAACAGATGGACAGTACTTTCATTTTACTTTAATTTTTTATCCTTTCAGTGGTAGGTATGGCATTTACAGCCCAGGATTTGAATCAGGTAGGATCAGTTAGCATCTTAGATTTGTTGTGTTTTCTTTTACTTCTGATGACCTTTCAACTCCCTCAGAAGTAAGTCTTTGGTAGGAGGCAAGGGGTTGGAAGGAACTGAAGCACTTTGATGCCATTAGGGCTTATTAGAGATTATGCTGAGAATTGACTTTGGAGAGAGATTTGGAAATGACTTGTATCTACCATTATCTAGTTTAAACAGTGATTTTAAATACTATAGTCTATAGCAATGTTTAAGTAAAAATAAGCTTGTAATAATAGAGCAGGCAGCATTTATCTGTTTTCATTCCTATCCACTGTGGGGTGGGACTTCCTGTCCTGCTCGGAACCTCCCTACTCCTCCCACTCTGATTCAAGTGATTCCCAGGGAGAGATTCTCCTGTATCCTCAAGAACACAGGCTTCTCATGATCTGTGTCACTGTCATCTAATTATAACAATTAACAATTATAATTGTTAATTATAACAATTAAAAAAACTATTCAATATATGTCACAGAGTTTAAGTTAGTCTGAATGTTTTTGTTTATCTGTATATAGGATCACAATAAGAGAAAATTTGAAAAATAGATTTTAAAAAATCACCATGATCCTACCATTCTAAGGGAATTGTTGGCATTTGATTGATTTTCCTTTCAACCCTTTTATCTCATGCATAGGAGCTTTTATCCAAAAGTTGCAATTTTAATGTATATGCAAGTTGCTGTACTCCTTTCTTAAAGAGAGGACTTAACATTGTGTCATGAGCCTTTGTCCGTGGTACAACAGAATTTTCTTAAACATCATTTTTAGTGATGTATAATATAGCACTGAGTCAACAGAGTTTACTCACCAGTTTCTCAATTCTTGGACATTTAAGTCATTTCTAGTTATTTTTGTAAACAAACATGGATATTTTTCGATATAGGATTTTTTTTCTTTCCTATTTTTCATTTCTTCCTTAGAACACATTCCCACTGGCTGAAATACTATTAAGGGGCATGCTCAATTTTGTATAGAAGCTTAAAATGTGTTCTGCTGTTGGCAGTAGAATCTCTTAACTAGAATCTGTATCTAGGGTCACCCTTCTTATTTTGACCTATGCCAAGATCCCTGATAGTTTAGAAGCACTACTGTTATCTTTGGAGGAATCATGTATCTAGTTCATAGCTAGTGCATTTTGCCTAATAAATTTGTGGGTTTGGTGTGAAAAAATTCAAAGATAAAGATAGGACCAGAAAAAGCATGTCTAAGACGCACATATGGAGTTAGTGGGGGTGTCTGAGGACATTTACATCTCAGCGAAGGGGAGTGTGAGAGCAGGAGAGTGGGTGCAAGGAATCAGCTCTACGGTGCTGACCAGGAGGAAACCTGGGCAAGGGGGACTCAGTAACTGAGTCATAAGGCTGTGTGTCTTGCTTGAGTAACAAGATCAGATTTTTTAAAGAATTTAGGGGGTGTCTCTCTGTAACCCATTATATTTACTACTCTGTTCTTAATAACTTCCGATTATTTTTTTTATTGAGGGTACAACAAATTAGGTTACAGTGTTTGCATTTGTTAGGTAAAGTCCCTGTCTTCTGATTATTATTATTTTTGTCTTTTCTAGTATCTTGATACCAGAATGGTGTCAGCACATTGTGTAACTTGCTGTATTTGCTTTGTTATTCCAGCTACAAGGAGGCTATTTTGCAAGGACATAGACCTCCTGCAATACTTTGTGGGCTGACTTCACTCCCAATGCCATCTTGCTTTCTTATTTTTATTTGTTTTTTGCCTCATCATTCTTCTTTTGGATTTCTCTCATAACCTGTGTGCATATTGCTAATTAGCCTTAAATTTGCTTTTAGAATATGGCATGGATTGAATGAAGGAAAAATAGGTTTGCTTTATGGGTTTAGGAACTGGTTTGTTCATATAATATGAATTTGTCACGGAAAGGCTGCTCTTCTTGGGTCTATTATCACTAGACTAGACTGATTCACAACTAGACGGTGGATCCCGATAATTCAACCTCAGAGCTGTTCTTGAGGTCCTGTCATTAAAAAATGATGTCCATCTTGCTGTACCCCCAATCTCTACAAACTCAAGGTTTGATTTTTTTTTTTTAATTTTCCATGCATAGAAACTTTAATTTGATCAAAGGAGAAAAATGAGTTTAGCTTTTAACGTGGGTTATTCTGCTAACTAAATGTTATAATTTAATAATTTGGAATTTTGGAACTGACACTTTTAACAGTTTGTAACTCTTACAACATCGAGCTTCCTAGTATCTTTAAAAAAAAAAGAACATAATTCTTCTTCCCTGAGGATGCTCTTAAAACCCTCACAGAACTGAGACCAAGTATTTGCACAAAGCAGAAACCCAGCATTTGTGTGCTGAATTGAATGCTCTTACCTTCAAACAGGCTTGAGAAAGAAAAATTCTTGGTGTCCTATCCTAAGAAACAGAAAGTAATTCTGCTAATAACATGGATGTAGAGTTAATAATCCTTTGCCAGAGACTATACTCATGAGTGGCAAGGAAACACTGGTGTTGTGCCAGGTTCTGATTTAATTCCATTTGCAGTCAGAGGGGCCTTTGTTCATGTTAAGGTTGAAAAGAATTTGTATGAAGAGTGTCATGAAGATTGTGCTTACTTTTAATTCGGAAACTGTCATTTTTATTCAGCTGTTTGAAATTAAATTTTGAACCTTTGTAATAGTGAGAAACATTAAACAATGTTTCATAGAAGGTGAGAATAAGAGCCAAAGCTATGGCAGGCTAAGATTCTCTGATTTGTAGCAAAAATATGATTCCTTTGGAAATCTCTTCTAACACTCCAGTATGTTTTCTTAATTCCCTCCAGTGAATCAAATAATTTTGAGAGTATAGATAGACTGAGCCATTTAAGCATTTAAAAATAGTAGCTATACTTTGGGTATCCAGCTCAGCATTACTGTGATACTGCTTGAGAATGAAAGCTAGAAAAGGATTTTTTTAAAAGGCAAATTCTATCCAGTTGCATTAGATCCTAAGACTGGGGAGCTAAATAACCCGTTTTCAGAGCTCTTCAGAGTGATTACAGGACATTTGTTGCAGAGTAGCCTTGACCAGTAATCATTGTTTTTCTCATTTGCTTTGTGCTCTGCACTTTCCTGTCATTATAATTGATGCTTTCTCACCTATGTCTATTGTTAATAGAACAGCTTCTTTCTTTTGTGAAGGGGAAAAGTGGATTCCTGATTATGCACAAATATTCACTTACATGCTGTCTGCTGCTGACAAAATGACCCAGCAAAGCTAGACATCCAAGGTATAAGATCTATGCTGCCCACGTCAATGTACAGATATACAACTGTCATCCATTGTCACACAGGAAATAAACTCTCTAATGAAATAATGTCATACCTACCTGTAACACCTAATGGATCAATTGCTATGATTAGAATAAAAATAATTCTGAGTGAGACTAGTTGATTAAATTCATATGTGAAATCCATTCTCTGTTGTTCATGGACAATCCAGTAGAGGAAAGAATTAAAGTCAAAGGGTACAAAGTATCATAGAAGGTCATAGATATGGTTAGTTTTATGAAAACAAGGATTTAGTGGTAGAATCATCTCAATACTTTGTAAAAAGAAAAAAAATTGACTAAGGAAATGTTTTTCATCGCAGGAATTTTTTTGGTCATCTTGTGGCAAAAGAATGGTCTTTCTTGAAGGTAAGAGTTATATGTTTTTCTTTTTCAAGAAAATATTCCAAACTCCCTGACCTTTTCTCTATACTAAAACAATTTTAAAAATCTATTAAAAATAAGTTTATTTTGAGAATCAGTTAGAAAGCAGTGACTTTAAGATACCATATCTGAAGGTTGGTAGATGTAGGTTGACCAGGAAGAAGTTGAACATTTCTGGAAGTCTTTCCTATTCCCATCTTTTCCTCATCTAGGGATCAAGCAAGTGTTGCTGTTGTCAATTTAGGAGCTTCATTGATGTCAATGTATAGTAGGTTGAATAGTGACCCCCCTCCAAAAGATTAGTCTACCCAGAACCTGTGAATATGCTCTTATTTGGAAAATAGGCCTTTGCAGATTTCATTAAGAGATCTGGTTTTACCAAATAGTTCCTAAATCAAATAACATGTGGCCACATACGAGACAGAAGAGAAGATAGAAAACATACTCAGAAGGAGGCCATGTGAAGGACAAAGTCAGAGACTGGAGTTAAGTTACAAGCTAAGAGATGCCAAACGTTGCAATAAACACCACTATCTGGGGGGAGGCATTTAACAGATTTCTCCTGTAGGGCCTTCACAAAAATCTGAGCCTGCAAACACCTTGATTTCATGAACTCTGGCCTCCAGAACTATAAGAGAATAAATTTCTGCTGTTCTAAACCATCAAAAAGAAAAAAAAAAAGCTTATTCTGTTTTTTTCAAGGTAAAAATGGTATTTTGTTAGTGAGAGAGAAAGTATCATATTTGCTTTTCAAAAGAACTCTTGCTATGAAAAGAACATCTTGAAAATGGATGTTTGATAATATCTCTATTATTATATGATTTTGTTGTTGAAAATGATGTTTTACCCATAAAAGTCTTGATAGTTCTACACTTTAGAAAACAGAATTTTCTTTCTTTTTTTTTTTTTTTTTATTGTTGGGGATTCATTGAGGGTACAATAAGCCAGGTTACACTGACTGCAATTGTTAGGTAAGAAAACGGAATTTTCTATCTGGTGTAGAGATTTCCAGAAAAGAAAGTCAAGCCGGGCGCGGTGGCTCACGCCTGTAATCCCAGCACTGTGGGAGGCTGAGGAGGGAGAATCGCTTGAGCTCAGAAGTTCGAGACTCGCCTGAGCGACAGTGAGACCCCGACTCGTGAAAAAAATGGAAAAACCCAGCCGGGCGCCGCAGCGAGCGCCTGTAATCCCAGCGGCTTGAGGCTGAGGCAGCGGGGTGCCCGCAGCCCGAGTCTGAGGTTGTGGTGAGCTACCACGCCCACTGCACTCTGCTCAGGGGCATAGGGTGGGACCCTGTCTCAACAACAAAAAAAAAAAAGTAAAGAAAAGAAAGTCAATAGGTTTGATTAGTTTATGAAAAGTGCCTTGACATGAGAAAGTAGGAATTTGTGAACCTGATATCAACAGAAATCTTTGCATAGTTGGTGGTTGGGATTAAAAAATCATAGTGTTGAAAATCTGGCCAATGACGTATCTTTTATTCCATTTGGACCTATTTGTTATGATGAATTAAGTTGTTAGTTGTGCAGTTATTAAAACCAACTATTGGAATAAATGTGAACTTTTGCATAATAGAATTGAATGTAGTTTTTTAAAATAATGAATAATAAAAAAATTAAAATATTAAGGGGCAGAGCAAGATAGTGGACTAGAGACATCACCTTGCCAGCTACTCATGGTGAGACATGAGGGGAAAGTCGACTTCAGCCACTGCTGGCTGGGGAATCTGCACAGAAACATCATTCTAGGGGCACAGAGAAGCAGCAGAAGACTTAAGAGCCCACAAGGAGGTCTGGAGCTAAAGAATACTGACGCAGAAGGCAGATGCTTGGTATGGGCGGAGGCTGGCCAAGTGGCTAGGCATTTCATGGAGGTCTGAGGATGGGAAAGGGCTGTCCCATAGTATTTTGATTTTGACTGGGCTGCTCCCTGGAACAGCTAATAGACTGGAACAGAATCCTGTGGCTAGAGTTGAATGCCAGGTGAGGTGGTTCTCCCATTGGCTTGGTGGCTGATGGGGTGTCACCACTGTGGGAAGACTGAGCCTGCAGGAGGAACAGTCTTCGGGGTCCTAGTGTTTAGCCATCTCTGGTGTGCCTACTGAGCTCCAGTGGCCACTGCACCCCCTAGGAGGGCTGCTTTGTTGTTAGGGGACACTGTCAGATGGGCCTCTGGGAAGTCAGACAAGAGCTTTGAGACCCTAGTCCCATGGGGACTGAATACTGATGAAGCAAACAGGCCTGGATTGAGGGCAAAGAAGTCAGGAAGACAAGATTTGGTCTCCTTTCCAACTAAGGAGTAGCTTCCAACCCCATCATATATAGTAAAGCCAGTGTGTGTTCTCCATCTTCTAACACCACAGCACCACTTGGTGTCCTGACACTATATTGCTATATATGTGTATACACACACACACACACAAACACACACACATATTGTTTTGTGTTTTTTGCTTCTTTTTTCAAATTTTAACCAAGTTTTTTTCTTTTATTAATCTTTTGTTGTTGTTTTCTTTTTGTTTATTTTTTTGTTTGGTTGTATTATTATTTTTTTCATTTTTACTTTTATTTAATAGCAAGGGCTCCTCCATTTTTGTTAGTTTTTCAGCCCTTCTATCTTTCTTTCTCTTTTATTTATCTCCTTTCTCTCTCTTTTGGTAGAGATTTTTCTCATCTTTCCCACATACATTTCTCATACAATAGTTAAGATATCTCCCTTTTTTCTTCTTGATCTATTTTTTTTTTTCTTCAGACAGAGTCTCATTTGGTCACCCTTGGTAGAGTTCCATGATGTCTTAGCTCAAACTCTCAAACAGTAATCTCAAACGCTTGGGCTCTTGCCTGAAGCAATTCTCTTGCCTCAGCCTCCTGAGTAGTTGGGACTATAGGTGCCTATCACAACGCCTGGCTATTTTTTAGAGATGGGGTCTCACTCTGGCTCAGACTGGTCTTGAACTTACGAGCTCAGGCCATCCACCTGCTTCAGCCTCCCGAGTGCTGGGATTATAGTTGTAAGCCTATCCAATCTTATACAATTATATTTTTACTTTTCTATCTATTTTTATTGTTTTTTTCATTTTTTTCTCTATTCTCTGAGGGCTAGCGGTTACAGCATTGGTCTGGCTCAAAGAGGCCATGAGCTCACAGTCTTGGGTGTCTTTCTAGCTTTGGCCTTGGGAAAGAAAGTATCGGTAGGTCTCCACTGTGACATAATCCAATTTTCTTTTTTCTATCTTGGGCAGAGGTGAGATTTGCTTTTGCCCAAGCAGGTCGGGAGCTCTTGACTTTGAGGGACCCACAAAGTTCTAGAGCTGTGGGTGTGGTTAAAGCACCCTGGTGAACACCTTCATTTCTCCTGTCATCCTCTTTCTTTCTTACTGTCCTTTTTATCTCCTTTTATTCAATTCTTTCCTTCCACCCCCATTTTGTTTATTTTTCCCTTTTTATCTTTTTCTTTTCTTTCTCCCTTCTTGCTTTCTAACCTTATCTTCCTTTTGGTCTTATACCAAAAGGCTACTTCAACACTGAAGCTCTGAGACAAGGTAATTTAAAGCAAAGGAGGCAGTGAGAAGGGAAAAGTAGGGGGAAGAAATGAACAAAAAGAAAACACACATGAAGAGGAGCCAACAGAAAAATTCTGGCAACACGAAAAACCACAATAGAGATGGCACCCATAGCTCCGTGGGTAAGGTGCCAGCCATATACACTGAGGCTGGAGGGTTCAAACCCAGCCTGAGCCAGCTAAAACAACTATGACAACTGCAACAAAAACAATAGCCAGGCATTGTGGCAGGTGCCTGTAGTCCCAGCTACTTGGGAGGCTAAGGCAAGAGAATTGCTTAAGCCCAAGCATTTGAGGTTGCTGTGAGCTATGATGCCATGGCACTTTACCCAGGGTGACATCTTGAGACTCTGTCTCAAAACAAACAAACAAACAAACAAAAATGGGAATAGAGCACTCCCCCCAAGGATCATGTGGTAGCTACTGCAGAGGGTTTCACCTATAAAGAATTAATGGGAATGATAGCAAGGGAATTTAAAATCTGGACAGCAACAAAAATAAAGGGAATTGTGTGGCGCCTGTGGATCAAAGGGGTAGGGCACTGGCCCCATATACCAGAGGTGGTGGGTTCAAACCTAGCCCCAGCCAAAAAAGGCAAAAAAAAAAAAAAAAAAAGGAATTAATGAGAAAGTGGAAAAACAGAACTGAAAATGGATGAAAGGTATGAAGAATATATAAAGGAGTTAACTTTAAGTATGCAGTAGAAAGTATCAAAAACAGATTAGACCATGGAGAAGAAAGAATCTCAGAGCTGGAGGATAAAGCTCTTGAGCTAACCCAGGCAATTAAAGAGGCAGAAAAGAAGAGAGAGAAAGCAGGAGATTTGCTCAGAAGATTATGGGACTTCACAAAGCATTCAAATGTATGAATCATAGGTATTCCTAAAGAAGAAGAAGAATGTCCCAAAGGAATGGAAGCCCTACTGGAAGATACCATAAATGAAAATTTCCCAAGTTTCACTAAATATTCCAAAGCACTCCTTTCAGAGCAGTGGTTCTCAACCTTCCTAATCCCACAACTGTTTAATGCAGTTCTTATGTTGTGGTGACCCCCAACCATAAAATTATTTTGTTGTTACTTCATAACTGTAATTTTGCTACTGTTATGAATTGTAATGTAAATATCTGCTATGCAGGATGTATTTTCATTGTTACAAATTGAACATAATTAAAGCATAGTGATTAATCACAAAACAATATATAATTATATATTGTGAAATATTTATTTCTAATTACAAATAAATGAAATTTTGTCTTGAAGCATGGTGTAGCATGGGTAACAGTCTTAATATAACAGTAAACTACATTGCTACATTTTGCAATCCTATGTGTAAAAAGCCAATGTCAGTGCAAAGGTAGAGATTGCATCTTTCTCACCAGCTCAGAAATTTTCAGGGCAGTCTTTGCAAGAGTACAACTAAGATCATCTTCCACGACAAGTCTACTTCTTTATTTTGACTTGGTAACTAACAAACTGCAAAACCCTGTTTCACAAAGATATGTTGTTGGAAATGGAAGAAGAAGGCATAACACAGTCTCAGACAGAACAGGATGTGACTGCAAATACTTGATCCAGAATTTTGTAACTGGCATTGTAAAGAAATGAGTTCTCACTGTATTGCTGTTAATAAGTTCAATGAATTCTTGTGCTGTCTCAGGAACATCTTCAACTTAGTGAATGGGCTTCTGGCAAGTGCAAATTTGGTGTCAGGTAGATTTGGAAAGTACGATGAAATTATGTCTGCAAACATGTGCAAGTGTTCCTTCACAGAAATTATCATTGTAATCCTTTTGTCTGGTTCATTGTCATGTTCCTCAAAGAAAGCAGATAAGGTAGGCAACATGTAAACTTTATTTTCATCCAATATTTTTTTGCCAAAGCTGAAGTTTCATTTGGAATGATCAGATCTTTTCAGACAAATCGAGGCATGTTGCATTTGGTCCTTGCAGTGATAAATGTAACTCATTCAAGATGGCAAAGATGTCGACCAAGTAAGCTATTTTCTGCAGTTCACTTTTATCACTGAAAAGTGCTTTGAACTGCCATCTTGCTTTCTGATTAAAAAACGTTTTGAGTTCATGAAGTTCAAAAACACGTTTCAAAACTTTTCCTCTAGACAACCATCTCACTTCAGTGTGAAATAGCAGAGCATTGTTCAGAGCATCCAACTCATTGCACAGTTGTGGAAACAGCCAACTGTTTAAAGTGCTCACCTTTACAAAATTGACAGAACTTATGACACTTTTCATTACTTCTTGTAATTCTATGGCAGCATCTTTGTTGCTAATATTTGCTGATGAATCATACAGTGAGTTTCAATGACTTTTGGTGACTCATTCAGTACCAAATGTTGAAATCCAGATCAACATCCTAGCATCTGTGAAAACACCACAAACCTTTTCCCAAGAGATCTCATGCTCTTTCAGAAATGAACCAACTGTGTCAAATACATCACGTGCAGTAGTTGTCATTTCAAGAGATTTGCAAAAAAGAAACTTATTTTTAAAGTCGCCATCATTAATATACCTCATGTAAACCAGTAACTGTGAACAGTTTGCAACATCTGGAGATTCATCAGACTGGATACTAAATATTGGAAGTGGAGCAGATTTAATGTCCTGAATTACCTGATCAAGAATATCAGCAGGCATGTTATCTATTCTTCTGTGGACAGTGTCGTTAGATAAGGAAATTGCACTCAATTTCATAACGAATTTGTTTCCAATCATAACTTGAACAATGTCTTTGGCTGCTGGCAACAGTAAATCCTCAGCAATGCTGTGAGGTTTCATAGCTCTGGTGATTCTGAGTGTCACCAAATATGAAGCTTCAATGGCTGCTATGTTTTGTTTGTGGTACTTGCCGTCAGTGTCAAGTTCTGACTTTCTTTAGTCCATAGGCTTTGCTTCTAAAATAGTTGATATCCTTGCTGGCAAAGCTCGGATGCTTGCTATTTAAATGGCATTTTAGTTTGCTCAGCTTCATAGATTCAGCTGATAGAATTTCACAACAAATAACACATTGTGGTTTCTCAATTCCTACTGTGATTATTATTATTATTTTTTATTTTTTTCCTGTGTGATTATTGAGGCAAAACCATATTGTAAAAAATCCTCGCTGTGTTTTCTTTTCTTAACATTCTTCTCTACATGATCCATTGTCATGGGATGGTTTGCTAATAAAAGTAATATATAACAATAGCTTTAATGATACAAAAGATGATACATGGCATAGTTTGGTCAATACAGTTCATTAAAGTTTCCTATGATTTACCATTCTCTCTGTGTGTGTGTTTTTTTTTACATACCTGTTACTATCACAAGGGGGCAGTATTCATATCAACCATAGCTGAATATAAAAAGACTGATCAGCATCCAAGTTAAGTTCCCCTGGTACATATATATATATGTTTTGCAGTAGTTGATGATTTTACAGTACATGATTTTACATTTACTCAGTAATTATAATTCATGAAGTGTTGATTTACCTCCATTATTGCTGCTTTCAACACAATAGCTGCTTTTAACAGAGTAGCTGCTTTCAACACAGCAGTTGCTTTCTACACAGTAGCTGCTCTCTATGCATGTGTGACTGGTCCACATAAGTACATTATGGCACCAACCCCGTCACATACACCTGTATTTGTACAGGGTGCATGTGACGGAGTTGGTGTGATAATGTCATCATGCCAGGTACTCGTATATGGGCGTATCTGCATGTGGGCAGACCCACCTGGAGATGGATAGAGGAGCAGTGTCTCAGTTCCTAAGACCATCAGAAATATGTGTTTTCATGGTCTTAGGTGACCCTTCTGAAAGGGTCATTCGAACCCCAAAGGGGTCGTGACCCACAGGTTGCAAACCACTGTTTTAGAGGGATATTGAACTCCAGGTGGTCTCAACACAGAGCATCTCCAAGACACATTGTAATGGACCTGTCCAAAGTCAAGACAAGAGAGAAAATTCTGCAAACATCCAGGAGAAAGTGCCAATTAACTTACAGGGGAAGTGCCATTAGAATGACAGCAGACTTTTCTTTTTTTTGAGACAGAGTCTCATTTTGTTGCCCTAAGTAGAGTGCTGTGGTGTCATAGCTCACAGCAACTTCAAACTTTTGAGCTCAAGTGATTCTCTTGCCTCAGCCTCCTGAGTAGCTGGACTACAGGTGCCCGCCACAACACCTGGCTATATTTAGAGATGGGGGTCTCACTCTTTCTCAGGCTAGTTTCAAACCTATGAACTCCACCTGCCTCGGCATCCAAGAGTGCTGGGATTGCAGATATGAGCCACCACACCCGGCCTCAATAGCAGACTTTTCAACTGAAACTTTCTAAATGAGAAGAGAAGGATCAGCTACCTATAACCTTCTTAAACAAAACCTTTAGGCCAGAATTCTGTATCTTGCAAACAAAGCTTCAAAATCAATGGAGAAATAAAATCTTTTTCTGATATGTAAACATTGAGGAAATTCGCCATAATAAGGCCAGCTCTACAGGAAATACTTAGACCTATCTCCACACTGAACATCACAATGGACCACCAGCAAAGTAAACACCCACAAACTAAGAACAAAATCTAGCTTCCATAATGGTGCAAAGGATAAAACTAAGCAACAGACCTTCACAAAATAAGATGGATAGAACTCCACTACACTTATCAATTCTCTCAATAAATGTTAATGGCTTGAATTCCCACTTAAGAGGCACAGGCTGGCTGATTGGATAAAAAAGCACAAGCCATCCATATATTGTATCTAGGAAACACACTAGCCTTGGAAGACAAAACAAGACTCCAGGTAAAGGGCTGGAAAACAATAATTTAGGCAAATGGAAATCAGAAGAAGGGAGTGGGGTGTAATCCTATTTTCCAATATAAGTGGATTTAAAGTAAACAAAGTTAAGAAAGACAAAGATAGTCATTTTATACTGGCAAAGGGAACAATATATCAAGAGAATATTTCAATTTTAAGTATTTATGTACTCAACTTAAATGCTCCCAGATTTATGAAGCAGACATTGGTTGATCTGAGCAATATGATATCCTATGACATCATAATAGCTGGGGATTTTAACACCCCTCTGGTTGAATTGGACAGATCACCTAAACAGAAAGTAAGCAAAGATACAAGGGACTTAAATGTGACCATAGAACAAATGGGCTTAATAGGCATATACAGAACCCACCATTCCAAAGCTAAGAAATATATGTTCTCATCAGCCCATAAAACATACTCCAAAATACTTCTTATCCTAGGTCACAAGTCAAACTTCAGCAAAATTAAAATAATTGAAATCATACCTTGTATCTTCTCAGGCCAGAAGGCAATAAAGGTGGAACTCAATTCCAAAAAAATTTTCATCCCACACAAAGACATAGAAATTAAACAACTTTATGCAGAATGAGAGTAGGGTTAAGGAAAAGATTAAGGAGGAAATTATTAAATTCCTCAAAAATAACAATAATGAAGCCACAAGTTACCAAAATCTGCAAAAGCAGTCCAAAGGGGGAAATTTTTATTGCATTAGATGTCTATGTCTGAAAAACAGAAAGACCCCATGATTATATCAATGTACGCAGCTATGATTTAATAAAAAAAAAAAAAGAAAGAAAAACAGAAAGAGAGCACATCAACAGCCTAATGAATCTTCTTAAGGAAATGGAAGAGGAAGAGTAATCCAATCCCTAACCTAACAGAAGAAAAGAAGTAACTAAATTAAATCAGAAATAAATGAAATTGAAAACAAAAGAATTATTCAGAAAATCAATGAAACAAAAAGTTGGCAAAACTGTAGTATATGTATACCATGGAGTACTCTTCAGCTGTAAGAAAAGATGGTGACTTTACATTTTTCTGTATTAACTTGAATGGAGTTGAAACACTCTAAGTATCACAATAATGGAAAAGCAAGTATCCAATGTATTCAATTTTATTATGAAGCCAATAGACAATCTAACACGTACCTTCATAGGAGAAAAACTTAATTCTAGGTATAGAGGGACTATACCTAACAAATTCAAAAATTGTGATCTGGCTATTTGTACTCTCACAATAACCCGAAAAAATTAATTTTTTAAAAATAATTTTTGTTATGAGGAATAAAAAGATTTTATATTGGTCACAAATGAAAAACTTTAAAATTATTTTCACTCATATTTAAAAAATATTTAATTATATTCATATAATTTACAAATATACTATATGTGTTATGAATACAATTTATAGATAAAAACTTATCTATTGAAAGTGCATAGTTAAAATTTTTTAACTGATAGGGATGTGTAATGAAAAGTTAAGAGATCACTACTACACAGTATATGAGGGCTGTTCAGAAAATACCCAGCCATATATATCTCTATTTTTCATATTACATGGCTGGACACTTTCTGGACAGCCCTCATAAATATTTGCTATACATATGTATATGTACAGAGGGAACCAAAAAATGTATATACATTTTAAGAAAGGAAAAAACTGTATTGCAATGCTCAGTATATACGGATAATGTTTTTTATCTTATATATTATATCTTGCATTTCTTACAATTGCAGAAGTCAAACATGACTTGAGTATTACAATTTTAATACAGTTTTTCCCTTTCTTAAATTGTGTATACATTTTTTTTGTACCCTCTGTGTGTTAATTCTAAATTCCCATGAAACAGAAAATGATTGGTTTATTTCATCAGTGATCCTCTCTGATCAATCAGTTGTGTGCCAGGCTAAGGGTTGTACAAAGTAGGTATCCTCAATGTTTGAGTGTTCATTATCCTAGTCCCAACAATTACATGGTTTCAAATTTATCACCGCATGAAAGTAGTCACCCACGAACTTGTAAAATTTTTATTCTCTCAAGTTGCCCCCCACCTCCATGTAATGTTATCAGCTGTGTCTCTTCACCTATGAATTTATTTTTCCAGTGAACTTCACCAATGGATGTTGTAATTTCAGATAATATAAATGCACACTCAACATAAATGTGTTGCCAAGGGAATTGTCTGTCCTGCAAATATTTCACAAAGTTGAAGAAAATGATGTTGTAGTATGGCTCAAATTATACGTAGATGAGACCAGGGAGAAGAGAAAGCCAGTAAGGATTATGACATGATAGTCTTCAAAGCAAATGATTTGAATGTCAAAGGATATCAATATTGATAAATTAGTAATCCCTTGGATATTTTAGCAGAAGGGATATTTAATATGATCCTAGCGCAGAAATCAAACGTGAAGGATATTTTACAATACCATTATGCAGTCTTTGTTTCCTCTTTGTTGGAAAAGTAATGCCTTTCCCCAATATAAATATTTCAGTTGTTTAAAGGCTTAGTACATGGTTCTGCCAATTATAATCTAATTGTAAAGATAAAAAAATTATTTTCTCAAATTTTAATTTCATTTACTATAAATAGAGTCCTAATCAAATGTTTTTCTCTCAGCTATTTAATATGGGATTTTGTTCCCTAGTTGAGGATTTGATGCTTGGTTTATGAGGGAGGTCACCACTGGTATATGCAACCAGACCTTGGCACCTCCTTTGACTGACCCCTGGTCATTCGTCTCTTTAAACCAGAGCCAGCTTGAACCTTAAACTCTTCAGAGTCTTTCAGGTGTTTGGTTTGTTAATGTAAAAAATTAATTTGTGGCTCAGTGAGTAGGGCACCCACCCCATATGCTGAGGGTGGCAGGTTCAAACTTGGCCTTGGCCAAACTGCAGCAAAAAATAGCCAGGCATTGTGGCGAGTGCCTGTGGTCCCAGCTACTCAGGAGGCTGAGGCAAGAGAATCGCCTAAGCCCAAGAGCTGGAGGTTACTGTGAGCTGTGATGCCATGGCACTCTACCAAGGGTGACAAAATGAGACTATCTCTAAAAATAATAATAATAATAATTTGAGTCAAGTTGTGTAGAAAGATGATAGCTTAAAAGGTCACTCTTTCCTGCAAATGCCTTTATTTGAACAGCAGCCCTCAGTGCCTAAAACCAAGAAGTGAAATGAGAGACATTTGTGAGTTTTGAGGGAGGCCTTTTCTGGCAACCTGCCACTTGTATGCTACCTATGATTTTTGCAGAAGGCCGACTACTCTGCTATCAGTTTGTCTCTGCACCATCAACTCTAATACCCTGTGTTTCCCTGGGGTGGATCTTTGAACACTCATCCCCAAATTGAAATTTTGGCTATAGTCATTCCACAGAGTAGGAATAGCAGATAGATCTCATCTCACATGCCAGCTTTGACTGCCTGGGGAACTGCAAAGAGAACATTTCTGGGACCACACCTAGTTCAGCAGGAAAGATTATATTGACTAATTATTGATGTCTGTCAGGGTCACTGAAAGTGGGGTGGTAGAATGGATGCCACATTCTTTCTATCTTTGTCCTGTATTGTGCCATGCAGTGAATATTTCTGCACCATATTGAGGAAGTCATTTGTTTCCATTTATCTCTTGACTGTTAACCAAGACGCAGGTGTTACTATTGTGTTCTCAGGAACCCCAACAGGTACCAGGATGCACCTATGAATATGCCTATGACTGCACAATCAAGATTAGTAGAACCAGCTCAGCGTACGCAGACTGGCACGTTATTCCTACTGATTCAGCTAAATACAATTGACTTCATTAAATGGCTTCCATTAGGGACAGCAAGGTATGAAATTGTCAAGCACCATGCTCTGGATACAAAGAATATTTCAGATTTCGTCATTAATCTTTTAAAACATGCCCAGAGTAGACATTTCTGCATAGCTCAACCGTAGGAAAGATATTATCATTTTTTTCCCTGTCACTTCTAACACTACATGCTTTTACACTTTCTGTACTGTCAGAGAAATTTAAGCAGGTTTCACAGTCAGGAGCATCAGGGATGATTCTGTTAGAAAAAAATCCCAGGGGGAAACAGCGGGGACTAAAGACCCTTATTTTAGCCAATACACACAAGAACATTAGGGAGTAAAGTTGTTTGCTGTGATTTTGCTGGGTCCAGTTAACTTCACCCCTGCACCGCACGGTCCCCACAGGAAGGAGATGTGCCTCATCAAAGTGTAATCTTTAAAAAGCCCGTGTCCTCCTGGGATGGCCTCAGATCACTGTTGTGGTCGAAAGGATACTGTCCAGTTTTCAAAAGTAATTTCCAAAGATCTCAGACATTTACTTGCCTTTCTTGAACTCTGCAAGAATTCAACAACACATTTTTATCTCCTCCTTTTCTCCTCCATCCATTTCCTTCACACTGAAGCTGCTCTCTGATCTCCCTCACCCCAGCTTCCCTCCAATAAAATCCTCCATGCTCCCACTAGCTCTAACCTTTATGTCTCCCATCCTTCTCCCCTCCAGTCCCTCTGCTTTAACAGGTCCCAAAGGGCTTATTTATCAAAGCAAGACCATCCATGGTTGGTGGTGGGGTGAGGAGGGTTGAGATTGAATTCTCTTAAACCTGGGAGGAGGAGAAAGACTAAGAATTAACATATGCGAACTGTTTCTCTGTTCCCATGTAAATATCATGTGCCTCCCTTAAAGATTCACTTTCAGGTCGTCCTATCCTGGACCAGGCAGCAGTCACTGAGAGGAGGAGGATGGGATGGCGGCTCTCACATTGGAGACTCTGCAGGGCTCCTCCACTCTACACCAGGTCTGCCTTTGGGATGCTGTGCTCCTGGAGGTCTGTCTGGGCTGAGAGCAGTTGCTTTGGGTCCCTGTCAATCTGCTCCTGGGATATGTTTATCTTGGCCTCTTTCCACTGTCATCAGCAGGTGTCCTCTCTAGCTGGCACCTTTTGGAATGGCTGTCTTTCTCTTCCACTTCTCTTATGTCCTCTTCTGGAAGAGGCTTTGAGTTCACACATTCAGTTGGTTAACTTTGATCCAAAGTCTATTTTATTACAGTCTGAGGAAATGGGGGTGCCAGTACACACAGGTGGGTAAATTACAGCTCCACAGCCTAACTAAAGAGGCCATCATGGTTACAGCCCATATTTCACCCCCAGAGCCCTCTTTGAGTCCAACCCTGGCTTCTCTCCAGCCCTGCACCCTAATGGTGTAGCCTCTCAGTTGGATTTTAATGTTTCTGCACCTACTTCATCTCCAGCTTCTTGACTGAGTCTTCCTTCTATTAGTTTTCTCTTAAGGGGATTTATCTTTGCTTGCTGCCCCTTGAACTCCAAAATTAATCCTTTCTTCCTTCCTTCCCCTTCCTTCCTTCCTTTACTGGAATTTCATCTTCAGTCCCTTTGTGGTTGCCAAATATGATACAGGGGTTTCAGGTTCTTGATCTCAGTGACAGGATTTATTTACAGAAACAAAGAATACAAAAAATGCCAAAGCTCCTGGCAGAGAGGATCCAGGTTGGGGAACAAGGTCTCTTGCTCCCTCTGTCTGTCTGTCTCCGGGCTCTCTGCTCAGGGGTATATATAGTCACAAGGGGTTATTTTGCCAAAACTCAATGGTTACATTTAGGGCGTGGGTCCTCTTCATAAGTGACATTCAGCCTTACATCTAGCAGCAGGGGGCTGGAGCTCAGTTGTTACATTTAGGGCGCAGGTCCTCTAAAGTGACACTCAGCCCTACATTTAGTGGCTGAGGCTGGAACTCTCAGGCCTTGGAAACTTACATGAAATTGAGCAGCCCTAGAAAATGTGGGTTTCTCCCTTCAGCCAGAAGTGCACCGGGAAGGAGACACCAAGGCACCGGTGTCTCCCCAACACAGTTGTCCGGCCTCTCAGGCTACTGGAGCTTCCTAGGGCCTCTCTGCCTACCCTCCAGCCCGCTGGTTGCTCTGCTGCCGGCCGCACCAACACCTCAGGGACTAAGTTGGCAGGTCCTGGCGCCACCTGTCCTCCCTCCCTCCTTCCTTCCTTCCCTCAAAACATTTCTTTGTTGTACATATGTACATGGAAGTCAAAGATAGGTGCTCACTGTAGAAATTGGGAAAATACAAAAAAGCAAAAAGAAAAACCATCCACAATTCTCACAGTCCTAGAAATAACCACAGTTAAAATTTAGTAAATTTCCTTCATTTTTACCTTATTGAAAATATGCCATGTATTTAGATTTGTATTCTGATTCCCCAGCCTTTTCTTCTGACCTGATCTGTACCAACTTTTAGCAAAGTCATAAGAGTCATATAAAACCAATCCCAAGACAAAAATGAAATCACTGACAGTCATGCAGAAATCCTTTCTTAGATCACGAATTTACAGGAGAATTTTTTTGATAAAATAATGACATCCATGTGAAGACTGAAACTTATTTTGTTTGGCAGGATCACTTCTAGAGTTAAAGGAAACTGCATTGTTATGATTCATGTGTGCAGGTGCACGGGCTTGCTCTCTCTCTCAGGATCAGGTGCTGAACTCCTGGATGCTCTGCAACCTGATCCACACACTACATTTTAGCTCCCTTTTATTAGACAGTTACTTTTTCCTTACTTTGTCTATCCCCGTTTCACAACCTTTTTGGATATACTGGTTTCTGGTTGAAAAAAGCATTGTTAAATTGTTAAAGTCACTCCCTACTTCCTTCCAGAAAGGTTGTACTAGTTTGCAGTCCCACCAGCAGTGTAACAGTGTTCCCTTCTCTCCACATCCACGCCAGCATCTGCAGTTTTGAGATTTTGTGATGTGAGCCATTCTCACTGGGGTTAGATGGTATCTCAGGGTGGTTTTGATTTGCATTTCTCTAATATATAGGGATGATGAATATTTTTTCATATGTTTATTAGCCATTTGTCTGTCTTCTTTAGAGAAGGTTCTATTCATGTCTCTTGCCCATTGATATATGGGATTGTTGGCTTTTTTCATGTGGATTAATTTGAGTTCTCTACAGATCCTAGTTATCAAGTTTTTGTCTGATTCAAAATATGCAAATATCCTTTCCCATTGTGTAGGTTGTCTCTTTGCTTTGGTTGTTGTCTCCTTGGCTATACAGAAGTATGGAGAAACCTCAAAGCACTCAAGCTAGACCTCCCATTTGATCCTGCAATCCCATTACTGGGCATCTACCCAGAAGGAAAAAAATCCTTTTATCATAAGGACACTTGTACTAGACTGTTTATTGCAGCTCAATTTACAATCGCCAAAATGTGGAAACAGCCTAAATGCCCACCAACCCAGGAATGGATTAACAAACTGTGGTATATGTATACCATGGAATACTACTCAGCTATTAAAAAAAATGGAGACTTTACATCCTTCGTATTAACCTGGACATTATTCTCAGTAAAGCACCATAAGAATGGAGAAGCATGAATCCTATATACTCAATTTTGATATGAGGACAATTAATGACAACTAAGGTTATTGGGGGGGAGGAAAAGCAGAAAGAGGGACGGAGGGAGGAGGGTGGGGCTTTGGTGTGTGTCACACTTTATGGGGGCAAGACATGATTACAAGAGGGACTTTGCCTAACAATTGCAATCAATGTAACCTGGCTTATTGTACCCTCAATGAATCCCCAACAATAAAAAAAAAAAAAAAGATAAATATAGACTCAGGGTGAAAGGATGGTCGTCCATATTTCAGGCAGATGGTAATCAGAAAAAAGCAGGTGTTGCAATTCTATTTGCAGACACAATAGGCTTTAAACCAACAAAAGTAAGAAAGGGTGAGAATGGTCACTTCATATTTGTTAAGGGTAATACTCAATATGATGAGATTTCAATTATTAATATCTATGCACCCAACCAGAATGCGCCTAAATATAAGAGAAACTCTAACAGATGTGAGCAACTTGATTTCCTCCAGCTCCATAATAGTCGGAGATTTCAACACTCCTTTGGCAGTGTTGGATCGATCCTCCAATAAGAAGCGGAGCAAAGAAATTTTAGATTTAAACCTAATCATCCAACATTTGGATTTAGCAGACATCTACAGAACATTTCATCCCAACAAAACTGAATACACATACTTCTCATCAGCCCACGGAACATACTCCAAAATCGATCACATCTTAGGTCACAAGTCTAACCTCCGTAAATTTAAAGGAATAGAAATTATTCCTTGCATCTTCTCAGACCACCATGGAATAAAAGTTGAACTCAGTAACAACAGGAATCTTCATACTCATACACAAACGTGAAAGTTAAATAACCTTATGCTAAATGATAGCTGGGTCAGAGATGAGATTAAGAAGGAAACTGCCAAATTTTTGGAACAAAACGACAATGAAGACACGAATTATCAGAACCTGTGGGATACTGCTAAGGCAGTCCTATGAGAGAAATTTATAGCACTGCAAGCCTTCCTCAAGAGAATGGAAAGAGAGGAAGTTAACAACTTAATGGGACATCTCAAGCAACTGGAAAAGGAAGAACAGTCCAACCCAAACCCAGTAGAAGAAAAGAAATAACCAAAATTAGAGCAGAATTAAATGAAATTGAAAACAAAAGAATTAAACAACAGATCAATAAATCAAAAAGTTGGTTTTTTGAAAAGGTCAATAAAATAGATAAACCTTTGGCTAACCTAACCAGGAAAAAAAGAGTAAAATCTCTAATCTCATCAATCAGAAACAACAAAGACGAAATAACAACAGACTCCTCAGAAATTAAAAAAATCCTTAATGAATATTACAAGAAACTTTATTCTCCAAAATATGAAAATCTGAAGAAAATTGACCAATACTTGGAAGCACATCACCTTCCAAGACTTAGTCAGAATCAAGTGGAAATGTTGAACAGGCCAATATTAAGTTCTGAAATAGCATCAACCATACTAAATATCTCTAAAAAGAAAAGCCCGGGACCAGATGGCTTCACATCAGAATTCTACCACACCTTTAAAGAGGAAGTAGTACCTATATTACTCAACCTGTTCCCAAATGTAGAAAAAGAAGGAAGACTACCCAACATGTTCTATGAAGCAAACATCACCCTGATCCCCAAACCAGGAAAAGACCCAACAAGAAAAAAAATTATAGACCAATATCACTAATGAATATAGATGCAAAAATATTCAACAAGATCCTAACAAACAGAATCCAGCAACACATCAAACAAATTACACATCATGACCAAGTGGGTTTTATCCCAGGGTCTCAAGGCTGGTTCAATATACGTAAATCTATAAGTATAATTCAGCACATAAACAAATTACAAAACAAAGACCATATGATTCTCTCAATGGATGCAGAAAAAGCTTTTGATAATATCCAGCATCCCTTCATGATCAGAACACTTAAGAAAATTGGTATAGAAGGGACATTTCTTAAACTGATAGAGGCCATCTACAGCAAACCCACAGCCAATATCATATTGAATGGAGTTAAATTGAAATAATTTCCACTCAGATCAGGAACCAGACAAGGCTGCCCATTGTCTCCACTGCTCTTTAACATTGTAATGGAAGTTTTAGCCATCGCAATTAGGCAAGAAAAGGCGATCAAGGGTATCCATATAGGGTCAGAAGAGATCAAACTTTCACTCTTCACAGATGATATGATTGTATATCTGGAAAACACAAGGGATTCTACTATAAAACTCTTAGAAGTGATCAAGGAATACAGCAGTGTCTCAGGTTACAAAATCAATGCTCATAAATTGGTAGCCTTTATATGTACCAACAATAGTCAAGCTGAAAAAACAGTTAAGGACTCTATTCCATTCACAGTAGTGCCAAAGAAGATGAAATATTTGGGAGTTTATCTAACAAAGGACGTGAAAGATCCCTATAAAGAGAACTATGAAACTCTAAGGAAAGAAATAGCTGAAAATGTTAACAAATGGAAAAACATACCATGCTCATGGCTGGGAAGAATCAACATTGTTAAAATGTCCGTACTACCCAAAGCAATATACAATTTTAATGCAATACCTATTAAAGCTCCACTGTCATACTTTAAAGATCTCGAAAAAATAATACTTCGTTTTATATAGAATCAGAAAAAACCTCGAATAGCCAAGACATTACTCAGAAATGAAAACAAAGCAGGAGGAATCACACTACCAGACCTCAGACTATACTATAAATTGATAGTGATCAAAACAGCATGGTACTAGCACAAAAACAGAGAAATCGATGTCTGGAACAGAATAGAGAACCAAGAGATGAATCCAGCTACTTATGGTTATTTACTCTTTGACAAGCCAATTAAAAACATTCAGTGGGGAAAAGATTCCCTATTTAACAAATGGTGCTGGGTGAACTGGCTGGCAACCTGTAGAAGACTGAAACTGGACCCACACCTTTCACCATTAATTAAGATAGACTCTCACTGGATTAAAGATTTAAACTTAAGACATGAAACTATAAAAATACTAGAAGAGAGTGCAGGGAAAACCCTTGAAGAAATTGGTCTGGGCGAGTATTTCATGAGGAGGACCCCCCAGGCAATTGAAGCAATTGGGACCTGATAGAAGTAAAAAACTTCTGCACAGCCAAGAACACAGTAAGTAAAGCAAGCAAACAGCCCTCAGAATGGGAGAAGATATTTGCAGGTTATGTTTCCGACAAAGGTTTAATAACCAGAATTCACAGAGAACTCAAATGTAAGCAGGAAAAGAACAAGTGATCCCAGAGCAGGCTGGGCAAGGGACTTGAAGAGAAACTTCTCTGAAGAAGACAGGCACGTGGCCTACAGACATATGAAAAAATGCTCATCATCTTTAATCATCAGAGAAATGCAAATCAAAACTACCTTGAGATATCATCTAACTCCAGTAAGATTAGCCCATATCACAAAATCCCAAGACCAGAGATGTTGGCATGGATGTGGAGAAAAGGGAACACTTCTACACTGCTGGTGGGAATGCAAATTAATACTTTCCTTTTGGAAAGATGTTTGGAGAACACTTGGAGATCTAAAAATAGATCTGCCATTCAATCCTATAATTCCTCTACCCAGAAGACCAAAAATCACATCATAACAAAGATATTTGTACCAGAATATTTATTGCAGCCCAATTCATAATTGCTAAGTCATGGAAAAAGCCCAAGTGCCCATTGATCCACTAATGGATTAATAAACTGTGGTATATGCACACCATGGAATATTATGCAGCCTTAAAGAAAGATGGAGACTTTACCTCTTTCATGTTTACATGGATGGAGCTGGAACATATTCTTCTTAGTAAAGTATCTCAAGAATGGAAGAAAAAGTATCCAGTGTACTCAGCCCTACTATGAAACTAATTTATGACTTTCACATGAAAGGTATAACCCAGTTATAATCTAAGAATATGGGGAAGGGGGTGAGAGAGGGGTGGGAGAAAGGAGGATGGGCGGAGGGAGGGTGATTGGTGGGATTATACCTGCGGTGCATCTTACAAGGGTACATGTGAAATTTAGTAAATGTAGAATATAAATGTCTTAACCCAATAATTAAGAAAATGCCAGGAAGGCTATGTTAACCAGTGTGATGATAATGTGTCAAACAGTCTATAAAACCAGTGTATGGTGCTCCATGATCGCATTATGTACACAGCTATGATTTAATAATAAATAAAAAGAAAATCAGAATCCCTGCTTACTATATCTTTAGTATTCTATATTTACCCATTAATTGTGAGATATGTTAAAATTATATTTTTCTGGGAGCACATCTGGGTTTAAATCAACTGTTAAATGGTTCCAAGTTAGAGGCACAAGTAAGAAAAGTCTAGACAGAGATAAAAGTGAAATGCAACCCTCAATGAATCCCCAATAATAAAAAAAAAAAAAAAGATAAAAGATAATAAACATGTTAATGAGGCAGTGGAGAAAAAAAAAAGTGAAATGCAAAGCAAATGTGGTTTAATTTTGTAATGCATGATAGCAACTTTAATTTCATGATGCATTGTTCTCCAATAGTGAAAGAAAACACAGGGAATTATATGTGCACAATAATTTCATCAGTATTAACCTCATAATGCAGTCTGTTTCAGTAATGAATGGAAAGAAAAAGAATTGTGTGAGTTGCAGTGACTCATGCAGTGAACTTAGTGAGCAGCAGGTGGGGTAAGGAAGGTGAAATGGGAGAAGCATCATTCCTACTTCAATGTGGTTATTGGTCTCAGTCTTTCTATTTATTACTAGACTGCAAGCTCCCTGAGGGTAGAAATCCTATCACGTTCAGCCTCACAACCTCCAGCGCTCCAGTGCTAACACAATGCCTGCCGTATACAAGGTTCCCAATAATTTTGCTTTGAAGAAAAAGAATCACAAATATTTTCTAAATCTCTTTTCAGTTTGTCTGATAGCTAACAAGACGTTTCATTTTGTTCCTTGCTCAATTTATACAATCAAAAGTGGAATTAGAAACCACAATGACTACTGACATTATAATTTTGCCTAATTATTGCTCTATATTTGCTGTCTTGTCTTTCAGGATTCATCTCCCTCCCTCACTGGTCAGCTAAACAACTGTAACAAAAAAATAGTCAGGTGTTGTGGTGGGCGCCTTAGTCCCAGCTACCTGGGAGGCTGAGGCAAGAGAATCGCTTAAGCCCAAGAGTTGGAGGTTGCTGTGAGCTGACACCACAGCACTCTACCCAGGGCAACATTGTCAGACTCTGTCTCAAAAAAAAAAAAAAAAAGGCAGCTTTTGAACCAAATGAGTAGACATTTCCTGGGTGCTAACGATGAAAAAAGACATAGGCACAGCAGAGGCTGCTAAGAAGATTTGTTCTCTGCGAGCTTACAGCTTATGAACGTTAGACTGTTTATATAAATGATTTGCTTCCATTAATTCCCAGCTTTGTTCCCACTAAATTTTCATATTATTCTATGTTTAAGGAATATTCATTTATCAAGAGTCACTCACAGGCTTCATAATAATCTATAATTTTGTCAAAGGTGATGTAGAGCTTTTCAGGAAGCCCCCCATCTGATACTCTGGGCTGCTGGGAAGCCCTCTGTATCCTTGGAAAGAGGCACTGAAGTAGAAAACATGAAATCAGGTGAAATAGTTAAGCAAGACCTAACTAAGCAATGGTACCTCCCTGTTCAGCACAATTTTTTGAAGCTTTCAGAAATCCGAGCCAGAGAGATCAGAAAGTGTTGGACCCATTAACTACAATAGAAAATGTTTAGTTGTTTGTAAAATGTCTGGTTCGGTTTTAGCTGTTATTGTTTGGGTTTGGTTTGGGCATTGGTTTGGTTCGTTTGTTGCTTAACTTCATTTTAAACTGTGTTGGCATATTCAGACCTAAGGCAGCTTGTTTGATAAGTGCTCCATCCTCTAACATCTGTGGACTTTCCCATTTCTATCAAATGAGTGTGTTTACATAACAAGAGATTTACATAGATTGAGACAGCTGTACAAACTCATTTAGAGAAATCCCAGGTTGAGGTGAATTTGCTTGCCAGTTGTCCGGATTTCTTCCTACATCCAAGATCTTATACTTCTTGGTTAGTGGTCCTTTCATTTCTTCATGTAAATTACTTTCAGTTTATACTAACCTGTAGGAAAGAGGTTCTTCTGTCTTGAAAAAAGGAGAGAGTCTCCATCAGTGACATGTCTTTAAACTCTAAACTCTGAGCCTGTCTTTAAACTCTACTCCTCACTTTCTCCACCCATACAAGAAGGAAGGTCCCTTGACCTCCAGTCGGGGATGGACTATTTTGAGTGGATGGACTGTCCAGCTTATTCAGATGTTAAACCTCACTGACACTGACCTTTACTGACACTGGTGCCTCCCCTGACCTGAGATACTTGTAGGCCCAGCTCCTGCCCTGCTGAGCTTTGCAATTTGGTTGGTGTAAGCAGTGGCAGCATTGTTAGTTCAGAAAGCCCCTGTATTTCCCTACAGCAAACTGCAAATCACTTGCATTTTCGGCTTCACAGTTTACAACTTCAATTTATGAGTTTTTCTCTGAAATTTCAAAACTTGCCCCCAGGTAGCCTCACCACAGATGTGTCCATTATATCCTATTTTATGGAAGGGAAGAACTGTACAGCTTATTCAGATCTTAAAAACACATTCCCAGAGATAAAGAAGTATACCTTTCAAAAGCAATTTCCTGCTGTTTTTGCTAAACTGGATGCCTTTTAGCTGTAAGAAATTGATTTAAGTTAAAAAAACATAATAAAGTGGTGGGGGTGGAGGGACTTAACCAAATCACACCAACGTGTCTTATTAACAACATACCCAAGCGGTAAGCTCACTGCCACTTAACTAAAATGCCTGCATTTTCTTCTTTTGCAGGTATTATTTACTCTCCACCCACTGATAGTCACACACGAATTGTACCATACTGTAAATTGCTCCATCTCTCCGCCTTTTGAGTTGAAATCCTAACACCAGTTCTGTTAATTTGCCTGAAAAATAGATGTATGCACTCAGCTAACTCTGAACTTGGGAAGGTTGGCCTTGTTTCAGCAGCATGCCTGTTTCAGGTATGAATTAGAATGGTTAATTATTCTCAAGGAGAAGGACATGTAGGGCCCGGTGCTCATGTCTGCAGCATCTTTTGTCACTATTGACACTCTCAACTGTTGTGTTCTCCATACACAGGAAGTAAGGTATTGTATTGTTTGTCTGGCCATACCAGATTTATACCAAGTCAAGTACAGTCCCTAACCCAGCCCCCCAGGGAGCTACATGTTGAGTTGGGGTCAGTCAGGGATGCTGTGAAGGGTGGAGAAACAAAGGGAGTTAACTGGAGGAACAGAAGCTCTCCCTGCAATCTTGACACTGGCCTTTACTGACATTGATGCCTGCCCTGACCTGAGACACTTAAGTAGTCCCAGCTCCTGCCCTGCTGAGCTTTGCAATTTAGTTGGTGTGAGCAATGGCAGCATTGGTCAGTTCAGAAAGCTCCTGGGCTTTGCACTTTGGGAGATTTTGTGGGGCCTTTTGTTCCCAAGAGGTGCCTATTACCTTCTTCACAGGGAGTTTTCTCCTGCATGGGAGGTGGTGCGTGAACAGTTTTACCACATCCTCCTCTAGTCTTGGGGACTAAAAATCTAAAGTTATTTGCATCTGTAAGCTATTGGAAGAAGCAAATAAACTAAGATTGCCATTCTGTCTACAGGGTAAAAAGAATCAGAGTGATTCCCTGGGCACATTTAGCACTCATTTCACTTGCAGGAAGCTTGGGGACCCCCCTGGAGGGATAAAGGATGAATATTTATTGGAGTCTAATAATAGTGGAACAATCAGATTTTGTATTTTTTTAGTGAAAGAAATAGGGTGATATTTTTATATTTCCCTGAGGAATTTCTGTCTCAATAGCCATTTTTGCTATACATATTCATAATTCACCCTGATAATACTGGATGCTAAATACTTATAAATGCATTATGATCTGGCTCTATTGCTATTTCTTGTATTCATTGTGAATTGAGGAATACAAAATGTAGTCAGGCTTTCAATCAACATTTACAAAGCACCCCATGTCCCAGGCACTGGGCTAGTTACCAAGGGATGTAAAAATAAAAAGGAAAATTCAGTTACCCTGTACAGAATCACATAATTCCACTAAATAAATAGAAATATATGTAATTAATCATATGCATGCTAGTTGAACAGAAAACACAGGCTTGCTATGGCCAGAAGGTTTAAAGAGTCCCACAGGAAGTACTGACATGTTTCTGTCCGAAAGGGGATACATTTCATTTCAGACAGATTTGCAAAGTTACACATCCCACCAGAAGGAAGATCTTAACTCCTCCATGTCTACAGAGCAGGACAGGAAAGGACACCATAGATTATGCAAATGAACCACTAAAGTAGCTTGGTTCTTCATTCTTGAGCTGCCTTTGAGAACAGGGATGAAAGCATGGACCCTCTCCTAGAAAAGGCACATACACACTCAATCTTGCTTTTTTTTTTTTTTTTTAGAGACAGAGTCTTACTTTGTTGCCCTTGGTAGAGTACTGTGGCATCACAGCTCACAGTAATCTCCAGCTGCTGAGCTTCGGCAATTCTCTTGCCTCAGCCTCCCAAGTAGCTGGGACTACAGGCACCTGCCACCAACACCCGGCTATTTTTTGTTGCAGTTTGGCTGGGGCCAGGTTCGAACTCTCCACGCTCAGTATATGGGGCTGGCACCCTACTCACTGAGCCACAGGCACCACCCTCAATCTTGCTTTTTTGATATAGGTATTCATAATCACACAGCCGTTGTCATTATACATACATGTCTAATTTCAGGGTTTCACAGACCATTTGAAACTTATTCATAGACTGTCTAGAACACCAAATTTAGATAAGCAGACAAAAGAACCAACAATGACATTCTATGTAAATATCAACTTTTTTTTTTTTTTTTTTTTGAGGCAGCGTCTCAATTTGTTGCCCCAGTAGAGATCATGGCATCATAGCTCACAGTAACTTCAGACTCCTAGGCTCAAGCAATTCTCTTGCCTCAGCCTCCCAAATAACTGGGATTATAGACACCCACTACAATGCCTGGCTATTTTTAGAGGTGAGGTCTCACTCTATCTCAGATTGGTCTTGAACTCGTGAGCTCAGGCAAACCACCTGCGTTGGCCTCCCAGAGTGCTGGGATTATAGGCGTGAGACACACCATGCCTGACCCCAAATATCAACATTTAAAGGTTTAAAAAACGCATTTAAGGGAAAACCAGCAGAGTAAAACCATTGAAAGAGACTGTGGCATCATCAGAATAGAGTTGGATTGTTGGGCCTGGTCATCTAGGGCAGCTCTCTGGGTCATCAGTCACTTCTGGTTGATAAAATATTCATGCCAGTACAACAAGATGGAGAAAACCATACTTACCAAAACTCCTCTAGAGGGCCTTACCTTCTATGATTGAAATGGAATCAAGCTAGCCCACTTGGGAAGAGGGACAATAGCTTCAGCTTTAAAGGTTCCTCTCTGTACTGAAAGACAGTAGCCAATTGCCTTCTGAGGAAAGCAGGTCAGATTACACTTAGCTTTCGTTTTGCTGAGTAGACTTTAGGGTGGAGCTGGGGTGGTAGAATCTGGAGACTTTTCTGCCTTCAAACCTGCATGGTACATAACACTCATCTCCTCCTCATCACAACCATCATCATGGCCATTATTATCAACACCATCACTAACATCTACTCTACTCCAGCCACTATCTAAATTCTTTACAGGGACTAACTCATTCACTGAATCCTCACAACCAGCCTGTGATGTAGATGTTATCATGCCTGCTTTACAGAAGAGGAAGAGTGGAAGAACAAGGATTTACACACAGGGAGTCTAACTGTAGAGCCCTCTTTGTTAGCCACAATGCAAGACTGACAACATTCAAATAAAATACTTTTGAAGGACAGAAAACTTTGGGTCTATCCAGGCTGCCCATATGCCTTGGTTTGAACCCATGTCTTAGACCTTCCTTGAGTCAAAAAAGATGGAGGAGAAACAAAATATTGAGTCCTAGAAGCTAAGGGACAAAAAGGAAAGAGTGATCACCTTCTCAAAGCTTTTAGAGATATTAACAAGAGTTAAGTACTAGAGAATAAGCATTGGCATAAGTCATGGCCTTGGTGACAGCAATTCATGTAGAGTGTTAAGGGACCCAGATAGAAGTGGGTTGAGGAGCAAATGAGAAGTGGAGAGGAATCAGTGACTATATCCTACTTTTTCAAGTTCTTTCAAACAAGAGGACAGAAAATAAATGTACTTCAGGATGAAGAACTTCAAATTAAACTCCCCTACCCTTCTCTTTTGTAGAACTAACATTTGTGGCACTCCTATTTAAAACAGGCAGTGAGTTCCTTACATTCATTATCTTACTTAATTTTCCCAATAGTCTTGTTGGGGTTATTTCCTTCCTTTTACAGATGAGAATACAGAGGCTCAAAGAGACTGAGTCATTCGGCCAGGAAAGCAACAGAAGCCAAATCCGAGCTCAGGCTGGTCTGCTCCCAAAGATCTTGAGATTTCACTTAAATAAAAGAAAGACTGCACATATTTGTCAACTGAGGTGACAGAGCTAGGATCAAAGGAGAGAAAAGGTGTATGGGCTGCAGAAGAGAAAGTAGATAACTGATGTAGCAAAGCCTACTAATTTCTTCCTTTCATCTGGGTCTTTCCTTTGGCTACTATATCACCAATTAATTTGATAAAAAGCCCATTGATGCCTCTAGCTAGACGGAGCCTCATTTCTCTACTTCGCTTCAGAGCAAAACCCCTTGAAATAGTTGCCCATGCTTGCTGTCTCCTTCTACTTCCTTCTGCCCTATTGTCCCCTGAGCACCCTCCAAAGGAGGCTGCTCTGCCCCACTGTCCCCACTTAATTAGTGTTTGTTCAATGTCTAAATGAAAAGAAGCAGAAGGATAAAATCTAGAATCCAAGTGAAGAGGTTAGCCTCAGAAAGTGGAAAGCAGAGCTCTTCCTTTAGCACAATAAGAAACAAGGCAGGGCGGTGCCTATGGCTCAAAGGAGTAGGGTGTTGGCCCCATATACCGGAGGTGGTGGGTTCGAACCCAGCCCCAGCCAAAAACTGCAAAAAAAAGAAAAAAAGAAAAAAGGCAGATATGGGCCTTTGTCTGGTAAATTTCTTGATAGCTGAAACTGAAGGAAGTTGGTCAATTTTATATTTTAGAATCTACAATTGGAAGAAATGATGGTGGAGCAAGGTGATCCGTTGGGAATGAGGAGAGAAGACGTTAAGAAGGGATGTAAAGAAAGCAACAAAAATAGCTACCAGGAATAAATAAAATGATTGCCAAACAGCTACAGTTGAGGTAGTACAGAAATACCCAGGTCAATGGCAGGAGCTAGCACCCGGATCCCAAGACAGATGGAGGCTTAAGACTTCAGTGTTGGAAATCATTGGGATATATGGTGGGGAGGGGGAAGCTGGGGGCTGAAAATAAATCAGAGAGTAAAAAGCTCCAAGGAACTGTCAGTGTCCAGGGTGTGCATGAAGGATGCAAAGCTGCTGGAAATACTAAGGGAGAACCAGCTGAGCAGTAAGAGGTGACCCAGGAGAGAGGGGGTAAGGAAATAGGAGGAGAGAGTTTCCAAAGGAGGAGGGACATGTCAAAAGCTGGAAATGGGTCTAAAAGAAGAACCAATTACTCCAGTTGATAATTAAAGAATTATGGATTTGGCAATTATTGTGCTATCAGATGTTTACTGATTCTATCGCATTAAAACAATGCTTAGTTTACTTATTAAACTGCCAGTCAATAGTTTTCCAAGCCAGCTGCACATTAGATCCAAAAGTGAACTTTTAAAATACCAATGCCTGAATCTCCTCCCAGAACAATTAGAGCAGAATGTCTGAGAGGTGGGTCCCAGGTATTAGTTTATCATTAAAGCCCCCAGGGGATGGAATATGCAACCAGAATTGAGAAATTCTGCACAAGGGGAAGCCAGGCTTTCTCCAATAACCACATGGGGAGCCTCCATGCTTGGCACGTACTGGGCATTCCTAGCCCACCCAAACCCAACAGGATTATAAACCAGGGTGGAGAACAGAAAGTCTTGGTCCTGGAGATGATGGGAACAGTATGTTGAGATGCTGGTGGACCTTGCCTTGGTATCTAAGCCCGGGCATGTGAGAGCCACCCTCTCTGCCAGGTACCCTCTGCCTACTCGCCTCATTGGCAGATCATTAAAACAAAGATCCTAGTCTATTCATTTATAAAAATGTTAATAATAATAATAATATCTGTTAAGCTCTTCATTTGTATCAGGCATTTTCTAAGGCTGTTAACATGCACTAGCTCATTAAATATGAATGACACTCCTATGAATTAGGAACCCTATTTCATAGAGCAAAGAAACTGAGGCTCATAAAGTGACTTATGTGAAGGTCATGAAGCTAGAAAAGGGTAGAGCTGGGACACTCACCCAGTTCTGGCTCACTCCGGAGCCCAAGCCCTGATTCAGGCTATATCACATCTGCTCCACTCCACTGCTGGGGTTGGAATCCTCAACCTGCCTGAGTAACCCCCCCACATGCAAATACAGCCTCCAAGAAGGGGTGTTCCCCAGCTCTGGGCTCCCAGATCTCCTCAGTGTTGGGCACTTCTTTGCAAGACTCAAGCACAGCTGCCCAACATCCAGTGCTGACATTAAATTCTTACCTCGGCTTTACAGGTATAAATTTGTCTTCTGCCTTCAACCTTTGACACAGGGTGACTTTTTCCAAAGGGGCTGAGAGTTACTGAAATCCTAGTATAAATGAGAACTGACCCTTAAAAATTCATGCAAGCAGAACACAGAATTATTATTATTTTTTTTTGTAGAGACAGAGTCTCACTTTATGACCCTCAGTAGAGTACCGTGGCCTCACACAGCTCACAGCAACCTCCAGCTCCTGGGCTTAAGCGATTCTCTTGCCTCAGCCTCCCGAGTAGCTGGGACTACAGGCGCCTGCCACAACACCCGGCTATTTTTTTGTTGCAATTTGGCTGGGGCCGGGTTTGAACCCACCACCCTTGGTATATGGGGCCGGCGCCCTACTCACTGAGCCACAGGTGCCGCCCCAGAACACAGAATTTTTTTTTTTTTTCCTGGTTTAGTTTATCCTTTATTGTGGTAAAAAACACATAACATAAAATTTACCATCTTAACTGTTTTTAAGTGTACAGTTCAGTAGTGTTAAGTATATTCATCTTGTGAAAAAGATCTCCAGAACTTTATTAAACCTAACTGAAATTCTGTACCTATTAAACAATTCTCTTTCGTCAATCCCTCTTCCCCTAGCCCCTTGTAGTCACTATGTTACTGTTTCTATGAATTTGACTTTGGACACCTCAGATAAGTGAAACTGTACAGTATCTGCCTTTTAAAAAGACTTATTTTTTAGGGACAGAGGCTTGTTCTGTCAGCCAGGTCAGAGTGTAATGGTGTGATCACAGCTCACTGAAGCCTCAAACTTCTGGACTCAAGTGATCTTCCTCTGTCAGCCTTCTGAATAGCTGGGACTACAAGTGTGTCACTGTGCCTGGCTAATCTTTTTACTTTTTGTAGATGGGCGTTGGGCGCACACGCATGTCTCACTCTGTTGCTGAGGCTGGTCTCAAATTCCTGGCCTCAAGTACTCTTTCTGCTTCAGCTTCCCAAAGTTCTGGGATTATAGGATGAGCCACTACACCTGGCCCACTGTGCTTGTCTTCTATCGCACTTAGCATACACGTCCTCAAAGTTCATCCGTGTCGTAGTATGTGAAAGCATTTTCTTCTTTTATAAAGCTGAATAGTATTCCACTGTATGAATGCATGACATTTTGTTTATCCATTCTTCTGTCAATGGGCATTTGGGTTGCTTCCACCTCTTGGCTTTGTGAATAGTACTGCTATGAACATGGATGTGCAAATACCTCTTCAAGATCCTACCTCCAGTTTGGGGGGTATAAATGGGACTGTCATATCATAGTTCTATTTGTAACTTTTTGAGAAACCAACATACTCTTTTTCCATAGTGATTACATCATTTTACAATCCCACCAGCAGCACGCCAGAGTTCCAGTTTTGAAGTGTTGTGTTTTTATCTTGCGTTTGTTTGATGACTAATGACGTTGAGCGCTTGTTCACATTTCTTGTTCATTTAGATCTGCATTTTTATAAGGTGTCTGTTCTGGTCTTTTGTCAATTTTCCTAATAGCTTGTCTGGATGAGTTCTTTATACATTCTAGATATGAGCTCTTTATTGGTTATATTTGTTCTAAATATCTTCTCCTACTCTATGATTTCCTGACTTGGGATCACCAGGCTTTCCATTGGCCATGGGGGGAGGGCCCAGAAGGCTGGGTGGTCCGATGGGGCTCCCATCCTCCTCATCTCCAGTCTCTTCCCTCTCCCGTAATGGGGGCTGCTGCTGCGGCGGTAAGTGGTGCTGATTCTCCTTCTTTCGTTTCGGCATAGTGGCTGCGGCAATCCAGAACACAGAATTTTAAAACAAAAATGCAAAATTTCCATGGCTTCGGCAATTACCTCTCAGAAAAAAATGTTTCAGAGAAACAAGTTAAATAGAAATCAGCTTTTATTATGGACAAATCCTCCTTTATTACAGACATTGTATTTCAATATGGTATTTATAGAGCAGGCAGTGGGTTTTCTGGTTTTCATGCTTTAGGTCATAGGTACCTTCTGCACTAGTACTTCCAGGTGTTTGCTGTACTTCTCCGTCTAAGTGTTCATCACAAACAGAAATCACTCCGTAGGAACACTGTGTATTAATCTCTGATTCTACGAAAGCTCCTAAAGGCAGAGGAATTTCAAAGGGTGCTCCTGGGCTTGTGATTATCATCCCCTTGGGATTTAATAGCAAAGCCAGCTGAGAGCTGCCGGTGAGGGGGTGCACACTCACCCTCACTCTGAACGCTCTGGCAAATCTACTCCTGAGAGAGCAACTCTCAATCAGCTACTTGTGTGCAGTTGGTGAGGACTGGGAACCCATCCAGACCTACCAGAGACACTGTCATGTCCACCAGACTAACCTTGTTGGGATTCATCTTACATAAAAGCTTCTTCCCTTGATTAAACATAGGTGTTCAGAATGGATTGTTGTTTTTCCTGCACCTCCTAATCAATAGCAGCAGTGATAAAAAAATAACAATTGTGCACTCATCTACTGACATTCTGAATAGAATTGCAGAACTGAACAATTTGGAAAGTATCTTTTGTAATCAGCCCCACCTGCCAAGAAAATTTTGTTGAACTTTATTTTCAGAGCTTGAATTTAAAATCAATATGTGTGATTTTTCTTTCATTGTACAAATACAAAATTGGATACTAAAGTCCAATATGCTTTTTTAGTTCACATATGATGCACGTCCTAATAGGGGACTGTTCCCAATTCTGATATGCTACCTGTGTCTGCCCACTTGGACTCACTGATGTAGTAACCTTTATTATTTTAAAGATAAAAAAACACCAAGGCTCAGAGATGCCATGACAATGCCAGAGGTCTGGAATTTAAGCTCATGGCGGCAATGAATGCCATGGGCTAGATCAAAGGGCTTTGTAGTACCACTGGAAGGTGATTTCCAATACACCACTCTCCCATCAACTGTTCCTAGCCCTTTCCAAGCCACAATTCTCATTTTGTGTTTTAGTAAATTAACTCCTATCAATTCCACAAATTATTATAAGCCTAAGTGCACATCTAAGTCCCAAAGTGATGGGTATAACAGCACTATAATCGTGTCTACAGATGAGGCATGCTGCATATGAGCAGGCCTGCTTTGTTTTATCATCAAATGTGTCACTTTGTCATCCTGTTTTTATGGCACCAGAGCTCTCTGGGAATTCTGGGCTCACATCTCAGGATCCTACCATAGCTTCTCTCTCTCTGCCCCTTAGAAGGCTTCAGCTCCAGTGACAGCTACATTGCAGCCCCATAGTGGTGGTCCCCAAATTTCTCCCTCCATCTGAACCTCTGTCCTGAGCTCCCGGCACATTTCCTAATTGCCTACTGAATCATCTCCGCCTGGAGGTAGATTCCAAACAGTCAGAAAAATGCCAAAAAGTTGTTATTTGAGGCACTGATTACTTTTGGTGTCTCTTTCTGAGACACAACCATGAGTTCATGGTTTCTCAATGTGATGGCTTCAGAGTTAGCATCTACCAAGATCCCGTTCCCTCCTTACCCCCTTACTTCTGCACACTGAGAGGTGAGGACAGAGATTATTGGGCTTTCCAAGCTCTTCAGAGTGAGGCCCTTCTTCCTATAGGCAGGGAGAAAGGAAATAAAGAAAAACAAAAACAACTTAGCATTATATATAATTGAACAGAATCATGTGCCCAACCACTCCAGAGCAAAGCTATGATTCAAGCCCTCTGATAGCTATTCTCATCTTCATTGACTGATTTATTCATTCATTCAGCTGATATTACTGAGCACATACCATGTGCCAACCATGTTTTAGGCACCTGGGATACAGTAGGGAGCAGAGATGCAAAGTCCTTGCCCTTGTGGAACTTCTACTCCAGAGGAAGATAGACAGCAATCCACTGAGCATATATAATTTTACAGTTGGTGGTAAGACAACAGAAGAAGAGAGTGTGGAGTTGTGCCTGTGGCTCAGTGGATAGGACGCCGGCCCCATATACCGAGGGTGGCAGGTTCAAACCCAGTCCCAGCCAAACTGCAAAAAAAAAGCCAGGCGTTGTGGCAGGTGCCTGTAGTCCCAGCTACTCGGGAGGCTGAGGCAAGAGAATCGCCTAAGCCCAGGAGTTGCAGGTTGCTGTGAACAGTGTGACACCAAGATAAAGTGAAACTGTCTGTACAAAAAAAAAAAAAAGAAGAAGAGGAAGAAGTGAGTGTAAGCAGATGAGTTTACAACAACAATGGACTGTGGGAATTAAGCCAGGTGAGGACAAGGGGGCTGGGGAGGGAGGGATGAAGTAGTCAGGTCAATGGGTGGACTTCTAGCCTGATATGTTGGTGGAGTTGAGAAACTCAAGAGAATTTGATAGGAAAATAGGGGACGGAGGTCAAAGAGTGAAATATTGACTTTGAGATTGTGAAAGGGATCCAGCAATGGGTAACAACAATATTTCCACGATGATATAGAAATGAGTAGCTGGGACTGAGTGAAGGACAGATCGTGGGAGAAGATGGGGTCAAAGAACTGATGGACAAGGTGTTGAACACATTTTCCCCAGGGATATTGAGATGACACAAAATCATGACAGAAACTGTGTTAGAGACAGAAACAGGAATCCCAGGGTCGAATTTGTATCCTTCCAAACAGAGAACTAAACGAGAGTCAGAGAGCCAGCTGGAGTCTTAAATAGGTCTCTCCTGTGCTAAGGGTCTTGATGTCTTACATGAAAATAAAACAACATAAATAAATAACCAATAAAGTGACTTCCAGCTAATAGTTCTGGTTATAGATACCCTCAAAAGGATAAGCTGAGATGATTGATTTGACCCCTGGGCCTCCTCCTCCTGACAAGTAAAAGGGTCGAATTAGCAAGCATATTGACTTAACTGTTAAACAGCATTGAGAATTACACTGTGGCATCCCTTCATGAGAGCCACTCTGGAGACTTTCCTAAGTGCTTTAATTAACCACGAGGGAAAGAAAATTCAATTCCACCCCCAGTACCTGCCTCTCTCCTCTTCCACCATGTCGTTCCCACCATTTAAGAGCTGATAATAGTGCTCCTTTCTGATCAGCTCTGACCTCCACAACCTGGCACTTAAGGAGCTCCACCGATGGCCTTCTCCTGGACATCCAGTTATTCTTAATGCTCCCAAGACAGATGGCCTTTAATAAGGCTAGTCTGGCCCCTTGCTCCCTGTTGCCCCCCACAACCCACACCCTCTCTCTACACACACACTCGACTCATTCCTGTGGGGACAAGTGCTGTCAGCTTTGTCCCTGACACAGACACATTACAGTTAATGCTCTATAGAAATGACCTGAGTCATGTGCACTTACATGAGTGAGTCCACTTTCAGACACATGGTGACTACTATAATCCAATCCTCAAGAAGGGTGGTAGATTTTATTTTGTTTTTTTTTTCAGTTAATAATGTCTGATTGTTTTAATTGAAATTCCCACGACGCTTAATACATCTATTAAGTGATGATCAGAAGCACATGAAGCTATTGGTTAAGGTACTCAGATCCCAAGTGTCTTACTTTTCTTTCAACTTTCAAATGTTTTGTTTTTAGTGCTTTTAAAGATTTTAATGCAACTAAGATATAAATAATATATATTAGTTAAATCCGAATTCAATCTAGAATCAAGATATTTACTTACATACAATACTGTGCTTCAAGGTGAGGCTACCACAGGAATTTTCACATCTTCAAGTAACACTAATATCTCTGGATGGGGAGACATTTAAGCAGAATTCTCAAAACAAAACATGCTCATTTTAGTCCAAGCTAACCTTGCTTCTTACCCCATGAAGTGCCAGTCTCCACTTCCTTTGTTCCATAACAGAAATACTTCATTGTCCTAACAACACATAGATTCTCTGAATGAAAAAATATTAAACATTTTTAAGATGACATTCCTTGGCTATGTTCAAGTCTCTAGACAACCCAGTAGCTCAGATTGAAACCGATCTGAAACAACAATGAATTCCCATGGTGTTCCTTGTCCATCCAGGTTAGGCATAAACCTCCCTTATGCTGAAACATGGAGTACACTGAACTAAAAGTCCTTTGGTTAATTTACGGTAGGATGTATTCTAAAATATTCCAGCCACCAATAAGTTGTTTTACATTTTAAATAATAAAACGAAAAACAATTTCAAATAACCAGGCCCCACTGTCACTCACTTCCAATTTCTCTTATAGACAATGCCTCTATGACAGTTTTCCTTTATGTTGAACAGGAGTGTAATTTTTGTGACCTATTAGAATTTGTAAACCCAGAAGGAAATTTCTTAAACTAAATAAACAAAACCCAACCGTAGGAATAATGTATTTGAGGATTCACCACCTAGGGAACAAAATCCATGCTCTAAGTCACTATGATTAGAATGTGGTCAAATGAAACAAATCCCAAAGGATCCCCATGTTCCAGATGCAGATGGAGTATTTTCAGTCCTGGTCTCCAATTCAATATGTCCAAATTTGGATTGGGGGGAACTCACCATAATAACCAGAAGACTTTACTAGGGGACTTTTTCAAACCCAAAGCACTAGCTATTCCAAATACACTATACAAGGAATTATATACTGTATTTATATATACATACACACACATAGACACACTTATATACATTTAGACATATATCTTATTCTTTTGTAAATGTGTATGAACAAATCAGATGCAATATCATTCTCTGGCTAGGGTAGGACACACCAACTAGCAATTAAGAAACAGATTCCTTGATGAAGAAAACACCAAGACTGGGCCACTTGGTGTGGCAATCTCCACCAAAACAATAGCATAGCTGCATAAAGATGCACAAATCATTTTGATGTGAAATGGCTCATGCAGAGCAAATTAAAAATTCACGTGTCGGGCGGCGCTTGTGGCTCAGTGAGTGGGGTGCCGGCCCCATATGCTGAGGGTGGTGGGTTCGGACCCAGCCCTGGCCAAACTGCAACAGAAAAATAGCCGGGCGTTGTGGTGGGCGCCTGTAGTCCCAGCTGCTCGGGAGGCTGAGGCAAGAGAATCGCGTAAGCCCAAGAGTTAGAGGTTGCTGTGAGCCGTGTGACGCCACGGCACTCTACCCGAGGGCGGTACAGTGAGACTCTGTCTCTACAAAAAAAAAAAAAAAAATTTCACGTGTCTTTCCCTTCCTTTGTGAAAGCAGAGCCACTGCTTGCAGAGATGTGGACATATTGCCTCAGGTGAGCTTGGCTATATCCACATTTGTGAATTCTAACCAGGTCATAATTATCCAGAAAAGAAGGTATTTCTTCCAAATAAATCCGATACACTGGCATATATGTCACATTTAAAAATATATTTCATTGTTCATAAATGTGTCTATAAGTATAAAGTAGAAATTATTGGTTATGACATTTACATTGCTTTAACATCCACTAATTTGAAGGTATCAACCTGAACTTTTTTGTTAATTATAGTTATAAGGGATAATGTCAAAAAATTTTTCCCAATTACTCATTTGCCTATTAATTTTTGCTGTGGTGCTATATAACCATATATGGGTATCTCTTTCTAATACTTCTATACGTTTTTTTTTTTTCATGGTGATAATCAAAAGCTTTGGGCAAAGGGTCTTGAAATTGGGAATAATAGTCTTACCTGCCTCATGATTAACCATGCATGAATTCATACACAGTTGATCAATGTTGTCCTGTTACACACCTCTGAGTCTTCGTCTTTGATGCCCCTTCTGCTCTGAGTACCCACAGCACATTGGCAAGAATGGCTTTCACCCACTTTTGATTCCCTGCTTGGCGGCTCAACAGCTGCGTAACTCACAGATTCCTACATCACAGAGATGAGAACATTACGTATCTTGCAAGTTTGCTGCATGGATTAAATGAGGTCATGAAGAAGAGCACTTAGCAAAGTGCCTAGCAAATACACACTCAGTCATTGTTAGTTATTTTCATTATTGTTATTTCCACCATTCCCTTAGCTACTCCAATGCCTCTCCAGCACCCAAAGCTCGCCTCCCTTGCTATTCTTGTCATCACTGACTTACTCCTCTGGTTCTCCCTACTCCCCAAGGGCAAAACTGGTCTTATTTGATTTTTTTTTTTATTCTTAGCAGCCAGAACTATGCCTTACTCATAATAACTCTTCATCAAGTGTAATTTTAAAACTAAAGAGACAATGGAAGAAGGAAGAGAGCAAAAAGACCAGAGGCCCCTGTACACATCTCCTGGAGCAGAAGGTTCATAATTCAACATAAAGTGAACCTCTAGGGCCGGATGCATCTGTGTTCAGGCACTGTTGGTATGAACTGCCACACTCATTGGAATATTCTATTCTGTACAATTATAAACCAAAGTCTACCATTAAAGAAAACAAATATTTACAATAAGGATGTACAAGCTCATAAAACTGGAAACCATCACAAGCCTTACCATCACACTTGATCTAGATGTCATTGTCATTTTAGCCCGTGTGAAGTCTGTGAAAAATGAAAATGACAGTAGTAAAGTAAAATAATAACCACCCGAGACTGAACTAAATAAAAAGCCTATGTGTCTAACTAAACTTGGATTTAAAGGCAATATGTGAGGGAAGGGAATAGACTGTAAAAAAACTTGTCCATTCTCATTCAAAGAGAATTGTCCAAATCAGAGCACTAATTCACAAACTTCAGATTCTCTGCATGATTGTATTTAAGAATATTACTGTGGCAATCTGGTCTGCCTTCTAACAGATGGTATGTTCCCCATAATGAGGCTGAGGAGGAGGAAGTCTAAACAAAGACAGAGAGAGCATTTGAGTTCTAGGGTCTAGGTGTACATTACACTTAACAGCTACACTAAAATCACTAGGAATTATCACCAACTTCTTAATTTACAAATTCTCTCCATTTTGTTAACCCTGAACAGATCACATTAGCCAAATATGCCTTTGAAAAACATAGTAGTCTGGGAACAAAAAAAATACTAGGTTAAATCTCCACACATTACAGCGGCAGCTGTGGCTCAGTGAGTAGGGCACAGGCCTAATATACCAAGGGTGGCAGGTTCAAACCTGGCTGCAGCCAAACTGCAACGAAAAATAGCTGGGCGTTGTGGCGGCGCCAGTGGTCCCAGCTGCTTGGGAGGCTGAGGCAAGAGATCGCCTTAGCTCAAGAGGTAGAGGTTGCTGTGAGCTGTGACACCACGGCTCTCTACTGAGGGCGACAAAGTGAGACTCTGTCTCTAAAAAAAAAAATAAAAACTCCACACATCAGCAAGATGAGCTGAAAGAGTCAATGATCCAGACACATCCTACTCCTAGCAGTCCCCTACTACGCCTCCTTCATGCCCCGCTGCGGTCAGCAACCAACCTCAAGTTTACTCCCCACCGATCTTATCTTGGACTAGTCATCATCTACCACTGATCCATGTCTTTTTTTGTCTTGCCTTTTTTATCATAAAGCATTTCAAACATGCATAAAAATAAATAGATTATATAATAAAGTCTATGCACCCAACAGCCAGATTCAACAATCACCAACGTTCTGCCGTTTTCTGCTTCATCTATATCCCCCAGTGGCTTTTGTTTTGCTGAAGTATTTTAGAGTAAATTCTAACCATCCTATCATTTTACTTGCAAAAACTCTAAAACTTTAGTCTATGCCTGAACATGTGCTTTTACTACCACTGCACAACCCCAGAGAGCACCATTCACACTAGTCTTTGTGCAATCTACTTCCCACAGCTGAAGTAGCCAGATATGGCAGCCCTGTAGAGCACTTACCACAGTTCAGGGCTATACAAACGTTTTCTTTAAAGCCCAGGTATTAAAAATATTTTAGGTTTTGTGGGCCATACAGTTTCTGTAGCAACTACTCAAACCTGCTATTGTAGTGTAGAAGCAGCTATAGACAATATACACATATTAATAAATGAGCATAGCTATGTTCCAGCCAAACTTTACTTACACAAACAGGTTGCAGATGGGAAAAAACAGCCTGCAGGTTGTGATTTGCTGACAGCCCCACCCCACCCTACCATGGCATGTAGGAATGGTTTCATAAATGATAGCTGTTGCAAAAATGGAAGAGAACTTGTCTAAAAAGTGATTCTTAAATGACATGTACCCTGTAGCTAGAAAAACATGTATACTATTATGGTGCTTTTCCCTTCACCTGAAATTTTACAAACCCAGAGATCATGAGTCACACAGTTAGTAGATGGTAGCCCCCCATGGTATGTCTTGTGCTGATGAATACAGGCCATGCCTTGTACAATGTCCAAGGTGAAGGAAAACCCGAGGCATACAAAAGGACTCCATGTGATCTGAGAACAGCAGTCAGGCTTTAAATGTTCTTAGAAAGTCCATACTTTAGTCAATTCTAGAACAAAAATAATGATCTTTTGCAACAAAAATAATGCTTCCCACATCTCTCTTGAGGAGGAATTTATATAGCAAAAACCACTGACTTCTTAATGGTATATCAACAACAAATATGAATAGAGAAAAGAAAAAGAAGGAGATGGTAGAGGAGATTCAGAAAAAGCAAGAAGAAAAGTGGAGAGAAAGAGAGAAATGGAGCTTAGCATTACGCACATGTGTTTTTGGCAAATTCCTTGAAGTTAATTTTCACAAAGTATTACTAGGCTCTATCACATTTGCTTATCGATACTGAAAGTGTTTCCAAAAGGAAAATGTTGTCCGGCAGGGTGACCAGTAGGATCCAGCTGTGTTACCTCTCCATAACTACCACCAAAGTGTCCACAGCTACCACCAAAGTGTCCGCATGGAAGACTCTAGTGCTAACCCTGATCTGAGGCAGAAGGCATCGAGACCTCCAGCCTCACACTGTGGGACTCAATGAGGATGGCCCTGACTTCTGGGCTATCCCCAATTTTGTGCCCACATAAATTCTGACTTGACCTCCTGGTCTAGTCCTTGCCTTACACCCAGTTCAGGTAACTGAGTCCCTGTATCTAGTCATATTTGAGAAGAGAAAGGAAAATAAAAATAAAAATCACGAGATACCATGTCACCCCAGTTAGAATGGCTATTATTAAAAAGGCAAACAAGAAGAGGAAATTCATGCTCTTTCTCAGCTTACCTCTGCCAGGAAACCTTCCAGGGCCCATTCCCATGCCCATTCTGGGCGAGATGCTACTCCTATGCACCTGCCACACCCCAGGACCTCTATCACTGTTCTCTCTCTCTGCTTATCTGTCTTCCCCAACAGACTGTGACACTCTTGAAGGCAGGGAATATTTCCTATTTGCTTGTATTATCTCCAGTGTGTAGGACAGTGTTTGTCAGCCAGTTAATTAAACGCAGCTAGTGCCTACTGCCGGGCAGGATCATTTGCTGTTGCCTGTAGCTATACCATTTTGATGCTGAATAGGACTTTCTTCCAGGTCTCCCTCTCGGCATGATGGGGGAAGCCTCACTCAAAATTCTGTTCCTCTACTCCTTCTTAAATATAATGACCTACACATCCATGCCCCAAAATACATTATAACACAAGATACAGCTTTCACTTCCAAGCATTCAAGACAATGCTTTCACATGGCAATAGGTTCTTAGGAACATTGATTGAAGAAGGGCTTGGTTGTAGAATTTCACTGGTTGTACCTACCACTCAAATGCCAGGAACCCCACTTGAGAGTGGGAACATCCAGCAAGCCTTCCTTTGGGCAGTATTCTATCACAATAACCCCATCTGGTACTTCAGTGCAGCCTCCAGTGCATCCGCAAATGTTTGAGTAATCTAATTCTCTGGGAAAACCAATACAGATCAGAAAGGATTTATCTGGGACATGATCTCCTAATCCCCGCTGTAAAATCTGACCTAGTTTTTCTGACCGCAGAAAGAAACAGCATCTCTCTGGATTTAGTGCTGTGCACATATACAACTTGCACATCCACCCCCTGGGACACAGAGCAAAGGATGTAGAGAAAACATTGTTGTCATCACAATTCGTTCTGGGCCAGCCACTTAACACCCAATATTTTTAATTTGTATAACAAGCCTGTGCCTGTGATTGTCCCCACTGTTAATGAGGAAACCAGGGCTTAGAGAGGTAAGGTAATGTGGCCAAGGCCATAGAGCCAGATCCTAAACCTACCTTTGCCTAATTACAAAATCCATTCATGGTTTTCTTGAACATTGCCATACTGTATTCTGATATAAAGTACAAATACAAAAAGAAAAGCTCTCACCTTGGGAAAAGTTTCATTTTGCTCACAAATGTTCCTTCAGAAACAAAAAGTAATTTTGTCTGAACCGGCTCTCATATGTTTGTTTTCCTTTAAGTCAGGTTCTCCCTACCCCACTCCTGGGAGGGTGTAGGCTCCCAGGCTGCAGGCGCACAGCTGGCATCTCAGCGTGGTTCATTACCACATCTGCACCGTCAGCACGCAGGCACAGGTGCTGCTCTGCTGCTTTGCTGATTATCCATGGGGAGTTTTCCAGTCGTGACATTTTTCTCCAATCAAAATTCTACCGTCTTTTTGGCTTAAGGCTTGTTTCCCCAGTCATCGGTCTTTGGGTTAGGTCACAGATGAGACATCCTCCAAGCGACAGCACAATGGCATTACTTTTCCAAGCTGGTAATGGGGAGGGGAGGAATGTTCATGCTTTGCATAGTCCCACCTGCTAGATAAAGGGCCTTCTGCCCCACCCCTCTGTCAGAAGTATTGGATTGAACCCTCTGGTCTCTTCTATTCCTTGTTCACTTTCCCTCAAGGAAGAGGGTTGTCTGATGGTGAGAATTCATTGCGTCCCCATTGCTGATGGGCAGCACCAGTTGGTAAAAACCATGTCCTCCATTACTGCTCCCACACAGTAGGGGTTCCACCCCTGGACAGACCCCACCCAGTGGGGCAGGGCCTCCATTCTTCTTCCCAGCCTCCCTGTGATGGGGTATGGGAGGCAGGCCTGCAGTCCTAATGTGTGGGTGGTTAGACAAGTGACCTTTTATCTGCTGTGCAGGACAAGTGCTCATCTGCTGGCTCTCTGACGTGGCTGAGCTCATGAGTCTAGCAACTTTGAGTTGGGCTTGGCGGTAGAAGCATGCACTCCAACTTCAGGCTAGAGTTGGGTTCTCCAAGTCAGCTTTTGTCAGAGTTTTCTTTGAGCATCAGGAGCTTATCTACCCATGAAAAAAGTGGTACTTTTCTCTCTGACTATTATGCCTTACCTGTACTCCCCATTGGTTAGAATCAGAGAGGGAAGGAGAAGGGACTAGCAATCTGAACGGCCAATGGCTGAGCATCCTTAGATCCCAGGCTCTGAAAATATTCTCTATCAACATTAGAACAGCACCAAGCCCAGTACACACGAGGAAACCACCCCCGACTACAGAATGAGACATTTGAAATTCCTGAAGTATGGCACATTAAAAGAGCAATTATCTGTGTCCAGCTTTATAATCTGTAATATGCTTTTCATATATTCAGCAGGTGAAAGACACTTTGGTTTGTTGTGCCTGGTGAACCAGAGGGCCCTTTGCAAGGGAGAAGAAATGGTATGTCTCTAGTATGAGACATCATAGGCTCCTTTGCTATGTGGAAGGCTAGTCTCAACACCAAGGATACTTTGCACAGCTCCACAGCTCAACTGAACCCCTTCTGTCCTAACTGAGATAAACAGCTGTCAGACCAGCACCTCTCCCTGCCATTCCCTACACTTTTTTCTTAGAGAAGAAGGAATTGAAGACTGATATATTGCCACATGAGTCTTTTGGAATAAGAGGGAAAGAAAAGAGCAATGTGCCTATTCCTCTGCTCTCCTCGCTCTCATAGATTATAAGCCAACCTGATGGGTAGTGGAGAGAGGCAGGAATGAAAAGGGGCTGAACAGAGGGGAAGAGCTATCATGATTTTCACTAATAATTGCATGGCATATTCTGTTTACAAAATAAGGGGTGAGACTATAAGAAAATGATGGCTTCTTCTAAATAACAAAGCCATTGTACTAACTGTAATCAACTTTCTAGTTCTCTAAACATTTGTGATACTAATTCTATCAAGTTTTAACACTTTGTCCATCACACTGGTCATCTTGTCCTTAATGTACCTCTATTTGTCCTTTGCCCTGATAAGTTAAATATGAAATAAAATATAATACAAATCAATGAAAAGCAAGGAAGGCTATTAGGTTCGTACTTCTATACCAATCATGAGAGATGATGGGTAATGACTAACTGAAGCATTCCATTGAGAAGGATTCTGAGGCCAGACGTGAACTCAGAAGAAAAAGCACTAGCAATGGCAAGGTCCCTAGGCACAAGCATCATGCATATTTTACACCCTTGATAGATAGAGTCTATTCTTTAGTCAAAAAGGCCAATTTGTAAGGACATTGGTGTGGAGGGTTGGTGTTAGGATAATATTTATGATTAGGACCAACTCTAAGCTCACTGTGAGCCAGCAACATGAAGGCACTGCCAGAGGGTGGCATGGGTGCAGGTGTGCTGCCAAGAGCTAGGAGATGTGTTCCGCTCTATGGGTAGGATTGCGGCAGGAGTGCTGGGCTTCATTCCAGAAGCCATGCTTGGACAGAATGTCAGCCAATAGGCTGGAAAGCAGAGCATTCAGTAAAGGGCTTTGTAACTTATGTTTTACAAAAAGGAACAAGGATGTTCAACCTGGGGAAGAGAAAACGTCAACAAATCCTGATACTCACCCTTCCCAATAATCCAACAATTACGATTGCCTGCTGCCGCCAAAATGGACCACTTAGCAACCCCTGAGTTATCTAATTAGGTAGCCCACTTGAGCTCCCTGGTGTATTTACCTGCCTGCCACTACCATGGTGTGCCTGCTTCACCAGATGTCAAGCTGGTAGGCTGGGATCAATTAGCAATTGTAATTAAAGCTGGATATAATTAACCACATAATAGTGAGATGTTCTTGTTTAATTTCCTGAAGTTGAGAGACTATGACATTCTGACAGAAGATATATACTAATTTCCTAAATTCAGATGTGCATTTGAGTTGTATCCAAATAATTGTTCACCAACCCACCGTTACCAATTAGAAATTCACTGGCCCGTACACACATAAATTAACCATCTTACTTAATGATTTTATGGCCCACTACCAAGACACTTGGATGTCTTTAAATGCTTAAAACATAAATAGCTGATGGTTATACAATAATGTGAATATTTAATGCCACTGAACTATAGATTTTTAAATAGTTAAAATGGTAGATTTTATGTCAGGTAGATTTTACTACAAAAAAAGTTCTAAGAAATGGCACAGGACAGTGGTAAAAGTATGGGCTTTTAGCCGGGCATGGTGGCTCACGCCTGTAATCCCAACACTGTGGGAGACTGAGGAGGGAGAATTGCTTGAGCTCAGGAGTTCGAGACTTGCCTGCATGAGAGTGAGACTCTGACTCCTAAAAAAATGCAAAAACACAGCCAGGCGCTGTGGTGAGCACCTGTAATCACAGCAGCTTCCAGAAGCTGAGGCATTGGGATGCTCACAGCCCAAGTCTGAGGTTGCAGTGAGCTATGACACCATTGCACTCTGCTTAGGGCATAGAGTCTCACTCTGTCTCAACAACAACAACAACAACAACAACAACAAAAGTATAGGCTTTTGAGTCAGCTTTCAGAGAGGCGCTTAAGTTCTGGGAGGGCCACTTACTGACTGTGTGGCCTTAAGCAAGTTATTGAACTTCTCTGAATCCTAGTTTCCTCTTCTGTAGAATGGGAATAATAGTGCCACTCCATCTAATGAGGTCAGTGAGAAGTAGAAATGATGCCTAGAAAGCACCCAGTGGGTGACATGGCAGCCAATTAGAGTCAGCATTAGGGCCAATGGGGAGAAGTTACAGGCAATTCAGGATAAGGAAGATTTGCAAGCTTAGAGCTGTCCAACAATGGAAGAGGCCCTCCACAGAAACAGTCGCTCTAGAAAACTACAACTCTACTAACCGTAGTGGTAGAGAAACAATTACCCAAGAACCAGAGGTTCACGATGATTCACTCCCCAAGACTGAGGCTCCTAACCCATTCCATCGATTAAAGGAGCCACCTGTGAACAGCAGACAATCCTTCTGCAGCTGAGGCTTCCCACAAGTGAGAATGATGAGACATGAGAAAGCCCCATGTTTTCTGCTCATGTTATGTGCTGCACTTCCTAAGGGATCACCTTGGAGAGGGTGTGAATGTCTTCTTCTTATTCCTCTTTATGGCTGCAGACCTAACATCACTAAAAAGAAGTGCCATTTAGATTTTACAGTCTGAGATCATTCTCCTCTCATCCATGGTTAAATTTGAAGCAGTGTCTTCCCAGGACAAGGCGGCTTGATAGGCACAGGAATGAATTTGGTCAAGAATATGGAAGACACTCATTTGGTGGGGGGAGTGCAGGAAGTCACAATGGTGGTCAGGGATATTAATGGTGCCCTCACTGAAAACATTCCCTGTGGGTTAGTTTCAGGTGTCTGAGAGGAGTAAGAAGTGAGGAGGCAGGGATAGGGATTCCCACTGTAGTACATAGTTTTGATAACCTTTCCTCAATTGTCTTCCCAGGAGCCGCCTTCTTGGAGCTCACACTAAATTGCAGCAAACCTTTCTCATTTCTCTTTTGGGCTGTTTGTGTAAGTGTCCATCTCTAGACATATGAACAATCTGTAGGCAGGGGCTATGTCTTTTTCTTTTTGGTGTTCCCAGCGCCTCCTAGAAGCCAAACTCAGTAAAGTGGTTGAATAAGCTGGAGCCGAATGGGCTAGAGGAGGACAAAGGAAGGCAAGGAAGGAGAAGAGAAGAGCGCAGGGCCTGACTCCGTGCTGTAGACACTTCCTCTCAGGCAGTGCCCTAGTCCTAGTGAGAACCCAAGACGGGAGGTGCTATTATCATCTTCACTGAACAGAACAAAGAAGTAACTGACCCAGAGATATCCATTAGTGGGGAGAAGTCAAGATTCAACCCACATCTGCCGGTTCCAAAGCCCATGCTATTTTCTTCAAGAAAATTTAACCCATTCCCTTTCCTGGTACCTCTGCCCTGTCTCCGTTCTGCACAACATCCCACCTACCATTAAAACTTTTCAACAGGCTGGGCACATTGGCTCACGCCTGTAATCCTAGCACTCTGGGAGACCAGGATAGGTGGATTGCTTGAGCTCAGGACTTCAAGTACAGCCTAAGCAAGAGCAAGACGTTGTTTCTACTAAAAATTCAAAATAAAAGCTAGCTGGGTGTCGTGGCAGGTGCCTATAGTCCCAGCTACTCAGGACGCTGAGGCAAGAGGCTCACTTGAAACCAAGAGCTTGAGGTTGCCTTTACCTGTGCTCAAGCACTTTACCCATAGTGACTGAGTGAGACTCTGTCTCAAAAAATAAATAAAATAAAATAACTTGTCAACAATATCAAGAGCTGTTAGTTTTACTCCAAGTCCAACTCCTAATGCATTCCCTTGTTCTTCAAGCAGGAACTGTTTAAAGAATGAATTAATACACACTAGCTCAGTACTACTTTCATTCTCAAAAAAGTGATGAATGCTTTTGCTGTGAATATATTGTAGGGAATAAATTACCTGCTATGCTTTTGTTAAAACAAATGAAATCCTAGCATGCCCAGGTGAAGATTGGGATAAAGATAGGGTTTCAGATAAAAAGATGACATCCTCTCATCCATGGTTCCAAATATTTTAAGATTATTCCACATGGCAGTGTGCAGAGCATTTCAATACATATCCGTCTCATTTGATCTTCCCAGAAGGATCACATGAATCAGATATTTTCATATTTTAATGCAGACAAATCTATCAATATTTTTCTCTCAACTTCATTGCTTTTTAGCTACAAGCTAAACTCCTTTCTAAAAATTTTTTCCTTTCATTTTTTACAACAAATTATTTAAACAATCTAGAATTAACTTAGGAAATAGGATGTGGTAAAGATATAATTTGATTTTTTCCCATGTGGTTAATCTATTATTTCAGCACAATTTATCATATTATTTATATAATCATATATAATCATATATTTATATGTGATTATTTATGTAATTCATAATTTATTATTACATAGGATTACTTCTAATCCTTCCTCCCTTCAGATATGTAAGCTTTGTCCTGCATTTATTTCATCTGTGTCAAGTCTTTTTTTCCCAGTGATACACTCTTTCAATTACTTTAATTTTGTATTTTTTTTTTTTTGTAGAGACAGAGTCTCACTGTACCGCCCTCGGGTAGAGTGCCGTGGCATCACATGGCTCACAGCAACCTCTAACTCTTGGGCTTATGTGATTCTCTTGCCTCAGCCTCCCGAGCAGCTGGGACTACAGGCGCCTGCCACAACGCCCGGCTATTTTTTTGTTGCAGTTTGGCAGGGGCTGGGTTTGAACCTGCCACCCTCGGCATATGGGGCCGGCGCCCTACTCACTGAGCCACAGGCGCCGCCCAATTTTGTATTTTTTTAATATCAAGTGGTGAAGGTACTCCTCTTGGTACTATTTTTCCCCAAAACATGTCCCTGAATAGTCTCATCCATTAATAATTTTTCCAAATGAAATTTAGAACCATGATGCCAGCACAGAACTAAGGCCACCGAGGCAGGGAACAGACAATGGGAGAGCAACAAGTTGTCTCCCAACTTCTCCTGGGCAAACAGGATTGCTCTTTTAAGTGAGGTGAAGCAACTGTATTCTGTGAGTTGTTCTCTACTCAACTTCCCTGTTCCTGTGGTTTTCGGAAATCTACATTTTCAGAAGTTTTTCTCTCATCAAGCAGAATTTAATAAAACCTGTTCTAACTAAACCCACGGTGGGCCTATTGGAAGGGGCGGGATAGCTATGACAAGGGCAAAGGCTCCAGAGAAAGAGTGCTGCTCACTCCCGACACCTGTGATGCTTGCACTACACAATCTCAGAATCACTTAGAAATCTAAAGGAAAAAAGTTGTCAGAGATGCACCTTTTAGGGGAATAGTTTAATTTTAAAAACCTGAGTGCCTTGTTTTGGGTTAAGCGAACACGTTTAGGTGCACAGACTTCCTCCTCAGTAGTTATTGGAATACTGGTCAAATAAAATATTCTCCGTGGCAGATTTAAATGAGACTCAAAACTATCAATTTGAAGTCTGAGAGCATTTATCTTCTTCTTTATCTTTTAGGTCTTTTCTTGAGATGCTGGGTAAAAATGCATGAGGGGCTGGTAAACAGATGCCATTCAAACCACTCTGTGTCTCCATGAGAAGTTAGAAGGAAGCACGGTAGGGGCCCTGCTAGGAAAACTGCCACAGAATCATTGGCATAGAAGTTCTGAAAAAGAAATTTGGGGCTGTGCAGGGTCCCATCCCTAGCATCAAGTGACCCCTTGCAGTGACCCCTCAAGTCCAGACATGTTCTAAGTCAAATTTGCTCTACTTTTGACCAGCTCTGGGGAAAGCCTAGCTTAATAGTAAAAGAATGGCTTAGAATCCACAGACTTGGATTCTTATCCCGACTCCTCCTGATACTTTATGAAAGCCCTGGGCAAGGTTAACAGCTCTGTGCCTCAGTTTCCCAGAATATAATAGGAAACTAAAAATTTCCTCTTCAAGGATAACAGATAATACATACAAAGGGCCTTGTATAATACTTGGTGCAAATTAAATACCTAATAAATGCCACTTATTAACACCACCAATAATATGAAGTCTGTATTTCCATATTGTTTCTTGTCTAAGAACTTACACAGAAAAAGTAAGAGGTTGTGAACTATCCTCAGCAGAGGGAAAAGATTCTAGAAGACTCTTTCTAGAAGACTAACAGAGTTTCTGCCTAGGAAATCAAGTTCTTGCCTCTGGCTTGAACAGCATCCAAGGGAGCCCACTCCTGGCAGCTCAAGCTTCGCATGTCGTTGGGAACACGCTCTCAGGAACCTGGATCCCAGTCTGGGTGCAGCACAGCTTCCCAGAAGAACAAACAGTGGGCATGCAGATGCTGCCTCCAGTGCCCCCGCTAACCCGCTGCCAAGGCTCCCTGCCATGGTCCACCAAGCCACATCTGAGTGGAAAAAACAAAACACCGCCATCAGTCTGTGTGGCCAGCAAAGAGAGCAGGTCTCGTTCAGCAGACAGTCACCGAACCAGCATCCCCAATAATAACAATGGCTGCCACACACGTGCCTGATACCCCCTCCTGGCATTGCTTAGGTGTCCTTTTGTTAAACAGGCACAATCACCCTGAGAGGTAAGTGTTGGCGCTGCACCATCATTGTACAGGGAAGGAAATGAGGCTCAGAGAAATTCAGAGGAACTTGCCCAACATGCCATAGCTGCTAAGAGTCAGAGATAGGATTCCAACCCAGATCTGTCTAACTCCAAAGCTCAAACTCATTCTACCACACCTGCTGGCTCTCCAAGAGTCCACGTGCACAGTCCGCTGTTCTCTGTGCAAGATTCAGAACCCAACTGATAGACTCTGACCTGAAAGGAACCTCAGAGATTCTATCAGTTATTAAGCTGCTGTCTCTCAGCTCCGAGCCCACCTGGTACTCTGTGCTTTGTGATGCTAGGGATGGGACCCTGCACAGCCCATTTTCCTTTGCCAGCTGTTCCCTTAAGCACTTTCAGTTGGAGGGAGAAGCCATCTGCCACTTCTTGCCCACTTCCCATTTAGGTCAGCATGGCCTCTGCATAATTTCTTTTTCAGAACTTCTATGCCAGTGATTCTGTGGCAGTTTTCTCAGCAACAGCCACATTGCCCCACCCTCCCTCCTCCTCCCCAGAGACACCAGAACTGACAGATGCTAAGAGATGTGTCCCCTGGTCCAGGCTTCTATGTTTTAACAGCTTCAGCTTCTTCCCTCCATCCCTCCTGAGGAGGAAGGGTGGTAGCTTCTTCCTCAGTTGCTACCTCTGGTTCCTTTGTGCTCCCTAATTGCCTTTCCAGTTTTCTACTACCTGGTCAAGAATGGCTTACTTTAATTTCCCTTTTATTGCAGTTTGGCCGGGGCTGGGTTTGAACCCGCCACCCTCGGCATATGGGGCCAGCGCCCTACTCACTGAGCCACATGCGCCGCCCAATTTCCCTTTTAAAATAACTGGCTTAAGTGGCACCTGTAGATCAGTGAGTAGGGCTCCAGCCACATATTCTAAGGCTAGCAGGTTCAAATCTGACCCGGGCCAGCTAAAAATAACAATACAACTGCAACAACAACAAAGATAGCCAGGCATTGTGGTGGGCACCTATAGTCCCAGCTACTTGGGAGGCTGAAGCAAGAGAATCGTTTAAGCCCAAGAGCTTTGGGTTGCTGTGAGCTATGACGCCACAGCACTCTACCCAGGGCAACAGCTTGTGACTCTCTCTCAAAAATAAAATAAAATAAAATAAAAATAACTGGCTTGGGTTTTGTCTCCTGACTAGACCTCAAGTTACATAAAGAATCATCTACTCTAATGTCTTTCCAATGAGGCCCAGAGAAGTCAAATGACTTTGTTAAGCTGGCACACCTAGTTAATATTAAAAATAATGTTTATAACATTTTTCCCGTTAATGTGTGCTACAACCCAATGGAGTACGTACCACCATCCCTACAAGAAAATTGTGGAAATCAAGGCTCAAAAGTTAAGTGATTTCCCTGATATTATCTACCTAATGAGTAACAGAGGTACAATTTCAACTGAATTTTTTCTAACTGCGAAACCAAGGCTCTTAATCACGACTATGCATTTGGCCTCTTATCTCTCCACCCCTCTGGAATGGATAAATATCTCTGCATCTTCAAGGTCTGGTGAGCTCTTATCTGTAGTGTCACTCTCCTCTTAGAACTATCTTTGGTTGGGAGGGTTGTTTTGTTTTCTTCTTGAGACAGGGCCTCACTTTGTCACCCGAGTTAGCACACAGTGGCCTAATAGCTCATAGCAACCTTCAGGTCCTGGGGTCAAGAGATCCACCTGCCTCAGCCTCCCAAGTAGCTGAGAATAGAGGTGCCCACCCTCAAGCCTAGTGAGAAGTGCTCACTTTTGGAGCCAGTAATCTTTTCTTGGCACAGAACAAAGACCTAAATATTGTCCCAATCTACCAATGTTTCTTTAACCAAGTTCCCAAACCAAAAGAGAAGAAAGCAGCTATCTTTTACATCATATCATGTGTCTCCCAAGCTACCCGGGAATCTTCAGGATGATTAAAGCCAGTTACAATGACTAGGAGTCCTGGATGATTCATAGACAAAAACAGAAGAGGACCACTTGACAATTAGGAAGGAGTGAGATAACAGTTATGAAAGCCATAAATACCTTTCATGTGCCTCCTGTAGGCTGGGCTGCAACATAAGAAAGCTCCAATATGCTATTTACTAGTAATAAAAAAGTACAAAATTGCACTTCAAAAATATTAATAAGTCTTTCTCTGTTACCTCTTGGCAGGTGCAGCCCAATTAGGAGCTGCAAAGGAGCTGGGTTTGGAGTCTAGCCACTCCCGAACTGGGAACTCTGCTGATCACAGCCAAGCTGCAGTCTGCAGTCAGGATGGCTCCCGCAGCGAGGCGGCTACAGGGCAGCGGCAGGAGGAGGGGCTGCTGTTGTCTGCTCATGAGTCAACCTGGACACAGGCTGTTGCTCAGCTGCACACCCTTGTTTGTAGGAAGCATCCACAGAGATTCATCTTAGTTCAAGCCCAGAATGGAGATTAATTCAGGGGGTATCAGAGAAAGTAGGTGGCCTTGCCACTGTCTAAGGGTTGCACCTACCTACCAACCCAGGAGTGGAAAATGTAATGAGAAAAAGACCTGGGCTTTTCCGTGGGCCGTGAGCTTTGGTGAACTGAAGCCCTTGAAAACTGTGCTGCTTTTATCCAATAACTAATTATGGACTACTAACTAGGTACCAGGCAATGACAATATGGCTTTGTTTAAGTCAACAAACGTGAGCTGAGTATTTATTTACGCTGAAGCCAGAGAGAAAGGACTTTCTCCTAAAGGAAGTGGCCTTGGCCTTCTGGCCTCATGTGTGACTTCATGCTTATCCCAGCACCCTGGTTTTCACAGACCTTCCCAATGCCCCACAGCAGGAGGTCGTCCAATTTGCTAGAGAGAGCACCAGACCAGGAGCTGAAAGGTTTAAGTCTAGGCTCTGCCATTCACAATTTACCCAACTCCTGTAACCACCGCACCTCAGTAGTTTAGCATGTTAAAAGGAATCCGAAAAGTTAAAATCCAATGAGATAAATCTGAAGATAATTATTAAAATTTGGGACAGAGGGAGATGAAAAAAGGTATTTTAGTCCTATTTAGTCTCATTATAGTGGACAGATGAAATTTCCCCCTTTCTATTAAGAAAAAATATGGGAAAAAATGGAAACACAAAATCAGCCCTAGGAAAATGTGGCCATAGATAGGTTTATCTTCAGGGCCTTACTTTTCTGTTCTGTGCCCAAACCTAAAATGTAGCCCCCACCACCACCCCTTCCAGAATCACTGGGTCACAGCAACAGATGATCTCCAGGCCCATCTCATCCCAGCTCCTGCCCCACAAGACCCCAGCCACCAATACCCTGGAAGAAGCCTTCCCGTCTTTGCTTGAATACATTTAACGGGGAGGTGCTCATCCTTTGACATTATACATGCCTTTTCTGCTCTGCTCTGATGAGCAAGAAATGTGAAATCCCAACCCTCTCCCCGTATCTCCCTCTCACTGGTCCTAGTCAAGACCCCTAAAGACACCTGAACTCCCCTAACCTCTCTTCTCCAGGACAGCCTTTGGCCCAGTGCCTCATTCTCCTTTCTGTCATAAGAACACCTATAAATTGCTTTGGGATTTACAAAGCACCTTTCTTATGAATCATTAGCAAAATGACATTCCGAAGTGGTGGCAGGGGGAGGCCCACACCCTGACATCACTTGGGCTTTATGAACAGAAATGAGTTCTTCCCCCTGTTCATCCAGAAGTTGACATTAGTCGTAAAAAATAGGCATGACCTTTTCAACCAGACCCTAGGGAGGAGATACTAAAAATAGGTCTATGTCCTCAGGCTCCATGGCCAAAGCCACACTATGAATAACCTCAGTGTCCCTAGAGACCCAGACACCAAACAAGAAGGGACCTGTCAGCCAATTTGCATGTGCAGGTGCAGGGGGCGTTATCAACCCATCTGCCTGTTTTCTCTAAAAGATGAGGTGTGGACCAAAGCCAAAGAGACCCTATCCACTCCTCAGTCAGAAGGTGGCCCAGAGGAGGGCACAGAAGGATTGAGAGAATGGGGGATTTCACTATATCATAATCATAATAATTTCCCTCACTATTTGAGAATTGTAAGTAAGGACTTGAATTCAAATTAACCTATGATTATAAAAATAAAATCTCTGGCTATTCTAAACCCAAGTCACTAGACAGTAAAAGGGCTTCATCCCATGTAAGTATTATCAGTTAGTAATAAGAAGAATAACAATTTATTGAGCTAGCTATTGTGCTTTGCCTATAATATCTCATTTAATTCACACAACAACCCTATGAGGGGTGCTATTATTATCCTCATTTTGCAGATGAGAATAGAAGCTGTCTAAAGTCATATAGGTTAAGAAGGACTCTGCAAAACAAACAAAAAAAAAGAAGTGACTCTGAGCCCACATGACTCACAACCTGAGCTCTTCACCAAGAGACAAAAACAGAAAGAATGAGGCCACCTTCCATAGACAAGTCATAAAGCAATTCCAATCAGACCAGGGTCTCTGTTTAGTGACCACTCACCCCTATACATCTCTTCTCCGGAGAAGGAAGCAGGGCAGGCTCTGACAGATGTGAAGTCTCAGGGGCCCCTGGTCCCAGGAACTCTGGGACCTGAAGTCTATCTGGAGTTTATCTCCATTGCCCAACATGTCACACTTAGATCCCCAATCTCCCTGCCTCTCCCGCCACCTGTGCCTGCCTGACCAAGCACAGACACTTGCTCCTCCAAGCCTGGGCTAAGCCCTGCACCCACACACCAATATATGGGTCACTTTTCTTCTAATATGCATTAAAATATACAACTGTTGAAGTTTTTAAAATTTCCCATCAGTAATACAGAAACCACTGCTGGCATGCACTGCCTGGTCAGATGCGCAAGTCTCTTTCATAACACCGTAAACATGGGGTCAACCAACCTTCCATCACTGACTCTAGTGAGGGGACTCATCACTTTCCAACTGTTCCCTGAAGATTTCCTCCCAGATGGAAAGTCTGATACCTCTGCAAGGGCAGCACACAGCACTGAAGAAGCCACAGAGACACTCTACAATTTTTGCATTTTTTTCAGAAATAATTTTCTGAGAGAGAAGGAGGCTTTAAGGTCAGAGGTAGTTAGAATTTCAGCTCCACTATTTGTGAGTTCCTAAACAAGTGACAACTTCACTGAGCCTCAGTTTCTTCATTCTTCAAGGGGGACTATAAAATACCCACCCCCCCAGGGCGATGCCATAGGTAAGATTGCACACATAAAGAACCTAGTGTAACAACCCAATAAAAATAAATTCCCTTCATTTCCCACAAGAATAATGAGTAAAATGACCTGAAAGCGTTGACTCATGACTTTCCTTGGTAAGAATTTCCTGGCTGATCTGGTAGAGGTGTTCCAATCATTCACTGCTCTGCATAGGAATTTGGGGCAGTATTTTTCTTTAGACCTGGCTGAGAGCCTGATTATCTTTCCAAACCATAACTGGGGGACATAATCATTCCAAACATTAAGACAGAATTTCTGACTAAAATGACAGAGCCTTGGCTATTGGTTTTCTAAAGACAACAGGTTTCCACGACCTTGGAGGGGAAGCTGGCCTGCCTTCAGGGAGCACGTGGGAGGCTAGGTGGGCTCTAACCTGAGTGGGACCAACAACCCTGAATCTGGCTGGATGCTTAAGGTGACAGAATTTTGACAGAAAATCATCAACCATCACTGTCAAAAACACTGGGGTCTTTGAGCAGAGGCTACATGACTTGCAGAAAAAGTGGAGCTCGAGCACAGACAATCCTAATGAATTGGAGCGGTGGTCAAAGCCTTATGTGCAATGGTTTTCACTCATTATTATGTGACATTAAGCAAATTTTCTGCTGAGCACAGTGACCTTGACATGTGATTTCTGGTGCTCTTCTGGATATACACAGAGCAATAAGAAGTAATGATTCCCAAAGAGCCTGTCTAATCTGACAATTTTCATCAGCCTCCAAAGGGAGATTTTACCTTTTGCCCATTTCTCCAATTTTTTTTTAGTGTTACTATAAAAACGAGGGAGAGAACAAGGTTGATAACCTTCAAGATATCCTTGCAAAAGTTATGACATAAATGCTACCTTTCACTCATCTTCACCACTAGTCAGCATTTTTCAGCAGGTGGATTAAATACCCTGTTTCCCCGAAAAAAGACATCCTCCGAAAATAAGACCTACTTACAGGAAAGATAAGACATCCCCTGAAAATAAGACCTAGCGCTTCTTTAGGAGCACACTTTAAAATAAGACACTGTCTTATTTTCGGGGAACCAGGGTATACACCTGGCTGAACTTCCTTTTCCCCTGAATCTTGGAGGTAATCTCAGGTACTTCATGTGAGTTTGGCCTAAGAATCATGGGTACTAGACTTTAGGAACCAAACAGTATGAATGAAGCCTAGTGGATCCTGATTGACCCATCTCAACCGATTTCAAGACCACCTTTGAGAACATGAGTTGTAAGGGCCTTGGAAATAAAATTCTGATTCTAATCATTTACAAACTTTATTTGATATTAGTGAAATCTGTTACCCAAACTTCATCCCAAATCACTGTTTGTCTCTGCTATTGAAACCACTAAAAGAAAAAGAAAAAGATTAAAATATAATTTAAACATTTTACAACAAAAATTAATTTAAAAATAGCATTCAGCACAAATATTATACTTAATTATTCATCATTAGCAGCAAGAAACTACAAATGATGATGTTCAGTCAATTACAATGGGTTTAATAAGGATCTCAATTTAAAAATTACATAAATTATAAGCCAAAAATTTGACAATCTAACTTTTTTTTTTTTAGATAGTCCCTAGACAGTAGCCCTACGGTTGAGTGCTGTGGCGTCATAGCTCATAGCAACCTTGAACTCTTGGGCTCAAGTGATCCCCTTGGCTCAGCCTCCCTAGTAGCTGGGACTACAGGCACGTACCACAATGCCCAGCTATTTTTAGAGATGGGTTCTCGCTCTTGCTCAGGCTGGTCTCAAACTGTTGAGCTCAGACAATCCACCCACCTCAGCCTCCCAGATCTAGGATTACAGGCATGAGCCACTGCATCGGGCCTATATACAACTTTTAACACATTGCCCAACTATTTCAGGTTTATCGAAATCCTTAATTTTGATACACTGCACATGTCAACTTCAAAATAAAGGCAGATTTTTTTTTTTTCTAGCCCTCCAAAAGCTATTGCTACATGTCCCCTCTTCCCTTCCCTACTGCTTCTCTGGTATTAATTATCAATCTTTTTTTTTTTTTGGGGAGACAGAATCTCTGGCTGTCACTCTGGGTAGAGCGCTATGGCGTCACAGCTCACAGCAACCTCAAATTCTTGGGCTTAAGCAATTCTTTTGCCTCAGCCTCTCAAGTAGCTGAGACTACCAGTGCCCGCCATACGCCTGGCTATCTTTTTGTTGCAATTGTCATTGTTGATTTCAGCTGGCCTGGGCCTGGTTCAAAAAGCCAGCTTCAGTGTGTGTGTCCAGCTATGCTATGGCTGCCACCCTGATTATCAATCTTGAGAACACCTCTCCATTCTTGTATTAGTCTCCAAGGAACTATTTCTCCTTCACACACCTCCACACCTCCACAGTCTGCCCCACAGTCAACAAGCTCTGTTATCAATCCCAGGGAGAAAACTCTTAGCACAAAAAATCCAAAATAATAGAAAATACCAAACCGTGGACTTTTTGTTTCAGAATACAGTAGTCCCCCCAATCTGTGGTTTCACTCTCTACAGTTGCAGTTACCCACAGGAACTGCAAAAATATTAAATGAAAGTTCCAGAAATAATACATAAGTTTTAAATTGCACACCTTTCTGAATGGTAGAATGAAATCTCATGCTGTCCCACTCTATCCACCCAGGACATGAGTCCTCCTTTTGTCCAGCTTATCCATGCTATGGACTGCCCATTAGCTACTCAGTGGCCATCTGGCTCATCAGATCAACTCTTAAAGTAGTGTCATAGTGCTTGTGTTCAGGTAACCTTTACTTTACTTAATGGCCCTGAAGCATTAGGATACTGATGGGGGATATTGGCATACTTGTTCTATTTTATTATTATTATTATTATTATTTGTTGTTAATCTCTCACTGTATCTAGTTTATAAATTAAACTTTATCGCAGGTGTGTATGTATAGGAAAAAACAGTATACACAGAGTTTGGTACTATTCTCAGTGTGGGGTCTTAGAATATATCTTCTGTGGATAGGGGAGACTGTTTCATATTACATAAGTTTTAGGGGATAACTGAGCTTTTCTAAGAATAGTTTCTAGAATAAAGTTTAGATGCACTTTGTCGGTTTTCTAGATAGACATATGAGGAGTGAGAGCCCACACATTAGAGCATGAACTGGTAAGAATTTGAGATTTTAAATTTGCCACAGTGTGGATGTACTTGAAGTTGATTAGACAGGAACAAAAAAAAAAAAAAAAAATGCATGAGTACCCAGTCACCGCCCCCAGGCACTCCTCTGCCTCCATCTAAGGAGGAAGTTAACTTAACTTCTGGGTCAGTCCCTAGACCTTTTTTTATTATGCTGAATCAAGATAATGGAGAAAGAAGGAAAATTAAAGTCACCAAAAAAGCTAAGGTGACCTACATAATGGAGAGCTGTGCAAATAAAGGAGAGTGGAGAGACAGGCAGGCTAGTTCCTGTGGTTTGGTCGGGATTGGGGAAGTAGCACAGAGTCAGGGAGAAGAGAGTGTGGGAGCAGCTGCAGTGTTGTATTTTTAAGAAGTTCTGCTATCGCATTCTCAAAAAGGCAGCAAGAATGCTTCAATCTGCTGATAATTCTTACTTGTTGGTCTGGACCAAGAGTGACTATCTCTATCTGCATGGTATAGAGCGTCCACAAAGATTCCAGTTACCAGGCAAGTTGGCAATCACTGACACAGTTGTGTGTCTGGGTGTCTTTTTTTTTTTTTTTTTTTATTGTTGGGGATTCATTGAGGGTACAATAAGCCAGGTTACACTGATTGCAATTGTTAGGTAAAGTCCCTCTTGCAATCATGTCTTGCCCCCATAAAGTGTGACACACACCAAGGCCCCACCCCCCTCCCTCCGTCCCTCTTTCTGCTTCCCCCCCATAACCTTAATTGTCATTAATTGTCCTCATGTGTCTGGGTGTCTTTTGTTCTTTTACCATAGGTTGCTCCCCTCTCTCCTGCTAGACATTAAGGTCTTTGACATCACTTACAATGCTTTTTGTAAAATAATAAAAATAATTATTTTTTAAAATAATAAAAATCTTAAAAAGTACAGAACTCTGCACACATTGTGGTGGGAAACAATCATTGCAGTTCACTGTTTGAGGCAGAAATAAGATTGAGACCAGGGTGGTGCCTGTGGCTCAAAGGAGTAGGGTGCCAGCCCCATATGCTGGAGGTGACGGGTTCAAACCTAGCCCTGGCCAAAAACTGCAAAAAAAAAAAAAATATTGAGGCCAGTTAGCTACAGCTAGAGTTATAGCTGCATGCCCATTTCCCATTTCCTTCATTGGGTTCTAGGAGAGGCAAAGAAGTCCCAGCTGTCACCATGAGTTTGAAGTTGCTGTGAGCTGTGACACCATAGCACTCTACCAAGGGCAACATAGTGAGACTCTGTCTCAAAAAAAAAAAAAAAGAAGTCCCAGCTGTCAATTCTGAAATCCCCATGTGCACCATCCCCCAATTACTTCAACTATTACTAATTATTGTCACCTCACAACACACTGCCTCACACAAGTGCATCTTTTTTTTTTTTTTTTGTAGAGACAGAGTCTTACTTTATGACCCTCGGTAGAGTGCCATGGCATCACACAGCTCACAGCAACCTCCAACTCCTGGGCTTAAGCGATTCTCTTGCCTCAGCCTCCCGAGCAGCTGGGACTACAGGCGCCCGCCACAACGCCTGGCTATTTTTTGGTTGCAGTTTGGCCGGGGCCGGGCTTGACCCCGCCACCCTCGGTATATGGGTCTGGTGCCTTACTGACTGAGCCACAGGCGCCGCCCCCACACAAGTGCATCTTAATAGCATAGCTGAGAACCTGGGTTTCTCAAATCATTTGCTTCAAGTCAATGAAAGAATCCATTTGAAAAAGCCAGAAATGTCTACAGATTCTGACACCACTGGTTGGAGAAACAATCTCCAAAAATGCAGAATGAATAGCAGTGATCAAGCTTAGTGCGGACCTTCCCCAAACCAGGACTGGTTGGCTCTGCATACCTCTCCAGAGCAAGGGGAAGTATGGCCTGAAAAAGTCTAAAGTGTAGTAGGAACAACACTTGACTTAGCGTCCAGAGAACTGAATTCAATCCAACCTCTGTCATCATCATCATCTTCTTATCGGATTGTCTGAACCAAGAGTGACTATCCCTATCTGCATAGCATCAAGTGTCCACAAAGATTCCAGTTACCAGACAAGTTGGCAATCACTGACACAGTTGTGAGTCTGGGTGTCTTTGTTCTTTTACCATAGGTTGCTCCCCTCTCTCCTGATAGACATTAAGGTCTTTGACATCACTGACAATACCTTTTGTAAAATAAGATTAAAATCTACACCCAGGCAATGCTGGATGTAGACATTATGCAAAGAAATGGACTTTGGAGCTAGACAGAACTGAATTCAAATCCCAGCTTCCTCACTTACACAGACCATTTTGTATCTCTTTTTCCTCATCTGTAAAAACGGATAATAATATTTATTTATTGGAGTTTGTTGTAAGAATTACATGAAACATATATAGGCACCCAGTAAAGGTCAGTAACTGCTGGGTGGCCCTGGGTAAATCATTTAACAAGTCACCAACTCTCAGTTTCCTCTTTTGTAAAGTAATGGGGATGGATCACATAATTTCAAAGACACTTGACAACAGGGAACTCTGAGAAAATGTCAGATCCTAGCAGAGGACAGTAGACATAAGGAACAAATAGCTAAGGAAAATTCGGCCTTAGATGTTGATTAAATCTTACCAGAATGGTTAAGATGAAGATGACAGAGACCAAGCAGATTAGAAAGGGCGTCCTCACCCAGGCATTTATTTAAGGAAATGAAAATTGCCTGAAGTTGGCTGGGTATGTAAAGCAGCTCTCACTCCCCTCATGAAGACCATCCCCACAGAGAGAACCAATGGAGAGAAAGAAAAAGAACATGATAACCAAAAAAAATTTTTAAGACCAGAACAAGTATATTCAATGAAAATCAAATTTTTTAAATGGAACAAAAAACAAACTAGACCAGGACTGGGTTTCAATACTAGATCCATCACTAGCTAGATTTCCAATTTTCCTTTGGCTACCAAGAACTTCCCAGTCAAATGAATTGCTCATTTTTAATAATTCAATAGAATCACTGGAACTCTGCTTCTCCCTTTCACATGGAATTATGCTTTAACTTATTTTCTGTGATCACAACTTCATTTTTATTTTAGATTTTCCTATTTTATTGTATCTATTCTTATAACCCACTTGAATTAATTTTTGAAATATGGAAGAGTATAAATAAATAGAAATCATTCTGTGAGTCACTCATTTACTTTACATGTTATTTTCCTATGTATAAGACAAGAGTTTGGACTCTGTCCAGCATCCCTTTCAGCTCTAACCCCGTTAATTCTAGTCTTTTATTTTTGTAGTTCAAAGGCCATATTATGTTGTATTTTTAGAGCCTTGACTCAGTAAATGCAGACAGCACTGAGCTCTCCAATACATTTTAAGTTTTCTTTGTACTTTTACTAGGAGTCATTTATGCTCTGGAAGATTATTTCAGCAACACTAATGAATTTTAAATGACTCATTTTGCAGATTTCCTGTCATCCTGTTACTATTAGGTGCTCCATTACTATCCTTAGGATGAGAGTTATTGAAAGACTTGGGGCAGGACCCCCCACTCTGCCCTGAGCTCTGGCGACCCCAATCAACTGCAAGAGACGGCGCTTGATGCAAACAGCAAGAGGATTTTATTCCAGCATGCTGGGGCTTGACCCGCAACTCTTTTTGGAGCCGAGGAGTCAAGCCCTGAACAGCAGGTTTTACAAGCTTATAAAGGCAAAAACCAAGTAGGGAGGAGTAGCAGACATAGCAGGGGCTTTAGGGAGGGGTAGCAGACATAGGGGCTTTTCCAGATAAGAAGAACTCTGGTTCATTACTCATCTATCTTAGGACAAGATCAGCAGTTAAACATTTGCTTAGCTTTTTTCTTTCAGAACCAGTTACGGGTTATCTGCTTCAGCTCAGGGCTATTTCCTAGGACAGTTACAAAAGGTCACATTCTTATGGTAGGGGGCGAGGGGTGCTGCTACATATCTGGTCCCCCCCCCACTTTTTGGATTTGGTAGTACTTTCCTTCAATATAACCCTAACATTTGTACAGAACAGTGTTTTTCAACCTTTTTTATCTCAAACTTGCACTTACAGTTAAACTTCTGTAGCACTCTTAAATTACGTTGATCAAAAATAAAGAGTAAAGAGATGTGGCTCTAGCTTAAGGTGTGCAGGGCCAGAGACACCGCAGACTCGTGACCTGGAGCAGCTCTGAGCCGGTGAATAATAGCTCTTCAAGTCTGCAATAAAAAATGGCCTCCAATAAAACTACATTGCAAAAAATGGGAAAGAAGCAGAATGGAAAGAGTAAAAAGGTTGAAGAGGCAGAGCCTGAAGAATTTGTGGTGGAAAAAGTTCTGGGTCGACGAGTAGTAAATGGGAAGGTGGAGTATTTCCTGAAGTGGAAGGGATTTACAGATGCTGATAATACTTGGGAACCTGAAGAAAATTTAGATTGTCCAGAGTTAATTGAAGCATTTCTTAATTCTCAAAAAGCTGGTAAAGAAAAGGATGGTACAAAAAGAAAATCTTTATCTGACAGTGAATCAGATGATAGCAAATCAAAGAAGAAAAGAGATGCTGCTGACAAACCAAGAGGCTTTGCCAGAGGTCTTGATCCTGAAAGAATAATTGGTGCCACAGACAGCAGTGGAGAATTAATGTTTCTTATGAAGTGGAAAGATTCAGATGAGGCAGATTTGGTGCTGGCAAAAGAAGCAAACATGAAGTGTCCTCAAATTGTTATTGCTTTTTATGAAGAGAGACTAACTTGGCATTCTTGTCCAGAAGATGAAGCTCAATAATTGTTTGCATTGCTTTTTATATATATTTATATATATAAAAAAGCTGGGTCTTGAGAGTGTGAAGAAATAACTACATTCTAACAAATCAAGTTTGATATGTTCATTTTGAAAGTAGTACTGGGAGAGTCATTGGGGGGGCTTGCATCAATAGCACTGGTTACTTTGAACAAATAAAAGCTTTCTCTAGTTGCTTCCTTTATCAGAAAAAAAAAAAAAACACTTGATACCATGGTATATTATTTCCTCTGCATTAGAAAACAGCTTTTCTAAATACTAAGGGAAATTTCCATAGCCATTATTCAGTAAGAACTTGTGTTTAACTCTTTGCCTAAGGACCATTCTAGGGTTGTTGTTTTTTTTTTTTTTAATTTGTTTCTGTATGTGTATACGTGACATTCATATGTAAATGATTTTCTTTGTTTTTAAACATTCACCAAAACAAAAATCACAGGTAAGCCCAGGTGTCTGCAATACCATCATTCTGAGCAATGTAATAGACAATTTTCCTGAAGCCATAATGTTTCAAATTAAATAGTTGATTCTTAATTCGACAGTTTAAATGGATAATTTAAAAACAGCCATGTCAGAATCTGTATGTATAGTCATATAAATGCAAAATTGTGTTTACAAAATTTCTGAAAGGAAAAGCTTTATTATAACCAATAACCTACCCACTCACATGAGGAAACTAGACAAATCCTGGTGTGTTCTAATGAGGTAAATGAATAACTTAGTTAAATGGTCATTAAAGATTCTTGTGGTAATCCATTCCTATGCTTGGCTTACAGAAACCTAGTCAGATGGTTAAACCATGTTGGCAGTTTCATACCTTTTTACATAAATGTGTGAACAAACTCTGTAATCTAAAACTACTGACGTGCATGTTTTTTCCTTACCGCAACTCATTCCTTACATGTAGACTCAAACTTTTCAGTATTTGGGTTACTGGTTGAGCAGAAGCCATAAAAAAAGTCATAATCAGAATGTTATCTAATTGTATATTGTTTACTTTTATTGTAAATAATAGTGAACAGTGGTCAATAAATAGTTTTATATTCCTTTAAAAAAAAATAAAGAGTAAAGAATATATTTATAGTGCTTTGAAAAGTAATTTAATTAATGATCTTTAAAAATTATCACAGCACACCTGGCATACCTAAGATCTTCTCACAGCACATTGGTTAAAAACCACTGGTCCAGAACTTTTCAAGTTGATTAAGAATTTGAAAGAATCCCACCTAGATCTCTGGCAACCCTGTGTGATGATGAAAACGGAAATGCAAAGAGATTGACTGACTTGGTCAAAGTCACCCAGGTAATAATTAGCATAAGAACTTGAACTCTGATCTTCTGACTCTCAATCCTTGGCTTCCCCAACTCCCACCCTCTATAAAGACTCTTCCACCTCCCACTGAACACTTGTAAGTCACATGACTCCTATGACAGCCTTTTTGCTGTGTTGCTCTGGAGAGTTATCTGCTCCAGTCCCATGGAGGACCATAGGATTGGTCTTATCCTTCTCTGACACACAAACCTTCCAATGTCTGAAAACAGCAATTCTGTACCCTTTAAATCTTTTATTCCTGAGCTAAACATCAGCCAAATTCCCTCAGAGCTATTTTATCTGTTAGGCAAGAGGCCTAGAGGCCACCAGCTTTCCAGGGCCATATAGAAAAAATGAAATGAATTGGCTCTAGAGATAGCAAAATTGAAATTAATAGCCATTTAATTAACTCCTAAAAATGGAACATTATGTTAACTCCCTTGTCAAAATTATTATTCATAAAAATATTCACTACAGATGAATACATTTATGGATTAGATTCTTTTGTTTTAAAAGAATTCCTAAGTAGGCAGAACAATTGATTAAGAGACATAACCAAATCTAAATTGAATAATCATTCATAGACAAATTATTTTAATGGCAAAACTATAAAAATCCCTTCAACAGTTTTATGGAAAATTTTACATTTCATTCAAGACATGGGTGCATTTTAATGTTTGGTCTAAGTGACAAAACCTCCAGAAGAGTCTATAGAAAGTTCAAAATGGTCCTGAGCCTTCATGGGCTAAATTTCTCCATACAGGCTGAGATACCTTTAGTAAAATTGCTCCCTATGGCTCCATAGTTCATACAGTTTTTTCTATTTGTTGAATTTGGCTAGAACCCCATTTGGGGGGGAGACAATGAAATTGCTGGAGAGCGCTTTGGCCCTGCCACAATACAACCAGCATGCCCCATAGTGTACCAGAAGCTTCCTCTCTCCATACCAGTCAAAACTCATCTTTTCCAGATGTGATAAGAAAATGCTCTTAAAAAAACCAAACTCTGACAAAACAGCCACTAAAGTTGGCCATGTTGCCAGGGGCATGGTTTTAATTGCCTCAAGGAGCCTTGGGGTTCATGGCAGGATCCTAAAAATATTGTAGGTTAAAAACTATTTTGAATCTAGACACAGATTGTTGTTAATCCTGTTTAACTTCTTGCATTCTCTTGATACAATTGGTGTCAAAATGGGTAATTCTTTAAAGGTTCAATGGCTCTGTGAGTGCTTCCTTCAGCAAGCCTAAGGTGAGACCATCTGGTATGAAGTCTTCTGAGAAGTCACCGAGGGGAAAGCTGTGGGCTCAGTTTCTGAATTCTGAGGGCTGGTGATGATGACAAACCTACCTCTGGGAGGGCTGAGCCTATGACTTGGCTTCAGCCCCAGGCCTTTGGGGAGTCCTGGGGAGCTGGGTTATTGAGGCAACAATATTACTGGTCTCTACTGAAGCCACAGCCAGTTCTAGAACTTGCTTCTCTGCTGGAAAAATGAAAGCCTAAATCTTACTTGGGTTCTAGGAGGATTTCCTGAGTCCCTCTGCCTGAGGCAAGAAATAAAGCAAACTCTTGAGAAGGGTGGATAGGGGACATGAGAACCTGAGTCAAGAAGATGTGCTCATGGTGGTGCCTGTGGCTCAAGCAGTTAAGGGCCAGCCACACACACCAGAGCTGTTGGGTTCAAATCCGGACTGGGCCTGCCAAACAATGAAAACTACAACCAAAAAATGGCCGGGTGTTGTGGTGGATGCCTGTAATCCGGCTACTCAGGAGGCTGAGACAAGAGAATCGCTTATGCCCAGGAGTTTGAGGTTGCTGTGAACTGTGACGCCACAGCACTCTACACAGGGCAATAGCTTGAGGCTCTGTCTCAAAAAAAAAAAAAAATTAAGAAGATGTGTGCAGGCCAGGTGCAGTGGCTCACACCTGTAATTCTAACACTTTGTGAGGCCAAGGCAAGAGGATCACACAAGACCAGGAGTTTGAGATCAGCCTGACAACATAGAAATGTTGTATAGAAATGTGGGTGAGGGTCTCCGATGGCCACTGCTGAAGAAAAAAAAATAGAAAATGGAACTAATCTTTGGCTAATTTTGAAGTAAATTTTGCTTGGTGTTAATGAAAAATGAATTATGTACTTAGGCATCTCTGACTTGATTGTAACCAAAGTTCTGCTTTGTTATGCTCATAGATCTGCTGGTTAACCGGTGTTTTGGTCAAAGTCTGTTGTGATACTGAATCTTCATCTTTTAATGTTGCCACTTTTGTTTACAATTTTGTTATATGTCAACGTGAACTTTTATTTATATCACCACAGCACTAGACAACAGTGAATGTCACCTTCGTTGTAGAATAACAGAATGGTATACCCGCAATAAGGGCAGCTAATTCACATTGTCCAATAAGAGTTAGTGAATGTTACTTTCTTTGCATTACTTTTATTATTCTTGCTTAATACTTCGTTGCAGCAATCATCTGATTTCTTTTCTGAATGTATTTATCTTCATTCTTTATGAGGTTTTTGTTTCTAGTCCTTATCTTAAACGTTGTTATTGTTAAATTTTAAGCCTTTTTAATTTTGTGAAGGCAAAAAATGGAAACCTAATAAACACATGTATATATAGACGCCATTCTTACATTTACTCATTTGTCAGTATTTCTTTTGATTTGGTGACTATTTCTTTGGGATTCTGAAAGCCCAGAAATACAATATAGAATATTTCTATCACCCCAGAAAGTTCTGTCACACCCCCACTGTTATCAATCTAATCTATTCCTACTTCACCCCTTAGAAAACACTGTTCTGTTTTTCTGTCCTTATAGTTTTTCCTTTTTCTGAATGTCACGTAAGTGGAACTTTAAAGTACTATAGTCTTTTGAGAATTGCTTCTTTAACTTAGCTGAATGCATTCAAGATCCATTTATATTGTTAGCAATGTCACCATTTTATTCCTTTTTATTGCTAAGTAGTATTTCATTGTATGGACGTACTACTTTTTGTTTATTTGCTCTCTAGTTAATGGATATTTGGACTGTTTCCAAATTTTGGTGATTATGAGGAAAACTAAAATAAATAATTGCATACAGATTTTTGTATGGACATATTTTCATTTCCCTAAACTCCTAAGGGTGGGATTGCTGTATTATACAGTAAATATATTTTTAATGTTATTAGAAATTTCCAGACTTATATTACAAAGTGGCTGTACCATTTTGCATTTTACCAGTGATAAGAATTCCTTTGGTTCTGCTTCTTCACCAGAGTTTGATATATTCTTTTATCTTAAAAAAAAAACAAAACAACCTGAAAACTTCTAATAGGTGCGCAGTGGTATCTTCTTGTGGTTTCAATGAAAAATGATGCTAAATGTCTTATCATAATGCTTATTTGCTATCCGCATATTTTACTGAAATGTGATCAGATCTTTTGCTCATTTTTTATTGTGCTTCTTGCTTTTCCGTTGTGAGAATATTTTACATATTCTGGACACATGTCTTATAAAATTTATATTTTGCAAATAAAAAATAAGGGCAGCTAAAATATGTCAGTTTCTCTCGTATCTTTGTCAATAAGGATTGGCAAGTGTACTCAATGCTAATATAAAACCAATAGATAAATAACTACAAGCCCAAATGAGAGAATAACTCAATTAAATTCAAGTGGGGGGAATGGGGGACAAGAAAAAGGGAAGGAGGGAGGAGGATTGGTAAGCTCTTACCTAATGTGCACATTGTGGGGATATACAGCACACACCCTGGGTGAAGGGCTCAGCTACATCTTGAACTTTACCTAATAAATGCAAACAATGTAAACTAATCATTTTGTACCCTCATATTAATCTGAAAATTAAAAAATCAATGTGGATTGACAAATTCATTACTCATCTCTGAGTTTGGCCAGTGGAATTATTGAGGATGGCAGTTTAATGGTGTTAAAGCTAAAAACTAACCGTAAAAGCAAACGCAAACTGCGTATCCAATGCTTAGTCATGTGTTAGATGTTGTGCTAAGGGCTTGATGTAGATTGTTAGATATCTTCATAACATTCCTATGACCCCATTTCCCAGATGAGAATGCCAATGCTCAGTGACTTGCCCAAGGACACATAGCAGATATATGCAGGCCAGGACCCAAACCTGTCTAATTTATGAGCTTATGCTGTTGGGCACTTACTGCGTTGCTTCATGTAGCTGGCAGGGTATTTAGAGATTTACTCCGACTAAGGAGGAACCTTAGGCCCAGGAGAAGTTAAGTGACTTAGCCAAGCTCCCCATGACCCACATGTCCTGGGCTCATGTCCTTTTTGCTCATGGTGAAATAGAAGAGTTGGACGGTAAGGGTACTCATATCTTTCTCTTTATCAATACGTGAAACCCTGGAATTCTCCTGTCTTCTTCCTGACTTTTTCATCTTATTTGCAGCAAATCCTGTTTATCCTTTTACTGTGGTGTCTTATATGTGGTAGAACTTGTGTGGCAGAGTGTGAGTCCAGCTCTATAGTCAGATTCTAGCTGGGTTTAAATTTCAGCTCTGCCACTTTCCTGCTGGGTGATTTTGATCAAATTAGTTAATTTCTCTGTGCTTCAGTTTTTTCATCTATGAAGTGGGGATGGTAATGTTAGCTACCATATAAGAGTGTTTTGAGGATTAGAAGCATGTGGAGTAGTTATGGTACCTGGCACAGTGTGTGTTCTCAGTCAATGTTGCCAACCTTTTTTTTTCTACCTCAGCCTTGGTTTAGAACTTCATCTACCTACATATGGGCAAAAAATAGTCTCAGCTTCCTTTCCTTTGCACTATTATGAGATAAAACTATACTTCGCTAATCTTGTTCCTTTGCTCAAGAACTTAATTGCCTATAGCATGGTGTCAAAACTCTTGAATTCAATGCATTCAATGCCCTGCATAATTGAGTTCTTCAGCCTTTGCTGTGAGGTTAGCCAGTTGTGGAGGTTGAGGGAACAGTGCCACACAACTGCCCTAGCTTTGAACATCAGCTGCAAGCTTGGCGATCCCCATGACCATTCTTATTTCAAAATGACAAGCTAGCTACAAATTTGGGGACTCTCACAAACACCCTCAGGTTCAATAATTCACTAGAATGACTCATAGAACTCAAGAAAGTGCTACACTTACTATTCAAGTTTTATTGTAGCAAAAGGATACAGACTGAAGTCACCTGAGGGAAGGGACAGGCAGGGCAGAGTCCAGGAGGAGTCCAAGTGTGGACTTACCAGTCCTTCTCTCTCCCTACGGAGACATGGACGGCACTGCCTTCTCCTGGCTGAGTAGTATTCTATGGTATATATATACCACAGTTTATTAATTCACATGTGTGGATGGGCACATTCCATGTCTTGATGATTGTGAATTGAGCTGCGATAAGCATTCTAGTGCATATGTCCATATGGTAAAATGATATTTTTTCTTCTGGATAGATACCTAGTGATGGGATTACGAGATCAAGTGGAAAATCTACTTTTAGTTCTTTGAGGAGTCTCCATGCTTTTTTCCAAAGAGGCTGCATTAGTTTACAGTCCCACCCACAGTGCAGAAGTATTTCCTTTTCTCCACACCCTCTAGCTCTGCAGCTTTGCATCTTTGTGATGTGGGCTGTTCTTCCTGGGGTTTGGCAATACTTCCAGGTGGTTTTGATTTGCATTTCTCTGATAATTAGGGATGATGAGCATTTTTTCATGTGTTTCTTGGCCATTTATCTGCCTTCTTTGGAGAAGGTTCTGTTCATGTCTCTTGCCCAGTGATAGATGCGATTATTTGCTCTGTTTTTGTTGATTAATTTGAGTTATCTGTAGATTTTAGTTATCAATTCTTTGTTAGATTCATAACATGCAAGTATCTTTTCCCATTCAAAAGATTGTCTGTTTGCTTTAACTGTTGTATCTTAGCAGTGCAGAAGTTTTATAGTGTAATTAAGTCCCATTTATTTATTTTTTGTTGTTGTGATTGCAAGTGGAGTCTTCTTCCTAAAGTTTTATGGTCACCTACTTTTCCAATTAGTTGCTTTGTAATATGGTTGGTATTTATAGGCTTCCCCAAGCCTTATATCTCTCTGTATATAGCCTGTGTGTAGGTGTTCACCACAAAATAATTGCTTAGAAAATGCTTATTATTGATGATAATAATTTTCCTGCTGTCTAAGGCTTTCAGTAGATTTCTGTTGAAATAAACTGAACTGTTTCTTTGTGATTATAAACTAGGTATCTTTGTTAGTTCTATCTTACTCTTTCTGTTTGAGCTCTAATTTATATATGCTGCTATCTAAGTGAGTTATTAGATCCTAAGACAATCAAATTCTAAGTGAGCTACAGAATGTTTGCAAAGGAAAAAGAAAAAAGTATTGAGTTGACATCTGTGGTCCTTAAGAGTTCCAAAAATGTCTCCCTGAAACTAGAACATGCAGTAGACTGGCTTGGCAATTATTGTGGTCTAGTTTCCTATGACCCCTGGTGGACTAGAGCCAAGAAGAGATGGGTAAATCCCATCCAAGAAACTCTTTTGAGAAATGACTGATACCTTCTTTTAATACCCAAGGGTTCACCACTTAGGGAGGTCCACTGTCTTCAGTGTAGACAGATTGGTTTTTGTTGCTCCTGGCCAGACGAATAAGTTCCTTCACCTCCCCACAAACAAAAATGTTTTTCCCAAAGTCTTTGAATTACTGGCTCCATTAAGACATGCCCTCAATTTGTATTTTATTTGGTCCATGTGCCTTAACTGTCATGACACCTGTGTGTGTCTGTCAGATGGTATCTGGAAGTAGTACCTTCAGCATGACGGCAGAAATAGATGGGGTGTGCCAAGCAGGGAGTGTCTCCACGCTCATTAAAAACAATGTCAGAAAAGGTTGAAAACATCATTCAGCATCACCCTTTATCCAACTGTACATTTGAGGTTAGTGTCTAAACATCTCAGTTCACATTCTTTATTATATAAATGCCTGTTATGATTCAACAATGTTCTGATCCTGAGACCCTTCACTATTAACCTTTATTATTCCAACTTCTCTAGCCTCATTTCTTTCTTTTTTTTTTTTTTTTGTAGAGACAGAGTTTCACTTTATTGCCCTCGGTAGAGTGCCGTGGCGTCACACAGCTCACAGCAACCTCCAACTCCTGGGCTTAAGCGATTCTCTTGCCTCAGCCTCCCGAGTAGCTGGGACTACAGGCGCCCGCTACAAAGCCCGGCTATTTTTTTGTTGCAGTTTTGCCGGGACTGGGTTTGAACCCGCCACCCTCGGTATATGGGGCCAGCGCCCTGCTCACTGAGCCACAGGCGCCGCCCTTCTAGCCTCATTTCTTGCAAGAACTTGGGATCCTCCCAAGATCCCCACTCAGGGGACCTACTTATGAATCCTACTATAGCAAGCTTCTGAGGTGTTGTAACACTTCTCTAAAGTGTTACACTTTCCAAAACATGTCATTCAACTTGGATTCAAGAATTCATTTTGATCATACTATGGAATGTTGAGCCCAGGACCCTATCTTTATGAACTTTCCACCTTTGGAAACTACACTGACTTTTGCAAGATCCTGGGCTGCCGTACTATCAGTACCACTCTCATTGCACTGAATGGTCTTGTATATCATCTCATCATTTCTTGTGGCCTTTCATAGCTTTGGCCTAGAGTCCCTAGTCTCAGTGTGAAAGGCAGGTGTAACAAATTAACTCAAACATATTTGGTTTCCCCAAACTTTCTCTTATTTGTCTTAAAACTGAGCATGAAGAACAAGGCTATTTCAGAAAGACAAATCAATGCTGCTCAAACATAAGAAGCATTGACTAATAGTCGCCAAGAGGCAGTCTGTTTACATCAGAGACTAGTAAGATTCATTGCATCAGTTCACGTCCAGATCACCTAATCTCATAATGACTCTTGTTCTCAAAGATCTATTTCTTAAAATGTTTTGGGGGCTATACCCTACAGAAACTTTCCAAGCTAAAAAAGAAGGTCTAAGTAAAGGTTTCAGATGGTAAGCCCTTGCTAACAGCTTTTTAAAAATCATAGTCTGCTTTAATTCATTCAAATATGTCATCATTTTTTATGTTTTTGGATTTGAGGGTGTCTGGGGTGTCCAAGGCCAATGGACAAGCAAGCATGGACGGGTAGCTGAATGTAGGTCCTTTGAGGTAAGGTCATAAGCTCAATGTCCAGCTGAAAATCCAACTGGGGTCTCCTCAGGTCAGGCAAGATAGTATAGATGAGACTTCTACTCTGAACCCCTCCCTATACCCCACAATGTGTCAGTTTTCAGAGAAGGCAGTGTGACCACATCTGTAAAGGCCAAGAAAGGGTGAATACTTAAATCTAGGTTTGTAATGTTAACATTTTTGCCAAATCTTTTCCTTGGAAATGAAAGCAAGGCAAATAAATTAACATTGGTTAAGCACCATTTATTATGCACTAGGATTAATGCCGAGTGGTTACACATATGATCTCTTTTGATCCAAGATGGAAAGATCATTCTTATTTGCCTTTTACTTTTGTATTGAGTTAAACATGCACGAAGTGCACTAATCTTAATCGCGCAACTTGATGAAATTTTATCTGTAAACACAGGTGGAACTGGCACCCAGATGAATAGAGAGAACAGTTCCAGCACCCTAAGACTAGATCACACCTTCTCCTTACCCACTCTTCCTGCACCAGTCAGTCCCACGGACTCCTGCCACAGATAACCACTTATCTAAGTTTTATCTCCAAAGATGAATTTTGTCTGTGTCTTGGTTTTCTGTCACTTATAAAAGAATGTATGAAACTGAGCAATTTATAAAGAAAATAAGTTTATTTCTTATGGTTACAGAGGCTGAGAAATCCAAGCTCTAGGTGTTACATCTGGTGACATTCTTCTTTGTGGTGGGGACCTTCTGCTGCGTCCCAAGGCTGTGGAGGGTATTACATGGTGAGGTACTGAGCGTGTTGGCTCAAATCTCTTTTGTTCTTCTTATAAAGCCACCAGTCCCACTCGCATAAGAACCCATTAATTTATTAGCCCATTAATCCATGAATTAATTAATCCATTCATGACTCAATTGCCTCTTAAAGGCTTTACCTCTCAATATTGCCACATTGGGAACTGAGTTTTAACATTCATTTTGGAGGGGACAAACATTCATGCGAAGCATAGCAGCCTGCATTTGAACTATGTATTCTTTTGTTTGGAATGCAAGTATTTCCACCCCCTACATATTGTTGCATGTAGCTGTTAAAGACTATTTTTTAAGGAAAATGAAATACCCTTAAGTTGCAGGGAGACATTTAAACTATCATAGTGATTTGATTGTTCTTTCCTGCTGGGGAAATCAACTGGCTGTATTGCTTAGTGGAGGCTGTACGTACATACTACATAAAAGAACACTGAGCATTGAATGTGAAAACAAGTTACGTACATCTTGGTAAGCCTGTCTACAATTATATTCTTTTATTCCAAGTTCTAGCTATTCAGAGAGGTGCTTCTTCCTACCCTCCGATTTTTAAAGTTTGAATACATGCGTTTGGAACAAAATGTAAAGGGTACAATACAGACTTGTATCAGCAGCAATCAGTACTAGTTCTCAAAACAGGAATATTCTAGTTTGGTTTTATTGTGTGAAATTCCGTGGGGCCTTGGGTGTTTTCATCTTTCTTTGCTTCTTATTTCAATGGAAATTAATTTTACTGCAAAAGATAAAGGTCATTTTTTTATGTGAAATGGCTTTTTTCAGTCCCCATTAGAACTTTATCAAATTTATTTTCCTTTTTCTCTCCGCAGAAGGAATAGAGGAAGGTTCAAAAGTGAAAAAACCCTTCTGTATCACAAAGCACCTTCTCAAAATACTACCTTCAAGGGGCACAGACAGGAGAATGCTTACATTGGCCCACTGATCAGCTGCAAGAGTTTTAACAAAACACATAAATCTTCTGAGTCCTCCAGGTCTAACCTACTCTATTGTTTTAATCTATCTTCAGTTGAACCTGGCAAAGAATGAATAGGTCAGATATTGGCACAATATTGGAAATGACTCCAGCTTGTAAAGAAAAGGGAATGCAATGAGACTACTGTTGCCAGAAACGTTCCGGTGCGCTCCCCAATTTTCCTGTGTTATACTAAACTATTCTCCTCCCTGCCCTCTCCAGGTAGTGGTCTGGTCTGATTGCTAAAGCAGTGTGGTACAATACAATGTCAAACTCCAGGAAATTTGTGTCACAATTTCTATAGCGAGTTGAGCATCCATTCTGAATGTGCTTTTGTTCATCAGTGGATGTGTGGGATGAGTAGACAGCTGGAATATTTTCTAAATGCAAAGTTAAATCTGCACTGTCAAAGGGTGCCAGCCGCCCCATCCTGCTGAGATTAGAGCTCCGCCTGTCTCCCAGCTTCTGAGCTCTGTGAGCAGGCATAGCATCGTCCCAGCTGCTGTGGTGTCCATCAAGTTCTGCCCAGCACAAAAAAGTGCTCCACAGCCAAGTAGGGCTGGACCTGACGACAGCACCCTCCAACTCAGCTTAGTGCAAGAGTGGAAGAATCTGCCTCTAGAGTCCAGGCAGGTCAGGAAAGAGGCTGTGTCTGCTCCCCTGTGACAAGCTGGATGGAGAGCATTTGCCCCTTTTCAATGAGATAGCAGCCGCTCTGCCATCTGACGGATGCCATGTGGTGCTGGTGTCCCCAGAGCTTCAAGTTTTCAAGTATTCAAAAGTCTAGACTTTTATGTGAAATGTCCTGAATTTTTAGGCAAAATATTTATAAGCTAGTTGGATTGCCTCTGCAAGCTGCTAGTTGGTACCCTTTTTTCCTAAGCATTTAAATGATCTAAACAGTTTATTTTATTAAAAAAACACCAAAAGCTTTGTTACTGAACTGCCTCCCTGCTGCAGCAAAGCCAAACGCCAATACTGAGATTTGCAGGGAGGGAAGGCAAAGCATTATTCCTGGTGCCGAGCAAGGTGAATGCTTAAGACCCTAATTCCCATTGGCTTCTAAGCAAGGGATTTTAAAGGCCAGGGTACATTTCAGGAGAGCAGAAGTTACAGTCAAAATTGTAAGTCAATACATGGAGGTTATAATTGGTTTGGCCCCCCCAAAAGTGGGATATCCAGAAGCAGGAGCTTATGGGTTATAGTAGTAGGTGGATTCAGAGAGTCTTTGATTGGCAATTGGTTAAGGAACCAAGGCTTTGTCTAACAAAATGGGTAAGCAGAAAGGAATGCTAAGGTTTGGTCTGTGGGTGTGGCTTTCTTTAGGCCTCTCAGGAAGAAATTTAGAACAAAGAATCAGAGGTTAGCCTTCCTTCAGGCTTATCTGAGGTCCGTGGGAGAGCTGTCTGCATTTTCCATCTGGCGAGGGTCTGGGTTTCTGAAAAACAACTTAGGGCCATATGTCAAGATGTTATCTTCAGTTTCTGTAGGGAACCAAACATCTTGTGACTTTAACTTCCTTGGGTGGCTATTGTGTAAGCTGTGTATTGCCTTGTTGCTTAGTGGTTTATTTCTAGGTGCCTGGAATTTCCCTCAAAGGGACTCAAGATTTTTCCTTTTTTTCCATTTTTGAGTGGAGGGGAGGCATTAGCCTCCTAAGAGGGGTCTCTGCTCTGAGTCAGCTTTATCTTACAGAATAACTTAAAAAAAAAAAAAAGTTTTAATCACATTACCCCCAAGTGGTTGTGCTCAACTAATTGGGGCCTAGTACTAGTAACTCCCAAATTGGCATGGTTTATCTGACTTGCAGGAGTCCCTTAGTCCTTCTGTCCTTTCTCTTCCCTCCTCCTCACTGGTACTGGGAGCTCTGAGACCCTTCGGGAGAGCTGAGTGGAAGCCTGGGGCCCATGTCAGGCCCAGCCTGGCCCACTTGATATCCTTAGGGTCCCCCTCATCCTCCTCTCCACTGACTCTTTCCTTTTAGCCTTTAAACATGCTCAGGTCTCTACAAGCCTAGACAAAGTAGAACAACCCCCCACCCAGCCCACTTTCCCATCCAGCGACTGCCCCTCCCTCTCCACCTAGCTCCTTGCAGGGGTGGCTGCACCCTCTGCACCCTTCCCCTGATGGCGCCTGCGACTTAGCAGCTGCCCCACCACACCCCTGAAATTCATCTTGCCAAAGTCACCATGGACTTCCAGTGATACTTTCCAGACCTCCTCATCTGTGCCTTTTGGTGGCAGTTGGTTTTGCTGACTGACTGATCCCTCCTTGGAACAGTTTTCTCCTGAGTTGCCTAACTCCACTTCCCAGGGCTCCCTTTGACTTCTCTGCTGCTCTATCACAGGCTCCCACAGGTGCTTTGTCTCCTGCTGGGGGTTTGATGCTGATGATTCTCAGAGTCCCACCCACCCTGAATCTTGTCCTCTTCTAACTCTTCACCCTCTGCCGATGATCTCAACTTCTCGGTGGCCATGCTTCGGCCTGTGCACTAGGCACTCTGAAGCCTGTCACCAGATCAGATTTCTTCCTGCAGGTTTGTTGCACTCCTGCAACCTTGCTGGACATCTCGAGTGGCGTCCAAGGGACACCTCAGTAGATGTCTCATACTGAACCCCACCCTTTTCCTCCTCCATCTCTGCTCCTCTTCCTCTGGTTTTTAGTATTCCAGAGAACAACTGACCCATCCACCTAGCGGCCTAGGCCAGACACCTGAAAACCCCTCCCCTCACACCACTGTCCTCAGTCACCAGGCCCTGCAGCTCCCCCTCCTCAGCATGTTTCAGATCCCTGCCCCTCTTTCCATGCCTGGCCCAGGGTACCATAATCCCTTGCTCAGATCATAGCAGCAGCCTCCGTGGGGACACTCCCTGTCCCTGGCTTTAGTCCATCCCTCTCTCACCACCTCTTTATCCTCACTGTAGCCAGGCTGACCTTTATCTTCTCCACTTAAAAAACTTGGTTTTAGTCACATGATTTATGCAGCAAAGGGATCTTTCTATAGACAAATCCAACCATCCATCTTCAGCTTAAGACCCTACCTTGGCTCCCCTGACACGACTCGGTGGGGCTTCCCGTTCTGCTCCGATCCCCCTCTGTGCTGCACCCTCCTGCACTAACCTCTTAGTGTCTGCTCAGCTACGCTCAAGGCTGTAGTGTCTTAGTGCTCACCCTGCCTCTGTTCACCCTTGCAGTTCTCACTTCTGGCTAACTCCCGCTCAGCCTGCAGACTAGGAACCTTCCCTGAACCCTCACGTGGGCGAGGTGCCCCTCCTTGAACTCCCTTGCTGCGTGGCTTTTCTCCAGGCTCCCACCTCACAGCATCCTCATGGCCGTTTGGTTGTGCACCCCTCCTTGATTACAGGCTTCTTTATTTTTAAAATCTTCTTTGCATAGTAGTTGCTTGGCCCAGAATAGAAAAGGCATTTGAAATCTATATCTGTCTGTCTGTCCATCTGCCTACCTATATAAGCAGTAAGAGAATGGATGAATGAATTCCCAATGACCTTGGGAGGAATTCTCAGACAACCATCCAGTGGTGTATGGGAGCCAGCTCAGACGGCTCCTGAGGGCCAAATGTGCACACAGTGATCCCATGTTATAGCTTGAAATTGGTTGTGGCTGCAAATCAGTGTTCTCCCCACCTTCAGCCTCTAACTGTGATGTAATCACTCTGGAGAGCCCTCTAGAGACTAAAACCCCCTCATCAGTGACTTGGAAGCTGCTCATTACTCTATGCATCCCATTTGAAAGCCTGGTAATAATAATAATGATAGCTGCTACAGTTTAATAAAGATTTACCAAACTCTATGCTTAATGCTTTACATACTTGATATCGTTCAATTTTTAACAATCAAAGTAGGTATATTAACCCACCATAGAGAAGAGGTCACTGAGAATGGAGTTTGTGGGGGCTACTCAGCTGGTTATATGGAGATGGAGATGGCTGGTGAGTCTCATCTCAGAGTCAGTCATGTTAACTCTTTACTCTGCTGCCTGTCATAGCCAGCCTGGGACTTTAGTTCCTATTTCTTACTCTGACTTCTCCAAAGTGATCCCTGAATTTTCAGCTGACTTTCACAGCCAACCTTTCAGTTGACTGGGAAAAAATGTCTTGATAGGGATTTTATCCAAGATTAAGAAATAACTAGGGTTTGTAAGAAATGTTGTGTCAACAAAAGTGACATTTTGAGTGGAGACAGTGATTTTAGTTTTTTTTGAGGGTACAAAGAATTAGGTTACAATGTTTGCATTTAGGTAAAGTCCCTCTTATAATTGTGTCCTCCTGATTTTAGTTTTTTGATGATGTAGTAGTACAAATTATTTTTAACTAGATTTTCCCACCCACTGGGATAATGTAGGTCAATAATCATTTGTATTCAGAGTTTAGGTGCCTCAAAACCATCAAGCAAATGACCTCACAGTCATCTCCCCAGTACCCCTTAACAATAATACTCTACAGGGGTGTCCACCTTGAAGACCATGGGCCATATGCAGATTATTTGAGTACTGTTTGCTTGTCTGTGCTGTCAGATATTGAGAAAAATACATACGGACCATTTTTTTTTGTTTGCTTATCAGCTTTCAATAGTGCTGTGTATTTAATATGTGGCCTGAGACAACTCTTATTCTTCTAATGTGTGGCAGGAAAGAAGAAAGGCTGGACACCCCAGCAAGGCTAATACTTGGTGGCTGCAGGACACTTTTAATTCAGAATCTAACTACTGCCCTGTCAGGGAGGAATAAAAGCCTTTTACTCTACTCTTTCAGGTTTGGTGACTGGGGCCCTGTGAATTAAATTGACAAAAGACAGGCTCACAGGAGAAAAAGGTTTATTTCAAATGTATATGGGGGGGCCTTGCAGAAATGAAATGAACCTCCAAGGAGGTATTTGGACCCAGAAGTTTTATATCACTTTAATAAATGGTGTACAAAGGGCAATAAATTTGTGGAGAAGTGATAAGACAAAGGAAAGGGCTTTAAACTTCTAGGGGCAGTAGGTTGTGGAAAGGTAAATATATGGGGGGAAACTAATGGAAGATAAGGTTTATTTCAGTAAGGATTGGCAAACAGATTCCCCTTAGTGCCCTGTCTGGGCTGATAAGAGTTTTGAGTTGTCTTCCATTCTGCCCTTCCTGGTATGAGAGGGGAGCTGTACCACCTTCACACAGGCAAATTTATGCCCTGATTTCAGGCAAATAGGGGGAGGGTAGAGAGCATGTGTGTGTGTATATGAATTCTCAGTCTCCTTCAGCTCAAAAGAATCCTTATGCCAAAGTGGCATATTTTGGGGTGGCATATTCTGACCTCTGCAGTCCATACACAAAGGTCTGTCAATTTGTGCAGCTCCCTGAAGATGGCATTGAATAAATTAGATGCTGCTGATGCCTCTCCTGTGGTCACAGCCCAGATCTCGTCATTGCTTGAATCGGATCCTTTTAAAAAATCCCACACAGTGTCCACATCCTTCCATCTCACCTCTTTCCCTCTCCCACAATCTATTTGTTCTTCGGCTGCATCAAGGCTCCAGAATCTCAACTGTTTCAGTCTAACCAGCGTTTCCTGGCTTACTTTGGCATTCAGCCTGGAAGCCATGGTCAATGTCTGTGGTGGTTTCACTCTTATTGAGCAACGTGGACTCTCCACTCCTTGTCACCTGATTCTGTCTGCACTTGTGCTACAGTTTGTGTTCCTTGGTCAGTCTAACAGGTGTCCGTCTCTGCTTCTGCACATTGGACAGGCTTACATACAGCTGGTTTCAGGCATGTTCTGAGGCTCCTAATGATGCAGGGTGTGTCTGAACTCACCAAGAGAGTTCTTGAGTTTACACAAGAAAGAATCCGAGAGAAAGCCAGCTAGCCAGCTAGTCAGCTAGAAAGTTTATTGAGAGAGATAGACAATAATTGATCCTGTGCTACACAGTCAGGTCTTCTTCTCAGCAGAAAGAAGACCTTATGGGGCAATGGTAAAATTTTTAAATGTTCAGAAACCCTGTACATGACCAGCATTGTCTTGAGGTCACACAATAAAGGTTAATTATAAACTGCTATTGCAGCTGGGTGTGGTGGCTCATGCCTGTGCTCCTAGCACTCTGGGAGGCTGAGGAGGGTGGATCACCTGAGCTCAGGAGTTTGAGAACAGCCTGAGCAAGAGCCAGACCCCAACTCGACTAAAAATAGAAAAAATAGTAGGGCAGTGCCTGTGGCTCAGTGAGTAGGGCGCTGGTTCCATATACTGAGGGTGGTGGGTTCAAACCCAGCCCCGGCCAAACTGCAACAGAAAATAGCCGGCGTTGTGGTGGGTGCCTGTAGTCCCAGCTACTTGGGAGGCTGAGGCAAGAGAATCGCTTAAGCCCAGGAGTTGGAGGTTGCTGTGAGCTGTGTGACGCCACGGCACTCTACCGAGGGTGATAAAGTGAGACTCTGTCTCCAAAATAAATAAATAAAATAAAAATAAAAAATAGAAAAAATAGCCAATGTCATGCTAGGCACCTGTAGTCCCAGCTACTCAGGGAGGGTTGTGAGGTTGTGAGGTTGCTGTGAGCTATGATGCCATGGGTGAAAAAATGAGACTCTGTCTCAAAAAAAACAAAACAAAAAAACTGCTATCACAGAAAGGTAATCACAGTTTGTAAGGCATCTGGCTTAGTAATTCATCCATCACTAGGTGGGTGGTCCCTGGCAGACAAGCTGGAGACATCTCTGTTCCGTGTGGTCAAAATAGCTGCACTTAGGCTCTGCCCACTTTCCTTTTCTGCCTTATCACTGGCGCCTCTAACTGCTTTTGTTTTCCCACACATCTTCCTTTCTTACTCCCTTTGCTGGCTGTTTATGACCTCCTCTCTCCTTAGAGCTACATCCCCATATCTCTCTGTCACTGCAGGTGGGACTTTACTTTCTTAGGGAAAATAGAAGTTCTGAGATGTGAACATTCCCTTTCATCTTCCAACTTATCTCTGCTTCTGTTTTTGTTTTAGGAGAAATAGTTGCCTCTTTCCTCTATAACACTGGCTTATTTCCCTCAGTTAGTTCTTTTGATTGTTTAAAAAAGTAAATGTGATGATGTTATTTCTCTGCTTGAAGCCCCCCAGATGCTTCCAATTGCATCTTAACTAAAAAGCAAACTTCCTTTTGAGGTCTTCAAAGACATGCTTGCACTAAAATGGTAGTTCTCTTACCAGGCTGTATTGAGAAGAATAAAGGAATAAATATGCCCAGGTGCCTTCACCAGACATTCGGATTTAATTGGCATGTGGTGAGATCTGGTCAACAGTTTCCCCCCTCCTCCCACATCCCCAGAAAAAAATCTCACTCTCTTGCCAAGGCACTCTCACTCAGGTTAGAGTGCCTTGGCATCAGTGTAGCTCACAGTAACCTCAAACTCCTGGGTTCAAGCGAACCTCCTGCTTCAGCCTCCTGAGTAGCTGGACTACAGGCATCCACCACAATGTCGTCTAATTTTTCTATTTTTAGTACAGATGAGGTCTCGCTCTTGCTCAGGCTGGTCTCAAACTCCTGAGATCAGGGGATCCTCCTGCCTCAGCCCATCAGAGTGTTAGGATTTCAGATGTGAGCCACAGGGCCAGGCCTGATCAATAGTATTTTTTAAAAAGCTACCCAGTATCCACCTTAGTATACTGGTAAAAAAAAAAAAAAAAAAAAAAATTTAGAAAAAAGCTAGCCAATAATTCTGCTCTCCTGTTTTGCCTGGTTCCATTCTCTCTTTCCACCGGCCCCCTCCCTGCCAATCTCCACAAATGTGTGTCTTTCTCAGACTTCAGGGCTCAGTTTTAATGTCACCATCTATGGGAGGCTATTTTCTATCCCAGCGCCTCATTCATGTCCTTCATCACACAGGCCGTGGTTTATGTTCGTCTCTTCCCCTGTGTCTCACCTGTCTCCCCACTTCTAGGCTGGAAGGTCCCTGGGCTCAGGGCCCCTTCTGTGTGGCTCACCCTTGAATCCCCAGTGCGCAGCAGAGTCTGGCATGTGGGCATTCACTGAGGATTTGAAGAATTAATAATAGATAAAGGATTGCTTCTGATCTTGCCTTCTTCCTGTGAGACATTATTCTATTGATTTTCTTTCTAAGATCTTTAAACTTTCTCCACTGATCCCTTTCTCCCAGTCTAAAAATACACTCAAAACTTTCCCATCCGGAATTAAACATATATAGAAAACCTCTTCTGGTTTTCTTCACTGTAATTGTCTTTTTTTCTTCTACTTAGTAAGCAATTTAGCCTGAGGATAAGAAAGTCATGATTGCACAGATTCCTAACTGATTGTTGCCACCTACTAGATTTGAGATTTGGGGTAAATTGTTTCACTTTTATGTGCCTCTATTTCCTCATATATAAAACAGAGATTATAGCGGTTTCTGCGAGGATTAAGTGAGGTGCTATATGTAAAAGATGTCTGGATTCTACTAAGCACGCAGTAAATATTAGCGCTTGTTATTATATTAGATTACTTAGAGTCATCTCCACTAATTGTTTTCAGTATCTCCAACTTTCTGCAATTCCTTAACCCATTATAAATTATTTTCTGCCCTGAAGTTTTCCTAATCCTCTAGCCTTTTGCTACTTCTCACTTCACCCGATCTTGGTAGGGCAGGGGACTCTACTTACCACAGCCTCCACCGCACCCTCCCCCCCCCACCATTCTCTTTTCTCTCCCACCTTTGTGGCTTTTCTCTCCCACCTTTGTGGCTGCCCTTCTCCAGGTCTCCTTCACCATTTTCTTCTGCTCTGCTGGCTTCAGGGCTTTGTCCTTGCCCCCATGTCTTCTGGCTCTTTTTATTAAAGCAGGGAACTTTCATTCAAATCTATGTTTTACAAACAACTCTTTGTCTATGAAAAGTCCTGGATCATTATCTTTACCCCACACCTCTCTCCTGAGCTATAGGACATTAGTGACAAGTGTTCTCGAGAGCCTCCACACCCCACCCCCTGAATATTCTACACAATGCCACATTCAACATGTCTGAGCCAGACGAATTAACTTCTGGAAAAACTTCTTCTATCTCTCTCTATCTCATTTAATTATACACCCCTGGAAAAATGCTTCTATTTGTACCACAAAGCAGATCCTCTGAATGTTAAATAAATGGCTACCTTCCCTTAGGGAATAAATAAACAAGAGTTAAAGGCTAATTAGTAATCCCACCCCCAATTATGTGTGGTATTATATAGTGAAAATGAACAGGTTCCAAAATTAAACAAACACTAGTTAGAACCTAAGCGCTGAGCTTGCCTGTCTGTGTGACCTCAAATGAGGTCAGTGGGACAGTGCTGACCCATCCAGGTCATTAGAAAGATAAAATGAGAATGCAAAGCACTTCAAACAAATCTGATACATATTAAGCAGTAGTTTCTTGTTTTCTTACCCTACACTTACGACTTCCTTAATAGCTTTATAGATTCTAAATCCATGGATTTTCTCATTGACCAGGGCCAGTGGTTGTTGGAGTTGTTGGGGCCAAATCCTGCGCTATAGTCTATTTGGAGACACTGAAAACAGCCTCCCAGATGGAATCAAGCAGCCAGCGTGAGATGCTCGCCCTGGCAGAGGGTGAAAGACCTGGTTTTCCAAGGGACTAGTTGGTGCCTTCTCACATATTATGTGGTTTACTCCGCCTGCTGCCTTCTCAAAAACAAAACAAAACAAAACTATTTAAAAATCTTTTTCTTTTTCTTTTCTATTTGTCAAATAAGAATGAGTCCAATTCAGGGCATTGACATCACAATTGCTCAGATGAGAAGACATTGTGAGCTTGATGGGGTGGGGCTGGGCTCGAGGGAGGGAAGGCGTCTAGGTGGGCTCTGTACAGAGAATGAAAGTTGGATGCAATTTTGTAAAATATGAAGTCACTGTTTCAGCGAGATGATTGTGATTTGTACAAGTCTTCATGGTCTTAAAGTTAGTACAAGTCTTCATGTTCTATTTGAGTTGAGTGTAGGCGGCATTTGCTTCCCTGAAGAAGCTCATATGAACCTCAGTGAGTGAGAAGTGATGGGGGCCTGGGTGTGGGTGATCTGAGCTCAGGCCCAATGTGGTACTTTTTGCCAATGTTGTGATGATTCCTATGCAGCCTTCCTGCCAGCTGTGGGGATACCTGGTACCCTTCAAGCCTCTCAGCACTCATATCCACTTTATTACCTTATAAGAGCATCTGGATCCCTGGGTCACCACAAACACAGAGTCACTGCCCATGGAGGGAGGATGAGTGGCATGGTTTACAGTAAATCAGAAACATCAAAGAAAAATCGCCCAAACTCAAGGAAAGATATTCTCCTCGGAATAGGAGAGAGGGATTGAACTCAACGCCCCAGAAACAGAAGATGAGCATTTTTAAGGGTGGATGATCTAGTAGAAAAGTATCAATACTGTGGTGTCTCAGGAGTAGGGTGGTCGGTGTGATTAGGCCAGCAGCACTTGTTAACTGGTGTGTATGTATGTATGTATTTATTTTTTGAGACAGAGTCTTACTATGTCACCCTCAGAAGAGTGCTATGGTGTCACAGTTCACAGCAACCTCAAACTCTTGGGCTTAAGCAGTTCTCTTGCCTCAGCCTCCTGAGTAGCTGGGATTATAGGCACAATGCCCAGAGATTTTTTTGTTGTAGTTGTCATTGTTGTTTAGCAGGCCCAGGCCGGATTTGAATCTGCCAGCCCAATGTATGTGGCTGGCGCCCTAACCACTGAGGTATGGGCATCGAGCCGTAACTGGTGTTCATTTAACTTAGGTTCCTAGCCTCCTGCACAGTCTGGGAGAGAGGAGTACTATCTGCCTGATGACCTCATATTAAAGGGATGGCTCCCAGATCCTTGAGAAAGACGTTCTTGGCATATTGAAGGGGCAAGAGGCTGAGAGAAAATGCACATCTCAAAGGAACAGAAAGAATTTACACTTGTAAGTTTTTTAAAGGAAATGTTTTGAGAAATGGAGGTAAGGAAGAAAGATATCTAAAATTTAGTTAAGTTGAGGGGAACATTAAGGCCATGCTTGTCAAAAGCCAACCACCAACTGGGAAATTTGATGCATTACTTTCCAGGTTATTTGAGTGTTACTTAAAAAAAAAAAAGATACTCAAGGTCTACTTGAAACTACTTTCATTCATTAATGGAGGCTCTTTAGCTAAAAGTAGAAGACTCAAGTAGCAAAAGATTAGACTTCTACTAAAAGCCCTGCTCTCCAAACCTCTACTGGGTTGCTAAGAGCTCAAAATAAGGCCTCTCTTTTAGGAAAATATGTCCTTTGCTCTATAAAGACAATGGAATTTAAGATCACCCATTTCTGCTTTCCATGACTTATCTTTAAGGCAGAAGTAGTTCAGGACTAGGGTGACACTATTGAAGTGTTGAAGGCACTGGCTTTGGGATCCTGGCTCTGCAACTTATAAGTTATGTTCTCTTGGGCATATATTTAACCTCTCTTTGCCTCAGTTACCTAGTATATAAAATGGGGGTGAGTCTAGTTAATTTTTAGCAATGCAATAACGTTAAAAGACATAGTATGTATTAAAATCTTAGCACAGTACCTGCTGCACAGTAAGGGCCAACAAATGACAATGATCATTAATATGATGGAAAGTCTTTACAGGACTTCTAAAGAGAATTTTGGTGTAAAAATAAAAAATGATAAGGGCAGTTTCAAGTTTATTGTCTGTCTTATGGGAAGTAATATACTCTTCATTATTTTTATTCACTCATAATTGGCTTGTGCACTTAATGTAATTACTTAAGGAACAATTATTCTGGTTGGCATTACCCATGTTTTTCCTTTCTTCCAGCTTAATGAAGCTTTATCAGGTGGGCAGTGTAATAAAAACATGAGGGTTGGGGCTACTCAGTGTTGTCTCTTGTCAGCAGGGTTTATTGTTGGCTATGTCAGAGGAAAACCATGGTATCTAGACCCGGCCAATTGAGTAGAACCATGTTTCAGCTGGAGGGATTCCTCAGCCCCACAGCTCAAAGCTCAGATGATGGGGAGTGATAGGGAAGCCTCCTGGGTCCTTTTCCCTGCCTCCAGGATCAAGGCTCTGGTTGAAAGAGGATCCAAAAAGACCCTTGAGGAGGTAAGAATTCTTTTCCTTAAGGTCCAGAACAGGCTGTCCTCAGCTGTCCTCTCCACACCTCTTTTGGACTCTTCAGGGGCCAAGGATGAGTGTGAGGGATCAAAGGTGGGAGGTGGCCTCTAGTCTGTATGGCCACCAGTGGGGTGGCAGGGAAGTGAAGGAAGAAAGTGACCTAGAGATAGCTAGAAAGGGGGCCACTTTAAAGTAGACCTGATCCTTTTGGTTTAACTATCCAAAGTCCCAACCTCTGCTCACTACTATGGTCCCATTTTGAGCACTTGATGGTGGATCAGAGCTTCCCCGTGATGGTATGTGTGTGGTAGGTGGGGTGTGTACATATATGTGTGCACACATGTAGAGGTGTAGGGGGAGGTGCTTGGGCTTTATGCTTGAGGTCATACTACTTATTTTTTTTAAATTTTTTGTTTACTATTATATTATTATTTTTTAAGTTCAATATACAAATATCCATTGTATACCATTAACAGGGAATTACAGTTAACACGATAGCACAAAATATGAAATACATAGAAATAATTCTTCAAAAATATATAATGTATAATACACACACACACACACTAGGTGATTTTAGATGGCCAAATGAGGACTTTTTAAAAATTTCAGATTAATGTGAGGGTACAAACAACTGGGCTACAATGTTTGCATCTGTTAGGTCGGGTTCCTGTTGTAGTTGTGTCCCGCTCCCAGAAGGTGTGCCATATCGCTTTACACTGTGCCCAGTAAGTGAGAGCACACTAATCCCCCTCCTTCCTCCTTTCTCTTCCTTCTCCCTTTCCCCCTCACCCCATCTTGAATTGAAGTGAATTTTTCTTTTGTGTGGGCGTGTATTAGATTGTCTACTGGCTTCATATTAGTACTGAGAACACTGGACACTTGCTTTTCCATTATTGTGAAATTTTACTAAGAAGAATGCATTTCATCTCCATCCAGGTTAATACAAAAGATGTAAAGTCTCCATCTTTTTATGGATGAATGGGTATTTCATGGTATACATCTACCACAGTTTATTAATCCATTCCTGGGTTGGTGGGCACTTAGGTTGTTTCCACATTTGGGCAATTGTAAATTGAGCCAGAATAAACAATCCAGTGCAAATGTCCTTAGGATAAAATGATATTTTCTCTTCTGGGTACATGCCTAGTAATGGGATTGTGAGATCAAATGGAAGGTTTATTTTGAGTTCTTTGAGGATTCTCTATACTTCTTTCCATAGAGGCTGTAATAGTTTGCAGTCCCACCAATAGTATAAAAGTGTTTCCTTCTCTCCACATCTGAGCAAGCATCTGCAGCTTTCGGTCTTTGTGAAGTGGGCTAATCTTACTGGGGGTAGGTGATATCTCAGAGTGGTTTTGATTTGCATTTTTTTTGATGATTAGGGATGGCGAGCATATTTTTCATATGCTTGTTAGCCATTCGTCTGCCTTCCTCAGAGAAGGTTTTTTTCATGTCTTTGTCCAGTGATAGGTGGGATTGTTTATTCCTTTTTTGTTAATTAATTTGAATTCTCTGTAGATTTTAGTTGTCAACCCTGTGAAGTGACAAGGACTTAAATGCTGGTAAATCACATCATGAAAAAGTTACTTTCCACTTCTTGATTATGTCAAGAAAAAAGGGACTTAACTTTGGTACTAAGATCTTTTTGCCTTTCCAAAGGCAAAGGCTTTCCAAGCCTTCCTACTCTTTATTGAAAAGATGAAATGAATCCATTTAAAGGAAAATGCTAACTCAATAACAGTACAGGTGAGGCTGGGTGCAGTGACACATGCCTGTAATCCCAGCACTTTGGGAATCTGAGGTGGGAGGACTGCTTGAGGCCAGGAGTTTGAGACAAGCCGGGGCAACATTGCAAGAGCCCATTTCTACAAAAATAAAAACAATTAGCTGATGGCTGGGCACCCGTAGCACAGTGGTTATGGCACCAGCCACATACAACGAGGTTGGCAGGCTTGAACCTGGCCTGGGCCAGCTAAAACAACAATGACAGCTGCAACAAAAAATAGCCAGGTGTGTGGCAGGCGCCTGTAGTCCCAGCTACTTGGGAGGCTGAGGCAAGAGAATCGCTTAAGCCCAAGAGTTTGAGGTTGCTGTGAGCTGTGATGCCACAGCACTCTACTGAGGGTGACATAGTGAGACTCTGTCTCAAAGTAAAAATAATTAGCTGGCATGGTGATCCATACCTGTAGCCCCAGCTACTTGGGAGGCTGAGGGAAGAGGATCACTTGAGCCTAGGAGTTTGAGGCTCAACGTTTGGCCATTGCACTCCAAACTGTGTAATGGAGTGAGACCTTTTCTGAAAATAATAATGAGTCTAGGCGAGTGCACGGTTATGACAAAAATCATGCTATGGGATACACCAGATCAGGTGGACCCACCATCTTGGTTATAAAGAATGGTTAGGGTGAGAATGCAGGGTTTTGGTGGAGTTTTGCTCTAACCACTCTTATCTCAACTGGTTGCTCAAAGGAGGTGTGTAAAAGGAGGGGAAAGGGTCAGGAGCAGTGGCTCATACCTATAATCCTAGCACTCTGGGAGGCTGAGGTGGGAGAATCCCTTGATTTCAGGAGTTTCAGACCAAGCTGAGCAAGAGTAAGATCCCATCTCTACTAAAAATATAAAAATTAGCTGGGTATTGTGGTGGGCTACTGGGGAGGCTGAGGCAAGAGGACTGCTTAAGCCCAGGAGTTGGAGGTTGCTGTGAGCTAGGCTGATGCCATAGCACACTAGTCCGGGGCAACAAAGTGAGACCCTGTCTCAAAAAAACAAAAAATAAAAACAAAGACTGATATTCCTGAGCAACTCCAGAATATGCAAAGTTTTCTCAGGTCAGCAGCCCCTGCCATATAACTACTATGGGAAAAGCTAATCTGGTACAGCATACGATGTGAAGCACTTGGGGATATTTGCTGGGCTGTGCCCTGAGGTACCTCTTTACTAGGTGAGATTCTTGGAATTGAATTTTCCTGGTCATGTTTCAGAGTTGTTCAATTTTTCAGGGCAAGGCAAAGGCAGGGGGTGTTTTGCCTGGACTTAGTAACTGGGTTCTTTCCTCTTCTGTCCTTCAGCTCTGCAAATCTGTAGTTCAAGTGCCTATCAAATCCTGGAGCAAATCGAAGACTATATATTTGGTTTTGGACTATATATTTGTTAAAAAACTGCAAGTGTTTGTTTTAGCTCATAAAGTATATGTATTTTTTCATCCCTAGACTTTAATAAAAAGATTGGATTTTGCTTGAAATGCTCTTTCTTGGGGATGAGGAGGAAAAAGAGAGCCCGGGGCAGCAATCCTTGGCAGAATTGTGAAACAGGCAAAATATATGCCTTTGGTTTATCCCACATTCCCTTTCTAAACTCTTCTTCCTAATTTTAACATCCTTCTCTTTCCCAGCTGCTGGACCCAATCTTCTCCCATTGCCTGGGGTTCCTCCCATGATGGAAAAATTCATTCATGAACTCACTGTTTGATCTTAAAAGTGGAATGATCCCCAGAAAAGACAATGAAATTAATTGCATTAAAGTCATTGAAATTAGTTTAGACACGTTTACCCCTGGGACAGAAGATGGGGGCAGCTGAAGGTGAGAGGGATTTTCAAAGCCCTCCTCCTTGACTCCGCCCTCACGGCAGCGCAGGGAGCAGGGGGGCTCCTGGCTCTCCTACCACCAGAGCCGATTCTTTCTCAGTTCACACTAGCCCTGGTGTGACCTGGACACATCACTCTGCTCTGACTCCCCCACATGGAGAGTCTCAGAAATAATGATTGTGTTCTGCTTAAGGTCAATTTAACCAGCTATAAAATAATGCTTGTGCATTATTTGTGGGTGGTTCCCAGTTTCTGTGGTATTTTTGTATATTTAAAATATGAAATATGTTCTGAGAGAGTACCATGGAAACCCACATAGCAAAGCCCAGGAAAAGCAACTTGCTCCCGTGGCTTCACTCTGAAATTTGTTTTGCTCGGTTCTGATCGCATGAATGTTTCTCTATCAGAATGAATCACAATAAATTCGGTTGGGTCTGATCAGCAAATACAGACAGATAATATAATGAATCACAATAAATTCAGTTGGGTCTGATCAGCAAATACAGACAGATAATATTTCTCTTGCAGAATGTATCAAAGTGAAATTAGAGTGAGTGAAGGCTTCCAAACACCAGTTTTCAGGTAAATAATGGGTGGGAGGTGATTATTGATCTGCAGTTGAGGGACCGGTACTGATTTTTAACATGGGGTTACTGTCTGCTTAGTAACTGTCCCAAACAGATGTCAGTGTTCAGAGTTACTGCGGGGGTGGGGGTGGGGGGGTCATCATCCTCTTTTACCTTCATCAGAGGGCCAAATATCTGCAAAGCCCAAGGCTGTCTCTCCTCTCCCAGCTTGGCAGCCCACACGGGGTTAGTTGGCCATGGCAGCACTAGTGAGTGTGAGCGGATGTGACTGGCTCATTAGCCAGCCAGTCTCTCTCAGAGCCCATGGAGCAGTGGTCTCTGCCATAAATTCAGGGCATGCACTCAGCAGCAATGTGGGGAACCAATTTAAGAGCTGTCTCTCGGGGATGCCCATCCCCGGGGACCCCAGATTTCCCTGGGCAGACTTGGAGGATATGCCCTGTCATGTCCAATGAGTTGGTGCGTCTGTCACCAGATGGCTCCCTTTCTGACTGAGTTGGCTATTTCTTCCCTAATTGCACATTTGTGTTTTTCCTCCACAGGGGAAAGGGGAAATGGTCACCTATTAGCTGGAAGGGAAGAAGTTTGCTGTAACCTCCAAAGAGGTCTCTGGCACTGCTGTCCCCATTGGAGGACCAGAGAGAAGCTCTTTTAATTTCGGAAGTAGTTAGCAATGGACTGCTCTCTAGCTCAGCTGAAAGTTATTTCTTTGTTCTGTACTTGGTTTTTGACTCTTTCTAGCCACATAGACCAGCCTGTCACACTCTTCTCATAAAATGCAGAGGAGCCTAGCCTTTGAAATTTTGGTGGCCTCTCTGGGCTGCAGGGAAGTGCGACAACTCCCTTCAGACTATCTGAAACCACAGACGATTAAAACTAAATGTTTCTCTCTCTTTCTTATCTCATTTTCCTGTTTTCTAGGGAAAAACGAATGAGTGATGAGCCCAAGCAGGGGTGTACATGCAGTCAAAAAAGGAGAGAGCACTGAGCCAGGCGGCGCTGAGGACCAAGGGTGTCCAATTTGGGTGGACAACCAGATGCAGGTTTCTTTAAACATGTTAGGGCTGGTTTACAACAAAATTTTGAGATTGGCAAATGTATATATTAACATCCTTTTCTCCCCTTTCCATATCCACCCCTCCCTGCCATGTGCCTTCCTTGGTCCCCCAAAGGCCACCCTCTCATTCAGAGTTCTAGATTATTCTTCCTCCAAGATCCCAGTCAGACCCAACTCCTTTAGGGCCTCATTAGGGACTAGCTTCTTGTTCATGGAATAAATTACTCTTGTTGCAATATTAAATTTGTATGGGATGGGTGATATTTTTCATTTTAATAGGATTATCGTTCCTTTATCTTATGGACGTGACACAGTGAGAACACAGCCTTTAGAGAAGGGGACTTTTAAGCAATTCTCAACACCTTGGAAGAGAAAAATGTTCTCCTTTTGTGAAGAACTGTGTGTGCTTTTAAATAAGACATCCTTAGCTTCCTATCCTGTTTGGTCAGGATACAGAAGGGAAATTAGAAGCTTTTAGATGTTGGTTTTCCTTTTGATATATCAATATATCAAGAGTTGCTTTCCATCCTTTGGAGAGAAGCTTCTTGATATAGGTATTAATCCTTTTCAATGTCCTCTACATTTTAATTAGATAGTTTGAGCAAGGAGAAGGAACCTTAAGGGATGCAGATATTCAAATGCCAAGGACTCCCTCAGAAGGAGTCCTGTGGCCGGGTGAGGTGGCTCATGCCTGTGGCTGGGCGCGGTGGCTCATACCTGTAGTCCTAGAACTCTGGGGGGCTGAGGTGGATGGATTGCTTGAGCTCAAGGGTTCAAGACCAGCCTGAGCAAGAGTAAGACACTGTCTCTACTAAAAATGCAAAAACTGAGGCAAGAGGATCACTGAGCCCAAGAGTTTGAGGTTGCTGTGAGCTAGGATGCTGCAGCAACTCTACTAAGAGTGAAAAAATGAGACTCCGCCTCAAAAAAACCAAAACAAAACAAAACACCCCCCCCACACACCCATATTATCTTCAGGGAAAGGGCTGCTTCTTCTTCCACAGCCTGGAGCATGACTTGCCCTGTGTTCACGTCCCCATCTCCCAACCACCTATCTCATCTCATACCATCCTTTCCACTTTGCCAGACTTGAATTAAAATACATTTTCCATCTTATCATATCCCAGCTCAGAAAAACTTTCCTGTCCACATGGAATGCAACCCCTTCGCCTGGGCTTCTCAGCACCTCTGCAGTGAACAGTGCTAGACGCTGTCACTCTTGCCACATTGGTACTTGACACATATTAACCCATTCTCACAGCCCTGAGGCAGGCACCATCTTTGTCCCCGGTTTACAGCTGAAGAAAGTGAGGTACAAAGAAGTTACACTTTAGAGGGTCAAAAAGCTAGCAAGAGCCAAGGAGGGGATTGAATCTAAGCAGTACGGCCCTGGGAGTGCCTGCCCTTTACTGGTTCAGTCCATGCCTCTTCAAGGGGGGCCCCATGAGCCTCTCCACCCTCATTGCCACTGCTCACAGTATGCCCAGGGAACTGAAGGGCTCATTGTTCCCAGAACACCTCTCCTGCTGTACAACTGTACTTATTAAGTATGCATAATATGTTTCTAATCTTTTATTAATTAGAAGTCTATGTAACTGCCAACCAAAGGGTCTGATCAACAGGATTGTATCGCTGCTACCCTCTGGAGTTGGGATAATACCAGCCAAAGGCATATGTACTTTAGCCAAAGTGGGTTTATTGAGAAGAATGTGTTTCTTTGGTAAGTTTTAAGAAGTAATGAAAGAGCTGTAACCCCTCAGGGTCAAAGTAGAGAGAGGGCTTCCCAAAGTTTAGAAGGCTCATCCCAAGTCAAAGACAGGTGGATTTTTTGGCCACATGCCACCTTTACCAGGGTCTATGTCTAGTTTATCTAAATGTTTTGTGTTAGAGGGCTGTTCTGCTGGCTCATTCATATCCTCGCTGTACATCAGCATAGGCAGGACATGAGGAAACTCATGAGAGGTGCCTTAGTAGACTCTTTTCTCCTCATCTTATTTCTGGAGGTCCTAACATCTTAGAATTTCTGCACAATTTCTGTATCTGGCTTTGTAAGAGGAAAGATAATGCTCATCTCTTTTCCTATGATGTACAAAGAAATGACAGGATGGCAAAGTAGTTGTTGAGAATTGTTATGGGAAACATCTAGAAGTCAGTGACAAGGAAGGTAGCCATCTTCTTCCACAAATCTCCTTGATATGATTGGCCATTGATAAAAGCACATATTTGTGTTATGAGACACACCTTTCTGGTCTCACTTTCCCTCTCCTACTGATACTTTCTAGGATTATGTCCCCAAATAAACTAATTGCACTGAAGTCCTTGGCTCAGAGTATGTCTCTGAGAGAGCCCAGCAGAAAACACATAATTTTAAAAAATCCATTGAATAGATAGGCTTTTAAATTGCCTTTAATCCTTTTTAGAAGGTAGTGGAGTATAAACGAGTGAAAATGAAGACAATAATATTGAGTTTTATCCACTTCAGTTTTTGTAACCTTTAATTTCAAACATACAGAAAAATTGTAACAGCAGCACAAAAAATGCTGCATACATTTCATCCAGTTTTCCAGGTATCCTTCACCCAGATTATTACATTTGACTTATCATTTGTGTTAGTCTGTTTTTGTTGCTATAACAGAATACCCTAGACTGAGTAGTTTATAATGAACAGGAGTATATTGGCTCCCAGTTCTGGAGGCTGGGAAGTCCAAGGTGGAGGAGCTGCCACTGGGTGACGGCCTTCTCGCTGCATCATTCCATGGGAAGGTAGAGGGCAAGACAGTGTATTTGTAGCCTCAAGCCCTTGATAAACTCTTTTGTAGTTTTTATGTATACATAATAGTTGTATAAATTGGCACTAATCCATTCATGAGGGGAGTGCCCTCATCAGCTGAACACCTCCCCTTAGGCCCTACCTCCCAATACCATTGCACCAGGGATTAAGTTTCCAGTGGGGGACGCATACAAACCTCAGCGTTATTCTTCTGAACCTTTGGAGAGTAAGGTATAGACACAATGCTCCTTCCTCCTTAAGAACTTAAGTGTTTATTCCCTAAGAATGAAGACATTCTTTTATATATCCATAGAAAAGTAATCAGAAAATTAACAGTGCTACACTACTATTATCTAATCTGTAATTTTCTTGTTTTAGAATTTTGCTATTTATCCCAGTGATGTTTAATAGCAAAATTCCCCCTCTCCCCCACCATTCACTATCCAATCTGGGATTATGCATTGCGTTTACTGTCAGGTCTCTAGTCTCCTCAAATCAAGATCTTTTCTTAACCTTTGTCTTTTATGACCTTGATATTTTTAAAGGGTACAGATCAGTATTTTGTAGACTGTCCTCCAATTTGGATTGTTATGTCTCCTCACAATAATACTAAGATTATTCATTTTTTGGCAGAAATACCATCCAAGTGAATATGTGTTCTTCTCAGTGGCCAATATCAGGAGGCACCATCACTGCTGATGCTAACTTTGATCATCTGGGTAAGGGGGCGTATTCCAGGTTTATCCATTCTAAAGTAATTATTTTTCTTTTTGTGATAATAAGTGCTTTATGGAAACATCTCATTCTAGAAAGCAGTGTTTAAACCGTGTTTAAAACAAGATGAGAGCCATGTCAAAGACACACAGGAGCAAGGTGGAAAGGATCCCATGGGCAAAATTCTTTTGTAGTTTTCATGTATACATAACAGTTGTACATTTTTATGGAGTGCATGTGATATTTTGATACAATTATATAATGTGTAATGATCAATGCAGGGTAATTAGAGTATCTATGACCTCAAGCATTTATCATTTCTTTGTGTTGGACGCAAAGTGGATTCTAAATCTACTCTTCTAGTTACTTTGAAATATTCAGCAAATTGCTGTTAACTATAGACACTGTGTTCTGCTGCTGAACACCAGACCGTATTCCTTCTATCTAGTTGTAGTTTTGTACCCATTAACTAACTCCTCTGTACCTCCTCTCCCTGCTTCCCTTCCCTGTTTCTAGGAACCATAATTCTACTCTCTACCTTCTTGAGATCAGCTTTTCTTAGCTCCTATGTCTGAGTAAGAACATGTGTTATTTGTTTCTCTGTGCCTGGCTTATTTCACTTAATATAATGTCCTTGAGTTCCATGCACATTGTTCCAAATGACAAGATTTGATTCTTTTTTATGGCTGAATAATATTCTGTTGTGTATATATACTACATTTTCCTTATCCACTCGTGTGTTGATGGGCGCCTAAGTTGATTCCACATCTTGATTATTGTGAATAGAGGGGTAATCAACACAAGATTGCAAGCATCTCTTCACTATACTGATTTCTCCCTAGACTTTATCCTATAAACGTATAGCTTATAGAGAAGATTTGTATACATAAATCATTATAACACGGAGAAGAAACTGACACCATCCAAGAAAGAACACTAGATAGAACACGTGGTGTATCTGACCCAGTGTGGGAGTGTTTTTATATTGTCCCCCATATGCACACCATCCCCCAGTTATCTCAAATGCTTTCAGTGAGGAAGAAAACAGGCTGCTAGTCCCTGGGACTGATGAGTGAGGAGAGAGAGAGATGTCTTTGCAGGCAGCTGCTTCTTTGGTTTCCAAGGGAAACAGCTGCAAAAGAAAAGGAGTGGGATGACTGTGGTTGAGCAGAGATGGGTCATTCTTCTATCAAGGTCTACACAGACAGTTACCTGGACTGCCTCAGTGATGTTGGATTATAGAGACTATTACAGTGTTGAGATATTGATGAACAAAGGATTTAAATTTTTTCTTTCTGAATTTCTTGGAAATCCTTCATTCTTGGAATTTATGTTCCCCATTCCTGATCAAAGCCTGTGTATATTCCTCTCCGAGGGCCATGGTACAGTTTTCTCTTTTACTTAGTTTACAAATACAAGTCATGGGGAGGGAAGAATAAAATTAGCCATTGGGATTTGTGTTCTAAGAGTACAATTAAAATAGTACAAAAGAATATATACTATGCTTTATTCTGGCTGATTAAAAAAGTTTCTAAGATCTCTCATCCAAATCTTCGTTTCAAAGTCACAAGCAGAACCCAGTTCAGATACCTTCCCTGTGATCCCAATGCAGCTGTGAAGTTTTATCCAGCATCCTACTGGGGACTCAGAAATGTTCTGGCAGAGAGAGAAGCTGACCAGGAATGGTTGGGACAAACCCAACCATGATGGAGTTGGCTTTTGCCAGGGAGATGAAGAGTCTAAATCCCAGGGCCACAAGAGGGTCTATCCTACTTGGGCACTCTCATATCTCTTGCCAATAATCAAAAGGTTTGAGTTTGTAGCACATGGTTCCCGCAAGGTCTGCTGGTAGGAAGGGAGCCATGAGCCCAGAGAGCTGAGCAAGTTGGGGTAAAGGTCAGAGCCTCAGTTATCTCGGGGAAAGTAGACTATACTCCCCTAAAACAGAATTTCAGTTTTAGGAATTAAATAAACTGGATATTATTGATTAATTCAATGATATTATTTACTGAGTGTCTATTGTGTGCCAGACATTAGATCCAAATGCTGTTGCACGGGCATAGTTGGGTCTGGGGTGTATACCAGGCTTAGGGCTATAAAACCAAGTGAAAGAAGCTGGGCGTGCTCACCTGTAATCCAACCTACTAGTCCAACAGGTGGTAGTGCTCACCTATAATCCAACCTACTTGGGTGGCTGAAACAGGAGGATCTGTTGAGCCCAGGAGTTTGAGGCTCTGGTGCACCATGACCACACCTGTGAATAGCTACTGCACTCCAGCTTGGGCAACATAACAAGACACCATCTCTTAAAAAAAAAAAAAAGAAAAGAAAACCAAACAAAACCAAACAAAACCAAACACAAAAAGACAATCGAAAGAGAACTAGGACCTGCATCATTGGTATAACCTGGAAATGTTTTAGAGAAATGTAAATTCTACTGAATTGGAAACTCTAGGGGTGGTTCTGGCAATCTGTGTTTTAATGAGCCCTGCAGATGATTCTCATGTATGTTAGAGCTTGAGAACCACTGGCCTGACTTGATACTTGTTCAGGTCTTGAGTAAGGCTGAGAATTTTCATTCAAGGTCTCTTGGGAAAGCAGGGATTACAATTTCCAATGGGTTGCTGGTTCCATGATATGTATATTTTGGGAAAGGGCTCAGTTTTTTGCTCAGGCTAGAGTGTAGTGGCAACATCATAGCTCCCTATATCCTCAAGCTTCTGAGCTCAAGTGATCCTCCTTCCTCAGCCTCCAAGTTTAGCTGGAACTATAAGTATGTACCACCATGGACTCAGCTAATTTTTCTATTTTTTGGTAGAGAATAAATCTCACTCTAACTGAGGCTGGTCTCCAACACCTGACCTCTAGAAAACCTTCCTCTTTGGCCTCCTAAAGTGCTAGGATTATAGGCATGAGCCTATAATGAGTCATGTACCTGACCCATGATATGCTACCTTTGCTTCATAAAGTTTCAGAATGCTTAGGAAAGCTCCTACTAATTCTGGTATCTAGGATGAAGGCAGGACCTTATTGATCATTGTTGGGCAACCTGGGGACCTGAGGAGTTACATCTGGAAGCTAAATATGTTCAGCAGATACATCCTTGCCCCATCACCCAAATCTCCCTGTTGAGGGAAGATTGGTTTGTTGGGAGAATTCTACTTAGCGAATGACAAGGACCAAGAAAATAAGAGTAATTCTGAGGCTTGTGTACATTCTCCCTCTTTCTTGTGATTCTTCAACCTTTCTGATTTGTGAAAATTTTGTTTCTCAGGTCACTGCATCTAGATTTAGGAATTAGGGCAAGACTTCACAAAGTATGGTTTGTGATTGCTGGTCTTAATGGAAGCCCCCTGGGATATTGCACACTGAGTTCCTGTCTTAGCCCACATTGTGCTACTATATCAGCATACCACAGAATGGGTAATTTATTTATTTATTTATTTTTTTTTTGTAGAGACAGTGTCACTTTATGGCCCTTGGTAGAGTGCCATGGCATCACACAGCTCACAGCAACCTCCAACTCCCGGGCCTAAGCGATTCTCTTGCCTCAGCCTCCCGAGTAGCTGGGACTACAGGCGCCCGCCACAACGCCCAGCTATTTTTTGGTTGCAGTTCAGCTGGGGCCGGGTTTGAACCCGCCACCCTCGGTATATGGAGCCGGCGCCTTACCGACTGAGCCACAGGCGCCGCCCAGAATGGGTAATTTATAAAAACAAATGTTTATTTCTCATAGCTCTGGAGGCTAGGAAGTTCAAGATCAAGTTGCCTGCATCTAAGTAGGGATGTTCTCTGCTTCTAAGTTACCACCTCAACACTGCATCCTCCACATGGCAGAAGGTAGAATGGCCAAAAGAGGCCAAACTCCCTTTGTTAAACTCTTTTATGATGGCATTAGTCTGTTCATGAGGGTGAACCCTCATGACCTAAATACCTCCCCAAAGCCCTGCCTCCAAACACTGTTGCACTGGGGGTTGAGTTTCTAACACATGACTTTTGAGGGATACATTCAGACCAGTGCAGTCCCTTTCCTGTATGTCACAGAACATGTCAACACATGGTTCTACAGAATTCTACGTTCACTCATCAACAAGTACTCATTTAGTGACCGCTATGTACTAAGTCCTATTCTGAGCAGTAGTGATATAGAAAGTTAAAAAAAATACCTGTTTATCTTGGTCTAACCCAGAAATTTTCATATCTATTTGACTATTACTTTTGTTAAGTAACATATTCACATCTCAAGGAACAAACATTCAATGGGACACTCTGAGAACAAACACTATATAGGAAGTAAGTTTCTGGCTGCTGAAGCAGGGGAGAAATTAAAGAAAATTTGGGAGTACAGAAAATGTTGAGCAGAGAGATGTATCAACCTGTCTGTAATAATTATAAGTGTCCCAGAGATGGCGATTTTAGAAGCTCCAAGTTATTTTTGTCCATGCAACAGCAAAACAACTGTTTGGAAGGGGGACTGCTTAGCCTGACTAGTTAATTGTCTCAAAGTGCAAAGGAGCCTCACCCCTGAAACCAAACCAAATCAAACTGTTGCTTGCTGAATTAATTCCTCTTACAATAGAATTCAGTCAAACCTGCAAGTCCCAGTCAAGGCGAGTCTAAATGTCCTTCCTTAGGTTGTCCTGAAGGACTTCTTTCAGAATAGGCACCCACCACAACACCCAGTTATTTTTAGATACAGGGTTTTGTGCTTACTAACGCTGGTCTCGAACTCCTGAGCTCAGGCAATCCACCAGCCTCAACCTCCCAGAGGGCTAGGATTACAGGTATGAGCCACCATGCCCAGCTTACTCCTCTTTTTTTTTTTTTTTTTTCTTTTGAGACAGAATCTCGCCATGTCACCCTGGGTAGAGTGCTGTAGTGTCACAGCTCCCAGCAACCTCAGACTCTTGTGCTTAAGCAATTCTCTTGCCTTAGTCTCCCAAGTAGCTGGGACTACAGGTGCCCACAAATGCCTGGCTACCTTTTCTGTTGTTGTTGTTGTTGTCATTGTCGTTTAGCAGGCCTGTGGCTGGTGCCCTATAACTGAGCTATGGGCCCTGAGCCTGGGATGTACTCTTAAGTATATGTTTTTCCTTAGCCATTTAAAAACTATACCAACATTCTCTAGCATTTTGCTTTTATTCTTTACATTTAAATTTTTTTTCTATTTGGTTGTTCCTCTTAGTCCATTTTCTAACATTGGTTTCCAGGTTAAGATGAGATGTGGTGATGCTGGGGCATGAAGGTGGGGAGTGCCGCAGCAATGATTGGCTTCATCTGGTCTGCTTCCTCTTCCCCCGGGCCAGCGATGCTGCACACCGTCTCCCTTTGCTCTCTTCCCTACGTACTCAATGAGGTCTTTCGTGCTATTGTTAAAGGAGACCTTGGTATTCACCATAGTCAAGGAAAATGATTAATCAAATTAAATCCCACTTTTACCTAATCACATAGATGAGAAATTCACAGGGCAAATTATATCGGTCGGAAATTATTTAGACTGATCACAAATACTGCTCACAGAAATTGCTGAACAATGCCATCATCTTGTTCTAGAATAAGCCAGGGCTTCTCTGAATTACAAACCCATAGTCTCTGAGCATCTTACATTCTTTAGGCAGAAGGGGAACTTCATTGGGAATGAGGAAGTGACAGTCTACAAGCCAGTCCTCAATATTGACCTGAGAGATTCCCAGATGATCTCAAAAGTACTATTAGGAATTACTGGACAGAAACTTTAACAGACAGATAAAGTCAAAGCTGGGAAATGATATCTTATTGACCTATTTGCAGGATTAAGGTGCCTCTCCTTCTTTCTGGTCAGTAATTCAATGGTTGTCATATGCTCCTAGTGACGACCTAGACCTAGAACCACCAGTTCTTGTCACACGTTTGGCACAGCCACAGACTTCCAGGGGTGGGCAGGAGGTAGGAGTTAGTCAGTCATGGAGGGAGGGGGAAAATGTTCTGGAAACATTTCTCTTTCTTCTTACTATTTAAGATATGGTTTCCCCAAAGAAGCAATATATTAAATGAAAGTTAGGGTCCTGCCCCTAGAAGCCCATTTTAACCCACATTGTTGCTGACCATATTCAGTTTGAAGGGGGAAGAAGGCTTTGAGGGTGACCTAAATGGTACAATTTAGAGTTTTCCCTGAGCAAGGCAGGGTGTGTGGTGGGGAAGGGTGGCATAGGGGGAGAGGTGGAATGTGGACACAATGTGTCCCTGCCCTCACAGAGCAGGAGAGTCAGAGCTCAACTAATATGAGTGATGATCATGGTGCAGGGTGTTGTCAGCCCGGAGACTCATAGAAGGATTAGTTCTAAATGGGGAAATCCAGAAGGGTATAGAAAATGTGGTAGCTGCCTTTTGATGTTAGGATGATAAGTGGCAGAGGGGTGAAGACAGGGTGGGCATTTGAGGCAGAGAAAAAAGGCTGGGCAAAGGCTCGAAGTGGTCAGCTGCAGAGCACCATCAGGAAGATGCCATGAGCTATTGCAGGGGAGGGAGAATAAAGTGAGGATGGGTAATGGAAGCAAAAATATTGTTAGAAGGAACTATATTTAATAGCATAACAAAGTGATATAATCACAATAAGCTGTTCTTCAAAAGAGGGGAATTGGAATTTTCCTTTCACAGAGAAACGTTAAATGCCTGAGGTGACAGACACCCCAATTACCCTAATTTGATTAATTCACATTCTGTGTCTGAATCAAAACATCACATGTACCCTATAAAGATATACAACTGTTATGTACCCAGAATAATTAAAAACAAAATAAAAGAAAGCTTGTACAGAGGATGGGATGCAATTTGGAAGAGCATAGGGGCAGAGTGGGCCTTTCTGAGTAGGTCTGACGGTCTAATCACTTACATAGAAAGTAATTGTTTGCACTTCTCATGTTGAATTACAGATGGGTGATTTTCAAAAACCTGGATTTCTGAAACAAATGTGATTTTGCCTCAGACTGAAGAGTTGTCTTATATACAATAGTTTATTAACTCGAGGAATAAGAAAGTGATTAATTGCAAAAAAATCTTTTATATTTAACTATCTAGGGATAGATTTGTCAAAGAGTAGCACAAGAGATTTTTAATCTTTATGTTCTGTTTTGTAAGCAGTTCATTCTGTAACTCTATACATTCCTTATTAGGAGTCTTTTTTTTTTGCAGTTTTTGGCCGGGGCTGGGTTTGACCTCACCACCTCCGGCATATGGGGCCGGTGCTCTAGTGCTTTGAGCCACAGGCGCTGCCCTATACATTCCTAATTAGGGATAAAGCACGCAAACCCTGGCACTGTCACCGAGGATGCTAAGTCTGAGGGCTCTCACTTGGGGTTAGGAGGACGAATAAGGGCAAAAATGAAGAAAAGATCCTTAACAAGGGTCAGTTTAGTCCCAGGAACAGCTTGCCAAGGACTGTGGGTATCTAACCTCCATGTCCTTCTGCTTCTGTGAGTATCTGGGCAGCACTATGTATACATTTCTCTCTGTTGGGTGCCCGTAAAGACTCTGTGGTAGGCTGCGAGAAATCAAATACATGATCTCAGACTCAATGGTGTTTACATGATTTGATGTTAATTGGACAAGAGGCTGAATGGAGTTCAGTTATTGAGCTATTTGGTTGAGCCAAGCATTTGTCCCCATATTCATCCTCAGTTTAGTTTTTCCCAGTAAGGAACTGAAATACAGAAAACTCATTGGAAGAGTCTATTGAAATCCTGAAATTCTGATTCATTTGTAAGTCACTGATAGATGACAATATACATAAGTATGAAATACAGTATATTATATATTGTGAGATACTTTAAGAAACTGATTTTCATGTATTTCAAAGTAATATTGTTCAAGTCTATTTCTCATTTTGCTTGTTGAACATGAGGTTCACAGGACTGGCATCAGTATAATCTGATTTGAGAAGCACACTACTGGTATCTGAGCTGGGGATGTTTCATCTCACTCTTAAAAATACTTTTCTGGTCTGGTGGGAGGACCTTTTTAAAGAAGCATTATTTTGTCTTCTTCCCTGTGTCTTTCATTTACATGAGTGAAGAGAAGACCCAAACAACTATATGGAGAGTCTGATCATTTGCACCTTTCTCTCTCCCACTTATAAAGAGACGGCTGTTCAGTCGTAAAGTTTTGTCTCTATGGGTATATAACAAATAATGTAGAAGTGTTACCCACAATAGAAAAAGAAGATACAAAACCATCCATAAAACTTGATATCTGGCCAACAAAAAAGAATGGCAGGATAAATTAGGAAACATCACTAAAATGGCGTATGACACAATTGTGCATTGGTAAGTAGGAATACTGCATAGAAATGTGGACACCTGCTTAGAATACAATTAAAAGAGAAAATTAAAACACACTATTATGATAGATAAGCTGCATATACATGTGGAGGAGGCCCAGAAGATAATGTGCCCCAAATAGAAACATAGCAGTTCTTTCAGGATAGTGAGATTGTGGATATTGAAAAATATTTTCTTTAATGTGATAAAATAATAGTATAAAATGGTGAATTTGCCAACTAAATGATGCTATGAGTACAGAGGGGGAGATATTAATAAATCAGCAGAAATTGGATGTTAAAAAGAGAAAAAAATTATTTTAAAAGAATCTTCCTATCCTATATCTGCAAGTTCAATTAGGTGTTAAGATTCAAAATATTGAAAACCCTTTCCTTTCTTCCTTCCTTCCTTCCTTCCTTCCTTCCTTCCTTCCTTCCTTCCTTCCTTCCTTCCTTCCTTCCTTCCTTCTTTACTTCCTTCCTTCCTTCTTTTCTTTTCTTTCTTTTCAACAGATCTTACTGTATTGCCCAGGCTAGAGTGCTGGGCATCAGCTTACCTTATTGCAACCTCAAACTCCTGCTTCAGCCTCCTAAGTAGCTGGGACCACAGGCATCCACTATGATGCCTGGCTAATTTTTCTGTTTTTAGTAGAGACAAGGGTCTTACTCTTGCTAAGGCTGGTCTTGAACTCCTGAGCTCAAATGATCCTCCCTTGGATTCCCAGAGCGCTAGGATTACTGGCATGAGCCACTGCGCCCCAGCCTGAAAACATTTTCAAAGGACCTAGTTAGCAGGGTTTGGAAAAGAGCCTGAACTTGACTGTATCTGGATTTTGTTTGCCAAGATGATTGCAGTAGAAAATAAATCTTTAAACAGTTGTCTAATACGCTCCAGCTTGGTATCTTGGCTAAATTCACACTTAGGAATCAAGAAATAGTCTGGAAAAAGAGCTCATGTGCATAATAATAAGTAGGGACATGGAGCAAGAGAAACTCAATAGAGAAATTTGAAAAATAAAATGCCTATTTAAAATCAAGTGAAATGACTATTGGGATTAGTAGCAAAATAAAGAAAACTTACACCTACTTAAATATGTTATCTGTCTATATGTTTTAAAGGCTACCAGGAGCAATCCTCATGTCTATTGTATTAATATTAACAATTTGTAACAATTTCCTAAAAAATTGATTGGAATGAGTTGCTCTCTTTTCCTATAAAGGGCTGAGACACTTTATTCACTCCCCCCGCCCCGTTGAAAAGAACCACAGTTTTACTTTGAATTGTACTTACAAGTGTTGTTTTGGGGGGGGGTAACCAAGCTACTTTGTTGCATAGAGGATTGCTTAATGTAAGATATTAGAAAAATTTACACACACAACCACGTATTTTATTCTTTCTAGTCAAACAAAGTTAAACCTACCATCCCAACATTTGCATATATTTGTTTTAGCACAAGAAAATATTTCCTCAAATGCGTACTTAGATACATTAAGTATCTTAAACAGATAGATGGAAGAAGAAATCCGAAACAAGTATTTTTTGTCTGAAATAGAACTTGAAAAGGTGATAAAATACCTATTATGGGTAAAGCAGTAGTTAACCTTTAATTTGGGGAGCAGAAAGAGAGAGAGTGAGAATGATCCCATACGAAGGAGTTGGAGCTGGATCCAAGAAACCAGAAGGTAACTTTTCCATCCTTAAAACTACACCTGGCAATATGAGCATCTTCTTTCAGACTCTGTGGAGAATTTGCTGAGTCTCTGTGAACATCTTTCTGTCTCATTGTCTCATCACCTCTAAAGATGTCCATGGTGGCAACTACATTTTTATTCCTAAACTATCCAATAATTTTCACCTTTTAAAAAAAATATAATTTCCTACTTTCAAGATGGATTAGAATTATTAAGATGTATTGTGATTTTAGAAAACTATCTTCCTCCATCTCATTCCTCAATTACATTTAATTCCAAGGCTATGTATTAGATTACTTTGGGTTATACCAATGTCTAAAATTTTTTCTTCAAAAATAGTTTATTCCTAACATCTTCATTTTAGCCTCAGGAATGTATGGAGTTGGATAAGTAATTTTTGGCAACAAAACACAACTGTTTTCATACATCTACAAAATTCTTTTGAGTAGTAGCAATTCAATCTGTGTCATATACTTTTTATCATGAATTGCGTAACTTTGGCATGCATTTGGCTGTAACACATTTCTTGGCAATATATAAAGTGCCTTTACATAATATCATAGAATATTCAAACCAGGAATAAATGATAGAAATAATCTAGTGTAAATTAGTGCCCCCTCTCTTCATAGAGTAAGAAACTGAGGTCTGAAGAGAAAAAATTTGCCCAAGGTCAGGTATCTCATATTTTAACGTTTAAGCCCTACTAAATAAATTGTATACTTTTGATCTTGAACTTGATTTGAAAATTATGATTTTCAAGAATGTTCTTAAGATGGAACAATTGCTACACTTAGGAAGGAACTGCAGAGTTAGACTTGAAATGCATGAAAGAGGTATGCCAAAATTTTTGTCCAATTCCCCATGTGGAGAAAGTAACTAAAACTATCTGATCACTTAAAATCATCATTCTTTGAAGGATTTATATATAAAGTAATTCAGATCCTCAAGATGAAATCTTTCTTCAGCAGCAAAAAGATATAAAATGTTCACAAATCAGGTACATTTAATAAAATCTAGGCTTCAGTTAAATCTAGTAGATTAACTTTTGGTTCACTGGCATTTACAGTCTGTGGGGGAGTTGAACAAATGTACAAATACTGACACTTCCAAAGGTTTAACCATTGCATTTCATATGAATTCTGAACAATGTTCAGGACTAATGCAAACACTTTATAGTTTTCAGATTTTAAAAAGCAGATAGGAATAGTAATTACCAGTTCATGTTTCCCAATGTCAAAAACACTTAGATATATATGTAAAATTCATTTTGCCTTGCTGAAAACAAATTCTAATCTATGAAAACATTATATCAAGTCATTTGCACATGAATGATAGTAAATGTTTAAAAAATTTTCCAATAAAGACATAGTAAATAAATTTAAATGAAGAGTTTTAGATGTAACATAACCATTTCAAAGTATTAATTTTTCACATATCTGGTCACACTTATTTTACTTTATTTGAAACCATAATCTTATCAGACAATAACATAAAACTCAGTTACATAATTCAACTGTATTTAACTACCTTTTTCTCCCCAAATCGTCCATCTAAGGGGGGTTTATGCCATCTGATTTTTTTTTTTCTTTCAGGAAATGCCAAGCATGAGAAGCATTTCATCAGAAAAAAATCATTTCATAAAATGGAACATCAATGCTTTTTCTGTCAATTTCTTGAGACATAAGCAGCTCAGTTTCCCTGTGGATAGCCCCTGCATCATTTGATGCCAGGCATCTGCAGCCTATTCTAGACTTATCTTGCTTTCAGCAGGTGCTGGATAGCACTTTTGGAGTTATTTTACAAAGCATTCGACATTGTTTAAATTGTTGAGAAGCAATTGGTGCAGCTTCCTTTCCTGCCCACTGCCTCTTTTAGTGTCCTTAACCCTCATCTCCCTTCCTTAAAGTGTGTCCCCAACATGCCTATTTACATACTCTCAGGCACAGAGGTTTGCACACCCATCACATACCAGGTCAATTTCTAACTGTGAAGGCCTTGGAAGCAGAGCAGTTTCCTTCCATTGGGAGCGGCATGTAGTTGTGTTTCTATCAATATAGCGACCCTTGTATGCAGAGATTAGACTATGGTCTCATGGTCCCATCTTCCTTGGATCTGATTGATGTAACAACAGTATCTGTCATAAGGGCTGTTCTGCTTGTAGGAGCAAACGATGACACTGTCTTGGGGCACAAAAAAGATACTGTCCTCGGGCTCAGGGCAGTCGGATCTGTCCCAGGCTGAGCACTTGGCATCCAAGGCACTGTAGGCAAGGGAACTGCCCGAGGGGCAGTAGCCGTCCAGGTATCTGGACGTCTCCTCCGGATGTCCGCTCTGGCCCAGGCTCTGGCATTCTCCTTCCTCCGTGCGTGTGGGGGTGGTGATGGAGCTGGCCAGAGGGACCTCGCCCTGGCCCTGTTGGGGAAGCTTTCCCCTGGGGCCCGCCTTAGCCAGCTGGTCCGAGCTCCCCTTACCCGACTCCAGGTCTGAAGGGGTCCTCAGCAGTTCCACCACCTCCTTGTCCTTGGATCTCCGGAAGCAGGGCAGTTTGCGGACCCACAGCAGCTCGTTATCCGGCCACTTGGTGCATCCCTCGGTTTTCCTGGCCAGGGCAATGGCCGCAATGCCTGGTAGGCAGATGGCTGGCCCGATGGCTAGGAGGGGGATGTTCCCTAGAGTCTCCCCTTTCATCCCAGAGACAGTGAACATAAAGCCAAAGACCAGGAAGACGCTGACCAGGGCCACCACCAGCCCAGTCCTCGGGTTAATGTCATCAGGACGCATCTTTCACTCCATCCAGGTCAGGGGCTGCTTGCTGGCCCGAGAGGAGGTGTCCTCTCTTCTGTCACAGGTGAAACCACAGTGGGTTAGCAAAATCCAAGCAAGTTCACACCCTCCGACTCAGTCCCTCCCTTGCTCTCTCCGGCTCCCTCTGACTCTCCACTTGTCTTTGGGTCTCATATCAGTCTCTCTTGCAATCTTTCTTCTTTCCGTTTCTCCTACAATCTCTCACTCTCCCCCCACTCCCTGCAACCTCTGTCTCATTCTCATATAAACATGCACCCCCCGGGCCCCCGAGGTACCTGAGGGTTGCTGCCGTCTCCGGGGAGTGGGCAGAGGCCAGTCTGAGTCTCCTCAGAAACCTCCACAGCAGTTGTCCCACTGGTTCTCTTCCTGGGTTCTGGGCGGAAAGCTTGGTTTTCCCCACTGACTCTGCATCCAGGAGGTGGAACGTGGGAGAGCGTCTTTCCCAGCAGCGCCCGTCGGTCCCCAGGGCTGTGGCAGCGGAGCCCGGGCGCAGCTCAGCGCCGGCTGTGCGCTCAGAGCGCCGGGCGGGGGGAGCAGGACTCGGCGTGAGAAGGGAGAGCGGCGCGGGCCTGGCTCGTTACATCACCTGCGGAGCAAGCTCAGAAACACAACAGGACGCGCGTGGGCGCGAGGGTCAGACCCCCGGGAGAGGCCCCTCAGGGCGGCAGGGCTGCCCGGAATCTCGTCCCGCGGTCGGGAGCAGCCGGGTTCGTTCCGCAGCTGCCGGGGAGGATCGAGCAGGGCCGTCGGATCGCTAACGTGCCCGGGAAGGTCTGGGGCGCGAGACCGCCGGTGGCCAGAGACGCGCACCCAGGTCGGTTTGGCCAAGGGGCAGGCGTTGGAGCGCTCCAAGTCTGGTGTGCCAGGGGTCCTTTGGCGACCCTCACCCTTCTTGGGTTATAATCTGGGTGATCCGACTGCACTGACGACTGCCTTTCTCTGAACCTCGGCTCTAGGGGCGTGGAGAGCTGGGCACCCCTTGAGGGGACGGTGCCGGACAGCTCGTGGTCCGGAGCTGGGTGGCGGCAGTGGCCGGAGAAAGTGCCCTTGCAGGGGAGTCGGCTGGCCTGCCGCTGGGGCGCACAGGATTTGTTCTGTAAAACTTGAGTTCAGTCAAAAGGCCTCATTTAAAGACCCAGAAGGCCACATGTAGCCTGGAGGCCGCAAGTTCTCCGCCCCCGGCCCAGACTGAGCTAGTGTTGAGGGGTGGGTGCTGAGTCTTGCCCAGGTGGATACTGGAGTCCTTCCCCTGGCCTTCCCGCTCTGCGGGCCCAGGAGAAGGTGGCCTTGAAACCCCCAATCCTACTCCGCTGCACAGTGGTGTCAGGAGGACTGGGGCAAGGCAGAGGTCTCCCCGTACTGACCCCCATCCCGCCCGCCAGCTTTCCGAGAAGGGGTCTTGACTGGTTGGAATGCGCTCCAGGTCTGGGTGGTTCTTTCCCTCCTAGCTGGAACTGGCCTGCAGAACCTAAGTGCCCTTCCCGCTCAGTCCACTGCAGCAATGGATTCCTCTGGCCTCAGGGGCAAGCTTGGCTTTGGCCATGATTCCTCAAGTATTCCATTTTTCACAGAAAGTGACAGCAGGGTAGAGAATAAGTTGGAGGGGGTCAGTCTGGAAGCAGGGAGACTTGTTAGGCAGGACGAGATGTGCGTCTGAACAATGCTGGGCTGATAGGGGTGGTTAGAAGAAAGCGTCTCTGAAGGGCATTTAAGGGTTGAATCAAGTGTCTTGTGCATAGTGAAGTGAGATGAAGGCAGAAGCCAAGGCTGACCCCCAAGTTTCTCACCTTTTCAACTATAAGTGGATCAGGAACCAGATTCCACCTTGTTCTCCATCCCATCATCTAGTTAGTATGTCTCAGTGTTCATGATCATCAGGTAGCTGCTATTCCTTTGGTCACAGAATCATTTAATAAGGAAGAAAGGAGAAAAGGCAAATGGCAAAAGCAAGGTGCCTGCTGTTTGGCCACTTGTATCAGAAAAATAATAGTTTTCCCACCCGTCCCTCCAAGTAGATAGGCATCTGCTTATAATCAACCAGAAGGATGTCAGGTGGTATACAAAGGATCCTGGGAAATCATTCACTTATTTATTTATTTACCAGACTCACGGATGCTCTGAAAAAAGTCAGGGTTTTGTTAATAAGGAAAAAGGGAAAAATTAATTTTGAGGAAGCAATGCAGTGCATGTGCTATGATTATTGAACACTTTCCCGTCTCAAAACCCTTTCTTTCTCTGCCTTTACTAATACCATTCTATCCTGATTTTCTTCTAATCTCCCTGGTCACTCATTTGTAGGCTCCTTTGTAGACTCTTCTGTATTTCATTTGTTTTTAACAAACAGATATAGATGTCCTGCCAGTTCTGTTCTTGTTATTCCCCCTTTCTGATTTCTCTTTGCTTCCTTGGCCTTCTTGTAATATTAGAACTGGGTTCTAAAGAAACAAGGTTGCCGAGCAGAGACCTCCTCTCACTTGTAAGAACATTTAATTCTATTCTGATCTTTACGCCATACAGTTCATCTACTTAGGCATTAGATAAGACCCACGCATAAAGCCACAGGAAACTTCAATTACTGTTTAATTATAAGCCTCATTGTCAAAGCAATTCCTTCTTGGAGGTAATTTCAGATGGTCTTTGAACAGCAGGTATGCCTGCCTAAATCAGCAGCAATAGTGGTGGGGATTGGAGACATCACTCAGGGTCCCAAAACTCAGAGACAGATAAGACATTCTTAGTATTTAATTTCTTGCCTGTATAGATTGATTGCACTAGGATTTCAAAACCTTAAGCAGTTCTTGCAATGCCATAAGCATTTACAGCAATGTACTAAGGCTTTTCATTATAAGAGCAAGGAAATTCAGATTGAAATGAGGCCTTGGCATGTGAATATTTCAGAAAGAAACATAGAACCCTTTCTAAAATTATCACAGTAGTCTAGCATTTGAAGATACCTTGTAAAATATCTACTCCAACTCCTTTCTTTTACAGATGAAATCCAAAAAGGTTTCATTGTTCAGTATTACTTGAGTGTTTATTATGTGCTAGCACTGTGCTAGGTACTGGAGGTATAAGTCATACAAGACAGGGTCTGCTTTTATAGAGCTCATGCTGCAGAAAGCAAGGTATTAGTGAGGATAGGGTAGGTGATGCAGTGACAGCAAAGGCTCTCCAGATCTCAAAGGCTGCACACTCACACCACAGGTTTCTAATGGGCCAGGTGCAGACCTGCTTCATGTTGTCCTCAAACTGGGATTTAGGTGGACAGAGCAGCCTTCACTGGGACATGGCCAGTCTTGTAGAAAGAGGACAATGGAGCAGGGGAAAACCACATGCTGGCTGGTGGAGTATATTCCCCAGACTTTGTCATCGTCCCATCTCTCAGGTTCCTCCTTCCTTTACTTCATGTTACTCCTTTATCCAGCTCAGCTATCCTACCCTAATAGGAAACTAGAATCTTTGGAACTTCTGGAATTTTTGAAGGGTAAAGATGGGAATTTTTGTCTAGTACTATAAAAATTTTGTAGTAATTACCTCTGAGACTGATAGATGTTTCACCTTCTGTTGAAGAGAGCATCTAGGATGAAGCATATGCTGGTGTGGGCTCTCTCTCTTCTTGGTGTGACAGCAGGAGCAGATGTGCCCAGAAATATGGTAATCGTGATGGCCAATAAAGCCTGGGCCTGTTTTAAGCCTGTTCCTTCTCTGGAATTTTTCTCATGTTTGTCTGCCCTCCTCTAGCATTGTTGTCTCTTTTGGCTTTGAATTTTGAGTTCTGGAGCCTGAAAACTCTTGCGGTACTGTTTATCTTCTCTCCATATAAAGAATGTTCTTTTGGTTGTAGTAACAGAAACTCTTTGGAGTTAGCTTGAGTAAAAAAAAAATAAGAGGACTATTTTCTGGGATTTTTCAGAGAGCTCAAGGGCAGGGATGCATGGATGCAGCTGAACCTCTGGAAAGAGATGAAATTAGAGACCCAAACACTACCAGGTCTCAAAATAGTACCAGGACTACTTCCAGGGCTCAAATACTACCAGGACTCAAATACTACCAGGACTCAAATACTACCAGGGCTCAAATACTACCAGGACCCAAATACTACCAGGGCCCAAATACTACCAGGGCTCAAATACTACCAGGACTCAAATACTACTACCAGAGCTGTCTCTCTGATGCTCATTTCTCTTTCCTCATTGCTCTTACCTTTCTTTCTACAGATTAATTTCCTCCTTTTATCTAGTATCCATGTAAAAAAGCATGGTTCGAAAAGGTTCAGTGTGTACATGTTGCCAAGCTGGTCACTACTGGTAGACAAAGTAATCTCTTAATCTTAAAGCCTCAGGGAAATAATTCATTGGATCATTGTGGGACTGCTGCCCATTCATAGTTCATTCAGCTGTTAGGTGACATGGTTGCCAGAAACTCCCTTGCTGTAACCCTAAGGATGGGAGAGGAGTAGTACCCAGAGGAAGAGTGGGGTGACTTTTCTGGTGGCTGAGGTATCAACCTAAGAAATACCTGGTATATTTTTTACCATCTAACATCACTCTAGAGTCTAAACTTCTTGAGAACAGAATCTGTATCTCTGAATTTCAAATAGGACTCGGTGGCATATCTAGCATAACAAAACAAATTATAAGCATAATATGCTCTGCTAAAGGACATTATCAACAAGAAATGTACATGGCCAAAGTCTAGAAAACTAGAAAGCTTTATCGAGATATATTAAAGAAAAATGAAATCAATGGCATTTTATCAATGAAAAGACTGACAGTGGCTAAGATTTCAACTCTTTTCCAGTTACTGTATAGGTTTAACACAATTCCAATTAAGACCTTAATGGAAATTTTCTTGGCCCTTGAAACAATGACTCTCAAGGTTCGTCTGGGAAATCACATATATAAATAGTAAAAACAGTTTGAAAGAGAAAAGCAATAAAATTAAGGCTTCATTAACCACATGAGAAAATAAATTTAATAACTACTGTAATTAAAGCTATCTGGTATGGTGCAAAAATTATGACAATAATGAATGGAGTGGAGATGTCAGAAAGAGTACTATGTACTTGTTAGAACTTAGTTTAAAGATAAATGAAGCATTATAGACCCAATGGTTTTGAGAAAATTGGCTATTTTTGGAAACATATCAGACCCTATTTTAGAATAACACTAGGATCCTTGAAAGCTTCTGACATCAGTATGCAACCATTTTTTTTCTTTTCCTGGTAGAAAGACAAAATTAACATATTGTGACTATTGTCTCCTGTTCTTAAGTCAGTTATATGTGTATTTGTCTAATTTTTAGAAAAGATTGTAGAAAAAATGAAGGAAACGCAAGTTTCCCAGGGTTTCATACTCCAAACTTCTTTGTTAGGAATTATGCTGGGTCATTATCTGTGTTTCCACCGAAGACTAGAGAAAAATAAGTTTTAGTATCCTGAATGAAAATTATAATTAGATTAGTCATGGGATTACAATTTCTTCTCCAGAGGAATAAATAATAAAAGTTACACAATTTTCTCCTTTGAAACAGTCCATTATTACTGTAACAACCAAAGAGCTTGACTATGGGTTTGGGGTAAACACACTTCATCTGCCGTACCGCTAAGTGAAACTTGCCTGCTTAGAGACTGACTGTGCAGTAAATAATTCTCAACCTTGGAAGAAGGGAGGAAGGAGTGTGTGGCATGGGATTAGTTATGGTTCTCCAAAGAAACAGCCAATAGGATATGTGTGTGTATGTGTGTGTGTGTGGGTATTATATTATAATATACATAATATATTATTATATATATGAATGAATGAAGAGATTTATTTTAAGGAATTGGCTCATTTGATTGTGGAGACTTGGTGAGTCCAAAATCTGGTAAGAGAGGCCAGAAAGCTGGAGACTAGAAAGGAGTTATAGTTTGAGTACAGAGATTAAAGAACTGGGAAGTACAGATATTGCAGATGAAGTCCAAAGGCAGTCTACTAGAGAATTCCCTCTTGCTTGGGAGAGATAAGTGTTTTGTTCTTTTTAGGCCTTCATATAAATTAAAGAAGCCCACTCACATTATGAAGAGTAATATGCTTTACTGAAAGTCCACTGATTTAATTATAAATCTAGGCCTGGGGCAATGGCTCATACCTATAATCCTGAAGTAGAGGATTGCTTGAAGCTAGGAGTCTGAGACCATCCTGGACAATAGCAAGATTTCTATAAATAAATAAATAAACTCAGCCTGGAATGGTGGTGTATGCTTGTAGTCCCAGCTACTTGGGAGGCTAAGGCAGGAGGACTACTTAAGCCCAGGATTTGAGGTTGTAGTGATCTATGATAATGCTGCTGTACTCTAGCCTAGGCAATAGAATAAGACTCTGTCTTAAAAAAAAAGTAAATCGTATCCCAAAACACTATAACACAAACATCTAGAATATTGTTTGATAATATTTGGGCACCATGGCCTAGCCAAGTTGACACATTAAATTAACCATCACAGATAATATCTGAATGATATCCAGCATTGCACTGAATATTAATAAAAATATGAAGAAAATTCCTTTGATTGCTGTATGTTTCTTGGTGTGGCAAACTTTTCTATCAGCCCAATAAAAAAAAGGTAAGGTCTAGCTTGAAGGAAGGTCATTTTAAATTAGAGAAACAAAAAGAAAAAAGAATGAAAACAGCCTTTGGGACTTATAGGACACCACCAAGCAAACCAATATATGCATTATGGGAGTTCTAGAAGAGGAGAGAAAGAGAAGGAACTAGAAAGCTTATTTAAAGAAATAATGACCAAAAAACTCCCCAATCTCAGGTGATAAATAAACATCCAGGTCAATGATGTCCAAAGAACTCCAACAGATTGAGCATAAAGAAGTCGTCACCAAGACACATTATAATAAAATTGCCAAATTTAAAGACAGAGTTTTGAAAACAGCAAGAGAAGAGTGACTTGTCACTTATAAGAGAACTATTATAAGACTATCAGATTTCTCTACAAGAACTTGAGAGTAAGAGGATATATTCAAAGTGCCAAAAGAAAAAAATTTACCAACCAAGAATGCTGTACTATACCAAGCAAATCTATCCTTCATAAATGAAGGAGAGATTAAAAGCTTCCATGATGCGGCTCAGTGCCCATAGCACAGTGGTTATAGCACCAGCCACATACACCAAAGTTGGCGGGTTCAAAGCCAGCCTGGGCCAGCTAACCAACAATGACAACTGCAACAAAAAATAGCTGGGTGTTTTGGTGGGTGCCTATAGCCCCAGCTACTTGGGAGGCTGAGGCAAGAGAATTGGTTATGCCCAAGAGTTTGAGGTTTCTGTGAGCTGTGATGCCATGAGCATGTCTACCAAGGGTGACATAGTGAGACTCTGTCTCAAAAAAAAAAAAAAAGAAAAGAAAAAAAGAAAGAAAAAAGCTTCCATGATGAAAGAGATGAAAAACTGAGGTAATTCATCCCTACTGAACTTGCTTTACAAGAAATGCTAAAGGGTGTTCTTCAGGTTGAAACAAAAAAATGCAAGATGAAGAACATATGGAAGTATTAAACTTGCTAACAACAGGACATAGTCAAGTTAAAATACTGTAATATTAAAATGGTGTGTAAGTCACTTTTAACTCTAATTTAGAAGCTAAAAGACTAAAGTATTAAAAATAACTATACCTATGTTAATATATTACTTGGCACACAATATAAAAAGATAAGCTGTAAATTGTGACATAAATAACATAAAATGTAATGCAGAAGTGAAAATACAGAGTTTGTATGTGGTCAAATTTACGTTGCTATCGACTTAAACTATTGTGACAATAAGATGTTTTATGTAAGCCTCATGGTAGTCACAAAGAAACAACCTGTAGTAGATACCTAAAAGATGAAGAGAAAAGAATTAAAGCATATTATCACAAAAAGTCATTAATTACACAGAAAGACACCAAGAGAGGAATAAAAGAAAGGACTACAAAATATTCAGAAAACAATGAAGAAATGCCAATAGTAAGTTGTTACCTATCAATAATTATTCTGATACCAAAGCCAGGAAAGGACATGACAAGAAAAAACAATTACAGGCTAATATCTCTGATGAACAATGTTATGAACATCATCAGCAAAATACTAGCAAACTGAATGCAGCAGCACAATAAGAGGATCATACACCATGATCAAGTGACATTCATCCTGGATGCAAGAATGTTTCCCATACACAAATCAATGAATGTGATAACCACATAAACGAAATGAAGGGTAAAAATCATATCATCTAAATACATGCAGAAAGAGAATTTGACAAAATTGAACAATGTTTCATAAAAACTTTCAACAAACTAGGTATAAAAGGAAAATACCTCAACATAATAAAGGTCATATATGAAAAACCTACAGCTATCACTGCACTCAATGGTAAAAAGCTGAAAACTTTTCTTCTAAGATCAGGAACCAGACAAGGATGCCAACTCTTGTAATTTCTATTCAACACAATACTGGAACTCCTAGCAAGAGCAATTAGTCAAGAGAAGAAATGAAAGGCATCCAAATCAGAAAGGGAGAAGTTAAATTGTCTGTTTGCAGATGATGTGATCTTATATGTAGAACCCCCTAAAGACTCCCCTCAAAACTGTTAGAACCAATAAACATATTCAGTAAAGGAGACAAAATCAACATACAAAATCAGTTACATTTTTATACAATAAAGTGAATATGTGAAAAAGAAATTAGGAAAATAATTAATAGCATCAAAAAGAATAAAACACTTTGGAAAAATTTGACCAAGGAAATAAAAGATCTATACACTGCAAATTATAAAATATTGATGAAAAATTGAAGGAGACACAAATAAATGGAAAGATATCCCATGTTCATGAATTGGAAAAATTAATATCATTAAAATTTTCAAACTACTTAAAGGAATCTACAGATTAAATGCAATCCCTGTCAAAATTCCAATGGTATTTTTCCACAAAAATAGAAAAAAAGGCTCGGCGCCTATAGCTCAAGTGGCTAAGGCACCAGCCACATACACCAGAAGCTAGCAGGTTCGAATCCAGTCTGGGCCTGCCAAACAACAATGACAACTACAATAAAAAAATAGCCGGTGTTGTGATGGGCGCCTGTAGTCCCAGCTACTTGGGAGGTGGAGGCCAGAGAATCTCTTAAGCCCAGGAGTTGGAGGTTGCTGTGAGTTGTGATGCCACAGCACTCTACCCAGGGTGGCAGCTTGAGGCTCTGTCTAAAAAAAAAAAAAAAAGAATAGAAAAACAATCTATTATTTCATATAGAACCCTAGAAGATATCAAATAGCCAAGGCAATCTTGATTAAGCAGAACAAAGCTGAAGTTATCACTTCCTGATTTCAAATCATATTACAAAGATATAGTAATTAAAACAGTATGGTACTGTCATAAAAACAGATTCATAGATCAATGGAACAGAACAGAGAGCCCAGAAATAAACTCATGCATATATAGTTCACTAATTCGCAAGAGGGGTGCCTAGAATGCAAAATGGTAAAAAGATAGTTTCTAAAAATTGGCATTGGGAAAACTGGATATCCGTATTTGAAAGAATGAAATTAGGCTGTTATCTACACCATATGGAAGAATCAACTCAAAATGGATTAAAGACAGAAACAGACCTGAAATTATAAAATGATAGAAAAAAAAAGAGAGAGAGAGAGAGAAAGCTCTATTGGCCTGGGTAATGATTTTTTTAAATATGATCCCCAAAGCACAGACAACAAAAGCAATAGACAAGTGAGATTATATCAAACTAAAAGGTTTGTATACAGCAAAGGAAACAACTAACAGAGTGAAGAGATAACTCACAATGTGGGAGAAAATATCTGCCAACCATATATTTGATAAAGAGTTAACATCTAAAATATACAAGTACTTCGAATAGCTCAATTTGGAATTAGGAAGAAAACAACTCAATTCAAAAATGGGCAAAGTACCTAAGTAGATGTTTTTCCAAAGAGGACATATAAATGGCCAACAGGTATATGAAAAAATGCTCAACATCACTAACCATCAGAGATATGCAAATTAAAGCCATGATGAGATATTACCTCATATATGTTAGAATGGCTGTTATTAAAAAGAGGGAATATAGGTTTTGAAGAGAACATGGAGAAAAGGGAACCCTGATACACTGTTGTTGGTGGGAATATAAGGTGGTATAGCCCTTAGGGAAACAGTATGAAGTTCCTCAAAAAATTAAAAGTAGTATTTTCTGGCAATTCTACTTCTGAGTATTTATCCAAAGGAATTGAATTCAGGAACTCTAAGAGATACCTGCACTCTCATGTTTATTGCAGCATTATTCACAATACAAGATACGGAAACAACCTAAATGCTCATCACTGGATAAACGGATAGAGAAAATGTGGCCATATACATGGAATAGAATATTATTCAGCCTTTAAAAAGAAGGAAATTCTGTCACTTGAAACAACATGAATGAACCCAGAAAACATTATACTAAGGGAAATAAGCCAAACACAGAAATACAAATACCACATGACCTCATTTCTATGTGGAGTCTAAAATAGTCAAACTTGTGGAACCAGAGTATAGAATGGTGGTTGGCAGGGTCTTTTGGAAGGAGGGAAAATGAGAAAATGATAGTCAAAAGATACAATTTTAGGTATCTACTACATAGCATAGTGTCTATAGCTAACCATACTGTATTTTATGCTTGAAATTTTCTAAAAAGGTTACTTTAAAAAAAATAAAAGAGAGAGAGGCTCTCATTATGTGTCTGTGGTGGTGGTGAGGTATTATGGCTGTATAATTATTCACAAACTCAAAGAGCTGTATATATTAAAAATGTACAGGTTTTTTTTATTGTTGGAGATTCATTGAGGGTGCAAGAAACGAGGTTACACTGATTGCATTTGTTAGGTAAAGACCCTCTTACAATCGTGTCTTGTCCCCAAAAGGTGTGGCACACACCAAGACCCCATCCCCTCCCTCCGTCCCTCTCTCTGCTCTTCCTTTCCCCACCCCTACCTCCTTCTTTCTCTGCTCTCCCCTTCCCTCCACCCCCATCATGTCATTAATCGTCATTAATTGTCCTCATATCAAAATTCAGTACATAGGATTCATGCTTCTCCATTCTTGTAATGCTATACTAAGAATAATGTGTTCCACTTCCATCCAGGTTAATACAAAGGCTGTAAAGTCTCCATTTTTTTAATGGCTGAATAGTAGTCCATAGTGTACATATACCACAGCTTGTTAATCCATTCCTGGGTTGGTGGGCATTTAGGCTGTTTCCACACTTTGGCGATTGTAAATGGAGCTGCAATAAATTGCTAAGTCATGGAAGAAGCCCAAGTGCCCATCGACCCACGAATGGACTAGCAAATTGTGGTACATGTATACTATGGAATATTATGCAGCCTTAAAGAAAGATACCTCTTTCATGCTTACATGGATGGAGCTGGAACATATTCTTCTTAGCAAAGTATCTCAAGAATGGAAGAAAAAGTATCCAATGTACTCAGCCCTACTATGAAGCTAATTTATAGCTTTCATGTAAAGGCTATAACCCAACTATAGCACAAGAATATGGAGAAAGGGCCAAGGGATGGGAAGGAAGGGGGGAAGTCAGGGTAGAGGGAGGGAATGGGTGGGGCACACTTATGGTGCATCTTAGAATGGGTACAGGCGAAACCTACTAAATGCAGAATACAAATGTCTACATATAATAACTAAGAAAATGCCATGAAGGCTATGTTGAACAGTTTGATGAGAATATTTCAGATTGTATATGAAACCAGCACATTGTACCCCTTGATTGCACAAATGTACACAGCTATGATTTAACAATAAAAAAAAATAAAAAGAATTTGAGCTGCAATAAACAGTCTTGTGCAAGTGTCCCTATGATAAAAGGATTTTTTTCCTTCTGGGTAGATGCTCAGTAATGGGATTGCAGGATCAAATGGGAGGTCTAGCTTGAGTGCTTTGAAGGTTCTCCATACTTCCTTCCAGAAAGGTTGTATTAGTTTGCAGTCCCACCAGTGGTGTAAAAGTGTTCCCTTCTCTCCACATCCATGCCAGCATCTGCAGTTTTGAGATTTTGTGATGTGGGCCATTCTCTCTGGGGTTAGATGGTATCTCAGGGTGGTTTTGATTTGCATTTCTCTATTAATTAGGGATGATGAGCATTTTTTCATATGTTTGTTAGTCATTCATCTGTCTTCTTTAGAGAAGGTTCTATTCATGTCTCTTGCCCATTGATATATGGGATTGTTGGCTTTTTTCATGTGGGTTAATTTGAGTTCTCTGTAGATCCTAGTTACCAAGCTCTTGTCTGATTCAAAATATGCAAATATCCTTTCCATTGTGTAGGTTGTCTATTTGCTTTGGTTGTTGTCTCCTTAGCTGTACAGAAGCTTTTCAGTTTAATGAAGTCCCATTTGTTTATTTTTGTTGTTGTTGCAATTGCCATGGCAATCTTCTTCATGAAGTCTTTCCCCAGGCCAATATCTTCCAGTGTTTTTCCTATGCTTTCTTTGAGGATTTTTATTGTTTCATGCCTTAAATTTAAGTCCTTTATCCATCTTGAATCAATTTTAATCCATCTTTAATCAATCCTTGAGTGGAGAAAGGTGTGGGTCCAGTTTAGTCTTTTACATGTGACTATCTAGTTCTCCCAGCACCATTTATTGAATAGGGAGTCTCTCCCCCAAGGTATGTTCTTGTTTGGTTTATCAAAGATTAGGTGGTTGTAAGATGTTAGTTTCATTTCCTGCTTTTCTATTCGGTTCCAAATGTCTATATCTCTATTTTTGTGCCAGTAACATGCTGTCTTGAATACCATGGCTTTGTTTTTTTTTTTTTGAGTACTATGGCTTTGTAGTGCAGCCTAAAATCTAGTATGGTGATGCCCCCAGCTTTGTTTTTATTATTAAGAACTGCCTTAGCTATACGGGTTATTTTCTGGTTACATAAAAATGCAGAATCATTTTTCCCAAATCTTGAAAGTATGACGTTGGTATGTTAATAGGGATGGCATTGAATAGGTAGATTGCTTTGGGAAGTATAGACATTTTAACAATGTTGATTCTTCCCATCCATGAGCATGGTATGTTCTTTCATTTGTTAATATCCTCTGCTATTTCCTTTCTTAGGATTTCATAATTTTCTTTATAGAGGTCCTTCACCTCCTTTGTTAGGTATATTCCTAGGTATTTCATAAAATGTACATCTTCTTAAATGTATAGGTAACAAAAGAATTTTGATGCTGGGGAATGAGAAGGAACCAGCGAAAGAGACTAGGAAGAAATGACGCTGAGGTGAACAAATGAAAAGATGTCCAAGAAACCAAAAGAAGAAAGTATTTCAAGAAGGGAGGGGTGATTGCATCAATTCTGCTGGTACATCAAACATGATACGGACTAAAAATGACCACCGGATTCAGCGACATGGAGGCATCGGTCACCTTGAAAAGAGCTCTTCCTGTGTTGTGTGGAGCTGCTAAAGGCTTGCTTGAAACGAGTTCAAGAGAGAAAGGAAAAAGAGAAATTGGAGGGAGAGAGCAGACATAACCCAAAGAGTTTTGCTGGAGCAGAGGAGGAGCAGAGAAACGAGATTCTAACAGGAGGTGGAGGTGTGGGGTCAAGAGAAAACTTATTAAAAGATGGGAGCTGTAATAACATTTTGCGGAAAGGTGACGTAGAGAAGACTGAAGAAGAGCTGGAAGAGGACGATGACGACGAGATGAGACCCTGTCGGAGAGACTATGGGGTTTGACGGAGATGTTCCCGGAGAGGGTTCGTTCCGCGGCCAGAGCCACTTTTGATCTCTCCCTCTTTGTGGCTCAAAAAATGTACAGGTTTTCCAGGGCAGCCATGGATTGGGACCACCTCCTTTATGATCCTAGTTCTTCCTGTTGTCTTTGAGACTGAGAAGTTGCAAATGGAGCAACAGCACAACGGCAGCAGCGGCAGGTACTTCTAGGGCCTAACACAGGGCTGTCTGGAGGAATGCCAGGGGCTCTACCTTCACTTCCTGGGAAGATCTAGACCGTTACTACTATATCGGTGGGAGAAGTTCAAAATTCAATAGTATTTGAACTGCTGATTATTTTGATTTTTTTTTTTTTAACTTTGGCACATTGATCTATCTAAACCTGGGGGTGGGGAAATTCTCCCCACATTGTCTCATGGATAGACTGTCAACTTGCAACCGTACCCTCCACGATATCCTGACTTATATTTTCTGTCCTCACTCTGATAGCAGAGTGCAGCCATGCAGATGGTTATTCCAGCTCTGGCCAAGTCATCCCTTTGACTAAATAGTTTCTAACCAAAAGACCTCACTATCCCATTGTGGGGTAGGAACTGATGCCAGTGGGAGGGATGTATCCCTGACCATTAATGACTTTTTTTTTGGAAAAGAATGGTGATGTCTGGGAGGGACATGCACACAGTATCAAACAAGCAAAACGCATTGCAACTGTCATGTAAAGCGGCCACTATGAATCCCTGTATGTGTTGGAGAGGAGAAAGGCCAGGTGCAGCTTCAGCCACGAGATGGGGACTGTGGAGGACAGAGCAGGAGCTCTGCACATTTTGGCTGTTAGACTTATGTGTGTAAAAAACCAAACAAACAAAAAAACGCTTACTTTTTGTATTTAAACATTAAAAATGATTCCAATGGAAAAAAAATAACATTTTTCACAAGGAAATGTAAGAAATGCAAATTTAGATGACAATGATATAACATTTATATCCATGAAATTTGTGAATGTAAAAAATAATATTAGTGCTGGGGAATGTTACACGAAGGTGAACACTTACAGATATTAATAGTGGGAAGGTATCAGTACTACCTTTTGACTGGAAGAAATTAAGAACCTTGGAAAGTTCATATGTTTTGAATGATCATTATATTGAAAAATATCAATAATGGGTGTGTATTCCCAACCCAGGCATCATGCAGGTACATTAATTAGCATTTTATGCCAAGATGTAGAGGAAAGTCCCTTAGCCTCACCAATACACACACAATTGGAGATCAAAATGTCTGAGTGAGGGAGGGTCACATCCAACCCTCTGGAAACAAAATAGCCTCTTTCCAAATTCACTATACGTACAGAAGACTTATTTTCATAAGGCTGATCTAGTCTTGCTCATAGCTTGCTTCATGTCAGCTGAGACCACAGAGCATGACAACAGGACACAGTTCAAGAGGCATAAACAAAATCACCATTATCATCTTCAGACTGAGTACATTCTTTATCTCCAGGCTATGGAACCCGAATGTGAGATTATTTTACTGAAGTCTCCAAAAGTCAAATAAGACCTCACACTAGCTATGTGCTGTATTGTCTAATACTGTTGCCATTAGCCTCATGAGACTTTAAGTTAATTAATATCAAACAAAATTAAAAATTCAGTTTTTCAATTGTGCTATCCACATTTCAGGTGATAGTAGTCACCTACGGCTATTGGCTACCATATTGGACAGTGCAGATATAAAACATTTCATCACTGCACAATGTTCTACTGGATAGTGCTGAGCTGTAGGGCTTATCATGACCTACTTGGTCCAGGCATTATGATTCTAGCAATATTTCCTATGGTAGTCATCAATGGCACAAAAAATTTATGTAAAAAGCAATAATTTACAATGCCATAATAGCAAAATGCTAAAAAACCTTCAATGTCCAACAAGAGAGGAAGGATTACATTACTACTGTACATGCACTGGGGGGATACTACATATTTAGTTGAGGGAATAAAATGGATCCATGAAATCATATTTAAAATGTTTTAATTATCTATGAAAATGATGTTAAAGGAAAAGCCTAAGAATAAAAAGAAATCTATGTATAATAGAATTCTAATTACTAAAGAATCTAATTAAAAAAGACTGAAAAGAAATACTCTTCAAATATTAGCAGTGATTATACCTAATGTAGGTGGGACCTACATTATATAATTGTAATTATTTTCTTTATGTATTTGTGAATTTTTTAATTTTTTACTATTATTTTATGATAAGAGGTTTTATTATGTTAAAGGATGGTCACTCATATATACCAAGTGCTCAGTATATGATAGTTGAATGAATGATTTATAAACACTTGAAAGACTGAAGGAATAAATCCAATTTTTCCCAACTTTGCCTTTTCTCTAAGTTTCTCCTGTCTCCTTCATCATTCTAGCACTTCCTCATGGAAGGAAAGGATATGGAATAAATCAGGAAAAGATAAAAGATGGAAGAAAGCAAAGAAATTTTTATGTTGAATTGGGGCTGGACCTTGAGGTTCCTCCCAAGTTGATGCTAATCACTTTTTTTTTCTTTTTTTTTTTTTTTATTGTTGGGGATTCATTGAGGGTACAATAAGCCAGTTACACTGATTGCAATTGTTAGGTAAAGTCCCTCTTACAATCATGTCCTGCCCCCATAAAGTGTGACACACACCAAGGCCCCACCCCCCTCCCTCCATCCCTCTTTCTGCTTCCCCCCCATAACCTTAATTGTCATTAATTGTCCTCATATCAAGATTGAGTACATAGGATTCATGCTTCTCCATTCTTGTGATGCTTTACTAAGAATAATGTCTTCCACTTCCATCCAGGTTAATACGAAGGATGTAAAGTCTCCATTTTTTTTAGTGGCTGAATAGTATTCCATGGTATACATATACCACAGCTTGTTAATCCATTCCTGGGTTGGTGGGCATTTAGGCTGTTTCCACATTTTGGCAATTGTAAATTGAGCTGCAATAAACAGTCTAGTACAAGTGTCCTTATGATAAAAGGATTTTTTTCCTTCTGGGTAGATGCCCAGTAATGGGATTGCAGGATCAAATGGGAGGTCTAGCTTGAGTGCTTTGAGGTTTCTCCATACTTCCTTCCAGAAAGGTTGTACTAGTTTGCAGTCCCACCAGTGGTGTAAAAGTGTTCCCTTCTCTCCACATCCACGCCAGCATCTGCAGTTTTGAGATTTTTTGATGTGGGCCATTCTCATTGGGGTTAGATGATATCTCAGGGTTGTTTTGATTTGCATTTCTCTAATATATAGAGATGATGAACATTTTTTCATGTGTTTGTTAGCCATTCGTCTGTCATCTTTAGAGAAAGTTCTATTCATGTCTCTTGCCCATTGATCTATGGGATTGTTGGCTTTTTTCATGTGGATTAATTTGAGTTCTCTATAGATCCTAGTTATCAAGCTTTTGTCTGATTGAAAATATGCAAATATCCTTTCCCATTGTGTAGGTTGTCTCTTTGCTTTGGTTATTGTCTCCTTAGCTGTACAGAAGCTTTTCAGTTTAATGAAGTCCCATTTGTTTATTTTTGTTGTTGCTGCAATTGCCTTGGCAGTCTTCTTCATGAAGTCTTTCCCCAGGCCAATATCTTCCAGTGTTTTTCCTATGCTTTCTTGGAGGATTTTTATTGTTTCATGCCTTAAATTTAACTCCTTTATCAATCTTGAATCAATTTTTGTGAGTGGGGAAAGATGTGGGTCCAGTTTCAGTCTTTTACATGTAGACATCCAGTTCTCCCAACACCATTTATTGAATAGTGAGTCTTTCCCCCAAGGTAAGTTCTTGTTTGGTTTATCAAAGATTAGGTGGTTGTAAGATGTTAGTTTCATTTCTTGGTTTTCAATTCGATTCCAAGTGTCTATGTCTCTGTTTTTGTGCCAGTACCATGCTGTCTTGACCACTATGGCTTTGTAGTACAGACTAAAATCTGGTATGCTGATGCCCCCAGCTTTATTTTTATTACTAAGAACTGCCTTAGCTATACGGGGTTTTTTCCGGTTCCATACAAAACGCAGAATCATTTTTTCCAAATCTTGAAAGTATGATGTAGGTACTTTGATAGGAATGGCATTGAATAGGTAGATTGCTTTGGGAAGTAGAGACATTTTAACAATGTTGATTCTTCCCATCCATGAGCATGGTATGTTCTTCCATTTGTTAATATCCTCTGCTATATCCTTTCTGAGGATTTCATAGTTTTCTTTATAGAGGTCCTTCACCTCCTTCATTAGGTATATTCCTAGGTATTTCATTTTCTTTGAAACTATGGTGAAGGGAGTTCTGTCCTTAATTAGCTTCTCATCTTGACTGTTATTGGTGTATACAAAGGCTACTGACTTGTGGACACTGATTTTATATCCTGAAACATTACTGTATTTTTTGATGACTTCTAGGAGTCTTGTGGTTGAGTCTTTGGGGTTCTCTAAGTATAAGATCATGTCATCAGCAAAGAGGGAGAGTTTGACCTCCTCTGCTCCCATTTGGATTCCCTTTATTTCCTTGTCTTGCCTAATTGTATTGGCTAGAACTTCCAGCACTATGTTGAATAGTAAAGGTGACAGAGGACAACCTTGTCTGGTTCCAGTTCTAAGAGGAAAAGCTTTCAGTTTTACTCCGTTCAGTAAAATATTGGCTGTGGGTTTGTCATAGATAGCTTCAATCAGTTTTAGAAATGTGCCACCTATGCCTATACTCTTCAGTGTTCTAATTAGAAAAGGATGCTGGATTTTATCAAATGCTTTTTCTGTATCTATTGAGAGGATCATGTGATCTTTATTTTTGCCTCTGTTAATATGGTGGATAACGTTTATAGACTTGCGTATGTTAAACCAGCCTTGCATCCCTGGGATGAAGCCTACTTGATCATGATGAATGACTTTTTTGATGATAAGCTGTAATCTATTGGCTAGGATTTTGTTGAGAATTTTTCCATCTATATTCATGAGTGAGATTGGTGTGAAATTCTCCTTTTTGTTTGGGTCTTTTCCTGGTTTTGGTATCAGGGTGATGTTTGCTTCATAGAATGTGTTGGGGAAGATTCCTTCTTCCTCAGTTTTTTGGAATAATTTCTGCAGTACAGGAATAAGCTCTTCCTTGAAGGTTTGATAGAATTCTGGAGTGAAGCCATCTGGACCAGGGCATTTTTTAGTTGGAAGCTTTTTTATTGTTTCTTTGATCTCAGTGCTTGAAATTGGTCTGTTCAGGAGGTCTATTTCTTCCTGGCTAAGTCTAGGGAGAGGGTGTGATTCCAAATATTGATCCATTTCTTTCACATTGTCAAATTTCTGGGCATAGAGTTTCTGGTAGTATTCAGAGATGATCTCTTGTATCTCTGTGGGATCAGTTGTTATTTCCCCTTTATCATTTCTGATTGAGTTTACTAGAGATTTTACTTTTCTATTCCTCGTTAGTCTGGCCAATGGTTTATCTATTTTATTTATTTTTTCAAAAGACCAACTCATTGTTTCATTAATTTTCTGAATGATTCTTTTGTTTTCAATTTCATTGATCTCTGATTTGATTTTGGATATTTCTTTTCTTCTACTGAGTTTAGGCTTAGATTGTTCTTCTTTTTCCAATTCCATAAGATCTCTTGTGAGATTGTTGATGTGCTCTCTTTCTGTTTTTCGAATGTAGGCATCTAAAGCGATGAATTTTCCTCTCAAAACTGCTTTTGCAGTATCCCACAGGTTTTGGTAGCTTGTGTCTTCATTGTTGTTATGCTCAAGGAAGTTAATGATTTCCTGTTTTATTTCTTCCTGCACCCATCTGTTATTCAGCAGAAGATTGTTTAATTTCCATGCCTTTGGGTGGGGTCGAGCATTTTTGTTAGAGTTGAGTTCCACCTTTAGTGCCTTATGGTCTGAGAAGATACAAGGTAAAATTTCAATTCTTTTGATTCTGTTGATATTTGTTTTGTGTCCCAGGATATGATCAATTTTGGAGAATGTTCCATGGGGTGATGAGAAGAATGTATATTCTTTATCTTTGGGATGGAGTGTTCTATATACGTCTATCAAGCACAGTTGTTCTAGGGTCTCATTTAAATCTCTTATATCCTTGTTTAATTTCTGTTTAGAGGATCTGTCCAGCTCTGTAAGAGGAGTGTTAAGGTCCCCTGTTATTATGGTATTATCAGATATCATATTGCTCAGACTGAGTAAGGTCTGTTTCAAGAATCTGGGAGCTTTTAATTTGGGTGCATAGATATTTAGAATTGAAATGTCTTCTTGTTGTATTTTTCCCTTGACCAATATAAAGTGACCATCTTTGTCTTTTTTGACTTTAGTTGCTTGAAATCCACATGTATCTGAAAATAAGATCGCAACTCCTCTGTTCTTCTGAATTCCATTTGCCTGAAAAATTGTCTTCCAACCCTTGACTCGGAGCTTTAATTTGTCTTTTGAAGCCAGGTGTGTTTCTTGCAGACAGCAAATGGATGGCTTGTGTTTTTCAATCCAGTCAACCAATCTATGTCTCTTCAGTGGGGAATTCAAGCCATTAACATTTATTGAGATAATTGGTAAGTGTGGTAGTATTCTATTCATCTTATTTTGTGAGAGTCCATTGCTTAGTTTTATGTTTTGCATCAGTGTGGAGGTTAGGTTCTGTCCTTTAATTTCTGAGTTCTTAGTTTGCTGCTGATCCATTGTGGTGGTCAGTGTGCAGAACAGGTTGAAGTATTTCCTGTAGAGCTGGTCTTGTTGTGGCGAATTTCCTCAATGTTTGTATATCCGTAAATGATTTGATTTCTCCGTCAATTTTGAAGCTTAGCTTAGCGGGGTACAGAATTCTGGGCTGAAAATTGTTCTGTTTAAGTAAATTAAAGGTAGATGACCATTGCCTTCTTGCTTGGAAAGTTTCATTAGAGAAGTCTGCGGTCACTCTGATGGATTTACCCCTGTAGGTCAACTGGCGCTTACTCCTGGCAGCTTGCAGAATCTTTTCTTTTGTCTTGACTTTGGACAGGTTCATCACAATGTGTCTTGGAGAAGCTCAGTTAGAGTTGAGGCGACCTGGGGTCCGATATCTCTCTGAAAGCAGTGTGTCAGAATCTTTGGTGATGTTTGGGAAATTTTCTTTTATAATATTCTCTAGTATGGCTTCCATTCCTCTGGGGCATTCTTCTTCCCCTTCTGGAATTCCTATAACTCGTGTGTTGGAACGCTTCATAAAGTCCCATAATTCTGACAGTGAATGTTCTACTTTCTCTCTCTTCTTTTCTGCCCCTTTTACTGTCTGAGTTATCTCAAGAACTTTGTCTTCTACCTCTGAAATTCTTTCTTCTGCATGGTCTAACCTGTTGCTGATACTTTCCATTGCATCTTTAAGTTCCCTAATTGACTGTTTCAGTTCCTTCAGGTCTGCTATATCCTTTTTATACTCTTCATATCATTCATCTCTTATTTTATTCTGTTTTTGGATTTCCTTTTTGTTATTTTCCACTTTATTAGCAATTTCCTTCATTGTTTCCATCATTTCTTTCATTGTTTTCAACATGTGTATTCTAAATTCCCTTTCTGTCATTCCTAACATTTCTTTACAGGTGGAATCTTCTGCAGTAGCTACCTCATGGTCCCTTGGAGGGGTTGTTCTAGACTGGTTCTTCATGTTGCCTGGAGTTTTCTGCTGATTCTTCCTCATGAGTGATTTCTTTTATCTGTTTCCTTCCCCTAATTTTCCTTTCACTTCCTCTTGCTCTTTAAGTTCTTGTGCCTGTGGACTAAGGGTTACAGGACCAGAAGGGTGAGAAGGTTGAAGAGCAAAAAAGGGATGAAAGAAAGGAGGACCGAGTGATAAGAACAAAAAGAAAGATAGAGAAAGGAGAGGGGGTGGGTATAACGAATATTGACAAAAAGAAGAGAGGCACAGAAAGAGGGAGACAGAGCAATATAGGTGTACAGTAGGGTACTTTGACACAACCTTAAAAAACCCCCACCTTCTGGGGGTGCCCAGTTGGGTGGTTCCCTTGAGGTCAGCAGCTCTTTGCTAACCTGATCAGACACAGTACCCCACCTCCACCAAGTAGAGAGGAAAGACAAAAATGCTATAGATCAAACTAAAAGAAGCAAACAGAAAACTTTACAGGGATAAAATTGGGTGAAAAACCAAATGATAGCGGTAGAAACACTAGCAAAAATGAAGTTCTAGTTATTAAAAAAGGCAGCAATGGGAAATTATAATTAAACTAGAAAAATTGAGAAAGAAAAAGGGATCTGTATGGAAAAGATTGAAATTAAAAAACAAAATAATATCAACAACGTCAAAATAAAGAACAAAAACCAACCAAACAAAAAAAAAGAAAAAAAACACAACCAAAAACAAAGCAGTTTGTATATGTTATTGAATATTGTCTGGGCAACACGTGGTCTTCTGGGGTATGAGATGTTAATCACAGTTCTGATATGACTGGAGGCTGCTGATTTCTCAAACACCAGCAGGTAGACACCCTAACTCTCTCTTCAGCCCACTTAAAAGGCACTTTGAACTTGTAAACTTGCTGAGCAGAAGCTATCCCCGCTTTCTCGCTGGAATCACTGCTGAAGTGGCTATCCACTTACCCAGTGTGCCAAAACCGGTCTCACTCTGCCCCTGAGCATTAGGGCTGCAAGGCGGCTCAGACCCCACCCTTAGGCTACTTGGTTGCTGGGTTACCAGCTCCCACCCGTTTCTAGCTCTGTGACCCTGAGGGCGGAGCTTGCCGGGGCAGATCACTGACAATGGTTCCGTGTGACCCACCACCAAACACTATTAGCTCCGTCTGGCTCAGCGGCTCAGACTGGGGCCCTAGACAACGGCCAAAGTTCTCCGCACTCCCACTTAGGCTCTCCCCAAGACAGTTCAACTCAGTGCCAAGTCCAAGGACACCAAAACAGTTCACAGAACCAAAAGCCTTTCTGGTTTGCAGTCTCGCCACTACTGAACTTACAGTTGTGGGCGGGTTTAGACGGATTGAACACACGCGACCACTTGCCGGTTTTCCACTGTTTTAGTCCTCCTCTTGGGGTCCAGAAGTCTCTCGCTGACTCCCTGTATCCTCATAGGAGTGATGATAGGCAGATCCCACCAGCCAGAGAGGCCTGGAGTCCTATCTCCCCAGACTCACGGTGCCTAGATGCAAGGAAGCTGTTACTCGGCCGCCATCTTCACTTTTTTTTATTTTTTATTTTTTTATGAAATCACAGCTGTGTACATTGATATAATCATGGGGCATCCTTCACTAGCTTCACAGACCGTTTACCAAGTTTCACATATTACCCTTGTAAGATGCACCGCTGGTGTAATCCCACCAATCCCCTTCCCTCTCCCCAGCTTCCCCCCTCTCCCCTCCCTTTCCCCCTTCCCCCTATTCTTAGGTTGTAACTGGGTTATAACTTTCATGTGAAAACCCTAAATTAGTTTCATAGTAGGGCTGAGTACATTGGGTACTTTTTCTTCCATTCTTGAGATCCTTTACTAAGAAGAATATGTTCCAGCTCCATCCATGTAAACATGAAAGAGGTAAAGTCTCCATCTTTCTTTAAGGCTGCATAATATTCCATGGTGTACATATACCACAATTTATTAATCCATTCGTGGATTGATGGGCACTTGGGCTTCTTTCCATGACTTAGCAATTATGAATTGGGTTGCAATAAACATTCTGGTACAAATATCTTTGTTATGATGTGCTTTTTGGTCTTCTGGGTATATGCCCAGCAGAGGGATTACAGGATTGAATGGCAGATCTATTTTTAGATCTCCAAGTGTTCTCCATATCTCTTTCCAAAAGGAATGTATTAATTTACATTCCCACCAGCAGTGCAAAAGTGTTCCCTTTTCTCCACATCCACGTCAACATCTCTGGTCTTGGTATTTTGTGATATAGGCTAGTCTCACTGGAGTTAGATGGTATCTCAAAGTGGTTTTGATTTGCATTTCTCTGATGATTAAAGATGATGAGCATTTTTTCATATGTCTGAAGGCCGCGTGCCTGTCTTCTTCAGAGAAGTTTCTCTTCAAATCCCTTGCCCAGCCTGTGATGGGATCCCTTGTTCTATTCTTCCTAATGCGTTTGAGTTCTCTGTGGATTCTGGTTATTAAACCTTTGTCAGAGACATAACCTGCAAATATCTTCTCCCATTCTGAGGGCTGTTTGCTTGCTTTACTTACTGTGTTCTTGGCTGTGCAGAAGCTTTTTAGTTCGATCAGGTCCCAATAGTGTATTTTTGAAGCTGCTTCAATTGCCCGGGGGGTCCTCCTCATAAAATACTTGCCCAGACCGATTTCTTCAAGGGTTTTCCCTGCACTCTTTTCTAGTATTTTTATAGTTTCGTGTCTTAAGTTTCAATCTTTGATCCAGTGAGAGTCTATCTTAGTTAATGGTGAAAGGTGTGGGTCCAATTTCAGTCTTCTGCAGGTTGCCAGCCAGTTCACCCAGCACCATTTGTTAAATAGGGAATCTTTTCCCCACTGAATGTTTTTAATTGGCTTGTTAAAGATTAAATAACGGTAAGTAGCTGGATTCATCTCTTGGTTCTCTATTCTGTTACAGACATCTACTTCTCTGTTTTTGTGCCAATACCATGCTGTTTTGATCACTGTTGATTTGTAGTATAGTCTGAGGTCTGGTAGCTTAATTCCTCCTGCTTTGTTTTTATTTCTGAGTAATGTCTTGGCTATTCGAGGTTTTTTCTGATTCCATATAAAACGAAGTATTGTTTTTTCAAGATCTTTAAAGTATGACAGTGGAGCTTTAATAGGGATTGCATTGAAATTATATATTGCTTTGGGTAGTATGGACATTTTAACAATGTTGATTCTTCCCAGCCATGAGCATGGTATGTTTTTCCATTTGTTAATATTTTCAGCTATTTCTTTTCTTAGAGTTTCATAGTTCTCTTTATAGAGATCTTTCACATCCTTTGTTAGATAAATTCCCAAATATTTCATCTTCTTTGGCACTACTGTGAATGGGATAGAGTCCTTAACTGTTTTTTCAACTTGACTATTGTTGGTATATATAAAGGCTACCAATTTATGAGTGTTGATTTTGTAACCTGAGACACTGCTGTATTCCTTGATCACTTCTAAGAGTTTTGTAGTAGAGTCCTTAGTGTTTTCCAGATATACTATCATATCATCTGCGAAGAGCGAAAGTTTGATCTCTTCTGACCCTATATGGATACCCTTGATCTCCTTTTCTTGCCTAATTTCAGTGGCTAAAACTTCCATTACAATGTTAAAAAGCAATGGAGACAGTGGGCAGCCTTGTCTGGTTCCTGATCTCAGTGGAAATGATTCCAATTTAACTCCATTCAATATGATATTGGCTGTGGGTTTGCTGTAGATGGTCTCTATCAGTTTAAGAAATGTCCCTTCTATACCAATTTTCTTAAGTGTTCTGATCATGAAGGGATGCTGGATATTATCAAAAGCTTTTTCAGCATCGATTGAAAGAATCATATGGTCTTTGTTTTTTCATTTGTTTATGTGCTGGATTACATTTATAGATTTACGTATATTGAACCAGCCTTGAGACCCTGGGATAAAACTGACTTGGTCATGATGTATAATTTGTTTGATGTGTTGCTGGATTCTGTTTGTTAGGATCTTGTTGAATATTTTTGCATCTATATTCATTAGTGATATTGGTCTATAATTTTCTTTTCTTATTGGTCTTTTCCTGGTTTGGGGATCAGGATGATGTTTGCTTCATAGAACATGTTGGGTAGTCTTCCTTCTTTTTCTACCTTTTGGAACAGGTTGAGTAATATAGGTACTAATTCCTCTTTAAAAGTTTGGTAGAATTCTGACGTGAAACCATCTGGTCCTGGGCTTTTCTTTTTAGGGAGGTTTTTTATGGTTGATGCTATTTCCGAACTTGATATGGGCCTGTTCAACATTTCCACTTGATTCTGGCTAAGTCTTGGAAGGTAATGTGCTTCCAAGTATCGTTCAATTTCCTTCAGATTTTCATATTTCTGAGAATAAAGTTTCTTGTAGTATTCATTAAGGATTTTTTTAGTTTCTGAGGAGACTGTTGTTATTTTGTCTTTGTTGTTTCTGATTGATGAGATTAGAGATTTTACTCTTTTTTTCCTTGATTAGGTTGGCCAAAGGTTTATCTATTTTATTGACTTTTCGAAAAACCAGCTTTTTGATTTATTGATCTGTTGTATAATTCTTTTGTTTTCAATTGCATTTAATTCTGCTCTAATTTTGGTTATTTCTTTTTTTCTACTGGGTTTGGGGTTGAGGAATGTTATTCCTTTTCCAGTTGCTTGAGATGTCCGATTAAGTTGTTAACTTCCTCTCTTTCTGTTCTCTTGAGGAAGGCTTGCAGTGGTATAAATTTCCTTCTTCGGACTGCCTTTGCAGTATCCTAGAGGGTCTGATAATTTGTGTCTTCATTGTCATTTTGTTCCAGAAATTTGGCAATTTCCTTCTTGATCTCATCTTGACCCAGCTATCATTCAGCATAAGGTTATTTAACTTCCATGTTTTTGTATGAGTATGCATATTCCTGTTGTTACTGAGTTCAACTTTTATTCCATGGTGGGTCTGAGAGGATGCAAGGAATAATTTCTATTCCTTTAAATTTACTGAGGTTAGACTCGTGACCTAAGATGTGATCGATTTTGGAGTAAGTTCCATGGGCTGATGAGAAGTATGTGTATTCAGTTTTGTTGGGATGTAATGTTCTGTAGATGTCTGCTAAGTCCAAATGTTGGATGGTTAGGTTTAAATCTAAGATTTCTTTGCTCAGCTTCTTATTGGAGGATCTATCCAATACTGCCAAAGGAGTGTTGAAATCTCCGACTATTATGGAGTGGAAGAAATCAAGTTACTCATGTCTGTTAGAGTTTCTCTTATAAATTGAGGTGCATTCTGGTTGGGTGCATAGATATTAATAATTGAGATCTCATCATATTGAGTATTACCCTTAACAAATATGAAGTGACCATTCTTATCCTTCCTTACTTCTGTTGGTTTAAAGCCTATTATATCTGCAAATAAAATTGCAACACCTGCTTTTCTCTGATTACCATTTGCCTGAAATATGGATGACCATCCTTTCACCCTGAGTCTGTATTTGTCTTTTAAGTTAAGATGTGACTCTTGTATGCAACAAATATCTGGCCTCAGTTTTTGTATCCAGTGAGCTAACCGATGCCTCTTTAGAGGACAGTTTAAGCCATTCACATTAATGGAGACTATTGATAAGTCTGGTGAAGTTTTGGGTATCGAGTTTCTTAAAAGTCCAGTGGCCATTTTTAATCCTTTCACCAGTGTGGAAATTGGAGTTTGATCTGAAGTTTCTGAGTGAGTTTACTTTTGTGGTATAGGATTGGGTTGGTCATTATGGAGGATAGGTCTGAGAATATCCTGAAGAGCTGGTTTGGTTATGGCAAATTTCTTCAACATATGAATGTCATTAAAGTATTTAATTTCTCCATCATAAATGAAACTCAGTTTAGCTGGATACAAGATCCGGGGTTGAAAGTTATTTTGCTTTAGGAGATTAAAAGTCAGTGACCACCCTCTTCTGGCTTGAAAAGTTTCAGCAGAGAGATTGCAGTCATTCTAATATTCTTCCCTTTGAAGGTAATGATTTTATTTCTCCTGGCAGCTTTGAGGATTTTCTCCTTCATATTAACTTTAGTGAAGTTAATTATGATATACCTGGGGGATGTCTTATTGGGGTTGAGTCGTTCTGGGGTTCTGAAGCTGTCTGCTATCTGAATTTCAGAATCTCTAGGCATGTCTGGAAAATTCTCTTTCATAATTTCATGCAGAAGGGACTCTGTGCCCAGCGAGGCTACTTCATCTGTTTCTGGAACTCCAATGATTCGGATATTCGCCTTCTTCGAATTATCCCAGAGCTCTCTAAGAGAATGATCCATTTCTCTTCCTCTTTGAGAGTTTGGGAGCATTCAAAGGCTTTATCTTCAATGTCAGAAATCCTTTCTTCTGCTTGCTCCATTCTGTTGCTGAGGGATTCTACTGTATTTTTCATATCTTTGAGGGCTGCAAATTCTTGCTTCAGTGTGTCTAAGTCTTTGGTGGTTTTGTCTTTAAATTCGTTAAATTCTTGAGACAACTTTTGGATTTCTCCTCGAATTCCTAATTCCACTTTGTTAATCTTGTCTGCAATCCAAATTCTGAATTCGATTTCTGACATCTCAGCCAGTTGTTTATGAATGGGATCTTCAATTACATCTACCATATCTTTCCTTGGGGGGAGGGTTGATCTATTCTGGTTATTCATGTTACCAGAGTTTTTCCACTGATTCCGCCTCATGGTTGTTTTACTCCCTTTGATTTTTTTCTCCTGGGGCTTTGTCGAGGGCCTGTACAGTGTTGTGGCCTGAGAAACTGGGGCCCTGTCTGGTGTGGTGGGGCTAAGTGGTTCTATCTTGTTTTCAGCTGGTTTCTGTTCCACCCTAGTGAAACAGATACTCTGGATTGAAGTCTCAGCTGTGAAGAAATATCAGCAATTAAGTCACCCCGCCCCCCCACTGGCAAACAGTTGGAAAAGAAAAATCAAACCTTCCTACCACCGTGCACCCAGGGCATCACCTGATTTGTCCTCAGGCGATTGGTTCAGTTCAAAAGGTCCAAATTAATTGTCTCAGTCTGCACCTGTCTCAGGTGAGAGAGTTTAAGAGGTCTCTGGGAACTGGATCACAGGGGTCTGGTGACTACTCTGGTGTGGCTTGCTCCAGTGTTGCGTGGAGTCAGGAGGAGCCACCCAGCCAATAGATCAGTCTGGGAAGGTTGATGCTTCCTTCCCCACCTTGCACCACCGTCACACCCATTCACTGATAGCCCTGCAGTTGGCTGACCCAGTTGCCTGTAGTGAATCGGTACTCCAGGAGTTTGCACCTGCCTGAATCACAAGGAAGTCCGCCAGGCCGCTGTGCTCTGCCTCTCTCTAGTGGGAGGAGATGAGGCCTGACAACCTCGGGTGCTTGATGAAGGTTGGGGGGTTTTCACTCAGGTCCAGTCTCGCCCCCGATTAATGTTACTGACAGAACAGAACAGAACAACTTTGCGGTTCTCCTGCAGAAGAGAAGCTGAGTTGAGTTCCAAATCAGCTTGTCTTTGCTCTTGTATTGTCTATAGGCTGACGATACCCTGAGGGGCAGGTGCGTCTTAGGTTTAGTAAAGGGGACCTCTGGGTCAGCCCCGCCCTAGGAGTTTCCCCGGTTTGCAAGTTGGAGTTGCCTCAGGGAAATCCTATACTCAAGAGTCTCTGGTTGCCCAGGGAGATAGGGGGTGTGGCTTCAGAATATTGGGTAGTGAGCCATATTGCTAGCAAAAGAGGGCTGCTGTTTTATGGCTCAGGCAACTGCTGCTCCAGTGTAGCTCCCTTCCGGCCAATCGTCCTCTCTCGGCTCCCATACCCCAGAGTCTGCACCGACCGGCTGCAGCCCAGCACCGTCCACACCCCTCGAGCAATCACTCAAGAGTCTGGACCCCTGGGGACAGGTCTCCAAGGACAGACCTTGGAGCGAGAGCAGAGGGGAGCGCAGAGAGCACCGGGAGCCTGGGGTTGCCGGCAGAGAACACACACAGCTTTACACACTTTTATGCCTGGCCGTATTGTCACCAAAAGATGGCTGTCGCACTGTGCCTCAGGGAACTGCCACTCCGGTGCGGTCCCCTCTCCACCAACTGGGACTGGCCTCCAGACCTCAGTATGAGTGAAGGGGAGTGCTGGGAGCTCAGAATTCCAGGTAGAGACTATATACAGTTTATACAGTTTTATGCCTGGCAGGAGGACGCCGTGGCACCCTAGTAGGGGAGGTAGGTCCAGTTTGTAGAGGATCTCTCCCATGGAGTGTAGTGGGAGGACCTTTGAACTCTGCCCAATTGTTTGTGGGGCACTCTGAGCCGTTCTCTTGGGGGAGGGGACTCCCATCCGCTTGGTGATAGATTTTGTACCTTTTGTTTGTATCCTTGTGGTCGTAGGTCGCCTCAGCGGGGTTGACGTGCGTTCTTCAACCTTCTCTCTTAGTGCAGCTCAAATCCACCAGGTTACTTGCTGAATTTTTGTCCTTTAACTCTCCTACTGGACGGGAGCCTCTGTGGAAAGCTGGCTTCAGTCAGCCATCTTGTCTCTTCCCCCTATGCTAATCACTTTTGACATTTCTTCAGGAAATAATAAATATACTACTTTCTCCAGTTGACTTAAACATGACTGCTTTGATGTACCTGGAGTCTTGATTTTTTTTCTTTCTGGCTATTGTTTTACTTAACAAGTATTCATTGAGAGTATCCTATGTGCCTGGTTGTGTTCCTGCCTCCTGCATCTCCTTTCATCTTATCCACCTCATGGGAAGTGACTAAGATCTCTGCTAAAGGCTGTATTTATATCCCTAATGTTTCTAATTTCACTTGGGCTTTCAGAGATGTAAGATAGCTTTAATTGTTTTTCCAGTGCTGCGTTAACAGAGTTTGAAAACCTCTTGCAGCTCATTAGCGTTCCATAGATTGTGCAGAACACAGTACGAAGATTTCATAAATCTCTTATTAGGTTAAAAATAAAGTGAGTTAAAATTGTTGGATTAATGGCTTGAAAGATGAAAACTTTTTAGATATCTGAGTGGTTTCTACTAAATATCCATTTGTTCTCCAGGACTGAGCTTATTCAACAGCTTAGATCTTTCTCCACATTGTCTCTCTTTTGATTCTACACAAGATCTTGGCACAGGAGAAAAAGAAAGGGTAAGGAAATAGACTGATCTGAACCACGAAACATTGGAAACAGAGAATTCGGATGAGGTTTGATTCCCCAAAAATTGATCTGTCTTTTAAAATGTATTTTTTAATTGATAAAAATTGTATATATTTATGATATACAACATGATGTTTTGATATTGTGGAATGGCTAAGTCAAGTTATATAACATATGTATTACCTCACATACCTCCTTTTGCAATGAGAGCACTTAAAATATACTTTCTTATCAACACATTGTATCTTTCAGGTCTGTAATGTATTGTTATTGTAGGTGAACTGCAGTCACCTATACACACAAATGTATTATAGATCTCTTGAACTTATCCTTCCTGTTTAACTGAAATGTTGTGCCCTTTGACCAATATGTTCCCATGATCTGGTTCTCTTATTCTCTTGTATTAAACATATTGGTGCAATGACACATTTGACCATTTGACCTTTGGATAATGTACCTGTTTATGAAAGCACAGAAGCCACCAATTCTTTTTCTTATTTTATTCAATGGGCATTAAGAGGGTTTCTTCAGAAACAATTAGAATCATATGCCAAGATTTGCACATAGGGATATTGATTACAACATTAATTTTAATATGGAAAAATGAATTAGTTGTATGAATTATGTTACATCAGCACATTGAGATATTATATAGTCATGAAAAATGAAGTTTCAGATAGGATCAAGATAGCAGACTCCATACATATGCCTTCCCTTCCTTGGGCAACCTAAATTGGGGAATGGGAGTAGAGATTTGTGTGAATGGGTATTTTAAGATTAAAGACACCATAATCCTGGAATACAGAAAGAAAGTCATCAGCAGAGCAGAAATATTGAGCAATCACTGAAAGGTAGAAAGTGGACGAGATCTAATTGATGAAGAAATATGTGTAATTTTTTCAGATTTGCTAAAATCTCTTATAATGCTGCATTATAGTATTGCTCTATGTGTTACATGGGTCTGATGGTGATGATGTCCCCCAAACTTTGGAAATAAGATTATCCTTTGAGTTTTACAAAATTGAACACAGTGGAAGAATATCCCGCTGTGGGATGAAACCAAGAGCTTGTCTGAAGAGGAGCACAGGGGGTTTCTGGGCTGCTAAAATGTCTTCCTTTCTATCTGACTGCTGGTTAAATGAGCAGGTTCTACTTGTGAAAATCCATTCAGATGTGCTCATTTTTCTACGTACATGACACTTCAATAAAAGTTAATGTCAATATTAACGTGGACTAAGGCTCCCTCTGCCCACCTGCATCACTGTTTCCAAATTAGCAATATAACGCAAGCTTAAACAGCCAGTAGACAGTTTATCTTTTGGGAATCTCTTGCAGAGAAATGCCTTTTGCTACCCAAGAGTCTTTAATTTTAAGAAAGAAAAAGCCATTTAAGGTAAATCTAGATAAGGAATGGTCAGTTGAGGCCAAAATACAGCCTTTAATACTGATGGAGATCAGGCTGGAGGACATGACTTTCAGTCTGTTGGCGAAGCATACTTGCTAATTCCGACTTTGGAATTCGGTTGACTTATCCCATTCCTAGAACACTAGACCTGGACAAACCCCACCTGGAGGGGCAGCAGAACATGCCTTCCTTGTACGGGGCAAAGCTGGCTTCATGTTCCCTCTAAGCAGCTCCTTCCAGGAGCAGGAACAAGCCACACATAGCCAGCTATTCTTCCCAAATTTACTAGTTAGATAACTCACCTCTCCAGAGTGGGGAGGCCAAGATGGTGTTAGGAAAAATTGCTCACTATGGAAACCAGGAATAGGAACAATGTTCTTCCTCTCTACAGCTATGACTGGGAAATGGAGAACCACCAGGGACGGGGATTACTCTTGTCCTCTCAAGTGTTCTCATCTCAACTTCTTTCAGTACATCTGCTGACTCTCCTCCCATTCTCCCTTGGCTGCTGCTGCTGCTTCTTCTTGCTCATGGCCTGATATGGTGGCCTCATTCCCCAAGTTTACCTTGCTATCCTCCTTGGCTCCCGCAGCATCTCCACTCCAAATTTACAGGACATGCATCTAATAGTCTAGCTTGTCATTTAAAGCCAGCCTGCTCAAGATTCAGCCAACAGCCAGTCGATTCATTCAGGCGCTCAGCCACACTAACAAAACTCACAGGAGCCTACTATATAAATAAATCGAAAGCCACTTCATTGATTTTCAAAGGAAGATGTTACTTTTTAGTGACTCAAATATTCATATCTTTGAGGGACCATAGTGGAAATTTGAATTTGGGATAGTAAGAATCATTGGTAATTTGTTAGGTGGGATAATGCCTTTTTTTTCTTTTTGATAAGTGGCATATCTTAAGGTCTATAATTTATTGTAAAATAATTCAGGATAAAAATGAAAGTATATACTGAGAATGATAAAGTAAGATTCTGTCTGTACCAAAAAAAAAAACAAAAACAAAAACAAAAATGAAAGTATAGAATGGAGGTATCTATTTTTGTGAGCAGTTTAGCAGCTTCTCACAAAGTTATACATAGAGTTACCATATGATCCAGAAATTCTGCTCCTAAGTATCTACCCCAAAGAAATGAAAACAGATATTTACTTAAAAACTTGTACTAGATGTTCATAACTGTTATTCAGAATAGTCAAAAAGTTGAAACAACCCAAATGTCTGTCAATGATTAATACATAAACAAAGTGTGGTATAACCATACAATGGAATACTATTTGGAAATAAAGATTAACAAAATATTAGTACATGCTACGACATCGATTAACCTCCAAAACATTACACTCAGCGACAGAAGCCAGACACAAAAGAACACATATTGTGTGATTCCATTTGTACAAAATGTTCAGAAAAGGCAAATCTACAGAGACAGAGTAATGGTTGCGTAGGCCTAGGGATATTACATAGTCATGAGAGTTTAGGTCATTAGAGTTCCATAGATGGTGCAGAACCAGTACAGAGTGTGTAGGGATGGGAATGGGGAGTGACTATAAATGTGTACCAGGTTGTACTTTCTGTTGGGGGGCCTAACACAGCCACACACAAACCCTTTCCCCTCTCCCTCCTCCTCTTCACCTCCTAAGAAAAAGACACAAAGGATCTGGCTAGCCCACCCTCTGAGAAGTTCCCTCCAAAGAACCCTAACTTTCCAGGCAAGCTGTGGATTTTGCCCACTCCCTATGGTCCCATATAAAAGGGGTCTCTAAGCACCCCTCTAACTCTGTGTAGATGCTACCTAACACCGTGCAGATGCATTGCCCAGGCAGGTCACCCTCCCCTTCTTCTAAACTGTGGCTCATAGCTGGGTGCCATCCTTTACACCTGTCACTTAGTCAAGCAAATGCTCTGTTTCTACTTCATGGGTACCTACCAAGAGCTGGGCATTTTGATTGGTGCTAGGCTCATCTCCCAGAGACCACTAGTTGGAGCAGAAGGATCCAACCAATGGTCAGAAAATGTGTATTCTTGTCTTGGCTCTGATATTGACAGGCCAGGTGACCTTGGCCCATCACTTGGTATTTTACTGTGTCATTTAAGTGCCTTGTTTGGGTGTTTGGCTCTAATGATGGAGAGGGGCCTTTGTCTCTCCCTCTGACTCCTCCAAACAGAGGTCTTCTGTGTTTTATGATGCCTCATTTTTTTTTTTTTTGTAGAGACAGAGTCTCACTGTACTGCCCTCGGGTAGAGTGCCGTGGCGTCACACGGCTCACAGAACCTCTAACTCTTGGGCTTACGCGATTCTCTTGTCTCAGCCTCCTGAGCAGCTGGGACTACAGGCGCGCGCGCCACAACGCCCGGCTATTTTTCTGTTGCAGTTTGGCCGGGCCGTGTCCGAACCCGCCACCTTCGGCATATGGGGCCGGCGCCCTACTCACTGAGCCACAGGCGCCTCCCGTGATGCCTCATTTTTAAAAATCAATTTTTATTGCTTACCTTTTAATGTGCCAGGTACAAATGCTTATAGTTCTGGCATAGCATTTACCGTAGTGTATGACAGTTCATCTCTTTACATGTCTGTCCATACTGTGAGTTTCTCATGTGCAGGGAGGCTTTGTCTGTGTGTGGGTTCCAGCACCTGGCACATTGTCTTTCTGGCCGGGAGTAAGCGAGCACTCTGTAAACATTTGGTGAGAGAATAGATGAGTCTCATTGGTAAATGGAGGTCCTAGCAGACACCCTTGTTGCCCTGGTCAACGCTCTTGGCATTCACCTCCCCACTTAGACTGCTTGCTGAAAACAACTCTAACTCTGAGATCTTGCTGGCTGAGAGAGAACCGTGGCCACAAAGGCAAGGCAAGGTAGAAATGCAGAAGAGTTAAGGGCTCTGACGCTGCCTTTAATCAAGAGGGGACAGGGAGTTGTGCCTAAGATCCCAATTTCTTCAGCCGTGGTTGGGATAACTGAGGCAGGAGGATTTGAGCTCCAGTTTCCCAGGGAATACAGGGGATACTGGATGACTTCACACCCCGAATTGGTGTCCTTCCCTCTCTAGTCCACTCCCCATTCCCAGCCTGTGCGAAATTTCTAGGATAACCTCCCAAACTGAAATATGTGCACTTAGCTCCCTGCCTTGGGGCTTGCTTCTAGGGAACGCAAATCCTGCTTACCTTGATGGATTGTTGTGACAATCAAATGAAAAACACTTAGAAAAAGCTTTTTTTGTTTGTTTGTTTCTTTTTTGTCATTCAGGTTAAAAAAAAAACTTCGTGGTCTGAAAATTTAAGTAGTGTTACTCTGGGAATGAGCTGATTGCAGGAGGAGTGTGGTAGGTTCAATAATGGCCCCCTAGGCTATCCAGGTCCTAATCCCCAAACCTGCGAATGTTACTTAATACAGCAAAAAGGACATTACAAATGTGATTAAGCTAAGGACCGCGAGATAGTGAGATTACCCCAGCAGGCTCTAAATGTAATCGCTTGAGTTCTTGGAGAGAGGTTTAGCACAGAAGAGGGCAACGTGGCTGCTGAAGCAGGATGCTACACTGCTGGCTTTGGAGATGGAGGAAGAGGCCATGAGCCCCATGAGCCAAGGAATGCAGCTTTAGAGGCTAGTAAAAGTAAGAAAACGTATTCTTTATTAAGGGCACTGCCCTGCAAACACCTAGACTATGGCTCAGTGAACTTGATTTTGGACTTCTGACCTCTGAACTGTGAGAGAATAAATGAGCGTTGTTTTAGGCCACCAAGCATTTGGTAATGTGTTCCAGCAGCCAGAGGAAGCGCAGGGAGGGTTCTGAATGTCACTCCCAACTGGTCCAGCAGGTAGCAGTGTGGGTGAAGGTGTAGCTGTAATTCCCATCCCGCCCCAGAGACTCGTCCTGCTCCCTTTTCATCTGCTGTCCTCAAGGGAAGTAAGACCCATTTGTGCTGTCTTCGCCCCCTTGGAGGCCAGTCTTTAACTACATACTCATGAGGAATTTACACTGTGTTTCAAGGACAACAGAAAGAAGGTGTCAGGGTTTTTATGGGCTAATGGAAGTAAATTAACAAGCACTAAAATGAAATCATAAATATGCATTGAGAAAGCTGAGTCGAGGAACCCCAAAGGCTAGCCCAGTTCCCTGCTGGTATTAAAATTAACTTCATGATGAACCACGTTGCTTCTTGTGTCAGGACTCATACCCCAAAACCAGCAATAGGATTTTTATTGTTGTTGTGGACTCTATTTATATTATTATATTATTTGGTATTGTCTGTTCCATTAGTACAGTAGTCCTCAACTGGGGGCACTTTTGACGCCCTCTACTTCTCATTTGGAAATATCTAGGAAAAAGAAGAAAAATAAACCATTGCTTTGTTTATTTATTTGTACTCAGACCTATTTCTCATTTGGAAATATCTAGGGACATTTTTGATTGTCACAACTTGGGGGTGCTCTGGGCATCTAGTGAGCAGAGGCCAAGGTTGTTGCTAAATATCCTGCACTGCATAAAACAGCCCCCACAACAAAGAAAGTATCTTTATCAAAATCAGAATACATAATGAAGAAAAAGCCCCTTTACCTTACTACTTCCCCCGGTGAAAGAATTATCTGGCAGAAAATGTCAACAGTACTGAGGTTGAGAAACTCTGCACTAAAAATATTATACGAGGACATTATAAAAGTATTAGAAAATACAGATAAGCACAATAAAGAATAATCATTGGCTAGGCACGGTGGCTCACTCTTGTAATCCTAGCACTCTGGGAGACTGAGGCAAGAGGATCACTTGAGGTTAGGAGTTTGAAACCAGCCTGAGCAAGAGCAAGACTCCCGTCTCTACTAAAAATAGAAAACCTAGATGAGAATTGTGCAGAGTGCCTGTAGTCCCAGCTACTTGGGAGGCTGAGGCAAGAGGATCACTTGAGCCCAAGAGTTTAAGGTTGCTGTGAGCCATAATACCATAGTACACTAGCCTGGGACAACAGCGTGAGACTCTGTCTCAAAAAAAAAAAAAAAGAATAGAAAGAAAAAGAAAAGAATAATAATTATTATCCATAATTTCACTATGCAGAAATAATAACTATGGAAAACTGAAAATTTATGAAAAGAAAATATCTTCATCAAAATCAGAATACATAATAAAGAAAAAGCCCCTTTATCTTACTACTTTCAGTGCTGGTGAGTGACCTGTCCTCATTTTTTCAAAGCCATCAGAATGTATGGGAACTTGTCCAACTTTTTCAGAGTCCCGGAAAATGTATCATTTTGTATTTGAGTAGGCTATCAGCTTCTATTGGAATGAAACTAAATGAAACACAAGAAAACTCTTGAAATCATTAACAATCTGTCTCAGAAATCTTGTGGGGAGCCAAGCCTGACACCATTTTTCTGGGCAAAAATTTGGCAGATTATACTGAAAGCCTTTTTTTTTTTTTTGCAGTTTCTGGCCAGGGCTGGGTTTGAACCCATCACCTCTGGCATATGGGGCCAGTGCCTTACTCCTTTGAGTCACAGGCACCTCTCCCCTGAAAGCCTTTTAAAAGTTCATATTCTCTGAGTTGGCAATTCTACTGCTAAGAATTTATGCTAAATAAGTAATCAGACAAATGTGCAAAGGTGTTTTGTATGTTATTCGCTGCTGTGCCATATTGTTTTTCATTGTGAAGAATTGGAAAGACCTAAATCGGAAATGACTAACAAATTCGGATTAGGTTGATTACTTTCTAGTATACCTTCGCAATAAAATACCAGGAAGTCATTAAAAAGACAATGTTCTTCAACTCCATCCAGGTTAATACAAAAGATACAAAGTCTCCATCTTTTTTTTTTTTTAATGTTTGAATAGTACTACAGTTTATGAATCCATTCATGTGTTGATGGGCTCTTGAAATAAAAAATAAAAGGAAAAGGAAATGACAATGTATACCTATATAATCATTACTTACATGAAAAGATATCCATAAATATCCTAGAGTTAAAAACTGTGGGCCCACAGGCCACATGCTGACTTTGTGAGGACATTTTTTGCTTATCTGTGGTGTTAGATATCACAAAAAGTAGGCATGGATCTTTTTTCTTTGATAATTGGCTTTCATTAGCATTTGTTTATTTAATGTGTGGCTCAAGACAACTCTTCTTCTTCCAATGTTCAGCAGACACCCGGGTGATGTAGTCAGTGAAAACTACAAGGAAGACCTGGAAGGGCTATTGTATTAACACCATGATTGATTGCCAGCAAGCACGGCAGTGGGGGTGGAACTCACTGGGAGAAGGGTCAGAAGAGGGCCCTCCCCTCTCCTGGGAGCAGTGTGCTTAGGCCATTGTATAGTTGGATGCACTTGGCGACCATGCTCTAACAGAAGGACCTCACCCCCTGTTGCTCTCCTTTTTAACAAATACTTTGCATTCAGGTGCTAAGCAAGAGCTGTGCTTAGGTGAAACTCTTTAGGGAGCTTTGTGAAGCACCTGGAGTCTTTGGCACCCCTGCCAATACAGGCTTACATGGGCTGGCACACTCCTGAGTGCTTCACACCCTGTAGTCACCAGCAGCCCAGAGTCTTGAGGGTCAGCACCCCTGCCTTCCCTCTCACTTAATCGAAGTGGCTGGCTTAATCCAGTCTTCTTTTTTTTTTTTTTTGCAGTTTTTGGCTGAGGCTGGGTTTGAACCCACCACCTCCAGTATATGGGGTTGGTGCCCTACTCCTTGAGCCACAGGCACCACCCTTAATCCAGTCTTCAAATGAGCAGTTGAACCATACGATCTTCAAATGAGCGGTTGAACCATATGATCTCTAAGGACCATTTGAACTCTATTTTATGATTCTAATATTTTACTTACTGTCAAAGGCAATTTCTATTGTCACAAATGACTTGTACATCTCCCTGGGGTTCCATTGACTGTAGTAGTGAAGTTCCCTGGCTGTAATATCATTAGACCACTAGGGAGGTGAGTCTCAGGATTAGATACCACTTTCCTGTTCTTCTCCCTCCTTTTCCTAGGTTTTCTCTCTGCCTCTCAGAAGGTTTATGTGGCTTAATTAACTCAGATCAAGTCAAGTGCTTTCAAGAATTGAAGAGTAAAGTCAGTGCCTTGCTATGAATAATAGCTCATTGGAAACTCAAATCAGTCATTGTGCAATTAGCAGAAGATACTCTTCTTGCTGAATGTGTAACTTGAAGCCCATTAGTTCTAATGTGCAACAACTGCCCTGATGAAATAAATGGTGGTCCAAGGAAGGAACTCCCCTGAATTCCCTGAGGTCTTTGCATAAAGATTTGAAGATGTGTTTAAGGCTGAGTGAGGAAATTTAGGGAAATGAAATTCCTTACAGGTATAAAATGAATTATTTTGGGAGGAGTCATTATCTGGTTGTGTGGGATATTTTTGAAGGTGGGGTTTCTGTGGTACCTGGGGGAAATACTCTTCTCCAATCTCTTCTCAAGGGTGTGATAGGCGGAGGATGGTGGGGGGAAGTCACTCAGGCCCCTTAGGGTGAGTCATTTTAACTTTTTCTGGCTCCAACTCCCAGAAGCATATCCAGATGCTGGAGAACAACAGGAAAAAAGTTGCCCTGCTTGCAAAAATTTCAAACATTGGAAAGCTGCATATATTTCTCATTTTCCAGGTTAATATTCCCAGGGAAGATTGATTAACTATAGAGGAGAAAAAGCAAGGAAAAAAACATTGCTCTGGAACATATTCTTCTTAATAAAGTATCTCAAGAATGGAAGAAAAAGTATCCAATGTACTCAGCCCTACTATGAAACTAATTTATGGCTTTCACATGAAAGCTATAACCCAGTTATAACCTAAGAATATGAGGAAAGGGGAGAGGGAGGGGAGAGAGGTGGGAGGATGGATGGAGGAAGGGTGATTGGTGGGATTATACCTACAGTGCATCTTACAAGGGTACATGCGAAACTTACTAAATGTAGAATATAAATGTCTTAACACAATAACTAAGAAAATGCCAGGAAGGCTATGTTAACCAGTGTGATTAAAATATGTCAAATGGTGGGTGGCGCCTGTGGCTCAAGGAGTAGGGCGCCGGTCCCATATGCCAGAGGTGGCGGGTTCAAACCTAGCCCTGGCCAAAAAAAACGAAAAAAAAAAAAAAATATATATATATATATATGTCAAATAATATATAAAAGCAGTGTGTGGTGCCCCATGATCGCATTAATGTACACAGCTATGATTTAATAATAAAAACATAAAAAAATTAAAAAAAAGAAAATAAATTGAAAACAAACAAACAAACAGAAAACCCACATTGCTTTGTTTATTTATTTGTACCCAGACTGGTTTCTCATAAAGTCCTGCCCATGGATGGAACCACTGATGGACAGTGAGAAGGCAGGGGTGGAGCTGGGAGGGGCAAGGTTATTTTCTTTTTCTCTGTGAGCCCCAGTGAGGGGAGCAAGTATTTTGCCTATTTTCTGTCTGTCCTTTCCTCACTCCATTCCATGCTTTGGAAAGGCCCCTTCGCAACCCTCTTTTCCTCCCAAGTGTAAAGAGAAGGGGCCGTGGAACCAGCTTTAGTTTCATCTACTGTTCTGTGGTCTTGGGTGGGTTATAGAACCTCAGCTCTTCCATTTTATCATCTGTACAATGGGGATAATATCTAATTCCTAAGTGTCATGGTGGTTAGAAGGGGTAGAAATGGTGACTGTATGTGGCATCCGTAGGAGTGTGCTGGCCCAGGTGGGCCTGTATTGGCATCTGCAGGGACATGTGTGAGTGCCTCGCCCACCCTGGCAATGGCTGTAGTTCATGGAGTGCTGGCGATGAGTCTGCTCTGTGCTAAGCACTTCACATTGACTGTTTCATTTACTCATCACAGCACTACCCTGGGGTAGGAATATTCAGTCCTCATTTTAGAAACGAGGAAAGTGGGGCATGGAGAGGTTGAGAAACTCGTACAAGGTCACACAGTAAGTTGGACACCAGAGTCCAAGCTCTTAATTTATTAGGCCTAAGTTGCTTTCCCTCCTCTGTAACTTCCCACAGGTCTTAAAGTTACCTTTCTCCAATTACGATTTTAACTCAGAGGAGGCAAAGCATCTGTAGATGGCCTGCAGAGAAAGTCTCCACTGCCAAATTCTCAGTATCTTGTGATTCAGAATGGAGAGGTTGCAAGACACTTCAATTCATCACTCTTTGTGCTCTTTGGCCCCTTTCGTGTCTGACTGACAGTTCCCATTTGAGCACTGAATGGAGGGCTTGGTGATACTATTCATGTCTGAGAACTAATTCAAGTGGTTCTGATTTAATTTTTATCAGAGTCTATTCTGAAAAGCCTGAGATAACTTGTGCTCCAGAAATTAACTTCTGGTAGCCACAATGAAAAGAGCTGGAATGACAAAGTGACGCCAGTCGGGAGAAATGCAGAGGTTACTCGACTCCCTGATGGGCATCCCTGCTTGTGTGATTCTTGTATTTAATGATTCTAAAAGTATAAGAGTTTAATATAGAAAATTTGGAAAGCATAGAAAATATAACATTTACCTCAAAAATAGTGCTCTTACTACTCTGAGACAATCACTGTGGCATAGAGATTTGTTTCTAACTCTCTTTCCAACAGTTCTAATAAATAGTTGAGATTTTTGTAACATACATTCTATATATTCCCGTTTTTAATTGAAACATATGAAAACATTAAATTGTAAATTATTTGTGAACATACAAATGTAAATGCCTGCATAATACTGCGTCTAGTGGAAGGTACATTTTAAAATTATTTATTTGTTTATTTTTAGAGCTAGGGTCTCACTCTATCATTGAGGCTAGAGGACAGTGGCCCAATCATAGCTGTCTGCAGCCTTGAACCCCTGGGCTGAAGTGATCCTCCCACCTCAGCCTCCCAAGTAGCTAGGACTACCTGTGGATGCCACTGCAACAACTAATTTTTTGTTTTTTGTAGAGAAGGGATCTTTCTACATTGCCCAAGCTGGTCTCAAACTCTTGGCCTCAAGTGATCCTCTTACCCCAGTTTTCCAAAATGCTGGGATTGCAGGTGTTAGCTACTGTACCAGCTGGAATTGACATTTTAAAGAAGGATGAAGTATTCCTTATGTTAACTGCCAGTCAGTTTAAAAATAAGACATTGAGGGGCGGCGCCTGTGGCTAAAGGAGTAGGGCTCTGGTCCCATATGCCTGAGGTGGCAGGTTCAAACCCAGCCCCGGCCAAAAAAAAAAAAAAAAATAAGACATTGCCAATATTTTAGAGCTCCCTTGTGCTTCTACCTGAGTGCTTCCCCCTTTCATCTTGAAAGGTGACCACTTACTTTTGAGAAAATTACTCTCTCAATGTCACCAGCTGTGGTGGACCATTACATTGGTCCCCCAAATGAACTATGGGGCTCCCTCTATTCTGCCTTCGTGTAGCCCCCTCCCACAGTTACTTCAGAATTTGTCCATAGGACTTGCTTTGGCCAATGGGAGATTAACAAGTGTGGTGCAAAGAGAGAGATTTATTAAGTACTAGTGCATTAGAATAGGTTCCTTTGAAATAGTCCTTGGGAACTCTGAGACCACCATGCTATGAGGAAGCTCAAGCCAGACATATGGAGAAGACACACATGGAGGAGAGTAGATGAATCTAGTTGAGAGCCAGAACCAAGGCCCCATACTGAGGGCTCCAGTGAAGCTTTCCCAGCCAGCCCCCACACATTTTAGCCAACCCAGCTGAGGTTCCAGACATTGTAGAGTGGACATGAGCCATTCTGGTGTGCTCTGAGCAAATCCCTGATCCATAGAAATATGAGCAAATAGAATCATTGTTATTTTAAGCCACTAAGTTTTTGCATGGTTTATTGTGGCAGCAATAAATAACTGAAATACAACCTATGCGGACATACCTAAACAATGTATTAGTTAGTTCTGTCTATATTTGGATTGTATGTAAAATAGAAACCTATATATTTTCTTGGTTATTATGTTTGAGGGACACTTCCATGTTGTTCTGCGTAAATATGGTTCATTCATTTACTTTGATGCACAGTTTCCCACAATTACAGTACAACCTTTGTAAGTTGACTACCCAAGGGACTGTAACAAACTGATCAACATACAGAGGTGATCAACTTAAGGAACTAGGCCTACTGTACTGATATATGTGGTGCACGCCTGGTCTATGAAAATCAGGTCAACTTAAGGAGGTGGTCCAGATAGGGAGGTGGTCAACTATGGAGATTCTACTATATTTATTCATTCCATTGCTGATGGACATTTAGGCTGATTCCAGTTTGGGGATTTTAGAAACAGTATTACTATGGACATTCTTATACATGTCTCCTGGGCCCACATATAAGCATTTCGCTAGGGTATATGCTTAGGAGTGGAATTGCTAGGTTGCAGGATATGTGCACAGTAAACTTCATTTAGGCATTACCAAACCGTTTCCCAAAGTGGTCTCCTTTTACAACTCCTTCTAGCAGTCTTTGAAAGTTCCCATTATTCCTTATCCTCGCCAATGGTTGGTATTACCAGACTTACCAATTTTTGTCGATCTGGTAGTTGTGTGATAGTATCTCATTAATTTTAATGCATTTCCTTAATGATGAATGAGCCCCTTTTATATTTATTGGCCATTTGGACATTGTTTCTAAAGTGCCAGTTCAAGTATTTTGCCCATTTTTCTATTGATTTGTCTTTTTCATACATGGTATTAGCTGTTCTTTGTAGGTTCTAGATATGCCTTTTGTTGATTGTATGTCTTGTAAATATCTCCATTTTGTTATCTTTTATGATGCCTCTTTTGGCAATTTTAATGTTAGCAAATTTACCAGTTTTTTTACAGTTAGTTTTTTAAAAAATGACATAGTTAAGAAATCCTTCCCTATACCAAGGTCCTGAGACATTCTCCTATATTTTCTTTTAAATGACTTGATATTTAGGGCCTCACATATTTTGAGTTTGTTTTTGTATATGGTAAGACATTGAGATTAAAGTATTTCCCATTTCCTCCCCATGGATATCTAGTTTCCTAGCACTATTTACTGAAAAACTTGTCTTTTTTCTCCAGATTTATAGTGCTATTTTTATCATATATCAAATGTACATAAGGGGGTCTGTTCTGGGTTCTCCATCTATTACATTGATGAGCTTTTCTATCATTGCTTGATATCTTGATAATCTGTCAGGGAAATTCTCTGACCTTATTCTTCTTTAAGAGTTTCTTAAGGGGTGGCGCCTGTGGCTCAAAGGGGTAGGATGCCAGCCCCATATACCGGAGGTGGCAGGTTCAAACCCAGCCCTGGCCAAAAACTGCAAAACAAACCAACAAACAAGAGTTTCTTGGTTATACTTTGTATTTCTATGTCCTATAAATACATTCTGATTTTTCAAAAATCAGAATTACATTAAATCTATAGATCAATTTAGATGAACATTTGGTATCTCTCTACTTATTTAGGTATTCTTAAGGTATTTCAATAAAGTTTTCATAATTTTCTCTATTAAGGTCTCACACATTCTTTTGTTAGGTAATTAAAAATTCTTGTCCTAAATATATGTATGTATTTTTTTGTGTTTCTTTGCCTATCAAAGGATATCAAAACCGATTTTTGTATCCAATAGCCTTGCGAACACCTTTATTAGATAAAATGATTTGTAGAATTGTTTGTATTTCTATGACACAATTGTGTTATTTGTAAATAATGACAATTTTGTTTTTCTCTATTCTGTACTCTTATTTTTGAGTTTTGTTCCCTTGCTTTTCTGAACTGGCTAGTTCTACTCTAGTACAACGTTGAGTCAATATTGTAATTACAGGCATCCTTTTCTTCATGTTCCCATCAGAAAAAGAATGCATTGAAGAGTTCATAGAAAGAATGATATTTGCTGTAGCTTTGTTGCAGGTAAACTTTTGAGATCAATAAAGTATCCCTATATTCTTATTTTGAAAAGAGGGTTTTATCATGAAATAAATTTTGTTGCATGCTGTTTTTTTTTGCATCTATTGAGATAATCATGATATTTTTCCAATTTGTTAAAGTTGTGAATTACTTCAACTGATTTTCTAATAACAAATCTTTCTTATATTCCTGGATTAAATCTAATCTGCTGAATTCATTTGCAATTATTCTACTTAAATAATTTGCCTATGTGTTCATGAATAATATTGGCTAGTGCATTTTTTCTACTAGAATCATGGTTATACAAGCCTTATACATTATGGAAGACTTTGGGTATGATGGAATTATTGGTTTATAGAAAGTTCAATGAGACTTAGCAGTGAAATTGATAGACCTTGGATTTGGGGTGGGAGATTTTTTACTTTGGATCCAATTTTGTGAACGTTACAGGATTATTCGTGTGTTCTGGCTCTTTCTGAGGTAGTTGTAGTTTTCACAGAGTTTGACTACCTATAAAAATTTATTGGAATAATACAGTTAAAAAATAAGCTTACTATCTTTACAAGGTCAACAGCATTATAGTTAGGTCCCACTTTTTAATACTTATATTGCTTTTTCACGTCTTCACTTTTTTCATCCTAATCATCTTGCCAAAGGCTTATCAATTTCATTAATCTTTTCAAAGAACAAACATCTGGTTTAGCTGATCTTTTCTACTGCATTTCATTAGTTTCTGCTCTTACCTATCTTCTTTTTTTTTTTGAGACAGAGTCTTAAGCTGTCACCCTGGGTAGAGTGTCGTGGCATCACAGCTCACAGCAACCTCCAACTCCTGGGCTTAAGCGATTCTCCTGCCTCAGCCTCCCAAGTAGCTGAGACTACAGGCACCCACCACAATTCCCAGCTATGCTCTTATCTATTTTCCTTCTACCTCCTTGACTTAGATGCACACCTGGTTTCAGCTGGTTAGGCTCTGCAGGGACTTCAGCAAAGCAGAGCAGAGTGTTCTTATTTGTCCTTCTTGGTCTTGATTCTTCCCTTTTGTTTAGAAAGAATAGGGTTTGCACCTCTCTTCACCTTCTTGAAGAAGAGTGTCTCTGGAGTTCTCCGACATGTTCCCTTGTTAGACCACTGGCCAAGGCGACAATGTCCCATGTGATGGTCTTTCCCTCCATTTTATATGAACTCACTTCCCTTTCTCACCTTCAGCTTCTCTTTTGCTTTGCAGTTGATCAGAGTGTACTCTGGTCAAAGTATTGCCACTTTGACCACTACAATGATTTTCCTGACTCGTAGACTAGAGAAGAGGGCCTTGTGGGGAGAAAAAGAAAATGTTCAGCAGCTCCGTCCTACCTCCTATTACTCCCTTTCTTCAGCATAAAGTGTAGTTTAACTGTGGGCAACACTCACTCCTAGGGATTGTGTGAACCACCCACCCCTAATGTCTTTCCTCTACCTTTCTTGCTCTCATACCTCAATTCCTGCCATGGGACCAAAAATTCATCTTGGAAACTTAAAGAATTTTGAAATACTGCTCTTGCAAGTATGTGTGGGGCTTATGCCCCCAGTTTATCACAGAGGCCTGGGTTATTTGATGGCATGGTGACATTTCTCTCTGCTCAAGTCCCTACCCTGAAACCAAGGCATCTGCAAACCTTCTCAGCCTGATGCTGAGGAAAGAGTTTTAGAAAAAGAAGGCTCCGGGCGGCGCCTGTGGCTCAGTCAGTAAGGCGCCGGCCCCATATACCGAGGGTGGTGGGTTCAAACCTGGCCCCAGCCAAACTGCAACCAAAAAATAGCCGGGTGTTGTGGCGGGCGCCTGTAGTCCCAGCTACTCGGGAGGCTGAGGCAAGAGAATCGCTTAAGCCCAGGAGTTGGAGGTTGCTGTGAGCTGTGTGAGGCCATGGCACTCTACCGAGGGCCATAAAGTGAGACTCTGTCTCTACAAAAAAAAAAAAAAAAGAAAAAAAAAAGAAAAAGAAGGCTCCCCAGTCAACATGATTGGACCTGTAGTGGGCAGAACTCTGTCTGGGGAGCCCCGTTGCCCCTTAGTCTCTCAGAGGTTCTTTGGGAGCTTTGAATCTTGTAGTCACCATCTTCAAAGCAGGCCATTCTTCTATTAGAATCTGAGCAATTTTGGCACAAAGGCCTTCTTACTTATATTATTCCCTATCCCTTTGAAGTAAGAACAAGAAAGTTGCCCTACAGAAAATTTAGATTAGTTTCATGAGCTTTGAGGTTTTCATCATGTGTGTCATAATCGTCAACTTCCATCAAGGGGTTTGTTTGATACATTCCCTCACCAGCCTCAGCTTCACATGAATAGTGTGATTTTCTCCATTCATCTTGTGTGGTGCTGGGGGAAAGGAGGTATGTTCCAGGAACACCCAGCAGCATGGGTCCCAGGAACACCCAGCAGCATCAGCAGATACCACCTGTGCAGACCAGATGGCTCTTGTTTTTCAAAACTGTTGCCTCAAACTAAGACTCAACAAATTCTTCTAAGGGATCAACTTTGTGTGTGATTTTGTGACTGCAGAATCAAATGGGACATGGTTTCTGCCTTTAGGGAACTCAGTGTGGTGGGAAGATAGAAACATCCCTAGATAATTAGCACTGAATATGGAAAGTGCTAGAAAGTACAGAGTCTCTGTAGGTGCTCAGTGAAGAGGGTGATTGTGTGGAGATCTCTCTTTCTCACTCCTCCAGGTCCACTCTCCATTCTTCTTCATGCAGCTCTCTGCCCTAGTAGGCTGTCCTTCATGCACTACATCAACAGACTCTCTAGTCTCAGTCCCTGGTTGCCTTGGTTCACAGGGGCAGCAGTAGGCAGGGAGGAGAGAAGAGAGTGAGGCGGGGTATTTATTCCCCTGGCTTCCTCTCGGCAATGTGGCCTTGGGCTGGCAGCATCCCTCTGAAAAGATCCAGAGCCCCACTCCAGGTGGCCTCTTGCACACCACTCTCCTGCTGGTTCCAACAACCACTCTTCCCTTCGCCTGTCAGTTCCTGGGTGGCGACAACTCTGTTCTTAGCACCCTGGGTACTGCCTTAACCCTTGTATTCTCCTTAGAAATGGTTTATACCTTTGTAAAAATCCTTTAGTAAGTCTTTGTCAAATTATCCTTATTTGAGTGTGTGATTCCCTGCCTCCCTCCGACCCTGACTGATAGTGTGTCTGGTCCTGTTGGAGGTATGGCAGTGTGGTGACCCAGCAGGGAGCCTTCGTGAAGGAGGGAACATTGAGACTAGGTTTTAAAAGCCTAACAGGATTTTGTCTAAAATTAACCATAATCTCTCATAATCCAAAGGAGAAGTAGATGCATACCTGGGTATGATCTCTCCATACTGTAAATTTTCCTGGTCATCAATGGTTCTCTACTTTGTAAGGATTCATTGTAAATGAACAAGCAAACAGAAATGATTCACTCATGATGGGAGTTATTCTTTTGGCATCTGTCAACTTTAAAAAGTATTAAAATGTGGAAAACTCTTTAAAATGAATCAGCATTTAATTAATCCCAGTAGCATCCATCTAGATTTTAAAATAGTACATATGTATGTGAAATTTTTTTTATTTGGTCAGCAGATAATGCTTAGCTTGTATGTAAATTTGAGAACCCCTTGAAAAATATTCTGTGTGTTTTCTCTTAGGGGCCCATGGCTAAGGTCAGGAACTACAGATCAAAGCTGTGTCTCTGTATCCCTTTTCTTTGTTACCCAACTCCTTCCTGTATACAAGTACCCTTGAGTTGGAAGCAGAACTTACAATTTGTTTGATCCAATCACTCTGTCTTAGAGAAGAGGAAATGGAGGTAAAGTTGTATTCTCAAGTGTCAACTGCTAGGTAGTGGCCAAGTCAACAGGAAAACTTGGGTTCCTTGTCTCCTATTGTTTTTTCTACTATTAAAAATTAAAAATTGTGATTATCCCATGGTAACATTTTATGTCAAAAATTTGCTCTCCTGTGTGACACACCTTTTGGGGGCAAGACACAATTATAAAAGGGACTATACCTAACAAACGCAATCAGTGTAATCTGGTTACTTGTACCCTCAATGAATCCCAAACAATAAAAAAAATAAAAAATAAAAAATAATTGCTCCCCTAGTGGCCTCCAGATTGAACAGATGGAAAACATTTTCTTTCTCTTCCCACCCTCCCACTCTCTACTCATTCTAAGGCAGCAAGTCCTGGAGTGGCAGGGAGTCCTCTCTTAGCCAAAGACCAGTTCCTCCATGACAGGAAGAGCAGGAGGGACTTGGCTTAGCCCACTCTAGATTAAAGGCAAGAAGGCATTTACTCACCCCAATCCTGAGAACCAGAGGAATTTAAGTCATCTGTGAGCAGAACAGACAAGTGTAGGGCCTAAAAACGAGGGAGCTTCTGGGGGTAAGGGTATCTGGGTTAGCCTGAGAAGCTCTGGGAGGGACTATGGGCAGGTAGTATTAATAGCCATCCTCAGGTCTACATAGAATTTCATAGCTCAAGGGAATATGCTTATCCTCATGATCCTATCTGTGCCTTGGAAAGTAGGAAGCCAGATACTGAATTCCTGAGTCTCAAGGGAAATGATCTGGCCAACAGCCTCTGGCCTGGGAAAGCAAAATGTTGGGCCAGAACTCAGATCCCCTGATTTCTTGTCATCCACAGGCTGCCACCCCAGCAGAGTCTACAAGAGAACTTGGGGCTTGAAGGTGGAACTTTGCCCACCAGAGATAAATACACTGGTTTATTTTGTTTTATGCCAGAGGCAACCCCTCTCCCCACACCCCCAGAAATTTGACCCTGTCAGTGGTATATTCTACAGTAGAAGAGCTTTAGTCAGACAGTGAGCAAGCTTAGAGGATAGAAGTATCTTCACAATGAGAAGATACAGACTATTCTCTGCAATCAGAGGCCTCTACCTACATTTGAAGACTAATATAGCCCAGTGAAAAACAAATAGTCCTCCCAGGAAATGCTTCTATTTCAGAATGCTGCACATGTGGAAGGAACTTGGTCCTATGGGAGTAGCAGTGGATGTTTATTGTTTTATATGCTAAGAGTTACTTTGGACATATGTAGTATAATTTGAATGACATCTGCTGTGTCCTTTTAGTTATCAGTCTTCTGGTCACTGCTGATGGCCAGAAATGAAATCCGATCCAAATTGAGCCAATTATACAATCAATCCCATTAGCCATAGCTGATTTTCTAGAAATGGGCATCTGAGCCAAGATGGGTTAATCAAAACCGTTTCTCCAGAGTGATTTTTTCCTGGGTCATGTCTGGTGACAAAGGTAGGTGATACGTTCCTGGTGCTACTAGTGGTCATGTTTCTGGTGACTCGGAGAAGACTAAGAGAAGAAAACCAACATATAGAGGGCAGCTGTGATGAACGATGAAGCAGGGGTCCTGGTCATTCTAGTCCTGGTTTTATTTGACTCTCACACTACACATTTTTATAATTTAGTTGTATATGTAAAAAATAAATCAATTGTCATTTGTGACCAAAAGATTTCTAACTCATTCTGATGTGATATAAAAACTGTAAGTTTCCTGAAAGTGAGCATCACATCTTGTTTATCTCACAGTCTCCAGCGTCTGGTGCCAGTATATTATTTTCTCTGAGAATACCCAGAAAGATTTATTAACTATGATTATTAATGAAGCCTATGTTATTCAAGGTCCCATAATGTATGTTGAAAGTCTGTCTCTAGATCTACCTAGGGAAAGACACATAGTGAAACTTCCGGAGAAGCAAGTGTAACTCCAGGAGATATTTTGTGTTTAAGAAGTGCCTTCAGAATTCTAGATTTGGGACTGCAATTGAGAAGGCAGAGTAAGCCCTAGAAAGACCAAAGCCAAGCCAAGGAAACTAGTCCCAGAACCAGTTGAGAGCCAATCCTGGAAGTTAGGATCCTGCAGTTCCCTCAGACTCAGGAAGCAAGGAGGCCATCACATTTGTAAGGGAACCAAATCCTAGAAGGACTCACAGAAGCTGATGAGTTTTAGCAGAGAGAAGTTTTGGTGTAGGGAGGGGAGTAAGGACCATTGGCCAAATAGCCAGTTTCTGAGTTTTGCTTCCTCTTTAGCCTCTTATCACATTCATTCATCTTGGCCTTTCATTCCTTTGTTCATTCATTCATTCATTCATTCATTCATTCAGATGTCCTTTGAGTACCTATTATGTGCCAGATACTGTACCAGTGGTACCACCATAGCATCCTGGCTCTCCTTTACAGCCATGGTTCAGGGATGAGGTCCACTGAGCTTCCAGTACATAGTCTGGGTGTGGCAGGGGTCCAGGAAGGGCAGACAGTCATCCTGTAACAGGGGAGGTGGAGGTGGGTGGGAAAGAGATGCATCCATCCAAAGAAGGGCTCCTGGCTGGAGCCAGAGGTCCTGGGAAGGCAGACTAGTCAGAGCAAGGCAAGGGATATAATACTTTATAACATTTTGGAACTTGAAAAAACTTGAGCAAAATACATGTTCCACTCTCAGATATATTCTCTAGAATGCATCTTTCCTTAGGACACAGTCTGTGGAAATTTTCTCCTGCTTGCTTAGGTTACCTTTTTTGGGAATCTGCTGATTTTCAGTGGCTTCACAATCCCATAGCTTAGTCCTATTCAGCAATTTCCAAGCATGTAAAGGAGTGGAGAGAAGCTTGTGCGTAATATGTTTTCTATAACAAAGCTCTAACATACCTATTCAAAACGGAAGGTCAAATGAATTTAGAGTGAATCCACAGTAATAATGCAAAAGATACATTATCATAAGCTGTGAAAAGAAAACAAAGGTTGATTATGAAGGGAAAACAACCTTCACCAGATTCATAAAGGAAACAGAGGACCATAATGGACCCACCCTCATATTAGTCCTGTGTTGGTTATCAGGACTAGCCCTTAAGAAAAAGTTAGGTCATATGGGTCGGTTTCTCTAAATTTAGACTACAGTTCTAGAAATGAGTTTCATTCAAATGAAATATTAGAAACAACTATTTATTTAATTTTTAGAGAGACAGAGTTTCCTTCTGTGCTAAGATTGGTGTGCTGTAGTGTGATCATAGCTCACTGCAGTCTTGCACTTTTGGGTTTGTGGGTCCCTTTGACAACATTTATGCACATTTACACAATTTTCCATATAATTTCAGGGGCCTGTTGAACTTCTAGATCAAATACATTTGCTCTTTTTAGGGTCCTACAGAGCTAAGCTCTGTGAAATATAATGTAAAACACTTGTTTGGGATTCTGCTTCTGGTAATGGGAGATTGCCTAGAATGTAGGCAACCAAATTCCCACAGGAAAATCTCCTAGAGATTCTGAATGACGAAAGAAATATTTGAAAGTTTTGGAGAGGTATGAAGATAGAGAAAATTCTAGTGGGAAGGAAACTTATTGTGGTGAACCTAATATTCTAAACTGCTTTTCCTTTTAAGGCATTTTTCTGATTCTTCAGCAGCAAGGACACACAGCTTGAGAAACCATGCAGAAAGTGACTTCTAAGAGGTGGAGAACTGAGCAAAGCTTTTGTCAGTTTCTTATGGCTGAGGAGACAAAAATTAGAGTTTAGGGCCACAGAGGCAGCAAAAAGTTGAGAGGGTCAAACTTCTGCAGAGAAACAAGACAGTCTCAGCAACTTGTCTCCTTTAGGCATTCACTAATTAAAAAGAGGTAGTTAAGAGGTAAAGTTGCCAAATAGAGTTTTTTCACAGTGCTAGGGAGATAAAAATTGGATTTTAGATTCTTCTCAGAAGGGCCCTTGATGAACATTTCCAAGAAAATTTAGAACTGCAAAAACACCCCTCTTGCTCCCCAAGTGCCCCAGATTAAAAATACAATGGATGGATTTGACAGCATGTCAAAGCCATATGAAGAAATGATTATGCATCTGGAAGACAGAAGAATATAAAATATCTAGACTGAAGCACAGAGAGTAAAAAGGAAAAAAAAGAAGGATATGGGAAATACTGAAAAAAAAAAAAAAAAAGGCGACGTGGAACAGGTGACAAAGCCTAACACATTTAGGTATTCTGTTCTATTTTTTAAAGACCTAAATAAGGAAACAGAATAATTTAGAAGCAATATTGCAAGAACTAAAGAATAAAAAAATGCCTCCAAATGATGCAGCACACTAAATGATAAATTCAAGACATGTTATAAAATAGTAAGTAGTTTAAATACAAAGATAACCATACTTAGGCACATTGTAATAACAATTCTAATATAGAATGAATATTTGAGTGATTCAAAAGAAAGAAAAGATAAAAAGGAACACAGAAGAGGGACAACTAGAAAATAAGTAGTAAGAAGACAGATACAAGCTCAAATGTGAGTAATTACATTAAATATAAACTGAATTAATATCCTTAAAAAAGTAAAAAGGATAGAAAAAATCTTACAATGGTATGTTTTTTATTAGGAGGCATATCTTTTTTTTTTTTTTATTAAATCACAGCTGTGTACATTAATGTGATCATGGGGCACCATACACTGGTTTCATAGACTGTTTGACACATTTTCATCACACTGGTTAACATAGCCTTCCTGGCATTTTCTTAGTTATTGTGCTAAGACATTTACAGGAGTCATACTTAAACATTGAGACTCAGACAGGATAGATTTTAAGGCAAAATGTATTAGAAGACATAAAGGGGACATTTTAAAGGGCAATTCACCAGGAAGATATAATAATTTGAATTTGTATAAGCCTAGTATCACAGCTTCAAAATACATAAAGCAAAATCTGACAGTAATCAAAAGGGAAATATACATCCTCACAATTGTCATGGAAGATTTTAACAACTTTTTCTAGTAATATATAGATAAAACAGACATCAGTACAGATCTAGAAAATTTAGAAAATGTAATAAATTGAACTCCTGGGCTCAAGCAACCTTTTAGCCTCAGGCTCCAGAATAGCTGGGACTATAGGGGTGCATCCTGACATCCAGATAGTCAGGATAATTTTGATGGCTTATAAAAATATTCATGAAAAGAAGAGTAAAGGTCAATTTTGCTCATGAACATACAGGCAAAAATGCTAAACAAATTAGAAAATAGAATCCAGCATTCATTTAAAATATATACAATATCAAAATTGGGTTCATTCCAGGAAGGCAAGGTTGATTTATTATTTGAAAATCAATGTAATTCAACACATCAACAGATTGTCTCTGTAGGTGTTGAAAAAGCAATTGATAAAATTCAACACCCATTCATGATGTAAAAGGAAAGCAAAACAAACCTCTGAGAAAATTAGAAAACTTATTTGTCTTAAATAGACAAAATCCAATTTTGAATGTCTTCCATCCTGGAATATAACTAAAGAATGCTTTTATTATAAAATAGAATGATATCCATGAGCCAATTGGTGAAAATTTCCACAATTAAAGACCACTCATAGTAATAGCTTCCATTTATTGAGCATTTACAATGTGTCAGGCACTTTACCAACATGTTATCTCATTTAATTCTCATAGAAACCCAATGAGCTATATTGTTAACTTCCTCATTTTACAGATGAGAAAGTAAATGCTCAGAGAAGGTAAGTAACATTCAAAATTACATAGCCAAGATGCAAACAGAACCCCAAATTTTAATGAATGTAATCACTAAGCAGAATTTCCTTAGGAGCCAGCATCTTTGTCCTGTTTCTCTATACTGTCCTCCAGAAAGGTGCACAAAGGAGTAAGTCCACCAGTGTACTCTAGAGGGCCCTTCCCTGCTGCTCCATATATTACCCTTTCCCTTACTGTGTCTCAGTTTCTGTCCCTTCTTTGAGATTCAGCAGGTTATGGCTGCTGAGATGATAAATGCAACTGTGATTAAATCAAACCATTTTGATATCCAAGACCCTACGTTTGTGGAGTGTAGGCAGAGTTCCTCTATAGGAAAAATAAACCTATAGGTTTCTAAATTAGGCAGTTTGATGATGAGAGAACAGAAACATTTTTCTCATCAGCCCATGGAACATACTCCAAAATAGATCATATCTTAGGATACAAACCAAACCTTAGCAAAATTAAAAGAATAGAAATTATACCTTGTATCTTCTCAGACCAGAAGGCAATACTCGTGGAAATCTACTTCAACAAAAATGTTCATCCTCACACAAAGGCAAGGAAATTAAACAACCTTATGCTGAATGATAGTTGGGTCCAGGAAGAGATAAAGGAGGAAATTGTTAAATTCCTTGAACATAACAATGAAGACAAAAGTTACCAAAACCTGTGGGATACAGCAAAAGCAGTCTTAAGAGGGAAATTTATCACATTAGATGCCTACATTTGAAAAACAGAAAGAGAGTGCATCAATAAACTCATAAACTATCTTATGGAATTGGCAAAAGAAGAACAATATAATCCCAAACCCAGCAGAAAAGAAGAAATAAGCAAAATTAAATCAGATCAATGAAATTAAAAACAAAAGAATCATTCAGAAAATTACCAAAACAAAAAGTTGGTTCTTCTAATAAATAAATATAATTGATACACCTTTGGCCAGGTTAACTAGAAATAGAAAAGTAAAATCTCTAATAACCTCAATTAGAAATGATAGAGTGGAAATAACCACAGAAGTATGAAAGATTATCTCTGAGTAATACAAGAAACTCTATGCCCAGATATTTAACAATGTGGAGGAAATGGATCAATACCTGGAATCGTACCCTCTCCCTAGACTTAACCAGGAATAAATAGATATTTGAACAGACCAATTTCAAGCACTGAGATCAAAGAAACAATAAAAAATCTCCCAACAAATAAGTGCCCTGGTCCAGATGGCTTCACATCAGAATTCTATTAAACCTTCAAAGAAGAGCTTATAAACAGAAGCTTGCAGAAATTATTTCAAAAAATTGAGAAGAAAGGAATCTTCTCCCACACATTCTATGAAGCAAACATCACCCTGATACCAAAACCAGGAAAAGGAAAAGATCCAAATAAAAAGGAGAACTTCAGACCAATTTCACTAATGTATATAGATGCAAAAATTCTTAATAAAATCCTAGCCAATGGATTGCAGCTACACATTGAAGAAAGTATACATCATCAGCAAGTAGGTTTCATTCCAGAGATGCAAGGCTGGTTTAACATACACAAGTCCATAAACATAATTCACTATATCAACAGAAGCAAAAACAAAGACCATATGATCCTCTCAGTAGATGCAGAAAAAGCATTTGATAAAATCCAGCATCCTTTTCTAATTAGAACACTGAAGAGTATAGGCATAGGTAACACATTTCTTAATCTGATTGAAGCCATCAACCACAAACCCACAGCTAATATGATATTGAATTGAGTAAAACTGAAAGCCTTTCCACTTAGAACTGGAACCGGACAAAGTTGTCCTCTGTCACACTACTAATCAACATAGTGCTGAAAGGTCTAGCCAACACAATCAGGGAAAAGAGGAAAATAAAGGGCATCCAAGTGGGGGCAGAGGTGGTTAAACTCTCCTTCTTTGCCAATGATATGATCTTATAATTAGAGAACCCCAAAGATTCAATCACAAGACTCCTGGAAGTGATCCAAAAAATACAGTAATGCCTCAGGATATAAAAATTAATGTCCACAAATCAGTAGTCTTTGTATATACCGATAACAGCCAAGTTGAGAAGCTAACCAAGGACACAATTCCCTTCACACTGGCTTCAAAGAAAAGAAAATACCTAGGAATATAACTAACAGAAGAAGTGAAAGACCTCTACAGAGAAAATTATGATACCTTAAGAAAAGAAATCACAGAAGTTATTAACAAATGGAAAAACATACCATGCTCATGGCTGGGAAGAATCAACATTATTAAAATGTCTATACTTCCCAAAGCAATCTACAGGTTAGTGCAATCCCCATTAAAATACCATTATCATACTTTCAAGATTTGGACAAAATAATTCTTTGTTTTGTATGGAACCAGAAAAAAAAACAAACCCCTGTATATCTAAGACAATTCTTAGTAATAAAAACAAAGCCGGGGGCATCACCCTACCGGACTTTCGGCTCTACTACAAGGCCATAATTATCAAAACAGATAGTATAAACACAAAAATAGAGAGATAGACATTGGGAATTGAATAGAAAACCATGAGATGAAACTAACATCTTTGATAAACCAAACAAGAACATATACTGGGGAGTATAATCCCTATTCAATAAATGGTGCTGGGAGAACTGAATAGCCATATGCAAAAGACTGAAACTGGACCTGCACTTTTCACTACTTACAAAAATTGATTCAAGATGGATAAAAGATTTAAATCTAAGGCATGAAACAATAAAAATCCTCAAAGAAAGTGTGGTAAAAATGCTTGAAGATATCAGCCTATGGAAAGATTTTATGAAGACTTCCATGGTGATTGCAACAACAACAAAAATAAACAAATGGGACTTAATTAAACTGAAAAGCCTCTACACATCTAAGGAAACAACAACCAAAGCACATAGACAACCTTCAGAATGGGCAAAGAAATTTTCATATTACAAAATGGACAAAGATTTGAGAACTAGGATCTACAGAGAACTAAAATTAGTCAACAAGAAAAGAACCAACAATACCACCTACCACTGAGCAAGAGACATAAATGGAACCTTCTCTAAAGAAGATAGATGAATGGTTAATAAACATGAAAAAATGCTCATCATCCCTAATCATCAGAAAATGCAAATCAAAATCACTCTGAGATATCACATAACCCCAGTGAGAATGACCTTTGTCACAAAGTCTCGAAGTGGCAGATGCTGGTGTGGATGTGGAGAGAAGGGAACACTTTTATACTGTTGGTGGGACTGCAAACTAATACAACTTTTTTTGAAGGAAGTATGGAGACTCCTTACAGAACTTAAATTAGACCTCCCATTTGATCCTACAAATCCCATTACTACCCAGAAGAAAAAAGAAAAAGAAATCCTTTTATCATAAGGACATTTGCACTAGACTGTCTATTGCAGCTCAATTTACAATTGCCAAAATGTGAAAACAACCTATGCCCCCACCAACCCAGGAATGGATTAACAAGTTGTGATATATGTATACCATGGAATAGTATTCACCCATTAAAAAGGATGGTGACTTTACATCTTTTGTATTAATCTGGATGTAGTTGAAACACATTCTTCTTAGTAAAGCATCACAAGAATGGAGAAGCAAGAATTCAATGTACTCAATTATAATATGAAGGCAGTAGATGAACTAATAAAAGGTGGTGGGTAGGGGAACAAGGGAGTGGAGAAAAGGGAGGAGGGAGGGAGATGGAGGGTCTCTGTGTATGGCACACAATTATAAGAGGGACTTTACCTTCCAAATGCAATCAGTGTTACCTAATTCTTTGTACCCTAAATGAATCCCAAACAAACAAACAAAAAAAGATAGGCATCTTTAGGGTGGGAAATAAATTTATAAAATAGTAAGAATGGGAGATCAGTGTGATGGTCAGGCAGGACCTAAACTGACCAGACTGTGTCATGTCTGCCCTAGCCTGACCCACTCCATCTTATTCTCACTATATGTGCTTTCAGTAAGGTCTGGGACCTGAACTCCGGGACCAAGGCAGCCAGCATTGTTGCTCTTTCTTTGTTCTGTCTTGTCAAATGCACAGATTATACTATGATGGCTTGGTTAAGGCTGTGGATATTGTACATACCTATTCTCCTGTAAGAAAGCCAAGTGGTTGGCTCCCGTCATCCCACACAGAGTATTCTTCACAGAGACTTTATTTTTCCTGAAACATTAAGTATGGAAATCTTTCTCTTTTCCTTTCAGTAAAACAGCATCTACAGGTCCCTGACAAAGAGTCTTCATGGGCTGGAGGCTTGAACTATTCCACCGAAGTTGGCAGGGAGCCCAGATGATGAAATCTCTACCTAAATGTCAAGACTGTCACGCTCTAGGAACCTTCTGGGAGAATGTATATCAATGGCATTTCTCTTGCAGCCCCTAAAGAGTGCTTGTAGGGGCAGGCAGGAGGAAACTCTTAATGAGCATAATGGCTTCCAACGGGGGAAGTTTCCAGCAATGGGGAAGATGTAGCCTATTGTTTGACACTACGAACTTTGCATGGCACAGGCCATCGCTGCAGTTATCCAGGTGAACTTTAATAACATGACTTTGCATACCTCATATAGTTGACAAACAGTAGTCACAAGCATATGTACGTGTGTGTGTGTGTGTGTGGGGCGTTTAAAAGTTTAAAAGAATTGTGTTGTCCACTGTGCTCTGCGGGGAAGCTCTGATGCTCATCCTTCTGTCCCTACACACAGTTCCAACTCTCTTGTAATTTTGTTTCTGTCTCTGTTGTGGAGAAAAGTAGTTGAAGGTGGTAGGACAAACACAGACTCTGCCGCTAGACCCAACAGCTCTGTGATCCAGTTATGCCCTCAACTTAACAAGTGATTCAACCTCTGTGAGCCTCCATTTCCTCATCTGAAAATGGGAATGATTAGACCTACCTCACAGGATCATCCCAAATGCATGAAAGTGGATAGGGCAGCTCCCCACACACAGTACGAGTTAAGTAGCTGTTATTGTAGCTGTGGCTTGGGAGGTTGACTCCCTTCTTTGTGTTCTCCCTTGGTCTACAAATGTTGCATTCTGCCAACAGCACCCTGGGGAGGAACCTCCTGCCCATCTCCTCCTCCAATTTCTTCTGGAGGGAATGACTTACCAGTTCAGGGAATGTTTCTGCTGTTCTTGGCCCTGTCTTTAAGGCCCAACCCCAGAGTAAGCCACATTCTCTTTTTCTGCTTTAACTTTCCTTTCATAAACAAGTGATTCTAACCTGCAACTGGGTCAGAGAGCATTGTTCTGAAGGTAACCCAGAGGCTTCTTTTTCTGTCTTTCCTGAAATCTATGGGCATTTGACCCTCCACGTAGGTGGGTGGGTATCTACTCTGCAGACCCCGCTGTCCCCACATCAGACCCCATGACCAGACCTGGGGGTATATAGCAGGGCCCCCTTCTTTGACTACACAAGTCAACTCCAGTATTAAATCCAGCCTTACTAATATTAAAGCTGACACTATATTTTGATCCTTGTCTGATTTCTTGCCTTGTGTCCTCCAGACCAGCAAGGAGGAGGGTGTGACTAAATTATCTCCCCCATATTTCTAACATCACTGATACTGGTACTAATATTAACTTATACCCTTGGTACATGAATATCTGTTTTAAACCGTTGATTTGATGACTGCTTGGCCTTCTCAATGGTTTTTGCTATAGCCTCTGACATCCTCCTCTGGTTTTTTATACTTTGACATATCACCTGAAGGAAGAAAGCCTTGGCTTCTCAGATTGGATGTGGAATCCAGAGATTCTTGCTTACCTTGGTCTTCAAGTCACTTATCAGCAGAGCATACTTAGAGTCTGCGATGACATGATTAGTATCTTTAGCAAGCCAAGAATTATGACATGTTGTTTTGGGCATAGCCTTAATACCAACTGAAGTAAAAGATTGGGCCTTTTCTTGAGGCCTGGGCACTTGAATCCCTCCTCAGTAACAACTCAGGCACCAGCTTAACACCCTTATACCTATTTTATCAGGGAGGGAGATGGCTGAGGACTAGCCCAGGATTTCAAAGGAACTCAGAAAAAGGGTATTTAAGTACTATTCATTAATGCCATCTTTGAATTCTGAGTGTGACCTATTGATACTTACTTGGTTTGGGTTGCCTCTGAATGATTTTCTTTTCAGCAGGGATTCTTGTCCTTTTACCTGCCAACAGACAGTCTTTCCCAATAATAACTTTGTCTCCCTGCTCAGGGTCCCCTTCCCACATGAGCCAAACTACTAATAACCTGTCAGCTTAGACTTCAGCATCCACACTTCCCCCATGGGAAGTGTGCTCACAAGTCAAGCAGTGAGCCAGGATGGCACCAACTACTGAGGAGGAAGGTGTTGGGGGAAAACTACTGAGGAAAGGATGGGAGGGAGGGGGGAGAGTTAGCTGTGCAAGTTGGAAATCCTACTCTGTGGCTGGACAAGGACTTCTTGGCACTCTGGCTCCCAAAGAAAAGGGAAGAATCCACGCTGAGAGGGAAGTCAGCCACGTAGGATGGAGCCCTGCACTCTGAGAGGGAAGTCAGCTGTGTAGAATGGAGCCCTGATCTCATGCTTTCCTCATCTTACCCTGTTGAATTCTTAACCAAGTTCTGTTGGGCTGTGAAGGTATAACTTGGGTTTATAGAATAAACCTATCTGAATATGAGCCCGGGGGTGGAAAAGTGTGGAGGAACTTTGCCTCCATGTACCATGAAGTGGTCTTCCTCATCCGTGGCTTAATAAGGTACTGTAATTATCTTGAACTCCTAGCCGAAAGGGATCTTCCTGCCTTGGCCTCCCAGAGTGCTGGGATTACAGAGTGCTGGGATTACAGGTGTGAGCTTCCAGGTGCTGTAATTACTCAGATGTGGTCTATGGACTAGCAGCATCAGCATCAACTGAAAACTTCTTAGAAAAGCAAATTATCTGGTCTGACCTCAAACTTATTGAATCAGAAATTCTGGGGGTGGGGCCTAGCAAGGTGATTCTGATGAACTAGTGATTCTGATGAACTAGTTTGTGTAAGAACCTCTAACCAATCATATCTGTGGACCATGACCAGTCCCCAGGTGAGTCACTGCCCAGGTGAATGATGATTGGTTAATGTCATTGTACCAAAGTCCTACCCTTTAAAATTTTAGAAAAAGGAGCTGGAGAATAGGAGATTCTATCATGTGCTTGAATCTTCCCTTATGAATGTTACTGCTAGGGCAGTACCTGTGGCTCAGTGAGTAGGGTGCTGGCCCCATATACCCAGGGTGGTGGTTTCGAGCCCCGCCCCAGCCAAACTGCAACAAAAAAATACCCGGGCGTTGTAGTGGGTGCGTGTAGTCCCAGCTACTCAGGAGGCTGAGGCAAGAGAATTGCCTAAAGCCCAAGAGCTGGAGGTAGCTGTGAGTTGTGAGACCACAGCATAGTACTGAGGGTGACAATGTAAGACTCTGTCTCTAAAAAAAAAAAGAATGTTACTGCCAGTCCCATCTTGGCTCAGATCTCTCAGGGACCAATTTTGAGAGGACTGTGCCCACCTCCATTCCTAGGGGAGCGCCTTGTTGGAGCTGGTACACCTCAGGGCCTGCCTGGGGAACTAACTCTCTCACAGCTTGGAGGAGTCATGTAGCTGGGTAGGACTTAACTCAGACTACCTTGGAAAGAATGATTCCAAGAGGAAGAGGCTTATGCAATTTGTCCTAGCAGTTTCATGTAGCAAAAAGAACATACGATTTGGAGCCAGGACAACTGGATTTATTTCTGGGACATGCCACTTACTAGTGTGGGAATTTGTACATCAACTCTCTGAGTCACAGTTTTCTTATCTGTAAAGGAGGAGGGGGGGGAAATAAGAATAATATCTACTTCCTAAGGTTTTTGTGTGGATTAAATAAGATAAAAGTAAAATGCCTATATATAAAATGCCTTGAGCCTGTACAATGCTCAGTAAATGCCACTCTGCTTTGTTATAAGCAACCCTCCAGGCTTCCTGGACTTTCCCAGAGCAGCTCTGTGATGAAGGGACACCCACAGGACTCCAGAGGACTTCCCTGTCTCTGTGCACTTTCTTTTTCTTTTTTTTTGAGATAGCATCTCACTTTGTCGCAACCTCCAGCTCTTGGGCTTAGGCGGTTCTCTTGCTTCAGCCTCCTCAGTAGCTGGGACTACAGGTGCCCGCCACAGCGCCTGGCTATTTTTTGTATATGGGGCCAGCGCCCTACTCACTGAGCCACAGGCACTGCCCTCTGTACACTTTCTTAAGGATGATTCTTGACATGAGGTTTCCCAGTCAATTGCAGCCTAAGCTAGCAGGTTTCCATACATTTCCCTCTCTTGCTCCTACAGCACAGTCTGTTTTATCCAAGGCTGCTATGATAGTAGACATAACTGATAGTCAAATTAGCCCCTACAAAAATTTATCTCCTGATAAACTTCTTAGAATCAGAGTCGAGGACCATCAAGGGGCATTTTCATTTGTGTTACTCTTTTTGTTTAAGGTGGTTCTTAAGTGTTCATGGTTGGAATGGCCTGACTGTTATTACCTAAAGTAGTGATTCTTGACTGAGGACAATGTCTAGAGACATTCTGGTTGTCACAACTGGGGGGAAGGCTGGGGCTCTACTAGCATTAGATGGGTAGAGGCCAGAGATGCTGATAAATAACTTAACAATGCACAGCACAGCTGCCCACTGGAAAGAATTGTTTAGCCCAAAATAGCAATTGTGTTGTTGCTGGGAAACCCTGATCTAAAGCAAGTTTGGGAAATATTTAATTTGGGGCCCATCTCTATCACTTGCTGTATGTGTGCCTGGAACACTGTGTGTGTTAAGCAGGATTCTGGGGTTACATCTGGATCCTTGTAAGTGATATGGTTGTTTACTGATGCTGTTTCATTAGGATGCAGATGAGAGAAAAGAAGCCTGGGTATTTCCCATATCTGGCCTGGATCATTTTAAACCTCACTTTATACTCATAACTACTACTATCCATATTGTCCATAGATTCCCAAGGAGGTGGCCAGGACTGAAGTTGTATGAAATCTTCCTTGTACATTTTCATAAACTCAAGATTTAATCTAAGGAAACAGAGATATTGCTCCTGTATTGTGTAGTTCATAATACTTTCTTTGGTTCCTTGGGACCCAGAATGCCCTGAGGTGGGCATATATGTCTATGAATCTGCACTTCGGGAATTCTTTCTCCCTAATCTTGGGCAAGGACTCATTCTAGTTTAAGGACTCCAACCAGAGCTTTCTCAGGCTTGACTCATAAGAAGAATGGTGAACTCTAACTTTGCAATGATTATTGAAGGATAAATAACACCTGCTTTCAAGAATAGTGCTCTCTTCAGTTGGATTTGGAAATAGTGGTTGAAATACAGGGTAGACTTCTGCAAGCCTCATTTAGATTTAAGAAGGGAATGAATGGAAAGGTTCTTTCTGGGATAGTCATAACCAAGGGCAAGCCTGAAAACCAGGCAATGCCTCAGATCTGATCAAAGGTGATTATAACCTCATTGAAAACTAACTAAATCCAGAATTATGTCTCAATTTGGGCCAAAAAATGACTTAACATAAGAATCTAGATCAACTGGCTATGGCCCATCTTCTCTAGAGCCATCTTTTGGCTAAGTTATAAAAATGTCAGACCAAATGGAGGCTAAATGCCCGGGTATATTATTTCCCCACCGGGACGGGAATAGAACCCCTAAGGAAGCAATGTTATGAACAAAGCATATCCCATAATCCCACAGACTTCTAAAAATGACCCCCTTCTGCCTCTGAGATTGGCTTATTGTTATGAGTTAAATTACGTCCCTTCAAAAAGATTCTTTTTCTAAGCCCTAGTACCTCATAACATGACCTTACTTGAAAATAAGGTCAAGTTAAAATGAGGTCATTAAGGTGGGCCCTGATTCAATATGACTGGTCTCCTTATAAGGGGATATTAGGACACAATCAGACACACACACCCAGGACACCACGTGAAGATGAATGCAGAGGCCAAGGTGATGCAGCTGCAAGCCAAGGAACACCAAGGGTTGCCAGTAAATCACCAGAAGCTCAGATTGAGGCATGGAATAGATTTTTCTTCACAGCCCTCAGGAAGAATCGACCCTGCTGGTACCTTGATCTTGGACTTCTAGCCTCCAGAACTGTGAGAAAATAAACATTTGTTGTTTAAGCACCCTGGTCTGTTGCAATTTGTTAGGGCAGTTTTAGGAAGCAAATACACCATGAAGCAAACCATGAGGTTGCTGGCTGTCACCACCACACCTACATTCCTAAGCTGTCCTCTCTGTGGCCACTCAGATACAGTCCTGCATTCTTTTCTCAGGATCTGTATGGTTGTTTCCACAGAGCTCCTGTCAGTGGCGTTCATCACTGCTCCTGATCTAGTTCAGGATCTCATTGCTGCAGCTGCTACAATGGGCAAACAGGTCAGGCCAAGGCCATGCTGAGCTGCCTCAGCAGCACTGCCTTAGTTGGCAAACAGGCCAGGCCACATTGGTTCAGAGATGCCTAGTGGTGCCTTAGCAATGCCCCCCCATCCTCCCACGCCTACTGCCTGCCAGTGCTACCCCTCTGCTATTCTCATTCCCTGGTTGGGAAGCTGTTGCCAAAGGCTGTCTCTTGCTTAGGAAGCCCTGCTCACTGTGCCAGGCTCTCAGGAGCTCCACTTGACCCCTCCACCCAGAGACCCATAGAAGCAGGGATAATAAGTCCACATCTCTCTGCCCCTGTTGCCTTCAGAAAGCCTTTGCAGGGTGGGTCGCAGGCCCATGTTCCTCCAGCAAGCAGAGGGTGCACCTTCCAGGACTCAGTTCTGTGTGTGAGGTTTTACATGTGTTGTTCTTGGAGTTGACACAGCTTCATGCATCCAAGAACTCCTGGTGTCACCAGTTATAGCTACAAACAAATATATATATATTTTATTGTTGGAGATTCATTGAGGGTACAAGAAACCAGGTTATACTGATTGCATTTGTTAGGTAAAGTCCCTCTTACAATCATGTCTTGCCCCCAAAAGGTGCGGCACACACCAAGACTCCACCCCCTCCCACCTTCTCTCTCTCTGCTCTTCCTTCCTTTCCCCCACTACAAACAATTATTAATAGGCTTGATTTATTGAGCACTGATTATGTGCTAAGCACATATGTGATTTAACTTAATCTTTACAAAAAATTCACAAGAAAACTCATTCCCATTTGCTGATGAGGGAACAGAGGATCAGAGAACTTGATTAAGTAACTTGCCCAAAGCGACAGAATGGGTTAGGGGTTTGACATTCACACTGGAACATGGCTAATAGCAATGCCCACTCTTTTCCCAGTTCAGGACGCTCACACAGGCCTCCTGCGGGAAGCACTAAGCTATAGTACCGTAACCCTAACTTTTCTCTCTGATAATCCTAGTGCAGTTGATAGGCCTACACATCCTTGCTAGGCAGACAGGTGACGTCTCGCCAAATGGAAGAAAAAGAAAGAGCACCTCAGGAAGGGAGAAGAGCATAGTAAAAGAGGCAAATGAAGAGCTAGAGTCAGAAAAACATATGTAGTTTGCTGGCTGAACCCAGACCAGATGCGCAGACATCCTGCAGGCACAGGCTCAGAGTGGGACTGAGACAGCCAGAGGATGCAGGAAGGTAAAGGCCTTCCCACTCAGGAGCCCCACCCTTTGCTGAGTGTGGCCCAGTGGAAGTCAGGATCTCTCCATCGTATCAATCAGGTAAATGACCTTTTCATGTGCCAGCACCAATGTAAGGTGGAGAGAACTGGCGGGTTTTGCTCCATCATGGCTTCCCTTGGGGAGACCCATATGTGGAAACGAGAATTCCTGTCAGAGGTCAGAGGTCAGAGGTAAGGGGTCTCCAAAGACCCTCAGGCTGTTCGGTAGACCTGGTCTGGTCACTTAGCAGAATGAGCAGGTTTGTCAAAATGATAAAGGGGAAGTGAAAATGAAGCAGCTGGGGCTCCAATGCAGTAGCAAGGAGCACAGTTTTATTGAAAGCAAAGCATAGAGAAGCATGGACTTTTCCAGGGAGAGGAAAAGGGAAAAGGTCCCTCTGGTGAGTGAGAGGAGACACCCAACAAAGGCAGTATGTCGTTATAAATGTTTTATCCTAATCCCTCCTATAATTATCTACAGGAATTCTCACTGGCTCCCCTTAGACCTTCGGGCATGTTGTGCTGGTCTTACTGGTTGTACATTATCTCGGTTGCTACATTACCCAATTTCCTTTTTTCTGTGGAATAATTATTCACTGCTATTTTACTGGTGCTTGTACAGTGGTGCCTGTTAGTCTTGTGATGTTTGTGGCAATTATGATGTGCATTGTTCTGTAACTGTGATCATTACTTTGTATCACTGGCTAGATGTCATATTTTGTGGGAACAGAACATACTTGGTTAACTAGGTCACAACCAACCAACACTCCTTGTTTCACAGCAGGGCCCTTTGTAATGTTCTTATCTAGAAGGCCATAACTCTCCTTCTTCCTTGTAGTCCTGCTGACCTTGTTTCATCCCTAGTCAATTCCCATGAGCATTAACAGTGCCTCACCTTGCCAGGAATGCTTCAAAGGTGGTAGAGGGAGGCCCAGAAGGGAGCCACTGCTGAGCACCTGGCCTGGGAGTTGGGGTCTGAGACCCACAGCTGGCTCAACCTTGGGCAGGTGGTGTTCACCCACTGTCAGAGCTCTCCAAAGTCCCATATGTCCCTGTCTGTGGATGGGGCCATTCCATTATAATCTGCCTCACCATTGCGATGCTTACCCAGTTTAGATCATTGGACTTCAAACTAACTTACACAACCTATTCTCAAACAATTATGATATGGAAATCATATGTGAAAATTGGACAAAAGTAGAACTTCTATTGTCAATATGGACACATTTGATGAGTATCAAAATGTCAGGAATGTCTGGGGCCGTCTGAGGACATTTCCAATCTCAAAAACAGGTGTTGAGTGACATAGGATGTGTGATGTCTCAGGAAGAGCAATTGGATGCATCTCCTTCATATTGGTGGCAAAGCTTATACTTGTAGCTTTAACTCTCTTTTCTCTCCTGGTTCCTTGCTGCTTATCAAAGGTTGAGGATTATTATGGGTATTCAAAGGGATTGGACTGGGAGGTAAGAATGTTTGTTAAGGGATGTGTTTCGTTTTGTTTTTAAAATCAGAGAAGGTTGAACTATAACGTGATTCTACAATATAGAAGGAGGCTTAGCTTGTATAAATCTCTGTAACTTTTGTTTGTTTGAACTGAGTTTGAATTACTTGCTCCTATAATGATGGCACATTCTCATGTTATTTCCTAAGCTTTTGGAAGCCAAGCTGGTTTCTGCAATTCTGAGTCACCAGAGGCCTCCTCCCCACCCTCCTGGAACTTAACCTATGTTAATAGAAACTATGTTGGCCCCACATATCTTTTCAAGATCTAAAATGAATTATTGTGTGGCATAACACCAGAAACAGGTAACAGGGTCAAATACAGAGGGAAGCAGGTTGTGTAGTATTCTCTTAATATCCAGCAGACAGATTTTTTAAATGAGAAATAACACCATTAAATGAGCTTTCGGGTCTCTTGTAGTGCTAACATTCTACAACACTCCATTCTGTGCTAGGAAGGAGAATAATTAAATGTTGTAAGATAAAAGTTAAGAGGCAAAAAAGCAAAACATACACCTATGTATGGGAGTTAGAATAATTATTACTCCCAATGTTAAATCCAATCAGAAGAATAAAATACGAATAGAATTCCATTTCTGAAATTTAGTACATGCCACGTAGAAAACCAATCTCCTGTCATATTTTTCGCACTTCCATTCCTACCACCTTTCGTTTTAAGAACCCAACTGCTGTGTTTAGGCTGAAATGCTCAAATACTCTGCTAAATGAAACCACAGCTGCTCTGTCAGAAACATCACGTTAAAATGTGCTCGGAAACCATTTGGCAATGTTCTGAAGACAACTTTCATTTCATGAGCTGCAAAACCAGCTCTGGGCATCGTGTGGACTTTGCAATTCTTGAAAGGGGGCCAGGAAAGCAGAGGGAGGGCGGTAACAGAGGCCAGACACAGCCAACCAAAGTGAAGTGGAAAAAAGAGAGTGAAAATTGACTTTTTAGATTCAATTTTATTTTTTCCCCACATGTTTCAAATTCATTCACATGATTCAAAATCCAAAAGGTACAAAAGAAAAGACACTGACATCTCCTTTCCTTCCCAGTCTCTCAATCACGTGTTTCTTCACAAGCAACAGTATTAGCATTTTCTTGGCCAACCCTGAAGATATGTTTTATGCATCTCTTATGTTCTCACCCAATCTTTTTCTCTATTTATATTCACTGTATTTACTGTAAGTGATATCTGAGTGTAGTTTAAATCACATCTCTCTTAGTATGAACGAGATTGATTATGCTTTCTAATGTTTTAAGAGACATTTGCATTTCCTATGGAATGATCACATTCTTTGTTCATTTTTTAAAAAATTGCGTTTCATTTTTTTTCTTAGTATAAGAAATGAAACGCAATTTTTTTCTTTTTTTCCCTAGTATAAAAAGTAAGAGCCTTTTTATACTAGGGAACTTACCTTTCCTCTGTGATATGAGTTGTAAACATTTTTTCCCACTTTGTTGGCTTTGCCTATGGTGAATTTTGCCATTTAGAACCTGATTTCTTTTTTTAAATCACATTTATCATTCTTTTACAGTTTCTGGGTCTTTCCTATAGTTAGGCCTTTCCCACTCTAGTATTATAAAACAATTCTTCTAGAAGTTTTATGATCTTAGTTTCTGTATTTAAATTCTGTATTTAATTCCAAATGTTGTCCATTTGGAATTTATTCTGGTTGTTGTCGTTTCTATCATTATTTGGGGGATCAGGGGTCCCTGTTTCCCAAATCCAGTTGACCTGGTTTGAATATTCGGCTGAGGTAGAAAGCTCAACTGAGGCACAGCAGTAATTGAAAGCAAAAATGAATGGAAACCGGAAATAAAACTGGAGCAGCATAGGCAGTGTGAAGAGAGAGCAAAAGTAACCTGCACAAGTTCAGTGTAACAAAGAGAAATTTTATTTAGGAAGAACAAAGAGAAAGTTTAGAGTACTTCCAAAGAGAGTTGTAAGTGGGGCCCTCTCATGATGGAGAGAAGGCGAGAGAGGGATAGGCACAAAAAGGCCATGCCAGTGTACAAATACCTCTCCCTTGGAAATGGGCTGCAAGGCTTTCATTGTCCTCTCTGCACCTCAGGAAGTATTGCCCTTTTCTATTGGTCATTGATTATTTTCTTTCTATTGGTCATTGGTTACCTAGGTTACTTCATGCCCACATTCTTATGGGTCCTCCAGACTTCCTCATTCAGCAGGCCAAATTTTCCTCTCACCCCTTTAAAGCCCTTTTCTTAGTGTCCCTTCTCAATTATGATGTCTTTTTAATTTGGTCTTGAGGACTCTCCTTTGAGAGTTGTTACAAGCCTAGATAGCCACTCTGAGGAGAGTCCTGACCAGGGGAAAAGTTAGGTTTGGGTGTGTTGCTCAGGTAAGACACAATTAAAAAGGGAAACCAAGAGGCATGAAACTTAAGAAATTTATTACTCACAGGTCCCAGGGAGGTTAGGATTGCTGAAAGGACCCTGACAGGAAGTCTGGAGGTGGTAGGGAGCTCACCCAGTGAGTAGGGAGTGGGAGAGAGAGAGAATGAGAGAGACGGAGAGAGAGGCCTTGTGAGACTATGCCTTTATTAATGTCTGTGGGTTATTCTGTAGGTTTTCTCACAGAGTCTGTGGATTGTCTAGTTTAAGAAGAACACGTAAACAAAGGGAGGAACTTATTTTCATGCTCTTGGTGTTGACCACTGGATTTTATCACGCTCAGCAGTTATGAGGTGTGTTGGGTTTTGGGTCAGTGAGGTGAGAAACAAGCTGGCTACATCACATAGAAAGGGGATGTTTTAACTAGACCAAAGGTAAACATAACCTTTTGGGTTTGAAATAACTAGTTAGACCTAAAAGTGGATGCTGTTAAGTATGGATCTAACTTATTTTTGTCACAATGGCTAACCACTGTCCCAATGCTATATGTTGCATTATTCACATTTTCCCTACTGATTTTAGGTGCCTGTAAATATTAGAGGAATTTTCAGACTTTCTTTTCTGTTCTATTGAGCTGTTGATCTGGTCATGTGACAGTACTATGCAGTTTCAATTTTTCTATCTTTATGATATATTTTGACATCTGGTGGTGACAGCCCCTTGACTCTTGTATTTTATCACTATTTTTTTGGTTGTTGTTGTTCATTCTTTCTTGAACATTAGAATCCTTTGACTAGCTAACAAAAACTTGTTGGTATCTTAAATTTTTATTTCACTAAATAACTCAAGGATAGCTAGCATATTATAATAGATTCTTAGGACTATATTATTAGAAAAGAAATGCCTTGATAAAGAAGGCATTCATTCATTCAGCAAGCACTTATTAAGTACTCACTGTGTGTCGGCCCCATGTACTGGATGTATCTGCAAGAAACAAAAAAAAAAAAAGAAATGTAATCAGAACTTTGCTCTAGAATAGCCTTTCCAAAGGTATGTATCAAAGACTCTTGGAATATTAACAGAAGAAATGACAAAAGAAATTATGTGTCAAAATGCTTGATAAACACTGTCCACTATATTGCCCCTTGGAAATTTGTAATGAACAATGGCCAATAAAGACTATGAGAAGTCCTACAGTGAAGACCCCAATTATCTCTGTTTGCCCTGTTGCTTCCCAAACTTGTTTCACCATGAAATCCTCTCTCCAAATAACTCTTCTTAATACTCTACCATACACTCTGGAAAACTCAGTTTGGAGGACTTCAGGGCCAACTGTAGACATTGTAAAGAGAATTCTGAATTTCTGATGCCCACTGATTTGAAGGATCATTGGTCCTAATTGGTCCTAAGGACCAGGGAGCTAAGAATCCAGGAAACAATACTTAGGAAATTATTATTGAATCCTCAAGTGCATCCCCACTGGAACAACAGGTGATCAAATCTCATTCTTGCTTTTTCTACTATTGGACTCTAAGTGCATTCACTAAAATGGAATAAAATTACATGTGTCATGCTACCCTTCTAGGCATTCATTCATTCGTTAAGCACTTGTTCAGTATGCAGTGTGTGCTGGGCCCTAATGAGTCATATTTTGTGAGTGAGGAGGGGCCTCTGCAGGGCGAGGAGACCTGTGAAGCTGAGCCTCTGGGTCTCTCTCTGCCCATCATTACCGCCTTCTGTTCATTTTAAAGAATATGTTGCTAAGCACAATTACCCTGAAGACCATCTTGTTCTGTGTGACACTGTAATCCCGGGTCTCTGGCAGCACTGTCTGTGCCCTGAAAATGACTGTGATGTAACAGAGTCTGCGTGAGACAGCAGGAGAACAGAGAGAGGCTCTCCTGCAAGTGGTGGGGCCTCAGTTCAAAACATAGACATTTCATCTGTGTCATTTGCAAATGGAAGAGGCTTAAGTCACAAAGGCAATGTAAAAAAAAGCACAGAAAAAAACAGGGGTTCTTATTTAAGTACCATTTAAAAATCATCTTCTTTGGTGATAATCTTTCTCTATTATGAACTCTTTGAAATAAGTACAAGGAAAACAAGCAGAGGCAGCATCACGCAGAGGCTGTGCTGACGTGACCAGCTGGGTGACTCAGCACTGGGACTCCTCTGGGCCCTGAGACGCTGGGATAACAAGCTGCCGCAAAGACATCAGATCTCACAATGGTCGAGATGGATGGGGATGCGACATTCATCCCCAGTTTGAAGTGCTTCCATGTTCTTGATATGGATTTACAAATAGACCCCTGTAGAGTGTGAAAAATTCAAAGAGATATTCCAGAACTTAACCTAGGATTCTTCGTGGAAGGGCTTAAAAGCATCAGGTTTGCTCTCAATTCCTGAAGCACGTCTAAGAGTGCATTTGGGAAACCATTCCTCCATGGACGTATGAACTGGGCTTTGCTAAGAACATGGCAGAAGCCAGAAACCTAACTAGCTGACCAGATTTAGTTGCCAGTCTCTTCCTATTTTTCTGCCCAAATAGGCTTTCAGTGATGGGCTCTGCTCCCCCATTCCTCAGTCAATGATGTTTTTCTGGTTCTTTGATGTGGTTCTTCCTACAAAAATCATATCACTTCTTACTACAGAATTTATGTATGATTCAAAGCCTGCATATCTACTAAGGTCAACTCTTGTCCTGGATGGAAACAGAGATTCCGGGATGCTTTAGAGCAAACACCCAGTGTCAGTCATAGGTGAGCATTGTGTGAATCCTTATGCACTTTCCTGGCATCCTGTGACCACAGATATTCTGTAGTTTCAGAGAAACCAACGCAGTTTTCAGCTACTGTGCTACAGCAACAAAAGGTGAGAAACTGAAAGATCGTAGCTCCAGAGGGTCATAAGAAGGCAAGGAGCCTTAGAGACCACATCCTGCAGTGGCCTTCAAACTCAGTTCCACACACCCTTGTGGTTCTGTGTATTTGCTGGAATTCTTTCATTTGAAAGTGATGTAAACAAAATCCAAATGACCTGGATCCAGATGTCAGTCATCCCCTCCTTATTCCGCTCACTGGTCTCTCGCGTCACCTTTCTCCTGCTTCTCCAGAGAGTCTGCCAGACTCTCTCCCACAAAGCAGCATAGATGGCCACAGCAGCTCCAGGCTTTTATTCTACCAGTTGAACAACCCCAGAACAAAGAGCATCCTTCTTCCTGGTATTTTCAGTAAAAAGTCTTAGAATTGAGTCTCTTGGGCCCTGAATAGGTCATGTGCTTATTTTAAACCACCCAGGTGACTTCTCTTGGCCAGGTCTGGGTCATAGCCCCATCTCTCCAGCTGGGAACTGAGGTCAGCCCCGTGTGAAACCAAATGGACTGGGAGTGTGTGTGTGGTGGTTCCCCAGAAAAGAGGTATATTTTCTTATCAAAGGAGATTCTGGACGGGTTAAAAAAAATAGCAGCTGGCCACCATCTCTATGCTGCTGTCTCATGGTCAGCCATGGCGGTGAAGGAGAGGAAAGGGGGTAGGTAGCTCTCCCTCCTGTTTGCAACCAGGGCACTTGTTTTATTTTTTTAAGTCTGTCTCACCTACTGGGTTTGGTGTTAGGTGTATTTTGAAGAAAGTGATTTGTCACCTGCTGCTCAACTAGAATATTTAGAAACCATAAATTTAAACTCCTTCAGTTTGTAAACTGAGTCTCGGAGATATTGTGTAATTTTTCTTAGTCACACAGCCGGATGGTAGAAAAATTGTGATGCTGCTGTGTCAGAGACATTTAGCTAACCAACATATTGAAGCACTATTATATGTAAGGTCCTGTTTAAGGAGTGCATAGAAATACGAAGGTGAATACCTCATAGCACTCATGATAACTTAGGGAAGACACCCACAAAAAGAGAATTCACAGGAAAACAAATGTGCAGCAGTCTGTATTTCCTGAAAATGTCAACACAATATTTTTGATACCATCTTCTCTTCCAGAACTTCGCCACTGATCATCAGGGGGTGGAGTCTATTTCCTCTCTCCTTGAACCTGGGCAGGTTTGTGGGGCTTCAACAAATTGAATGTAGCACAACATTCAAAGCTAGTTAGAAAAAGCCAGTGTTCCCACCTGGCATGTTTGCTTTATGTTCCCCTTTGGCACTGAGCAGCATTGCTGTGAGAAAGCCCAAACTCTCTCACACAGAGAGGCCACATAGAGAGGCCCACGTGGAAAGGAGCTGAGTGCCACGCCCCCAGCAGCAGCCCCTGGCAGGTGTGAGTCAGGGAGGCTTCTGATGAATCCAGCCCCAGGTAGAGTCTTTCATCTCAGGCTCCAGACACTGTGGCCAGAGATAAGCCATCCCTGCTGTGTCCCATCCATATTCTTGACCCACAGAACCTGTGAATATAATAAATGTGTGTTTTATGCCAGAGAAACGAGAACAGAGTGATTCTGTCTGGATGTTTATAGATGATGTAATGAAGTGTGGCAGCTGGTGCTGAGAACAGCCCAGAATGTTTTTCTTCCACCCCTTTCTTCACGTAACAATCCAGTCTCTCTAGTCTGGGTGATTGTAACACTCTATTCCTTGGGCTCTGTGATCAACCCTATCTGGGCATGACCCAGATAAGGCTGGTCTGAATCCTTTCTGGGTTGATAAATGAATATGAGAGAGAGAGAGAGAGAGAGAGAGAGAGAGAGAGAGAGATATTGAGATGTCTCATACTTCTGATGTTATTGGGCTGGGAGAGGAGGTATAAAATAAAAGACAGAGATAGAGAGAGAATTCTAGCTGTGTTAGTCCCCATCGAGGCTCCGGTTCCTGCAGCAATCCCTTTGAACAGGTAGGCCACCTCAGTATTCTTCCTAACCACTAAAAGTAATTATTTCCATTTTTTGTATATTGGATTTCTATTCCTTTCCTCCAAGAGCTCTGCCTAATTTAAAAGGCTTTGTGAAGGATATGGCATTTGAATGGGTGTGGGAAGATGGCAGGATATTGACATTCTGAAATGGGACAGGTGCTTTAGAATTTCAGAGTAGAATAAGTTCCATCTCTTATTCATTTAGAGAACTTGGATTCTTCTTCATCAAACTGTAGTTTCCTTGCCTGTGAAATAAAGAGGCTAGGCTAGCACCTAACAGGGCATGGAGTTATTGTTTGGGTTAAGTGACACCCAGAACCCATATTAACCGAGTGTTCGGTGCATGTCAAAGTTTAGGACAGTTGGTGGCGACTGGGCAAGATAGTGTGGAGTGCACATGGCAGAAGTCTGCTGAGAAAAAGTTGAAACACGCAGCAGAGCTGGGTTTTGGAGGGCCTGGGATGCCTGCCTGTGTTAGGTGCAGTGAGGGGTGTGAGCATTTCATTAGCAGAAATGATCAGAGGTAGGAATACATGGGCCTCCCATGTATAAGTCAAATTTTGAAAGCGGGAATTCCATTTCAGTATGCATCAGTGGTATAGCCTTACTGGTATATGCTATGTATTTAGATGTGATTTTGAGGTTGGTTCCAGAAGCACCTGGATCCAGGGGCTGTCCATTCTCTGTACCCACAGTCTCTGCTTTTACTCCCTGCAGATTTGACCTAGGCATATATGTCAGAGTCTTTTTTATTACCATGGAGAATTGACTCATTGGTGAGCAAATGCAGACTTTATTAAAGGTTGCTATAGTGGATGGCTTCAGTGCTTTGTCAGGTCTCAGCTCCCCTTTACCATCTTGTCCTCTGTCTCTGCCCCTTTGGTTTCTCACACTCAGCAGCACCTGAAACTCTTCCTTTTCAGATGGTTGCAATTACCCTCATATGGTTGGAACAACTTTCCCTCCACCATAGAGAGTCAGAAGTGCTTCGACATTCACTCCTCTGCCCCACCATTCTTGACCGGTGACTGGAGGTGCAGGAGTTTGAAGCCCAGCTCCTTTACCTTGGTCTGAGACAATGCAATTTACACTCCAGAGATTCCCTGCAGCGTCAGGCTGAAGGACTTTCCTTGTGATCAAACTTTTGCATGACTTTTTCCTCTTCTCTGTCTTGTTCCCCCCACTTCCTTACCCGTCTCCTTTGGGAGCATCTCCTTAATAACCCCCTTGCACATGAATCTCACTCTTAGGGTCTGCTGCTGGGAAACTGTTTTCTAGGGCAGATGGAAGGAGTAGTTGACCATGTGCATCCTATAGCAAATAACTTCAAAATCCTCCTGACCCATCTCAGCTTTCCTACTCTGCTAAGGTATAAGTTCTTCCATCCTTCCTTCCTTGCACGTAACACCTCACTTATTGGTTTATATCTCTCTCCTTGAATCCTCCGTTCCCAGTTTCAAACCCACACCCTTATTTTGCAGAACAAACAGTTCTACCTGAACAATCATCCAAACATACTTAATAAGAGCACCAAGGTGCAACACTCACAGAGCTCGGAAATCAGCAGGACTGTTTTCTTAGAAATCAGTTTAGAGACCATCTTTTATCATAAGACCATGTCTATGGGGGTCTTAGCCCTTACTAACATATCACATATCACATTCCTGCCAAGAGGAATTGTCTCACCAGCTGGGCTAATGATATTTTAGGGATACCTGTATGTCTGAATCCATTCTACACCTGTTCATCTGTCTCTATTTATATTTGTCTGTGAATCTATATAGGAAAGTATAAACATTTCCTTACCACAGGGTGTCCTTAAAGCTTGTCCATTACGGAATTTTACAAAGAAGTGGCCAACATGCACAGAATATTTTGTAAAATTCTGTAACAACTCTTTTGTAAATAAAGGTACACATAGCTACAATTTCCCATTCTCCCTGTGTATAGCGACTTTATGGGCAACCTTTGAGAACACCCTGTAGTCTGTGACAATTACATCTCACATGTTTAATTTCTCCACATTTAGAGAAGAAAGGACACTAGAATTGCTGGAAATTGAAAAATCTTGTCTGGGGTGTGAGAAAAGCATTATAAACAGGAGAGTGTGGCCCGGGCAGAAGGGGCTGGACTCTGAAGCTCGATCCGCAGGGCTTCCCTCCCATCCAGACCTGTTTGTTTTTGCTGCCCCAGAAGTTCTGCTGCAAGCCCCTTGCTTCATACCCACTGCAGCATGTTCTGAGCCCTTTCACGGGAGGCTGCTGGCTGCTGGCGTAAACTAATGAGTGTTTTCTGACACAAAGCCTCCAGTTGAGATTATGAAGTAATTTATTAGGCTCCTACTGCAGTGAGCACACACAGTTCCTGCTCGGAATGGACTAATTAAAAACTTCCCTACCATGTACAATTTCAACTGTGCTGGGAAAAAAAAGAACAATAACTCAGTGGTAATTTTTCATAGGAAAGAAATGATAATAATTTCTTAAAAAAAAAAAAAAGATTGTGGCAGCCTTGCAGAGTCAACATCTGTGAGTTTGGGTGTGTAACTCGGAGCACTATTGTCTTTAAGTAGAACAGGTCTGATTTCCCACCTCTGACTCTGAGATGATGTTTTCCCTCAAGTTCAATGGATATGCAGGTTAGAGTCAATAGTCCTCGTTGTAGAGAAGAACTGAGTGGAAAGGCGATTTCATTTTGTGGATGTTGCCACTCATATTCCTGATAGCCCTAGACCTTCTGGATAGCTAAATATCCATCATCTGAGCCACTAGTGTTATACCTGGATGGTTTCCCCAAGATGCCCTAGGAATCTCTCAAAATTCACCCTGGTGTTGCTTGTCCCCTTGGGCTGACATCTGGCCTCAAACTGTATAGCAAGTTTCTATCTGTGTCAAATCTCAGACTGTTACCAGCAGCCTGTGTACTGTTTTACCCCAATAGGGACGTTAAAGAAAACAAATTTCACCGAGCCTCCAGCACTCCCATTTAATTTTGACCACTGAGGGACACAGAGACCCCTAGAGCCTCATGCAGCCCATTTGGACTTGTTTGAGAGCCACACCTGTGCTTCAATGATTCAAAACCAAAAAGTAACCATACTCAAGAAAGACTTTATAATCCACTTTTGAACAAATCGGACACCTGGGGAAAAAAACCTTCCCTTTCTCCATGGTATATTTATCCCTTTCACATTCAGTTTGGGAAATACTTGCTGACTTTTCTTCTTTTTTCTTTTCCTTTTTTTTTTTTTTTTTTTGAGACAGAGTCTCATTTTGTCACCCTTGGTAGAGTGCTGTGGCGTCATAGCTCATAGCAACCTCAAACTCTTGGGCTTAAGCGATTCTCTTGCCTCAGCCTCCCAAGTAGCTGGGACTACAGGCACCCACCACAATGCCTGGCTATTTTTTGGTTGTAGTTGTCATTGTTGTTTAGCAGGCCCAGGCTGGGTTTGAACCCACCAGCTCCGGTGTATGTGGCTGGTGCCCTAACCGCTGAGCTACAAGCGCTGAAACAGCAGCTCGTATTTATACCTACAAAGACTCATTTGCTCATACCGTACCCAGAATGGAGAAGGCAGAGAGGAATGAGACATAATTTCTGCCCTTGAGACACCTGTAGCCTAATAGGAGATCTCCAGTGATGACAATGGGACAAGAATAAAGGAAGTTTCGGGTGTAAGATGGAGGGATAACAAGGAGTAGGAAAGTCGGGAAAGCATCCAGCAAGAGGCTGCCCAGGGATTTTTTTTATTATTAAATCATAGCTGTATACATTAATGCAATCATGGGGTACAATGTGCTGGTTTTATATCAATTTGAAATATTTTCATCAAACTGGTTAACATAGCCTTCACAGCATTTTCTTAGTTATTGTGTTAAGACATTTATATACTACACCTAGTAAATTTCACATTTTGAAGCACAAATAAGAATTACTTGAATTATAAAAATTTATCACATGCATGAAGTGGGAAAAGATAACAGGATGTGGAAACAAAAGCAAAGAAATGGCAGCAAGAATTAGTAAGCTACTCACTTGTTTACTAAGGACGGGTGTCAGATAATAATCTGATTTGGGAACATCATGAGAAGTCCTTGCTGGACTTCTGATGATGACTGCTTAGTAGCTGGATACACAGGTCTGAAATTCAGCACTGCGGGTGGACAGAAGATGTAGGCTACTTATGATCATAAATGGCATTTTATACTCCAGGGAGAAGTGTAGAGTGAGAGGAGAAAATAAACAAAGGTTCACTATAGAATCTTGGGATATAGAACCTTCGTTTTTATACGTTTCATAGAACCTCTGCTTCTGCATCTATTTTGGAGTATATGGGAAATAATAGGAGGTAATCCATTGCAAATTAAATGTTTTTCAGATAAGTAAAATCACCTTGAGATACTAAGCAAGCACATAGGAGTGCACAATAGATAGCTTTGAATGCGTGAGGATGAGTATTGAGTTTGCTCAGTTCTACAGTAAGCACTGTGAGAGCAGGGCAGCACCTCTGCTTTGATTCCCATGAGCGTGAATAGCACAGTAAGCGATGGGGACGGTAGTGCTGCATCGCAAGGTTAAGAAGAGAAAAGCAGTGTGCGCTCTAACCATAGCAACGAGGTTGTGGGGTAGCACTGCCCAAGAGCTACAGATCTCTGAAGAGAAATGTTTGCTCCCATGAGTCCTTGCAGCGAAGCAGCAACAATATCACTTTATTCTGAATAGCAGAGAAAAGGCTTTGGTGATATATAAGGAAGGGTGTGGGGGCAGAAAGTACATATTTATTTCTTTATAAGAAAAGGAATAAGTCCCAGCTGCTCTGGATCTTCTGGCAAAGCCCAAATCCCACTTTTTCAAATCTTTCTATACATTGACCCAAGTGACGCCTCTGGTATTCCACATGGAAACACCCATTTTTATAACTTAACCTAAGCTATGAGCTAAAACTCATGCCAAACTCTACGGTATGAAATAGAACAACATTTCCATTCATAGGGATCTGATGGCCATGAGAATATGCAGGGAGCAGCTAGCTCAGCTCTGGCAGCTGTGAAGATCAAAGCATTGGAGAGGTCCTCTGACGGCCTTGCTGGGCAAGATCAGAGCTTGCCTGCCTCCGTAATACCCGACTGGACACCCCACACTATTGTAGCAATGCTGATTCATAATGGCTTTGTTATTAGAGGCTGGTAATGCCCAATATCATTTCTGTCCCAGTGCTCAGCTGCCGGACAGAGATGATCCATTACAAAGACAGCTGTCTCAGTTGGTACTTCAGACAAAGTAATGACACAATGAGGTCCCAATTGCTTTGTAAAACTTGCCACTCCTCCACCAGGGAGTGCTAACATGATCTGTGATGTCCAGCTTACTTTAACCTTTGGGTGTCTGTGAGCCCTAATTGCCGGTGGGGTAGACAGAAGCACAGCAGTGCCCACCATGCTGCTGGAATCCTGGGGGATGGATTACTGAGCAGGTCCAGGCACTGGAACCCACAGAATTTTAAGTGCAGACTTGACTTCTAGTTGGACAAACGGTGGAGCACATCTAGCACAATCCCTTAGGCCAGCAGCTCTTAACCAAGTGACTTACTGTTTTTTATTTATTTTTTCCCAGTTCAGTCTTTATCTATTTTTTTATTCTTTTTACATATACATGTGTTTATTTGGTTTCCACTTTTTGCCTTCACAAAAATCAAAAAGGCTGAAATTTCAATAACAATAACATTGTTTAAGATAAGGACTAGAAACATAAACCTCGTAAAGAATGAACGAAGATAAATACATTCAGAAAAGAAATCAGACGATTGCTGCAATGAAATATTGAATAATATTAATAATAATGCAAAAAAGTAACATTCACATTGTCAAATGAGAGTATGTCTATTATAGAATGCTTTGACTCTGAGGTTCAGTATGGAGTCATCAGTTAACTTCTTATTATTTTTTTCCCAAAGTCTCAAAAAATAGACAACTAATAGTTATAAATGAAAATAAAAGATAATTTCAAAAAACAGATCATGCCAAATCTTATAGACAACAGAAAAAGAAGAAATACTTCAAGATCATTCTACTTCATCTGGATACACCTGAAATTAAAGTTGGAAAAAATATATTATTATAAAGGGAAATTACGAACATATTTCACTTATAAATGAGGACACAATACCAAGTGACTTACTGTTTTAACAAAGATATTGCATTATCAATAAACTATAAAAATGTGTTAAAGATTTTTTTGTTGATTATAGACGATTCAAAATTATCCTACAACAATGACCCTCACATTCATGTTCTTCTGACAGGGTTTTTGAGTAGGGAAGGATGGGTCTTACCCTACAGTTATTCTAACAGAAACTGAGCATGATTTACAACCTATGTTCTCTATGTGGTCTTCGTTAGCAATGGGTGTTAAGTGTCAGCACTTAAACTTTATCCATTTTGTGTTGCTGTACAGTGTTTGCAAGGCTGAACTTCAAACCCACTTCAACATCTTAGTATATCCTTGGATATCTCCAGCAGTGAGGAACCCACTATTTTCCTAGACAACTCATTCTGTTATTAGGTACCTCTCCTGTTCAAGTATTTTTAGATCCTACTAGAACTGGTTCTGCTCATTTGGGCTTTACAGAGCAATTCCAAGTCTAGTACTGGGTGACTGTCTTCAGCAGAACAGCTTCTTGTCTCATTTTGTGTATTTCCCCAGCTGCAACTTTGCTGCTCCATGAAATGTTCTTCATGTGATGAGCTGGTTTTAAGTGTTTGCTTCACTAACGGGAAGATCAGTTTGGCAACATCTCTCTTAATACCATCCAGAATTGAACACTCTACCTCCCACAATTCTGTAATTTCTTATCTTATTCAAGTAAAAGAGGACAAGTTCTACCGTCCCTAAGAAACAGCTTGAATTATGACTATAAAAATGTGTTAATTCTGTGGTTTCACTTTTGAAGAAGGGGAACATTATTGAAAAGCTGAGACTCATGACCTCTATCCCCTAATACTCACCTCCCAGGGGTGCCTTCCCAGCCCATCTTCTTCCCTCCCACCTCACTCATCCCTTCTCCTTCAGGACCCAAGTACTAGCCCAAGTGGTTGGACCAGATGATCTAAGGTTTGACAAATCCAAAGTTCAGTCTATCTCTAAGCCAAAGCTTGCAGTGTACATATAAACACTAAGAAGCACGCAACTCCTGATAAAAGGGCCCACTGTGGTAATATACAGTTTTTCTCAAGCAGGGGAGGTGCTACCCTGCTAAGTGGACCTCTGAAAGTGTGTGAAAGCATTTTTAGTTGTCACAGTGCTAGGAGGACAGGTGTCACTGGTCTTAGAGCCCCAGATTTGAAATGTTTATAATGCTTGTGATGGTCCTGCACAAGAAGGAATTGTCCCATTCCAAATTCCAAGAGTGCCTCTGAAAAATTCTGGTGGAGGGAACATAGGGCTGAATCACAAGAGCAGGTCTAGTCCTATGCTGGCTCTTTCTAGCCTCATTTTTCTCATTTGTAAAATTGGTAGAAACACAAAGCTGTTGTGAGGACTAGGTCTCAAGCATTTTATCAGATTGTTTTTATGATATTTGACTATTCAGTCAGTATAGTGTGGATGGGCCTGATCCCACACCAGCTCTGGAGATGGGAATGGGGAGGAATATGGATTAGGCTTACCAATAGCTAACTTCATTCGCTGGCTTATAGAAGGGTATATGATTATCATTCAGGCCAAGGATGATCAGGCCCTGGATTTTCTTTAAAACTGTGGGAGAGGAGAACCTCTATTTTCATGTCAAACTGGGACTTGGAAACTATGAATGAGCCTGAAGCTATGAGTGTCCATGATGACAGAGCCTGAGAGTAGAAGGCAAAGCCAAGAGATTAGAGAAGTAACTGATGTATATTACTCGAACCCTTGGACAAAGTTAAACCTGGGCTTTAGAGATACCCATGGGCATATTAGTTATGTGAGAAATAAATTTTCTTTGTTAGTCAAGCAAGGTTGAATATCTTACAACAGACACAAGCCTGACTTACCTGGCGTTTATCTCTGTCTGCCTTGAGTTATGGTTACTTCTGTCTTCTCCACTCGATTCCAACCTCCTCGAAGGCAGTACCTTTTGAACCCAGCCTTTCTAACACTAGGTATTAGTGTGGTGTACATAAGCATCCCCCAAATATTTGATGCAGGAGTAAAATGAAATAAAGTGGTGCTTCTGAAAGAATTATGCTGCCTCTCCATTACTTTGCAAATATATCTATCAATTTTTTTGTGTGTGATTATTTCTTCCTAAAACCCTTGTCTAGTGAGATGTTCTAAGCAGCGTGGCGTCACTCACCCACTTGGGTTTTCACGTTTGTCCCTATTCCAGCTTTGTACTGAAGCAATCTGTCCTTCCTACTGTGTCCCTAGTGGTCTCCCTTATAGGACTGAGTTCTTCAGTGAAGAGACCTTTCCGTTTCATCTCTGCACACCGTTTGAGCTGCTTGTTTGTTTGCATGAGCTCCTCCCAACTCTCAGCCTTTCAAAAGCAGCCCTTTATTGCTGTGGGCTTTCAAGACTGGCTGACTTGCCAGGATAGGGTACCCCTGTGACATGTCCTTAATTTTCATTCATTCAGACGACAATTCCTAGAGTTCTACTACGTGCCAGGTATCGTCCTCAGGAATTCATGTTCTTGTGGCATTCACTGACAAGTAAATAGGCAATTATAATGCATCCAGTAAGTGGCAAATGTGGGGTACTCCCAGAAAGTTATAGGATGCTCCCAGCCTGGAGGAAATCAAGGAACTCTTCCTGGAAGAAGTGGCATTGAAGCTGACACCTAAAGGATGAACAGAAATTAGCTGTGCAATGAGCAGAGATAAAACCCAGTCAAAGGGAAGGCAAATGCCAGTGGGATCAGTGGAGGAGGGAGCAGGCATGTTTGGGGAAACTGTGCATGGTGTAGACTGGCTGCGGCGTGCTTGTAGGTGTGGTTGGGGCCACTTCAAGAGCTTTTCTTCTTCATCCTCTGGGTCAGCGTCTCCTTTTCACAACCCAGCCAGGCTGTGCCAATCTTTGCCTTATTCAGTGGTTTTTTTGGCTATACGTATTCTCTTCAAATATGTCAGAATGCCAGGCCATGGTGTGCCAACGTGATCTTAGCCAAGGACCTGGCTGGAGTCCTTCCTCTCATCCTCTTTAGAATTCAGGGATTAACATCTCTGGAAGTATCCCAAGCCCTGGGCAGAGTATAGACTGGCCTACCCGTCTTAGAATCAAGTCCCTGACAATTGCAACCAACTTAGAGATGAAACAGACACTTAGGGCTTAGGGGAAGGAAGTAAGGTGTTGCCGTGAGAGGGCTAGTGACAAGAAGTGACATGGGGTTAAGAACGGGAGTGAGCTTGCCACTGGCTCATTTGTTCAGTGACAGTTTCTGATTTTTACATTAGAAAGCTTTGGGAACCTTGTGTCAGCAGCATCAGTTAGGTGGGAAGGGGCTTGGCAGCACAAGCTCTTACATAATTTATATTCCTCCAGGGATGGACACTGAAACTTGAGCCCCACAGCAGAATGCAATCACTGGTGACAAGCCATTGCCCTTCCTACATTTGACGGTGCCACTTCTGAGTCGTGTTTGGGCTGAAACCGAGTTCCTAGATGGGCCTTTTAAGTCTTTCTGCCAGAATCTTCCTCATGGCAGAGGGCTCTGGCAAGAGCCCTGGGGTCTGGGGGCAGAGCCAGAAGTAATGTGCTACCAGTCAGAATTTCTTAAAACTTTAATTTTGTGCAAATTTGTATTCTCTCATAAGATATTCATTTTTTCTTAAATAAAAAACGTTTAAAAAACTTTTTTAGTAAGAAAATTTTTTATTAAGCCCACAATTAGTAAATGGTTGCAGTCTTTTAAAAATATCTCAGCATCTATCACCAGGAATAAGTGCTAGGAAATAAACATCAAAGCATAACAGCAAATAGTCCCCTGCTGTGTTTATTAAACAGCTTCTCATTTGTTTCATTAAATCCATCTTTTCTCCAATTTAGGAAAAGGTTATATAAGAAAAGATGACATTTGTCACATGAGTGGTTCATAAAAGGGAAGCGGCTATGCCTCTGAATCTTGTTCACATCACCTTCCAGGCATATTACATAACACTTATATATCCTGGGTTTGCTCCCTGAGAGTTAATCAGCTGATGGTGTCAATTTTACAAGAGTAACAGACATGAAAAGCTCCTCCTTGTAACTAGTCCCAATAGAAGTTTGAGTTATTTATACACTCAGTGGGCTACAGAGAAACAACAAATTATGTGTAATTAAAATAGAGGAAGAATAAATTCAGATCCTTTCAGGAGTAAATGTGCATTTGAAATTTCCTAGTAAACAAATATTTCTAAGTGAAGAAGTTCCCATATTCCTAAATAAAATGTTGAACAGACCTTATGATGAATTTTATATTTAAACTCGTTGTCTTTTTTGTAAGTTTGGTTGCAAAAATTTGTGTTACATATTCTTCTTTTAAAAAATTCTCCCCTTACCCTACGCTGGTCAAGAGAATTCGGCACACTAAGGAACACCGCCGGAAGATACCAAGGAGACAGGCACGCCCCTCACTACCCCCCCACTTAGTTTTACTCTGAGGTTTTCAGCTCAAAACATAAACCCTTGTTAGGTCTCATAATATTATTTTCACAAAATAAGACAGCTTTATGCTGTACAAACATTAGCTCTTTGTCAAAGGTAATGTTTCTCCCGCTCGTCTGTCACCAGCTGTCAGCATCCTCTTTATAGATCAGTTTTTCTTCCTAAGGACTCCTATGTGCAGCTCGTTGCTGGTCCAGGCACGGTTTACAGCCTAAATGTAAACGCTGTCTAACAGGAGCGCCACTATCGTTTCAAGCGTCTGACATGTTGGCTAATCCTAGTGTTTGCTGCATATGTCGGCAGATCTTGGAGAGGCGATACTGAAACTCCCGGTCACTGTCATTCTTGCTTTTGCCATAGGTCTCATCGCACCTGTCATGTTGGCTGCAGCACTTGGTCATGTTGGGTGTTAAGATGAACACTGAACAGCAGGGAGCCACATCGATTGGGGGGGGGGGGTTATAACCATAATATGGGGAAGGCTTAGAGCAGTCACTGCACCTACGTTGACTAGCAGAGCCCGTCCTTGCCTCCTAAGAGGTCCAAGGTGGCCTTCAGGCCTTGAGAACGCCATTCTGGATGGTCTTCAGGTTGGCCTTCCAGTCACTGGTCTGGGCCTGCTGCTGGCACCCCAGAAGGCCACCAGCAGGATGAGCAGGAATGTGAGTGTGGCTGAGGGAGCAGGGCCGTCCATGGGGTGCTGAGCCATGGGCTTCTCAGTCCGGACCTGGGGTGGCAGGCACGCCCCTAGGAGCCCCACACCCTGGGTGGGTGGCTACATGGGTCCTGGGCTCTGTGGCTACCAGCTTTTTGCCCAGCTGGCTGGTGCATCCTGGCCTCTTTTACAGAACTCTGTTTTTAAATTATTCACCATTGAATAAAATTGTCATTTTAAATGGCATGCTATGTTTAACCATGAGACTTGTTGTGACTCTGGGCATGTTGCCTTGTACACAGTTCCCACTTTGAGAAACAGCAGCTTTTAGATCATACGGATCTGGGTTACTAGATATGTAACCTTGAGCAGATCACTTCACTTTTCCAAGTCTCATTTTTTTTAAAATCTAAAATATGAGGACAATGAGCCCTGCATGTCAGAGTGAGTGTGAGGATTAAGCGAAATGAAATATATGAAGTGGCTGGCCCATAGTAGGCACTCAAGAAATGTTTACAGTTCTCCTGCTATTAGGAAGATCTCTGTCAGCTTTGCATTTTCAGAATTCTGTGATTCTGACTGAGCTGACTGAGGAGGTGACCCCATGGGACATTTGCTACCAGAGGGGTTTTGAAGAGAAACGGTATATGTCACTACTGGGTGACACAGCTGATGACATTAGCAATTGAATATAAACTATATGGAGTGGAGAGATGTGATGCGGTTTTAGGGCTTATCATGGTCTGTTTTCCCATTTCTAGGTCTTTCCCAAACGTAGAAATTGACAATTGGGTAACATTCACATCCTCCCATCTACTGTTTGGCCCCACTCTCGTGCAGCAGCTGCAGGTGAGTCACTGGCTGAGAGAGAAAGAAACACTTTCTGTGTCCAGTTGCCTGACAGCTGTCCCCTGCTCTGGGCTCATCTTGTGGTCCTGCAGATGAAAAATATCCAGGCCATGGTCACTTCAATTAACGAGTGTATTTCACGGTAAATAATAGCAGTCTGAGGAAATTTCTAAATTCCAAAATGATAAATGGAGTGTCCAGATCACAATTGAATAGGAAATATCATATATGATTCCAAGCATTAATATAAAAACCTAACTACAGGCAGTCCCCAACATCCGACTGACTCCGACTCACTTATGGACCAGAGGCTATTACAGGTCATAGGTAAATGCATCTGTTTCAACTTACATACAAATTTGTCTTAAGAACAAACTTATAGATGCTATCTTTTTCATAACCCAGGGATTTTCTCAATTAACTTTAATTTTATATATCCAACCACTTTCTCGGGGGGAAAAAAATGCTTTTAATCATATGATAGCTTCTTCTCTGACTCACCAGCTCCCCACTGGGGAGCTGGAGGGCAGGTGAAGAATGTGGAAGGTGATAAAAACCCAGCATGGGGTGTGCATAGAGACACAGGAAAGGAAGCCGCATTGCGCTTCAGGAAAGCTTGATAGTGGAGATGGTATCTGAGCTTGAGATTCAGATTTAGAAGACTGGGGTGGGGCTCTGGCATGAATATTAAAAAAAAAAATCTCCAGAGATTCTGACACACAGCCACGGTTGAATAGTGTTGCATGCAGATTTTTCTGCTTCTGTTTAGGAGCATTTCCCCTGTGGGTTGTGAGCCCCTGGATGGGAGGTTCTTCCCCTGTTTCTGCCCAGCACCATATTTGCAGTCATCTAGAGCCTGGCCTCAGGGCTCCTTCTCCCAGGGTGCCTGCCATGCTGTGATGAGGACCCTGATACTGCAGAATGTGGAAGAACTCCATGTCATGTCCTTGGAAAGTGAAAAACTCGACTAATACATTCCATACATAGCATAGAACTATTTTTTCAAGATCTGTAAAATAGAACATGGGTATTTTAATGGGGATTTCACTGAATCTGTAAATCACTTTGGGTAGTATGGACATTTTAACAATGTAGATTCTGCCAATCCATGAGAATAATAAGTTTTTCCATTTATTAACATCCTCTAAAATTTCTTTTCTTACTGTTTCATAGTTCTCTATAGAGATCCTTTACCTCCTTTGTTAAATACATTCCAAGGTGTTTCATTTTTGTTGATGTTACTGTGAAGGGTTTTGTGTTTTCCATTTGAATCTCAGCTTGACTGTTGTTGGTATATATGAAAGCTACTGATTGCTGCACATTGATCTTATATCCTGAGACTTTACTAAAATTATCAGTTTGAGTAATCTCTGGCTTGAGTCTTTGAGTTTTCTAGATATAAGATCATATCATCAACAAAGAGGAATAGTTTGACCTCTTCTTTCCCCATTTGGATATCTTTGATATCCTTCTCATGTTAGACTGATCTGGCTAGGACTTCCAGCACTAGGTTGAATAGCAGTGGCGATAGTTGACATACTTGTCTGCTTCCAGTTCTAAGCGGGAATGGTTTCAGTTTTTCTCCATTCAATATGAAAGTTGGCCATGGGTTTGCAATAAATGGTTTCTATAAATTTGAGGAATGTCCCATCTATGCCAATTTTCTTAAGTTTTTATCAAAAAAGGATGCTGAAACTTGTCAAATTCTTTTTGTGTATCTATTGAGAGGATCATGTGGCATTTGTTTTTACTTCTGTTTATGTGGTGAATTATGTTTATAGATTTTCATTATGTTGAACCAGCAAATATGGAGGCATCACTTTATCAGACTTTAGCCTATACTATAAGGCTATCATGATCAAAACAGCATGGTATTGGCATAAAAATAGTGACATAGAATTATGGAAAAGCATAGAGAATCTAGAAATGAAACCATCCTCATATTGCCATGTGATATTTTAGAAAGCAAACAAAAGCATACAATAGGGGAAAGAATCCATATTCAATAAATGATGCTGGAAGAACTGAATACCCAAATGTAAGAGACTGAAATAGGACTCACAACTCTCACCATTCACAAAAAGTAATTCACAATGGATAAAAGATTTAAAGCTAAGACATGCAACAATAAAAATCCTAGAAGAAAGTAAGGGGAAAACTCTTAAAGATATCAGCCTAGAGAAAGAATTTATGAAGAAGATCCCAATGGCAATTGTAGGAATAACAGAAATAAATAAGTGGTACCTGATCAAGTTAAAAAGTTTCTCCACAGTTAAGAACACAATCAACAAAGCAAATAGACAACCTACAGAATGGGAGGAGATATTTGTATGCTACAAATCTGAGAAGGGCTGATAATCAGCATCAAAGAACTAAGCAAATCAACAAGAAAAGATCAAACAATCCATTAAAAATTGGGCAAGAGATTAACAGAAAATTTTCTTATGAAGATAGACTAATGTCCAACAAACCCATGAAAAAATGCTCAACATCTCTAATCATCAGGAAAATGCAAATTAAAACCATATTGAAATATCACCCAACCCCAGTGAGAATGGCTCACATCATTAAGTCTCAAAGCAACCAATGCTGTTGTGGAGATGGAGAGAAAGGAATACTCTTACACTGGGTGAGACTGTAAACTAGTACTACCCCGTTTCCCCGAAAATAAGACATCCTCCGAAAATAAGACCTACTTACAGGAACGATAAGACGTCCCCTGAAAATAAGACCTAGCGCATCTTTGGGAGCACACCTTAAAATAAGACACTGTCTTTTTTCGGGGAAACAGGGTACCTTTATGAAAAGTAGCATAGAGTTTCTTCAAAGAACTAAAAGTAGACCTACCAGTTGATCCTGCAATCCCACTACCAGATATTTACTTAAAGAGAAAAAGGACATTTTGTCATAAAGACACTTGTATGTTTATAGCAGTACAATTTACAATTGCAAAGATGTGAAAAGAACCCAAGTGCCCTTCAATTCCTGAATGGATTAATAGATTGTGGTATATGCATACCATGGAATATTATTCAGCCATAAAAGGTAGAGATCTGGCATCTTTTGTAACAACCTGGATGGAACTGGAGACCATTCTGTTAAGTGAAATATTACAAAACTAGAAAAACAAAACACCACATGTACTCAATATGAAATTGAACTAGTTGATAACACCTATATGCTCATTTGGAAGCAAAACTCATGGAATTCAAGTAGGGGGAGGAAGAGAAGGGGATGGGTAAATTCCCATCCAACAGGTACATTGCATAGTATATTGCACACTTTCTGGGTGAAGGACCCACCTATAACTCTGACTTTAACTTTACAAAAACAAACTCTGTAACCAAAGCATATGTACCCCCATAATAATCTGAAAATTATTTTAAAAAGGAAAGGATAGTAAATAAAAAGGATTTTTTTTTTTTTACAAAAACAAAAGCCAGCTAACACAAATGTAGTGTTTTACTGCCTCAATGCCATTTCTCCCAGTCTTCCTTTCTGTAGGAGTACTACGATTTTTTTCTTTCCAAATGTGCATTTGAATCTCTTTTCAGATATATATATCTGATATAGTTTGGATGTTTGTATCCTCCAAATCTCATGTTGAAATTTGATCCCCCAAGTTGGAGGTGTTTGGGTCATGGGGCAGATCCCTCCTGAAAGGCTTGGTGTTCTTCCCTTGGTACTTCTTCAGTTCTGACTCTATTAGTTTGCAGGACATGGGAGTGTGGCACTTCCCTCCCCTCTTGCTCCCTCCATCACCAAGTTACACACATGCTCCCCCTTCACCTGCTCTCATGAGTGGAAGCTCCCTGAAGCAAAGGCTGGCACCAGGCTTCTTGTACAGGCTGCAGAACTGTGAGCCAAATACACCTCTTTCCTTCATAAATTACCCAGCCTCTGGTATTCCTTTATACCAGTGGTTCTCAACCTTCCTAATGCCGCGACCCTTTAATGCAGTTCCTCATTCTGTGGTGACCCCCAACCATAAAATTATTTTCATTGTTACTTCGCGAGGAACTGTATTAAAGGATTGCAGCATTAGGAAGGTTGGGGACCACTGCTTTATAGCAATAAAAAATGGACTAAGACAATATTTTATCTTTGTTTACTGTTATTTCCCTAGTTTGCAAAATAAATGTGAGTCACTTTTCTTTTCTTTTTTTTTTTTTTGTGGTTTTTGGCCGGGGCTGGGTTTGAACCCGCCACCTCCGGCATATGGGACTGGCACCCTACTCACTGAGCCACAGGCACCGCCCCAATGTGAGTCACTTTTCAGATGCAATGTCTAAGTTTGTTTACTCATGAATACAAGGCCTCTTTCCAGTGGATCCCGAAACAATTCCTGAGAAGGAGAAAGGGGGTGGAATTTGGGTAACACTCAACATAAAAAGAGAACCCAGAAAACTGGTGTGTTTGGATCTGAACTGAGGTGGGGCAGCCACCCAACCTCAGGCTGGTACATCACCTCTCATTTCTGCTGGCACGCAGTTTAAAGTCACTGAAAAAGCCATGTTTCAGAACATTCCAAATTCCTGGTCTTCAGTCAACAATAATTGCTCTACTTCTAGGTAGGAATCCATAGCATTTATGATTGAATGAATGAGAAAATGGACACAGTGCAATATAACCCTAAATGGCTACATTCCTTAGTCTGTGCCAGGGAAAAGCACTAACCCTATCTCTGGGTGGAAGAACCTGCTGTGGAAGCTGGCGCCATACATGAGATAACAGCAGAGGGGGCTTTTTTTCCTCAGACCCTAGAAGGAAGGTGCTGTAGGTGGACAAGACGGAAACATTGGGCATCCCAGGGGAACACACTTACCAGGTTTGCCCCCTCTGAGATGCAGGGTGTGCTCCCTGCCAGCTGACCTCAGGGAAACAACTGGGCAGAGTACCCAAAGGAGGAGGAGCCAAGAGTCGCTCTTGGAAAGGACCCACCTGGAGCAGTCGGCTGAGTTCCTGGCAGGCTGGAGAGCTGGGTGCCAAAGTTCCATGTGACAGAAGCCCAGGAAGGTTCCCTTCCTCCTCAAGGGCTCTGAGTGTCACTGAATCAGCCCAATAAGACCCCCATTTCTATATGCCACCCCCAGTGTGTGCATTGCCACATGTGCTGTGTAGATCAAACCTCTTGTGTGTGTTGGCCGGGGTGGGAGGGGTTGTCTTTAAGCCTGTGTTGCAGTTTGGGAAAAAGAAGAGAACAGAGGAGCTGGGTCTTACTGCAGAAGGCTGACTGGTCACCCTGGTACAAGCCTGCAGGGGAGGACAGGAGCAATTAATCAGATAAACGAGAGTAGTGGTTGAAAGTACACCCGGGGTGGGCTAAAAGGTTCAAATCAACTCAAAATAACAAGTGAATCTGATCCTCTTGCTTGTGTGTCAGAACATTCCCTCCCTTTGGGATGTTTACGTGGGAAGATGGATTATAAAAGGCAGTTACTTGAATCTGGTGCTGGAGCAAGGGGGCTTGGTGTGTGAGTCCTTAATGGCTAGTGACACCAAGTTCTGCTCGCCTTTGTTCGAGGGCTTGCCTGCCTTACTGGCCACATGTACAGACACAGGAGCTAGGGTGCTCTACCCCTTGGACATGGTGGGGAGCCGCTGCTTGTTTCTTTCTTGCTGGACTCCCCTCTCACAGTGCCACTTGGACCCTCCATTTCCATTAACACTTGCGTCTTCACACAGGATTTAATGAAATTACTTTAGGTGTTTGAGTTTCCTGGCTGCAATCTCTGAGGTCACATCAGACCCTTTGATTGGAGTTTAGCTGATCATAGACCCTATTTTGGGCCATTTTCGCTGACGATCTTTTCCAAACCTGACTTTTGTGGATCCTTGCAGATAAGATGCTGTGCCACCCACTGCGACCATCAGGCACCTTGTGCTACCAGAGCCTCTCAGCCCCATCTGTCTAAGACCTCTGCACTTGTTCGACTCCATTTGCTAGTTGGTGACCAGTTTTGTGTGAATTACCATTGCAGTCAGGTGGGCACAACCCAGCAGAGCCCCATGCCTAGCAGTGAGGTGTCATGCCCTGGGGTTTCCTTGTTTGTTCTGAGGCACGTGATACCAGGGACCTGCCTTGTGACCATGAAATACACCCAGGAGTGTTAATGTTATGGAGGAATCTTAACTGATGGGAGATGGCAGTGCATGGTTATATATTTTTTAAATTGTATAAATTCATGGGGTTCAAGTGCATGTGTTTCATGTGTAATTGCATAATGGTCAAGTCAAGGCTTTTTAGGGTATCCATTACCCAAATAGTCTGCATTGAGCGTATTAAGTAATTTCTCATTCTCCGCCCCCTTGCACCCCCAAGTCTCCATTGTCTACCATTCCACACTCTGTCCGTATATTCATTATTTATCTCCCACTTATGAGATGTGATATTTGTCTTCTGACTTTATTTCACATAAGATAATGACCTCTAGTTCCATTCATGTTGTTGTAAAAGCCATGATTTAATTCTTTTTTTATGGCTGAATAGTATTTCAAAAATTATGTATATATATCACATTTTCTTTATCCAATCATCTGGTGACAGACACTTAGGTCAATTTCCTATCTTTGCTATTGTGAACAATAGCAAATAAATATATAAGTGCAGGTATATTTTTGATATATTGATTTCTTTTCCTTTGGGTAAATACCCAGTAGTGAAATTGCCAGATTGAAAGGGAGTTCTATTCTTCGAGACATCTCTATCGTGTTTTCTATGGAGGTTTTGCTACTTTACATTCCCTCCAACAGTGTAGAAGCTTTCCCCTTTCTCTGCATCCTTACCAACTTCTGTTATGCTCTGTCTTTTTAATAATAGCCTCTCTAACTGGGGTAACATGATAAAATCTCATCGTGATTTTAACCTGCAATTTTTTTTGGAGACAGAGTTTCACTATGTTGCCCTCGGTAGAGTGCCTGAACCTGCATTTTTTGATAATTAGTAGTGTTGAGCATTTTTCCATTTTATGTATGAATTCTTTTCACTTCCTCCCACTGGACAACTGATCTGAGATGCGCTTGAACTCACAGCCTTTCAGGGTCCTGCAAGATGGAACAATCAGTTGCAATTGATACCAAGTGGGTGCCAGCTCAGTAATGCATTCTAGGATGTGTTCTCTCTTCCTCCCCTTCCTCTAACTCCTGTTTCCCTGGAATAAATTCCGTATTTCGTACAAACACATTAGCATTTTGCTCAGGCTCTGTTTCCTGAGGAACCCAGGCTAAGGTATCTTGTGTTCAGAATACTTTTTTTTTTTTTTTTTTTTGTAGAGACAGAGTCTCACTGTACCGCCCTCGGGTAGAGTGCCGTGGCCTCACACAGCTCAGAGCAACCTCCAACTCCTGGGCTTAAGCGATTCTCTTGCCTCAGCCTCCCGAGCAGCTGGGACTACAGGCGCCCGCCACAACGCCCGGCTATTTTTTGGTTGCAGTTTGGCCGGGGCCGGGTTTGAACCTGCCACCCTCGGCATATGGGGCCGGCGCCCTACAGAATACTTGCCATGTCTATGTGTGAATGTGTACATTAGTTACTTATTGCTGTGTAACAAATTATCCCCAAATTTAATGGCTTGAAACAATAAACGTTTGTTATTTTGCTTTCCCTGGGTCAGTAATTAAGGAGCAGCTTAGCTGGGAGGTTCTGGCTCTGAGAGTCTCCTGTGGTTGCAGTTAAGCTACACCAGGGCTGCATCCGAAGGCTTGGATGGAGCTTCAGAGATGCTCACTTCCATGGATGTTGGCTGGAGGCCCCCGTTCCTCACTAGGTGGCCTCTCCATGGGCCACTGAGTGTTCTCACAATCTGCTAATTAGGAGTCACTTCACACTGAGTAAGCAGTTCAGGAGAGTGAGAAGTTGCACTCCTCTTATTAACTGCCCTCCAAAGCTTTATTTTTTTCTAATTCCTTAGAAGCAAGTCACTAGTTCCCACCCACACCCAACGGAAGGAGAAATTAGACTTCACCTCTTAAAGAGAGGACTTTTAAAAAATTATGAACATATTTTAAAACTTATCACAAAGTGTAGAGAGAATTTCTGCTTTATTCAATAAAACAGCATTTCCTGATGCACCAAACGCATAGCCAAGTGCTTTCATAGATGCAAGCAGTCTGGTTGCTTATTGCAGAAGAAGTTGATGTGAAAGTTGTAGCTTTAAAAGGTTCCAATTGTTAGAGCAACAGGATAGAGACAAGCACATTTGTATTTCTGAGGTCAGGAAAGATTTAAAGGAGGGATGGTATTTGACCAGCTGCTCAGCTGATTCTGCTGCAGAACTAAGGCTGAGGGCTGTACCTGTACAGGTCCCCAGTAGTAAGATATTGGTACTTATCTTTTTATATATATATATATATAAAATATATATATATCAGTAGTAGTAGTTCTTACTACTACTAATAATGATGTCTACAATAATAATGTAGACATCATTATTGTCTACAGCATGGGGAGAATATTCTGCTGACATCTTTGAGCTTCATTTTCTTGTACTATAAAATGCAGATAACTACAGCTCTGTTGTTTTGGTTTTCTCAGCATACCTGTCCCCTGTCCGTATATTCATATTATTTATCTCCCGCTTATGAGATGTGATATTTGTCTTCTGACTTTATTTCACATAAGATAATGACCTCTAGTTCCATTCATGTTGTTGTAAAAGCCATGATTTAATTCTTTTTTTATGGCTGAATAATATTTCAAAAATTATGTATATATACCACATTTTCTTTATCCAATCATCTGGTGACAGACACTTAAGTCAATTTCATATCTTTGCTATTGTAAACAATAGCAAATATATATATAAGTACAGGTATATTTTTGATATATTGATTTCTTTTCCTTTGGGTAAATACCCAGTAGTGAAATTGCCAGATTGAAAGGGAGTAAGACATCTTCTCCATGCAGCATGGCTCTGGTGAACCTGCCAATCAAGTATCCAGCCCCTAAGCACATCCCTCGAACGGGGACATGACTCAAGCCAGGCCAATCAAGTATCCCCTGGGATTTTACTTACAGATTCTGAAAGCAAGAAGTCCTCTCTTACTGTGGAGCTAGGCTGGGATTCTGCAAGCCTACAGCTGCCTGCCTGTAGTTGCACCCTCTGCACAGATAAAGCCAATTTGCAGTGGGAGAAAATGAGTGCAAGACATTAACAGAAGTAGGTGAGCCAGAGTTGGGGGGGGTGGGGAGAGAGAGAGAGAGAGAGAGAGCGCGCGCGCTGATTGTTCACTTCCAGGAACCAGCTTTTTCTCTGGACTTCTTGGTTATAAGAACCAGTAAATTTCCTTTATTTATTTAAACCACATAAGGAGTTCTGACTGATACCCATAACTCTTAGTGGTGAGACTAATACATGTTAACTCTCTCTCTTTTTTTTTTTTTTTGCCTAGTGAGGAATTTATTAAACCAAGGTGCTTGTTTAAATAATTCAGAATATATGCGTATTTGGAAACAAATAGGTGATTGCTGATTTCAAAAAAAAAAAAATATATATATGGCTGGCATCCTGTTAACCCACAAAAATCTGCATTACCATTTATCTGATGTATTACCTATAAAGTAGATTTTGCACCAAAGTATACTTCAACAAAAAAATCTTCATATAATACCATGCTTAAGATATCATCATTACTTTACTATTTTGCTGTTCTTTAAATTTTTTTATTATTAATGTATTCATTCATTGTAGAGACTGAGTCTCACTATATTGCCCAGGGTGGTCTCAAAGTCCTGGTCTCAAGCTATCTTCCTGCCTTGGCCTCCTTGCTCTTCTTTTCAACAAAATTTGTTTTATTAGGTTTTGGGAGCATAGTAGTAGTTAACATGTGTTGATCACCTGCTGTGTACCAAGTAGTGTTTTAAATCTTTCATAAGTGTCAGCTCAGTTAATTATAACAATAAATCTATGAGGTAGGTATTATTAGTATCTCTATTTTGAGGTTGAGGAAACAGGCAAGGTGAGGTTAAGAGATAACCTGCCCAAGGTCACACAGCTAGTGAGAAGTAGAAGCTGGGTTTGCACCGAGACAGAGCAGTGCCAGGAAGTGAGAACTGATCACACTGTCTTGGTATAAAACTAGAGAAATACATCCCTCACTTTCATTTTGATTGTCTGTAGCTTTTAGGGCATTTTAAACACACGTACTTGTTTAGTTTTTCTCATCTCCAGATTTGAAGATTTACCTTTTTTTTTTTTTACCATATCTTTCAATCTATATCCTGAATGCACTTTGTAATTTTTAGTTAAGCATAAGACATTTTCTGCCACTTCTAAAGTCAAAGAATTCTTTATTTTTGGGAGAGGTTATGATACGTGTTTAGAAATGATTTAGGAATATGGGTTCTTTATGGAATGCTGAGTTGCAGACACTTGAGCATCTCAGAAGAGCAGTATTAATAAGTGTTTTACCTTTGTAATAGGTGTAAATGAAATAAATAGTGCTCTTAAAAAAAGGTCATAAATAAAAGTTAAAGTGTTACATATTTCAGAGTAACACCATCTCCATTTCTTTTGTTGATGATGGTACCTTGAATTCCTAATCTAATTCTGATTAAAGGTTTAATTCAATTTCCCAAACCTGGGGCTCCAGGACTTCAGTGTGTCTTATTGAAAATGCGGTTCATACCTGTAATACTAACACTTTGGGAGGCTGAAGTGGGAGGATCACATGAGGTCAGGAGTTGGAGACTCCCCTGAGCAACAAAGTGAGACCCTATCTCTATAAAAATTTAAAAGTTAGCTGAAGGTAGTGGCATTCATCTGTCATCCCAGCTCCTGAAGCTGGGGGTGTGTGGAGGAAGGGGCATTGCTACAGCCCAGGAGTCTGAGGTTGCAGTGAGCTATAATGACACCACTGTGTGTAGCTCTTTCTCTCTTTTATTTATTTATTTTTTCCTTTTATTAAGTCATATACACATAGATCATGAATACATTTATGCATATGTGGGATACAATGTGTTGATTTTTTTATACAATTTGGAGTGCTTACATCAAACTAATTAATATAGCTTTCGCCTCATTTACTTGATTTTTATGTTAAGACATTTATGTTCTATACTTGATAGATTTGACTTGTACCCTTGAAATATGCTCCATTGGTGTGGTCCCACCATTGACCCTCCCTCTATCAAACCTTCCACGGCCCCTCCCTTCCCCCTCCATTTCTCTCCTTCATCCTAGGCTATAGTTGTGATCTATCTTTCCATGTTAACTCTTTTTTTTTTTTTTTTGTTAAATCATAGCTGTGTACATTAATGTGATCATGGGGCACCATATACTGGTTTTGTATACCATTTGACATACTTTCATCACACTGGTTAACATAGCCTTCCTGGCATTTTCTTAGTTATTGTGTTTAAGACATTTATAGTCTACATTTAGTAAGTTTCACATGTACCCCTGTAAGATGCACCGTAGGTGTAATCCCACCAATCACCCTCCCTCTGCCCATCCTCCCCTTCCCTCCCCCTCCCTCCCCTCCCTCTCCCCCTTCCCCATATTCTTAGGTTATAATTGGGTTATAGCTTTCATATGAAAGCCATAAATTAGTTTCATAGCAGGGCTGAGTACATTGGATACTTTTTCTTCCATTCTTGAGATAATTTATTAAGAAGAATATGTTCCAGCTCCATCCATGTAAACATGAAAGAGGTAAAGCCTCCATCTTTCTTTATGGCTACGTAATATTCCATGGTGTACATATACCACAATTTATTAATCCATTCGAGGATCGATGGGCACTTGGGCTTTTTCAATGACTTAGCAATTATGAATTGGGCTGCAATAAACATTCTGATACAAATATCTTTGTTATAATGTGATTGTTGGTCTTCTGGGTGTATACCTAGCAGAGGAATTATAGGATTGAACTTTTTTTTTTTTTAAACCTGGGCGCAGTGGGCACCAGGGTGAGGGAACAATGGTGTCTGTCGCCCCCTTGAGGTCATGAAGCTGCTGGGGCAGAGGTGCAGAGCTGAGCCTTCCAGGCTGCCAGAGGGCTAAGACCCTGGGCAGGTGAGGGGTGAGTGTGAGCCCACAGGTGTCAGATTCAAGGCAGGAGTTGTGGTGAAAGGAAAGAGTTTCTTTCTTTTTTTTTTTGTAGAGACAGAGTCTCACTTTATGGCCCTCGGTAGAGTGCCATGGCATCCCACAGCTCACAGCAACCTCCAACTCCTGGGCTTAAGCGATTCTCTTGCCTCAGCCTCCCTAGTAGCTGGGACTACAGGTGCCCGCCACAACGCGCAGCTATTTTTTGGTTGCAGTTCAGCCAGGGCCGGGTTTGAACCTGCCACCCTCGGTATATGGGGCCGGCGCCTTACCGACTGAGCCACAGGCGCTGCCCAGGATTGAACTCTTAATGATGAACAAGCACATGTGTTCGCACAATTGTAAAGTAGCTTTGTTTTTGTCTCTCATTGTTCCTTTAATCCAGACCATGGGACTAATTTTTTCCCTGCTACTAGCTGAAATCTTAGATAGTTTCATGAGTTTTCTGGTTACTATTGGGTGATTAAATTAACCTCGATCTAGTAATGTAAATGTCCAGTACTATGAACTTGACTTAAGGATGTTTCTCCCCTCCTCCAGCTCAGGCATGCTGCAGGCAGGAGAGGCTGTGGTCATCTTCTTCTTCCTTTCCACATTGAATCCTTCTCCTGGCCTCCCATCCTGACAGCTGTGCTTTGTATCGAGAATCCGGGGGTGGGGGAAAGGAGACCCTCTGAGAGGTGCTGCCGGGCAGCTCTGCTGCTGCCCTCTTAGCCTGGCAGGTGTTTCAGGTTGACTGTGATGGGTATGTGCTTTTCCATGGAGGTGCTCTGTCCCTGAGGTTGGTGAATACTCACCTGCATTCCCTTGACAAACCTTATAAATTCCAGGTGGCTCTTCTTCCTCAGGTCCTGGGAATCCACCCATACTTTCAGCTTCTCTCCATTTTTTCACAGAATGTTGGCTCACTCTAGTTTGGCCACAGATGGATGTGCCTTTTGTCTTTCCTCAACTCTATACCTATACTCTGTAGGTAGCTGGCCACCTACCTTAAGGGGGAGTCACACACTGGGCCTCTGGGTTGGTCAGACAGCTGGGACATATTCTTGTCTCCTAAAAGCCAATCTTTCTTACACGGAGAAGAGGGGAAAGGCAACACCTCTGACCTCATCCATTTGTTGTTTGTGGTGGGGGAGAATCTAACCACACACCAATAGCTCTCTAAAAATTCTCTTTGATTTTCCATGAAGCCGCTATTACCTGAAGTAAGAAGGTGGGACCCCCATCCCTCTCTTAGGGGCATAGGGCTCATATTATGGTTCTTGCCAAGGAAATCCTCTTGAGAAATCCTTCAGTTACCATCCTCTTTACTTTCATTGTGGAAGTGGGGTCTAAGAACTATGCAACCACTTTCATTTTATTTATTTCGAAAATTCTGCATCTGCCATGGCACGTCATTTGGAGTGTAGTTCCCACTGTCTGTGGACCTCTGTCAAAACTTTCATTTAGCATCTTGTTCCATAAACCTGCTGTGTTTGGTCGAAACAAGGACTCAGATAAATATATATATAATGGGAGATGACATTTAAAAAGTGAAGTTAAAGCCCAATTTATGAGATGTTGCTTGTCAAGATGAGAGGTAAATAAGATATGGGCTGGTTTGAGACACAGATTCCAGGCAGCCTGAGTAAGACAGGATGGGGACAGGAAGGGACCCTATGCTTGTCCACATGGACAAAGGGAAAGTTTTGACAAGAGCAGGGACAGCTCTGTGTGGCAAGGACCTGTTTCATCCCCAGAGGGACCAGAGCCGGGGTGTCATGTTATGCCAACTGAGTCCAGACTCTAGCTTCTGGGTCCCTGAGATTGGTAGATGAAATGGAAAATGTAAAATAAACCTGTGGTTTTTATATTATTGTGAATCATCTTGGAATTGATGCATTGATGCTTCATGCAGGAACTTCAGGGACTGTTCTAGAAAGCTAGAGGGAAGCTGGATGGGCCAGAGTCCTGGCTGGCTGCCTTGTTTCCCTCAGAGCAGCACCCTGCTGTTTGCGTTATAAAATGGGGATTTCATGTCTGATTTCATTGGAAAAGAAAGAGGATTCTGCTGCCATAAAACATCAACATTGCTAAAATGTCCATACTTTCCAAAGTGATTTACAGATTCAATGCAATCCCCATCAAAATACCAAGGTTATATTTCACAGATCTAGAAAAAAATAATTCTATGCTTCATGTGGAAACAGAAAAGAGCCCAAATCATCAAAGCAGTCTTAACCAAAAAGAATAAATCTGGAAACATCACATTACCAGACTTCAAACTATACTACAAGGCCATAGTAAGCAAGACAGTGTGGTATTGGCACAAAAATAGGGATATAGACCAATTGAACAGATCAGAGAACCCAGATATAAAATCACCCGCATACAGCCAACTGATCTTTGACAATGCATGCAACAATATACCCTGGGGAAAATAAGTCCCTTTTAAGAAATGGTGCTGGGAAAATTGGATAGCCATGTGCAGAAGAACATAAGTAGAATCCATACCTTTCACCACTCACAAAAATTAATTTTTAAGATGGATAAATGACTTAATTTTTTTTTTTTTTTTTTTTGCAGTTTCTGGCCGGGGCTGGGTTTGAACCCGCCACCTCTGGCATATGAGGCTGGTGCCCTACTCCTTTGAGCCACAGGTGCCTCCCTAAATGACTTAAATTTTAGGCATGAAACCATAAGAATTCCAGAAGAAAATATAGGAAAAATTCTTCTAGATATCAACCTAGGAAAAGAATTTTATGATTAAGATCCCCATAACAATTACAACAACAACAAAAAATAAATAGATGGGACTTGATTAAATTAAAAGGCCTGTGCACAGCTAAGGAAATAATCAATAGAGCAAATAGACAACATATAGAATGGGAGAAAATATTTGTGAGCTGTATGTTAGATAAAGGGCTAATCACCAGAATCTACAAAGACCTCAAACAAATCAGCAAGAAAACAACCGCATTAAAAAGTGGGCAAAAGACTTGAACAGAGTTTTTCAAAAGAAGATAGACAAATGGGTAGTGAGCCGTATTGCTAGCAAAAGAGGGCTGCTGCCTTATGGCTCAGGCAACCATTGCTCCGGTGTAGCTCCACTCCAGCCAATCGTCCTCTCTCCGCTCCGTACCCCAGAGTCTGCACTGACAGGCTGTAGCCCAGCACTGTCTACACCCCTCAAGCAATCACCCAAGAGTCTGGATCCCTGTGGGACAGGATTCCTGACCTTGGAGCGAGAGCAGAGGGGAGCGCGGGGAGTGCTGGAAGCCTGGGGTTGTGGGCAGAGAACACACACAGCTTTACACGGTTTTATGCCTGGCCATATTATCACCAAAAGACGGCTGTCGCACTGTGCCTCAGGGAACTGCCACTCTGGTGCAGTCCCCTCTCCGCCAACCTACCGGGACTGGCCTCCAGACCCCAGTGTGAACGAAGGAGAGCGCTGGGAGCTCAGAATTCCAGAATATCTAAAATTAAAAAGACTGACAACTGAGTGAGTTGGAGGCGGAGCAAGATGGCAGCCGAGTAACAGCTTCCTTGCATCTGGGCACCGTGAGTCTGGGGAGATAGGACTCCAGGCATCTCTGGCTGGTGGGATCTGCCTATCATCACCCCTGAGAGGATACAGGGAGTCAGCAAGAGACTTCTGGACCCCAAGAGGAGGACTAAAACAGTGGAAAACCAGCAAGTGGTCGCGTGTGTTCAATCCGTCTAAACCCGCCCGCAACTTCCACAGGCACGAGAACTTAAAGAGCAAGAGGAAGTGAAAGGAAAATTAGGGCAAGGAAACAGATAAAAGAAATCACTCATGAGGAAGAATCAGCAGAAAACTCCAGGCAACATGAAGAACCAGTCCAGAACAACCCCGTCAAGGACCATGAGGTAGCTACTGCAGAGGATTCCACCTATACAGAAATGTTAGGAATGACAGAAAGGGAATTTAGAATACACATATTGAAAACAATGAAAGAAATGATGGAAACAATGAAGGAAACTGCTAATAAAGTGGAAATTAACCAAAAGGAAATTCAAAAACAGAATCAAATAAGAGATGAACGATATGAAGAATATAAAAAGGATATAGCAGAGCTGAAGGAAATGAAACAGTCAATCAGGGAACTTAAAGATGCAATGGAAAGTATCAGCAACAGGTTAGACCATGCAGAAGAAAGAATTTCAGAGGTAGAAGACAAAGTTTTTGAGATAACTCAGATAGTAAAAGGGGCAGAAAAGAAGAGAGAGAAAGCAGAACGTTCACTGTCAGAATTATGGGACTTTATGAAGCGTTCCAACATACGAGTTATAGGAATTCCAGAAGGGGAAGAAGAATGCCCCAGAGGAATGGAAGCCATACTAGAGAATATTATAAAAGAAAATTTCCCAAATATCACCAAAGATTCTGACACACGGCTTTCAGAGGGCTATCAGAACCCAGGTCGCCTCAACTCTAACCAAGCTTCTCCAAGACACATTGTGATGAACCTGTCCAAAGTCAAGACAAAAGAAAAGATTCTGCAAGCTGCCAGGAGTAAGCGCCAGTTGACCTACAGGGGCAAATCCATCAGAGTGACCGCACACTTCTCTAATGAAACTTTCCTAGCAAGAAGACAATGGTCATCTACCTTTAATCTACTTAAACAGAACAATTTTCAGCCCAGAATTCTGTACCCCGCTAAGCTAAGCTTCAAAATTGACGGAGAAATCAAACCATTTACGGATATACAAACATTGAGGAAATTCGCCACAACAAGACCAGCTCTACAGGAAATACTTCAACCTGTTCTGCACACTGACCACCACAATGGATCAGGAGCAAAGTAAGAACTCAGAAATTAAAGGATAGAACCTAACCTCCACACTGATGCAAAACATAAAACTAAGCAATGGACTCTCACAAAATAAGATGAATAGAATACTACCACACTTACCAATTATCTCAATAAATGTTAATGGCTTGAATTCCCCACTGAAGAGACATAGATTGGTTGACTGGATTAAAAAACACAAGCCATCCATTTGCTGTCTGCAAGAAACACACCTGGCTTCAAAAGACAAATTAAAGCTCCGAGTCAAGGGTTGGAAGACAATTTTTCAGGCAAATGGAATTCAGAAGAACAGAGGAGTTGCGATCTTATTTTCAGATACATGTGGATTTAAAGCAACTAAAGTCAAAAAAGACAAAGATGGTCACTTTATATTGGTCAAGGGAAAAATACAACAAGAAGACGTTTCAATTCTAAATATCTATGCACCCAAATTAAATGCTCCCAGATTCTTGAAACAGACCTTACTCAGTCTGAGCAATATGATATCTGATAATACCATAATAACAGGGGACCTTAACACTCCTATTACAGAGCTGGACAGATCCTCTAAACAGAAATTAAACAAGGATATAAGAGATTTAAATGAGACCCTAGAACAACTGTGCTTGATAGACGTATATAGAACACTCCATCCCAAAGATAAAGAATATACATTCTTCTCATCACCCCATGGAACATTCTCCAAAATTGATCATATCCTGGGATACAAAACAAATATCAACAGAATCAAAAGAACTGAAATTTTACCTTGTATCTTCTCAGACCATAAGGCACTAAAGGTGGAACTCAACTCTAACAAAAATGCTGGACCGCACCCAAAGGCATGGAAATTAAACAATCTTCTGTTGAATAACAGATGGGTGAAGGAAGAAATAAAACAGGAAATCATTAACTTCCTTGAGCATAACAACAATGAAAACACAAGCTACCAAAACCTGTGGGATACTGCAAAAGCAGTTTTGAGAGGAAAATTCATCGCTTTAGATGCCTACATTCGAAAAACAGAAAGAGAGCACATCAACAATCTCACAAGAGATCTTATGGAATTGGAAAAAGAAGAACAATCTAAGCCTAAACTCAGTAGAAGAAAAGAAATATCCAAAATCAAATCAGAGATCAATGAAATTGAAAACAAAAGAATCATTCAGAAAATTAATGAAACAAGGAGTTGGTTTTTTTTTTTTTTTTTGTAGAGACAGAGTCTCACTGTACCGCCCTCGGGTAGAGTGCCGTGGCGTCACACGGCTCACAGCAACCTCTTAACTCTTGGGCTTACATGATTCTCTTGCCTCAGCCTCCCGAGCAGCTGGGACTACAGGCGCCCGCCACAATGCCCGGCTATTTTTTGGTTGCAGTTTGGCCGGGGCTGGGTTTGAACCCGCCACCCTCGGCATATGGGACTGGCGCCTTCCTCACTGAGCCACAAGCGCCGCCCAAGGAGTTGGTTTTTTGAAAAAATAAATAAAATAGATAAACCATTGGCCAGACTAAGGAGGAATAGAAAAGTAAAATCTCTAGTAACCTCAATCAGAAATGATAAAGGGGAAATAACAACTGATCCCACAGAGATACAAGAGATCATCTCTGAATACTACCAGAAACTCTATGCCCAGAAATTTGACAATGTGAAAGAAATGGATCAGTATTTGGAATCACACCCTCTTCCTAGACTTAGCCAGGAAGAAATAGAGCTCCTGAGCAGACCAATTTCAAGCACTGAGATCAAGGAAACAATAAAAAATCTTCCAACCAAAAAATGCCCTGGTCCAGATGGCTTCACTCCAGAATTCTATCAAACCTTCAAGGAAGAGCTTATTCCTGTCAAACCTTCAGAAATTATTCCAAAAAATTGAGGAAGAAGGACTCTTCCCCAACACATTCTATGAAGCAAACATCACCCTGATACCAAAAGCAGGAAAAGACCCAAACAAAAAGGAGAATTTCACACCAATCTCACTCATGAATATAGACGCAAAAATTCTCAACAAAATCCTAGCCAATAGATTACAGCTTATCATCAAAAAAGTCATTCATCATGATCAAGTAGGCTTCATCCCAGGGATGCAAGGCTGGTTTAACCTACGCAAGTCTATAAACGTTATCCACCATATTAACACAGGCAAAAATAAAGATCACATGATCCTCTCAATAGATGCAGAAAAAGCATTTGATAAAATCCAGCATCCTTTTCTAATTAGAACACTGAAGAGTATAGGCATAGGTGGCACATTTCTAAAACTGATTGAAGCTATCTATGACAAACCCACAGCCAATATTTTACTGAATGGAGTAAAACTGAAAGCTTTTCCTCTTAGAACTGGAACCAGACAAGGTTGTCCTCTGTCACCTTTACTATTCAACGTAGTGCTGGAAGTTCTAGCCAATACAATTAGGCAAGACAAGGAAATAAAGGGAATCCAAATGGGAGCAGAGGAGGTCAAACTCTCCCTCTTTGCTGACGACATGATCTTATACTTAGAGAACCCCAAAGACTCAACCACAAGACTCCTAGAAGTCATCAAAAAATACAGTAATGTTTCAGGATATAAAATCAATGTCCACAAGTCAGTAGCCTTTGTGTACACCAATAACAGTCAAGATGAGAAGCTAATTAAGGACACAACTCCCTTCACCATAGTCTCAAAGAAAATGAAATACCTAGGAGTATACCTAATGAAGGAGGTGAAGGACCTCTATAAAGAAAACTATGAAATCCTCAGAAAGGAAATAGCAGAGGATATTAACAAATGGAAGAACATACCATGCTCATGGATGGGAAGAATCAACATTGTTAAAATGTCTATACTTCCCAAAGCAATCTACCTATTCAATGCCATTCCTATCAAAATACCAACATCGTACTTTCAAGATTTGGAAAAAATGATTCTGCATTTTGTATGGAACCGGAAAAAAACCCATATAGCTAAGGCAGTTCTCTGTAACAAAAATAAAGCTGGGGGCATTAGCATACCAGATTTTAGTCTGTACTACAAAGCCATAGTGCTCAAGACAGCATGGTACTGGCACAAAAACAGAGACATAGACTCTTGGAATTAAATTGAAAACCAAGAAATGAAACTAACATTTTACAACCACCTAATCTTTGATAAACCAAACAAAAACATACCTTGGCAGAAAGACTCCCTATTCAATAAATGGTGTTGGGAGAACTGGATGTCTACATGTAAAAGACTGAAACTGGACCCACACCTTTCCCCACTCACAAAAATTGATTCAAGATGGATAAAGGACTTAAATTTAAGGCATGAAACAATAAAAATCCTCCAAGAAAGCATAGGAAAAACACTGGCAGATATTGGCCTGGGGAAAGACTTCATGAAGAAGACTGCCATGGCAATTGCAACAACAACAAAAATAAACAAATGGGACTTCATTAAACTGAAAAGCTTCTGTACAGCTAAGGAGACAATAACCAAAGCAAAGAGACAACCTACACAATGGGAAAGGATATTTGCATATTTTCAATCAGACAAAAGCTTGATAACTAGGATCTATAGAGAACTCAAATTAATCCACATGAAAAAAGCCAACAATCCCTTATATCAATGGGCAAGAGACATGAATAGAACTTTCTCTAAAGACGACAGACGAATGGCTAACAAACACATGAAAAAATGTTCATCATCTCTATATATTAGAGAAATGCAAATCAAAACAACCCTGAGATATCATCTAACCCCAGTGAGACTGGCCCACATCACAAAATCTCAAAACTGCAGATGCTGGCGTGGATGTGGAGAGAAGGGAACACTTTTACACTGCTGGTGGGACTGCAAACTAGTACAACCTTTCTGGACGGAAGTATGGAGAAACCTCAAAGCACTCAAGCCAGACCTCCCATTTGAACCTGCAATCCCATTACTGAGCATCTACCCAGAAGGAAAGAAATCCTTTTATCATAAGGACACTTGTACTAGACTGTTTATTGCAGCTCAATTTACAATCGCCAAAATGTGGAAACAGCCTAAATGCCCACCAACCCAGGAATGGATTAACAAGCTGTGGTATATGTATACCATGGAATACTATTCAGCCACTAAAAAAATTGGAGACTTTACATCCTTCGTATTAACCTGGATGGACGTGGAAGACATTATTCTTAGTAAAGCATCACAAGAATAGAGAAGCATGAATCCTATGTACTCAATTTTGATATGAGGACAATTAATGACAATAATGGTTATGGGGGGGGAACAGAAAGAGGGAAGGAGGGAGGGGAGTGGGGCCTTAGTGTGTGTCACACTTTATGGGGGCAAGACATGATTTCAAGAGGGACTTTACCTAACAATTGCAATCAGTGTAACCTGGCTTATTGTACCCTCAATGAATCTCCAACAATAAAAAAAAAAAAAAAGATAGACAAATGACCAATAAACACATGAAAAAATTCTCAACATCTCTAATCATCATCAGATATAACCTTACCCCAGTTAGAATGGATTTTTATCAAAAAGTCCAAAAACAATAGATGCTGGCATGCATGCAGACAGATAAAGGAACAATTCTACACTGTTGCTGGGACTGCAAACTAGTAGTACCTCTATGGAAAACAGTATGGAGATTCCTCAAAGAACTTAAAGTAGACTTCCCATTTGATCTAGCAATCCCACTAGTAGGTATTTATTCAAAAGAAAAGAAATCATTTCATCAAAAAATCACCTACACCTGAATATTCGTTGAAGACAATGCACAATTGCAAAGATGTGGAATCAACCCAAGTGCCTGTCAATTCATGTGTGGGTTAACAAAATATGGTATATGTATCCTATGGAATACTACTCTGCCATAAACAGGGTGAATTAATACCTTTTGCTACAATTTGGATCAAACTGGAGACCATTATCCTAAGTGAAGTATCTCAAAAATGGAAAAACAAACACCACCTCTACTTGCTGTTAAATTGGAAGTGACATTGACTCCAATATTCATGACATCCCGGCAAGACAGGTAATAATATTCTGCCTTCAGTGTGATCCAGAGAGTAAGTGTCTTGTCCAAGATTGCACAGCCAATGGTTAAACTAAGTGGACGGATGCGTTGACTACTGAGACTTACTGCGAGGTAGGAAGATAACGTGGCATGAGTTCTGTGGACGCAGAGCTGGTCTAGCGCCAGCAGGAGAGGAAACCACCACAACAGTGCCACAGGGCAGTCTCTGAGGAATGGGACTCCGCAGGAAGATGAGGAGCTACTAGATCTCTTCTTCTCTCCTAGGGCCTCGGGCTACCCCAGACACCAAGTGATTTCTGTCAGAGGAAGTGAGGTTAGCAATGGAATGAGTGTGTTTAGTCTGTGAAGGTTAATCCAAGTTTAAATGGGGGTTGCTGTGCCACCCCCAAGCTTGGGAATAATTCCTTACTCCATAAATAAACAGCTGGTCCCTGTTAACATCTCTGCCTTGGCTTTTATGAAAAAGCCATTTCCCCCGCAGGATGACCTCCCCAGAGCCATTGTTCAAGGATGAAATTATGCCACAATGTCCCCCAGGTGGGAGCAGGGGTCCCAGCCTACAGGCTCAGACCCACAAAGAGAAGTCTTCTAATTCCTCAGGGAGTCTCTTCAGGCAGAAGTCCTTGGATGGCCAAAATCAAAGGAGGGAGCCCTACCTTGACTGGAGCTGGCGTGGGGGTGGGGGTTGGATCAGAGGACCAGGTTTCCAGCAGCCAGTGCCAACTGTGCAGAAATGAACTCCCTGTTGAGTCTCCCCCGTTCCAGTCACTGCAGGGTCTCATTAGCCTATGCACACTAATGGGTTTCTTTAGGGACAGCAAGGTCCTTGGGGATGTGGAGGCTGGAGGGAAACTGGAAGAGCTGATGGAGTTTCCCAGGTTTCAGAGCGCAGTTTGAATTTATTCCTCCCTCCTGGTGTAAACCCAGCTGCCTTAATGGCATCTTTGTGCTCAGTTTTTTTTTTTTTTTTTTCCTTTTTGGAAGCCTTGACATCAGGGCATTTCGACTTCATTATTAAGAATGTGGACGCAGACATAAGTGTGTTAAAGACAGAAAAGTGAACACAGATGGGTAGCTGGGAAAGAATAACTCAACGCCTACAACAAGGAAGCCAACAAAATGTGCTAACTTAAACAGAAGGAGTGCGGTCAGCAGTTTCCATCACTGAGCTGTCTCAAGCTGCTAGGCATGCAGCTCCCTCCCCCACAAAGCCCCCAGGCCCTCTCAGTCACTGGCTATCTCCCAGGGGCCCCTTTTCTCTCTGCCAGATCTGGGATGTTTTTAAAGGGCCACCCCTTTTAAAGTGCTACTCCCTTTCCAAGATTTTGCTCCTTCTATTACTAAGGGTTAGTTCATCTCCACTTCCTCCACAAAGGGTACCTTCACCACCCTGGCCTAAACATTATTTAAATTGGACAATATGATATTGCTACCCAGTTTTCCTCTGGTTTAAGCAAAAAGCCCAAACTTATGATTAAGTTATGGTAACAAGACAGCTACAGATGCCCTATGGCTACGTAAGGGCAGTTTAACCCTACATGTGCCAGCACCTCGTCAGCGCAGCTATGAGAGAGGGGTGTGTGTGTGAATGGGGGGTGCAGTATTGTGGATGAGGGTGTTGGGGGTTTTTAGTCAGCAAACAGGACTTGGAGAATCCGAAGAGCAAGTAACACTTGAATTGGTGTGGGACACTGTCCCATGGTTCTGGATCATCCATCCATTCAGGACAAGACTATAGGCAGAGATGGAAGTGTATAGCAAACAGGACCCTTCACATGGGAGAAGCAGCTAGTGGCTGTTGGGAAATAATGGCCTTAGAGGCAGGGCTTTTTTTCTCACCAGATACTCACTGAGCCTCTGTTGTAGTCTGGCCATCTGAGGGTATTTTCCATATCTGCTCTCACCTAATCCTAATCCGGAGAGACTACTTACTGATAAAGAGGCCAAGCTTCTGAGAGACTAAACTGCTTGCCCAGGATTACAGGGCAAAGAAGAAGTGGGTTTGGGATTTGAACCTAGGCCATCTGACCGAAATCCATGGCTCTAGCTAGCGGTCTGTACTGCCTTTGTCCCAGCTACAGCGGGTCCCACACAGTCACTATAAATAGCACACACCTATTTCCTTGGTTACCTACCCGAGGGCTCACTTGTGTCTTCTTTTTCTACCATTTCTAGCAAACTACCCACCTAGGGGATTTATTCCTTCGGTAAGGAAGTGGTGATAGCCAAGAATGCCTAAGCAGAACTCCCACTGTTGTCTTGGATTGTGGGGCACCAGTTGTTTAGTTTACAGGGCACTCTTGACTGCAAATCCTGGGCATTTCCACTAATACATTGGTCAGTATGACTTTTTAGACTCTGTGCACTTTTTCTTTCTTATGACTCAAGTTATTTTCTATTTTAAGCTCCATTTTGCTCCCTGGTAGAAGATTTAATCTCAGTTAATTTCAGGTAAAGTTATTTATTTCAGGCTTTTTTCCTCCCTGAGTTCCACCCTAGACCCCAGAGTAGGCATCTAAGATCCCAGGGTCTTATGTAGCATCATCACAGCTTCAGCGGCCTTTCTCCAGTCTGGTGTTCCCTGAGATGGACAAAGCTCCCCTGTGCTCAGCCATTGCTGTGCTGCCACACTGGCATCTATGGAAGCACCACGCTCCTAGCTGGCCTCTAGCCAGGCAACCCTCTCCACTTTGGTTGTGTTGTCCCCGTATCAGGACTTTAACATCCCTTTAGGTTGGCTTTCTCTTTTCCCCATCCTCCTCTGGGCACAGGGAAGGTTGTCTGCTCCCCATACCTTTCTGATCAGTGGAAAATCCAATGAGGGTCTTCTCTGCTTCAACATCATCACAACCATCTCTGCCCAGCTGCTACCCTTCATGGTGGGGCAGGATGTCCTGTGAGGATGACGTTGTTCACATCCAGTTGGGATGTAGAGCAGAGGTCACTTCTCCCCTCAGGTCCATACTCTTGTTGGGGGATTCTAATGTTTCTTCATGGAAAGCAAATCTTAGGGGCATGGGATTATCTCAGAGACCATCACCACCCTCTTCTCTTTTTGCTTCCCTTCTAATCTTCTCTCCAACCTCAGCACAGAGACACTTTTTAAGATCCTTTCTCGGGCATCAGGGGTATAAAGCTGGTTCTGCTTGTTCTTCCCATGGGATCATAGTCAGTGTCAATCTTCCCCTTTGACAGTGGAGGCCCAGTGAGTGAGAAGGGAAAGGATGCCAGATGAGAATGAAGTATGTTTTTAGGGCTTCCAAAGGACAGTGATTCTAATTCAAAAAAATCATTCTGTCCCATTAAAATAATTTAAACACATGGGGTAATAATAGCAAGCATATTAATAGGGCTTGGCACAATTGTGTGCTAGGCACAAGGTGCTGGCAGTGAAACAACTCACTTATTTCTTACACATCCTATTTATTCCTCAGATATTATTATTTCCCGTCACCAATTAGGAAACTGAGGTAAAAAGAAGTTAAAAAATTTGTCTGTAGTGGCACAGGCAGTGGACAAGGAGACAAATCCAGGCACTCTACCTGCAGTGTCTGTGCTCTTAACCACTTCATGGCTTCACTGCTTACAGGCATAAATAATGAAGAATTCTTCCTTTAGGCTTGAGCTAGGGCTGATGCCACTTTTACAGTGACCTGGGAATTAGGGCAGAAAGAGAATGACATAGTTTCTACTGAAACCTTATCCTTGCTAATCTCCCACTCTTCCTCCCTTCTTTAATGAACAGGTTGGCACCATGTCATTGTTTTAGAGCCTCTCATCTACCCACATTGGATTTATAATCACTTGTCCGATCTAGTAAAAAAATGGAAGACACTCTGGAATGAATGTGTGAAGGGGTGTATGAAGGTTATAGGCAGGCAGAACTGTGAATGTAAAGGCTCTATTCTAAGGGTACATAGAAAGTGTCTATTTCATGAGCATTGTATGTAATATATTGACACATTTCGGTAACTCAGTCATGAACATCAAAGTTGGCAGTTTTCTTTTCTTAAAAAAAATAAACATTACAAACTAAAACACTGTCGTCAAAATCTTTTCTCTGTACCTATTAGGATTTGTAGGAGGCAAGTGCACACAGTGACTGTTATGTGATCCTTTTCTTTTTTTTTTTTTTTTTTTTTTTTTTTTTTTTTTTATTTTTTTATTTTTGGCCGGGGCTGGGCTTGAACCCGCCACCTCCGGCATATGGGACCGGCGCCCTACCCGTTGAGCCACAGGTGCCGCCCGGTGTGATCCTTTTCTTACACAAGTTCCTCTTCCACTTTCTCTCTAGGCATGGAACAAAATTTTCCTTTCTCCATATTATATGAAATAGGGAAAGTGCTGGTGACATTTTGCAATATGGCATGACAACTGGTGAGTTTGGGAAGTGATGATGTAATAGGATTAGGTGAAACTGCTGAAATTCTTATTTTTCCTTGAGGAATTCTGCCAACATTTTGTTTTCTGTGATTCTGCAGAAATAACATGAAACAAAATTGGACTTTTCCATCAATTGGAGAAATTGAAACTTATGTTTATGTAGTTCTTATGACATGCAAAATATTTTCTCACAGCTTGAAATTAGAAGCCAGTCAGAAGAAATTTTGACTCATCATTGGAATTCTTGAAAAAGCCCTTGGATTGTAGGAAAATGCAAGTGGTAAGTAAATGGCCATTAGAGGGATCATGTAGAGAGAATTTTCAGAAAGATGAAGAGCCTGCAGGAACTGAAGTGGTTCTTAACAACAGAGAGATTGGCGGGCTCGTGCAATAGTGGTAATGAAGCAGTGAGAATAATGCTGCCCCCACACACTTTTCCACATTTTCAGAAATACAATCAGTCTGAGTGCTGAGAACATTCAAGTGTGAGGAACATTTAACTCCAGCTTCGAGCTCCAGTTCCAAGTATCCAGCTCAGGCCAACTGCCAGCACTTCCAAAGCCCTTACAAGCTGCTTTGTGTTAATCGCATCAATTCTCCCCTTCTCCAGGGCACCCACCCCTGACTCAAACCTCTGGCCAAGCCTTTCTTGGAATGGAACAGCTTGAACAATTCTACCCATTTCTATTCCACTTCTAATCTGGCTTCTAAATCTGTTTTTTTGTTTTTGTTTTTGATAATACCCTCAGGGCCCAGATGGAGAGAAAAGCACACTGGGAACAGCTAAAATTTGGCCTACCTTTCCTGGCCAAATGTAGCCATGGCATGGAGACAGGAGAGAGTCCAAGTTCCCCCAAAGGCTTTTGTTTGAGCAACACTGGTGTAACCTGACTTATTGTACCCTCAATGAATCCCCAACAATAAATAACAAAAAAAAAAAAAAAAAGAAAGAAAGAAAGAAAGAAAGAAAACAAAAGGATTATATAACGGATCAATAAATCAAAAAGTTGGTTTTTTGAAAAGGTCAATAAAATAGATAACCCTTTGGCTAACCTAACAAGGAAAAAAAGAGTAAAATCTTTAATTTCATCAATCAGAAATGGCAAAGATGAAATAACAATAGACTCCTCAGAACCTTCCAAAATCCTTAATGAATATTACAAGAAACTTTATTCTCAGAAATATGAAAATCTGAAGAAAATTGACCAATACTTGGAAGCACGTCACCTTCCAAGACTTAGCCAGAATCAAGTGAAAATGTTGAACAGGCCTATATCAAGTTCTGAAATACCATCAACTATACAAAATCTCCTTAAAAAGAAAAGCCCGGGACCAGATGGCTTCATATCAGAATTCTACCAAACCTTTAAAGAGGAACTAGTACCTATATTACTCAACCTTTTCCAAAATATACAAAAAGAAGGAATACTACCCAGCACATTCTATGAAGCAAACATCACCCTGATCCCCAAAGCAGGAAAAGACCCAACAAGAAAAGAAAATTATAGACCAATATCACTAATGAATATAGATGCAAAAATATTCAACAAGATCCTAACAAACAGAATCCAGCAACACATCAAACAAATTATACATCATGACCAAGTCGGTTTTATCCCAGGGTCTCAAGGCTGGTTCAATATATGTAAATCTATAAATATAATTTAGCACATAAACAAATTAAAAAGCAAAGACCATATGATTCTCTCAATTGATGCAGAAAAAGCTTTTGATGATATACAACATCCATTCTTGATCAGAACACTTAAGAAAATTGGTATAGAAGGGACATTTCTTAAACTGATAGAGGCCATCTACAGCAAACCCACAGCCAATATTGTATTGAATGGAATTAAATTGAAATCATTTCCACTCAGATCAGGAACCAGGCAAGGTTGCTCATTGTCTCCACTGCTCTTTAACATTGTAATGGAAGTTTTAGCCATCGCAATTCGGGAAGAAAGGAATTTAAGGGTATCCATATAGGGTCAGAAGAGATCAAACTTTAGCTCTTCGCAGATGATATGATTGTATATCTGGAAAACACCAGGGATTCTACTACAAAACTCTTAGAAGTGATCAAGGAATACAGCAGCGTCTCAGGTTACAAAATTAACATTCATAAATCGGTAGCCTTTATATATGCCAACAATAGTCAAGCTGAAAAAACAGTCAAGGACTCTATTCCGTTCACAGTAGTGCCAAAGAAGATGAAATATTTGGGATTTTATCTAACAAAGGACGTGAAAGATCTCTATAAAGAGAACTATGAAACTCTAAGAAAAGAAATAGCTGAAAATGTTAACAAATGGAAAAACATACCATGCTCATGGCTGGGAAGAATCAACATTGTTAAAATGTCCATATTACCCAAAGCAATATACAATTTTAATGCAATCCCTATTAAAGCTATTTAAAGATATCGAAAAAATAATACTTCGTTTTATATGGAATCAGAAAAAAACCTCGAATAGCTAACCCATTATTCAGAAATAAAAACAAAGCAGGAGGAATCATACTACCAGACCTCAGACTATACTATAAATCAATAGGATCAAAACAGTATGGTACTGGCACAAAAATAGAGAAGTAGATGTCTGGAACAGAATAGAGAAACAAGAGATGAACCCATCTACTTACTGTTATTTGATCTTTGACAATCCAATTGAAAACATTCCCCACATTCAGTGGGGGAAAGATTCCCTATTTAACAAATGGTGCTGGGTGAACTGGCTGGCAACCTGTAGAAGACTGAAACTGGACCCACACCTTTCACCATTAACTAAGATAGACTCTCACTGGATTAAAGATTTAAACTTAAGCCACAAAACTATAAAAATACTAGAAGACAGTGCTGGGAAAACCCTTGAAGAAATCCGTCTGGGCGAGTATTTTATGAGGAGGACCCCCCTGGGCAATTGAAGCAGCTTCAAAAATACACTACTGGGACCTGAACAAACTAAAAAGCTTCTGCACAGCCAAGAACACAGTAAGTAAAGCAAGCAAACAGCCATCAGAATGGGAGAAGATATTTGCAGGTTATGTTTCCGACAAAGGTTTAATAACCAGAATTCTCAGAGAACTCAAACGTAAGCAAGAAAGAACAAGTGATCCCATCGCAGGCTGGGCAAGGGACTTGCAGAGAAACTTCTCTGAAGAAGACAGGCACATGGCCTACAGACATATGAAAAAATGCTCATCATCTTTAATCGTCAGAGGAATGCAAATCAAAACTACTTTGAGATATCATCTAACTCCAGTAAGATTAGCCTATATCACAAAATCCCAAGACCAGAGATGTTGGCACGGATGCAGAGAAAAGGGAACACTTCTACACTGCTGGTGGGAATACAAATTAATACATTCCTTTTGGAAAGATGTTTGGAGAACACTTGGAGATCTAAACATAGATCTGCCATTCAATCCTATAATTCCTCTACTAGGTATATACCCAGAAGACCAAAAATCACATCATAACAAAGATATTTGTACCAGAATATTTATTGCAGCCCAATTCATAATTGCTAAGTCATGGAAAAAGCCCAAGTGCCCATTGATCCACAAATGGATTAATAAACTGTGGTATATGTACACCATGGAATATTATGCAGCCTTAAAGAAAGATGGAGACTTTACCTCTTTCGTGTTTACATGGATGGAGCTGGAACATATTCTTCTTAGTAAAGTATCTCAAGAGTGGAAGAAAAAGTATCCAATGTACTCAGCCCTACTATGAAACTAATTTATGGCTTTCATATGAAAGCTATAACCCAGTTATTAGGTAAGAATATGGGGAAGAGGGAAAGGGAGGGGAGGGTGGGGAGAGGTGGGCAGAGGGAGGGTGATTGGTGGGATTAAACCTGTGGTGCATTTTACAATGGTACATGTGAAACTTAGTAAATGTAGAATGTAAATGTCTTAACACAATAACTATGAAAATGCCAGGAAGGCTATGTTAACCAGTGTGATGAAAATGTGTCAAACGGTTTATAAAACCAGTGTATGGTGCCCCATAATCACATTAATGTACACAGCTATGATTTAATAAAAAAAAAAAACAAGAAAGTTCTGGAAAGACAGAATGGTGTGGTCACAGAAGGCCTAGTTTAAAGTGTATTTTCTGAAATACTTTACCTCTAGTTACATGTGGCACTGTAAATTTTAAAACTATGTTACAAATGAAAATATACATGGTTGGTAAACTATTTGTTGTTTTGTACTATCTATGCCTTTAGCTCTTTTCTGTGTGATAATCCCATTTTCTTCATTGAAATAGGAAAATGTGGATCAGGTCTTAAGAGTATTACATCTTGAATGCTTCCACCATTTTATGTGTACAGCATCATCATCATCATTATTATAATTTTAAATATAAGCTCTTGGGAAAGAAGCCAGTTTTTGCTATTTCAGCAGTTTCAGCAGCTGCTATAAACACAATCAAGCCTTCAATACCTCTGCCTTCTCTGGCTTTGTCCTTTCACTTATATTTTTTATAGGAAAACTGTAACCCATAAGGCTCAAAAGGACAGATGATGTCAATGGAGCCCACCTGACAAGTGACTAACGGTAATGAAGTGGACCTGTGGGATGATGGGGAGTGTCAGGCAGCTGCGTATATCATTGTGACCTACCCTGTTTTCCCGAAAATAAGACAGGGTCTTATTTTAAGGTGTGCTCCCAAAGATGCACTAGGTCTTATTTTCAGGGGACGTCTTATCTTTCCTGTAAGTAGGTCTTATTTTTGGAGGATGTCTTATTTTTGGGGAGACAGGGTAGATCCGGAGCTGAGCCTGAAACCCAGTTAGATCCGTAACAGGTTAGATTGCATCGCACGTAAATGAAGTACAGATCACCTCTATCCCATATGAAGCTGCTTCAGCTGTACTTTCGGAAACGATGTTAAGAATTAAGTATATGCATAACTTGAACATAGTATACTAGAAAAACAAACATTTTATTTGTTGTGCCTCCTTTTGCTAAAATATGTGTTTAGCCAATATGTAAATTAGATGATGATTTGAACTGAATTATAGGTAATTGACTAGTATCCCATTTGCAGAGAAAATTACCCTGTGAGATTTTATTTATTAGGTTGCTTCGCAAGAATTCTGTTCAATTGTGTTATAACTGCACAGAATAACAGAATAAAAGTGCAGTTGACATTTGTGTAATGGCTACCAGGGTCTAGGAAAAAAAAATAGCAAAAAAAAAAAAGGAAAAACAAGGGTGGTGCCTCTGGCTCAGTGGGTAAGGTGCCGGCCCCATATAACGTGGCAGATTCAAACCCAGCCCCAGCCAAACCGCAACAAAAAAATAGCCAGGCATTGTGGCAGGTGCCTGTAGTCCCAGCTACTTGGGAGGCTGAGGCAAGAGAATCGCCTAAGCCTGGGAGTTGGAGGTTGCTGTGAGCTGCATGGCACGTATTGCCCACAGCACTCTACCGAGGGCAATAAAGTAAAACTCTGTCTCTACAAAAGAAAAAAAAAGAAAGAAAGAAAGAAAAGAAAAAACAAGAGTAAAGGTTTATTATTGGGTTAGCTGTCATTTGCTTGCTCAACCCGCTGGCAAAAAGACTCCTGTCCCTTTGCCAAGTATATTCCTATAAGATTAAAACTAGGGCCAGTGCCTGGTCCATAAAAAGCACTTAGTTAAGGGCAGCGCCTGTGGCTCAAGGAGTGGGGTGCTGGCCCCATATATTGGAGGTGGTGGGTTCAAACCTGGCCCCGGACAAAAACTGCAAAAAAAAAAAAAAGCACTTAGTTAAATGGCAGGTCTGCCTTCCCTTTGGTAGAATTTGTTTTGCTGGTCATCACCTTTAATGACTTTAACATCATCTAATTCTCTCGCTCCTAGTCCATGCTCATCAAATACCTGCTAATAGTAATTTTCCTTTCCATGTAGACTTTTCTAAAAAAAAAAAAAATAGTAACTCCCTAGCATGCTGACCATAAATATTCCAGCTTGCTTAGTAATTTTGCCTTTTTAAAAATAATATAATTAATGAAATAACATTGTACTTTATTTACCATTCTCTTGTGAGATGGCTAATTAGAATGAGTTTGCTGCCTTTGGTTCTGATAAATATGGGAAGGGAAATGTATATTTCTTCACCTTTAAAGATGAGCAAGCTGGACTCTACAAAAAGCACTGCTACTCTGAGAAGCCCAATGTGAGCTGCTGCCCACGTCTCTCTTAGACATTTTTTCTGTTTCAGCAAATGCCATGGTTGGCTTCGCAAATCATAATTGTTACGCCTTGTTCCAGTTTCGGTGACATCAATTCCACTAAATTGTCTATAACTCAAATGTTCTCAATCTGGAGTAGAGACTTTGTGAGTCAGTGGGAGTCAAATTTCTCATCTAGAAGACTTGTGAAAATGCATATTCCAGGCTTCCTATAGAGATTCTTCTCTAGTGGACCCAGGTACGGCTTGGAATTTGCAGTGTTAGAAATGTGGTTCTGATACACATAGTCAACAGATCACACTTTGAGAGACTTTTGGACTAGTGTGCGAGCTCATTTGTGACCATGGGCTCTAGAACATGTGTTTTCTGTTCCTCAGAGCTATGGGTTCCTCCCCTGACCAGAATGAAGTCTGATGCACCCAGAGAAACGGAAGTGGGGAGAAATTAAGCCAGTGTGGAACAACAAAGGATAAAAAGAAATGATGGCGGCCTTAGAAAGAGTTGGAAGACTTTCTGCAGGAACTCTGGAGGGCCTGGCCTGGTGCTGTGGGGCTATGTGCCTAAGGAAACCGGTTCTGGCCATGGGCAAGACAATTTGATCTGCCTGACAAGTTGGACCTGTTGCCACAGTCCCTTTCACAGAAGTAGATTTCAGGTTTAAAGGAATGTTTACTTTGGCAAAGGTTTCTTTGACAGAGGTCGGAGACTCCCTCGAGCTGCCTCACACCATGGCAGCAGCAAGTTATGTTGTAAATATTTATGTGGTAATAGGGCTTCTTTCTCTTGTCCTAAAGGCTAAAAGTATTGGAATTTCTCATCTGTATGTAGTGCTGGAAATCATTCTTGACTGCACTTGGCAGCCTGTTCCAGAGAATTATAGAAGGCTAGAACTAGGGCTAATTTGCAGTCTGGTTGAGCCCCTCCTTATTTCAAAGATGCAGAAACCAAGGCAGAGAAATTATGTGTGATTCAACAAATTCTCAGCCCTTAGAGCTGAGACTAGCAGTAGGTCTGACATCAGTGCACAGTAGCCCGCTGCCTGCTTCAGAACCACCACTAGGAGTCTCTCCTAGATTCCCAAGTGACTTCTGGATCAGCACAGAACCAGTTAGGTAGGTTGGCTTAAGCGCATTTTATTATACAGGTAACAGACACCATGAGCTGCTGTGCTGTTCAATTTTCCACTTAACGCTATGTAATTCCTCAGTGCCTTTTTGCAGGTGTGTGGGGCAATTCTTAGCCGTGATCCTTGGGCAGATAGCTAAACCAAGTACAGTCGCCATCTAGTGGCACGAGCCCTGCAATGACATTTCCTGCAAAATCTGCACAGAGGCTGACGGAGTGAGAGAAGTTTCACCTCCTGGAAGGGACCCTTCTGGATCATGTCCCACGCCTCCTTGTTATAAGTGGGCAAAATGAGGCTCCAGAGGGTGAAGTGGCCTGATGAGGTGGAGCCGGGAGGAGCCCCTGACCACACGGAGCGCACAGTGGGGCATTGCCTGGCCTCATCTTGCAGGAGGGCACGTGCTCCTGGAAGGCAGGGAGGTATCAGGACTCGGGAGGCCTGGCCTGGTGCTGGATACCACAGCAGTGCCCGAAGCACACGTGACTGGAGAGCGACTCCTTCATGGCCAGCCCGGTGTCGCCAGCTTTCGTTGTTTTCTCTTCACCATGTTACCAGGCTACAGAGGTTCCACATAAAGGAGACTCCAGCAATGTTGGTGGCCAGTCCGACGGCTTCCCCAGTCCAGTGTGCTGAGGCTTCGAGCTGGCAGGAGGTGCTTCGGCCTCGCCTTCAGCCACACATTTCTCCACTCTTTTTCATTGAGTGTCTCCCGCCCAGGACATTTTTGTGTTCAGTGTGAATTTCCTGACAGTCAGCAAATTTAAGCATCCCCTGCCAGAAGTGGGGAGAGCTCAGAGGGCCCTCTCTATCCCCTGCTATTTATAACGAGCCCTGGTGTCAGGCGGCCCTAACGAGGCTGCTCCAGGCAGAGCTCAGCAAGTGCCAGGCCGGCAGCAGGACAGCTCTGGGGAGGTGGGAGTGGGCAAGGGCTTTGAAAGGCTGCAGATGGTGAGGGTGCCAGGGTGACAGACTGTGGGTGGCAGTTTTCTTTGTATTCCAAATAGGCTGAGGAGTTTCTTTTCTTTCTTTCTTTCTTTTTCTAAAATGCCCTGAAAGAAAATGGGGACAGGAAGAGTGGCAGCCAGAGGCGGGTTACTAATCCTAGGGTCTGTGGATGGGCTTCCAAGGGGGTCGGGTTCGGAATCCCCCACATTTGCACAAATTTTGTGTCTGTGTATGTTTTCTGGAACAGAAGGTCTCTTTTATAAACTCTTGAAAGGAGTCCATGACCCAAACATGTCAAGAACCACCAGTGTAAAGACCAAATCTATTAACAAACTTTCAGGAATGAACCATTTTTTGTCTTATTCTGAAAGCGAAGATTCAGCCACAATTGTCATTTTCTCTTTCTACCCTTCTAACCCACACTGGATATCATTTTTCAAAGGATGTGTGCCCACAGAAAACAAGTAGGTAAGTAAACTCTGCTTGTTTTTTTTTTTTAATAATGGTTACATATAAAAGTTCTGAACTGAGACATGAAGAAAATATATTTCTTTTACTTTAAAAAAAATTACATTTCTATTTTGAACCAGCATTCCATTATGCTTCAGATTTAATCTTGATGTTAGGGATTTTCTATTACTCTCTCCACCCCTGGAGAGATTATGTTCCAATTCTGAGGTGTTCACCTAAGACTAGACCTCCCTACCTATCTAGGACCAAGGAGATGGAAGTAAAAGGAGATACCCTGTCCTCTATGCCATCTGTCCACAACGCGATCTGCTGACTTCTTGCTGTTGGGTCCTTGGCCACCCAGGGTGGATCACACGTCAACCTGGTCCATCTTCTGGTCTTGAGCTCAGCTAACCTCCCACTATCGTCATGGTGAGTCTGGAGTTGCATAGGGCTCTCCTTGCCTAAGCTAAGGCTTTGCAGTTTTGCTGTCTTCCCAGGACCCTTTGATCCAGGAAAGGGGGTGACAAAGCTTTTCTCTCTGAGGTCCAAAGTTGCCAAATTTTTCAATTTATTTTTCAGGAAGAAACTTGAAATTTTCAGTTTATGCAAGCTTTTTTGATTTGAAATGTTAAAAATTCATTCGTTTTGAAAAAATTTACTGCAGGTCCAATACAACACATCTGTGGCCCAGCTTTGCCCACAAGGGCCACCATTTTGTAGCCTCTGCCCTAAAGGCTTCGTCTTATGGAATTGAGGCAGGGAAGACATCCTTTTTTCTGTTTTCAGATATTTCATATTTCTCCTCAAGGCAATAAGCACAGAATTTTCTACCAACTTGAACAGGAGAAAAGGGCATAGGGAGACATTTGGGGGTAAAACATTAATTAATATTTCTAAAATATTGCCGTTCTAAACCTTGATGTTGAGCTTATAAGGACAGGTTCTATATTTTGAAAAATAAGTTACCTCTGTATCCAGGGGGGAAAAGGCTGTGAAAATATATTTTTGCACAATATATTTTTAATAAAGTAGTCCTGCTTTCTATGGAATTATACTGCTTTGTACTGTGTCTCTCTCTCCTTTTTTTTTAAGTTCAGTTTAATATGAGGGTACATATGATTAGATTACATAAATTGCTTTTGTATGCTTCTGCATTTAGTTATGTCCTTCACCCAGGAAGTGTGCCATATACCCATGCAATGTACTGTTGGGTGGGAAATTACCCAACCCTCTCCTTCCTTCCCCCTATTTGAATTTAATTCGGTTTTTCTCTCATGTGACCATATAGTTGTTAATCAACTAGTTTCAAATCGGTATTGAGTACCCGTGATGCTATTTCCTTTCTTGTGATACTTTGCTGAGGAGAATATTGTCCAAATCTGTCCAGTTTGTTACAAAAGATACAAAATCTTTATTTTTCTATGGCTAAATAGTATTCCACAGCATACATATACCACTATTTGTTAATCCATTCATGTGTTGAAAGACACTTGGATTGTTTCCACATTTTTGTGATATTGTGCCTCTTTAATGATTGTTTAATGTAATTACTGAGACTGCATTAAATAAATGATACCGCAGAGGCCCAGAGAGGTAATCAACTTGGCCTTGGCTGACTAGAATTATAGTCTCTGTCAGTTCTTTCTGTCTGGTGCCAAGGCCCAGAATACTGCACTCTGCTTTTAGGGGGAGTTGGTATGGTGTGGGAAGGGGGGTAATGGTGGAATGCCATGTTTAAAGCCAAGCTGGGAAGATGCAAAAGCCCCTGAGACTAGGAGAAGTCAAGTCAAAGGGGACCAACAACCCAAAGGAGGCAATCCCCAAAGGGACCTGGAAAGAGGGAGAATTCGTGGGGATAAGCAGTAGGTCTGACACCAGGGAGATCACCCGAGCCAGGAATTTACAGGCATGAGGCAGGACCCAGGGCCTTCATACCACCCTGAGATTTTCACAGGGGGTTTGAGGCCTGGGAGATGTGGCTGGAAAGGAACATCAGTGGAACAAAGCAACTGGGACACTCTGTACCATAGTCAGGAAGTGCCTCCAAGGAACACTTCTACTAGAGTGAGTTCTCTCAAAATTTGACATCAAATTAGATCATTCTCCCTTTCTTAAGATTGTCCAAGGATTCTCTGTTGCCTAGTGGATAAGGTTTATTATACCAGATTCTTTATCATCACACCCCACATATAGTTCTAGTATTTTTCAATACCATTACCCAAGCTTTTGATGCTCTATTGGTTTTCAAACAGTATGGTGTCTCTTTAAGGTGCATCAGAACCACCTAGAGGGCTTGAAAACACAGACTGCTAGTTGCCTACTCCCAGAGTTTTTAATGTAGTAAATCTGGGTGGAGCTTGAAAATCTAGATTTCTTCTGTGTTCTCAGGTGGGCTAGGCACCATACTTAGAGAATCACGGGTTGGGCCACTTGCTAGAGTGTTCTGTGGGCCAACAGCATCACCTTCCCCTTGGGAGCTTGTTTGAAACACAGGCCCATCCCAGACCGATTGAATCAGAATTTATGTTAAAGCGATCCTCAGGCGATTCATCTGACATTCAAATTTGAGCAGTTCTCTTCTAGCCTGGTTGTTCTCCACCCTGCTGCACCTGAGAGCCATCTAGGGAAGATTGTGATTTAATCACGCTGGTGGTAGAGTTGTGCTCTCTGCAGTTTTAAAAGCCATCTTGTTAACATGCTGCTCGGTGGAGAATGACCGCTGTAGCCACGTGAAGCCACCACCACTCCCCCCAAGTAATGCACCTGCTCTCTCTGCCATTATTCTGCACATGCTGTCCCCTTGGCATGTAGAAAAACTTCTACTCATTTTTCAAAACCCAAGTTACCAAACCTCGTCTGGGAAGCCATGCCTGGAGTTTTCCCCAGCAGAATTAACTGTTCCCCTTTTTGCAGCCTGCTCTTTTGTGCACACTTTGTTGTAGCATAGATTATATCAAACCCTAACTACATATTTTGAGTGTCTTTTTCCCTCATGAGGGAAAACTAGGCTGTGAATATTTTGGGGACAGGGAATCTGGCTTATTTCATTTTTATTTTTTAACTTCAGAGCCTGGCCTTTATAGAGTTGGTTTTCTATAAATAATTGATGATTGGATGGATGAATGAACGAGTTAAGTCAAGCTTTGACCCAGCCAAGTAAGCATTCTTCACGTGTCCCCAGTCCCTCAATCATCCCTGCCAGAAAATTACCCCCACCTCCACCAACTCTTTACTGCCCACCCACAGGAAACAAAAGAAAGCAAACACCTCAAAAAAGGATGCGTGCATAATAGTATAGACCCTGTATTGCAGAAGGAACCATCAGGGAGATTGTAAGATCCAAAGGTCAGGAATTTTTGTTGGTTTTATTCTGCACTGTATTTTCAGCACCTAGAACAGTGCCCGGCCTGTAAAAAGTGCTAATTTGAGTGAATAGAGGTTGAATAAATAGGTGATTGTAACACAGGTGTTTTTCCTCCTCCTCCTTTCTCTCTTATCATCCGCTCCAGTGATGCTGGTCTCTGTTTTGACCTCTGAACATTATCCCAAGGCAGGATCATCGTAAGCTCTCTGTAAGGATGTCCTGTCTTGAGAAATTTGCTGAGCCTGACCATGGAATTTGTAGACAAAGTGTGAATTGATCTCCAGGACTATCCTGAGCGCTTCTTAGAGCCAGGATAATCTTTTAGAGTGAATACAGTATAATACAGTCAGAATCTTTTAACCTTTTTTTCACTATTCACTCTTACCCCAACACACACATATACACTCTGAGGGAGGAGCCTTAGTTACACCAAGTTGTTATACAACGAGCATCACTCAGGCTTGGTGAACTTCCACAAGAAGTTCTGCCCTAAAGAACCCAGAAGCACCTCTGCCCAGTGGGCTGAATCATCACTAAATCTGATGATCTCTTGATGACTGCCTGTCTTACTGAATCGCTAACAAAGAATGACAGAATTTCAGAGCTGGAAGGAATCTTATAGATCATCTGGTTTAGCCCCGTGCATTTGATGGATAAGGAGACTGCAGTCCCGAGACGTGTTACTTGCCCAGAGTAACACACCTCATTAGCTGCTGTCTGAGGGTGTCACTGGGTGCCTTCGATCTGGTCATCTGCACTTTCTGTTTACCTTATTACCAGCTCTAGAATCTGTCTTATTCAATGTAGGAATGTCAAGTCATTCTCTATTTGTTATGATAAGAAAAGAGAGGCTGTGTGCACTGGCTCATGCCAGTGATCCCAGCACTCTGGGAGGCAGAGGTGGGTGGATCGCCTGAGCTCACAAGTTTGAGACCAGCCTGAACCAGAGCAAGACCCTGTCTCTAACAAGAGCCGGGCATTGTGGTGGACACCTGTAGTCCCAGCTGCTCAGGAGACTGAGGCAAGAGAATTGCTTAAGCCCAAGAGTTGGAGGTTGCTGTGAGCTATGACTCCCTGGCACTCTACCGGGGGTGACAAAGTGAAACTCTGTCTCAAAAAAAAAAAAAGAGAGAGAGAGTTATGGTCCTGCAGAAATCAATCCCTCCTGGCTAAAAATATTAGAAAAGTCACTGGTCTCAGCTTGAAACAACAGATGGTATTTATTTATTTAGCTATTCCACCGAAGGCATTTGCCTACATTGAAGTTTTTCTCAAACTAAATTCTTTTTCCAGATTTAGAGCTTCACAAAGAAACAAAACCAAAACACTTATGTCTTAAGCAAGATGACATACTCACCAGCCCCCAAATACACTCTAAATTTGTAGAATGCCCTCTCTTCCCTCACCGATATCTCTGTCCTGGCTGACTTCTATGTACTCACATCCTACATGTTCTTCCAAACCCAGTTCAACATCCTCTCTTCTCTAAATGTTATCTTAACCACCTGCCTTGCCTGGAATAACATCTCCTTTTTCTTAACTTCTATAATATTGGTGAAAGAATTTAATAGTTATGCTGCATACTCATTTTATGGTGTACTAGGAGAATATATTACTAATATTTCAAACTCATGATTTCATAGTTACTTTTTAAAGGAGATTTAGTTGAAAGTTAAAAGAGTTTGTTATTACTGCAAAACAAACCATCCCTAAACTGAATGGCTTAACGTGACAATACTCTATTGAGCTCATGATTCTATGGGCTGGTAATTTAGGCCAGGTTCAGTTATGTGGTCTTTTGGTGTCAGCTGGGCACCCTCATGGGTGTGTGGTCAACTTCATGTTAGCCGCGTGGTTGTGCCTCTGCTCTGCTGTTGGCAGACACCCCTTCCTACATTCCCACAAGGACTGTCATCCTCCATCAGACCTGCTGGGTTGATGGTAGGTGGTATTATTATTATTAGTTTTGCTGGGAATATGGATTCCCTTTTCAGTCTTTGTACTAGCATAAATGTTAAGACATACTACTGTGAATCATAGATCTTACCCCACTCCAAGTTTTCCTAATGACTTAAAGGATACAGACAAACAATTCAGACATAGACAAAACATACTTCTGGAGGAGGCTGAAGCTATTGGAAACTTGCAAAAGTTTACACAAATATCCCTTTTTTACACATTGGATTTTGGTTTGGGTTTTGAATTAACTCATGAATTTTGAACAAAGTGTGGAAATCTTATTCACAAAGAGAGCTATGTTGGTTTTGAAGTGCTTCCATTTATACTCCTTTAATTACACACTGATAGGACGATGCTTACATGGTCACTTCTATTCTCCAGCCAGCTAAACTCCTTAAATCCATACCTTCAGGATCTATTTACAACCTGATTTTGGACTTTCCAGAACTGTGAAAAATAAATATCTACTGTTTAAATCACCTAATACACTCAATATAATATAGCAGTCCAGCTTAGGCAGTCACTCTCTTGAAAACTTTATGAGGGAATGTAGCAGAGCATGGGTTCTGAAGGCTAGCAAATCTGTGTTCAAAATCTGGCTGTGGGCTCAGCGCACGTAGCTCAGTGGCTAGGGCGCCAGCCATATGCACTGAGGCTGGTGGGTTTGAACCAGCACAGGCCTGCTAAACAACAATGACAACAACACCAACGACAACAAAATAGCCTGGGCGTTGTGGCAGGTGCCTGTAGTTCCAGCTACTTGGGAGGTAAGAGAATTGCTTAAGCCCAAGAGTTTGAGGTTGCTGTGAGCTGTGACGCTACAGCACTCTACCAAGGGTGATAAAGTAAGACTCTGTCTCAAAAAAAAAAAAAAAATCTGGCTGTGATATTTACTTGCTGTGTTACTTTGGGCAGCTTACTTAACCTTTTGTGCCTCAATTTCTTCATCTGTAATATAGGATTAAGAATAATGTCTACCTCATGTGGTTATGAATCTTTAATGGAAAGAACACGTGTAAAATGCTTAACACACTGCCTTATACCTTGTAAGCATATTAGGGATACAAACTTATAATAATAATGACAATCATAATTATTAGTACGGGCCTAAAGAGGAGAGTTTTGAGAAGGAGGGGACAATAAACTGTGTGGCATAAAGGCCAAGTATGATAAGGACCGAAGAGTGTTCAATAAGTAGAGTAACCAGAAGGTTGTTGTTTTGGTATCAAAGGGTGGTGGTGAGGCCAAAACTACACCGCAGTGGGGTGCAGAGGAAACAAAAGTTAGAAAGTGGAAAGGAGGGGTGTTGGTTCTAGCAGGAGAGCCTTTGAAGGAGGGACAAGTAGGCGATACTGTATCTATTATATGCCCTTTGTCCCTATGTGCAATGAGTACCATGGTGTCAACTTACGAGGACAGACTCTCAGTAAATCCCTAAATCTGTGCAGGAGTCTCAGTCTCCTTCCCTCTTTGGGTTGGTGCCTTTCCAACTCTTTCTTATAAGAAAAGTTTTAAAACCCAAACTTCTATTTCTGGCTTCTCTCTAGTTTGCTAAATTACAACTTTAAATATTTAAAAGTTTCTGGAATACTTAGAAAGCTGACACAATAAATACAAAAGAAAAGATGGAAAAAGAAAAGAATCTGTTCTATAAGAAACGTGGGAATGAGTGGTGGAGCCTTTTATCATTTGGGGGAATCAGGTGTAAACCAAAGATGGTTGATCTGCAAACCCATTTGGCATGTGACCAACTATCAAAACAGGTAAAATGCAAGAGCTGGTGTTTGTATTTTTCCTGTGCTTGTCGGAGGATTTACGTGTGTAGCAATAAGCTTCCCAGATCAGAATGACAGGAAGATGCTTGAGTTTATGATTTATTATCATTCCACTTAGCATTGTATTTTGTGCCAGCAGTCACACTCTACCTAAGATCTCTGAATAGTTTCAGTTCATCAGCCAAAAAGGAGAATAATTCCTCAAGGGTAAAGACCATGGTTCCTTCCAACTGAGCTGAATATTATGACTTTACCTAAAGGGGGCACAAGGTATAACTGTACAACAGAGTATCTGGATGTACACAGAGACAAGGAGAGTCTTAGCTCTTCCCCTGGGGGGTTCTTACAGAAGCTGCAGAAGACCTAGACTGGAGTCACCAAGTCCACGATCAAATCCAACTCTGTCACTCACTGTGTGCTGGGTCACCTCAGGCCTTCACTAAGCCCCATTTTCTCACCTATGAAGTGGGGCAACTATATCAACCTCATGCAATGTAGTGACGATGAACTGAGAGGCTGGATGTCTGGAATGTTGAGGTTTCAATAAATTCCTCCTGAATTTGTATTCCTAGCACATCTCTAGTTTCTGTTCAATAAATATTTTGAATTCTTTCTACAAATATAAACTCTGTGATAACCTATAAGTTCCATCTCAAAGGTAGAGGGGGAAGCGAGTTAATCTGTCCACAGTTATTGCCACAGTTGTACAACAGAACATAAATGTGAAGTGATGTGACTTTGATACCCTGAAAGTCAGGACTGCTGGCTGTGCCTCTAACCCACTGAGTGACCTTGAAAATGACATTGACTCACTGAGCCTACTTCCCAATTTCTAAATTATGCTGGGGCTGGTGGGGGGCACTTAGTAGGTACATTCTAAGTTTTCTTCTGTCTTGAATAGTCTTGATTTAGATCAGAAATTTCTTTCCAGACTGAGCTATTAAGTTATACTTATTGCTTATGGTAATTCATTAAAAAGCATTATTATTCAGTCATTATCACCAGTAACTCTAACTGATTCCCTTGGAAGAATTTAGCAGCTAATGAAATCAATCCCAATAAATGAATTTGCTAACTAAAATGTGGTACAATCCAGTGGGAAAAAAAGATTTTGCTTCATTATAATTAAATTTATTAAAAGAAACTCACTATCGTTCAGTTCCTGAATTGTATGTGGATGGATATTTGTTGATACACAGATAAATAGATTCTTGCTGTCTACATAAGCAGTCTGTTCAATGTGGTCAAACCTGAGCATGAGCTATTCAGACATGAGAGGAAACAGGGAAGGGGCTGTGTTCTGATCACTTGCGATTCTGTGATGCTGTTTGGTACTGCTGTCCTAAAATATAACTTTGCCTCCAAGGATCCTGCAGGCTAATTTCAGCAGCTGGGAATCTGCCCAGGCTGTCACTGGTTTTTAAGCATGCTGCCACAGCCGGTCACCAGCAGGCACCTGTCTCCAGATCTAGGAGAAGCTTGCAGGGGCATGATCCCCAGCCTTGTTATGGAACCTGACGGAAAGTGAAAAGCCATGGGTATAGATATAAATATTCTTGTAGAATAAATGTGGGACTTAAAAATTGCATTCACAATTTTTAAAAGAAAGCTTTTAAAGAGAGCTACCTTGACCACATGGGATGAATGCTGTTGTTATTCTGGACCAAATGTTTATACAAACTAGCAGGTAAGTTCCGTATAAGGATCCCTCCAGGCTGCTTGGCACCTCTGGCTCTCACGAAGTCCTCCTGCAGTGTGATCAAGCTTCTGGAGTTCTGCAGACTGGGATTCAATTTTTGCCTGTGCTATTTATTAGCTGTGAGATTCGGCACATTTCCTCAACTGTAAAATGGAGGTAACGGTAGTCCCTACCTCGTGGTGAATGTGACAACTAAATGACATAATGTGCATTATGTGCTTTGTAAAGTGCTTTTCACATAGTAAACCCTGAAGTGTTACACTTACTTATTATTATTTGTGTTATACTTGGGCTCAGAGAAGTTAAGAAAGTGGCCTCAAATCACACAGCCACACTGACCCCAAAGAAAAATGACTGTGGTTATTCCGAGAGCATCAGTAGCAAAGGCAGAACTTGCCAAAGTGACATTGTAATGGAACACTCAATTTCAGGCAGAATCTTGTTAATCGGGGGCAGAAAGCAAAATGAATCAGTCACTTCTACAGCCGTCATGCCCACCTGTCTCGCCACAGGCTGTGCTGCTGCTACAGAAAGACTCTGCAGACCTGGGCCTCGGGCACTCTGAGACCAGTCAAATCTGGGCCGACCTAATTTCTAATCGAGGTTAAAATCTGACAAAGTAAACACTGAGCCGTGCAGGAGGTGAAGCGTCTTGGTTTCGTGCTTCTTTTTGATGCCCCATCTTTTTGTGCTGTACTCTAGGAGGCAATCTCCTTCCAAACCCCCAAATGGAAGTGGGACTTAAGTGCCTTTTGCTTTACCCAAACTTTCCGGAGTTTTGCTTTTGCACAGCCCTTATGGTGCCACCTAGAAGCGAAAACAGGAAGGGGAACCGGGGTCTCAGCCTCTGGTTGCTGCTGTCCTTCTCTTCTGTTGGCAAAATGTTTTTATCTTCTATTCCTGTCTTACAGGAACTTTCCTTGGGCCACTTCCTGAGTCCACTCGTGGCTTAGAGGCGAACTGTACTTTTAGACAGATAAGCATGGCTTCTTACATGAAAAAAGAGGATTTTGGAATTTATAAAAAAATTTTTCTGTTATCTTTCAAATCTTTCTTGCTAAGGAATTGAAAAAGAAGACATTTGTTCAAGTAGTACCCAGTCCTTCCTTGTCTAGAGCAATGCATCTCTTGGTTTACCTTTCAAGTATATGAGACGCATGAGAAAAAAAAAGAAACACCTGAATTACTGAGAAATTACCAAGGAAATAATGGAAGAAATTTAAAAAATATTATTCCCAGCCAGGCATGGTGGCTCCTGCCTATAAACATTCTGGGAGGCCAAGGCAGGTGGATTGCTTGAGCTTAGGAGTCCGAGACCAGCCTAAGCAAGAGCAAGACTCTGTTTTTACTAAAAAAAAAAAGTAGAAAAAAACTACAGGTGGCATCCACCTGTAGCCATAGCTACTTGGGAGGTCGAGGCAAGAGGATTGCTCAAGCCCAAGAGTTTGAGGTTGCTATGAGCTATGATGACACCAAGGCATTCAACCTAGGACAACAGAGTGAGGCTATATCTCCAAAAATATATATATTATTCCCATGAGACTGGTGAAGCTCTCTAGGTATGCCACTAGAATGAATCTTCATTCATTCACAAATATTTACAAAGAGCCAACGTGTGCCAGGCACTGAAGATAGCAATAAACTAAACTTTCCCACTTTTACAGTCCAGATAATAGCACCACGATCATTCAAAGTATAATTGTCTGATTTTCATAGAACCTTGGTGAGTCTCATAGAAAATGACTTGCTTTTTCTGAACTATGATGAGAATAAAGATATTTGCTTTGTAGGACAGTGCTGCATTAAGCCCTCTGTACAGAGTTGCCTTCTCCCCATCTGACCTGCATTTTATATTACTCATTTATTGTTGTGTAACAAGTTACCCCCAATTTGGAAGATTAAAACAGCACATATTTATTATATCACACAATTTTTGTGGGTAAGATACCTAGGAATATCCTTGCCAGGTCCCTGTGGCCCAGCGTATCTCATGAAGTCTCTAAAAATTGCCAGCCAGGGCAGGCAAGACTTGACAGAACTGAAAGAACGGCTTCCAGGCCTGCTCAGGTGGCTACCAGCCGGCCTCGGAAGATCCACTTCTGAGCTTATTCATGTGGGCTTATCCACAGGCTGCTTTACAACGTGGCAGGTGGTTTCCCCCAAGTGGCAAACCCAAGAAGAGTGAAAGAGAGTGCTCAAGGTGGAAGCCACAGTCTCATTACAGCCGAATCTACAATCCCTATCACCCTATCGCCTTCTGCTTGTTAGCAGCAAGTCTATAAATTCAGCCTATGCTCTTTGGGAGCAGATTGCCCAACAGTAGGAATGCCAGGAAGTGGAGAGTACTGGGTGTCATTGAGAGACTATCTAGCACAACATTTCACTTGCCATAAAAGCCTCTTGGCTTTCAGGTCACAGTACAGATTTCTATGATTTCCCCCAATTCTTTGGTATAAATGGTCACACTTTTCAATGAATTCAATACGTATCATACCTTGATCTCAAATGAGTTTAGGCAAACCCACTATGATGATGATGGCCTATTAAGTGGGGAGTTTCTTTTAAAGTGACACCCTCTAATTACTTGCTCTCTGTTTATTATCAAAAGAACATATTGTGATACACTCATGGAACATTAGATGAATGGTTAATGGAGATGAATGAGAGTTTAGTAGGTTTGCCCCATGCACTCATGCCCTGAGATTTCTGTGGTTATAACCAGCACAGCCCTTGAGTTTGTCAGATCACAGGATTAAGGGTCAGTAAATGTGAATGTGAACCACAGCCCCGCCTCTAACTAACTCGTGACATGGGTCAAGTTTCTTTACCATTTGGGGGGGTTGGTTTTTTTTTTTTTTTTCAAATAAAAGGCTAGGGCTGGGACTGGTGGTTCATGCTTATAATCCTTGCACTCTGGGAGGACAAGGTGGGTAGAGCACTTGAGCCCAGGACCAGCCTGAGCAAGAGTGAGACCCCATCTGTACTAAAATTAGCTGGGCATTCTGGTGGGTGCCTGCAGTGCCAACTCCTCAGGGAGACTGAGACAAGAGGAACTCTTAAGCCCCAGAGTTTGAGGTTGCTGTGAGCTATGATACCACAGCACTCTACCCAGGGCAACACAGTGAGACTCTGTCTCCAAAAAAGAAAAAAAAAGAGAACTAAAATATGATGAAATGTTGGACTAACTGGTCTCCATAGGCCCTTCTTACTCTACCATTCAATGCTTCTTTAGTCACAGGTGTTTTGTATCCTCCACAGGGGAATTTGTTTGGAGCCGGGTAAGTGGTCTTGTTGTAGTTTTGTTCGAGTTATAGAGGTTGTTGACTGTTGTAGACTGGGATTTTGTATATTGTAGATTGTTATCATTTGACAATTTTCTAGAAGGACAGAGGTCCTGAAAATGAATAAGAAACATTCCCACTGGTCTTGTGTGGCAAAACAATTAACATCTATTGAAATATCGCTATGTGCCGGGCACTATGCTAAGCACTTTATAGGCATTCTTGTTTGATCCTAATAACTATCTTATGTCCTAGGTACCTTTCTATTCATTATTTACAGAAGAAACTGAGACTTAGAAAATTGGTTTGTTATTATAAGCTAGTAAGGAGAAGAGTCAAAATCCCAATGGTCTGTCTGGCTCTAAGCCAAGCTCTTGACTTCTGAGTCATTGATTTTACGCACCAGTTCCTTGGGTGAGGTTTGATCAGTCAAGGATCAGAAGCAATGGAACTTACCAAAATACTCTGGCCAGTGTAGTGTATTAGAAGCCTAAGGAATCCATGGGAATGAGCAACATTGTTTCCAGAAAAAGTGGAAAGGAATAAAGGAAGGTGGGTCATGTGAGCATATTCGATTTTCCGACAAAAAAACACATATTGATGAGCAGAGATGGCCAATAAACCCTGGGCTGCTGTTGCTTTCCCCTTCCCACTGCTCTTGTTATCATTATGGTGGTTGTTATTTCGCACGAGTATGTATTTATCTGAAAACCTCTCCTTTGTTTTGGGAGAGTAAAAGAGCAACAAAATGGTAATGTTGCTCAGCCGCTCTGGCCCTCCTGGAGGTGTAGCCATATGTTTCTTGTTGGGAAAAGGTCTTTCAAAGCAGGTAGGGCTTTGAGGCTGATTTTTTTTTTCTCCTTTAGTCTTTTAGTCACACACAACGCTTAGAATTGAATTCAGCCGTGGCACACCAAATATTCAGCCGTGGCACACCAAGTCTGCCACAGTCCACTGGGAGCCTCCTGGCAAGGGATGTGTCTGGTACCTGGTTCTTCTTGGTTCCGGGTTGCTGCTACACAAGCTGATTTCTGCTTTGGGCTGAAAAGGAAAACATCCATCTCTTTTCAATGGTTCTTGTTCTGAAGTGGCTGTTTTGGAGGGGAGTGCTTTGGAGGTGGAAGAAATATTATTGTACATAAACATTTATTTGGCTGTTGCTGTAAGAAAAAGTTCTACGAACATGAAGAAGCCATTTCAAACATTTGTGGAGAATTTTTCAGGAGTTTTGAACATCATCTAAGTAAAATCTTTCACCCATCTTGGGTGACAGTTACTATTATCTTCACCATGCAGACAATCTGTACAGAGTTCGAGAGACTTACCTAAAGTCACAATTCCTGTAACTGGGAGAGCTGAACGTGAAATTGGGTCTTTCACAATCCAAAGCCAGTGTTTTAGGTCAAAATTCAAACTATCTGAAAATAAGTAAGGATTTTCTTTTATTTAAACCCCCCAAATGTGCTCTGTAATCACCTGTTTAGGTGAGATTGGCATTTAAAATTTGTGTTTCTTAGATCTGTAGCACAGATTTAAGGTTGAATAGTTAAATTGATATTTTAAAAGAATAAACATTTGTAAAGCAGGTCAAAAGTACTTACTTAACAAAATCAATATCAAAAATGGAACCATAAAACATCAGGATTAGAAAGGATCTCAGAAGTAGTACATTGTTCACAACCCCCATCCTTCACTGTGCCACTCATCATTTTCACCACTTCATTCAAACCGTCCTTCCCTTGGCAGAACACTTAGTTTATCAGGCTCCATGCCTTTAAGACATCTAAGCTTGGGTGTCTTTCTCATTCAGTTTCTACTTTCCTCAAGATTAGACCAAATGTTGTGAATTAATTATTGTTGAATCTCCACATGCCCTATTTGGGAGCAAAATTTATGCAACAGAAATAATGCCTTAAGTCTCTCTGTGTTTACTTTCCTCTGGAGAACTTTTGCATTTAATAATATCACTTGCCTATTTGTTTTTTTCTTCCAATTTATTTGAATAGAGCTATACTGTCCAATAAGGTAACTCCTGGCTATATGGGCTTTTAAGCACTTGAAATGTGGCTCGTCCCAATTGAAGGGTGCTAGAACTATAAAATACACACCAGCTGTACACTTGGTAAAAAAAAAAAGAATGGAACATATTTCACTAATAAATGTTTATATTGATGACATGTTGAAATAATATTTTAGATAGATTGTATTAACATACATTATTAAAACTAATTTTACCTATTTCCTTAATCTTTTAAGATGGCTACTAGAAACTTTAAAATGACACATAGTTCACACTATGTTTCTATTGGACATAGAAACATTGTGCTAGACAAAAACTAGATTAAATGATAAAGGAGATGTAACTAGAGAAATTAAATCTCAGGTTTGGAAAGTCTTGAAAGAATATTTATGAGTCACGATGAGCACATCAAATATTGCCCACAGCTTACAGAAATATGTAATGTCTTCACTCAAATTTTATGACTGTGATATTGCAAAGTAAGTATAACCTTCCCATGTTCAGATCTGCAATTGTTTAAGCCAGTCACTTTTTCTAGTTCTTTGCTTGCTGTGTTTTCTAAAGTAGTTACATAGTTAGAAAACACCACCAAAACAGGTGTGAGAAAAGAAGAGATCATGATCCTGCAAGGGAATTAGGAGGCAATTGTGTTAATTTCCACCTAAGGGTGATGAACATGAAGGTATGAAGCCATTAAGTCAGGGTGCACTCTCTAGCGCCTTTGGCAAGAAGCGTAACATCAATGTAAGTGGGTCACAGAGTGATTGTTAATTTCCATTCATGGCATTTGTTTCATTTTCTAGGGTCTCAGTTAGCTCTAAGGTGCTGCTTTAAATAGTTGTGAGGACATCCAGGGAGGTAGTCAAAGTTTCCAGAGTTGTCATCGTTAACTTCCTTTGTCAGTATTTCTCCACCTTCTGATGAGTCTTCAGCAGACTCTGAGCTACCCCCTGGAATCCAACCAGCAAGCTGTTATCAGAATCCTCCAGCCACTCCTGGGTACCACTGCCAAAGAGCTGGAAAGAACTGTGTAGGAGGAAATGCCCGCCTTGCTGAGTCAGTCAACTTCTTCAACCCAAGGTTGACTGGTAATTAGTGTTACTGCATCCATGGGACCACAGCAGATATGGTCAGCCCAGACCTTGCCAGGCGAGGAAGGGCACTGTCCAGGGTAGTAAATTTTCCAACTCCGTGCAGAGAAGGGCCCAGAGGCAGGCTATCTGCAGGCAGCAGGCATGGTTACTGGCCCTCTGAATTCTGGAGTTCCTTTGATGTAGTTAGAGTATGGATGAAAAAGAACAAAAGCTGGGGACTCTGAGAGCCTTTGCTATCCATAAGCTTTCAATTCATATCTAGACTAGATGAGTGTGCGTGGCATCACTTAAAGAGTTCCCAAAGTGACTCTAATGTGGATGTTTAGTACAAACAGCACTGACTTTGGAATCAAAAGTAGAGTTGAGTAGTGATTCGGTCAGTTAGCAGCTACCTCTCTCACCTTACGATTTTACCTCTGACTACTTGCACCCTTTGCACACACCCTGGCCCAGCTACCCCCAGAATTTCCTAGACCAATACTCTTTCTCTTTTCACAGTTTTCAAAGTGGCATCATTTGGGGAGGTTATTCCCTGGCAACTCTTTCCCTCACCCCGGCCCTTCCTGTCTACCTTACTCTGTTTTAGTTTCTCCATAGCATTATTCCTACCTGGTGCATTATTTACTTGTTTCTTGGTTTTAGGTTTCTCACATTAAAATATGAACCCATGTTCCAGGTTCCAGGACTGGCAGGTGAGACTATTTCAATCAAATCTCTCTCTTGAAGACAATTTTAAAAGCTGAGCAAAACGCTCATATATAACGGTGCCCGTAGCACAGTGGTTATGGCACCAGCCACATACACTAAGGCTGGTGAGTTCAAACCCAGCCCGGGTCAGCTAAACAACAATGACAACTGCAACCAAAAACATAGCTGGGCGTTGTGGTGGGCGCCTGTAGTCCTAGTTACTCGGGAGGCAGAGGCAAGAGAATCACTTAAGCCTAAGAGTTTGAGTTGCTGTGAGCTGTGATGTCACAGCACTCTACTGAGGGAGACACAGTGAGACTTTGTCTCAAAACAAAACAACAACAACAACAAAATTCACACACATGTACACACACTTACAAGAATCAGGGATCTAACAAGATAGTAAGGAATTAGAATGAGAAAACAATTAGAATTCAAAGCAGTGAACTACAGCCTTTTTTTTTATTGTTAAATCATAGCTGTGTACATTAGTATAATCAAGGAGTACAATGTGCTGGTTTCATATGAAATCTGAAATATTCTCATCAAACTATTCAATGTAGCCTTCATGGCATTTTCTTAGTTATTGTATGTAGACATTTGTATTCTGCCTTTTAAATTTCGCCTGTACCCATTCTAAGATGCACCGTAGGTGTGGCCCCACCCATTACCCTCCCTCCACCCTAACCTCCCCCCTCCCTTCCCCTTCCTTGGCTCTTTCCTCATAGTCTTGTGCTATAGTTGGGTTATAGCCTTCATGTGAAAGCTGTAATTTAGCTTCATAGTAGAGCTGAGTACATTGGATACATTTTCTTCCATTCCTGAGATACATTTCTAAGAAGAATATGTTCCAGCTCCATCCATGTTAACATGAAAGAGGTAAAGTCTCCATCTTTCTTTAAGGCTGCATAGTATTCCATGGTATGCATGTACCATAATTTGCTAGTCCATTCATGGATCGATAGGCACTTGGGCTTTTTCCATGACTTAGCAATTATGAATTGGGCTGCAATAAACATTCTGGTATAGATGTCTTTGTTATATTGTGATTTTTGGTCTTCTGGGTATAAACCTAGTAAAGGAATTATAGGATCGAATGGCAGGTCTATTTTTAGGTCTCTAAGTATTCTCCAAACATCCTTCCAGAAGGAATGTATGTATTAGTGTGCATTCCCACCAGCAGTGTAGAAGTGTCCCTTTTCTCCACATCCACGCCAACATCTCTGGTTTTGGGATTTTGTTATGTAGGCTACTCTTACTGGGGTTAGGTGATATCTCCAAGTAGTTTTTATTTTCATTTCTCTGATGATTAAGGATGATGAGCTTTTTTTCATGTGTTTGTAGATCATGCATCTGTCTTCTTTAGAGCAGAGTCTTTTTAGAAAAGAGGATTTGCTGATAGTTAAAAGGAAGCTGAGAGGCAGAGTATCCCAGAGTTCTTGGAAAGTCACCTGTTCTGTATCCTGGAACTACAAGGACTACCATCTTAGCTCTGAAGATCTTTGGCAAGGGACTAGAAGCAGCCAAGACCCAGAGCTGAGCTTTTGAAAACTCAGATACATGAAGGTTTGGGGACTAGCGTCATCCCCATCGAAGACAGAAAACTAATGCACTTACGTGACCACAATTTGCCACACAAAAAACTAGGCCCCATAAGCATAAGCAAACAAGACAGACATGATCCCTACCTTAAAGGAGGTTATAGTCTGAAGAGAAAATAAATACTAAACTGCCAAACAGAATTATATATGCTATATTCCTGACAATAATGTACTTAGATTGATAGTAATTACTTTAGATTGATGGAGACAAGAAAAGTCTGCTTGAGGACATTACCTTTCAGCTGGGACCTGATAGATGAAGAGAGCTTGGTGAAATGTAGAGCTGGGGAGGAGGCATTCTAAGGAGCATGTGCCATGGCCCTGTGGCAGGACAGTGGCTGAGGTGGGGTGGTGTGAGAAGAGGCTGGAGATATTGGCAGGATCCAAATCATGGCAGCCCTTCTGGTTATCCATGTTACAGAGTATGAATTTTGTCTTAAGTATGATGGGAAGACATTGTAAGGTTTAAAACAGGCAAGTGATATATAATACTAACATTTCAAAAGATGACCGTGACTTCTCTGTAGGAATTAGATTGGAAGTAGGCAACTGCAGTAAAGGGGAGACCAACAGGAGGCTATGCAAGAAATGGTGTGGTGTGAAGAGGGACAGATTCAACGTTTAATTTTGAGGCTGTGCCTGTGAGACTGGAAAAAAGTGAATGTGGAGATGAGATGTTAAGAGCATTTCTAATGTAAGCAAATGGACAGTTATTTTGCATGCTGTCCTGGAATAAGGACTATTAAAAGAACATGTCCGGGCAGTGCCCGTAGCTCAGTGGGTGGGGCGCCAGCCACATACACCGAGGCCAGCGGGTTTGAACCTGGCCCCAGCCAGCTAAAAAACAACAACAACAATGACAACTGCAACAACAACAACAAAAATGGCTGGGCTTTGTGCTGGGCGCCTGTAGTCCCAGCTACTTGGGAGGCTGAGGCAAGAGAATTGCTTAAGCTCAAGAGTTAGATGTTGCTGTGAGTTGTGACGCCACAGTATTCTACCCAGGGTGACAGCTTAAGACTCTGTATCAACAAAACAAAACAAAACAAAAAAAAACACGTGTGGTGGGGATTGTTAAGACCAAATATTTAGTTTTCAACATTAAATGTGAGGTGCTTGTGCTGAACATGTAGGCCTAGAGCTTCCTAAAGATGTCTGAAAGGGCACTTAAAGCCCTAGGGGTGGTTAAAATTACTTAGGGGGGGTGTCTTTCTAGAGAAGACATTCAAGGTTGAGCCTGGAAAAAAAAACCACTTCACACTCTTTAGGGTGCAAGTAAAATGGGAGAAGAGATAACAAAGGAGATTGAGAGGGAGTGTCAAAAGAAGTGAAGAAAAACCAGGAGCCTGGCATCAGCCAAACTGAGGGAGAAGGAGGGAGTGCTGAAATGAGAACTACACAGTGTTCCAGAATTGAGCAGCATTGGCCATCATAAGCAGCCATAGCAAGAGCAAGTGTGATAGGGTAAGGACTGAGGAATGTAAGTTTTATGGGGGAGTGGGATGTGGTGTGAGTAATTCTTTTTGAAAAGGTTAGAATAAAGAGGACAGAGAATCAGAGGGCAGCAGTAAAGCACACAAATCTTGGAGGGATTCTTCTCCAATAGGTGATGGATTGCAGGTAGAAGAACAGAGTAGAGACAGGGACTAGCTTATGGGACAAGGCTCCCAGGGCTGCTGGAAGGGGTGGGCCTCTCCGCTGAGGAGGGGCTGATTTTTGGCAAGAAGAGGCAACTTCCCTTGGGAAGGGAGGGCACAGTTGTTGGAGGGCTTGTGCTCTGAGAGGCAGGACAATGCTTCTGGTAACTACTATTTCCGTTATGATGGACATCTACTGAAAGTGCCATAAAACTGAAAGAGGGCGATCTTAGATTTGGGGAAAGTGAAAAATCACTTGACTAGTCCTAGCTGGAGAAGGAAGTGAAGAAAAGGGGCCATTTTCTCTATGTGGCCACAACTTTACTCAGACAGGTACATAGCCTAGCACCATTTAATAGCCTGAGGAGCAATTCCTATAAACCTCTTTTCTTTGCTAGACTATGAGCACCTTGAAGACAGAGATTTAGTCTTCTTCCTCTCTGCAATTTCAATGCTGTTACTCCTGTAGAGCAGAAATCAATGAATCATTAAAGATAGCATGAATGAATAAATGAGTAATCAAAGGAAGAAGTGTTATAGAACAGAACTAATGTGAATATGTCTGACGAATAATTTCTCATGTTTCTAGATCACCTGCATTCTGAGAAATAACAACCCCCCTGGAGCACCTGCCCCCAGTGGGTACCCATCTTCCCAAGGACTGGGGAGTCAAGAAGGGTGGGTGGATCTGCGTCAGTGAAGTAGTTACAGCTAAAGACGTCTTTCTTCTGACAGACATATTCCAAAAACTTGGGGGGAAAAAGAACATCCTAGGATATTTCCTGCCATTTTCCCCTGGCAGAGTTAAAACCTAGTCCTGAGAACAAAGGAAACATTTATTTAAAAGAACAGAGAAGGAGGTATAGTCTCCATCTTTCTTTATGGCTGCATAATATTCCATGGTGTACGAATACTACAATTTATTAATCTATTCATGAATTGATGGGCACTTGGGTTTTTTCCATGACTTGGCAATTATGAATTGGGCTGCAATAAACATTCTGGTACAAATATCTTTGTTATAGTGTGATTTTTGGTCTTCTGGATATATACCTAGTAGAGGAATTATAGGATTGAATGGCAGGTCTATTTTTAGATCTCTAAGTATTCTCCAAACATCTTTCCAAAAGGACTGTATTAGTTTGCATTCCCACCAGCAGTGCAGAAGTGTTCCCTTTTCTCCACATCCGCACCAACATCTCTGGTTTGGGCATTTTGTGATGTGGGCTAATCTTACTGGAGTTAAATGATATCTCAAAGTAGTTTTGATTTGCATTTCTCTGATGGTTAAGGATGATGAGCATTTTTCATGTGTCTGAAGGCCATGCGCCTGTCTTCTTTAGAGAAGTTTCCCTTCACGTTTACATGGATGGAGCTGGAAAATATTCTTCTTAGCAAGGTATCCAAAGAATGGAAGAAAAAGTACCCAATGTACTCAGCCCTAATGTGAAACTAATTTATAGCTTTCATACGAGGGCTATGACCCAATCTCAGTACAAGAATATGGGGAAGGGGGTAAAGGAAGGGGAAGGTAGGAGGTAGGGTGGAGGAAGGGTGATTGGTGGGTCCACCCCTAGGGTGCATCTTGGAAGGGTGCAGGTGAAGTTTACTAAGTGTAGAGTATAAGGGTTTGAACACAGTAATTAAGAAAATGCCATGAAGGCTATGTTAACCAGTTCGGTGAAAATAATTCAGACTGTATATGGAACTAGCACATTGTACCTCATGATTGCCTTATTGTACACAGAAACGATTTAATTAATAAAAAAATTAAAAAAATAAAAGAACAGAGAACATTATCACCTACAATCTCATCTTATTTTTTCATGTTTCAATCTTTCCTATATATACACATTTTTCATACTAAGCATTCTATTCAAAGAACCATGTATGATGCTTTTTTCCACTTAAAATTATATCCTATGAAAGCTACAGTAGTCAAGGTAATGTAGTTTTAATGAAAGGATAGACACATAGATTAGTGGAACATAAAGAATCCAAAAATAGATCCAGAACACAGTCACACAGTCAATTGATTTTTAACACAGGTGTCAAGGCAATTTGATAGAAAAAAATTATAGTCTTTTCAACAGATGATCCTGAAATAATTGAATAACCCTATGCAAAGAAAGAAAAGAACCTCAGCCATACAAGAATACTTGAAATGAATAATAGAGCAAAATTTAAAATCTAAAGTTTATAATTAAGTAAACGAGATGAGGTTTATATTAACCAGGGTGATGTAAACGCTCCTAATTCTATACAAAATCAGCACATTGTACCCCATCCATGCATTAATGTATACATGAGCTATGTGTTTGTGATTTAATAAAAAATAAAAAAAAAATCTAAAATTATAAAATTTCTACATAAAAACAAAGGAGAGGCTCAGCGCCTGTAGCACAGTGGTTACAGTACCAGACACATGCACCGAGGGTGGAAGGTTTGAACCTGACCCAGGCCAGCTAAACAACAATGACAACTACAACAAAAAAATAGCTGGGCATTAGCGGCAGGCACCTATAGTCCCAGCAGCTACTTGGGAGGCTGAGGCAAGGGAATCACTTAAGCCCAAGTGTTTGAGGTTGCTATGAACTGTGACACCACGGCACTCTACTGAGGGCAACATAGTGAGACTCTGTCTCAAAAAAAAAGGAGAAAAGAAAAAAATTTATAAATTGGACTTTATCAAAATTATAAGCCTCTGCTCTTTGAAAGATACTGTTAAGAAAATGGAAAGACAACTCATAGACTGGGAGATAATATTTTAAAAACACTAAATTCTTTAAGTGCCCTAGTACTTTATGATAAAAAAAGAAAAAAAAAACATTCAAAAAAACTTGAATCCAGAACTCTTAAAGAATTTTCCTAATTCAAGAATAAGAAAACAAACAGTTCAGTTTAAAGAAATTGGCAAAAAATCTGAATAGACACTTCACTGAAGGTGAGTTTTGAACATCACTGGTTATTAGGGAAATGTAATTTTTTATGTTAGGTTCAGTTTTTTTATTTTTTCAGATTAATATGAGGGTACATATGATTATTAAAACCACAATGACATACAACTACCCATCAAATAAAAAAAAAAAAAGCAACTGACTTTCAAAGGGAGGGGAGAGAGGGGGGATTTGGGTGGAGGGAGGGTGATTGGTGGGATTACACCTGCGGTGCATCTTACAAGGGTACATGTGAAACTTAGTAAATGTAGAATGTAAATGTCTTAACACAATAACTAAGAAAATGCCAGGAAGGCTATGTTAACCAGTGTGATGAAAATGTGTCAAATGGTCTATAAAACCAGTGTATGGTGCCCCATGATCGCATTAATGTTCACAGCTATGATTTAATAATAAAAAAAAAAAAGCAACTGACAATACCAAATGCTGGTGAGCTGTGGAGCAATTGGAATGCACATGTGTTGCTTGTGGGCGTGGAAAATGGAAAACAGTTCAACAGTTATAAACAAAGTGATATATATACTTACCATGTCCACACAAAATCCTGTTCACAGGTGTTTATAGTAGTTTTATTCATAATAGTAAAAAACAGGAAATGCTTATAAATTGGTTCAGTGTATATACAAACTGTCATAAACACACAATGGGTTACCATATTACTTGGAAATATTTGCTTGGAAGAATCACTTTTTTAAAAGCCAGTGTTGACCCATTCAGACCTGGTCTGACATGTCAGGTGTGCCTGTGACCTGCTGACAGCACAGGTAGGAACGCTGAGAGCAGGGTAGTGCTGACCCATATTGCTCGGGGAAAGGCGGGCAGCCCTATCACTTCACATTTCTCCCTTCCATTAGGCTCGTTCGAGTCCTCATCTGACTTGGGGCTCCTTCATTCATTCCTGCTGTCCCCTGTGGTTTGGCTCATGGTCCCCTGTGACACGACCAGATAGCCAAGGACGTTTCCATAGGAAGGGCATTGGCCACGAGGCTCAGCTGCTTTGCTAACTCACACACTGCTCTACATCACCCAGAGCAGGAGGGAGAAATAGACTTGTGTCTTGAGGGCAGGACCTTGTCTTATGCCTCTTAAAGTGCCCTGTCAGCTGTAAGCACAGAGCCTAATATATAGTAGGTCCCCAATACCCATTTGCTTTGTGTACTGATTTAGTTTCTTTTTAAGATGTTAAATTTAGTTCCTTGTGTGGAGTATACATAGAATACAGACTAAAAATGCCGTAGCCAGAGCCTTGCTTATATCACTGAAGGAGAAATAGTGACCCTGATGTACTCCATTTAAGGATATTGGTTATGTAATAAATTTCTGTTCATTCTTATATTTAGCAAATATTGACTAAACACCAACTATGTCCTGGATTCTATGCCAAATTATTTAGGTTAAAGGGATATATATCCAAGAACAAAATTAAGTTGTTAAAAATTTCAAAGATACATATTGGTCTTCTCATACTTTGCTTCTTGGTAAATTTGTTTGTTTCCTTTTCCTTCTCCCCCACCCCACAACAAAAAGGTAGATGTTATTATGTACAGGTGTCCTGGGACAGTGATCAGTAGCTGACTTTTCTTGCCCAGCATACTTAGAGGATTTCACTCATTTCCATAAGTAAAGGAGTAAAATATCAGAATTCAGAAGAATCAAGGAAACGTGTGTTCTACATCTGTCCTCTCCCCTCTCTCTCCATTGAGACTATTGGCTTTTTAAAGTATCTGTTTTGTGGTCAGAGTTTTACCATGTTTACTCTTATCTTTCTTTCTTTTTTGAGACAGAGTCTCACTATGTCACCCTCTGCAGAGTGCTGTGACTTCACAGCCGGGACCACAGGCACCTGCCACAACGTCCGGCTATTTTTTTGTTGCAGTTGTCATTGTTGTTTAGCAGGCCTGGGCTGGGTTCGAACCCGCCAGCCTCGGTGTATGTGGCCAGCGTCCTACCCACTGAACTGTGGGTGCAGAGCCTACTTCTTCTTTCTCCAGAAATACAATTTGTAGATAATATAACCATTCCACACATACATTTATATTAATTTATTGTATTTTTATTAAAAACTGAGCTTTCTGCCTTAATTAGAATGTAACAGCAAAATTTCAAAAAGATCTGTAATAAAATTGTATGCATTCAATTGCAAATGCTTTCATGTGGCTACACGAAGGACATAGTGAAGTAGACAGAGGCTGCTGTCAACGTCAAATGACCCTGCATGTGACAGCTGACCATCTGGGTATCACTAGCAGCTCTACTATCACAAGAAGCATTGTCACTGGTGATAAAATTTTCCAAACTATTGACATCTCTTGGTAAAGTTCTAGACAAAACAAAGTTCTTTGATTTACAAGGAATTTTCCTGTTTCTTTTCTTTTCTTTTTTTTTTTTTTGTTGAGACAGAGTCTCACTTTGTCACCTTCAGTGGAGTGCTGTGGCGTTGTAGCTCACAGCAACCACAAACTTTTAGGTTCAAATGATCTCTTGCCTCAGCCTCCTAAGTAGCTGGGACTACACGTGCCGAGCACAACACTTAGCTATTTTTAAAGACGGGGTCTCACTCTTGCTCAGGCTGGTCTGGAACTTGTCAGCTCAAGGAATCTACCCACTTCAGCCTCCCAGAGTGCTAGGATTACAGGTGTGAGCCACTACGCCTGGCCTACAAGGAATTTTCATTCCTGAAAATTCTGGTATATGAAAACCATACTAAAGCAAACAAACCACCACTCCCACCAGCAGAACAATCATCGTTGTGTGGGATTGTCCCTTGTATTTCAGGATATTGAGCATCTGTGGTCCCTGTCCACTTAATATCAGTTCCCTCCCATCATTATGATACCCAAAATATTCCCACAAATGTCCAAAATGCCCCACGGAGGTGATAAGACCTCCTCTGAGAATCACTGACCTACTGAATCAAGTTCAGGCTCCTCAGCTTTGGACACAGGTCCCTCATGGCCTGGTGTCTGCCTCCCTCTCCATTCATCTCAAAGCATTGACTCAGCCTCCAGCCATGCAGACCAGGCCTCCCTGACTAGGTGGCCTTTCCTTTTATACATGGGTCCCTATGCGTGGGAACTCCCTCAACACCTCCCCAAGGCTCCCATATGTCCATCAGCTTAGTCATCTGGGATGGGTTAGTACTCTCCCTTCGTTCCCTCTGCTTTTCTTGCTTACTTCTTTATAACCCTTAGCAAAAGATGGTTTTCTTGTCCATTTCTTCCCAGCCCTGCTCCCAGATGGTGATCTTCCGAAGGATAGGAGATAAGTGTCCCGTCTCTTACACTTAGGTGTGGTGCCCCTGGACATTCAGTTAACAGATGCTGATGCTAATACTGAGAAGATCCTCAGTTCCAGGCTCCATCCTCCCCCAGGTCTTCTACCTGCTGTTTCTTTGTTCCCGTTCCTGTTCCTCAGCCACATCCTACTCTGCCTTCAGATCTCAGGTTAAGTGTCACTTATCCACGGATGCTTTCCTTCTTCCCCAGATGGCTCATCCATTAGGTAATGTTATTTGCCCTCAAAGTGCTGGTACTTCTTTTTCTCACCACTGCAGAGACAGTCACCCAGTCCTTGGCAAGGACAGGGACAGCCGCTGAGACCAAGAACCAGCTCCTCCTCCTTTTCATTGGCTCTTGTAAGCTAGAGATTCTTCTATCATCCCTAAATGATTAACAGTGACTTCTCCCCAACTTTACGGATTGAGGCTCTTGAGCTTACCTTGATTTTGAAAAATAAGGAAATATGACAGTCTTGCTGATTACATTACTTGATCTGAGACTAATATATAGTAGAGATTCTATATAGAAGTTTTATCAATAAAAGGCATACACAGGGGCAGTTAGACTTTTTTACATGACCCAGAAAATAATCCAGGTTACTCAATAACCTAATACCTGCCTACCACTGGTGGTGCATGCCTGTAGTCCCAGCTGCTTGGGAGACTGGGGCCAGAGGATTACTTACTCTCAAGCCCAGGATTTTGAGTCCCACCAAGACAACACAGTGAGACCTCATCTCTGTCTCTTAAAAAAACAAAAAACAAAAAACCCAAAGAGCCCTACTGACCAATACTTGCATATTATCCTGTGTAAGTCTCAGTGCTCTATAAAAGCATGAACGTGTAGAAGGGAAATGGACTGCTTACAAATAAATAAATCTAGGGGTGAGCATTTTATTGTTTAAAAAATGATACATTAAAATTATATTTTATTAAATGAAAAGAAGAAATTCTGCTACTCTACCCTCAATATTTTTCTACCTAGAAGGCTGATTTACCTAACTAGAGGGCAAGCCATCTCCAGTGCTCAAACTTGGAGCCCACTTCTCTTGAGTATCTCATGTTGATCTTTTGAACTATCCTAGGAGTTTAGGCTTTCTTTGAGTTTTTGTCTCTTCTATCCTTTTAAAAATAACACTTTTGGCTCGGTGACTGTAGCTCAAGCGGCTAAGGCACCAGCCACATACACCAGAGCTGGCGGGTTCGAATCTGGCCCAGGCCTGCCAAACAGCAATGGCAGCTACAACCAAAAAATAGCTGGGCATTGTGGCGGGCGCCTGTAGTCCCAGCTACTTGGGAGGCTGAGGCAAGACAATCGCTTAAGCCCAGGAGTTGGAGGTTGCTGTGAGCTGTGATGCCACAGTACTCTACCCAGGGCAATAGCTTGAGGCTCTGTCTCAAAAATAAATAAATAAATAAATAATAAAAATACTTTCAATGGTTTGCCATTTCGTAATAAGTCCCATATATTCCCAGAGCTCTGCAATTCAATTTCTTTGGGTTTTTGTTTATTTTATTTTTTATTTTTTTTGAGACAGAGTCTCACTACGTCATCCTTAGTAGAGTGCCATAGTGTCACAACTCACAGCAACCTCAAACTAATGGACTTAAGCGATTCTCTTGCTTTAGCCTCCCAAGTAGCTGAGACTACAGGTGCCTGCCACTGCACCTGGGTATTTTTGTTGTTGTTGTAGTTGTTATTGTTGTTTTGGCCCTGGCCAGGTACAAACCTGCCAGCCCCTGTGTATGTGGCTGGCTCCCTAACTGCTGAGCTACAGGCACCAAGCTGAAATTTAATTTCTTAAATTATAAAAAAAGTATTAATTCTAACATCTCTTTAGTAGACTACAGTCAATTGCTATTAATAATTCTTCCTTATTTTTAGAAAAACGAATGACTCTTTAAGACAATGCGGCATGCCTCACTTAAAATAAACTTGGGTTTTATCTTCCTATATACACCATGCTCATATGTGAATTTTTCTTTTTTTTTTTTAGACAGAGTCTCATTATGTCGCCCTTGGTTTAGTGCTGTCACAGCTCACAGCAACTTTAAGCTCTTGGGCTTAAGCAATTCTCTTGCCTCAGCCTCCCAAGTAGCTGGGACTATAGCCTTCCGCAACACCCGGCTATATTTTTGTTGCAGTTGTCATTGTTGTTTTAGCTGGCCCAGGCTGGGTTCGAACCCACCAGCCCCTGTGTATATGGCTGGCGCCCTAGCCATTGAGCTACAGGCGCCGAGCCTTTTCCTGAGTTTTTATTCTCGATAATATTCATTTTTTCTTATTGCCATTGCTGTTATAAATAATAAATGTTTCTTATGTATGAACAAAGTGACAGTGATGAAGCATAAAATTAGGCACTAATTCTTGCTTGTCAATTTAAAATAGAAACTGCACACAAATATTATATACCCACCATAATTAAAACTTTTTAATTAAAAAGATCAAATATAATTTGATTTATATTATACATACATCAACTAGCCATCCCAAGATAACTAATCATGGGATACACACAAATAATCATCAGTAATGTGTACATATGCTGGAGAAGATGACTAAATCCTGAGTAATTGTGAAGTGCTCCAATTTACTGATTAGGCAGCTTATGTGGTTTTTCACACAGATTTGAGATGAGTTGAATAAGTTAATTTTAAAAATCAATTATGTCCCCTACATAGAAATGAAACCTGACTTATAAATATATATTCAGTCTGTATGTAAATATTTGTAAACCATAAGTGATTTAGAGAATGAATTCTATTTATGGATTAATGAACGTCACCCTAGTTGGTAATATGTACATTTTTAAAATAGAATTTTATAATAAAGAAAAATAGTAAAGAAATAAGATTGCTTAAAATAACAAAAGAATCTCTGAAAGAATTCGCTATGAATTCCCACTGTAAATTCTCATTTGCATGGCATATATAATATAAACGTGTATAAAACAAAAAATTAGAACAAAACTGTTTGCCTAGAGAGCATTTTCATAACTATTGCTAACACTTGATTTTAAAATAGTGATCTTGTAGTGTGTCTTTTGATTTAAACACATATTATAACTTTTTAAGGACATAAGGAAAAGGAGAGGCCGCCCTTAATATAATTTTTTTTTTTCCAAGACAGAGGTACCCTGTTGCCCTGGCATCATCATTGCTCACAGCAACCTCAAACTCCTGTGCTCAAGTGATATTCATACTTCAGCCTCCTGAGTAGCTGGGACTACAGGTATCCGCCACAACACTGGTTATTTTTAGAAACAGGGTTTTGCTCTTGCTCATGCTGGTCTTGAACTCCTGAGCTCAAGCAATTCACCCTCCTCCATCTCCCAGGGTGTTAGGATTATAGGTACTGCACCCAGCCTTCGTATAATTGTTAAGCAGAATAGAGTGAGAAAGAAATCAAGAAAAAGTGGGAATAATATTTCTATAAGTACAAGAAATCAGAGAAAAGGCTTAGGACCCAAAGTAGCTGAAACACGGATTCCAGTTTTCAGTAGACAAGCATGAGTTACAAAGCCATATCTCCCGTCCATGTTCTTTGTATCGAGTCACTCCAATACATAATGTTACTTGCTCTGAAGTGGCTTTGTGACCTCCATGGTCTACTGAAACACCTAGAAGGCCCATTTCCAGCTCTCAGTGTCTTGAAGACATGCCCTGGAGTCATGTTAAGACTTCTAGTTCCCTCACATCTCCCTGGTTCTTGACGTCCAGAGGGAAGTAGAGCCAATAACTGGCAAGTTTGGGACATAGTGTGTCTTTGTGAGGGTCTTTGAATCAATAAATACTCCCTTTAGCTTGTTTGGTAACGTCTATTGATGTCTTTTCTGCATCAATTGCATTCCAAAAAGCTTGAGCTCTTCCAGTTAATACAGAGTCTTTGTGTCAATCTCTTTATTACCCCTTGGGGCAACCCTGCTTGCTGGCTGGTAATAACCCTTTGATAGGCATCCTATGGTTTTGATTCCTTTTTATTACTCTTAATCAAGTGGTTTCTATCATAGCTTATGTGTTCATGTCCAGTGAGTCTTCCGGCTTAATTTCCTAATTTTAGACTAGTTTTATTGATAATTTTTTAAAAAACCCAACATATTAATGTTAAGAAAATCACATAGGGTGGAGTGAATGCAAGCACCTGCAGTGAAGCCCCATGGAGGGTGGGGTCTCCTCAGCGAATCCTCAGGACAGGGTCCTGTCCTCCCCCAGCCCAGCCCAGGCCCTGAGGCAGCGAGGTGGGGTGGGGAAAGGGGTATGTGTATGAATGTGACTTGCCACTTGATCTCAGAAATGTGGAAGCAAAGGTGGGTTCCCACGTCCTCATTATTCTCAGGGTCCACTCTCCCTAGATTGGGAGCAGATAAAACAGGAGCCAATTAATCAGAGAGTTTCTGAAATTCTAGAAGTTGCATCCCACTAATATTTTTTTTTATTAAATCATAGCTGTGTACAATAGTGCAATCAGGGGGTACAATGTGCTGGTTTCATATACAATCCGAAATATTTTCATCAAAGGGAAGTAGATTATTGCCACAAGGTCCCCAAATCACAATTAAGACCAGATTGGATTTGGATCCCAAAACTGAATCCCTTCCAACTCCTGGCCTAGATCATTTCATTAACCTCTCAATAAAGAAAACTCATATAACTGAATTCTGGCAATGAGGAAACAGAAGTTTCCTTATAAAGGAGAGGATTATGCTTTTTTTTCCCTTTCATTATTCAGTCTGCTTCTTAGAATACGGATGAACTGGCAGAAATCCTGTTGTTTTTCTCTTGTGTGAGAGAAGTAAACATTCATTTGTTCAAGTCATACAGTAAGAGTCTCTGTTTATATTGTGCCAAGGCTAATCCTTATGAATACAGATCCCATTTGTATTTTAAAATAAATATATACACCTATATGCACACACCATATATGTACATAAGATGTATCTGTTTAAGCCATATAGTCACAAAATGTCTGTAACTGTATATGACAAATTGGTAACAGTTTAGGGGCATTGGATTATAAGCAGGAGGTGGGGGCTACTTTTTAATATTTTTAAAATTTTATCAATGAACTAAAAATGTGTTTCAGGAAAAAATAAGATATTTCTATTTTTATGAAGAAAACAGCTTGGCTGATAATTCCTTAAAATCAAAAACATTGGGCTGGCTGTGGTGGCTCACACCTGTAATCCTCTGAGAGGCCAAGGTGAGTGGATTGCTTGAGCCCAGGAGTTCGAGACCAGCCTGAGCAAGAGCAAGATTCTGTCTCTACTAAAAGTAGAAAAATTAGCTGGGTGTTGTGATGGACACCTGTGCTACTCGGGAGGCTGAGGCAAGAGGATCACTTGAGCCCAGGAGTTTGAGGTTGCTGTGAGCTATGATGCCAAAGCACTCTATCGATGGTGACAGAATGAGACTCTGTCTCAAAAAAACAAACAACGCCCCCCCAAACCAAACAACAAAACTTTGGGTAAGTTCCTTACTTGTCTCTGTCTCCCTTATGATGGCATAAGCCTCTCACCTATTTTTCAAGATTTCTCCATTCACCCAGGATTTCTTTCCCCTCACATTCTGAATATTCCATTTCTCTTTTAAACTGACAACATCCTGATGCTAATACAGTTTAAGAGAAAGCTCCATCTATAATAGAATGAACAATTGATTAAAATAGGAAAGAATGCACATACACAGCTGCTTTGACAGTAAAAGAGGTTTCCTCTAAGTAAGATTTCTTGTTATCAACAATACTCAGTTGTTACCATGGCTACATGTCAGTTTGAAGGCCAATCACAACAAGGAGAGATGGTCCAATTCTGTAAATAACTAGAGATGGTTAAAGCAAGATTTAGAGAGGGACTCATAATGCTTGGAGGCCCTGGTTATTACAATGCCTTGGCCATCCTGGGTCTCTCCTAACTGTGTGCTCAGTGTCATGGGCAACACAGAGAAACACACACATGGGTCACAGAGATAAGGAACAGGAGAACTGGCATCTTAGGGGAAAACAAATCAAGGAGCTGGAGGTAGGTTGGTGAAGACATTCGTTAACAACATGGTACGTATTCCAAACTTGGGTAAAAAGAAATGTGCTTGCATTATATTGTTAATTCCAGGCTGCCTAAGAGATATAAAATTCTAACTATAGATTGTGTGTATACACATACATGGTTATATCCCCAGGTGCCAACAGATACTTATAACTTGAAAGGCAGATGACTAGGACATTGAATTTGAACATGTATGAATTCTAGCCACTACCAAATACCTGTTCCTATGTGGTTCCCTCAAAGAAATAACATATTCACAAAAGATCAGCCAGGCAAGTAGGGAGTTTTTATCACTCTGAAGGTGGACCCCAGAGCAGAACTCCAGTTAGGATGAACCGTATAAAGGACTCCTTTAAAAAATTATGTCTTCAATTCATAATTGCTAAGTCATAGAAAAAGCCCAAGTGCCCATTGATCCACGAATGGATTAATAAACTGTGGTATATGTACACCATGGAATATTATGCAGCCTTGAAGAAAGATGGAGACTTTACCTCTTTCATGTTTACATGGATGGAGCTGGAACATATTCTTCTTAGTAAAGTATCTCAAGAATGGAAGAAAAAGTATCCAATGTACTCAGCCCTACTATGAAACTAATTTATGGCTTTCACATGAAAGCTATAACTCAGTTATAACCCAAGAATAGGGGGATGGGGGAAAGGGAGGGGAGGGAGGGGGCAGGGAGGGAGGGTGATTGGTGGGATTACACCTGCGGTGCACCTTACAAGGGTACATGTGAAACTTTGTAAATGTAGAATGTAAATGTCTTAACACAATAACTAAGAAAATGCCAGGAAGGCTATGTTAACCAGTGTGATGAAAATGTGTCCAACGGTCTATAAAACCAGTGTATGGTGCCCCATGATCGCATTAATGTACACAGCTATGATTTAATAAAAAAAATAATAAAATAAAAATAAAATAAATCCTAAAACAAAAAAAAATAAAAAATTATGTCTTTATTTTTTTAATTTATAAAAGTAACACATGATAAGGAGGACAAAAGAGATGTAAAGCATAAAGTGAAAATCACACATTATTCTAGACTTCAGAGATAAACATTGCAACCAATTTGATTTACATCTTCTAGGCATCCCTTCTAATAGATACATACAATGTCATTGAGGGGTGTGTGTATTTTATTTAACAAGTCCTATGCTGATGACCATTCAGACTCTATTTTCTCTAATTTATATACTCTGCAGAAAACATCTTCACACATAGATCATTGTGCCCTTATTGGATTCTTTCCTTAGGAGGAATGCCTACAAGTTAAATCTCTGGATCGGGTGGCGCCTGTGGCTCAGTCGATAAGGCGCCGGCCCCATATACCAAGGGTGGCAGGTTCATGCCCGGCCCTGGCCAAACTGCAACCAAAAAAAAAAAAATAGCCGGGCGTTGTGGTGGGCGCCTGTAGTCCCAGCTACTCGGGAGGCTGAGGCAAGAGAATCGCTTAAGCCCAGGAGTTGGAGGTTGCTGTGAGCTGTGTGAGACCACGGCACTCTACTGAGGGCCATGAAGTGAGACTCTGTCTCTACAAAAAAAAAAAAAAAAATCTCTGGATCAAATTACCTTTTAGAAAGGTTGCACAAACTCTGCATCCAAAAAGTGCACCAAGATTGGAGATTTGTATGTATAAATTAGATATTTTCTTTGTTAAGTGGATTGTCGGGTCACATGTTTTAGGGGTTTGTTATCAATTGCTGTGTAACAAATTACAACAAGTAAAGCAACCATTTTATCATGTCTCATGATTTTGTGGTTTAGAATTTGGGCAGGGCTTAGCTAGGTGGTTCTTCTCTCTGAGTGGGGTCTCGTAATGATATGGAGTTGGAGTCTGGTGTGGTCTAGAGCAGTGGTCCTCAACCTCAACCCAGGGACTGGTTTCATGGAAGACAATTTTTCCACAAACTGGGTGGGGGAGATGGTTTTGGAATGATTCAAGCACATTACATCTCCACTTCAAATCATCAGATTCTCACAAGGAGCTGCAAACTAGATGCCTTGCCTGTGTAGTTCACAGCAGGGTTTGTGCTTCTGTGAGCATCTAATGCCACTGTTTACCTCATGGGAGGTGGAGCTCACACAGTGACGTGAGCAACGGGGAGCATCTTCTCTTGCCTGCTGTTCACCTTCTGCTCTGCTTCCATGGGACCACTGGTCTGAGGATCCAAGATGGCTTTAATCACCTGCTTGGCATCTAGGTGAGGACAGCTGCAAGGGCCCATGTAGCTGGGCCAGTCCTTGTAGTCTCAGAGTCTCTCAGTAGGGACTTTCTAGCAACATAGTCCAACTTCCTAGAGGTGGCTCAGGACTAACATGAAAGCTGCCAGTCCTCTTACAGGGCAAATTTGGAAAAGGCATAGTGTTACTTCTACCATTCTAAAGTGGTCAAAGCAACCACAGGCCATCTTAGGGTAAAGGGGAGGGAAATAGACCTACCTCTCAATGGGAAAGAGGCAAAGAATTTGTTCCCATCTTTAGTAACAAATGTTGATATTAATATATTAATTTTTTTTAAAACTTGCAGATTTCTGGCTAGGTGTGGTAGCTCATGCCTGTAATTCCAGCACTTTGGGAGGCCAAGATGGAAAGATAGCTTAAGGCCAGGAGTTAGAGACCAGCCTGAGCAACATAGTGAGCCTTGGTCTCTACAAAAAATTAAAAAATCAGCCAGGCATGGTGGCACATGCCTAGTCTCAGCTATTCAGGAGGCTGAGGAGGGAAGATCTCTTGAGTCCAGGAGTTTGAGTTTGCATTGAGCTATGATCACACCACTGCACCCTAGCTCAAGTAACAGAGCCTGACCCTGTCTCAAAAATAAATAAATACAATAAAATAAAATTTCACATTTCTTGGGGGAAATCCTACTTTGTCATGGTGGGAAGTCCCTAAATGTGTTCTTTAATTTAATTTGTAAGTGTTTTATATGAGTTTTTTCCATCTATATTGATACCTACGTTTGGTTTACAATTGTTGCTTTTAGGTACCAAACTACTTTTAGGTTTTTTGCTTTTGTTTGATTTTTTTTTTTTCAATTAAAATTAGTTAAGTTTTCCATTTTTAACTTTGAAAGAGTTTACAAAGGATAAGAGTCATGCTTTTTGAATATTTGAAAGGAATTACCCACAAAGTTATCTGAGATAGGAGGTTTCTTTGGAGGAAATTCTATGATTTGAAAGCAATATTTGTTACTGATGTTCAGATTAGATAACTTCATCCTAAGTTATGGTCATTTAGTCCTTTTTTCACATTTAAGACTAAAGTTGTATCTTGTTGCTGTGTTTGTGACCTTGGAGTGGACATTGCAATATTAGGAAAGGAAAACAAAATGATGAGGAAGCACAGGAAGGCAGTACTTTCTAGAAAGGTTTATGGCAGGCACAAGAAGCAAATTTTAGATGTCATCTTTATTTCTTTCATAAAATTCAAGAAGATAAAATATCTTTAAAATTTTAAAAATAAAAGAAGAATTTTTTTTTAATAAGATATTAAGATGAGACCCAACCTTGAACGATGCAGCAGCCAAGTTAGAGCTCTTGAGAGCATCCTCACTCCTGGAGACAGGAGAGCTCAAGAAGTATTTGTTAATAAACATAAGAAGGATGAGGAGTATCACTGCTCACAGTGTGGTTTAGTCTCATGGAAACTGCAGGAGTCTGAGCCCCATTCGGAACCCCATACCACCTTTGTAGATCCTGAGGTGACACCTGGTGATACCCATCCTTTCCTTCTGTGGATTAAAGAAGCTGCTGTACTGATGGCAGGAGCAAAACAATATTCATTTAAGATACATTCCCAGAGGCTCGAATGTGGTGATCAGAACACAAAAGGCACCTACCTCTGAGGGACAATTACCAGAAGAGACACCAGTCATGCTATGAGAGTGGATACAAGAGAAACAAAAAAATCATGAATCTATGAACCTATTAATTAGGAGAATAATTTGAAGTCATGAGATCTTAAATGTTCTATTTAATTTAGCCAATCTGCTACCTGGAAACAAAAAAATCCTTCAGTGATATTTTCCTTGATAACCTCTAAAATGTGAGCTCTTTGCAAATAGAGAACAGGCACATTTATCTTTGATGTCTCAGCTACCTATACTGTCCCTGGACCTGCCGATTCAGCCTCTTGTGCTAGCCAGTTGGGAATATATGTGCTACTTCTATTGATCTTTTTAAAATGTGCAATTTAATAATTCTCAGTAAGTTTACAGAATTTTTTATTCATTTTAATAATTATTCTCTTATTTAGCTTTTCTACCATCCTTACCATAGTTCAAAATACCTCAACACCTACATCTAATTTATGTTCTTTTAAAAAAAATATTTTAGGTTAATGTGAGAGTACAAACAACCAGGTCACGGTATTTGAATTTGTTAGCTAGAGTCCCCCTTGTAGTTGTATCACATACCCAAAAGGTGTGCCATATACCCCTGCATTGTGCCCATTCAGTGGGAACACACCAATCCTCCCCCTCCCCCCCTCCCTCCAACTTGAATAGAATTGAGTTTTTCTCCTATGTGGGCATGAATTAGATCGTCTACTGGCTTCATATTAGAATTGAGTACATTGGAAATTTACTTTTCCATTTTGTGATACTTTACTAAGAAGAACATGTTTCAACTCCATCCAGGTTAATATAAAAGATGTAAAGTCACCATCTTTTTATGGCTGAATGGTATTCCACTGTATACATATACCACGGTTTGTTAATCCATTCCTGAGTTGATGGGCAATTAGATTGTTTGCACAGTGTGGTGACTGTAAATTGAGCTGCAATAAACAATCTAGGGCAAATGTCTTTATGATAAAATGATTTTTTTTTCTCCTGGTAGATGCCTAGTAGTAAGATTGTGGGGTCAAATGGGAGGTCTAATTTGAGTTCTTTGAGGATTCTTCATGCTTCTTTCCAAAGAGGCTGTATGAGTTTGCAGTCTCAAATTTACAGAATTTTACAACCATTACCACAATCAAATTTTAGAACATTTCTTTCACTCCAAAAAGAAACCTCATGTCCATTTGCAGTCATTCTCCATTCCCATCCCCATTTCCAGAAAACCACTAATCTACTTTTTGTCTCTATTAATGTGCCTGTGATAGTTATTTCATATAAATGGAACCATACAGTACATAGTCTTTTCGTGTTGTTTTAATTTTCTTTTTTCTTTCTTTCTTTTTTTTTTTTTTTGAGACAGTCTCACTTTATCACCGTCTGTAGAGTGCTGTTGTGCCATAGCTCTCAGCAACCTCAAGCTCTTGGGCTCAAGTGATTCTCTTGCCTCAGCCTCCCAAGTAGCTGGGATTACAGTTGCCAACCACAACACTTGGCTATTTTTAGAGACAGGGTCTCACTCTAGCTCAGGCTGGTCTAGAACCTATGAGCTCAGGCAATCCACGGGCCTTGCCTCCCAAAGTGCTAGGATTGTAGATGTGAGCCACTGTGCTGGCTTTTTGTGTTGTTTTTGAGATGCATTCGTGTTGAAGCTGTATCAGTACTTTATTCCTTTTGTATTGCTGGAATAATATTACATTATGTGGATATACCACATTCTATTTATCCATTCACCAGTTAATAGATATTTGGATTATTCCCATTTTTGGATATCATGGATAATGTTCCTATGAACATTCACATACCAGTTTTGATGTGAAAATAAGTTTTCATTTCTCTTGGGTAGATAATTAAAAGTTGAATTATTGGGTGATATGGTACTCTATTTAACATTTTAAGAAACTGCCAAGTGTTTTACAAAGTGGCTACACCATTTTAGATTTTTACCAACAGAATGTAAGAGCTATGATTTCTCTACTTCCTTGCCAATACTTGTTACTGTATGTCTTTTTATCCACTGATTTTGTACACTGGCTTTGTAAATAGTTCTAAGACTATGTAGAACACCATACTATTTTTGTAGATCCTTAGGTGGGAGCTGCTGTCCAGAGCCACATTTCAAGAAGTAGATTAATTATCCTTTAAAGGATAAATTATCCTTTAGAAGCTTAGGATCTATGTACTAGGATGGGGGTGTGTCAGAGACTAGTAATTGTATCCTAATATCCAGTCTCTCTTTCTTACAGAGAAAAAGAACTTTCAGATAGGCACAGCCAAAGAGTCCATTTTCTAGCTTTCCTTGCAGCTAGATGTAGTTATATGGCTAAGTTCAGGTGAATGAGATGTCAGCTAAAAACTGAGCCAGGCTTCCACCTCTCTACTTTCTTAGTGACTGCAAAGTGGAAGTGATAATAAAAGCTTGAGCAGTCATCTCACAGCAAACACACATACCATGTGCTGAGGTGGACAGTATACCAAGAGAGAGGAGACCTGGGACTTCATTCCAGCCCTTGATTGCTTACGTGGAATTTAAGATGAGAGATAAGTATTTTGTTTAATCCAGGGTTACTTTGAGGCTCTCTTTTACAACAGCCAAAATGTGAAATTACTAACATCTGGAATGGCTCTGTAGGAATGTGGCTAGAATATAAGAATCTCCACTGATGAATATGATCACACAAGGAAAGACAGGGCAATGGAGCCCTAAAAACACTGGACTTAAAGTTAGGGCATGAGAGTTTTAGTACCAACTTTACTTCTATTCAGCTTTCTAAGTTCAGGCAAGCCTCTTGATATTTCTGTGTCCTCATCTATAAAGCAAGGCGGTTTCATACAGTTAAAAAATAAATTTGGCTCACCCCTGTAATCCTAGCACTCTGGGAGGCTGAGGCTGGAGGATTCCTTGAGCTTAGGAGTTTGAGACCACCCTGAGCAGGAGTGAGACTCTGTCTTTACTAAAAAAATAGAAAAATTAGCCAGATGTTGGGGCAGGCATCTGTAGTCACAGCTATTCAGGAGGCTGAGGCAAGAGGATAACTTGAATCCAGGAGTTTGAGGTTGCTGTTAACTAGGCCGATGCCACAGCACTCTAGCCTGGACAACAGAGTGAGACTGTCTAAAAACAAACAAACAGTTTGAAACTTGAAAATAAAAAGCATCTAGTTTCCAAACTACTTCATTATATTCATATTCAAAGCAAAAATACTGGCACCTGGGAGGGGTGGAGGAGAGATAAAGAGAGATTCATTACATGATACAAAATTATATCTGGCTAGGAGGAATACCCAGCATTCTGTAGCACTGTAGGATGACCATAGTTAACACTAATATATAGTTTTAAATAGCTGGAAGGAGAATATTAAACGTTCTCAGTAGAAAGAAATGACAAATATTTGAAATGACGGTCATTCTAATTACCCCGACCGGCTCATTGTACATTATATGTATCAGAACATCACTGTGCACCCAATAAATATGTACAATTATTTTGTGAATTAAAAAATTAAAAGTTAAAAAATATTAATAATCCTAAATTAGCTGTATCTGTATATACATAAAGTGTCTTTGGTACCACTTTCTTAGATAAAATAATAAGACGATAATCATCTTCAGCAGCTGCTTCATTGAGAACTTTTACACGGGGGCTAAAATTATATGAGCTAATAATTCCTCATATACAGTATTAGCTTTTTAAATCCTCCCAATGGTTGCCATTATTATCTCCATTTTACAAATAAGGAGCCTGAGGTTTAGTGAAGAACCGGGCCTGCCATGCGGATAGTTAGTGGTAGAGCCAGGATTTAAATGCCTGAGCCTGGAGCACAGGCATTTAAGCACTGCTGCCCTGCCTCCATTACTATACCTAAGTAATCACTGTGAAACATGCCAGAAAATCATCAGCAACGGCCAGTGGCCATATGGCTCCTTCAGCCATTGTGAGCAGGAGGGATTATTATACTTTAAAATCAGTAAACAATTCTTCCTAAATTACCTGCTAGGTTAGGGTGACATGTGGAGCAATCATTGTGAATCATCCTGGGAACAAAGGGAGAATTAAGCTAATGGTGAAGCACACCTGCCAAATGCTGAAGGGAAGACCAAGTAGTCCTCAAGAACCTGTGACCCAGACACACCGCACAGTGTGACCGCTGGACTCCAGGCACCAAGCTCGGCAGGCAGCTGTGCAGGGGGGCAGGGAGCAGGGCGGCAGGCTCCAGGACGTGCTGATTCCTTCCCATTGCTCTTCTCAGAGGCACATCGGAGAAGCTAAGCCCAATGGACTCTGAATATTGGTTGGATTTTTTTTTCCTGGCAACAAAATTAAAACAGCATCTAGGGATTTATCCACCCTTTTGCTGATCTCGATGTGAACTCTGCAGCTAAATCCCTGTACACAGCACTGACTCTTGTCTCCCAGGGTGTTGCTTAAAATGTGGCTGAGCACAAATGGGAAACATCAAGTCTTGTTGAAGTCAGCACACAGACTTAATCTCTAAAAGTCATGAAAGAATTAGTCTCACTTTGTAAGATAAATAAATGCAAAGTATGGTAAAGTTAGAGATGGTCAGCTTAGCCGCTGTTAGAAGGAGACATTTTGGGAAAAGGATACTGTGTACTTGGGACACATTTTAATGCAATTCTGATATCTGTGTGATTATTAGGATGTTTGGGTTTTTTAAAGTGTATTTAATATATGAGATTTTAAACCTGAAGCTATTTACCTTGTGTCTTGGCCTTTTGTTGTTTTTGTTTTTAGGTCTTAGAAGCATAAGTATATGATTTAAGTAAGTATAAAATTAGAAACCATCTCAATCCTTAAAGGCAATGTGGAATAAAGCTTTCTGTTTTTCACCCCACCCTTAATTTTATTTTTACCCTGATGCTGAATTTCAGGCTTCGGTTTTTTGTGAGTGCAGGCTATCTGCTTTGAATCACAGCAGTGCTTGTTAAAAGCTGATCTGATAATATTGGGTAAAGGAAGTCAGATCAAAGAGCATTTCCCTCCCAGTACCTAATTAAATGGACAAAACAATTCCATTTTATTTTATTTTATTATTTATTTTTATATTTTGGAGACAGAGTCCCACTCTACTGCCCCAGGCCAGAGTACCATGGTGTCAAAGCTCACAGCAACCTCAAACTCATAGGCTTAAGAGATCCTCTTGCCTCAGCCTCCTGAGTAACTGAGACTACATGTATCTGCCACCATGCCTGGCTAATTTTTCTTTTTTCTTTTCTTTCATTCTTTTTTTTTTTTTTTGAGATAGAGTCTCAAGCTGTCACCCTGGGCATCATAGCTCTAGTGTTCAAGTGATCCTTTTGCCTCAGTTTTTCTATTTTTAGTAGAGACAGGGTCTCAAACTTCTGAGTTCAAGCAATCCATCTGCCTCAGCCTCCCAGAGTGCTAGGATGACAGGTGTGAGCCACCACGCCTGGCCAACAATTCCATTTTGACCTAAGTAAAGGCGAGTCAACAAAATTCTGATACTTTTCCTGGATTCACCTTAAGGTGAAGAAAAGTGACCAAGGGATGGGTAGGTGTGGAAGCTACCATGTATAGTAGCTGTGCTCTACACCAAGGCAGGTGCTTGCTGGGGTGAAGGAGTGGACCGAGTGCTAGGTCCACTCCAAGGTGTTAGGAGAACCAACCAGAGCCTGGCCCATGCTGGGAAGACTGGCCCTGGTAAAGGACATTTGCTGGATCTCAGAAGAGAGAATGCTGCCAGGCCCCCAGCTGGGGGAAAGAGAAAAAGTATGTAAATACTGAACCACAGAACCAGATACATCCTAAGTGCTCAAAATTGTGCTCTCTCCTCCATCCCATTCCTTGTTCATAGCCCTTTATATTGTTTTCTGCTTTGTTTTATTTTGTTCAGCTCAGGCTCACTTTATATTCTTACATCTCTGTAGTTTTCCAGGTTGAGTAATTTATGGCTTAAAGCTAAATATTTGCCAGCAAACTATTCTTGGAAATATATAGCAGCATAGGAAAGGTCATGGGCTTTGGCATTAGAACGAGGCTTCAGTTCTGAGCCACTGCTTTCGGTTTGGGATTTTGGTGGGTTATATATTTAATCTCCCTGGGCTGAGTTTCTTTCTTTAATGAATGATATTAATAATCCTAAATTAGCTGTATCTGTATGTATATATATATATATATATAGTGTCTGGCACAAAGTAGATGGTTCTATTATTTTGCTTTTGGAGATTGTTATATTTATATGAAACATTAAGCAATTCTTTTTTTTTTTTTTTTTTTGAGACAGTCTCACTATGTTGCCCTTGGTAGAGTGCTGTGGTGTCACAGTTCTCAACAACCTCTAATTCCTGGGCTTAAGTGATTCTTTTGCCTCAGCCTCCCAAGTAGCTGGGACTATAGGCACCTGCCACAACACCCGGCTATTTTTTGGTTGGAGTTGTCATTGTTGTTTAGTAGGCCTGGGGTGCGCTCAAACCCGCGCCCTACTCACTGAGCTACAGGCACTGAGCCCATCAAGCAATTCTTTATTATTTGTAACCCCAGTTGCTTCTTTAGGAGGGTGGGTCTTGCTAACTGTAGGGCACCTTCCCTAGGAAGGTGGGTTTTGAGGTGCACCATGATGTTTGGGTCTGTGAATTTGTGAGTTGGATTTGGGGAAGGAGCTAAATTGCTTGCATAAGAAAGGCAGGAAAAAAAATGAAAACGGAGTCAGGAGTGCAGCAGTTAAGAATCTGGAGAGAGAAGTAAGCAATAGAGTCTGAGAGGATTCAGGGGTGGAAATCCCTGGAGATGACAGAGCCAGGAAAGGATTCTGAAAGTACAGATAGAGAATGTGAATTTTCACCTCGTTTTCTTCAGGTTGTGTGACGTAACTGCTCTTCCTGCACACTCCCTGTGCTCTAGGACACACGCAGTCTTCAGGGAAATCAGCACTGTTCACCAAAGCTGTCTGCGTGACCGGATCAGGCAGCGGGACTAGGTGCGGAGTCTGTATCAGGTGCAATGCTGAGTGGTGTGAGCAGACGCAGGGATCAGAGGACACAGGGAAGAGGACATTGGCTTTGGGTAGATTTCCACAGGTCTGATCCTGCTATGTATTTGCTGTCCACCAAACTTTATGCAGGAAGTCTTAAGGTCTGGGTAGATACGACATCTCTCAGCTTGCAGAATTTCAGCTGTTCTTTCCATAGTAGCAGAAAACTAGAAGTGAGCGCTCAGAAGATAGCAGTAGGACCATGTATCTTCTAGCGTCTTGATGTTATCCTGCTCTCATCAATGTCAGACACGAGTTGCATATGTTTTGCTCATTGGTTCAAGGTTTCCAACCTAAAGTATTAAAGTCCACTCTTTGAATCCCCTGCCTACCATTCCTATGGCTCAGTCCTCCCAAGAGGTGCTGTTCCGTAGACATCCAACTGTGTGACTCACAGTCCTCTATGTGCATTTCCCTCGGCAGGGTCATCTCTAACATGGCTTCAGTTATTATGGACATGTGTATGGACCACACGTTTACATCCCCCACACAGATTTTTCCTCCAGGTTCTAGTCTCATGGATCCAACTACTACTTGATGTTCCTTTTTAAAACATGTTTAAGAGCTCCCTCAATCTTCACAGAATTATGATGTATGCACTTTTATTATTCTCAGAAACCAGAAAACGGATGCTCAGAGAAGGGAAATATATACTGTGCAAGTTCACACAACCTGTTGCTGCTTCAGGGAATCTGAACACAGGACTCTCTGCCTTGTGCCTGATGACCGTATCTGTCACATTGGCGTCACTGTCTCTTGAATATTTACATCAGAGAAACTGAGATCACTTGATCGCCATATCATAGTAAAAATATTATTGTTAAGAAATGGAAACAACTTAATTGAATAAGAATAAGCCACCACTCTAAATAATTCCAAACCCTCTAGAATAATAACAAAATCTTAGGGCTGGAAGAGATTATTATTATTATTATTTTTTTAGACAGTCTCACTATGTCGCCCTCCGTAGAGTGCCTTGCCATCACAGCTCACAGCAACCTTAAACTCTTGGGCTTAAGCGATTCTCTTGCCTCAACCTTCCAAGTAGCTGGGACTACAGGTGCCTGTCACAATGCTCAGCTATTTTTATTTCTTTTGGTGTAGTTGTCATTGTTGTTTGGCAGGCCCAGGCTGGGTTCGAACCCACCAGCCCAGGTGTATGTGGCTGGCACCCTAGCTGCTGAGCTACAGGTGCCGAGCCCTTTTTCTTTTTCTTTGTTATTGTTGCAATTGTGATTGTTTTAGCAGGCTCTGGGCCAGGTTTGACCTGCCAGCCTTGGTGTATGTGGCCAGCGCCCTACACACTGAGCTATGGGTGCTGCCCAGGACTGGAAGAGATTTTGAAGGTCATTCAGTCTATCCATCTTTCTTTTCAACTTGATCCTAAGCACATTTGAAGTGATGTATTTGTGTTCTTTCTTTTTTGAGACAGAGTCTCACTGTGTCTCCCTGAGTAGAGTGCCTTAGAGTCACAGCTCACAGCAACCTCAAACTCTTGGGCTTAAGCGATTCTCTTGTGTCAGCCTCCTGAGTAGCTGGGATGACAGGTGCCCACCACAATGCTGGGCTATTTTTTGGTTGGTGTTGTCATTGTTGTTTAGCAAGCCGGGCTGGGCTCAAACCCACCAGCCTTGGTGTATGTGGCTGGCGCCCTACACACTGAGCTACAGGAGCCGGGCCTGTTTTTCATTTTCTTTAAATAAAGTATTTTTTTATTTTTCATTTCTAGAAGTTCTATGGATCCTTTTTATGCTGCTCATTCCTCTCCTGATCATTTTTATGCTTTCCTCTAACTTCTTGAAAATATGGAGCTTATTTATAATAGTTTCAAAAACACCCTTATCTGGAAATTCCATCATCTCTGTCATTTTTTTTTTTTATTAAATCATAGCTGTGTACATTGATATGATCATGGGGCATCATTCACTAGCTTCATCTCTGTCATTTTTGTCATGATTACTATTGGTTGGTTTCCCTAGTTATGTACCTTACTTTTTTCAGTTTTTGTTTTGTTTTGTTTTGTTTTTGCATGCTTGGCATTGTTTGGTGTACTGATTTCTTGGACTGTTTACCCTGGCCTCAAGAGGTTTTTCCAGGTGCACAGATCATTACTGAGTGTGAGACTTCAGAGTTCTCTATGTAGCTCCCTCCTCTTTAAGGGCAATTCTAGCTGCCTTGGCCTCCTAAAACATCAGTCTCTGTCTCCTCAGCTCAGTGAGACTGCAGTGCAATCCCTGGGTTTTCTCTTTCTGTTCTGCAACCTAGAAACTTCATCTAGCAGAAAACTAGGGCAATTGAAGAGCTCACCTCATTGGTGTCCCTCTCAGGAATCACAGACCCACCCAGTGTCCACAGTCTTACAACCATTGTTTTATACAGTTTGTCTGATTTTCTAGTTAAGATGGAAAGGTAAATTCAGTCCCTGGTACTCCATCACGGCCAGAGGTAGAATTACATACACATTAGTTCAGCCAAATTTAATCTGGATTCCTCATCCTTTGATCTGGGGTTTTGGTAGATAAGAAAATATACGGATGCTATAAGTTTTGAAAAAATGGGATAGAGGGTGTTTTCAATGTAATGTCCAAAATGACTCAGATGGCCACAGTACTGGTGGGAGATCGTCTTATCCTGACTGTAGTGTTCTGATTTCTCATCTACGATTGTGGGTGTGTATGAGAACCAGTTTAGTAACATTGAATAGAGTGTGGGGGCTCCATTTAAATACAGGAAAAGTCCTAAGGGATGGTAGAAGTGGAGGCTCTAGTGATGACTTCCTTTGCTTATGGAAATAAACCAAGGTTGCTCCTGTCAAATGTGCTGGAGGGATGATAATCCATTGGTCTGCTTTGAACACGGGTGGGGTTGGGGAAGGGAAGAGAGGACAGCTTCAGGACTCACCATCCATTTCCTTGACTATCCTTATCTTTTATCCTTATCAGATGAACTTCCATTTCAGTTTGAGAGCCAAAACCTGATAGAGAAGAGGCCAGTATTAATGGATGCATAGTTAGGAAAAAGACAATAATGTCTGTTGTTCTATCATGTCAGCAATTCTGGAGATGCCCTATAATGACAACTGCTAGGTTTTAGCTAATAAATACTGGATTTGCAACATTTTATTATAATCTTCCCATTTAGTTTCAGAGAATATTTTAATTGGGAGGTTTGGACTTATTTTGAGTTGTCAGGAATCCATATAACAGCAGAAATAACCTTAGGGATTTTGAAATTTATTTCTGAAAATAGAGCAGGAAAAAAGGGGAAGGGGTAGAATTTGTGTTGGCTTTAACAATCCACTTGGAGTAAGAGAAATTTACAGCTCAGGCTGCTTTCCCAACTCCCGCAGCATCACTGCTGATTCCGCACTTCGGGGGACAGCCTGTCATTTCAGCGCTGGTTGTTCATTTTAAATGATTTGTTCAGAACGAAATATTCTCTGTTAAGAAAACTTTGGGCTAAATTTTTTTACCAAACATTTCCATGTCATGCTAAAAGATGAAATTTGCCACATCAATGATATTTTAGAAAAACCAAGTACAATTGATAATGAAGTGCCCTAAATACTTGAAAAGGTCTGCGAGTTGCAATTCATCAGGAAGCTGCACCTCTCCGCCTTTGTAACATTTTGAAACAGGGCCATCTAGTGGAGTCCCCTAACTGGAACCCCATGAGTGCACATCTGAGACCTTACTTTTGCGTCTTTAAGATACCTTTTTTGACACCTCTTAACTCAAATAATTGCTCCTGATATACATCGTCTACTCAGAAATAAATATCTTTCCACTCCAATTCCTGCATGTATTAATTTGGTAATAATCATGACCTGTGAATACACATCCAAGTGAGTTTCTAAACGTTTTAAGTTGTTTACTTTTTTCTCTTCCTGTGAAAAACAGACCTTTCTAGCCTGCCTCCTGTCACACTGCCACCCCCTCAGCCCTGAAATCTCATAGAAGAATTAAGAAATGTATTTATGTAAGATAGTATATGATACAGGATCCAGACCTTATAAACAGATGTGACTGGACTATGTAGGACCCATCAAATACATTGCTGGCATTGTGTGAGGTATCGAAGGATGTTTCCACAGACTGGTTGGCAAGAACAGGCCTCTAAGGAAGGGAATATGTAGACCTTTCCCTGGCCAAAAGGAACGGAGGGTTTGCTCACCAGACTCATTTGGCTCTGTTCCTGGCAACATAGCTAGATTACATTTTCCAGCAGCCCTGCAGTTAGGTGAGGCCCTGTGATTGAGATCTGGCAGATGGAATGTGGATAGAATTATACACTCCTTGCAGTCTTGTGTCATCCGCCATGTTTTCTTTTCTCATCTCCTCCCAGCCCCAGCCCCAAACTGGTGTGTGTCATTACCCAGCCTGACCATGGAGCCTCTATCAGCCTGGGTTCCTTAATGTCTGAGTGGAGCTTGGCCCTGTCCCCTAATGCCTACATGTAATGTGGACATGAAACACACTTTTATCATTTTAAGCTGATGGCATTTTGGGGTTATCTGTTAATTACCCTATCAATACAGGAGAGAAGAAGCTGGAAGAAAGGAAAGAGGATGATGTGAGAGAAAGGCCTTGATTTTCTTGAGAGACACTTGTGACCATTCTGACTCTTTTCTGTAGATTTAAGAGTAAGCACATGTTTAACAAATACTTAAAACATCTAGAACAACTGGAAGTCCAACCACAAAATGCTTTCTGACACAGTGTGTGCTTATGAGGTTGGAGAGGCAAGCTGTGGATGGAGATGATGAAGCCTGGATGGAGATGCTTCTGCAGCTTTAGCCATGACTGGAGAGCGAAGTGTTTGCTACATGGGAAACTTGGGAATGGGGTCTCGTCAGCTGTAGCCACCAGTCATTTTTACTGTTATCATAAATTGTTTCATGCTAATTAAACTTAATTAACTCTATTCCAAGATTACTGCAAGATATGGCCTGCTTGTTTTTATATAATAGATGTTCCATGTGTATTTGAGCTCTGCAAGGTGGGATATTAGTAAAAATTTTTATCTGAGCCATTTGTGAAAGCAATAACTGGCACAAGTTTAACACTCAAGGAAACCTTTAGGTGGGCAAAAGATACAAAAAAAAATCACTGGGCCATGAAAGTCAACATGTGCAGAAGAGGTAGGACTTTGATAAAACTGACTATGAGCAGACAGGAAGAAGACAGAGACTGGAGTGAGTACAGTGATACTGCTGAGGGATAGAAAAACAATTGGTCTGATAGTGTAGCATTAAGGTAGAGGAAGAGAGTAAAATTAAGCAGTGTAGGCAAAATGAAGGCAGGTTTTGATTTAAAGCTATAGGCCAGAGCTCCCAGTTCAATCAAAACTGGTATACCTCATTTTATTGTGCTTTATGGAACTTGCATTATGCTTTACAGAATTTGCACTGTTTACAAATTAGTGATTTGTGGCAACCCGTTGATGAGCAAGTCTATGGGTGCCATTTTTCTAACAGCAAATGCTCATTTTGTGTCTCTGCTTCACATTTTGGGATTCCTGCAATATTTTAAGCTTTTTCATTATTATTATATGTCATATGGTGATCTGTGATCAATGATCTTTGATGGTACTGTTCTATATACCCTACTATATCTAAGACCAGTAGAAAAAGTCTAGGCAGGTGGGATTTTTTTTCATTCTTGATCCATTAAAACAAATAAAAATATCTCTTCTCTCCCCTTTTAAAAAATGTATCTTATTTATTTTTTAAATTAGAGACAGACATTGGTATGTTGCCTAGGCTGGAATGCAGTGGCTGTTCACAGGTGCAATCATAGCCCTGAATTCCTGGGCTCAAGCAATCCTCCTCCCTCAGCCTCCTGAGTAGCCACTATGACCGGCTCTCTATTCCCTCTTGTTAAGGGCCTAGTATTAGGAGTACTTGATCTGATAAGAAGTAGCTTGGGAAGAAGTAAAATAGGACCCTAATTTTTCTAAACAGCTTGGAGTCAACAAAAACATAGCCTCAAAAGGTTGTTCTGAGTATTAAATGAGATATATACATGAAAGTATAAACCAGAAAGTTCTATACCAATGATAGGTAACCATAATTGATTTAAGGTTTTATCCACAAATTGCTTGAATATTACTTTCATTAAATAAATAATAAATACTTGTATAATCAATGATGGAAGTGTTTCTTCCCTGAAGAGACAGATAAATAATTAAAGTAACAGTCAATTAATTGAGCAATGCTAATAAGTATTGGTATAATGGTGGCTAAAATAAATATTTTATCCAGTTTTGTGTCTCCACTCTTTATTTGGTCCAATCTAGACCTATTCAAATATTCCAGGTAAATAAAGTGATGCTAGTGATTGAGGTGTTATCTGAAGTCGGCAGAATCTGTGTGTGTGTGTGTGTACAGGAGCAGGGAAGTTGGGACAGTGATAACTCTTTGGGATTATGACCACTGCATCATCATGCCAATTAAATGTGTAGGTACAGATAAGAGAACAAAGAAGGCTTTCAGATGTTCCCACTACTCATTTTATTACAGAAACCAATACATTCTTCAAAGTAGGTGTGAAGAGACCATTAGTAAATTAAGAGCAGTAAAGAAAAAGTTCTTTTCAGAAGCACAAACAGAAGACAACTGCATTCATATGAGAAAGGGCTTTAATGCTATTTTCAAAATGTTAAAACAATACTTTTCCTTTTTACTAATAGTAAGAACTTTAAGAATTTTAAGTCACTTTAACTCACGCCTGTAGCTTAAGTGGCTAGGGTGCCAGTCACATACACCAGAGCTGGTGGGTTCAAATCCAGCCTGGGCCCACCAAACAACAGTGACAGCTACAACCAAAAAATAGCTGGGCATTGTGGTGGGTACCTGTAGTCCCAGCTGCTTGGGAGGCTTAGGCAAGAGAATCGCTTAAGCCCAAGAGTTGGAGGTTGCTGTGAGCTGTGATGCCCACAGCACTCTACACAGGGCGACAGATTGAGACTTTGTCTCAAAAAAAAAAAAGAAATTTCAGTCACATCTATCAAGTATAAAGTGAAGGCAAATTATCTTAATTACTATGTAAATTTGTGTTACAGTCCATGGGGATAACTACAACCCTCTCCAAAAGTCATCTTTCACCTAAAAAAATCAACTAACACTAAAAAGGAAAAAGACAAAATTAGTTACCCATGTGGGAAAAAGAGAAATGAAACTGGGCATGGTGGTGCGCACCTATAGTCCCAGCTATTTGGGAGGCTGAGGTGTGAGGATCACTTGGATGTGGGACTCCCATCTCAGTTTCTGGTTGCTGACTCAGTCTGGTGGTGAAGTCCTGCACTCAGAGCAGCCTTCTCTCCACACCTGAAATCTATGGACTACATCTCTTGCCTTCCCCAGTTATAATGTATACTCTGCTAGAGGGCAAGTAAAGCCCCGTAGTAGCTTTTAAAAACACAGCTGGAAGTGTAGATCTTTGTAATTATAGATCAAAAATTGAAGTGGTAAGTGTACTGATGGAAGATGCCTTTTTATCTGATCTTCTTGCCCCTTCTCTTCCCTGCCCACTATGCCTCAGCTTCCTCTGTGGTCTGGTTTACTGAGCCCTTACATAAAACCCAATTTACTTGTATTTATAATTTTTGAGCAAGCTAGAGTGCCCTCTTGTGGAAATGTCCAGCAGTTACCGAGGTATGGCAGACCACCTGAATTTGTGAATTCATAAGGCCACATTTCCCAATAGTGCTAAGCTGAACACACCCTCTCACTACTTTAATTTTTTTCAACTCAGCCTTTTGGGTGTTGAAGCCAAAGGTAAATGGTAAGTGTGGAAATATGGCAGGTGGTAGCCAGCAGTATAAGAATATAAACAATATTGGTTTTACTTCTTTCTTTTTCTTTTCAAATGCAGAGGTGGTAGGAGGAGTGTATTCAGGTCCCCTAGGAATTCAGAATGATGGTCCCAAATTCAAGAAATACTAGATGTGTTTAACTCCACTCACAGGTGAACCATTTATTTGGAGTATCAAATACCTCGTTGAGGTCCTAAACAGTCCTTCCTGGAATGGGTAAACACCCTCGGACTTACTCTTGAGTATCAATTGTTTATATCTCACTTGAGGTTCTAGCCTAAGTAAGCTGCGAAATTTTAGTCCAAAATGTAGCTGTTATGAAGTAGAATTAGAATTAGTGATAGCTTAAAGCACAGTTTACTGCTTCAAGGTTTTAAACTTGTTAAAATTAATAAATAATAAGTTTATTATTAAACTTATTAAGTAATAAATAATAAACTTTTAAAATATTTTTGTTTTTAAGAATTCTAACTACACACAAAATAGTAAATGAGAGAGGAATAAAACAATCGCCCATTTATCTAACAGATTGCTTCAACAGTTACCAGCTCACCACTAGTCTTACTTTCTCCATAGCTTCTTCCTCCCTTCCCAGTTATTTATAAGTAAATTCCAGGCTTTATATGCATTCTTCCATAAATATTCCATAAGTTACCTCTAAAAAATAAGAACTTTCCTTTAAAAATAGAATCATAATATCATCATATAAAAATTAACGGTGATTCCTAAATATTATGTGGAGCTAGTGATCAAATTTCTTTTTGTCTCTCATAATTTATGGATTCTCCTCTTTTTTTCTTAATATATTTCTAAGAAACAGAGTCACTTGTCTACAGTTTCTACAATCTGGATCTATCTGAATGTATCATTTTGGTGTAATATAAGTTCCTCTGAGCCTGTGTTTCCTTTAAATGAGTAGTTTGATCTAGAAACTTAATTAGATTCAGGATCAATTTTGGTTTGGCAAGACTGCATCACAGGCAATGAGGCAGCCTCCCGCCAGGAGGCGCAGTTACTCTCTTTTTTGAGATTCTGCAGCTATTGCTGGAGGATCACTGCACTGATTCATTAGTTAACAGATGCAAAATGGTAATATTCTAACACTGCTATTACTTTTTCTTTTATCAGCTTTTTATGCTTCTTTGAAGAAATTTCCTCATCAATTTTATCTCATTTTGCTACTTTAAGATGCAATTTGTATAGACTAAAAAAGATTGATTTTCTAAAAAATCACTTTTCTCACTCTGGAGGCTGAGGCAAGAGAATCGCCTAAGTCCAGGAGTTGGAGGTTGCTGGAAGCTATGACGCCACAGCACTCTACCAAGGGCGACATAATGAGACTCTGTCTCTGAAAAAAAAAATTGCTTTTCCAAATGTGTTGGTTTCCGGGCAGCACCTGTGGCTCAAAGGAGTAGGGCATTGACCCCATATACCGGAGGTGGTGGGTTCAGGTTCAAACCCGGCCCCTGCCAAAAACTGCAAAAAAAAAAAAAAAAAAAAAAAAAGGGTTGGTTTCTCTGAAGAATAGAGAGAAAACCAAATCCAGTTTATCCTGCTATCGCCTCACAACACTCTCTGACACCAGATGTGTGTAAGGTTTTCCCCTACACAACAAGCAAGCAATCAGTTCTTCAGGGAACATCAACTGGTGTCCTATAATTCAGCTTAATTCTAATACTGTCTACCTGAAGAGTGTCAGATCCCACAGGTCCTGCACTCAATCCCACAAGACTGCCTCCCCCACTTCAGATGCCGATCGCAAGTGATAGGTTTTCACCGGTATGTCTGCCAATTGGTTATAAATTGGGGTTTCCACAACCTTCTCTTTAGGTTCTACTTTTGCTTGAATGGCTCATAGAACTCAGAAAACATATCTGACAGTTGATTGTTTTAATAAAGCCTATTATAAAGGCTACAGACAACAGCCAGATGGAAGAGATGCACAGGGCAGTGTATGTGAGAAGCAGCACGGAGCCTCCATGCCCTCTCTGCCACCCTCCAGGAACTTCCATGTGTTGAGCTATAGGGAAGCCTCTAAACCCAGTCTTTTCAGATTTCTATGGAAGCTTCATTACATAGCATGATTGATTTAATCCTATGTTATTGGTGATCAACTCGACCTTTGGCACGTCCCCTCTCCTTGAAAGTTTTAGGGGGGCTGAAAGCTCCAACTATCTAACCCTGCCTTTGTCTTTTTGATACAAGACACGTGGCACCCCAGCCAGCTCGGTGGAGGGAGGGGGCGGACTGGCTGCCTCCGCCTTGCCGGTGTTGGTGTGGTGGCAGTGAGCAGAGGAACCAGCAGGCTGGAGGGTAGGCAGGAGGGCCCTGCAGGAGGCTCCAGTAGCCGGAGAGGCCAGACAACTGCTGGGAGACACCAGCACCTTAGGTTTCCTTCCCCTTGCACTTGTAGCTGAACAGGGAACCCCCCATTTCCTAGGCCTGGGAATGACACAACCCAGACACATCCCAGAAACCCTAAATGTGCTAAATGTAACTACCAAGCCTCGCTAAATGTAACTGTGGAGGGCCCCATGCCACTATATATATCTCTAGACAAAGAGCCTGGAGATAGACAGACAGACAGACAGAAACAGAGAGAGAGAGCTTTTCTTTCCTGACTTGGGTTTTCTTTCTCTGCCGGGAACTTTGGTGTTTTTGTATTCTTTTCTGTAAATAAATCCTGTCTTACCAGTGATCTTTGGTCCGCGGATTCATTCTCTGAATCACGGAGACCAAGAACCTACTGAAGATGAAATTCTGATATCATTTTCAATGACCAGTCCTCACCCTGAAGCTGCCTAGGGGCTGCCAGCCGCCAGTCAACTCATCAGTGTAAGAATGCCAGAAATTGGGAAGAGAACCAAATACCTATTTCATAATATTGCATTTCCCTACATCATCCAAAAGTGACAAATGAGTTTTAAAAAAATCTTTATGAATTTTTTATAAAATTGTTTACAAAAATTTATGAATTGATATTATTCAATCCACTTTTTGATGCTTAAATTTTACCATCTTTGACCACTGAGGAGCCATTTCAAGTTGGTTCCTGAATCCTTTTGATATGACCCTACCAGCGTTTAAAACTTACCTGCTTTCAGGGTGGGGACTTGGTGTGTGTCACACTCTATGGGCCAAGACATGATTGCAAGAGGGACTTTACCTAACAATTGCAATCAGTGTAACCTGGCTTATTGTACCCTCAACGAATCCCCAACAATAAAAAATAAAAATAAAAAAACAAACAAACAAAAAAACCCCAACTTACCTGCTTTCTGGTATGACAAGATGTTCCAGGCTTCTTTTATCAATACATTTCTTAACCAGGACCTGGGATTAGCCATTTTATCAAGGCAGAGCTTCTCAAAGTTTGGCCTGGGGACCCCTGAGAGTCTTGTGATCCTTTTATGGGGTCCATGAGATCAAAATTATTTTCATAGTAATAGTCATTCCTCAGTATAAGGGGATTGGTTCCAGCGTTACTGGCACAGGCCCTTGGGCTCTCTGTGCAATAGAGATTATTAGCCACAGGCAAAGCAAGAATCACAGATAAGGCTTTATCTGGGCTTCAGACACAAGGGCAAGGCAGCACTAAGGAAAAGTCCTCAAGCTGGCTCCCCAAGGGAGATTCAGGGAGAATTTTAAAGAAGCTTAGACAGGAAAAGGGTGACATGTAGGCATGTAGAGATAGAGATTTTTATGTGCCTGTGTAGTTCTATTATATATTTCATCATATGTGGTATGTCTCATTAGCATGTTAAATCTCCACCTCTGCGTGTAATTTTTAGCATTAAAATGAGATTATAATGAGGGAAAAATCAAGGTAAGGTCAGTGTGGGGGTCCTTTTTGGCTTGAGATGGTTATATCCCAATAGGTATTTCTTTGCAGCCAGATTCCTTATCAGCTAGTGTGAGCATCTTACTTCAGTGGCCTTTCTTGGAAAAACATTACTCAGGAGATAGATGGTTTGGCCCCCTCGTATATAGATGCGAGCTGAATTCCAGTGGCTAACAGGTCATTTGTTTTGTTTTGTTTTCTACAGTTTATTAGACTGGATCATGCTGTCTCATGTTGCCTCCATTGGTCAAAAGTGAGACCTGAGTTCCATCTCAGATAACAAAATTTATGGATGCTGAAGTCCCTTGTTAAAAGAAAAATTTTAGGGGCAGCACTTGTGGCTCAGTGGGTAGGGTGCCGGCCCCATACATCGAGGGTGGCAGGTTCAAACCCAGACCCGGCCAAACTGCAACAACAACAACAACAAAAATAGCTGGGCGTTGTGGCAGGGGCCTGTAGTCCCAGCTACTCAGGAGACTGAGGTAAGAGAATCGCCTAAGCCCAGGAGTTGGAGGTTGCTGTGAGCTGTGTGACTCCACGGCACTCTACCAAGAGTGATAAAGTGAGACTCTGTCTCTACAAAAAAAAAAAAAAAGAAAAGAAAAGCAAAGAAAACTTTAGGCAAATTAAATTTAACATAAATTGGGCAGCTCTCAGATTCATTGCAGATTCAGCCACATTTTGGCACAGCAGCACAGTGAAAGAGAATTTATGAATAGAAAAAAGGAAAGTGACTTAAAAAGAACAGAAATGAAGTACAGAAACTGGCTGGGTTGGTTATAGCTCAGTTTTTGCCTTATTTGAACATGATGTGAACAGTGGGCCTCTGTGGGTAGCTGAAGTACGGCAACCACGAGTGGCTGAGACTCAGCTATTGTTACAGAAATACATACCTAGTTAGGTTTTCAGTTTGTGTATCTACTTAGATTGCATTTCGTACCTAAAGACTCAAGTATTCAAATAGGGAAGCTTTCTTAGGCCAGATTTCAGTTTGATATACCTTATATAAAATGCAGTAGTATTTTTGCATATAACCTATACACTTCCCCCTATACTTTAAAATAGTTTAAATCATCTTTAGATTATTTACCATAGGTTATGCAACATAGGTACTATGTAAACGTTCATTATGCTGTATTGTTTTAAAATCTGTACCTTTTTATTGTTGAAATGTTATTTTTTTCCCCCTGAAAATTTTCAATCTGTGGTTGGCTGAATATGAGATTGTGGAACCCACAGATATGACTGACCATTTGCCCTTTGGTAACTCCTATTTTTTTTTTTTTTGCAAATGTACACAGAGATTTCCAGAAGCTGTAAGTTGTGTTATGTTATATTATGATTAATTTAGAAACAGCTGACAAGTCAGACATTAAAGACATTTACAAAAATGTAAAATAGCACTCTTCTCACTAAATAATTTTTGTTAATAGACGTGTATTTCTATTTTTTTACCTTTTCTTTTTCTTTTTCTTTTTTTTTTTATTAAATCATAGCTGTGTACATCAATATGATCATGGGGCACCATACACTTGTTTCATAGAATATTTCACACATTTTCATCTCATTAGTTGACATAGCCCTCCTGGCATTTTCTTTGTTACTTTGCCAAGACATTTACATTCCACATTTGCCAAGGTTCACATGTACCCTTGTAAGATGCACCACAGGTGTGATCCTAGACGTGTATTTTTAAATGTTTTAATTTCTAATGCAGTAAACATCAATAGATATAACCCATATAAACAAAAGTTCTTTTGGGTCCTCAACAATTTTTAAGAGTTTAAAGAGGTTTTAGAAACAAAATATTTGAAAACTGGTGCTTCAAAGAATCCTAGTTCCTTTATATGGAAAATATTTTCGAGATCATAAGTTAGGAACTAGAGGGGCTCTTTGTTACTGGTATGACTATTTTTTAGGCCATTGTCAATAGGCAGAGCTAAGACAAATATATATATATATATATATATGTACATATCTGTACTTTTTTTTGGAGAAAGAGTCTCACTTTGTCGTCCTCAGTTGAGTGCTGTAGTATCATAGCTCACAGCAACCTCAAACTCTTGGGCTTAAACCTATTACTCGCGATTGGCATCTGAAGTGGGGCAGGAGACAGTTTGTGGGGCTGAGTGCATTAAGTCACAGAAAAGCAGACCAAACCACGACAGAATCCTTTGTGCTAAATGCCACATATTCAAGCTGAACTTAGAAATGGGCCAATTTCCAAAAAATATGAGATTCTAGTCAACCTGGGTCAGTGAAATAAGGAAATCCCTCCTGCTTTAACCCAATAAGGACCAATCTGCTTTTTATTGTTTCTGCTTTCTTCAGCCAATCTCCTCTGCTCAGCTTATCAGAAAACTTTCTATTTTATGAAATGAGGTAGTTGTTTCAATTCTAGAATCAGAAATAAAAGCCAATTAAGATCTTTAAATTAAATTTGTTGTAATTTTGTCTTTTTGTAGTTGTACTATCTTCGACCAGTGCTTTATTGAGGAATTGGGAGTAATCCCCAGTGCTTTGCTATTATGAGTCCTACTGCAGGGGATATTCGTGCATGCCCTTTCATATTTTTACCACGTTATCTTTTGGATATAAAGTCCTAGAAATGGGATTGCTGGGTGAAAGAGTGAATGAATGTATGTAATTTTGCCAGACATTAAACCACGCCTTTTACTTCCGCTTTACAGATGGACAGACAGAGACAGTTGCTGCAGGTCACTTTACCAGTAACGAAAACAGCTGGAATTTGAAGTTGGCTGTAACTACAACATCTTCACAGACTCTCCCTAGGTCACGGGAAAAGGAATTCCTAGGTGGGAGAGGCAAACAAAGAATTTTGCATCTGGACATCATAGTAACTGACATAATACATATGCTCATCCTTCCTGCTCCCAGTATACAAGTTCTTCTTCCTTTTCAAAAACCGCAGCTCTCTGAACTCGCATACAACCTCTCCTCTGCACTTTCCCCTGTATTACTTAAAAGGGACTAGCATTCGCACCTGCTCCCGCTCCAGCTACTTATTCCGCCGCAGAAAGCGCGGATGGCATAATGGGAACCGGTGGAGGGTGTTGCGCATGCTCAGACTCTGCTTAAGGCAAGGGGAATTTGGAGTCGCCGCCGCGGCAGTACCCGGTCTGACGCCATAATCGCGCGCCGCTGCCGGCGTCCTCGAAAGGTCGCTTTGAAAAACGGGAGCGCGCATACCCGAATTTGACGGCGCGCCGTGTCCTTTTGCCTTGGTACCCGCGACATGTCGGGGTACACGCCAGATGAGAAACTGCGGCTGCAGCAGCTGCGAGAGCTGAGAAGGCGATGGCTGAAGGACCAGGAGCTGAGCCCTCGGGAGCCGGTGCTGCCCCCTCGGAGGATGTGGCCTATGGAGGCATTCTGGAATAAGTTTTTGCAGAAGCCCACCCCCTGGAGGAACATGGTGAGTGACCGACTTACCCAGTCCCCATACACAGACACCCACAGCGTCCGTCGGTCCGTCCACTGGACGTCAGCTCATAGAAGACACCAAGGACTTACACTGCCCTGTGCCCTGGAACGCTGTTCTGTCGCCAAGAGTCCTGGACTGGGAGTCAGGAGTTCAGAGCATGAATGGCTTTGGCAGATTCATGCCTTTTTGCTGTCAAGGGTGATGAGAAGGAGGCGAATCTTAGGTTTTACAGGCCGCTGCACGATTGGTTCTCTTTCGACTGCAGAAATCTCCCTTCAAAATAATAGCCAAGGACTCACCAGAGTGAAAATTCTTTCATTTTAACGTTTGAGGATGCTTATCTAACTTTTAAGGTTGAGGTTCTAGAGACCAGGTAACACTGCCCCTAACTGGTGGTACAGCCCCATGTGATCATCCTAAGAGACCCCTAAGAGCCCTGCTGGTTTGCTTAGTGAGTCATATTCAAGAAGTGCCTTTCCAAACCACCAGTGTGTACTTTTATTTACCTTTTTTTTTGGATTGTAACCACCGCTATGGATTTTTAACACAATGTTTTGTTGCAGAGGAAATGGCCTGAGAAAAAATGGCAAAAATATTTTCTGTCTCTCCAACTTTTTTGGAACTCAAACCGGCATCCCTACCTCAGGCTAGAATTCGGGAGGGGCAGGGAATGCCTCTTGTTTTTTGTGGCACAGAAGAGATAGCTCAAGGAAATCATCCGGGCGGAGGTCACCAGGTCCTTTTAGCTGAAGATGGGATTAATCTGGGTGGAGATCACTGGGCTGTTGCTGAGGCCAGGAGATTGTCTTGGCTCACTATGGGGTTATGGGATCAGAACCTTTGATAGCTTTTGCTTTTTCTTAGAAGCGGGAGTTTGGATTTTGAGACCATTGTCTGCCATTTTCCTCCTTTGCTGGCAAAGTAATAAACCTCTTTCCTTGTCAAACTGTTTGTCCCTCTTTTTCTGATGCTTCTTCCTGGGACAAGTACAGTTTTGGTAACAGTTTCATTAAAAAAGTCCAGTTTCTTCCTGTACTTTGAAGAAAATCATTCATTCTAGGACTAACTTTATTTGCAGGATCTCTGCAATTTTCTTGAGATATGTTAATTAAATCACACTGAATGTAGGTGGTGAACGCCATGAGTTACCTACAACATTGGCTATTAATAATACTAATAGGTAACACTTGGGTGCTTGGTATGTGCCTGATGCTTTGCCAAGGGTTTTACATGTGTTACTTCATTTCCTTACTCCTATGAACTAGAAACTATTCCTAATTCTCATTTTAAATGATCTACAAAAATTCAACAATTCCTTTGTCACAGGACTAGGAATTGAAGGAGTTCATGTTGAAATCCACATGTATATACTTCTTTCTGTGCAGCAAAGTCTGGTGCATCAGAATTGCACTTTTTTTCTGAGAAAATGGTGTAAGATACTTGTGGTAATAAAATTTACCTCTTTAGTTCATACCTGTCACCTTTTGTATCCTTGATATTATCTGTTGTTTTTGACTGGTCGAAAGTTGACATCCCATTCATTACCCAGTGATCTAGGAAGTAAATAATCATTTGCTGAAATTAATCTTACCTTAAGTTAATTTTTTCTTTTATAATCATATGTGTTGTGATGCTTTTTTTTTTTTTTTTTTTAAATCTAAGGGCATGTTGCCACCACACCCAGCTAATTTTCCTATTTTCTTCTAGCAATGGGGTCTTGCTGTGTTGCACAGGCTGGTCTTGAACTCCTGGCCTCAAAGAATCCTCCCACCACAGCCTCTCAAAATGCTAGATTATGGGCGTAAGACACCACATTTAGTCTAACACTGCACTTTTGAAAGTTAGACCAGAGAAATGACCAGTAGATAGAATATTATCCAATTCTCTAATGCCGTGTTTTTCAATCTTTTTTTTTTCTTACCTCATGGTACACTTGAACCTATAGTTAAACTTCTGAGGCACAATTAAATTGAAAAAGCTCCCTATTTTGTGAGCCAGCCCTTTTGAGCACAGAAGATTTACTGAACTTGTTTTTTGAGGGCTATAGCACTCCCTTGTCCACCAAGCAAATACACTTAGCATATTTAAAAAATTATTTTTTATTTTAGCTCAAGGAGTATTTTGTTATTCTTTGGAAGACACCTAAAATTTAAATCCCAAGTGCTCAGTTATCTGTAACATCTGAACTAATCCCTTAGCAGCTGTGCCCACCTGAGTACAAATGGAAGAATAGGACTTGCCTAGGCAATGTTGTGACATTTTGGCAGAAGCCCTAAAAAGGCCCTTGGGTTTTGTTTTTCTAACATCACATTAAGCAATACTATTTCTACCTAAATACTTTTCAGCATTTATTTTTTTTGGGATGAGGATTCAGGGTTCTAAATTCACTCAGTCTGTCAAGAACTTTCAGTCAAGTAAAGAGAAAGAGTCAAATCTCATGGCATTTCATGAAATCGCCTTAAAACTGCAGAAAGACAATTAGACTATGGTTATTTGACTTAATGATGTTTTAAAACAATATTCACAAATTGTGGGGGAGAAGAAAAAATCAGTTGGTGCCATACTTCAAAGATGTCACTTTCAAAATTGCTTTAAGCAGGAAGCAGTGTACATTTCTCTGCTTATTGTGGAATAATTCTGTGTTGTAATGCTTAAAGTCTTGATTGTTCCCCCCGCACCCAGTAGAAAGGTATATTTCAAATTGGCTGCCATAGGAATGTTCCATTAGTTCATTTCTCTTTTAAAATAGTGTGTCATGTGGCCCCCGCAGTGGCTCACGCCTGTAATCCTAGCACTTGGTAGGCCGAGGTGGGTGGATTGCCTGAGCTCACAGGTTTGAGACCAGCCTGAGCCAGAGGGAGACCTCGTCTTTAAAAAAAAATAGCCAGTCATTGTGGTGTGCACCTGTAGTCCTAGCTACTTGGGAGGTTGATGCTCAATTGCTTGAGCCCAAGAGTTTGAGGTTGCTGTGAGCTATGACGCCAGAGCACTCTTCAAGGGTGACAAAGTGAGACTCTGTCTCAAAAAAATTGTGTGTCAGAGGCATCTCCAAGTGAGTTTGGAATACCCTGTCTCAATATGTAAAATACTCTTTTCCCAGCACTGATGTCCTCAAGGTTGTCTGCCTTATACCTGGAAAAATGCAAGTGGTATTGATTGTGGGTATCCGAAATTAATAAATCAGGGAGATAACTTTACCAGAAAAATTTTGTGGTTTTGATTACTCTGGCTATTTTTGCTATATTTTAACAAAGTTATAAGAGGATTTTTTAAGAAGTTTTTTTTTTAATGGTATCTATAAATGCTATACTATGTTCTTACAAAATGTTGCTCATCTTAAGTGTGGTTTGGTCTGGACTCTGTAACTATCTTCCAAGACGCCCTACATTTAGCAAAAATAATTTGAGTGGATGAGGTTTGCTACAGATTGTAAGGATACATGTACCATTGATATGTAAAATAACCATGTTTGTTACATCATTGATGGTTTTTTTCCTGCCACAAACATAAATAATGGGATACACACGTATTTATTTTGTGTATGTGTTTATTTCCCCAGGTTTATAAGGTATACCGAAAAAGTATCTTTATTTTTACCTATGTACTTATACCAACCTGGATTGTTCATTATTATGTCAAGTATCATGTGTCGGTAAGTATGTTTTAAGTATGTGCTCTTCAGAATTTCTTTTTAACTTGTCCAAAATGATTTTCTGTGTGGATATGCTTTACCTTACTTTACTTGTGGAAATAATCTGCCACTCATAAACTGATTTTGCCATACTTTGAATTCTTTTAGGTAAAAGGTTTAATAAAGGTTAAGTAATTAAGAATGGTGTTTCAAAAAGTTCATCATTATATTAGTTTACAACTTGTAATGCATTTCTTCATAGAGCTTGTCAGAATGTACCTGACCTTATGTTACTAGTGTAAACTTGTACCAGTTTACACTGGTAAACCCCAAGTTTACACTAGTAACATAAGGGAGAGAAGAATTTCTCTGAGAAGAAAGGGAGAAAAGAGGGCGGCGCCTGTGGCTCAGTCAGTAAGGCGCCGGCCCCATATACCGAGGGTAGCGGGTTCAAACCCGGCCCCGGCTGAACTGCAACCAAAAAATAGCCGGGCGTTGTGGCGGGCGCTTGTAGTCCCAGCTGCTCGGGAGGCTGAGGCAAGAGAATCGCTTAAGCCCAGGAGTTGGAGGTTGCTGTGAGCTGTGTAAGGCCACAGCACTCTACTTGGGGCCATAAAGTGAGACTCTGTCTCTACAAAAAAAAAAAAAAAGGGAGAAAAGAATTTCTGCTTTTTTAAAGCATAAATTTGGTATAAGATAAAGTTTGAAATAGATAAATGTTATCTTTGTCATCATTCCATTTCTCTTTCTCTCATTTTATTTGATTTTTCACAACTTCTTTTCTTTAGAATCTAAGATGTCTAAAAGCTTGAACTTTTCCACTAAAAGATCTTGCAAGGGCTAATTGAACTGAGCCACTTGTCATTTTTAAAGGAATAGCACAGTTTGGTGCCCAGGCATTGAATCCCAGGCAGAATGAAGAGGGCATGCATTTTGGGGTATGGTATGGCAGGGGGAGCAATGGTGGTTGAAATGAAAGAGTGCGAAAGGCATTCTTATACCAAGTAAGGGTTGTTAGAGTCTGAGTGAGTTTCAGGGAAGGAGGATGAGCATGTTTGTTTGGGGAGTAGCAGCAGCAGCACCCTGTTAAGAGGATATTGGAACCTGAGCAGAGAGAGGAGGATATCTGGGGTAAGGTGATGTGGGGCAACGATGCAGGTGGTAACTTAGACCCTGAATGAGGTGGGGAGGGTGTTCATACTGGGGTATGGTTGTGGTGACAGGAGATGGGTTGTATATAAAGAGATTGATCAAATACAGGCATACCTCAGAGTAGCTTCAGTTCCAGACCACTGCAATAAAGCAAGTCATGTGAATTTTTTGGTTTCCCAGTGCATATAAAAATTATATTTACACTAAGCTGTAGTCTATTAAGTGTGCAATAGCATTATATATGAAAAATATACTGTACATGCCTTAATTTAAAAATAATTTATTGCTAAAAAATGTTAATGATTATCTGAGCCTTCAGGAAGTTGTAATCTTTTTGCTTGTGTAAGGTCTTACTTCAGTGTTAATGATTGCTGACTGATCTTGGTGGTGGTTGTTGAAGAGGTTGGTGTGATTGTGGCAGATTCTTAAAATAAGACAACAAAGAAGTTTGCAATATTGATGGACTCTTCCTTTTACAAAAGATTTCTCTGTAGCATGCAATGCTGTATGATAGCATTTTATACACAGGAGAACTTCTTTCAAAATTGCAACCAGTCTTTTCAAATCATGTAATTGTCTATACTCTTTGTTGTCATCTCAATAATCTTCACATCCTCTTCACCGGAAAGAGATTCAATTTCAAGAAACCACTTTCTCTAAACCACTTCCTCTGCTCTTCCATAAGAAGCAACTCCTCATCCATTCATGCTTTATGTTAAGGAGACTGACTGACTTCTTTAAGATCTCATGAATCATCCTCTTCTACCGTCCAACTTTAAGAAAAATTTATTTATTTTTAGAGATGGAGGTTTCACTGTGTTACCCAGGCTAGAGTACAGTGACTATTTCACAGGTGTCATCATAGGATTCTATATCCTCAAATTCCTGCGTTCCAGACATCTTTCTGCTTCAGTCTTCCAAGTAGCTGGGACTACACAGCATAGATCAACACACCCTGTTTACTTCCACCTTTTCTTCTGCGGCTTCCTTACCTGTGTCAGCCTTCACAGAATTAAAGAGACTTAGGCCTTGCTATGGATTAGCCTTTGGCTTAAGGGAATGGTGAGGTTTATTTGATCTTCTATGCAGACTTTGTATCAGCAACAAGGCTGTTTTGTTCTCTTATCATTCTTGTGTTCCCTGGTGTAACACTTTTGATTTCCTTCAAGAACATTTTCTTTGCATCCACAATTGGCTGTTTGATGCAAGAGGTCTAGCTTTCAGCTGATCTTGGTTTCAACATGCCTTCCTCACCAAGCTTAATCATTTATAGCTTTTATTTTTAATTTCAAAATATTAAGGGTCATTTCTAGCTTTTGATTTAAAGAGAGAAATGTACGACTCTTCCTTTTACTTGAACACTTAGAGGCTATTGTAAGGTCATTAATTGTCCTTATTTCAATATTGTTGTCTTTCTGGGAATAGGAAGGCCCAAGGAGAGGGAGAGAGATGAGGAATAGCTAGTTGGTGGAACAGTAAGAACATTTATTGATTAAGTTTGCTATTTTGGGTATAGTTAATGGTGCTCCAGAAAATTTAGAATGGTAAAATCAAAGATCACTGGTCACCAGTGATGATAACAGATAATAATGAAAACATTTGAAATATTGGAAGAATTACCAAAACATCATATCTAGACAGAAAATGAGCACGTGCTGTTAGAAAAATAGTGCTGATGGACCTGCTCATCTCAGGGTTGTTGCAAACCTTCATTTTGTAAAAAAAAAAATCACAATACGTGTGAAGCCTGATAAAATGAAGTATGCCTAACAGTTCATGATAATAATGAGACCCAGGATTCTCCCTGTTAGAAGAGGGAATTATGTGAAAAGGAATTAACTTTGTGAGGGCAGAATGGAATTGGAGATACTGGTGTGAACTCATGGTTTTTAGTATGTGTTGATAGATATAGAAAGAAATGTAGATATAAGTGTGGTTTAGTGTGTGTATATGTTTGCGTATACATATTCTCTTTAATTTTTTTTTTTTTTATTGTTGGGGATTCATTGAGGGTATAAGAAACCAGGTTACATTCATTGCCTTTGTTAGGTAAAATCCCTTTTAGAATTGTGTCCTGTGTCGGTGTCGCTCGGCCGCCGACCAGCAGGGACGAACACACCAACGCAAACAGCTTTCAGCAAGTTTATTATGGGGGCAAGCAGCTTGTCCGGGGAGAGCAGGATGGAAAAGCTCTAACCTTGTCCGGGGAGAGCAGGATGGAAAAGCCCTCTCTCTCTAACCTTGTTTACAGCACTCTGTATATATACTCTAGGACACATCCTGTTGTCAGTTTCTTGACTTAGATATCTCTCCAATGAGCGCAAAGGGCACGGGCGGCAAGGTTGTTGCCAGGGCGCAGCCTGCAAGCAGGTTTCCTAAAGTACGCCTCCGCCATCCTGTTTTTGTGCCTGATCGATACATTGTATAAGGGCCCTCCACATCTCCCCCTTTTTATTTATTTATTGTGAGTTGTGACCATGCCTGTCTTAGGTTGTCCCCCTGTCCGAGTATAGTCTTACCCGTCATGGAGGGTACAGGCAGCAGTGGCCTGTCCTCTGTCTTAGGTTGATCTACATCGGGGGGAATCTTACCCGTCATTGGCTACTGGTCCAGCATGCTAATTCAGATTTGGGGGGAACCTCCTGCTTGGAGGGCGAGGAGGGCCTGCTGGACGATGACGTGGTCTCGTTGTTGTCTTTGGCGGAGGGTAAGGAGAAGTTTGATGCAAAAGACTATGGCAACTAGAAGTATAATACTTAAAGCCGTGGTGCCGGCCCAATTGCGGGCATGGGAGAGCAAACTAGTTACTTTTCCTAGAATATCGCGAGCAGTAATTACTTGTACTCGAGTGCTATTGATACTAACAATATGATTCAACATTTGGCAGGTGAGGTTTTCAAATTCCGCATCCCAGCTCCCCAGAAGGTAACGGAATAGTTGCAAGGAAGCATTACGCAGGGTACCATTAGTTCAAAAATTGTGGGGGTAACACACAAGGAACTAAACAACCAAAGGAGAGGCATCTCTCCACATCATCCACCCGCTGCTGCAAAATGTCCACTCCCTAATCGACCAACAACAGTCCAGCGCGAAGGTGTCCTGCGGCGGCCCGGGTGCGCAGGGCCTCCGCAACTGAGGCGGACAATTGGTTGACAGCAGTAGCGGTGGGGACCGCGGTGGCAAGGGCTGCAGTCGCAGTGGCGGTGGCTGCGAGGGCTGTGGCGATGGCCATGACAAGGGCTGCGGTGACTCCGAAGTCGCGCTTCGATGTGGCTCTATGGGCGCGGCTTCATCGTGTGAGGGGTTCACTGGACGGGTGAATCTTTCCTGTGGAGAAACACAAACTGCACCTCGGTTCCAGATGAGAACCAGGTCTGGGCCAGGCCATTGGCCGGTAAGGACATCCTTCCAGCGCACTTGCACTGGGGAGCTGGTTTGGTGACCAAGGCAGTGGCGGTCTGCTGCTGTTTGCCCTTTGGCATCCAAAGTTAAAAAATTAAAAATGAAGAAGATTGTGTTGAACGAGGACAGGCAACGAACTGCTGTTCTCACTCAGACTCAAGACTGATACAACAAAAGGGGTCACGAACACCAGACAGTACACACACTTAACAAAAGACTAACACCCGCCACTATGGTCGTGGCCAATGACCCGTGTACACAATCCCCCGCTCTGATCGCGGGCCCTCGCTTTTGTCGCGAGCTGGATCCCTTTTCCTCCCCCGCTCTGATCACGGGCCCTCGCTTTTGTCGCGAGCTGGATCCCTTTTCCTGGATCCCTTTTCCTCCCCCGCTTTGAACGCGGGCCCTCGCTTTTGTCGCGAGCCGGATCCCTTCTCCTCCCTTGCAAGCTCTGCGGTTACCGCAGAAGTCTCCCCCACCACTTATCTACCTGGTGGGGCTACCCGGACAAACCCGGCACGGGGGCGGCTTACCTGTCAGCTGAAAGCAGTCTCGAGAGGGGATCCTGAAGTTCCCGGGTTTCGGCACCAGTTGTCGGTGTCGCTCGGCCGCCGACCAGCAGGGACGAACACACCAACGCAAACAGCTTTCAGCAAGTTTATTATGGGGGCAAGCAGCTTGTCCGGGGAGAGCAGGATGGAAAAGCTCTAACCTTGTCCGGGGAGAGCAGGATGGAAAAGCCCTCTCTCTCTAACCTTGTTTACAGCACTCTGTATATATACTCTAGGACACATCCTGTTGTCAGTTTCTTGACTTAGATATCTCTCCAATGAGCGCAAAGGGCACGGGCGGCAAGGTTGTTGCCAGGGCGCAGCCTGCAAGCAGGTTTCCTAAAGTACGCCTCCGCCATCCTGTTTTTGTGCCTGATCGATACATTGTATAAGGGCCCTCCACAGTCCTGCCCCCAAAAAGAGTGTCACACACCAAGACCCCCACCCCCTCCCTCCTTCCTTCTCTCTGTTCTCCCTTTCCCCCACCCTCCCACCATGTACTAGGTCATTAATTGTCCTGATATCAAGATTGAGTGCATAGGACTCATGCTTCTCCATTCTTGTGATGCTTTACTAAGAATAATGTGTTCCACTTCCATCCAGGTTAATACGAAGGATGTAAAGTCTCCGTCTTTTTTAATGGTTGAATAGTATTCCATGGTATACATATACCACAGCTTGTTAATCCATTCCTGGATTGGTGGGCATTTAGGCTGTTTCCACATTTTGGCGATTGTAAATTGAACTGCGATAAACAGTCTAGTACAAGTGTCCTTATGGTAAAAGGACTTTTTCCTTCTGGGTAGAAGCCCAGTAATGGGATTTCAGGATCAAACGGGAGATCTAGCTTGAGTGCATTGAGGTTTCTCCATACTTCCTTCCAGAAAGGTAGTATTAGTTTGCAGTCCCACCAGCAGTGTAAAAGTGTTCCCTTCTCTCCACATCCACGCCAGCATCTGCAGTTTTGAGATTTTATAATGTGGGCCATTCTTGCTGGGGTTAGATGATATCTCAGGGTGGTTTTGATTTGCATTGATCCAATAATTAGGGATGAGGAGCATTTTTTCATATGTTTGTTAGCCATTCGTCTTCTTTAGAGAAGGTTCTGTTCATCTCTCTTGCCTATTGATATATGTGACTGTTGGCTTTTTTCATGTGGATTAATTTGAGTTCTCTATAGATCCTAGTTATCAAGCTTTTTTCTGATTTAAAATATGGAAATATCCTTTCCCATTGTGTAGGTTGTGTATTTGCTTTGGTTGTTGTCTCCTTAGCTGTACAGAAGCTTTTCAGTTTAAATGAGTCCCATTTGTTTATTTTTTTGTTGCAAATGCCACGGAAATCATCTTCATAAGATGAAAGAGTAAAATGCTATAAATCCAACTAAAATAAACAGACAGACAGAAAACCTTACAGGATAAAATTGAGGGAAAAAACAAATAATGGGCCGAAACACTAGCAAAAATGATGTTGTTTTTAAAGAAGACAACAGTGGAAAATTAAATTTAAACTAGAAAAATGAAGAAAGAAAAAAGATAGAAAAATCTGGGGGGAAATGTTGAAGTAAAAGAAAAAAAACCCCAAAACCACAAACAAAGCAGTATATATATCTTGCTAAATATTGTCTGGGCAACAGGTGATCTTCTGGGGTATGAACTGCTAATCACGATGCTGATGCAGCTGTATGAGATGGAGACTGGAGGCCTCTGCTGACTTCTTTGCCTTCAAACCCCACTGAGACACTGAATCTCTCCTCAGCCTGCTTAAAAGACATTTTAAACCGTTAACCTTGGCTAAGCATAAGATTTCCCAGGAAAGCACTTGTTGCTGGGAACTCTCCTCAAGTGGCTGCCCCCTTATCCAGGGAGTAAAACTGGCCTCACTCTATGCCCCTGAGGGCCAAGGCTGGAAGGCAGTCCTCCTATTGTCAGACACTAAAAGCTCCACTCTTCCCTGGTGTCTCAGTCCCAGCCTTTGGTGTTGTTCATGGTCAGTAGATCACTTGCCCAAGCTCTCAGCCAGAGCCTCCTTCTTAGACCCTGAGGGGGGAGCCTGCAGGGCAGTACTCCCACAATGGCTGCGGAGTGAGGGGTGCCCATAGCCAAACAGTGTTAGCTCCGTCTGGCCCAGTGGCTCATTCCCGGACACTGGACAACATTTAAAGTCACCTGCACTCTCACCAAAGTCCTCCCAAGGTAATTGAACCAAGTACTTAAGTCCAAAAAAACAAAACAACTCACAAGGAAGGCCTTCCCTGTCTGCAATCTCACTGCTGTTGGAGCTACCAGCTTCAGCAGCCTCAGACTAAATGCAACCACTTGTCACTTCTCCACTGCTTTTGTCTTCCTCCTGGGGTCCAGAAGTCTCTTGCCCATCCCCCCAAAGGGATGTTTCTGGGCAGAGCCCACAAGCCAGAGATGCCTAGAGTCTTCTCTCCCCTATCTCAGTGTGCCTGGTTGCAAAGAAGCTGTTACTCGGCCGCCATCTTGTTCCCTCCCCACTAGTGTTTGTGCATTTAATGTGTGGCCCAAGGCAACTCTTTTTCTAATGTATGGCTGGAAGGAAAACAGGTTTGAGACCCCTGGATGCTCTTTAGCTTTCTGATTGCTGACATCTTTGTTCTTTTCACTAAGCAGATTATATCCCTTAATCAATAAGCATGGAGTGCTTAGTATGTATATGTCCTCTTCCTCTATGCTATAGAAAGAATATACCAGGGCGGCACCTGTGGCTCAAAGGAGTAGGGCACCGGCCCCTTATGCTGGAAGGTGGTGGTGGGTTCAAACCCAGCCCTGGCCAAAAACTGCAAAAAAAAAAAAAAAAAAAAAATATATATATATATATACACACACACACACACACACCAACCAAATTCCTATCTCAAGGGGTTTGTAGTACAGTTGGAAAATGGCTCTGTTTGGGGTAAGAATATAGAAAAAAGTTACTGCAGTTAGAAGCAAAGATATAGAGCCAGTAATCAACATGTTCATCTGTATAAGTAACACTGAGAAGAGGTTGAACTATATGTGATGGTCAATGGGAAGCTTTCCATTTTTAAATGGAAGAATGACTTGATGAATATGATGCTATGCATATTGAGGAAAATACAGAAAAACATTGAATGTAGATTGTTGCTGTTTAGATGTTAGCTGAGAATCTAGTTAGAGATTGCAGGAATGAAGAAGAAAAGTGAAGCCAGAGATGCTTTTAAAGGCAGAAACACTTGAAATTGGCAGTTAATTAGGGGATAAAACCAAAGTTCAGAGTCATTTATGACTGTACAGTTTTTAGCCTTGGAAGTTATGAGTAGGGTATTTGGAAAGGAGGGCTTTCTGGTGGTGGAGAAAGCAGGTGTGGCCATAGCAGTTTTGGGAAATGTCCGAGTGGACATGGTCTGTCTTATGTGTTAGAAACGTAAGATTAGTGGGGCTAGTAGGAATTAGAATTGGGTTAACATGCTTTCACTTTATAAACCAACATAAATTCTTTCTGCAATTTGGAATGTGTTCTATTTTGTTTTCAGAAGAAACTCTAACATCATAACACAGAATTATTTTTATTTCAGACAAAACCATATGCCATTGTTGAAAGGAAGCCCAGAATATTCCCAGTAAGTGTTAAAACTTCTCCGATTTTCTTTTGTTCATTATTTTTCTCTTTCCTTTCTCTCCCTCCAAGTGTTCATTCAATTAAAATGTTCCTTTCTTTTTGCTGTCAGTTTATGTGCCTGTTTTGTATATTCTCATTTATTAAAAAAAAAATAAATTGACAATTTCAGTAGTAGCAGTTACAGATGAATGGGAACCAGGCACATTTATTTTTAACCTGTCTAAGAAACTTTTGTGACTTGTCTTAAAGTGAGTTGAAGGTACTAACAGTTTTCACTGGTGTTTTGTTTCATGTTGGGTTGAGAACTTAGGGAATGAGCTTAAGCAGATATACCCAAGCATAGTGACAACAACTGAGTTTCTATTTCCAAACTGTCATTTCCTATGGCTTTGTACCTCATTTTCAAGGTTTGACCTTATGTTCCATCTGTAAAGTTAAAATCCGTTAGTGTTTGTTTTAAATTTTATGTTATGAATATGTAAGCCATAGTACTAATATGAGAGTTCTTTTAGCATTAAGATCACTCATTAATCAGTTGGTATTTTTATTGGCTGTGGGGTTGTTGCTGAGTATAGAAAAAACATGTTCTTATCTATTTCTAGTTACAGATAATGAATTACCATACCTCTAAATTCTATAATTTTAAGAACTAGAGTTAGTGTTGATTCTTTATTTTAATCAAATGACATAGTCACAATAATTGTTATCTAATGCAACAAGGGAATTTTTAGGGAGAAGAACCAAAATTGGCTATTCCAGTTGTAACTCTGCTTTATGAAATAGAAGGGAACTTTTCTATTTCATTGTATGTAATTGATGTGTGTCTGGGCCTGTGTAGCAGTCTCAAAACAGGAAATTATCCAACTGGTTTCACCAGTTGCATAATTTTTAGTGTCCCATTTATATACTTTTTTTTAAAATTTATTTTGCCATTACTGTTCAAAGGAAAAGGAGGGCTCTATTCAGAAGACCAAATTAGTGATTCCATAGCATTTCTTGGATTTGCCATTATAGTTCCGTCCTGTTTCTGTGCCATTGCCACCTTTGGGAATCTTCTCTTTTAAGGAACTGACATATATTCATTTGTACATATGTTTTAGAATAGGCTAGGTAGTTAAGAAACTTTCAAATTTCAGTGGCTCACCAAAGCAAAGATTTATTTCTTACTGACATCACAGACTAGCGTGGATCAAGTGATCCTCCTCAATCTTACAGCTGTGCTTCTGGATTATGAGGCTTCTACAACCATAGTAAGGGAAGAGAAGGTTGGATGTCAGAGAGATTGATTTTAAGGTCTAAGCTTGGAAGTAGCTTATATCACTTCAGTTCAGTTGTCTTGGGCAGAACTCATTATCCCCAATATTGATTTGCTCCTTGTTATTTCCCATACTCCCATGCATGGACTCTGCCATAGTCCATCCTTCTAGTCACAAAATAGCTCTTTGCTTCCTTCCCACATGTGTAATATGTTTAGTCCCTTTCCTAGGAAGAAATCCCAAAGTCCGATTCCATCACTGCAACCAGTCCCAAATTCAGGATCACCACACGATGCATAATAGTATGTCAGGTTTAGATGTGACTTCTCTTCATTAGAGGATCAGTGAACTAAGGCAAGTTAACTGTATCCCCTGCGCCCCCACCCATACCCATCGCTCAGTGGTAGACTAGCACAGCAGTCACTGGTTTTTTGCAATTATGAAATCCCAGTAGTTACTCCTAACCCCTGTGTATGGGAAGTTACTTGAATGGAAGAAATATCTTTGTCCATTGTTCTTCCTAGTACCTGGCTCTGTCCACAGGAGGGTTCTTTCTTTTTCATTATCAACCTAGACTACATCTAAATGGGCATTGAGAAATATACCCTCCTTAGGAGGGGTACAGCCTTCAAAATGTGTCTCCTGCTTACAGGTTAAATGTCAGAGGTTGTTTTAATTTAAGACATTCACAGGAGTTTGTAGTCTGTATGTATTTTTTTTTGTGCATCCATTTCCCTCAACATTTGGTAGGCATGGAAAGAAAAATACTTGGTAAGCATGTAGTCTGTTTGCTTCAAGTCAGTCCCTCATGCCAGTATTTATTCTTTCTGTATGTTGTTATCAACTCTTCATTTCTTTGTCCTCATTATTTGCCTTGTCGATTCAGTGGCAGCTATTGTGGAGACCATCTGAATCAGACTAGTTCAAAGGCTACCTTCATTTTAATCTTATTTTTGCCACAGGGCTGAGTTCCTCTGTTTTTATTGGGCTTTTGTTGCTCAGAATCTCTGTTAACTCTGTTTAGGGATTTAGAAGCAATGCGATTTTCCAGTACTGCAAGGTCTCCAATTACTAGATTCTCTCCATTTTTTTTACTCCTCAAATCAGCTGTTTCTTGCCTGAGCTTATGCTTCTTGAGCTACATTCCCACAGCAGCCAGTAGTACCCAAATTATAACTGTATTTTCAGCTGCTTTTCCCTGAACCTTAAGTTCATTAGGCAGTTTGCTTCTGAGTAACTTAGGAGACATTTTGTTAAGTAGTTTCTCACTGCCTGTTATTTCCATCTTTTAGCCTCCAGTGCCTGGATCTTTGCCACCAGACTGCTAAGCCAGTGCTCCGTAGTATTTTTTTTTTTTTTTCCCTAACTCCGTAGTTCTTATTACAGCAGCATTAGTACCACTTCAAGGCACTAATTTCTGTAAGATAATGCTAGTTGTGGTAACAAATTGTCCTCCAGATGTATGAAGGCTTAAAAATAATACAAATTTACTTTTTCATCAGGTAATCCTGAGCAGTACCAACTCAGGGAATGGCATGAGGGGATGAGGCTAATTCTACTCTATGTAGTTACTTGGGAACTGTCAGGCTGACGGAATCTATTATCCTGTACAAATGATGAAACTGAAGCCATTTAATCTGTCTAAAATTACACATCTTGTCAGTGCAGGTTCCAAAATTCTGACCACCTGCTTCTGGCTTCAAAGCCCAACCTTTTGACTACCACACACCATTCCTAGGTTTGAAAGGATACCTGGACCAGCAGCACAGCCAAAGTTTTTATATATAAGCCAAACAGAAAACTGATGATTGCTTAACACATTCATTTGCTAGGAATACATCACTGTCTTATATTGAACTATAGATATTTCCCTGGCACTTATCTCTAGGGCTTTTATTTCTTGGGGTCATGTAAAATAAAGATTATCCCTTTAACACTTGGCAAATACAACTTTCATGTCCTTTCTGGTTCTTTTGTTTATGAGTGAAATTTCCCATTCTTTGATTTGCAACTGACGATTTTAGCTACTTTAAGTCTCTTCTAAAGTGAATGCCAGACCTCAGCTAGATTTTTCCATGAGAGGTCTGACCAACATGCAACAGAAGAGAAATACCTCTTCTCCAGACTTTAGATTTTTCTACTATATGTGTCTTTGTTTTTCTAGGGTGATACAATTGTGGAGACAGGAGAAGTAATTCCACCAATGAAAGAATTCCCTGATCAACATCATTGAAGACTACTTAAAAATTTCAAAAGCTTATGAGCTCAAATGTATTACCATATTACCAAATTTACTGAATGTATTTTCTGGAAAAGTAACTTTAATAAAGTTTACTCTAAGAATGTGTTGTCAGATTCTTCCCAAAGTACAATTTGAGACTTTTGAATAATTTAACAATAGTAAAAATGGACACGTTAAACAGAAGATAGATGATATGAGAGAACACTGACTTTTTCTGACCATTTTTGGCTTTGAAAACAGGATGTAGAAAAGTATATAGTCACATAGATTTTTTTCTGATAGAATACTTACTCTAGGGCGGCGCCCATGGCTCAAGGAGTAGGGCACCGGTCCCATATGCCGGAGGTGGTGGGTTCAAACCCAGCCCTGGCCAAAAAAAAAAAAAAAAAAGCTTACTTACTCTAATTTGGTGTGAGAATATTCAACAGTGTGAAATGGTGCAACAAATGTAAGAACAGAAGTTTCACATACTTTTGATTTCAAGGCTTTCTGAGGCATTTTTGAAGAAATTTGGAAACTCAATTGAAAAGCTTATGATTCCATGCTCTGATACCGAAGACTGTCAGATCTTGGTTGCTTTCAATTTTGTCGTATGAGAATATAAAAGACTAAAATCTCTAAGGATTTGGAAACTTTTCATTTTAGTGCTTATTATAAAGGACTTTCGAAATAAAACTGCAAACTGTTATTATGAGTTTTATTTTTAAATTTACACAGATGTCAGATAAGCATGAGGAAAAGAACTGTATTTAAAGACAATTAGATCCAGAGGAGTTACAAATGTTCATCCATCCCAAAGATTTTGTCTGGGTATTCCTTCCTTAGCTGTCGTCTCGCAGCTACTGTTGATGCATAGATGACGTATCCCCATGAAAGAAAAACGATCGCGAGCAGCAACTGAAAAAAACACATACAAAACGCTAAAAGGGACGTGAAAGCAAAACACTACCATAGAGTGCCAGGTAATTCCCCACGCCCCTGTCAGGTTACCCTGTACCACTGCTACGCGGTACTTACAGTGACAAATTCGAATAAATAGAGTTCCAGAGGCGGGTACACCCAGCAACTATTACGTAACAAGCGGAAGAGCGTATCCTCCAGGAAGGGGTGGAGTCGAGGTGAGAGGGTGAAACGCTTAAATCAAGAATGGGTTTTGGAGTTTCGGGGCGCTGAATAAATAGGGCCCTTTCGCCTGCGGGCCTAGGCAGTCGACACCGTGGAGCTCTGCCAGACCTGGAACCTACCGCTGAATAAATCCAGTCCAGGGTGCGGCGACTCACTGGCTTCATGGTAAGGAAACGGCGGCCGGTTGGGGGAACAGGCGGGAACTGCGGGCCCTAGAGTAACCTCTCAGGCGGTGCCTACCGGGCAGCTGCGGCCATCTTTCAGCCTGGCGCGCATGCCCGCCCCCTGGCTTCTAGGAGCGTGTTGTGCAGTCTGGCTGGCATCTTCCGCCCGGAGTTGGGGGTGGATCACGTGATCGGTCTCCGCCTGGAGTTGAGGATGGGATCACGTGATCCGGGGCCTAGCCCGCCTTTTAGGGAAAGAATGAAACGAGAAAATACGTTAAAAATTGTTTTTTTCTTTCTTTTTTTTGCCGCTTAGGGAGGTAGGCGTGCCTCCTCCATTGGTTTTCTTTCTAGTTGCAGTGAGGTATTAATGCAGAATTATGTGCTGTCGTGTGCATTTAAAAGTTAACTTGAAAAATAATGTTTTGAATATTATACTGGCGTCTGCGGTTGAAGAATTATCATTCACTATCCCCCGTATTTGTTCCCACATAATATAGCTAGACGTTTGTGTGTTCGTCTTTGGCATAAATAAGAATGCCACCCACTATATAACAGTAACATGATTTTGGGAATTCCTGTCAAGTCATTCTCCAAGAAACTTACGGTCTTTGAGAACGCAGTAGCTTGTTGATGTAAATGATGCTTCCAAGAAGAAATACGTGGCACGCGTTACCCACCGTAATGTACCAATCAACAAGTGTTTGTTGGGTGTTTAGTCGGAGCTTAGAGAGGCAGCAAATATGAAATATTAAGCCCCCAAATACGACAGTTTGGTACGCGAGGACACCAAGGTCAGTTCTAGAATGTTTAGTGCGCTCACAGTTGAGGCCCGAGTAGTAGAGTCTGGCAACGAGCCTCTTTAGTCTGACTTTCTCTCGGTATACATCTCAAATATCATTTTAAGAGTTTAATCTAGATTTCTGGCAGAGGGACGGGGAAAAACAAAAATCATATCCGTTTGGGTAAGTACAGACCCTGTTCTGGTAGACCATCCTGTTTCTCTCTAGAATGGAGCAGATCTCTCAAGACTTTGTAGGGTAGATACTGAGTGGGCTCTGGTTTTGGATCCCTTTCGAATCCTGTTATTTCTAGGTGTAACTAGAGGTGAGACCCCCTGTAATAGATACTTTATACGCTATAGAGATAATTTTATTTATTAACTTTCACAGTTCGGTGAGGTTTAAATGCCATCGAGTTAATTACTGTGTTTTCCGGCCAAGTTAGGAGCGAATCTTAAACTAGTGTCTTCATAACCCCCATAGCAAGTAATGAAACAGGGACCGTAGTGATTTTTGCCCTGGAGGTTGGCGTTGCCTTCGGACCGATTAAAGAGCGGTGGGGGAAGGGCTGGGTCTCAGCGGGAAGGTGGGCACCGCCCCCAGTGCAGGCTATCTCCTGCGCCTGCGTTACAGAAGGCGGGTGCTGTGTTTTGACGCGCTGGGAGCTGAAAGTGGGTGCGTTTCTCTCTGCTCCGCCTCTAAACTGCCATTGGTGACGCGCGCTTTACATCACAGGGGTCGAAGCAGCCGCTGGGGTCTTCGCTTTCTCGCGAGGAGGGTGAAACGCCCCGGCCTGCTCCGGCTGCTGAAGGTAGGCGGAGAAGTCGCCGGGTACGCCTCCGCGGATCCTGCAGCCACCGACCCAGCTTTTTGGGCCGTCGGGAGCTTGCTACGAATGCCCCAGCCGGGTCTGCGCCGGCATCTTCCGAGGTAAGTGAGGTTTGGAACAATGGGGCGCGGGGGTCGGAAGGGCTACGCGGGTTGGCTCTCATGCCTGGAGCGAGGCCCGGGAGTGGAGGGCTGCGGTCTCTGTCCGAAGTGTGGTGCGGCCCTGGGTGGGCAGGGCCCTTGTCCTGGCGGGCGGCTTCTGCGGCGCACCTGTGGATTTGGTGCTGGTGGGCGGGTGAGGGTTACCTTTCCAAGAAGCGCTCCCAAGGGGCGCGAGCCTAGTCGAATACTAGAAAGAGTTTGGTCTGTGGGAAAAAACAAAAACCGCTGGGACTGATTGGTGGCGTCCTCACTGGCAGGGCGTGTGACCTTGGGTAGGTTTCCTAAGCCCCTGCCTGGCCCTTTCTGTAAAATGGGACTAACAATATTTTACTTCGTTGTGTTTATGTAATGCATATGGCGCTTATCTTTGATACTGGCCAGCGTCAGTTCTTAACCAAAGGAAGCGACTATTACTGTGACTCCTGGAGTTGTCTGCTCTGTGTTACAAGCGCTGGGCTGCTGGGCTTGACTGCCTGTGACTTTTTCATATATCCAGTTAACACAGCTTTCCACGTGGGCTGTTGATTTGTAGACTGCAACGGGGGTTCATTGCTGAGATGAGGCATGTAGTGATTTAAAATGAAAAGGAAATAGACTTTGATATTGGATTTTTCAAGATTTTAGAGCAATTAAGAAACAGCTACGTAAATTCTTTTTGTTGTTGTTCGTTTTTTTGGAGACAGTCTTTTACTTTGTCACCTTCGGTAGCGTGCTATGGCATCACAGCTCACAGCAACCTCAAACTCTTGGGCTTAAACGATCCTCTTGCCTTAGCCTCCCAAGTAACTGGGACTATAGGCGCCCCCCACAACGCCCGGATATTTTTAGAGATGGCGAGACGTCTCGCTCTTGCTCAGGCTGGTCTCCAACCTGAGCTCAAGCAATGTACTCTCCTCTGCCTCCCAAGTGCTAGGATTACGGGCGTGAGCAATCCCATCTTGCCTGTGAGATGTTTTTGTTTTGCTTTTTAGTCCATAATCATACTTATCTGGAATGAGTTACTTCAGAGGCAAACAGTTTCCAAGCACTTCTTTCTATTGCTAGAATTAGAATTTTGTTGATCCTATAACTTTTGCGTTCTCTTTTGGAATTGGTAATTAAACTTCATTCAGTTGGGTACAGTGATTTCTTTTCTTTTTTTTTTTTTTTTTTGTAGAGACACAGTCTCACTTTATGGCCCTCGGTAGAGTGCCGTGGCCTCACACGGCTCACAGCAACCTCCAACTCCTGGGCTGAAGCGATTCTCTTGCCTCAGCCTCCCGAGTAGCTGGGAGACTACAGGCGCCCGCCACAACGCCCGGCTATTTTTTGGTTGTAGTTCGGCCGGGGCCGGGTTTGAACCCGCCACCCTCGGTATGTGGGGCCGGCGCTTTACCGACTGAGCCACAGGCGCCGCCCGGGTACAGTGATTTCTTTAAGGTGACACCAAGAACAGTAGCTGGGACTACAGGCGCCAGCCACAACGCCCAGCTATTTTTTGTTGTTGCAGTTTGGTGAGTGCCGGGTTTGAACCCTCCACCCTCGGTATATGGGGCCGGCACCCTACTCACTGAGCCACAGTCCGGGCCAGATTCTGGCCAGCTACTCGGGAGGCTGAGGCAAGAGAATCGCTTAAGCCCAAGAGCTGCTGGAGGTTGCTGTGAGCTGTGACGCTACAGTACTCTACCAAGGGCGACAAAGTGAGACTGTCTCTAAAAAAAAAAAAAAAATTCAAGGTGTCTTTCTAGTTTATCCACGTGTGTCTTTTTAGCCACTTGGCTTAAATATGTTGAGTATAATAATTAGGTATGATGATTATTTGGTATTTATACACTATTCCTTGGGCCCTTATGTGTGATGACACAACCAAAATTAATTTTATTTTCACTAGAACATGAAACAGTGTTGAGTTCTTACCGTACACCAAGAACAGTGCTAAGGTTTACATGGAGTACATCCTTTATGCAACCACTTTTTCAGATGTGTACTGTTCATTTACTCCATTTTAAAATTGAGAAAAATTTGAGATTATGAGAAATAAAACTTCCTCCAGGTCACACAACAAATAAATGGTAGTGATTCTTGACCCCATTGGATGTGTGTTAGGATTAACATCACTCCCCCAGTGTAATCAGATGGTTAAATTTTATGTGCAGTGAATGACATGGAAGATGACTTTTATAGGAAGTCTGACTTTATAAAAAATATATATATTTATAAAAAATATAATTCTACAAAGCAGTCCTACTTTGTTTACATCATTGTAGTTTTTCAGATGTTGATGCACTTTTTTTGATTCCAGTCTCCTTTATCTTCCTCTATGAATTTTTCCTAGATAATGTGTGCTTCTTAATGATTTGAAATTCCCCTAAAATTGTGACACGAAGGATTCTATTCTTCTTAAAAACCAGCCAATTAACTTAATCAGTTTATTCTGAAGATTCGGTAAACTTGAAGATTTGGAGGCAGCTTAGGGAGTGGGAAGATTAATGAGAACTTAATTAAAACTGATTAAGTTCTGATTAATCTTCTATATGGAAGAATTAATTTATAGTCCCCAATTCTTTTTTTTTTTTTTTTGAGCCAGAGCCTCAAGCTGTCGCCCTGGGTAGAGTGCTGAGGCATCATAGCTCACAGCAACCTCCATCTCCTGGGCTTAAGCAATTCTCTTGCCTCAGCCTCCCAAGTAGCTGGGGCTACAGGCGCCTGCCACAATGTCCTGCTATTTTTTGGTTGCAGTTACCATTGTTTGGCAGGCCTGGGCTGTATTCAAACCCACCAGCTCTGGTGTATGTGGCTGGCCCCTTACCTGCTTGAGCTACAGGCGCTGAGCCTATAGTCCCAATTCTTAGACTGTTGGGGTAGGGAAACCTTTACAGACTTTTGGAACCTGAAGCACTGTTTACATCTGTCCACCTTTGTTATCTAAACCCAGAACCTCTCCTGCAAATCTGCCAGTCTTAATCTTTTAACCATTCAGGTTTTTGTCTTGATTTGTGTTTTTTCTTTTTTTTTTGCAACTACTCCAGGACAGGAACCTTGATTTGTATTTTTAAACACCTTTGTTGAGATACAGTTTACATTCCATTCATAAAGTTCGCCTATTTAAAATATTCAGTAGTTTTTTAGTATTATTTACAGAGTTGTGCAGTCATCACTAATCTAATTGTAGAACATTTTCATCTCAGACATCTCATTACAGTCCCTGCCAACCACTAGTCTGCTTTCCACCTCTGTAAATTTGCCTGTTCGGGACATTTTATGTAAATCGCATCTATGTGGTCTTTGTGACTTATTTTTTTCTCCAGTTTATTTTGAGATTTTTCGACTGATGCTCCATGTGAATGTTCATATACAAGTTTTTGTATGGATATATTTTAATTTCTCTTGGGTAGATCTGTAAGTATGGAATTGCTGTGTCATATGTTAATCTACTTCATTTGCATTTTGAGACACATTTAGCATTCAGTGATGATTTTAAAGGAGGTAATCCCTTATTTGATGATAGATAGGCTTTGCTGTTTGATGTTTCTGATGAATACTATTCTTTGTAGCTAAAGATTCCTATGTAGAAATGAGAGAACTCTAATTTATTTGTTCTTATTAGCTGTTTGGGAGGACGTTAGCAGTTTTCTTTAACCTTAACCTGTGAAAGTGGTTAACAGACTTATAAAACTAGATGGAGAGAACTAAGGTTTCATATTTTTAAAAATTCTTCATTGATATTTTATTTTATTTGAACTTTATACTATCTAGTAATTTCCTTTAATAATTTATTGTGGGCTGTAATTTTTTATACTATGAATAAATTGGAAATGTGTAAGCACAAATTCCACACTAAAATTCTACATTCCAAGGAAATAAATGAAGATAAAAAATATTGATTTGGAATCACCAGTTTTTTACAAGTTTAATAATCTCTTCATTGTATGGAGAAGAAAACTAAAGTCTAGAGTTATGTGGATTTCTTTGGTTTATAGAGCTAGTTTAGGTAAAACCTGGTTTTCAGACTAGGTCTCCTTTCCTGCTCTTCTCTACCTCTTCATTCTTACACATGCACACTGTCTTTGATCCTAAAGATTCCCCTCCACCCCCATGGATGGATTTGGGGAAAAAAAAAGATACCTTAGAAGGGGAATGCTGGGAGAGTTATATAGTACTAAAGTTCAGTGTTTAAGTATATTAATAGAAAAGAAATTAGTATTATGAATTTATGATTCTGTTTTTCTAAACCTGTTAAATATTTCATAGTGGTGATTTTTGCATTTCAAGTTGAGAACATAGAAGACTAGAAGTATTTAGACCCCTGAAGAAACATTTCATTTAGCCTTTAATTCTCTATTGGAAAGCCAAAATGCCCTAATGAACAAGTTAAGTTTGAAACCCATTATGGAATACTTAGCTTTTCGCCATAGTTTTTTGTTGTGGATTTTGTTTATTGGTTTTTCTTACAGTTGTTAAGGCCAATGAGTCTAATTAGAAAATTACAATTCTATTATTTGACTGACTTGGTATAAGTTGACTAGTGATAGAACATCTATGATAGAGGAGGTGGAGAAAGATGACTAATAGACCCAAGGGAACATAAAGGAAGAAACTAATATTTAATGTATACAAAGTGGTAAGTATGGAATGCAGCTAAAAAGGGGTTTATAAGATTAGGCCAAAATATATATAATACATTATAATATATAATATCTAAAATATATACTGGATATATAATGCATACTGGATTTCAACTGTGGCAAATTCATTTTGTAAGTTGTGAGCCAATGTAAAGTGATACATTTAAAACTAATCTTTTAACACCCAAGTGATTCTTGTGGAAAAAGATAATAGGGAAGGGGATCAAAACATGATTTCATGATACTTAGTGGCTTGATTTTTGAAGATTTCTTAGGAATGCTGAAAGGAATGAGTGATTAACTGGATATAATAGTGTAGTAATAACCATAATGATGTAGTAGAGTAATAATAGTAGCAGCTAACATTTACTCAGCATTTACTATGATCCTCTTATTTAATTTTCACAAAGATTTTTTTTAGTAAAAACCTTTTGCTGTAGAATTGGTTTAAACAGTTGAAATTTCTGGGATGTAAATTCTATCTCACCACTGTTTTAGTAAGTACATATACAGTATTATCACATAAATCAGTATATAAACTAATATTAGGGCCATATATGTTTAAAAGTTATAAAACTATACATAAAAATAACAAGTGAGGAATGTGGCATTTTTTTATCTTTGGAGTGTTATCTTTTGTAATAGAGGAAGGTAAGGATCATTTTTAAAAGTCTGGAATAACCATGAGAAAAGTTGAGTAGTTAAATGGATGGATATATGGGTACATTGAATGTTTTCTTTGTACTTTTTCATATATGTCATATTGGAGTGTCCCATAATGTTGAGAGCTTACAACGTACCAGGGACTTTTTCTAAGGGCTTTTTACATCTTCACAAACCGTGTGTGTCAGGTTCTATTATCATTGACCTACAGATGAAATTATAGCACAGAGATAATAACGTCCACAGCTACAGTGTGGAACTACAATTCATTCTATCCCAGGAAGTGTGGCCTTAGAGCTTGTGCTTTCAGCACTACATTACTATGCCTCACTGCCCCTTGATGTTACAAAAGTAATGAATCACTCAAGTATTTTCACCAAAGTATGTTTCAGGTCTTTATTTGCATTTTTGTTCAGATGATTTAGTCATTTCTCTTTTATTAGGTTACTGATATATTTCTTTCCCTTTTACAGATAATGGCATCAGCTGCTAAGGAATTTAAAATGGACAACTTTTCACCTAAAGCTGGCACTAGCAAATTGCAACAGACAGTACCAGCTGATGCATCTCCTGATTCTAAGTGTCCTATATGCTTGGATAGATTTGATAATGTATCTTACTTAGATCGCTGCTTACATAAGTTCTGTTTTCGCTGTGTACAGGAATGGTCAAAAAACAAAGCTGAGTGTCCATTATGTAAGCAGCCCTTTGATTCTATTTTCCATTCTGTGAGGGCAGAAGATGACTTTAAGGAATATGTCCTAAGGTCTTCATACAATGGTTCTTTTGCCACCCCTGATGGTCGACGATTTCGCCGTCCTCTAAATGCTGTTTATTTACCTAGCAGTACCATGAACAGAAGAACAACAACTCCACCAGATAGTGGAGTACTATTTGAAGGGTTAGGCATTTCGACAAGATCTAGAGATGTTGAAATGCCTCAGTTTATGAGACAGATTGCAGTAAGAAGGCCAACTACTGCTGATGAAAGATCTTTGCGGAAAATTCAAGAACAAGATATTATTAATTTTAGACGAACTCTCTATCGTGCTGGTGCTCGAGTTAGAAATGTTGAAGATGGTGGCCGCTATAGGGATATTTCAGCTGAATTTTTTCGTAGAAATCCAGCTTGCCTGCACAGATTAGTCCCGTGGTTAAAACGGGAACTTACAGTTCTTTTTGGAGCTCATGGATCTTTAGTGAATATTGTCCAGCACATAATCATGAGTAATGTTACTCGCTATGATTTGGAGAGTCAGGCATTTGTATCTGATTTAAGACCATTTTTACTTAATCGAACTGAGCATTTTATACATGAATTTATCAGTTTTGCCCGCTCTCCTTTTAACATGGCAGCCTTTGACCAGCATGCCAATTATGATTGCCCTGCTCCTGCATATGAAGAAGGCAGCCATTCTGATTCTTCAGTCATAACTATCTCTCCAGATGAGGCTGAGACCCAAGAGTTAGATGTTAATGTAGCCACTGTTAGTCAGGCACCATGGGATGATGAAACTCCGGGACCATCTTACTCAAGCTCAGAGCAGGTACATGTTGCGATGTCTTCCCTTTTAAATACTTCTGACAGTTCAGATGAAGAACTTGCCACAGGCGGAGCCACTTCTCAGATACAAGGATTACAAACCAGTGAGGACTTAAATAATGACAGTGATTCTTCATCAGATAATTGTGTCATTGTTGGTTTTGTTAAACCACTAGCTGAGCGGACCCCAGAACTTGTTGAACTGTCCTCTGATTCTGAGGAAATAGGCACTTATGAGAAAGTAGAGACAGGGAAGACACAAGAACAAGACCAGTCTTACAGTTCTGGTGATAGTGGTGACAGTAGATGTTCATCTCCACACTCTGTCCTTGGAAAGGATGAGCAAATAAATAAAGGTCATTGTGATGCTGATACAAGAATCAAATCAAAGAAGGAAGAAAAACGATCTACATCATTGTCATCTTCCAGAGATGTAAGCTCATCTATGAGAGGAGACAGCGTATATTCTCCATATAACCATAGACACAGGAAGAGGGGAAGATCAAGAAGTTCAGATTCACGTTCCCAGAGTAGAAGTGGGTATGATCAGAGGAATCATAGAAAGCATCACGGGAAGAAAAGAATGAAGAGCAAGAGATCTAGAAGCAGGGAAAGTAGACCAAGAGGAAGAAGAGACAAAAACAGATCAAGAACTAGAGATAGCAGCTGGTCAAGAAGAAGCCAAACTCTGTCTCTAAGTAGTGAAAGTACAAGCAGATCAAGGTCTCGTAGTAGTGATCATGGTAAAAGAGTATCACGGAGCAGAAATAGAGATCGATATTATTTAAGAAATAATTATGGAAGCAGATACAAGTGGGAGTACACTTATTATAGTCGAAACAAAGAGAGGGATGGCTACGAATCATCTTACAGGAGGAGGACTCTGTCCAGAGCTCATTATTCCAGACAATCTTCAAGTCCAGAATTTAGAATTCAGTCCTTTTCTGAAAGAACAAATGCTAGGAAAAAAACTAATCACAGTGAAAGGAAATACTACTACTATGAAAGGCACAGATCAAGGAGCCTGTCTAGTAACAGATCAAGGACTGCATCTACAGGGCCTGAACGAGGGAGAAATGAAAAACCTGGAGGAAAACGAAAATACAAAACGCGGCATTTGGAGGGTACTAACGAAGTGGCTCAACCATCGCATGAATTTACTTCTAAAGTAAAGGCCAGTCATTACCAAAAATCTTCATCAAAATTGGATGGAAACTACAAAAACGAGAGTGACAGTTTTTCAGACAGCCGATCATCAGACAGAGAGACAAAACACAAGAGGAGGAAAAGGGCCCGGAGCCTGAGTGTAGAGATAGTTTATGAAGGAAGAGCTACTGATACGAGCAAACATCATAAAAAGAAAAAGAAGAAACACAAGAAGAAGCATAAGAAACACCATGGAGATAATACTTCACGTTCCCCAGTTGTAATTACCATTGACAGTGACAGTGATAAGAATTCTGAAGTAAAAGAAGATGCAGAAGGTGACAATAATAGACCTCAGGAACCTCTGCAAAATGAGTTTTTGGCTCCTTCCTTGGAACCCTTTGAAACTAAAGACATAGTTACAATAGAAGATGAATTTGGAGTCCTGGATAAGGAGTGTGATCTTACCACACTTACCAACAATTTCAGTGATGCCAACAAAACTGTAGATCATATTCCACTCCCAGCAGCTTCAGTTGAACAAACTCTTGATGTAAGAGAAGAGAGCACCTTTACCTCTGATTTGGAGAAGCAGCCTGATAATGTTGCGTCTTTTCAGACTGAGCCGTCAAGGCAGTTGCCATCTCCACGGACATTAACGTCAGTGTTTCTTGGTAGAGACTGAGATGTATCTTAAAACTGCCAAAGCATCTCATTGAGAATTCTGGTGGTATGAAAAGGAAGAAAAGGAACAATGTCATCAATTATAGTCTATTTAAAGATGACTTTCGTTGAAAACGTTTTTTCCCCTTTAAATATTTTAAGTGAATTTTTTTTTGGTGTTAATTTGTAAAAAAAATTATTTGTTCAAAAAGTTATGTATGTCCCACCCTCAGAGATATGCACTTTTAAGTGAAGAAAGTGATATTGTTAGCAGTTTATTTAAAACTTGGGATCCTTTTTAAATAAAAATATAAATTTTAGAAGTTATTTCATAAAGCCATATGGTATTGACATATTTTTGAGGTAATGAGTATTTTTGAACTTTTTTTTTTTTTTTAGAGTTATTCTGGAAATGTGTTATAAGCTAGAAGAATCCCTTTGGACAGTCTTTATTTTTCTTAAAATTTGTATGACTCAAAACCAATACTTGAGGCATTTTAATCTGCACAGTTTATCTTGACTTCTGCCAAAAGAAAAATTTCCAATTTCCTTTATATACTTTATCTAGACTGTCAGTTTAAAAAAAAAGTGTATCAGCAAAAGAAAAAATAAAACAGTAACACTTTAAAAAATCAGAAATTTTCTTATGTAGCATTGCTTTAAAAAGATGTTAGTAGAGTCAGAATTTTGAAAATAGCTAAGGACATAGTTGTGTCATAAATCCTAAATTTCAAGTGATCTTCATTTACAAATACTTTACAGTTTTCATGATTATTTTAGTTCTTTAATCACATCTTGAGGAGTATCTCATTCACTTGTATTTTAAACCAGTGCTGTTTAGTAGTGTTTTGTTTACTAAAAACACAAAATGCCCTTGCCGTATTTTTACATTTACCAATGTACAGAGTGGCTGTGTTTATCTTGCTTGAGAGATGAGACGATAAAATTATATCTAGACTGATGTAGGAATGCTAGTGAACAGCACAGCTTGAATGAAATCTGAATTCAGCCTTTAGTTTGCCTTGCTTCCACATATGTTTATTCAATAAAAATGGGAATGCCTGGTAAGTGAGGAGTTCTGTACTAGATTTCAGTGGTAGAGCAAAGCAGATACATTCCCTTGGGGGGCTTACGAATTATTTAATTAAAGCAGAAAATACAAATATGACATTACAAACTATAATAAATTATCTGAAGAAAAACTATAATTCCTTACAACAGTATATAACGGGGCCTGATCTTAGATGGAGGTAATAGTTGAATTGGCATCCAGAAAACAAGTACACATTAACTAGGAATAGAATTGCTATTAGCAGAGGAAGATATGAACAAAGATCCAATGGTAGAAGGGAAGCCTAGCGTATCAAGAACAAAAAGAAAGGCAGGATTAGTCAAAGGACAATGTGGGAACAGGATTCGTAGGCCATGTTCAGAATGTTCTAAGGATAGGACAAAATTGGTTTAAAATTACCAGAATCTCAAGTTTATGTTGGCATTTTTTAGTAAGCTCAGACATTAAGAAACTGGAAAGACTAAGGTTGATCGAGAATACACATTGAAAATATGGGATTACTTTGTGATTACAATATTAACAAGTATTAAAAGCTAAGAAGGCTATTTTATTCCACAGTGTGGGTTTCACATCATGTTTTCAGTTGAATATTTTTTTTTTCTGTAGTTTTTTTTTTTTTTTTTGGCCGGGGCCAGGTTTGAACCCACCACCTCCAGTATATGGGACCGGCGTCCTACTCCTTTGAAGGCCACAGGAGTCGCCCCTTCAGTTGAATATTTAATGAGAACAATACATGGTACCATTATCCTCTTGGGTGTTCAAGCAGAAAATTTCCAAGTCCTCCCTGTCTTTTAGTCTCCTCATCTAACCACCAAATTCTGGTCATTAAATATTTTTCTAACATTTTATTGTGTTTATACCATCCAGTCTAGGCTGCCAAGATCTGTACTTACACTACCATAATGGATCTGCCTGCATTGACTCCTTTTCCTTCCATCCATTCTTGATTTAGCATTTAAAACATCTTTTAAAATTACTTTTTTCATTTCATTCCCCTATTTAAAATCCGTCAGTAGCTCCCCATTTTCTGAGAGTATTAAAAGCAGTCAAGGGCGGTGCCTGTCCCATATGCTGGAGGTGGCGGGTTCAAACCCAGCCCCGGCCAAAAAACCACAAAAAAAAAAAAAAAAAGCAGTCAAAAAGTTCAAAAATGTGAATTGGTTTACAAATCCACCTTATTGGGTTCTGGTCCATCTTGAGCATTTCTCTCACCTCATTTGTGGGAGGGCTATGAAGATAATTATTCGCACTACATCGGAGCCTTCATACATGGCATTTTTCTTCTGATGGAAGCTGAGCTCCATCCTGGCTAAACTAGGTTTCTGTTAAAAGTGTGCCATCACCACCATCTTGTTATTTCCCCTTACTTGCTCTTTGAACAACCCTAGACTCTAGAACACCTGTGACAATTGGTAATTGATTACTAAAAGCCTTGTCTCCCACCAGTCTGAAAGTGCTGTGACAACTCTGTTGAAGGTGTAGTGCTACATCCTTTTCACTTCACATAGAAGTGCTTAAAATACTGGATGAATGGATAGATCCTGGAGATTTTAGAAATTGATGAAAATTTGCCTTCTGTTCTCAAGAAGCTTCATTGTCCTTTAGCCTAATAGTGTATTTTAAGCAATACACTTACTCCTTGGGAATAAGAGCTGAGTCTTTTCATGCTTTTTCATTAATGATCCTGCTTTGAAAACTTGTTACTGCTTTTTACCTCCTAAGTAATGAAGTTTGACTTTCTCAGCTCTTCACGCCAGCCAGTCCAGGGCATTCTATAGTAAAGATGAGCAATGGGTGTACAAAGGGGCAGGGGCTATGCCAGACAAGCTGATGACAACTGCACACGAAGGGAATTCTTCCTTCATGAGGAATAATTGCAGTCTCCTGCCATCACAGAATGGAGACATGCTGAGCCAGCCAGTAGCACATCTCTGGACTTGCAGATGTTTTCAGAAGATACTTTCAGGTGCTATAACCCAAGTCTGGTCTGGTTTGGGCTGTTGCTAGCCCTGTAGCTAGAGACAGGGTTTTCTTTGTCAAAAACTTGATTTCATCAGCATTCTGAGTGTAGATGCACCTTTCGATGGGGGTCCTAGAAACCAGACCATGAAAGAATACAGATTAAACTAGAGGCAGATAAAATCAGAAGAGGTTTTTTTTTTATTGTTTTTTAATTTAAAATGGGAGAGAGGCTTGAGCCTTTGGGAAAGAGTCCCTGACCCAGGAAAGGTTGAAAATAAAGGAGAACAGTAACTGATGAAGCAAAGTTCCTGAATGGGAGGGTTGAACCAGAATATAAGCAAGTGAATTAGCAATGCATGGCAAAGGCAAGTCTTAACTTTAAAATGGCAGGAGGTCAAAGTAGATATGTGGGAGTAGATGCATTAAGATGAGATATGCATACCCTAAAGCCTCTCTTCATGAAATAGGAAGAATGCCATCTGGGAATGATGGTCTTGAGTAGACTCCATCTTGAGAGGAGCGGAAGGCATGGAGAGCACCAAGAATTGCTGATTAATGTTAAGGCCTCACCTGAGATGCAGTGTTTAAGTATGTGGGACACAAGATCTGTGATTCCTTCTTGTCCTGGAAGCGTTCAACACTGTAGGAGTAGAAATAGAAACTAATATTGGACATACAAGTACTATGTGAATAAGTAGATGGATTTATCTGCAGAAGTTCTGCTGGACATGAGTAGTAAAAGAACAAAGCAGTAAGGGAGTTGAGGGAGATACTGGTGACAGTAGCCAAATTTACACATCTGGTATCTGGGCTGTGTAGGGAAGGAAGTATAGCTATGACATGATCAATATCTTTGGAGAACATGGTGATATTAAGGGGTTCGTGAGAGTGCCTAGTTCTAGGCATGGGTAGAAGTAGGTAACTGGAATTGAGAATGGTGATCTGCCAGGCTGTAAGTATCCTCAACATGAAAGTTACTGGGTGATGGCAGGGGATACAGGACAGGAAGAAAATGGTAGTTGGGTTATGGGAATTATATTTGCTTTTTATATTTGTGTTCCTTCACAGCGCAGCTGACATACAGAGGATAAATAACACTTGCTAAATAATTTCCTGATTATGGGTTTTTAGTTAATGCCTGAATCACTTAGGTATTGGAAAATAGTGTGGAATATGACCATTTTAAAAGGTATGGTAAGACTAGTTACTATGTCATGAAAATCAGTAAATCTTCCTTGGCCTACAAGCATATTGGGAGATGGTAAACATCGTTGGATCTATGGCTGAGCAAAGCAAGCAACAAGGAAAATGAAATTCAAGGTAGGTTAAACTAAATTCTTTCCCGTCCAATCTGAAACTGTATGACTGTTCCAGACCATTGGGTGCTAATATACTTTTATGTAGACACGAAGGGACCAAATTAGGCATCTAGAATTTGCCTGGAGTAGGCTGACTTGGGCTTATCTCCATGACAATCTGCACTTCAAATAGGTAAATAGTTCTCTCCTAGGCAAGAGGATATCGCTTTGCTTTTCTATCTGTAAAATTTCTTTATTCATACAAGATTAAGTACATATGGTTCAAGACTATGCTAAGTGCTAGGGATGTAAGAATGAATAGGACAGCACTAACAGGAATTTTAAAGAAAGATTTGTTCCAAAGAAACAAGTAGTAAGGCAGAAGAAAGTATGGACCGGGAAGGCCTTAGTAAAAGACTTTGAGAAGCTCTTTTCTGCCAGGTGCACGAAATGCACAGATTACAGATATACTCACATCTGTAATCTTAGCACTCTGGGAGGCCAAGACAGGTGGATCGCTTGAGTTGAGGAGTTTGAGACCAGCCTGAGCAAGAGTGAGACCTCATCTCGACTAAAAATAGGAAAAATTAGCCAAGTGTGGTGGCTCTTGCCTGTAGTTTGAGCTACTTGGGAGGCTGAGGCATTAGGATCACTGGAGCCCAAGAGTTTGAGGTTGCTGTGAGGCTAATGCCAAGGCACTCTACCCCAGGTAACAAAGCAGACTGTTTAAAAAAACAAACCAAAAAAACTCTGCTCGAAACAATATATGAGAAAAGCTTGTGTACGAGAACAGTGACAATGGGGATCCTGAGGAAAGGCTGGATTTAAGAGACTTCCGAAGCAGACTAGGCAAGATAAGGGCGACATTTAGAAGGACATAGGCTGTGAGGCAGAGTTTTTTCCCTTTTTTTGGCCATGTGAGAGGTACATGGTGATATGAACATCTAAGGTGAGAAATACAGGAATAGAGATAGTTGTTGGGGGGGCGGCGGGGTGAGTTCAGTTTGAGACTGAGCTGCCTAATGCTGTGCTATCCAATATAGTAGCTACTAGCCTCATGTTGATATTGAGCACTTGAAATGTGACTAGTAAAACTGGGGCACTGAACTTTACTTTTTTTTTTTAGCTTTAATTCAAATTTAAATAGCTGCAGGAGGCTGGTGCTATCTTATTGGCCAGTAAAGGCATAGAATATTTCTATCATCACAGGACAGAGGATACCCATCGAGATGATTGCCAGAGGGTATCTGGAAACAGGAGTGAATTTTGGAGATGAGATTGGGGCTATAGAGATGATATAGGAGTCCCTGGAGAACAGAGAGTACTGTTGAGACGAGGGGAGGCTGAGATACTCGAGAGGGAATAGGTAGGGCAAGAGAAGCCGGCATGTCCTAGGGAACGGAACGTTAAGGAGGCCGACGACAGAAGACAAGCTTGCAAAAGAGGCTGAGAGCTGTTCCCCACAGTCCCGTATCTCCTGTATCTGATACTACTGTGCCCTGCACACAGTAGGACATAAACAGGCTTTTTGAGAGGTTAATCTAATTTTTAAGTTCTTGGGATCACCTCACTATGTGATCATTAGGAACTATTGCTCTGGGTTGAGCAGGTTAGGCTATTTCCAGGGATATCTCAGAGAATTTTTAGAAAATACAGAACTAGGGAAAAAATAAAATATAGAACTAGGAAGTAAAATCTTTTGACCCCCCTTCTATCAGTCACCATCTTCTCTTCCCCTAGCTGTGACATGAAGGGAAGGGAAGAATATTGTAGTCACTCTCTGTGCAATACCCTGCCAGACTCTTCGCCTTCCTTCTCTCTTCATTCACCTACTTTCGGGACTGGCAAATTTTTCTTCTGAAGGCCCAGAAAATACGTATTTTAAGCTTTGTGGCCCATATGCAGTCTCTGTAGTACAGTCTTTGTTTTTTTTACACTTTTTAAACGTTAAAACATTTTTACCTTGTGGTAGAAAAGTCGTGTGCCAGCTTTGGTGTGCAAGCTGAAGTTTGCTAACATGGTAAGACCTCAGTGAACCCGACTCTTAAGTTATGCTTACTTGCATCCTGCTATGTGTTCTTGAAAGAAACTGTCGCCATAACACAGTCACCAGCCTCACCTTCATATGATATATAACATTAGTGGGCAGGTTTCTCTAGTATTCTTGCTCCCTGTATTTGGTAAAATGGTTCTTTTACACCTTCATCACCTCACTCCCCTCACCCCCTTCTTTCTACCACCCAATTTTAGAGACTAACTGGGCAATTCTGGTCAGCTCTTACCACATTTAATACCTCTGTCGTATTAGTCATTAGAGATGCTGCCTGCCTGCCCGGGTCTTGACTGGCCCTCATGCATCTTCAGTCAACTAGTGGGTCTGCTCATCTAAGATCACCTCAGCTGGGATTGCTGGCTCTCTGTGGTTTCTCATCTTCCAGTGCAGTAGCCTGAGCTTGTTTACTTGGTGTTCTTAGAGGTCTGAGAGAGAAAAAGAGCAGAAGTATATAAGGCCTCTTAAAGCCTGGGCTCAGAATTGACACCCTCACTGCTACATTCTATTGCCTATGGCAAAGTCCTAAGTCCAGCCTAGATTCAAGGAGAGGGAAATGAGACTCCACTGCTGGGGGCTGTGGGGGAGTTGCAAAGTTACATTGTAAAAGGTGTAAATACTGAGAAAAGAGAAGAATTACAATGTTCACAGTGTACCATAGCATCCATCCTCTCTACTCAGTGAATGAAGTCCCATTATTCTAGGTCTCTGGTTCTCAAACTCTAGCATCCATCAGAATCATGTGATGGGTTTGTTGAAATATAGATCGTTGGGCCCCACACCTAGGTTTTTTGATTCAGAAGATCTGGGATGCCAAGAATCCAGTTTTCTAACAAGTCATTCAAGATGCCAGTTTTCTAACAAGTTTCCAGGTGGTTCTGATGCTGCAGACCACTTTGAGAACTGTTCTAGGCTAATCCCTCCATATGTGCTCTGGATTTCACTTACCCTCACTCTAATAAGAATTTTTGTTTTTCACTTACCTTCTTTTTCCTTTATCTCTTGATTTTTAGTGACTTCGTACTCAGGTCTGCTGACCAGCAGCATCAGCCTCGCCTGGGAGCTTGAGAGAAATGCAGCGTCTCCGGCCTTTCCGGCTCAGAATCTGCACTAGCACAAGATCCATGGGTGATTCATGTGCACGTTAATGCTGGAGAAGCACTGCCCGTGGACCATTCTCACCAGCAAGCATGCCTGTTCTTTTTTTTTTTTTTTTTTTGAGACAGAATCTCAAGCTGTCGACCTGGGTAGAATGCCGTGGCATCATAGCTCATAGGAACCTCCAACTCAGGCTCAAGCAGTCATCTTGCCTCAATTTTTCTATATTTAGTAGAGACGGGGGTCTCACTTTTACTCAGGCTTGTCTTGAACTCATGAGCTCAAGCAATCTACCCACCTCGGCCTCCCAGAGTGCTAGGATTACAGGCGCGAGCCACCGCCCTGGCCCAAGCATGCGTGTTTTTGTGTTCCTCCTCTAAGCCTGCCTCTTCTCCAGTGTTCCTATGTTAAGCGCTGTGCCTCCCAGAGCTGCCAATGCTCTCCTGAGTCCTCTCTCACATACGCTACATCTAACTCATCAGCAAATTACTGGGGTTTTAGGGTTATGTATCCCGCCAGTCACCACTTTTACTTAGACTTGTCTTGTAGCTCTTGTCATTCTTCTTCCGTCCTTGCCCCCTGCAGCTTGTTTTCCTCCAATCATTACAGTTATCCTTTAAAAACAGGAGTCAGATCTTGTTATGCCACCCTCTCAAATTCTTATTTATTTATTCGAGACAGAGTGTCACTATGTTGCCCTCAGTAAAGTGCCAAGGCATCACAGCTCACAGCAACCTCAAAGTCTTGGGCTTAAGTGATTCTCTTGCCTCGGCCTCTATTTTTTTGTTGTAGTTGTCATTGTTGTTTAGCAGGCCTGGGCTGGTTCGAACCCACCAACCCTGGTATATGTGGCCAGCGCCCTAGCTGCTGAGCTACAGGTGCCGAGCCCCTTCTTAAATTCTTGTGACAGTTTCCTATCATATTAAAGTTTAAAACCGAAGTCCTTCTCCTGGTCTATGGGACCTTACCAGAACTGCCTTGGCCACTTCTTGCTTTCCCCGGCCCACTTCTCTTTAGCAATCCTGCTTACTTCCTTTTCTTCCGCAGGCCCATTTTATTCCCGCCTTTGGGGCCTTGTGCCTTCTGTTCCCATGAGTACAATGCCTCACCCAAAAGACTTGCATCCTCAATCATTGAGGTCTTCCCTGATCAACTCATCTCACACCAGCAGCCCCCATTACTCCTTATTCCCTATCCTGCTTTATTTCTCTTCACTGCACTTACCATGTTTTCCCGAAAATAAGACCTACTTACAGGTTTCCTTCTGGGTGAAATATAAGGAATCCCCCCGAAAATAAGGCCCCCCCAGGCTCTGTCTTGGAATGAAAATTAATTTACTGTAAACTGGTTGCTAGGGCCTCCCCGACTGGCGTCTAGCAACCAGTGACATTACGCGGAGTCCTGACGTCACTGCTGTGTGGAGGCAGAGTGGAGGTCGGAGTGAGTGGTGAGCGAGGGGCGGGAGAGAGGAGGAGACTTTCGCAGATGCGTGTAGAACAGGAGGATCAGAGTGGACGGGTCGCGGCGAACAATAAATGTGTACCGTATTCTTCATGGAAGAATAAGACATCCCCTGAAAATAAGACCTTGCACATCTTTGGGAGCAAAAATTAATATAAGACACTGTCTTATTTTTGGGGAAACAGGGTATTACTACACAACATCTATGTTTTTTGTCTATCTCCCACACTAGAATGTGGTGAGCTCTAACCATCTTCTCCATTTTAGTCATGGTAATACCATTTCCCCCAGTTGTTCAAACTAGAACCCAGAATGTATTCTTTATTTTTCCCCTTCCTTTCCACAGCCAGCTCTCAATGTTATCTCTAAAATAGAAACAATTCACTTATTATACATGTGTGTGTGTTCTTGCCGCCACTGTCCTTGTCTATGCTTCATGATCTCTTGAGTCACCTTACAACAGACCTACTCATTCTGGGTGGGAGCCAGAGGGGTTTTTAACAAATGTAAAACAAATGTAATCAGATTGTGTTACTCTGTGCTTAACACCCTGCAATATGTTCTCAATGCATTCATTCCCTGCCTTAACGGCCCTGTTTACCTTTTCAGCTCCTCTCTATACCATTCACCTCTTGTTCATAAAGTTCCAGCTACAAGCATCTTTTGCTTTTTCTCTTTGACTCTTTTGTACATTCTCTCTCCCTGCATGGAATCCTTCTCTATTGAAGAGCTGATTTCTTACTCTTCAGGATTCAGCTGAAATGTGACTTGCTCACTCTGCTCAGAAAGGTATTCCCTTACCACTATCTTGAAACAGTTTCTTCCATATCATTCGTATTTGGCAATTGTATGTGTGTAAATCTTTGTTATCTGTCTTATTCCTCCCCCAGTCAGGTTCTAGGCCAGAAGTGCAGTGGTACAATCCTAGCTCACTATAAGCTTGATCTCCTGGGATCAAGTGATCCTCTTGCCTCAGCTACCCAAGTAGCTGGTACTATAGACACGTGAACCACCACACCTGGCTAATTTTTCTATTATTTTATAGAGACAGGGTCTTGCTCTTGCTTGGGCTTGTCTCAAACTTTGCCCTTTAATAATCCTCCTGCATCAGTCTCCCAAAGTGCTAGGATTACAGGCATGAGCCACAACACCTGGCCTGTGTTCTAGTGGAGTATATTATATACTCTACTTTGCTAAAGAGTAGTGGACTGGGGAACGCAAGAGGTGGCCAAGGCAGTTCAGATAAGGCTCTATAGACCATAAGGACTTTGGTTTTATAACATTTAGAAGTAAATTTTCTGACAATAGCACAAAAGATAGAGTGGTATAGATGGAATGACCTGGTTGTAAGCATCTTATACTTTATATGACGCAGTACAATATTAATTCTAAGTAGACAGATAAGGATGCATATTATAATCCCTGGAGCAACCACTAAAACACAAAGATGGATGTATGGAGACATATATAGCTAAAAATTACAAATGTTTATAGCTAAAAGATATCAAAGTAAAATTAAATTTGATTAACTCAAATCATAGGAATAGAGGAGCTGAAGAACATTAGATGCAACAAACAGCATCACTGCAGTTTAAAACCTGTATCAATGATTAAATGTAAGTGGATTTAATACTTTAATTACATGGCAGAGATCATCAGGATAAAAAGGCGAGATCTAACTATATGCTAGATATTAGAGGTGCACTTTTTTTTTTTAGAAATTAGAACACTTTATTATAAATATTTCCAGAATATAAACTGATTTTGTATCAAGATTCTTTGAAACTTTTAAAACTATATGTAACTAAAGTTTATTATTATTGTAATGTGTTTCATTTTCCACTTTCCAACCTAGTAAATACACTGCAAGTGAGATCTAACAAAGGAAAAAAATTAATTGCTTCATAGAGAAAACCAATGAACATAAAAATAGCCAATTCAAAACTCTAACACACCTAATCAAGAAATAGATCCTCCAAGGCTATTAATCCTCCAATTTAAAATAACCTCTGAAGGGAAAATAAATCTGCCATTAAAGCAATTTGATGAGTAAAAGAACCACTCTCATTAAGGGAAATTACGTTATATGTAAGAAAAGTGTAATAATGCTTTAGAAAATGAGGAAAAGTAATTTGTGTGTTGGAGAGTAAGCATACTAAATACTTTCTGTTCATTTAGTTTTTGTTATATGTTTTTTTTTTTTTTTTTTATTGTTGGGGATTCATTGAGGGTACAATAAGCCAGGTTACACTGATTGCAATTGTTACGTAAAGTCCCTCTTGCAATCATGTCTTGCCCCCATAAAGTGTGACACACACCAAGGCCCCACCCACCTCCCTCCTTCCCTCTTTCTGTTTCCCCCCCCATAACCATAATTGTCATTAATTGTCCTCATATCAAAATTGAGTACATAGGATTCATGCTTCTCCATTCTTGTGATGCTTTACTAAGAATAATATCTTCCACGTCCATCCAGGTTAATACGAAGGATGTAAAGTCTCCATTTTTTTTAATGGCTGAATAGTATTCCATGGTATACATATACCACAGCTTGTTAATCCATTCCTGGGTTGGTGGGCATTTAGGCTGTTTCCACATTTTGGCGATTGTAAATTGAGCTGCAATAAACAGTCTAGTACAAGTGTCCTTATGATAAAAGGATTTCTTTCCTTCTGGGTAAATGCCCAGTAATGGGATTGCAGGATCAAATGGGAGGTCTAGCTTGAGTGCTTTGAGGATTCTCCATACTTCCTTCCAGAAAGGTTGTACTAGTTTGCAGTCCCACCAGCAGTGTAAAAGTGTTCCCTTCTCTCCACATCCACGCCAGCATCTGCAGTTTTGAGATTTTGTGATGTGGGCCATTCTCACTGGGGTTAGATGATATCTCAGGGTTGTTTTGATTTGCATTTCTCTAATATATAGAGATGATGAACATTTTTTCATGTCTTTGTTAGCCATTCGTCTGTCGTCTTTAGAGAAAGTTCTATTCATGTCTCTTGCCCATTGATATAAGGGATTGTTGGCTTTTTTCATGTGGATTAATTTGAGTTCTCTATAGATCCTAGTTATCAAGCTTTTGTCTGATTGAAAATATGCAAATATCCTTTCCCATTGTGTAGGTTGTCTCTTTGCTTTGGTTATTGTCTCCTTAGCTGTACAGAAGCTTTTTAGTTTAATGAAGTCCCATTTGTTTATTTTTGTTGTTGTTGCAATTGCCATGGCAGTCTTCTTCATGAAGTCTTTCCCCAGGCCAATATCTTCCAGTGTTTTTCCTATGCTTTCTTGGAGGGTTTTTATTGTTTCATGCCTTAAGTTTAAGTCCTTTATCCATCTTGAATCAATTTTTGTGAGTGGGGAAAGGTGTGGGTCCAGTTTCAGTCTTTTACATGTAGACATCCAGTTCTCCCAACACCATTTATTGAATAGGGAGTCTTTCCCCCAAGGTAAGTTCTTGTTTGCTTTATCAAAGATTAGGTGGTTGTAAGATGTTAGTTTCATTTCTTGGTTTTCCATTCGATTCCAAGTGTCTATGTCTCTGTTTTTGTGCCAGTACCATGCTGTCTTGAGCACTATGGCTTTGTAGTACAGACTAAAATCTGGTATGCTGATGCCCCCAGCTTTATTTTTATTACAGAGAACTGCCTTAGCTATACGGGGTTTTTTCCAGTTCCATACAAAACGCAGAATCATTTTTTCCAAATCTTGAAAGTATGATGTTGGTATTTTGATAGGAATGGCATTGAATAGGTAGATTGCTTTGGGAAGTATGGACATTTTAACAATGTTGATTCTTCCCATCCATGAGCATGGTAAGTTCTTCCATTTGTTAATATCCTCTGCTATTTCCTTTCTGAGGATTTCATAGTTTTCTTTATACAGGTCCTTCACCTCCTTCGTTAGGTATATTCCTAGGTATTTGATTTTCTTTGAGACTATGGTGAAGGGAGTTGTGTCCTTAATTAGCTTCTCATCTTGACTGTTATTGGTGTACACAAAGGCTACTGACTTGTGGACATTGATTTTATATCCTGAAACATTACTGTATTTTTTGATGACTTCTAGGAGTCTTGTGGTTGAGTCTTTGGGGTTCTCTAAGTATAAGATCATGTCGTCAGCAAAGAGGGAGAGTTTGACCTCCTCTGCTCCCATTTGGATTCCCTTTATTTCCTTGTCTTGCCTAATTGTATTGGCTAGAACTTCCAGCACTACGTTGAATAGTAAAGGTGACAGAGGACAACCTTGTCTGGTTCCAGTTCTAAGAGGAAAAGCTTTCAGTTTTACTCCATTCAGTAAAATATTGGCTGTGGGTTTGTCATAGATAGCTTCAATCAGTTTTAGAAATGTGCCACCTATGCCTATACTCTTCAGTGTTCTAATTAGAAAAGGATGCTGGATTTTATCAAATGCTTTTTCTGCATCTATTGAGAGGATCATGTGATCTTTATTTTTGCCTCTGTTAATATGGTGGATAACGTTTATAGACTTGTGTATGTTAAACCAGCCTTGCATCCCTGGGATGAAGCCTACTTGATCATGATGAATGACTTTTTTGATGATAAGCTGTAATCTATTGGCTAGGATTTTGTTGAGAATTTTTGCGTCTATGTTCATGAGTGAGATTGGTCTGAAATTCTCCTTTTTCTTTGGGTCTTTTCCTGGTTTTGGTATCAGGGTGATGTTTGCTTCATAGAATGTGTTGGGGAAGATTCCTTCTTCCTCAATTTTTTGGAATAATTTCTGCAGTACAGGAATAAGCTCTTCCTTGAAGGTTTGATAGAATTCTGGAGTGAAGCCATCTGGACCAGGGCATTTTTTGGTTGGAAGCTTTATTATTGTTTCTTTGATCTCAGTGCTTGAAATTGGTCTGTTCAGGAGCTCTATTTCTTCCTGGCTGAGTCTAGGGAGAGGGTGTGATTCCAAATATTGATCCATTTCTTTCACATTGTCAAATTTCTGGGCATAGAGTTTCTGGTAGTATTCAGAGATGATCTCTTGTATCTCTGTGGGATCAGTTGTTATTTCCCCTTTATCATTTCTGATTGAGGTTACTAGAGATTTGACTTTTCTATTCCTTGTTAGTCTGGCCAATGGTTTATCTATTTTATTTATTTTTTCAAAAAACCAACTCCTTGTTTCATTAATTTTCTGAATGATTCTTTTGTTTTCAATTTCATTGATCTCTGATTTGATTTTGGATATTTCTTTTCTTCTACTGAGTTTAGGCTTAGATTGTTCTTCTTTTTCCAATTCCATAAGATCTCTTGTGAGATTGTTGATGTGCTCTCTTTCAGTTTTTCGAATGTAGGCATCTAAAGCGATGAATTTTCCTCTCAAAACTGCTTTTGCAGTATCCCACAGGTTTTGGTAGCTTGTGTCTTCATTGTTGTTATGCTCAAGGAAGTTAATGATTTCCTGTTTTATTTCTTCCTTCACCCATCTGTTATTCAACAGAAGATTGTTTAGTTTCCATGCCTTTGGGTGGGGTCGAGCATTTTTGTTAGAGTTGAGTTCCACCTTTAGTGCCTTATGGTCTGAGAAGATACAAGGTAAAATTTCAGTTCTTTTGATTCTGTTGATATTTGTTTTGTGTCCCAGGATATGATCAATTTTGGAGAATGTTCCGTGGGGTGATGAGAAGAATGTATATTCTTTATCTTTGGGGTGGAGTGTTCTATATGCGTCTATCAAGCACAGTTGTTCTAGAGTCTCATTTAAGTCTCTTATATCCTTGTTTAATTTCTGTTTAGAGGATCTGTCCAGCTCTGTAAGAGGAGTGTTAAAGTCCCCTGTTATGATGGTATTATCAGATATCATATTGCTCAGACTGAGTAAGGTCTGCTTCAAGAATCTGGGAGCATTTAAATTGGGTGCATAAATATTTAGAATTGAGATGTCTTCTTGTTGTATTTTTCCCTTGACCAATATAAAGTGACCATCTTTGTCTTTTTTGACTTTAGTTGCTTTAAATCCACATGTGTCTGAAAATAAGATTGCAACTCCTCTTTTCTTCTGAATTCCATTTGCCTGAAAAATTGTCTTCCAACCCTTGACTCGGAGCTTTAATTTGTCTTTTGAAGCCAGGTGTGTTTCTTGCAGACAGCAAATGGATGGCTTGTGTTTTTTAATCCAGTCAACCAATCTATGTCTCTTCAGTGGGGAATTCAAGCCATTAACATTTATTGAGATAATTGACAAGTGTGGTAGTATTCTATTGGTCTTATTTTGTGAGAGTCCATTGCTTAGTTTTATCTTTTGCATCAGTGTGGAGGTTAGGTTCTGTCCTTTAATTTCTGAGTTCTTACTTTGCTGCTGATCCATTGTGGTGGTCAGTGTGCAGAACAGGTTGAAGTATTTCCTGTAGAGCTGGTCTTGTTGTGGCGAATTTCCTCAATGTTTGTATATCCGTAAATGATTTGATTTCTCCATCAATTTTGAAGCTTAGCTTAGCAGGGTACAGAATTCTGGGCTGAAAATTGTTCTGTTTAAGTAGATTAAAGGTAGATGACCATTGTCTTCTTGCTTGGAAAGTTTCATTAGAGAAGTCTGCGGTCAATCTGATGGATTTGCCCCTGTAGGTCAACTGGCGCTTACTCCTGGCAGCTTGCAGAATCTTTTCTTTGGTCTTGACTTTGGAGAGGTTCATCACAATGTGTCTTGGAGAAGCTCGGTTAGAGTTGAGACGACCTGGGGTCCGATATCCCTCTGAAAGCAGTGTGTCAGTATCTTTGGTGATATTTGGGAAATTTTCTTTTATAATATTCTCTAGTATGGCTTCCATTCCTCTGGGGCATTCTTCTTCCCCTTCTGGAATTCCTATAACTCGTATGTTGGAACGCTTCATAAAGTCCCATAATTCTGACAGTGAACGTTCTGCTTTCTCTCTCTTCTTTTCTGCCTCTTTTACTATCTGAGTTATCTCAAAAACTTTGTCTTCTACCTCTGAAATTCTTTCTTCTGCATGGTCTAACCTGTTGCTGATACTTTCCATTGCATCTTTAAGTTCCCTGATTGACTGATTCATTTCCTTCAGCTCTGCTATATCCTTTTTATATTCTTCATATCGTTCATCTCTTATTTGATTCTGTTTTTGAATTTCCTTTTGGTTAATTTCCACTTTATTAACAGTTTCCTTCATTGTTTCCATCATTTCCTTCATTGTTTTCAACATGTGTATTCTAAATTCCCTTTCTGTCATTCCTAACATTTCTGTATAGGTGGAATCCTCTGCAGTAGCTACCTCATGGTCCCTTGGAGGGGTAGTTCTGGACTGGTTCTTCATGTTGCCTGGAGTTTTCTGCTGATTCTTCCTCATGGGTGATTTCTTTTATCTGTTTACTTGCCCTAATTTTCCTTTCAATTCCTCTTGCTCTTTAAGTTCTTGTGCCTGTGGACTAAGGGTTACAGGACCAGAAGGGTGAGAAGGTTTAAGAGCAAAAAAGCGATGAAAGAAATGAGGACCGAGTGATAAGAAAAAAAAAAAAAATGAAAAAAAAGAAAAATAGAGAAAGGAGAGTGGTTGGGTGAAAGGAATATTGACAAAAAGAAGAGAGGCACAGAAAGAGGGAGACAGAGCAATATAGGTGTACAGTAGGGTACTTTGATACAACCTTAAAAAAAAAAAAAAACACCTTCTGGGGGTGCCAAGTGGGGTGGTTCCCTTGAGGTCAGCAGCTCTTTGCTAACCTGATCAGACGCAGTACCCCACCTCCACCAAGTAGAGAGGAAAGACAAAAATGCTATAAATCAAACCAAAACAAGCAAACAGAAAACTTTACGGGATAAAATTGGCTGGAAAAACCAAATAATAGTGGTAGAAACACTAACAAAAATGAAGTTCTGATTACTGAAATAGGCAGCAATGGGAAATTATAATTAAACTAGAAAAATTGAGAAAGAAAAAGGATCTGTATGGAAAAGGTTGAACTTAAAAAACAAAACAACAATCTAGAACGTCAAAATAAACAAAAAAAACAACCAAACCAAAAAAAAAGCAAACAAACAAACAAAAAAAAAAACACACACGCAACCAAAAACAAAGCAGTATGTATATGGAATTGAATATTGTCTGGGCAACACGTGGTCTTCTGGGGTATGAGATGTTAATCACAGTTCTGATACGACTGGAGGCTGCTAGTTTCTCGAACCCCAGCAGGTAGACACCCTAAATCTCTCTTCAGCCCACTTAAAAGGCACTTTGAACTTGTTCACTTACTGAGCAGAAGCTTTCTCAGGGAAGTGCTTGTTGCTGGAATCACTGCTGAAGTGGCTATCCACTTACCCTGTGTGTCAAAACTGGTCTCCCTCTGCCCCTGAGGGTTAGGGCTGCAAGGCGGCTCAGACCCCGCCCTTAGGCTACTTGGTCGCTGGGTTACCAGCTCCCACCCAATTCCAGCTCTGCGACCCTGAGGGCGGAGCTTGCCAGGGCAGATCGCTCACAATGTCTGCCTGTGCCCCAGAGCCAAACTCTATTAGCTCCGTCTGGCTCAGCGGCTCAGACTGGGGCCCTAGACAAAGGCCAGAGTTCTCCGCACTCCCGCTCAGGCTCTCCCCAAGGCAGTTCAGCTGAGTGCCAAGTCCAAAGACACCAAAACAGTTCACAGGTAAGGCCTTTCTGGTTTGCAGTCTCGCTGCTACTGAACTTACAGTTGCGGGCGGGTTTAGGCGGATTGAACACACGCGACCACTTGCCGGTTTTCCACTGTTTTAGTCCTCCTCTTGGGGTCCAGAAGTCTCTCGCTGACTCCCTGTATCCTCTCAGGGGTGATGATAGGCAGATCCCACCAGCCAGAGATGCCTGGAGTCCTATATCCCCAGACTCACGGTGCCCAGATGCAAGGAAGCTGTTACTCGGCTGCCATCTTGCTCCACCCTCCTCTCGCTCTGACTCCTTTCATCTGCATGATCTCTTTTGTTTGTCGAGTTTGTTAAGGTGCTTTCTTTCCTCCAAGGAGTTGGTGATGTTCCTTAGAAACGCTAGCACCAAGGTCAACATTCAAGCAATCCCTCCTCAATTCTGTTTTCTCCACTGCCTTCACTGTGTGATCTTCGTGGGTACCCAAGTGATCGTTTCAGTATGCCATCTAACGTGTCTCCCTGTTATCTGTGGCGCCTCCACGGAGGCGGAGCGTTTTTGTTATATGTTAAAGTACCTATTCACATAAGAAAAGTGATATAAACGTGAACGTCATAAAACCAAGTTCCTGTACTATTTTTTTCGATTTAGCTTTGGGGAAACCAACTAAAAAGCTTCAAAATCCAAGGATAGACTGGTCCCAAAGCATTTCCTCCTCTGTCCTTTCTTTGCCTTGTTCCTTTTTCTCTTTTCTATGCTTACGTTCCTCTTTCTTGGAGGTTACGTCTCGGCTTTTTTTCTCCTTTCGATTTTTAAGCTTTTCTGTACTGACTTGTACAGTTTCTGTTTCCACCTCTGTTTTCTTTCTTTCAATGCTCTTCTGTTTATCTAAATCAATTTCCTCAAAACTTCTTTTCCTCTTACGCTTGGGCTGTTCCTCCTTTGATTTTTCTCTGCCTTCCTCTGCGTGCCTTTTCCTTTTCTGATGCATCTGTTTGTGACTGGCTTGATGAGTACTGGTACTGTTATCTGAGGAGAGGTACTTGTGAACTCCAGATTTTACACTGTATGAGCCACGATTATATTCTTGCTGACTAAAGTTCAGGGGTACTGGTTTTTCTGAGAAACAGTCCCTGGTGAATTGATAATAGCTCAGAGAGTCTAGTCTCAGCCTGCTATCATGAGCCGGTTAACCACTGAGGTAACCAATTTTCCACTGTTTGTGAAATATTGCATGATCTTGGGTAGGTCTGGATGGTTTCAGATGGGAGTCTTTGATCAAACATTCTATACATGGGTCTGGAATCAACCTCTTCTCTGTACCCATAGGTTTCCAAATAGTCCTCTCTCATCTTTCTGAAACAAGTTTTTGGCCCTAAGCCTCTGGCTTTCTGTACTTCAATATAATCTTCAAGTTCATCTTGAAAAGAGTCGTATGTCTTCTTTGAGTGCTTCATTAGGTTGACAAAAAGGGATTCTCCTTATCAGGCTGAGAACTTGGTGGAGAAATCCGATCATATTCGCTCAGTTATTCAGCATGAACTTTCCCCAAATAGTGAGACTATGAACTAATTGGGAAGCTCATAATGTGAAATCCTTTGTTATTCAAACTGAACACTACGCCATAGACGTCTTTGAACTTCTTATAAAAAGCTCAATCTTTCTTCATTCAATTGTAGTATCTTCTCTGAGGCAGGGGCGGGCGTCTACAACTACTGTTCCCCTCCCCGCCAACGCCGCCGGCCGGGAGATAGGCCGTGGTGGAGGTGGCGGAGAGGCCGCCGCCGCCGCCGCCTCCGCCACCGAGCAGGCGGGGTAGAGATGCACTTTTATTAGAGACAGGGTCTCACTCTGTTACCCGGGCTGGAGTGCAGTTGTGCAGTCATAGCTCACTGCAGCCTTTAACTCCTGGGCTCACGCCATCTTCCTGCCTCAGCGTCCTGGGTAGTGGGACTACAGGCATGTGCCACCAGGCCTGGATAATTTAGCAGTTTTGCTATGTGGCTGATGCTGGTCTCAAGCTTCTGCCTCCATACTCCTCCAGGCTCATCCTCCCAAAGTGCTGGGAATACAGGTGTGAGCCACCACATCCAGCTGAGATGCACTTTAAATTTTAATGGAGAAGTTGAAAGAAGTAAGATGAAAAAAGCTATACCATGTAAACAACATAAGAAAGCTGGTATGACTACAGTGATATCACCGGAAGTAGACTTTGATATAAGTATTAACAAAGGCAAAGAGAGGCATTTCATAATGATAAAAGACTTATTTTATCAGGAAGATATAATAGTCCTCTGTTATACTGAATACATCTAGTAACAGAGCTCGAGATTTATGAAGCAAAACTGATAGAATAAAAGGAACAAATAGAAAAATCAATAATCATAGCTGGAGATTTTAACATTCTTTCTCAGTACTTGAGAGAATAAGGAAACATAAAATGAGTAAGCCTACAGGGGACTTAAATCACACCATAAACCACCTGACATAACTGATACCCAAGAACTGAGAATGCACATTCTTCTGAAGTGCACCTGGAACATAAACCAAGATAGTCCACATGCTGGGCCATAAAACAAGTTTCAATAAATTTCAAAAGAATGAAATTTTACAGCATATGGACTCTGATCACAACAGATTAAAATAAGTTGTCAATAACATTTACCCATGGGTTAAAGAGGAAATCACAGGGATATGAGAAACTATTGCAAATAAAATGACATTGAAGGCAGTGCAGATGCTCCTTGACTCACAATGTTTTATGCTCTGATAAACCTGTTGTAAATTAAAAATATTGTTAAGTCAAAATGCATTTAATACACCTAGTCTCTAGTGTATCGGGTGTTTACCCTCCTTATTCTATGGCTGATTGGGAGCTGCAGCTCACTGCTGCTGCCCAGCATTAGGAGAGAATGTTACCACCTGTCACTAGCCTGAAAAAAAGACCATTTTCAAGGGGCAGTTTCTACTGAATGTGTATCACTTTTTACACTACCATGAAGTCAAAAAATTGTAAATCAAAGTATGATAAGTAGGGAACTGTCTGTATATCAAAATTTATGGGATGTTAGTGGTTCTTAGCTGATAAAAGGGAAATTTACAGACTCAAATGCTTATGGAAAAAACATAAAATCAGAGATCTAAGCTTATACCTTAAGAAGCTAGTAAAACAGGTGCTTATGTCTGTAATTCTAGCAGTTTTGGAGGCTGATGTGGGAAGATCTCATGCCCAGAAATTCAAGACCAGCCTAAATAACAGTGAGACCCCATCCCTACAACAAATAAAAAAAATTAGCCAGGTGTGGTGTTGAGCCCCTGCAGTCTCAGCTACTCAGGAGGCTGAGGCAGGCGGATTGCTTGAGCCCAGAAGTTGGAGGCTGCAGTGAGCTATGATGATGCCAGTGTGCTCTATCCTGGAAAACAGACACCCTGTCTCAAAAACAAATAAGAAGCAAATTAAACCCAAATGAAGGAGAAAAGAATTAATGATTAGAGCAGAAATCAATGAAATAGAAAACAGAAAAACAAGAAAATAAAGTGAAAGTTGGTTCTTTGAAAAGGTAAATAAAATTGGTAAATCTCTGGCAAGACTGATTTTTTTTAAAGGAAAAAGATAATGAAATATCAAGAACTTAAGCAAATAAGTTTAACAATTTAGAGAAAATGATCAAATTTCTTAAAAGATAGACGCTGGCACATTAAAATTTTAAGGTGATTGAGCACTGATTCATGATACGAGCATCTGTAAACCAAAAGTGGTCAGGGTTCTGCTAGAGGGGACAGAAGGGAAGTGGAGCAAAGAAATTATCAGATTGGTTAAAGTTTGAGCAATTGCCTTATTTATACTATCAGCCTGAGAAGTCCAAGACTATATAACTAATGCCCCTTGGTCACTTGAGCTTTAGTTTCATATTGTTAATAAGGTTGCCTCAGGCTAATGACCTCCTATTTAATTATTTCAATAATTGAAAATCAGAACTTAACCAAAATTGACTCGAGATAAAAAATTAGAATAGCTTTATATCTGATAAAGAAATTGAATTCATTGTAAGGAATCTTCAAACAAAGGAAACTTCAAGCCCAAATAGTTTTTTTGTTTTTTTTGTAGAGACAGAGTCTCACTGTACCGCCCTTGGGTAGAGTGCCGTGGCATCACACAGCTCACAGCAACCTCTAACTCTTGGGCTTACGCGATTCTCTTGCCTCAGCCTCCCGAGCAGCTGGGACTACAGGCACCCGCCACAACGCCCGGCTATTTTTTTGTTGTTGTTGTTGCAGTTTGGCCAGGGCTGGGTTTGAACCTGCCACCCTCGGCATATGGGGCCGGCGCCCTACTCACTGAGCCACAGGTGCCGCCCAAGCCCAAATAGTTTTATTGGTGAATTCTGTTAAACATTTAAAGGGAGAAATGATATTAATGTCACACAAACTTTTTGTTTAATCAGGCTTGCATAACCCTGACATCAAAACCAACCTATTACAAGAAAAAAAAAAATTATAGACCAATATTCCTCATGAACAGAGACACAAAAATATTTATGAAGATACTAGTAAATTAAATCCAGAAATATATCAAAGCATGCTACATTATAACCAAATGGGATTTATCTCAGGGTTAACCTTCAAAGCTTAATCAATGAAATTTACTACAGAATATATGAGCACCTCTTACCAATTTTATTAGTCTGGAAAAATTGTGATCACCTCAATAGATACAGGGGAAAAAATCTGAAAAAGTCAACATCCACACATGATGAAAACTCTCAACAAACCAGGAATAAAAGAGAATGTCATCAATCTGATAACGGGCATTTTAAAAATCCTTACAGATAACATAAAGTGAAACACTGGCTGGGTGTGGTGTCTCACACCTGTAGTCCTAGCACTCTGGGATGCTGAGAAAGGTGGAGTACTTGAGCTCAGGAGTTTGATACCAGCCTGAGCAAGAGAAAAACCCCAACTCTACTAAAAATAGAAAAACTAGCCAAGCATTGTGGGGGTTGCTGTAGTCCCAGCTACTTGGGAGGCTGAAGCAGGAGGGTCACTTGAACCCAGGAGTCTGAGGTTGCTGTGAGCTATGAAGATCCCATCCTCCCTACCTTACCCAGGGCAACAGAGAGAGGCTGTCTCAAAAAATAAAGTGAAACATTGATCATTTCCCCACTGAGATTGGTAATAAGGTAAAAGTGTCAACTCTCACCACTTTTACTCAATACTGGAGGCACTAGGAGGTGAAATAAGAAACAAAAAGCATAAAGATTGCAAAGGAAGAAGTAAAAGTGTATTCCCAAATGACATGATTATGTTCCTATGAAATTTTAAGAAATTTACAGAACAATTGCTAGAATAAGTGAATTTAGCCAGGTTGCATGATAAAAGGTTGACAAATCATTTGTATTTCTATATAGAAGCAACAATCTGAAAATGAAATTTTAAACGGATTCTTTTATAGAATCATCAAAGAACATACAACAGTTAAATAACAGCCAGGTGCGCGGCAGGCGCTTGCAGTTCCAGCCACGTGGGAGGGTGAGACGGAAGGACAGCTTGGGACTAGGAGTTTGAAGCTGTAATGCATTATAACCACCTGTAAATAACTGTAATGCTAAAAAGCAAAACAAAAAATGTAGATGAAAAAATAAAAACAAAAGCAATTCCTGGGTGTGCTCTGCAGTCCTTTCGGCCCAGCGGGCTCTGGGTGGCGGAAAACGAAACTGGGGACCGGAGCCAGTAACCTGCTGCAGCGCAGTCCCGCGCCCGCGCCCCGCCTCCGCTGGTTGCAGTTTCGATTTTTCCTCAGTTGTTAGAATTCCCCTGCAACCCCGCCTTTCATCTCTAGTTTCCCGGCTGGTGACGTTCAGACCCAGCCGGGCTTCTAAAGGAGTCGGGAGCAGCCTGGGGGACCTCGCGGGATCCCGAGACCAGCATGACCACCGAGCAGCGGCGGAATCTGCGTGCCTTTGGGGACTACGTCAGGAAGACGCTGGACCCTACCCTCATCCTGAGCTACATGGCCCCCTGGTTCAGGGAGGGTGAGTGTTTTCCAACCATTAAGGTATTAACAATTGAGGACTTGCTTTTTCCCCTGTCTTCTAATCAGTATACGCAACCTAGAAACCCCAGGTTTGTGGCAAGATCCCCACAGCATTTTAGACTAGAGATTGCCAGAGTTTAAGGAACTGTTGGAGAAACTGCGTTCCAGCGAAGGTGAGTGACTTGCTTGGGGATGCACTCGTCTTTAGGTTCAAAGCTGGGGAAAAAACTGTTTACATTTATTTCTGTTAGTACTTAATTCTACCTTGGGCTTGGTATTGTACGGGCATTAGAGATTGGAAATACAATACAGGTTTTGGGAGGGGCAGGAAGGGTAAGAGCAGCTGTAAAGCAGATGATTACAGTACCACATAAAAGATGCTGTGGGAGCTCAAAGGAAGTTGATGCTTTCCCTTCAGAGTCTTACTTGCACTTCCAAATACCCAGGAGCTTGAGAGGAGCAAGACTTTCCCTAGACTGAATGGCGGTAGGCTTTAACACAGGTGTTTCCACTTGCCTTTTGAGACACATGATCATGGATAGTCGCCGTTTGTGAACTGGACTGAATTGCTTGTGCTGGAGAGCAGAGGCTTCTGGGGAAAAGGAGGAAGGGAGGTGGCACTTGCAAGGGGGCATCATGAGACAAGGGGTCCAACAATACCTTTTCAGTCTCTAAGTGTCTAAAAGTCTTGACTGATGTTACCAGTTTTTGGAAATTGCTTTAAAACAGGTAGGTAATTGGTTGCTAATTGCTCTGCAAAACCAAACCAAAAGTTGTGGAGGAGTGAAAGGATATCATCCACCAAAGTGGGCCTCCACTTTCTAGTTGTGTCCAGAGAGAAGTACTAAAGTGGCATCCTAACGACCAGAGTAGACACAGGACATCTCTTTTAGAAATATTTAGACGAAACACTAACAAGCTGTGAAGGTGTGAATCTCATTTTTCCATGCACTTATGTATTGTTTCAACAAATCTTGATTGAATAAAAGAAGCAACTCATGTCAGGTATTATGTTAGAATTGGAGATAATTTACTAAGCACCTGTTATCTCATAGGGAGAATTATGTTGGGAGCTGAAGAATCATTGGTGAGTGCAATAGAAATGGTCATGCCCTAATAGCAGTTAGAGTATCTACGTGAGCCACAGGGAGCTAAGTAGACAGTAAGTAATAAAGCGCAGCAGTGCTCCGCGGAAGGTTGTAGGGTGCTGTGGGAGCACAGAGCTAGCTGGGAAAGGTACCTAGTCTGAAGGTCACAGGCAAAGCTTCCCAGGTATTTGGCATTTGAATTGACATCTAAGCCGGAAGGCGACAAGGAATTGCGGGTAAAGAGCTCCTGATGTGCAAAGGTCCAAGGTGAACCATAAACCAGTGTGTTTCAAGAATCCAGAGAATAATAGTATAGTGACAGTGTGGACAGGTAGAAATTGAGGGGACTGAGGCTTGAGAGGCAGTCAGAAATGGGATATCAATACTTCTGGGTTTTATCCAGTGAAATTATAAGGTGAAGCGATGAGATGGAATTTGTTTTATAGAAAAATGACTTTGATTGCAGTCTGAGGAACGGATTAGATAGGTACAAGACAGAGAAGGAATAGCAGATGCAAAGTTGCCAGGACAATGGAGTGGCAAAACCGGAGGCAGGGAGGCCAGCTGGGAGAGCAGGAATCCAGAGGAAAGGGGAGAAGAGGAGGGTTCGAAAGACATTTGGAAAGTACAACCAGTGGGACTCTTCTGGGGAGTAAGTCAGGGTGGGAGCAAGGTGGGAAATGACTTCCAGGCATGTGGCTTCGACCCTTGCATAAATGAATGGTGGTGTCTGGGACGGGACATGTGAGAGGAGGGACAAGTTTGCATGAGAAGATGTAAGGGTCGGATGTAGATATGCTAGGTTTGGGTGCCTTGCATATATCCAAGAAGAGATGTTCATCAGATTGCTGGCTGCATAGGTCTGCAGTTCAGGAAAAAGGTGGAGGATTGAGGCTAGGGTGTCATTCATGTAGAGCTCCTTGCTGACACAATGACAGTGGGTGACATTGCCCGTTGGACAGTGAGTAGAAAAAGTACTTCTGGGAGAGAATACTGAGAAAGTCCATCATTGAAGAGATGAGCAGAGGAAGAAAGAGCTGGAAAAGTACATCCAGATACGGAGGCAAAGCAGCATCATGAAAACCAAGGGAGAGTAATGGGGTAGAGACCAGGAATGATGGTGAGGACTCAAGCTCTATCAGAACGAAAAGAAACTTTACCTTTTGCCCCGGCCCGCGGGGAATTCAACGGGGACCTGGGAAACAAAGGGGTCAGTCAAATGAGGGGACAAGAGACACGAAAGAATGAGAGCAAGTCAAGAGTCTGATCAAGATCCGAAGAGTTTATTTTTTCAGCTGGGCTTATAAGCATTCAAACGAGGAAGTAACTAAGGGCTATTCCTAACAGGGCGGGGAGGGGGCTAGTTTCTGGAAAATTACTAGGAGAAGGACCCTAAGGCGGGGGGTGCATTTTTGAGGAGATATGCAAGGGGAAAGTACCCTTGCTGTTTACGGTTGAATTCCTGAGAATAGTTTGCTCGTAAAATCAAGATAGCAAGGGGCAGTTTTGTGATATGTTTTGGCTCCCGGCAACCTTTATTTTGGCATTACCCTTGGGGCCACCCATGGGAGCATTTTCTGTGTAGTGACTCATTTCTGTAGTCCTATCACTCTGGGAGGCTGAAGTGGGAGGATTGCTTGAGGCCAGTAGTTCAAGGCCAGCCTGAGGAACATTAGTGAGACCCCATCTCTACAAAAAAATTTAAAAATTATCAGATGTGGTGGCGTGATGTCTATAATCCCAAATACTCAGGAGGCTTGAGTCCAGGAGTTTGGGGTTGCAGTGAGCTATCATGATGTCCCTGAACTCTTTGAGACCTTGTCTCAAAAGAAAAAAAAAGTAAATATAGATAGCAAGGCAGTGTATCTGAAAAGTCCTCAGCGGTATCTCTGGTAAAGCTGGCCCTCCACGTGGGTTTCAGTAATGTCTGGTAGCATGTCAAAGGAGAGGTCAAGCAGTAGGCCTGGGAGCAAAAGTAAGCTGTGGGCCTGGATTTAGAACAGAATGAACTGACTCAACGGAATAGGGCTGTGGGCATGGAGAAGCCAGGGCAGGTGAGAAGGTAGGCTGCTATTATGGGTTGAATTGTGTCCCCCACTAATTCCTGGTACCTCAGAATGTGATTTATTTGGAGATAATGTCTTTAAAGAAGTAATTAGTTACTAGATTAATTACATACTGGAGTTGGGTGAAGTAATTACATACTGGAGTTGGGTGGCCCTTAGCTATGTGAGGACAGAGGCTGATTGGAGCGTTGTGGTTATAAGCTAGAGAAACAGAAGAAGGCACCAAGGAGACAGAGGCAGAATGGAGGGAGTGCAGCCGTGAGCTAGGAAATGCCAACACCGACCAGGACCTAGAGGGAGCAAGCAGTGTGGCTCTGCTGACACCTTGGTTTCAGACATGGCCTCTGGAACTGAGAGAGTAAATTTCTATTGTTTTAATCACTTGGTTTGCAACAATTTGTCACTCCAACTGCAGGAGACTGATCTAGGTGGCTAAAATAAAAAAGACAGTCAGAAGCATTGGCGAAGATGTATAGAAATTAGAATTCTCCTAGATTGCTGGGGGCAAGTAAAATGGTGCAGCTCTTTCGGAAAATGGTTTGACAATTCCTTACAATGTTAAAAACCAGGGTTATCATATGATCTAGCAAGCTACACGTAGGTGTACATTTGAGAAATATATATACCTCTCCATAAAACATTATAGATGGATATTCATAGCATTTCTATCATAGCCAAAATGTGGACACAATTCAAATGCCCATTAACTCTTGAATAGATAAAACGTATCCATATAGTGGAGTATTATTGGAGTACAGTGGAATAGAAAGGAATAAAATACATGCTGCAACATGGATGAACTTTGAAAACATGATGCAAGTGAAAGAAGCCAGTCACAAAGACCGTATATTGTATGATTTTATTATTATGAAATATCCAAATAGACAAATCCTTAGAGACCCAATTTGATTAGTGATTGCTTGCCTGGAGCTGAGGGGAGGGGGAATGGGGAGTGACTGCTAATGGGTACAGAACTTGTTTTACAGTAATGAAAATGTATTAAAATTAGACAGTAGTAATGTATTTATAATTCTAAAAACCATTAAATTTTACACTTTGAATGGGTTAATTTTATTGTTGACAAGACAGAGGGCTTGGCAGAGATCCCTTTAAATGGATTGTAAGGCATTCCTTCCTAGATTGTAAGGCATTCCTTCCTCTCTGGAATCGCACCGTGTACTTGTGTTCAGTGTCTACTGCCAGCTCTTTTCTAATCTCTGGGAATATAGTGGTTCGCTAGATACATGACTTGCTTATTCCCTTGGAGTTTGCACTCCATTTAATAATGGGGAAAAAATGGAAGACTATCAAATATCAGGTCATATAAGGTAATGGTTGGTCACTACTCTTCTAGGCATGCAGTGTACAAAGTCAGAATGACCACCAGCAGGTCAGTAGTTTGCTGTCAAAAGGGGCCACGAAAATATCCCTATTTATTTCTGACTGTTTGTGCTTGAGTCCACTACAATTGTTACTGATGCCATGGCCGGGGGTAGGGGTGGAGCCTTGGGGGAGGGAGGGGTCCTGCCCTCACATTTGTTAAATGCAGCTGTTAATTCAGGCTTTTCAACAAAAACCAATCAAGATGTCAAAGGAAGCTTTTGTCCTTCCACTTAACCCAGTGCTTCCATGACTTCCTCCTTGTTGTGGGGGGACATTTTTTCCACACATCTAGAAGAAAATACTTTTCTAGAGTGTATTCTCAGACTTCCACACTAAACTAGGAGAAGCTGCCAGAGAGGATGGGAAGGGTCTGGTGGTGAAAAAAATGGGCTTCATCAATCTGGACAGAGAATTTGCAGCTTTCCTAAGTTCCTTCCTGTGCTGGGACTTGTTTCAATCCCTATCCGCGTTCAGCAAGATCTGGCAATCTTCTGGATTTTCTTCTGATGATTAGTGGTTCTGGAGTTTGAGTCCTTCTTGCTTCTGTTTGTAGATGAGGTGCAGTATATTCAGGCTGAGAAAAACAACAAGGGCCCAGTGGAGGCTGCCACACTTTTTCTCAAGTTCCTATTGGAGCTGGAGGAGGAAGGCTGGTTCCGTGCCTTTTTGGACGCCCTAAACCAAGCAGGTTAGTTCATTCTTCTTACCTATAAATCAGTGTATATTATCTTGCTGTTTCAGAATGCTGTAAAAGTGAAAAGCTGCTAATTTTGAGGTGCCCACTTACAATTTGTTTCTTTTAGGCCGAGGCAATGACTATTTGTAGGCAGATGATATAATTATCTACTTGAAATAGCCAAAGGAATCTACAGAGAGATTATTGTAACTAATGGAAGAGTTTAACAAGATTATTGGATATAAGATCAGTATGTTAAAATTAGTTGCATTTCTACCCACTCGAAGCAAAGAGAAAATGTAATTCAAAATGAAATACTATTTATAATAGTAATAAAAATATTTAGGAATAAGCCTAACAAAAGATGTGTGAATCTGAATGAAGGAAATAAATGGAATGTAATTGAAAGATACTAGAGAAGTCCTAAGTGGAGATAAATATTCATATACACAGAGAAGAAAATTTGGTATCATAAATATGTCAGTTCTCCTTACGTTGATCTATACATTGAATACAATTCTAATAAAAACCCTACATGTCTTTTCAATGAGCTTGACAAGTTGATCCTAAAATGTACACTATGGGGGGCATGGTGCTTCTAGCCTGTAATCCCAGCATTTTGGGAGGCCAAGGTGGGAGGATGGTTTGAGGCCAGGAGTTTGAGACCAGCCTGGGTAACATAGCAAGACCCTGTCCCCAGAAAAAATAAAAAAATCAACTGAGTGTTGCATGTCTATATATCAACAACAAATACTTCAAAAAGGAAATTAAGACAATTCTACCTATAAAAGGATCAAAAAGATTACAATGTTTAGGCATAAATCTAATCAAGAAGATAAGACTTACACCCTGAAAACTATAAAATATTGCTGAAAGAAATGAAAGATGACACAAATAAATGAGAAGACATCCCAGTTAGTTCATGAATTAGAAGCCCTAATATTAAGTTGCTCATGCTACCCACAGTAATCTACAGAATCAACATAATCCCCATCAAAATTACAATGACTTTTTTTTTTTTTTTGCAGAAACAGTAAAATTCACCCAGAATTTATAGGGAATCTCAAGGCATCCTGAGTAGCCCAAATTTTGAAAAAAAACAAAGTTGGAGGCTTTACCCTTCCTGATTTCAGAACATACTATAGATCTACAGAAATCAAAATAGTGTGGCACTGGCATAAAAACAGATGAATAGACTAGTACAAAGCTGAGAAATAGAACCTTAAGAATATGATCCAATGATCTTCACAAGAATACTAAGACCATTCTATAGGGAAACAATAGTCTCTTCAAGATGTGTTGAGAAAACTAGATATATGTATACAAAAGAATGAAGTTAAATATTTATATCATGTATTGGGGTCTCCAGGACACGACCAATAGGATATATTTGTGTGTGTATATATGTTATGGAGTATATAAACATGTGTTATTCGTGTGTCTGTTTACAGAAACACACACAAACGCTTGGAATTCGCTCACATGATTATTGAGGCTGAGGAGTCTCATGATTTGCTATATGTAAGCTGGAGAACCAGGAAAGCTGGTGATGTAATTCAGTCTAAGTCTGAAGGCCTATGAACCAGGGTTGGTTTAAGTTCAAAGTTCAAAGGCCTGAGAACCTGGACCTCCGATGTGTGAGAGCAGGAGAATTGATTTGCAAGTTCAAAACCAGAGAGAATTTGTCCTTCTACTTTTTTGTCCTATTTTGGTCCTCAGTGGATTGGATGAATGATGCCTATACATATTGGTGAGGGTAGATTTTCCTAGTCTGATTCGAATGCTAATCTCTTCTGGAAACACCCTCAGACACACCCAGAAATAATGTTTGCCACCTCTCTGGGCATCCTTTAGCCCAGTAAAGTTGACACACACAATATACAAAAATATGTATACTCAAAATTCAAAAAAATTACTCAATTACTCAAAATGCATTAAAGTCCTAAGTGTAAGACCTGAAACTATAAACTACTAAAAGAAAGCATGGGGGGAAACTTTATTGCATTGGACTTGGCAGTGATTTCTTGGATATGGCAACAAAAACAAAAATAGACAAATAGTACTGAGTCAAACTTAATCTTTTGTGTATTAAAGGACATAATCAACAGAGTGAAAGTAAACCCATGAAACAAGAGAATGTTTGCAAATCATACATCTGATAAGGGGTTAATATCTAGGGATAGATAAAGAACTCTTTTTTTTTTTTTTTTTTTTGAGACAGAGTCTCACTATGTTGCCCTCAGTAGAGTGCTATGGCATCATAGCTCACAGCAACCTCAAACCTTGAACTTTTGGGCTTAAGCTAATCTCTTGCCTTAGCCTCCCAAGTACCTGGGACTGCAGGCGCTCACCACAACGCCCAGTTGTTTTTCTGTTGCAGTTCTCCTTATTGCTTAGCTGGCCTGGGCTGGGTTCGAACCCGCCAGCCTTGGTGTATGTGGCTGGCACCATAACCACTGTGCTATGGGCACCAAGCCAATAAAGAACTCTTAAAACTTAAGAGTTAAGAAATAGGCAAAGGACTTGGATAGAGATTTCTCCAACTATGAGATAGAAATGGCTAATGAGTATATGAAAAATTATCTAAACATCACTAATTATCAAAGAAATTCAAATCAAAACCACAATGAGATATTGCCTCACATCCATTACAATGCCTTCTGACAAAAGCACAGAAAGTAAAAACAAAACAAAACAAAACAAAACAAAACAACACAGAAAGTAACAAGTGTTGGTGAGGATGTAGAGAAATTGTTAGGATCGTAAAATGCTGTAACTACTATGGAAAACAGCGTGGAGTTTCCTCCAAAAATAGAAAATAGGATCCCCATATAATCTAGTGGTTTGACTTTTATTATATTGCCAAAGAAAGCAAACCCTTGAGATATTTGCACGCTCATGTTTATAGCAGCATTATTCACAAGAGCTAGAGCTGGGAGCAACTCTTGTCCATAAACAGATGAATGGTTTAAAAAAATGTGATATATACATGCAATGGAATAGTACTCAGACTTGAAGGAAGTCCTGTGACTTGCTGCAGTGTTCATGTACCGTGAAGATATTATGCTAAGTGAAGCATATCATTTACTGTATGATTCCACCTATATAAATGATCTAAAGTAGTTAGATTTATAGAAACAGAATGGTGATTACCAATAATGTTGAGGGGAGGAGAAAGGGGAGTTGTTTTGCAGAGCTTCAGATTTGCAGAATGAAAACACTGTGGATATCTGTTTTATAACAATGTGAATTTATACAGGACACAATAATAAGAGGGACTTTACCTAACCAATGTAATCAGTGTAACCTAGTTCTTCGTACTCTCAGTGAATCCCAAACAATACATTTTTTTTTTTTGTAGTTTTTGGCGGGGGCTGCATTTGAACCCGCCACCTCCGGCTTATGGGGCTGGCGCCCTACTCCTTTGAGCCACAGGCGCTGCCAAAAACTTTTTTTCTTTTTTTTATTGTTGGGGATTCATTGAGGGTACAATAAGCCAGGTTACACTGATTGCAATTGTTAGGTAAAGTCCCTCTTGCAATCATGTCTTGCCCCCATAAAGTGTGACACATACCAAGGCCCCACCCCCTCTCCCTCCATCCCTCTTTCTGCTTCCCCCCCATAACCTTAATTGTCATTAATTGTCCTCATATCAAAATTGAGTACATAGGATTCATGCTTCTCCATTCTTGTGATGCTTTACTAAGAATAATGTCTTCCACTTCCATCCAGGTTAATACGAAGGATGTAAAGTTCCATTTTTTTTAATGGCTGAATAGTATTCCATGGTATATATATACCACAGCTTGTTCATCCATTCCTGGGTTGGTGGGCATTTAGGCTGTTTCCACATTTTGGCGATTATAAATTGAGCTGCAAGAAACAGTCTAGTACAAGTGTCCTTATGATAAAAGGATTTTTTTCCTTCTGGGTAGATGCCCAGTAATGGGATTGCAGGATCAAATGGGAGGTCTAGCTTGAGTGCTTTGAGGTTATTCCATACTTCCTTCCAGAAAGGTTGTACTAGTTTGCAGTCCCACCAGCAGTGTAAAAGTGTTCCCTTCTCTCCACATCCACGCCAGCATCTGCAGTTTTGAGATTTTGTGATGTGGGCCATTCTCACTGGGGTTAGATGATATCTCAGGGTTGTTTTGATTTGCATTTCTCTAATATATAGAGATGATGAACATTTTTTCATGTGTTTGTTATCCATTCATCTGTCATCTTTAGAGAAAGTTCTATTCATGTCTCTTGCCCATTGATATATGGGATTGTTGGCTTTTTTCATGTGGATTAATTTGAGTTCTCTATAGATTCTAGTTATCAAGCTTTTGTCTGATTGAAAATATGCAAATATCCTTTCCCATTGTGTAGGTTGTCTCTTTGCTTTGGTTATTGTCTCCTTAGCTGTACAGAAGCTTTTCAGTTTAATGAAGTCCCATTTGTTTATTTTTGTTGTTGTTGCAATTGCCATGGCAGTCTTCTTCATGAAGTCTTTCCCCAGGCCAATATCTTCCAGTGTTTTTCCTATGCTTTCTTTGAGGATTTTTATTGTTTCATGCCTTAAATTCAAGTCCTTTATCCATCTTGAATCAATTTTTGTGAGTGGGGAAAGGTGTGGGTCCAGTTTCAGTCTTTTGCATGTACACATCCAGTTCTCCCAACACCATTTATTGAATAGGGAGTCTTTCCCCCAAGGTATGTTCTTGTTTGGTTTATCAAAGATTAGGTGGTTGTAAAATGTTAGTTCCATTTCTTGGTTTTCAATTCTATTCCAAGTGTCTATGTCTCTGTTTTTGTGCCAGTACCATGCTGTCTTGAGCACTATGGCTTTGTAGTACAGACTAAAATCTGGTATGCTGATGCCCCCAGCTTTATTTTTGTTACAGAGAACTGCCTTAGCTATACGGGGTTTTTTCCGGTTCCATACAAAATGCAGAATCATTTTTTCCAAATCTTGAAAGTACGATGTTGGTATTTTGATAGGAATGGCATTGAATAGGTAGATTGCTTTGGGAAGTATAGACATTTTAACAATGTTGATTCTTCCCATCCATGAGCATGGTATGTTCTTCCATTTGTTAATATCCTCTGCTATTTCCTTTCTGAGGATTTCATAGTTTTCTTTATAGAGGTCCTTCACCTCCTTCGTTAGGTATACTCCTAGGTATTTCATTTTCTTTGAAACTATGGTGAAGGGAGTTGTGTCCTTAATTAACTTCTCATCTTGACTGTTATTGGTGTACACAAAGGCTACTGACTTGTGGACATTGATTTTATATCCTGAAACATTACTGTATTTTTTGATGACTTCTAGGAGTCTTGTGGTTGAGTCTTTGGGGTTCTCTAAGTATAAGATCATGTCGTCAGCAAAGAGGGAGAGTTTGACCTCCTCTGCTCCCATTTGGATTCCCTTTATTTCCTTGTCTTGCCTAATTGTATTGGCTAGAACTTCCAGCACTACGTTGAATAGTAAAGGTGACAGAGGACAACCTTGTCTGGTTCCAGTTCTAAGAGGAAAAGCTTTCAGTTTTACTCCATTCAGTAAAATATTGGCTGTGGGTTTGTCATAGATAGCTTCAATCAGTTTTAGAAATGTGCCACCTATGCCAATACTCTTCAGTGTTCTAATTAGAAAAGGATGCTGGATTTTATCAAATGCTTTTTCTGCATCTATTGAGAGGATCATGTGATCTTTATTTTTGCCTGTGTTAATATGGTGGATAACGTTTATAGACTTGCGTAGGTTAAACCAGCCTTGCATCCCTGGGATGAAGCCTACTTGATCATGATGAATGACTTTTTTGATGATAAGCTGTAATCTATTGGCTAGGATTTTGTTGAGAATTTTTGCGTCTATATTCATGAGTGAGATTGGTGTGAAATTCTCCTTTTTGTTTGGGTCTTTTCCTGGTTTTGGTGTCAGGGCGATGTTTGCTTCATAGAATGTGTTGGGGAAGATTCCTTCTTCCTCAATTTTTTGGAATAATTTCTGCAGTACAGGAATAAGCTCTTCCTTGAAGGTTTGATAGAATTCTGGAGTGAAGCCATCTGGACCAGGGCATTTTTTGGTTGGAAGATTTTTTATTGTTTCTTTGATCTCAGTGCTTGAAATTGGTCTGTTCAGGAGCTCTATTTCTTCCTGGCTGAGGCTAGGGAGAGGGTGTGATTCCAAATATTGATCTATTTCTTTCACATTGTCAAATTTCTGGGCATAGAGTTTCTGGTAGTATTCAGAGATGATCTCTTGTATCTCTGTGGGATCAGTTGTTATTTCCCCTTTATCATTTCTGATTGAGGTTACTAGAGATTTTACTTTTCTATTCCTTGTTAGTCTGGTCAATGGTTTATCTATTTTATTTATTTTTTCAAAAAACCAACTCCTTGTTTCATTAATTTTCTGAATGATTCTTTTGTTTTCAATTTCATTGATCTCTGATTTGATTTTGGATATTTCTTTTCTTCTACTGAGTTTAGGCTTAGATTGTTCTTCTTTTTCCAATTCCATAAGATCTCTTGTGAGATTGTTGATGTGCTCTCTTTCTGTTTTTCGAATGTAGGCATCTAAAGCGATGAATTTTCCTCTCAAAACTGCTTTTGCAGTATCCCACAGGTTTTGGTAGCTTGTGTCTTCATTGTTGTTATGCTCAAGGAAGTTAATGATTTCCTGTTTTATTTCTTCCCGCACCCATCTGTTATTCAACAGAAGATTGTTTAATTTCCATGCCTTTGGGTGGCGTCGAGCATTTTTGTTAGAGTTGAGTTCCACCTTTAGTGCCTTATGGTCTGAGAAGATACAAGGTAAAATTTCAATTCTTTTGATTCTGTTGATATTTGTTTTGTGTCCCAGGATATGATCAATTTTGGAGAATGTTCCATGGGGTGATGAGAAGAATGTATATTCTTTATCTTTGGGGTGGAGTGTTCTATATGCGTCTATCAAGCACAGTTGTTCTAGGGTCTCATTTAAATCTCTTATATCCTTGTTTAATTTCTGTTTAGAGGATCTGTCCAGCTCTGTAAGAGGAGTGTTAAGGTCCCCTGTAATTATGGTATTATCAGATATCATATTGCTCAGAATGAGTAAGGTCTGTTTCAAGAATCTGGGAGCATTTAAATTGGGTGCATAGATATTTAGAATTGAAATGTCTTCTTGTTGTATTTTTCCCTTGACCAATATAAAGTGACCATCTTTGTCTTTTTTGACTTTAGTTGCTTTAAATCCACATGTATCTGAAAATAAGATCGCAACTCCTCTTTTCTTCTGAATTCCATTTGCCTGAAAAATTGTCTTCCAACCCTTGACTCGGAGCCAGGTGTGTTTCTTGCAGACAGCAAATGGATGGCTTGTGTTTTTTAATCCAGTCAACCAATCTATGTCTCTTCAGTGGGGAATTCAAGCCATTAACATTTATTGAGATAATTGATAAGTGTGGTAGTATTCTATTCGTCTTATTTTGTGAGAGTCCATTGCTTAGTTTTATTTTTTGCAACAGTGTGGAGGTTAGGTTCTGTCCTTTAATTTCTGAGTTCTTACTTTGCTGCTGATCCATTGTGGTGGTCAGTGTGCAGAACAGGTTGAAGTATTTCCTGTAGAGCTGGTCTTGTTGTGGCGAATTTCTTCAATGTTTGTATATCCGTAAATGATTTGATTTCTCCGTCAATTTTGAAGCTTCGCTTAGCAGGGTACAGAATTCTGGGCTGGAAATTGTTCTGTTTAATTAGATTAAAGGTAGATGACCATTGTCTTCTTGCTTGGAAAGTTTCATTAGAGAAGTCTGCGGTCACTCTGATGGATTTGCCCCTGTAGGTCAACTGGCGCTTACTCCTGGCAGCTTGCAGAATCTTTTCTTTTGTCTTGACTTGGACAGGTTCATCACAATGTGTCTTGGAGAAGCTCAGTTAGAGTTGAGGCGACCTGGGGTCCGATAGCCCTCTGAAAGCAGTGTGTCAGAATCTTTGGTGATATTTGGGAAATTTTCTTTGATAATATTCTCTAGTATGGCTTCCATTCCTCTGGGGCATTCTTCTTCCCCTTCTGGAGTTCCTATAACTCGTATGTTGGAACGCTTCATAAAGTCCCATAATTCTCTGCTCGGGAGGCTGAGGCAAGAGAATCGCGTAAGCCCAAGAGTTAGACGTTGCTGTGAGCCGTGTGATGCCACGGCACTCTACCCGAGGGCAGTACAGTGAGACTCTGTCTCTACAAAAAAAAAAAAAAAAAAAAAAGTTCCATAATTCTGACAGTGAACGTTCTGCTTTCTCTCTCTTCTTTTCTGCCTCTTTTACTATCTGAGTTATCTCAAGAACTTTGTCTTCTACCTCTGAAATTCTTTCTTCTGCATGGTCTAACCTCTTGCTGATACTTTCCATTGTATCTTTAAGTTCCCTAATTGACTGTTTCATTTCCTTCAGCTGTGATATATCCTTTTTATATTCTTCATATCGTTCATCTCTTATTTGATTCTGTTTTTGGATTTTCTTTTGGTTATTTTCCACTTTATTTGCAGTTTCCTTCATTGTTTCCATCATTTCTTTCATTGTTTTCAACATGTGTATTCTAAATTCCCTTTCTGTCATTCCTAACATTTCTTTATAGATGGAATCATCTGCAGTAGCTACCTCATGGTCCCTTGGCGGGGTTGTTCTGGACTGGTTCTTCATGTTGCCTGGGGTTTATTGCTGATTCTTCTTCATGAGTGATTTCTTTTATCTGTTTCCTTGCCCTGATTTTCCTTTCACTTCCTCTTGCTCTTTAAGTTCTCATGCCTGTGGACTAAGGGTTACAGGACCAGAAGGGTGAGAAGGTTGAAGAGCAAAAAAGGGATGAAAGAAAGGAGGACCGAGTGATAAGAAACAAAAAGAAAAATAGAGAAAGGAGAGGGGGTGGGTAAAAGGAATATTGATAAAAAGAAGAGAGGCACAGAAAGAGGGAGCCAAAGCAACACAGGTGTACAGTAGGGTACTTTGACACAACCTTAAAAAATTCCCACCTTCTGGGGGTGCCCAGTTGGGTGGTTCCCTTGAGGTCAGCAGCTCTTTGCTAACCTGATCAGACACAGTACCCCACCACCACCAAGTAGAGCGGAAAGACAAAAATGCTATAAATCAAACCAAAATAAGCAAACAGAAACTTTTCGGGATAAAATTGGGTGAAAAACCAAATAATAGCGGTAGAAACACTAGCAAAAATGAAGTTCTAGTTATTGAAAAAGGCAGCAATGGGATATTATAATTAAACTAGAGAAACTGAGAAAGAAAAAGGATCTGTATGGAAAATGTTGAAATTAAAAAACAAAACAACATCAACAACATCAAAATCAAGAAAAAAAAAGACCCAAACCGGAAAAAACAAACAAAGAAACCAAAAAAACCCCACAACTAAAAACAAAGCAGTATGTATACGTTATTGAATATTGTCTGGGCAACACGTGGTCTTCTGGGGTATGAGATGTTAATCACAGTTCTGATACGACTGGAGGCTGCTGATTTCTCAAACCCTAGCAGGTAGACACCCTAAATCTCTCTTCAGCCCACTTAAAAGGCACTTTGAACTTGTAAACTTGCTGAGCAGAAGCTTTCCCAGGAAAGTGCTTGTCGCTGCTGAATCACTGCTGAAGTGGTATCCACTTACCCAGTGTGCCAAAACCAGTCTCCCTCTGCCCCTGAGGGTTAGGGCTGCAAGGCAGCTCAGACCCCACCCTTAGGCTACTTGGTCGCTGGGTTATCAGCTCCCACCCGATTCTAGCTCTGCGAACCTGAGAGTGGAGCTTGGCGGGGCAGATCGCTCACAATGGCTCCCTGTGACCCAGAGCCAAACACTATTAGCTCCGTCTGGCTCAGCGGCTCAGACTGGGGCCCTAGACAACGGCCAAAGTTCTCAGCAGTCCCACTCAGGCTCTCCCCAAGGCAGTTCAACTGAGTGCTAAGTCCAAAGACACCAAAACAGTTCACAGGTAAGGCCTTTCTGGTTTGCAGTCTCGCTGCTACTGAACTTAGAGTTGTGGGTGGGTTTAGACGGATTGAACACACGCGACCACTTGCCGTTTTTCCACTGTTTTAGTCCTCCTCTTGGGGTCCAGAAGTCTCTCGCTGACTTCCTGTATCCTCACAGGGGTGATGATAGGCAAATCCCACCAGCCAGAGATGCCTGGAGTCCTATCTCCCCAGACTCTCGGTGCCCAGATGCAAGGAAGCTGTTACTCTGCAGGCATCTTGCTCCGCCGCCCATAGTTGGGATTTTCTAAAAATTGATGACATAAGAGTTGATGTGCATTAAACATATTATCATTAGTGGTATCTTTTACTGATGATGATCTCTAGCACATTGCTTATATTTTTTGTTTTTGTTTCATCTCCATATAAAGAATGGGCCATGCAACGTAGATGTAAGATTACCATTCTTTTAACAGCATCTTTGGGGGTTTTCCCAGCTCTCTGAGCCATTTCTGCCTGCAAAAGCTTTTTCAGGGTTGCTTTTGTTACTTAGGTATATAGGAATAAAACTCGTTCTCTTCCTAGCCTAATGGAAATAGTCTGAGCCTTTGGACAAGTTCATTAATGCTGTTAGAGAATGTTAGAGTGAGACATTGTGAATTATTGCAATTAGAAATTATTTTTTCCTCCTCAAATTTTCCATTTAATATTCTTTTCTTGTAAAATGTAAAAGCAAAGTTCCTTGAGGCACTTTGGAGGAAAAATTTTATACTAAGAACAAATGTAAGCTTTCGAATTTGTCCTTAGGATTTTTTTCCTAAGAAGTAATAAATATTGTTAGAAAACCTATGTTGTACTTATGCCACCTAAAGAACGATTCAGAACCCACTTTAGGTACAAATCAGATGGTGATTTATTACACCTGTGCAGGTGGGCCGCCGCCCCGAAGGGCAAATGGCCCCGAAGTGAGGGGCAGGTTGACTTTTATACCATTTTTGTTGCCATGCAAGCAAGCAGAAACAAAGGCAGAACGTGGCAGTTAGCTGGGGCAGGGAGTCAGGGGGCTACAGTGTGGCAACTGCGTGGTGTACTACGTGGCGGTTGGCATGGGGACAACTTGGGGGATGCAGTACCTTGGGAAGTTTGAGTAGGTAATTTTTTTTCACTATTGTTTACCCATTGCTAGGGAGTTGGGTAAGTTTTCCCATTGTTACCTGTTGCTAGGAGTTCATGGGAACTCAGGGAGCTTCCTTGTTCTATTCTGAAACCCAAGTGGGGGTTGAGATGTGCCGGGACTCAGGCCGAGGCAGTTAGGGGTCTTTAGGGGTCTTCTTGCCGGGTTGGTTACTACTCCTAAGGTGTTGGGTAACTACAATAAGTACTTTTTTTTTTTTTTAAATCATTAAACTTGGGGTAATATACAGATTTTTTGAGTTCTGTCTCCACACATTCAAATGTGATTCCTGTGGTTATTAATAATCTCAAAGTATGTTTTAGTGGGTCTTATAAGAGTCCCCATTTTCTTTTTTTCAGGTTATTCTGGACTTTATGAAGCCATTGAAAGTTGGGATTTCCAAAAAATTGATAAGTTAGAGGACTACCGGTCACTCTTAAAACGTTTACAACCAGAATTTAAAGCCAGAATCATTCCAACAGAGATCCTTTCTGAAATATCTGACTGTTTAATTAATCAGGAATGTGAGGAAATCATACACGTAAGCTAATTTATATAAAATGCTAAATTTGGGGAAAGTAATTTTAACATAGGAAATGTCTTCTGTTTTCTATACTGTTTTATACCTGAGAAAGATAATTGAAACCCACAAAAGTCCTCATATCTAAGGCATAATTACCTAGAATACTACTTTTACTGTGATCTGAGTAATTTTTAGGTAAGAATTTTTTTCAGGTTTGCCCTATTTTCACTTAAAATTACTGTATTCTGTAAATAATGTTTTATGCAAACTTAAGTAATATTGAACAGTTAAGCAAATAAAAAGAAAAAAGGCTCTAGGCTAGACTCTGGCAGTTAAGTGTTCAGGCTGTGGACACAGATGAATTTTGTTAGAATCCTAGCTCAACCACCAACAAGCAGTGTGATTACTAGCAAGTTACTTAACATCTAAACATCTGTTTCTCCACCTATAAAATAGTACTAGTAATAGTTCCATGTTAATACGATGTTTTTATAAGGGTTAAATGAAATAATACATGTAAAAGTGCTTATATATGCCTGGTATATAACAATGGTTGCATAATACATATAGTTATGATTAATAATAAAAGTCATATAAATACCTCTACCATGAACAAACCCATTTGTTAATATTTTGTTACACGCTTCCAAATATTGCTGTATGCCATATATCCATATTGTGAATAGTTATCAAATGAATTATTTTCCTAATATTGCTGATGATGACAGATATTAGAACTCAGAGGTGACAAGGCTTGGCTTGACATAGTGACATCATGTGTAAAGGACAAGGATGAAGGAAAGAGTATTTTAAGAATCTGTTTGTTGGGCTTAGCACCCATAGCACAGTGGTTATGGTGCCAGCCACATACACCAAGGCTGGTGGGTTTGAACCCAGCCTGGGCCAGCTAAACAACAATGATGACAACTGCAACAACAACAAAAAATCATGTGGGCATTGTGGCGGGCACCTGTAGTCCCAGCTACTTGGTAGGCTAAGGCAAGAGAATCGCTTAAGCCCAAGAGTGAGGTTGCTGTGAGCTGTGATGCCATGGCAGTCTACCCAGGGTGACATAGTGAGACTCTGTCTCAAAAAAAAAGAAGAAGAAACTGTTGAATGAGGTAGAAATATTCAGTGAAGAAGACCCAGTGAACCATATGGTACTATTATTTTAAATGAGATAGTATATGAACTGAAATTTCTTCAGTAAAAACTGATAAAGGGAAAACTTTTGAAATAGTTGATCAATAAACTGCAGTTGCCTTACTTAGGTTTGCTCCAATAAAGGGATGATGGCAGGTGCAGAGAAAATGGTGGAATGCCTTCTCAGATCTGACAAGGAGAATTGGCCCAAAACTTTGAAACTTGCTTTGGAGAAAGAACAGAACAAATTCAGTGAACTATGGATTATAGATGAAGGTAGGATATTCCTAGGAAGAGCCCTGAAGGGGTCAGGGGGAGGGTCTGAGAACATGCCGTGCCCTCTTCAAGGCTTAGGGCTTCCCTCATTTCTAACCATCTTTTACTTACTATCCGAGTCATTTTCCCTTCAGATTATTAGGGCTTCATCTCTAATAAAAACAGCATGAAGCTGGGTTCTGAGAGGGGGCATATACTTGCCCATGGAATTAGTCCCTAAAAATGGACCAGGGCAAACTGTTCCCATCCAGAATTAGCCCATCTGGCCCATAGGATTTGGGGAGACAAAATCTAAGCTCCCAGTCTGAGTTTAGATCATCAGAGAAATAGCATGAGAATTCTAGAGTCAGAGGTGCTTTTCAGAGTAGGATCATAATATTGTCTGGTTCTTTCACTTAGAAGCCATCTGGAAATGAACCAGAGAGAAGTGAAAGAAGAATTTGCTGTGATTAAATGTCTGAGCCATCATTTGGTTTCTTGAAGCCAGCATCTTTTCAGAGCATTGTTTTAATGGCTGACTTTGGCAGACTCAGTGTCTACTCTTAGCTTTGTTCAGGCTTCTTTAGATCATAAGTTGTTACAAAAACATGCCTTTATAAACATCTGATTTCTTGGGTCAAGAGTTAGCCAAAGGCTGGATGTGGTATCTCAGACCTGTAATCCTAGCACTCTGATAAGTGGAGGCGGGAAGATTACTTGAGCTCTGGAGTTTGAGTGCAAGAGTGAACCCTTGACTCTACTAAAAATAGAAAAATTAACTAGGTGTTGTGGTGAGCGCCTATAGTATTAGTTACTTGGGAGGTTGAAGCAGGAAGATCACTTGAATTCAGGAGTTTAAAGTTGCTGTGAGCTAGGCTAATGCCATGGCACTCTCTCCTGGGCAGCAGAGTGAGACTCTGCCTAAAAAAAAAAAATCAGCCAAAAGTGGAAGACATGAATGACTGCTAAATCTTACTTCTTTCTGGTGCATGTGAATCCCTTGGAGACCTTGTTACGATGCAGATTCTGATTCAGTAGTGGCTCAAGACTGGCATTTCAAATAAACCCTTGAAGTTGCTGGTGCCACACTTCGAATAATATAGTCCTAAATGACACTGGAGTTCGAACTCCAAATTAAGATTTAAATCTTAAAATTATTCTTTATTTTAAAAGTCAAACGCGAGTAGTTGTGAAAAATCCTAATGGAAGTTTTAAATGTTAGTGTTATGACCTCTTAGTGGGGCTTTCACCATTGAAGCTAAAATCAGATTATTTTAAGATTGTAAGATGTTTGTTGGTCTCATGAAGGTGGAAAAGATTTTGAAGTTAAAGATCTTGAGGATGACGACATTGAAACTTCGGAAGTACAGATTTTCTACCAGGAAGAACCAGAGTACAGGAATCTTAGTCAGGATTCACCTTCACCTTCAGGTACCTGGCATCGTTTGTTCTTTTTCAGGTACTCAGTGTGGGGACGTGTTTTGCAGTGCCAAAAGTCATAACCTTGTGAAAAGGTTTTTGAAGAAAATTGAGGAAGAATTTGTTAAAACAGATACTTTTTCTATAATTAGAAATAGTCTCTCCTTCTGTAGCTGTTGTTTCTGCTATTTTTTTTTTCCTCTCAGAAACTCAATATCTATAAAATCCCAAATCAGCTTTTCTTTCTAAAGAAGTGCTTCTATGTGTGAACCATTTGCTCAATTTCCTCTTAAGACCCCTGGGCTGAAGTCAGTGTACTATGTGGATGTGCCCGAATGAGAGGCTAAGTGTAGGGGCTGAGATCCAGCTGCTGGCGTTTGCCAGACAGTGCTCTGAGGGCTCGTGTCCCAACAGGAGCGCCCTTTTCTTGTTCACACAGAGACACTATTAGTTAGCTGTGGCCCTGTACGGCCTCCTTTGGCTTCTTGAAGCATGTTTTCATGACTGTTTTATGAGGAGACCAGAAAGTTGCATAATATGCCATAATAAAAAGTTACTTATAACAGGGAGGAAATTAGGATTGATAATGTGTAATATTAGAAGAAAAATGAGAAAAATATGATTTGGGGATAACTTCATGAAAAGAACATTGACAGATGACTTCTGTAATTGAATGATACAGGGTTTGGTCATTCCTGAATAAAACAATGAATGTAAGTTGCTCTAAACTTTCTGACAAGTAAAGCGCCTTACTTGTCTTCTAAGTGAGGTTGACTTGACTTTTTAGAAATTCTGTTTCTTTAAAATGGGCAGGTTAGATTCACTACACAATTTCTAAAGGTTTTTGTAGCTCTAAATGTTTATATGTTTATTTGTTATTGAGATAAAGCCTCTATGGTTATTCTTTTTGAAAGTTCTGCACACCCACATACTCAAGAGAATTTAAAACATATGAGTACACAAAAATGCGTACATAAGTGTCCATAGAAGCATTATTCCTAATAGTCAAAAAGTGGAAACAACCCAACTGTCCATCAACTGATGAATGCATTAAAATGCATATACATAGAATAAAATATTACTGTCATTAAAAATTAGATATATTGACACATGCTACAATCCGGATGAACTTTGAAAAAGTGCTAAGTGAAAGAAATCAGTCACAAAAGAATACATATTGTAGGTGGTGCCTGTGGCTCAAAGGAGTCGGGTGCCGGCCCTGTATACCGGAGGGTGGCAGGTTCATGCCCAGCCCCGGTCAAAAACTGCAAAAAAAAAAGAATACATATTGTATTACATTAAAAAAGAATACATATTGTATTACATTATACCAGATGTCCAGAATAGGCAAATCCATAGAGACAGAATGCAGATTCGTGGGCTGGATGCCACAGCACTCTACCCAGTGAGACTGTCTTGAAACAAACAAACAAATAAACAAACAAAACAGTGCAGATTAGTGTAGAGGGCAAAGGAATCAGGAGTAAAAAAAAAAAAAAAAGTTCTGGTCATGTTGAGGGAAAATGCCATTTGAGAGCCTGAAGAATTACAAAGAATGGTTTCTCCTTAATAAGACAATGTTTTGAGCATCTAGTACAGTTTGGTTTTCTTCAAAGATCTTGAAAGGATTTGTTGCTGTCCTGCTCTGTATAGCATTGCCTTTAACTGGTGGCCATCTTGTCTTACCCTGAATTGGGCCATTTTTACTTTATGATTAGGCTTCCATGATTTTTTAAGAAAGCTTTTTTGTTTGTTTTTCTCTTCTTGCCAAGGACATTTTGTCACTGAGAGAACTCTATAGTCATATCAGTGGAGGACGGGAATGGTTAACAAGACACAGTATTCTAAACTTTCTCCCAGAGGCCCTTCTTGCTAGAGTTGGAATTTGTATCCATTGGGCTAAAGCTATTGGTAGGATTCTTCACAGCAGTAACTATTTGCTAATTTGGTTCCTTTTGTATTGCAGAAGTATCTCATACTGACTTGTACAGCCCATTTAAACCAAGAAATTACCAGCTAGAGCTTGCTTTGCCTGCTAAGAAAGGAAAAAACACAATAATATGTGCTCCTACCGGTAAGCCAGCTGCCATTACTTACATAGTTCGTTTCTCTGTGTGCTTCCTCCCTATTTTTTTTCTTTTGTTAAACACTGGACAGCAAGGGCAAATTTTAGTTTTTTCCTTGTTCCATTTGTCTTTTGAGAAAACTGTCTTGTTTAATATAATCTCAACATATTGTAAGGGACATGAGAAGGGAAAGAAAGTGCCCTTGATTACCTTGCTTTAGGGTCCTGGTTGTTTGCATGTTACCCGATAGCTTGATATTTTTTAGTCTTAGTTTAAATTCTGTAATTGTTTACCAACTAAATTATCAATTTATGAGTCAGCCCAGTGGTATTAAAAGAGCCAAAATAAGTATGTTTCTGGAGCAATATCTAATACAATATTAGTTACATGTTTTCTTTTTTTTCACACGTTAAAAGGTTGTGGAAAAACCTTTGTTTCACTTCTTATATGTGAAGATCATCTTAAAAAATTTTCACAAGGACAAAGAGGAAAGGTTGTTTTTTTTGCTAATCAAATCCCAGTGTATGAACAGCAGAAATCCGTGTTCTCAAAGTATTTTGAAAGACTTGGGTAGGTATAACAGTTGATCTAACTTATTTTTCTCTAGCTTCACGTAATTGATGTGTTTTCTGTTTTGTTTTTGAAAAGCCATGATTAAAAATATTTTATAGTAGAGTCAGCTTTTATATGTATAATCTAGATGTAATAACTTCATGGATTCGAGTCTTTTTATTTAGATATACCAGAAATCCTTCCTAAACTCCCCTTGTTTGCTCTTGTACAGGGAATAAATTACTTAAGGGATGTTTTAGTGACACATTTAACTTCTTTAATGATTTTATAACTTATTTGATAGTATTAAGCACTCTTTTCTCAGAGTGATCTGAAAGAATTAGTATACTGTATACTACTGTAAATTATAACTAGATTGCATTTAGTAATGACTTATTGTCAGGCTCTGTGCTGAGGACTTATCTACAGCTATATTCCTTTTAGACTTAAGGAGAAAACTTAATTCTGATCTAATGATCTAGTATTTTTATTTGTGGTTGGTGAAAGGGAATTTTTGTCATTTTCCAGGTACAGAGTTGCAGGCATTTCTGGAGCAACAGCTGAAAATGCCCCAGTGGAACAGATTGTTGAAAATAATGACATCATCTTCTTAACGCCACAGATTCTTGTGAACAATCTTAAAAATAGAACTATTCCATCACTTTCTGTCTTTACTTTGATGATATTTGATGAATGCCATAACACCAGTAAACAACACCCATACAATATGATCATGTTCAATTATCTAGATCAGAAACTTGGAGAATCTTCAGACCCACTACCTCAGGTATCTCCAGAGGCAGATAGCCTCCTCAGAAGAGCTATCATCTTTCTAAATCCTATTTACTTACTCTTGTGGCTATGCTGAGGATGTCCTTCTCAGGTTCTAAGTCCTTATTACACTACTCACTGTTTTTGATTTTATTCATTCACTCATTCACCTAACAAGTATGTCTCATGTGCCCTCATGTACCATGCACTGTGTTAGACACTGGGATTACAAAGGTAAAAAGACATCGTCCTTGGCCTCAAACAGCTTCAGTTTCATGGGGACCCAGATTTAGAAAGGTTAGGCCACAGTTTTTCATGCTAGTATGCTGTGGAGGTGGGCACACGGCACATTTGGAACGTAAGTAACGCACTCCTAAGTGTGCTGTGGAAGTAAGATGAAACCTAATTGAAGTCGAGTTAGGCAAAAACTAGTAGTAGGCAGCCAGAAGGATAGTGGCTGGTTTTCTGTAAGAGGACGTTATGTGTCCAGAGGTACCGAAAGAGCTTGTGGTGCTCCAGAATCTTGAAGCTCTTCAATATGACTTGTGTATAGAGTATGAGATAGGAGATAGCAGTGGGCAAGGTGGGGTGGGAGAGAAGGAGCATGGAGCAAGATTCCCAGAGGGAACGGGACAAGTAGGCAGGCAGATGGAGGAGGATGGAAGGGAAGCGCAAACATTATTTTTTGGTGTGTTCAGAAACAAGGAGGTATGAGAAGAGTCAATTTAGAGGGTAGTTCTTAGATGGGGGAAGGAGGGGGTGAGGATCCTTGGTGTATAACCTCTCTTTTCTTTTTTATTTATTTATTTATTTGTGTTTTTTTGGCCAGGGCTGGGTTTGAACCCACCACCTCCTGCAGATGGGACCAGCACCCCACCCCTTTGAGCCACAGGTGCCGCCCAACCTCTCTTTTCTATTGAGTGCAGGAGAGGCAGATCATTGGCTGAGAATCAGTCAGTGTAGGAATGGGCAGGAATCTTGAGGAGAGGATTTGAAATGAGAACTGAGAAGAATACACTGAAGAATCATTTGCTTTTATTGGGGCCCCAAATAAGGTTGGAAGCCATAAATTATGGCATATTGCTTAGCACACTTGTATAAAGTTCTCCAGCCTTAATAATTACCCATTTAGGAAGTGCAAGTTAAAAGAAATTCAGTATGGTACCCACAGATAAGAAAGTGCCCTTCCGTAGCAATTACATTTCTTAGAGCTTTTTCTGTTAGCATAAAATTGGTGGTTGACTAGATTCCTTGCTGATTAGTCAGTTATTCAATAATTATTGAGTGGCCTTTGGAGGAAGAAATGAATATTTATTAAGTGATCATTAAGATAATTTTTTTGCAGATGTTATCTTACTGAATCCACACAGCTACCTTTTTATTTATTTATTTATTTATTTATTTATTTATTTATTTATTTATTTATTTTTCCCTGCTTAAAGAGTTTATTTATATAATATAAAACCTAAAAATCAAATCACACTAAGTGTATTAAGAGATATGTGACTAATTAGGATGTGTTTTATAATTTTTGTTTTGTTTTGTTTTCATATTTTTTTTTATTAAATCATAGCTGTGTACATTAATGCGATCATGGGGCACCATACGCTGGTTTTATAGACCGTTTGACACATTTTCATCACACTGGTTAAGGCTACCTTTTTAAATAGCTGTTGCTTCCCAGCTTCACCGAGAGTCGAAAACAATTGTCCAAGGACACACAGCCAATGTGACGTGGCTGAGATTGGAGTGGAAGTGTTTCTGATTTAATGCCCTTTACTTTTCATAGTATGTTGTTCTCCACACTGTGAGGGACACGGGGGTAGAGAAAAGACAAGCCCTGGGTTTTCCTGTCTTGGTTTGCATGCTAATTAGTGTTCAGCTGGTTAAGTTATGACTCTTGGGTTTATTCAATGCTTTATCTAATGGGGACCTTTCTTTAGGTCCCAATACTTTACCTAATGGGGACCTTTCTTTTAGCCATGTCATAGAGAATGTCAGAAAAAAAAGATTGTTCTTAGTCTGAAGACCCAACTTTAGGAAAGAGTTACGTGTTGGGTGTGTGTGTGGGGAAAAGTCTTACTATTTCTCAGACATCTCAGGATTTGGAATGCTTCTTCACAGGTTATTGGGTTGACTGCCTCAGTTGGTGTCGGGGATGCCAAAAACACAGATGAAGCCATGGATTATATCTGCAGACTGTGTGCTGCTCTTGATGTATCAGAGATAGTGACGGTCAAAGACAACTTGGAGGAACTGGAGCAAATTGTTTATAAACCCCAAAAGTGTAAGTGGCATCCAGTGACAAACCCTTTGGAATGTTGTTACTCTCTGCTACCCCTACTTCAGAGCCATCTAGGTGAACACTGAACGTCATTTGACCTCTGTTTGGCAGAAGATACGTTCCCAAACTTGGAAAACAGTCACACTTCCAGCCTCTTTCCCCAACTGAGCCCTCTCCCCAAGCAACGGATGAACCTCCGATATGGCCCGTAGAGAGCTCTTGCCTATGCTCTGTACCCATGTGATCATCACTCTCTGAATATGTATCCCATCATTTTAATTGAAATGGAATGATCTAAATTCATATCTCTCCTCAAAAGATTAGAATATGATTTTTCTGTAAGATTGACTAGCAGATGTTTATTACAGTAACAGTGCAAGGAAGAGGGGTATGGAAGATACCTATGACCTCATCCTTGCTGAGTAGCACGTGACCGTGTGAGTCTAAGGCAGAAAAACACACAAAATAGGAAGGGCTGCGATGAAGTTCCATTTAAGGGGCTGCCCATAAAGAGTTTAAAGAAGGCCTGTAGTCCCAGCTGCTCGGGAGGCTGAGGCGGGAGAATCATATAAGCCCAAGAGTTAGAGGTTGCTGTGAGCTGTGATGCCACGGCACTCTACCCGAGGGCGGTACAGTGAGACTCTGTCTCTACAAAAAAAAAAAAAAAAAAAAAAAAGAGTTTAAAGAAGGTACCCAATCTCAACTTTTTGGCATCACATGGGAAATCCAGTTCCTCCAGCTTTCTGAACTTTATTTCCTCCCATGTCTCATAAACCCAGAGATGTATTCTGCAAGGCTCTGCAAACATATCCTTAAGCTTCTGTCTCTGAGCTTTCGTCCACGCTGTCCTTCAGACCTGACTGCTCTTGCCTCCTTCCTTCTGCTTCTATATTTACAACACTGACTCCTCCAGAAGACTTAGATATTCCTTTCCCTGTGCTTCTGACACCTTGCACATACATTACAGAACTCTGCTGTGGCCATTTGGCCATGTGTCTTTCTCCCCTTTAAGAACACAGCACTCTACACGTGGAGCATCTTCTTTTCAGATGTCTATATGTAGAACATGGCACATGCCAGGCAATAAGTTTCTGCTGAAGGAATACAATAGTAAACGGTAGGATCCGCGTGAACCCTCTTGGGAGGTTGGGTAGGGAGAGAGAGTATCACAGCTCAGAATGTGGCTAAGGAAGGATTCCAACCTCGTCAGGCAGAGCTGACAGGAGAGATGGAGTGAAAAGCTGGATGAGACCTGACCATGAAAGATGGATGAATCAACACAGAAGCAAGAGGGAGCTGTTGTGAGGTTTTTTGAGCACTTGTTATATCATTTAGACCACCTGTCAGTGAGCTTGGGCCCTCAGGTTTTACAGAGGAAGTAAAAAAGGCAGAGAAAAGTTTGGAGATATCTACTTTGAACTACAATCTGTCCTTGAAAAATACTCACTTTCTTTTGATGGCTCTAGATTTCAGGAAAGTGGAGTCACGGACTACTGATCCATTTAAATGCATCACATCCCAGCTGATGAGGGAGACAGAGAGTCTGGCAAGGAGCGTCTGTAGAGAGCTCGGTGAGATCAAGCTCATGATTGTATCCTCTCCTCTTGGGAATAGCTGTGTATTGTTCACTAGTGTCTGTTTTCATTCTCCTCAGTTCAGACGATGTCAAGACCATATCCAAGGGTTGACTTTTTTGATTATAGGTTATTTTGCAGCCTTATGAGTCCTCCTTTGTTCTCTCTTGTTTTTTTTTTCTTTCCCTTTTAAATCCAAAATAAGTTCATCTGGACACTCACACTTGAAAAATACTATATTTAAATCAGTTTATCACTTGCTCGAGCTTCCAAATCAGTTCTCCGTCCTGATTTCCCTGTTTATATGAATGAAACCTCCATTCCTCTGCTAATTGAAAACCTAGGGGTGAGTTTTGATATATATATATATATATATTTTTTTTTTTTCTTTTGAAACTCCCTCACACAGTCACCAAGTTCTGTTCTTCTCCTTTCAATTCATTCATCATTTATTCATATTTATTGCTCTAGGAACTACGCGAGGTAATGGAAATACTAAGATTAAAGACATAGTTCCTGTCCTCAAGGAACTCCATCAAATAATGGGAATCCAGTGAGAATAGTTCCCATGCAGTGGGGCAGTCAGACACTGGGTGCTGGGGAGCACACGTGGGCTGCAGCGAGGGCCTTCCAGCTGTGTTGATTGCTCAGACACTCACGTCTTGGGGAAGTCAGCCACATTAAGAAGGAGACATCACATGAGGGTGAAAGGACAGCAGGCATAGAGGGAAAAGGAGCACGGGGGTTGCAGGAGTTGCAAGCGTTTCATGATAATCCTAACCTGTGAGTAGCGGAAGGGAGTGAGCACTGGGGCAGACAGTGAAGGGCCTGGTAGGCAACCTGGGTTTGAATTTTATCCTAAAAGCAGTGGGAAAAAACTGAAAGTTTTAAACTGATGAGTGATGTGATAAAGATTCCAGCGAATGAAGAGGGCCAAACAGGCATGGAGGTGGGCTGGAGAAGGCAGAAGGCACATGCGAGAGGCTTCCCGCTGGAGGGTTAGGACCCGGTGGCTAGTGGATTTGGGTGGCAGTGCGAGGGGGACGCGGGAGGTGACATCCTCCTGGGCCTCTGGCTTGGGCATCTGTGTGTATGACAGTGGGGAGTTTTGGAGATGTGGACTTTGTGATGTCTGCAGGCCACCTCACAATGTCTCTACTTCTCCCATACTTATTTTGCTTTTTTGTTTTCTTCCCACAAGAATTAATTTAGGACCTGTTCTAGCGCCTCTGACTGCTTTGCCTATCTCCATTTTCTCTTCCATTTAACCCCCCATTAATTGGTTAGTCTGCTTGAATATCAGTTTTATCATTTTAATATCTTGCTTAAAACCTTTTGCTATAGGGTCATCTTTACACTCTCTAACCTGGCAGTCTGAACTCTGCATGAACAATTTGTTTCTACTTAGCTTTCCCATTTTGTCTTCTGCTGCTTTCCTTCTTGAATCTTTTGATTTAGTGGTTCCTTAAACAAGTTCATTCATTTATTCATTCAGAGCTAGGAGATGCATGAGGTGGTGGGAATGCAGCCTCAACCCTGAGACACAGCCCCTGCCTTCATGGCATTTCCAGTCTAATCGTAAAGTCAAAATTAGATAATAATAAAGCAGCTGGGGATGGGTAGTGGTGGTGATAAGGTATATTCCAGGCAGAGGGAACAACATGTGCAAAGGCCAGGAGACAACAGAGCAGGTGGAGGCTTCTGTTAGGCCTGTGGAATGCAAAAAGAGGACCCACTGGAGGTGAGGATCAGAACTCAGCAGAGGCCAGATCACAGAAGAGGCACCTGGGAGCCTGAGGGTCAGAACCCAGCAGAGGCCTGATCACAGAGGAGGCACCTGGGAGCCTGAGGATCAGAACCCAGCAGAGGCCAGATCACAGAGGAGGCACCTGGGAGCCTGAGGATCAGAACCCAGCAGAGGTCCAATCACAGAGGAGGCACCCGGGAGCCTGGAGAATCAGAATCCAGCAGAGGCCAGATCACAGAGGAGGCACCCGGGAGCCTGAGGGTCAGAACCAGCAGAGGCCAGATCACAGAGGAGGCACCCGGGAGCCTGAGGGTCAGAACCCAGCAGAGGTCCAATCACAGAGGAGGCACCCGGGAGCCTGAGGATCAGAACCCAGCAGAGGCCAGATCACAGAGGAGGCACCTGGGAGCCTGAGGATCAGAACCCAGCAGAGGCCAGATCACAGAGGAGGCACCTGGGAGCCTGAGGATCAGAACCCAGCAGAGGTTCAATCACAGAGGAGGCACCCGGGAGCCTGGAGAATCAGAATCCAGCAGAGGCCAGATCACAGAGGAGGCACCTGGGAGCCTGAGGATCAGAACCCAGCAGAGGCCAGATCACAGAGGAGGCACCTGGGAGCCTGAGGATCAGAACCCAGCAGAGGTTCAATCACAGAGGAGGCACCCGGGAGCCTGGAGAATCAGAACCCAGCAGAGGCCAGATCACAGAGGAGGCACCCGGGAGCCTGAGGGTCAGAACCCAGCAGAGGCCAGATCACAGAGGAGGCACCTGGGAGCCTGAGGGTCAGAACCCAGCAGAGGCCAGATCACAGAGGAGGCACCTGGGAGCCTGAGGGTCAGAACCCAGCAGAGGCCAGATCACAGAGGAGGCACCTGGGAGCCTGAGGGTCAGAACCCAGCAGAGGCCAGATCACAGAGGAGGCACCCGGGAGCCTGAGGGTCAGAACCCAGCAGAGGCCAGATCACAGAGGAGGCACCCGGGAGCCTGAGGGTCAGAACCCAGCAGAGGCCAGATCACAGAGGAGGCACCTGGGAGCCTGAGGGTCAGAACCCAGCAGAGGCCAGATCACAGAGGAGGCACCTGGGAGCCTGGGCAGGGTTTGGCTGGAGGAATCTACTTGAAGGCTTTTGTGGCTTAGTTTTTCATCTGCAAATTTGGAAACCCCCTCTACCTTCTGGCTGGGGAAGGCAAGAAGTATAGAGAGACAGTTAGGAGGTTGTCATGTTATCCAGGAACATAGTGAAGTGGTCCAAATTAGGGAAGTGGCAGGAGGATGGAGAGTTGGTGATGGAGCCACATGGGTTTCTACTCTCTAACTCTGCCCACCTCTGTACCCTGGCTCTACATTTTCCACAAGTCCAAATCTTATCAGTTACTCATTTCCAAATCGCTTGGGTGATTTTCACACCTAAGTTCAGTAAATACTTGTTGGTTTATCTTTATTGCTGGCCACCTCATTGTTGGCGGGCTTAGGGAAGAATCATGTTAATATTACTGCTTTGGGGCCTTCTTTGTTCCTTTTATTAAAAGCGAATAGGTGGGAGGAGAAATTTAATCTGGAAGTATAGCTCTTGCCTGTGAACTTCACTGTACTGTGCTTTTCCTGGGGAGCCCAGAGAACTGATAGGAGAGAAGTCATGGACTGAGCTGCTGAGAGCAGGGCAGTGCCCTCCTCTCCTTTCCATCCTCCGTGCCCTGCGCAGACCCTGGACCACAATAGACGAGCAGGGCCACGCCCTCCTCCCCTCTCATCCCCTGCGCCCTGCACAGACCCTGGACCACAGCAGATATGCCAGTTTTTTTTTTTTTTTCTGAATTCAGGGAACTTTATTGACATTACATGACAAGGTGGGGCTCCTTAGGCCCCTCTTGTTCTTGAGGGGGTCTGGTGTGGAAACTGTTGAGGGGAGATCTCAGTGAGGTGGGGGACTGAGTAGGCAGGGGCACCCCAGCAGCTAGGGGCCTTTCTCTTCCTCTCGTGCTCTGGCTGGGGCTTGTGGTCTGGGGGTTCTTACTCCTTGGAGGCCATGTGGGCCATAAGATCCACCACCCCTGTTGCTGTAGCCAAATTCATCATACCAGGCAATGAGTTTGACAAAGTGGTCGTTGAGAGCAATGCCAGCCGCAGCATCAAAGGTGGAAGAATGGTGTCCACCGCTGAAGTCAGAGGAGACGACCTGGTGCTCGGTGTAACCCAGGATGCCCTTGAGGGGGCCCTCTGATGCCTGCTTCACTACCTTCTTGATATCATCGTATTTGGCAGCCTTCTCTAGACGGCAGGTGAGATCCACGACACGTTGGCAGTGGGTACCCGGAAGGCCATGCCAGTAAGCTTCCCATTCAGCTCAGGGATGACCTTGCCCACAGCCTTGTCTGTGCCAGTTGAGGCAGGGATGATGTTCTGGAGAGCCCCGCGACCATCACGCCACAACTTCCCAGAGGGGCCATCCACAGTCTTCTGGGTGGCAGTGATGGCATGGACTGTGGTCACGAGTCCCTCCACAATGCCGAAGTTGTCATGGATGACCTTAGCCAAGGGGGCTAAGAGTTGGTGGTGCAGGAGGCATTGCTGACAATGCAGAGGCTGTTTTCATACTTCTCGTGGTTCACACCCATCACAAACCTGGGGGCATAAGCAGAAGGGGCAGAATGACGACCCTTTTGGCACCCCCACTGTAGGTGAGCCCCAGCCTCCTCCATGGTGGTGAAGACACCAGTGGACTCTACAACATACTCTGCGCCTGCCTCACCCCATTTGATTTTGGTGGGATCTCGCTCCTGGAAGATGGTTATGGGATTTCCATTGATGACAACCTTCCCGTTCTCAGCCTTGACTGTGCCAAGGAATTTGCCATGGGTGGAATCATACTGAAACATGTAGACCATGCAGTCGAGGTCAATGAAGGGGTCATTGATGGCGACAGTATCCACTTTGCCAGAGTTAAAAGCAGCCCTGGTGACCAGGTGTCCAATACGACCAAAGCCACTTATTCTGACCTTCACTTTCACCATGGTGCCTCGGGGATGCGGCTGGCGCTGCACTAGAAGAAGCGGCTGTCTGACAAACGGGAGGACCAGAGAGCCAGACATGCCAGTTTTGAACCAAACAGCTGAGGCATAGCTCAGGATGCGCATACCAGATGCATCCCTAACAAGTATCTTATCAGCCCCTCTTCCATGCTTGGCCCTGTGAATATTGGTCCAGAGAGCAGATGGCCTAGGCTGTGCCAAGTCCGGAATCTCCTGCTTTTATATATTCTCATCTGATAAAGCTCTTGAGACCTATTATTTTTACTCATTGCTGCTTCATTTTTCAGCAGAGTGTGTTTTCTCAAATCCATTGTTTCACCTCTGGGCTGTTGTAGTTGTCAGCTCATAGAGCCAGTAGAGCTTGGGTATCCGACACATCTAGGTTTGAATTCCTGCCTCCTCTCCATGTACTTGCTGTATGACTTCGGGTAAATTACTTGGCTTTTCTGAACTTCAGTTTCCTCATCTATAAGATGTGATGTCTATCTTGTGTGATCAGGAAAATTAAATGAAATTATGAATATAAGGCACTCTGATCTTTGGTACACAGTAAGTGCTCAGGAAACAATTATAGACACACAGAGATACACTCTTAAAACAGACCATTTCAGGAGGAATGCCCTCTTTATAGACGGTAAGACAGAAAATTAGAGGGGGAGGCATATTTACAACCTAAATGACTGACCATATGACACAGTCTAAAACTTTTTTGTTTTCCAGAAACCTTATTTCCAATTCAAAACAGGGAATTTGGAACACAGAAATATGAACAATGGATTAATACAGTTCAGAAAGCGTGTACGGTGTTTCGGATGCCAGACAGAGATGAAGAGAGCAGGATTTGTAAAGCACTGTTTTTGTATACTTCCCATTTGCGGGTATGTTTCTTCTTTTGAAAAGTGTATTTGTGGCTCGGCGCCTGTACCACAGTGGTTATGGTGCCTGCCACATGCACCAAGGCGCCAGCTAAACAACAATGGGCCCTGGGCCAGCTAAACAACAATGACAACTGCAACAAAAAAGAAAAAAATAGCCAGGCATTCTGGTGGCCACCTGTAGTTCTAGCTCCTTGGGAGGCTGAGGCAAGAGAATTGCTTAAGAATTGCCCAAGAGTTTGAGGTTGCTGTGAGCTGTGACGCCACAGCACTCAACCGAGGGCGACATAGTGAGACTGTCTCAAAAAAAGAAAAAAAAAAAGAAAAGAAAAGTGTATTTGAGTTATACCTACCAGGAGTGGCAGCTGAGAAAATGTCACCTTTGCACTGTGTCCCCAGGAACTCACTTAGGAGCCTTACCAGGAAGTTCCTTAGGAAGCACACTCCAAAAATTGCCCCATTCAGCATCATCTCAGTTTGCTTTCAGAAACTTGACACTGGAGGGAACTGTGATGAAACAGAGACTCAGATTCCCTGCCATGCCTCCAGTCTTCCCGTAATTGATATGAGTGGACAAACTGGGTCATGATGAGAGAACGTTCTTCTCGATACATGACCAGTGACAGCCACCTTTAAAGTTCAATCAGTGGGTCCTGCTGCCATTTCTGGAAGTATATGTTTTCTTACCTTTGATAAAGTCCCATGCTAAGAAATGTAGGGTCCCTGCTTGACCAAGAAGTTAAGGAACAACAGTAACAGCTATCATCTCTGCTTATCACACCATTGAAAATATTTAAAAATTCATATAATTAGCATCCATTTGTGGAATTATAAGTAGCTTAATTGAATATCTGGTGTAGATGGTCAGAGCCATTGCTGTGAAAGGTTCATTTACAATTTAGTGATGGCTTCATATGTATAAAAATTAGTTGCATGTCTGAATTATGAGGCGGGTTGATGGCGAAAGTTGATTTGCTTTTGTTATTTTTAAATCTTTGATATGTTTTTCATCTAATCTTTCTTTTCTAAGGTAGAATTCAAAAATCCAAAGTGATTGTAACTAATTAATGTTTCTATCTAATTGAGATTTTTTTTAAAAAACAGTATTTGGTTCAAAAGTTTTATTATGGAATTGTTAGGGGCCATTTATCTTAAAAAACTAAATTGGAATAGTTTCGAGAAAGTTTTCTTAAAATGAATTGCTTAAGCACAGCTAATTGAACTTAAGTTCAGTGAATACATTAGAGATTGGAACCACATTGAAACCTAATTTTTATTTTAAACAGAAATATAACGATGCCCTGATTATCAGTGAACATGCACGAATTAAAGATGCTCTGGATTACTTGAAAGACTTCTTCAGCAACGTCAGAGCAGCAGGATTTGATGAGATTGAGCAAGATCTTACTAGGAGATTTGAAGGTGGGTGTTATTTTCAGAAGGGGAAGGGGAGTTTGGTGACTGGAACGGCAATGCAAACATGTAATGTAGTTATCGTACCCTAAGTTTGGCCATGCTAAGGGAGTTGTTGTCCTGGGTTTAAGAAGATATTATAGATGGTAGGGTTATTTAGCTTTAGTAAAATCTAGTACCTATGGAAAGATTCTGTTGCTTATACCATTTCTTATTTAAAAGAAGGAAAAATAGTAGTATTTGCAAAGGGTACTTCCCATATAGTTTATGGATAGTAGCATTCTTTTTGTTTAACTTTTAGTAATTCTATAAAGATTTAAAAAATACAAAAAAGTGTTCAATATTTAGACTATAATTTATATGTACTTCTGAATGAAGAGAAAACCAAAAATGGGCTATAATTTCACTGCTCCCATATTACTAACACAAAATAAAGATATTAAACAAAAAAATTTTCCTGCTCCCTCTCTTAAATTCCTTTACACAAACACACTCACTACTAAATTTTTTTTGGCCTATATATTAAGCATTTACTATACATATATGTAACTGGTAGAGTGCTGGTAAATATTTAACAATCAGCTTATATGCATATGTATGTACAGAAATTTATTATAAATTTTATTTATATACAAGATGGATATAATACATGAGTTACAAATAATTAATAACAATACAATAATCTTTATTATAAATTCCATATAGCCAATTGATTCTCATAGAATGCTTTTGGTGGTTTTTGCAGAACTCATGTATCCATAGTCAACCAAACATTGCCCCTGACAAGTACAATTTTGATATGAATGTTGGCATATAATTTTCATTAACGTAATAATTAAATGAAAATGAAACAATGAAGATGTATGTTGGCACTTATTTGTCAACAATATGAGCAACTTGTTGCTGAATTATATACTAATTTTCAAAAATTGAAAGAATATTTTCTCACTTTTTGGTACTGGTGACAATGTAATAGCTAAATTTAATCTGTGTTTTTTCCTATCACTTACATACCTTTATTTTTTTTTTTTTTGAGACAAAGGCTCACTATGTCACCCTCAGTAGACTGCTGTGGTGTCACAACTCACAGCAACTTCAAACTCTTGGGCTCAAGTTATTCTCTTGCCTCAGCCTCCCAAGTAGCTGGGACTACAGGCACCCGCCACAACGCCTGGCTATTTTTTGTTGCAGTTGTCATTATTGGTGAGCTGGCCCAGGCCAGGTTTGGACCTGCCAACTAGGGTGTATGTGGCCGGCACCCTAACCACTGTGCTACAGGTGCTGAGCCCACTTACATAAGTTTAAATTGTCAACAAAATAATAAATGAAGCAGATTTTTAGTGTTTTTTTAACCTCCATGGTATTTATTTTCGCTATAATCAATTTCAGACCACTAATATGATATCATTTAACTAGCGTTAAAAAGAGATAAACAATAGCAAATTATTCTTTCTACAGCATTTCTACCATACAGATACAAGGGGTATAAACAACTTCAAGAGCATAGATAATAGTAAAAAGTAATAAACTAATTAGAAAATGAGTTTTGGCTATTTTTATATGTTTTTAATATGTTATTGAATTACAAGTTTATATAATTGAATTTTTAATAACAACTATATTTAAAATCTCACACAATTCTTGAATTTAACAATTGACTTTCATAACCTGGTATGACCTGGTTCCAGCACACCATTGTTTTATAACTTTATATACATATTAGATCAGGACACACTGAATACACCATTCCATACCTTGACTTTTTTTAAACCTTAAAATATCTTTGAGTTTTTTCATATTAACATGTACATAGCTTTCTTATTAATTTTAACAGATACATTGTATTAACATGAAATGCATAGCCCACAATGTATTGAATTATTTCCCTATTACTGGGCACTTAGGTTGTTTTGTATTTTTCTTTTATATTCTGAACAATAGTACAATGAACAACTTTGGAGTTCTTGTCTATAATTTTCTAACTATAACTATGTCTAAAATTCCTAGATGTGAAATCATTGGGTTAAAGGTTGTGTGAGTTTTATGTTTTGATAGATATTGCCAAATTATCTTCTAAAAAGATTGTACCAAATTAAGTTGATTGCGATATTAATGGCTTAAACTATAACTATAAGTCACGGTGTGTTCTAAATTTTAAAATTTATAAGCCCTCTGTAAAATGTCCCCCATTTGCAGAAAAGCTGCAGGAACTAGAAACTGTTTCTATGGATCCCAGCAATGAAAACCCTAAACTTGAAGACCTCTGCTTCATCCTACAGGAAGAGTACCACTTAAACCCAGAGACAAGAACCATTCTCTTTGTGAAAACCAGAGCACTTGTGGATGTAAGCTTGCTTTCTGCTTGTGGGTAACAAATTGTCTCAGGGCCATTCACTGAAATGATTGCCCTCTCTTAAGAATCCATGTATGCTCTGCACCTGTGGCTCAAGCGGCTAAGGTGCCAGCCACATACACCTGAGTTGGCGGGTTTGAATTCAGCCCGGGCCTGCCAAACAATGACAGCTGCAACCAAAAAATAGCTGGACATTGTGGGGGCGCCTGTAGTCCCAGCTACTTGGAGGTGGAGGCAGGAGAATCACTTGATCCCAGGAGTTAGAGGTTGCTGTGAGCTGTGATGCCACAGCACTCTACCCAGGGCGAAAGCTTGAGGATCTGTCTCAAAAAAAAAAAAAAGAATCCATGTATGTGTGGGTTCTCTATTCTGTTCCAAGTAGCTATGTTTATTCTTACACTAATACTCCACTGTCTTAATCATTATAGATTCTAAGTCTTGATACCTATCGAGCATGTAGTTTGTCCTTTTTTCAAATTTTTAAATTTTAGCCATTCTATGCATATATAATAGCATCTCTCTCTAGGATTTTAATCTGCATTTCATTAATGTTTACTGTGACTGAGCATCTGTCATATACTTATTAGCTATCTATATCTGCTCTATATCTGTGAGGTGTCTGTTCAGATCTGCTTATTTTAAAATTGGTTTATCATTTTTTTTATCAGTTTTTGAGAATTTTTTTTCTTTAGACAGTCTTACTCTGTTACTCAGGCTAGAGTGCCATGGTATCGGCCTAGCTCACAGCAACCTCCAGCTCCTGAGTTCAAGCCATCTATTGTCTCAGCCTCCTGAGTAGCTGGGACTGGGTGTTTGTTACAATGCCCAGCTAATTTTTCTGTTTTTAGTAGAAACGGAGTCTTACTCTTGCTTGGGATAGTCTCAAAATCCTGCACTCAAGAGATCCTCCCACCTTAGCCTCCCAGAGTGTTAGGATTACAGCTGTGAGCCACCGGGCCTGGCCTTTGAGAGTTCTTTTTATATTCTGACAGTAAAGTCATCTGTTAGAAATGTATTTTGCAAATATTTTCTTCTGGTTTGTGGCTTGCCTTTTTATTCTCTTAACAGTATCTTTTGCAGATTTTAAGCTTTGACAAAGTTATTACCAATTTTTTCTTTCATGGATTTTTGCCTGTGGTATTATATCTGAAAACTCTTTGCTTACCTAAGGTCACAAATAGTTCTGCATTCTGGCTGGGTGCGGCCTCTTCCTAGTAGTTCTAGCTACTAGGAAGGCTGAGGCAAGAGGATTTCTTGAGTCCAAGAGTTTGAGGTTGTTGTGAACTAGGTTGATGCTCTGGCACTCTACAATCGATTTTGAATTAACTTTTATATAAGGTGTGAGGTATGGGTTGAGATGCGTTTTTGTTTTTTTTTTCTTTTCGTATATGGACATCCTGTTGTTCCAGTACTGTATATTGATGAGACTGTTCATGGAATTGCCCTTGTAATTTTTTAAAAATTCAGTTGACTATATTTACATGGATTTATTTCCGGATTCTCTGTTTTGCTGGTTTATACATATATCTTTAAACCCATATCACACTGTCTTGATTATTACAGCTTTATAGTAAGTCTTGAAATAGGACAGTATGAGTCCTCCAATTTTTCCCCCCAGTAGTAAGACAGGATTTATTTTATAGAGAGAGCCTCCAATATTTTTAAAAGTTATTTTTAAGCTTTGTTTCTTTGCCTTTCCATATAAATTTTAAAGTCAGCTTGTTCACATCCATGAAAAAGTATGCTGAGATTTTATTGAATCTATAGATAAAATTGGGGAGAAATGACATCTTAACAATATCAAGTCTTGCAATCCATGACCATAGTATCTCTCTTCATTTATAGGGCTTCTGTATTAGTTATCTACTGCTAAGTAACAAATTACCCTAAAACTTAGTGTCTGGAAATGACAAACATTTATTATAATATCTATGGGTCAAGAATCTAAAACAGCTGGGTGTTTCTGACTGAAAGGCTCTCATGAGGCTGCAATGAAAGTGTTGGCCACAGCTTCCATCACCACACAGCTTCCAAGCCCACCTAACTTAGCTATTGGCAGAAGTGCATTTGACTTCATTCATGCGGGCCTCTCCACAGGGCTGCCTCGCAGCCTGGCAGCTAGGTTCCCCTAGCCCAGAGATTGAGAAAGAATGTTTAATATGGAAGCTACAGTTATAACTTCATCTTGAAAATGATGTCCTATCACTTCTGTCATATTTTATTCATTAGAAGCAAGTTAAAAGTCCAGTTCACACTCAGGGCAGAGAATTACACAGGTTCTGAATACAGGAGGCAGAGATCATTGATCTTATGTCCTACAGTCTTGTTGAAGTCACTTATTAATTCTATATGGCCACTGTTCTGAACTTTGCTTTTTTCTTAGTAAAAAGAAAAGTTTAATCTGTACAATTGTCTTATTTAATCAGGTGATAAAGATCTATATCATTATAATTAATTATTGCATAGAGTTGAATTACCAAGAAGCTTTCTCTCTCAGATTCATCAGTCTGAAAACTGTATGTATACTAACTTTTTTCTTTTTTTGTCTTTTGCATATATTTTAATATTGAATGAATGCAAATGTGTTTACGAGTAGTGTCCAACTGATAATTGCTTTTCATTTTTAGGCTTTAAAGAAATGGATTGAAGGAAATTCTAAACTCAGCTTTCTAAAACCTGACATATTGACTGGACGTTGCAAAACAAATCAGAACATAGGTATGAGTATATAGTGAATTAGATATAGTATATTGTATATGTAAAAATATAGTATATTCCAATTCTTTTTTAATACTTGCATCAGAGTTCAGTCAGAGAAGCAAAACAAGTAGGAGATTATACATGTATATGGTGTGTGTGTTTATGTATATTTAAATACACACACAGATTTCTTACAGGGAATTTGCTTACATAATTAATCTGGCAAAGCAAGTCTGAAGTCTATAGGACAGGTAGTCAGGAAAGGAAGATCAGGAACCAGGAACCTCATAGACCTGAACTGTTAGGAGTCTTTGAGCTCAGGGAAGGCTTGAGCCCTCTTTCTTTCTTTTTTTTTATTTTATTTTATTTATTTTTTATTGTTAAGTCACAGCTGTGTACATTAATCAAGGGGTACAATGTGTTGGTTTCATATACAATGTGAAATATTCTCATCAAACTGTTCAACGTAGCCTTCATGGCATTTTCTTAGTTATTGTATGTAGACATTTGTATTCTGCCTTTAGTAAGTTTCTCCTGTACCTATTCTAAGATGCACTGTAGGTGTGGCCCCACCCATTACCCTCCCTCTACTCTAACCTCCCCCCTCCCTTCCCCTTCCTTGGCCCTTTCCTCATAGTCTTGTGCGATAGTTGGGTTATAGCCTTCATGTGAAAGCTATAATTTAGCTTCATAGTAGTTGAGCCCTTTTTCAAAAGGCTTACCTGATTCGGTCAGGCCCTCCTAGAATGAATTAACTTTTGATTTAGTTTAAAGTCAACTGATTAGGGATTTTAATCACATCTGCAAAATCTCTTCACAGCAGCACCTGCATGAATAATTGGCAACTAATTAGCCTCGACAAGTCAACATGTGAAAAGGCCATCATAATGCTCAAATACCAAAACCACTCTAGTCTCATTCCCTGGAGACACATCTCACACATCCTGTAGACAAAGCCAAAGATTTTTTAGTCCTATTTAAGCACATCACTCTCCTGACCAAATTCTCAACCAATAGATTAAGATTAACTGAAAATAGAAATAAACGTTCTGTTTCTATTTTATTGTTATTCTTTAAATTGCAACTTTTGTATTATATATTTTACAATTAAAAGTTCTAAATGGACAATCCTGAAATCTAATGAGTGTGGTCAAAGGATGAAAGGCTGCTTCTTTTACCATCTGGGAGGATCTCAGGAGGCCAGCTCTCATCCCGAGGTTCTCAGTGACTGGCAGGGACAGGTTCTAACTCTGGTCTTCCTATTTAGTGTTGTTTATAATAAGCAACCCTCCCCGGGCCTATTCTTTTTTTTTTTTTTTTTATCAAGTCATTTGTACATAGATCATAAATACATTTATGCCATTATGGGATTCGATGAGTTGATTATTTGTACAAATTGCAGTGCTTACATCCTACGAATCAACATAGCTTTCACCTCATTTACCCAATTACAGCATTAAGACATTTGTGTTCTACATCTGATAGATCCAACTTGTACTTACAATGTGCTCCGTAGGTGTGTTCCCTCTACTAACTCTCCCTCTGTCAACCCACCCCCCTGCCCTCCTCACTCCCTCCCCTTCCCTCCTTCATCCTAGGCTATAGTTGTGTTTCATTTTTCATATGCGAGTGTGAGTGATTATAAATTGGTTTCATGGTAGTACTGAATACATTGGATATTTTTTTTCCATTCCTGAGATACTTTACTAAGAAGAATATTTTCCAGCTCCCCTTCATGCAATTTTTAAACTTAATAAATATGAAAAGTAGATTCATATCTTAAAATGTGGACTTTCCAGGGTGGCGCCTGTGGCTCAGTGAGTAGGGAGCCAGTCCCATATATCGAGAATGGAGGGTTTGAACCTGGCTCTGGCCAAACTGCAACAAAAAGATAGCCAGGTGTTGTGGCAGATGCCTGTAGTCCCAGCTACCTGGGAGGCCAAGGCAAGAGAATAGCCTAAGCCCAAGAGCTGGAGGTTGCTGTGAGCTGTGATGCCACGGCACTCTGCTGAGGGTGACAAAGTAAGACTCTGTCTCTAAAAAAAACAAACAACAACAAAAAAGTGGACTTCCCAAATTACATTCAACACTGAATTCTTGTAGTTGGAATTCAAAGTTCTCTGCAGTCTGACTCCAGCATGAGTTCAACTTGATTTCTAAACTTTGTTATCCCCCCCCAAATAGGCACTTGGAAAATATTTTCTTATTTGTTTGTTCATTTATACTTCCACCCATTCTACAACATTTATTTAGAACTTACCCTGTGCCAGACATTGTTCTTACCCAACCTGCCAAAACTGATAGAGATGTCCTTCTCTCACATTCCCATAGAAGCCTTTCCTCACTCATCACACTGTAAATAGCAAAATCTGGCTCACTGCCTGCTGTTGATGACTCTTGAGCTAAGAATGATTTTGTATTTTTAAGTGGTTGAAAAAAAATCAAAATATTTATTTCATGACATGTGAAAGGGATATGAAATCCATAAAAAATGTACTTTTTTAGAACACAGTCATGCTTATTCATTTATGTATTAAAAGTGGCTGCTTTCACACCGTAATGGCGGTGTTGAGTAGTTGTGACAGTCTGGGTGACAAAGCCTAAAATATATACTATCCATCCACCTTTACAGCAAATTTCTGCTAACCCCTGCTTTAGAACAATGCCTGGCACATGGTGAGTGCTCAGTATATGTTAAATATTAGCTATTATTCACCTATAGACTTTTTATGTGGTCCCAGTGTTCATTTGGTTTTTGATTTTACTGAGAATACATGGATTCAAAAGGAATAGAGAGACTGAGTCTCACTTTGTCACCATCAGTACAGTGACATGGCATCACAGCTCACAGCAACCTCAAACTCTTGGGCTCACGTGATTCTCTTGCCTCAGCCTCCTGAGTAGCTGGGACTACAGGCGCCCGCCACAACACCTGGCTATGTTTTTAGAGATGAGGTCTCGCTCTGGCTCAGGCTGGTCTTGAACCTGTGAACTCAGGCAATCCACCCGCCTCGGCCTTCCAAGTGCTAGGATTACAGGTATGAGCCACCTCACCTGGCCTTAAAAGAGTGTGCTGGATAAAGAAAATTAAAAGTAAAATTAAAATAATAGGGATTGATTTTAAAGCAACTTTCTAAAAATAACACTGCACTTGAATTTTCATGACTTTGAATAATGAATAATTCAAAAACTATAAAGGATCTTTCTACAAACTCTGAGAGCCCACTGTCAGCCAGGTGGAGGAAGGGAATACATACTACCTCCCTCAACCTCCCTGAGGTGGGTATGCCCTATTAATGGTGTGTGATCAGAAGGTGATTCAACTAATATATAAGTGTAGATGAGTCTTTGGGACCCATAAAGTTTGAAATATAGCGTACATATTTTTTTAGTCACTATTTTAGGTGTTTGCCATGATCACACAGACCAGATGATTATGGCTTGTTAACTTCACTTCCTATTCAGACAACTAAAATTTAGCCTCCATGATCATAGGATATCAGAAGGCAGTGTGTGGCTGCCTTTGTCAAGATCCTTTCTTTCCATCAATGCTCACTTGCATTGATGTAGGTGTGTGTGTGGGGATCTCTGTTCCACTCACCACCCACTTAGGGACCCTTCCTTGTTATGGCTCTGTAATCCCAGGTGTTCTCCAAATTTTCCACTGTGACCTTATCTAGTTCACTGATGAGGAATAACAAGAATATGGACAATTCTTTGGGATCAGTTTTGGAGACATGGCATCACTTCTGTCTGCATGCTATTAGTGAGAATTTAGCCTCAAGGCCCCATCTGACTGCAGTGCAAAGGAGGTTGGGAAGTATACTTGAGCTGTGTGCCCAGCAGAAGAAGGAAGCAGGGCTTGCTGAACAGAAGGCATTGTTTCTTCCATAGAGGAACATAATATAATACAACTATAGCTACCCAGGGTTTCACCCCTGTGGGTATGACAGGAAATGATTCTTAGAGAAGAGAGGTTTATGGGTGTGTTTTTGCGTGGGAGACAACCCAATAGTTGTCTTGGTCCCCCTATTAGGGACCTAGACTTAAGTCCAAGGGCCAGCTGTGCTGATAACCAGCCTGTCAGTTTACCTCACCTCTGGACTTTCAAGCCCTTTACTTATAAAGGGGAATCACACTTGCCCTGTTAACCTTAAAAGGGCTTTGTGAAAATCCGGTGAATGAGCAGATGTGAAAATGTTTTGTCAGCTTTAAACTCTTATACACATATAAAGGTGTTACAGTTAGCTGTTTATATTTTTGCAAAAAAGTCAATATTCTAGGGGGATAATATGGCTAAAGCTATACCATTAGTAAGTTCCAGAGCTGGAATTTGAACCCAGGTGGTCTTGTGGCAGAGGCCCAGCTGTTAGATGCCACCCTAAATGTCTTCTTTAAAACAAGCATAAGGATAGACCCCACTTCCTAGGGGTGTTGTGAAATCATAGCTATCACAGGTCCTGACCGTGTCATGAACATTCCATCATTAGGAGCATATTTTTTTCAAGGCGAAAATTCCGTCTTTGGTATATAAAGAATTGCATAAAACCCTCTCATCCGACACAGGAATGACACTCCCAGCACAGAAGTGTGTACTGAATAGTTTCGGAACCAGTGGAGCTAACAATATTCTGATCGCCACCTCGGTTGCTGATGAAGGCATTGACATTGTGCAATGTAATCTTGTCATCCTGTATGAGTACGTGGGCAATGTCATCAAAATGATCCAAACCAGAGGTGAGAGGAGCTTTGGTGCCATTCCTGCCCAGCTTCTGTTTTGTTTTTTTGTGCGTCTGTCATTCTGGCTGATCTCCTTTACTGAGCCATGGTTGAGTTTGTGACCAGTGCCACAGTGCACTCTGGTGGGTTGGCCATGAAGATGACTTACTTCGTCTGGATTGAATGGTTACAGTTCGTCTGCTCACATACACACACATACCCTATTTTGATTCTTGTTGACAACAATACTGCTTTTTTGCCCAACATCAACTGACATTTTTATGGAAGGATAATTCAAATTTGAATTGAGGCTTTGCCGACTCTCAATGGCTATGCTTGTGGGCTGGTGGGCTCCTTTATTCCAGAAGAGATACTCCAAGGTTCTTCTGCCCCACTTGGACTAGATTATCTCGTAACTAGATTATCTCAGTCTTCCCTCCTTTTTCCTTTTCTTTTAAAAATTTCTATAAGAACATCTGCCACATGACTCTTCCTGTAAAAAGCTCTGATTCTGTTATTTCCCTGTATGGAAACTCTAGTAGTTTCCCAATTTACTTGATGTTAAAGAGTTTTCAAAATCCAGCACCCCACCTGTCTTTCCACCTTAATTTCTCATTCTTCCCTTTGGGTCATTATCCACTCTCTTTGTAATTTTCCACCTAAGCTCTGTCTGTTGTGAACATATCTTATTTCTCCAGTGCCTAGAGGACTTATTTCTCCAGTGCCTAGAAGGGTGGTCTGTTTATCATTCATCTGAGAGCCCTCAGAGTGTCTTATTGAGGGTTCATGTTGGAGTGTCTTTAAAGCAGCATTTCTGATATGGCTGTTCAGTCACACTGCGCTGTCCAAGACCTGAGACAGCTAGCCTAAGGTGGGCTCCTAGTTTATCTACATGTTTAACACGCAGGTGCACACCTGTATCTGAATCCACTCTTTAACAGCTCAGCTTCCCTAGAAAGCAGGATTCAGTGAACCAAAGTTGAATTTTAGGAATACCTCTGTCCCTTTGTTTACCTGATCTCAGATTACATCAGAGTTTTATTTTATTTTTTTATTAAATCATAGCTGTGTACATCAATATGATCATGGGGCACCATACACTTGGTTCATAGACCATTTGACACATTTTCATCACATTAGTTGACATAGCCCTCCTGGCATTTTCTTAGTTACTTTGCTAAGACATTTACATTCCTCATCTACCAAGCCTCACATATACCCTTGTAAGGGGGGGGGAGGGGAGGTGGGTAGAGGGAGGGGCATTGAAAGGATCACACCTGTGGTGCATCTTACATCAGAGTTTTAAATCAAACACACCAAATAAAATATTTATTTTCTGATAGGTAGAGGAAGAGCAAGAGGTAGCAAATGTTTTCTTCTGACCAGTAATGCTGATGTAATTGAAAAAGAAAAAATAAACCTATACAAAGAAAAAATGATGAATGACTCCATCTTAAACCTTCAGACATGGAATGAAGCAGTATTTAAAGGAAAGGTAAGTCGTGTGTTACTCTTTCAGAATCTAACCATGAATAAAAATCAAGAAATGTGAGCATGTTGGCATCTTTGACCAGAGTGCTCAGAGTATTGTATTAGAATAGTGGGTTGATACCAAGTTTCATTCTGCAGTGACTGTCAAATTCATTCTGTTTAAATGTCAGTTAGATTAAAACATATTCTATTAGTGCTAATACCTGAAGTTATAATTTCATTCTAAAAGGAATATTGCTAGAATTGCTCCTAAGTTGACAGTTCATTTTAAGGAATACATCCTACCACTCCAAGAAATAGTTCTTCCTACTCTCTGATTCAAATCTTTCTCTACCAGCCAGTCCTCAGAGAAAAGAGCTCTCAGGTCACTGTGCAGATGTCAGAATGCCTATTTGTATCTATGGACAATACTATGGAGTGACAGACCTGTTCAGATGGGCCTCGTGGTAGTGACCTTCTTGGTACTGTAATTTCCTTTATAACAGACATGTGAAATCAGGTTGGAGGAAATTAAGAAATACCCACGCATACCAACACCTTCTTCCAGACCCTCTGTAGACATTTTTATCTCAGATGCTCTGGATGCATTGAACACTGTGGGGGTAGGGAAGAGGTTGAACACTAGAACCCAAGGTTCATATCCCAGTTCCACCTCTTTCTAGATAATGTGATCTCAGCCAGGCACTGTGTCTTTTAAATCATCAATCTCCTCATTTGTAAAGCTGAGGAAAAAAATCATGGTATTTAACTCACAAGGCGGTTGTGAGGCTAGAACGAGATGTGTGCATTGCTTAGCACAAGGCCTTGTATAGGTGCTATAGAAATGAAAGCTGTTATTGGACAGAGATGTGAGGTATAGGTTAACTTTGTAAAGATGAACCTTACAGTTCAGTAGACCAACTCTATAGTGTCTGCAACTTTTAAAAGTCATAATCTTGATGCTGTAAAAAGTGTTAAGAAGCAGGTTCGGTGCCTGTACCTCAGCCGCTAGGGTGCCGGCTACATACACCGGGGCTGGTAGGTTTGAACCGGCCCGGGCCTGCCAAATAACAATAACAACTACAACAACATCAAAAAAAATAGCCGTGTGTTGTGGCAGGTGCCTGTAGTCCCAGCTACTTGGGAGGCTGAAGCAAGAGATTTGCTTATTAAGCCAAGAGTTTGAGGTTGCAGTTGCTGTGAGCTGTGACACCATGGCACTCTACTGAGGGCGACAGTAAGACTGTCTCAAAAAAAAAAAAGTGTTAGAAGCAGTGATCTAAAACAAATTAACACTTACTTTAGGACAAAATTGTAACTTTATGTCAGTGTTTACTAATTTAAAATATTTCTTCCTAAACTTGGGAAGATAAATGATCTAAAAGTACTACTTCTGTGTTTTTAGTGGGAAGAATTACAAGGAAACTTAGTTCCTTCTCTAATTGTCTTCACTGAGCCACCTCCTCATTTTGTAGAATGTAGGAGTATTGCCAGTGTGTGCAACTTTTAAAAGTCATAAGTTTTAAGGCCTTAAACTTATGAGTTTTAATAACCGTGGCATAATTGGTAGCTCCTCCACTGGGTGACAAACTGCTTAGACTCTTATGTGACAGAAGCAATAGAGTAAAGTCTGTCAAGGAAAGGGGAGGCTGGACCAGACATAGACTTTTTTTGGTAGTCAGCAGCACAAGGAGTGAGGTGAAGAGAAAATGTTAAGTTTTCTTACATTTAAGAAAGGGTTAAGTATCTGTCAAATCAGGCTATCTAATAGCATTTGGGTTTCCTCAATATCCACAGACAGATGGGCAGAGAGGGAGCCCAGAACAAGTGTAGTCAGGAGTGACTGGAAGCTGGGAGCCTGGAGTTCTGTCATCCCTGTCTTGTCATAGATGATCCCCCCTAGCCACTGTTGAAAGGCATTTCTTTCAAAGGCTTAGAAGTATAACAAGGTAGGGAAAATCTTACGTTCTTAAAACTGAATGGAACTGTGTTTCTTGGGTGAGAAACACCCCACCCCGCCGCCCGCGTGGCTTAGGGGTTTGGATTTGAGCACTCTGGTCCCTGTATATGGGCTTTAATGGAAGGAAGAAACCCCTGCAGAAGAGAAGGAAAATGTCTGGAGCTCTGCAAGCAGGTGGAGAGGCAGAGGGAAGAGCAGCGAGGGCCGGAGTCTGCCGTTTTCCCCAGCTGCACTGTCCACTGTCTGTGGGTGGCCCACTGCCAGCAGCACCAGGACCGGGGGGAACTCTCTGCTTCCTCTGCAGCCAGCCTAATAGGCCAGGGGTGTCCAAGAACTGAGTTCCATGAAGGAAGCTTCAGAATGTGGTCCTATTTCAATCTGGAGGAATAAGGTATGGAGCAGTGGTTCTCAATCTGTGGGTCGGGACCCCTTTGTAACAATGAAAATACATCGTCTCATTCGGAAGGTTGAGAACCACTGGTATGGAGGGTGTTTTTACAGCTGTGGAGGTGAAGGGTTATACGGAATCAAAGGAGGAAGCCTGTTTTTTGTTCCTCACGGAGCAGAGAACAAGATAGCAGGTGAAAGAAAGTTCGTTTTGAACTAGGAACTTCCCATATGATGTGTATCCAAGACGGCACATAATCAGGATTCTGCAGTATTGCTTTTCTCCCTCTCAGGTGTGGGGGGAGCTGCCATGGACTTAGAACTTGGCTGAGCCCTTTATATCCAGTTATTGATTTTAACTTATTGTGTTATGTATTATCTTGTTTTATATATATATATATAAACTTGTGTATATATATATATATATACACACCAGTTACACCAGTAATGGTTTTTAACTTATTAGGATTTATAGCTGTTGCCTATAGTAACATTTAAAATACCTGAGATTATTAGTATTTGAATGAATTTTAGTATGTAATTGAACACCATTAGACATAAGTGAATTTTTTAAAAAACTAGATGCCCAGGGGCAAGTTTATGTTTTTATCCTCTTTCCTATCACAGCCCTCTGACCCCCATCTACCTTAAGCAGATTAGAACCGTATCTGAAAAAAGAAAATTAAAATTACTCATAGGGAAATGTGTGTCATATAACTCAAGAATTTTAATTCTAGAACTTTATCCCAAGGAAATAATGGGATGACCATGTATAATGTAATAATCTTACAACAGTGAAAATTTGGATCGAAAACAGGAGGCATTCACAACTGTTTGTTTTTGCAAAAACAAGATAATTTCAGGTGGGATAGGACTGGGGAGTAGGGGAGAAAAAATATACTTGGTTCTCTTAATCAAAACATTCTAGGTCTTGGCTGGGTACAGTGGCTCACACCTGTAATCCGAGTACCCTGGGAGCCTGAGAAGCAAAAATCACTTGAGTTTAGGAGTTTGAGACCAGCCTGATCAAGAGCAAGACTCCTGTCTCTACTAAAAACAGAAAATATTAGCTAGCTGCGGTGGCAGGTGCCTGTATTCCCAGTGACTTGGGAAGCTTAGGCAGGATTGCTGGAGCCAGGAGATTGAGGTTGCAGTGAGCTATGATGGTGCCACAGCATGTCAGCCCAGGCAACAGATTGCCTTAAAAAAAAAAAAAAAAAAAAGTGTGAGGCTGAGGCAAGAGAATCACTTGAGCCCAAGAGTTTGAGGTTGCTGTGAGCTATGATGCCATGGCATTCTACCGAAGGCAACAAAGTAAGACTCTGTCTCAAAAAAAAAAAAAAAAAAAAGTATGAAGCAGAAATGGGAACAACTACAAAAATTTTCCTAAGAGATATGGAAACAAATTAAGATGAAAGAAATGCCATGCTTTTGAATGGAATGAATGAATGAATATTTTGTAAAATTTTAAAGAATTCACCCCAAATTTACCTGTAGGCCTACTACAGGACTTATAATCAAAGCATAAATGATATTTTTTAACTTGACAAAATGGTTCCAGAGTTTATATACAATAGATGAAAATAGCTATAATATTTCTAGAAAAATAACAAATGAATGAGGATCACCCTACCCAATAATGAACAAGCCACCATAATTAGCATTCTTGCGGCTCTTAGCATCAGAGTACTAACTGAGCTAGGGTAACACAGCCGGGCACTTACTCTGTGGCAGACAGGCCTGAGCAGTTACAAACCCATGTCATCTCCCAACAGTTCATGAATTACATGCTGGGTTGTTACCATTCTGCATTTGAGGAAACACACACTTGCCCCAAAACACATCATAGGAAGGGGCAGGATGGGATTTTCACCTCGGCTGAGTCCACTTGAACATGTAGTCTGATTACAGGAGTGGGAGCGGCTACAAACCAGTGGGACAGGCAGATTCTTCCGCAGGTGACAATGAGGGAATCAACATGTTCTTCCTTCCTTTTTTTCCTTGACTTTAGTTTTCAGAAGTTTAATTATAATGTGTCCTAGAGTAAATTTCTTTGGTTTTATCCAGTTTGGAGTTTGTTCAGCTTCTTGAATCTAGGTTTATGTACTTGTGATAGTCAGGAAATGTTTCTTTCTTTAAGTGTTTTTATGCCCTGTTCTCTCTTTATAGGACTTCAGTGGCATGACATGTTTTGAAATAGTCCTACAGATCCCTGAGTCTGTCTGGTCATTATTTTTCAGTATAATTTCTTTCTGTTGCTAACACTGGGTAATTTCTATTGTTCTGTCTTCTGGTTCACTGACTCTTTTCCTTTGTCCCTTCCATTCTGCTGTTTAACACATCCACTGAGATTTTTCTTTCCGTTCTAAATTTTCCATTTGGTTCTTCTTTCTGTCTTCCCTCTCTTTGCTGAACCTTCATATTTTCTCTTATTTCAGGAGTGTTTATGATTGCTCATTGAAGCATTTTTATTGTGCTTTGGTCTTTATTCACACATCTGCCATTTTAGTATTGGTATCTATTGATTGTCTGTTTTTAATGCAGTTTGAGATCTTCCTGTTTCTTGGTATGAAGAGTGATTTTTTTTAAAAATCCAAATCCAGATATTTTCATTTTTTGAGACTCTGGATCTTATTTAACCTGTGTTACCTGGCGTTTTCAGGGATGCTGCCTCCTCATTGCTGGGTAGTCCCGTGTCCAGGTTCCCCAGTCAGCCTCTGTTGATACCAGCAGGGGTTGTGGGGTGTGGTGAGAGGGAGGGAGACTCTTTCTTGCTGCTGGGTGGGGATGCGAGTTTGGGCTCCCCAGGTAGTTTCCACTGACACCACTTGCCAGGTGGCAGGGCTGAAGGTCCTGGCTCCCTGCTTAGCCGTCTCTGACAACACCCCGGTGGTAGTGCTGGGTATCTTCTTGAAGTTCCGTGAGGTAGAAATCCAGGTCCTCCATGCAGCCTGTGCTTGCATAGGTACGGGTGGCCACAGGTGTATTTTTTCTATGACGTTTCTGTATTTTTCTGTGATGGAGTAGAGCAGTTATTGTCTAAAAGTTTTCTGTTTTTCTAAACTACATCTCTTTTATTCCTTTGGCTACAGAGTGCAGGCTTTTGTTGAGATCTTTTGACTACACTGTAGGCATTTCAGGTTGCTGGCTTCTTTAGCTCCAAGTCTGGGATATATCAGGTGAAAAGGAAACCCAGGGAACTCACTTCCATATTGTTCCTAGGGCCCTGAGGTTCCTAGCTGGTCTGCCTTCCTCTCTTCATACTTCAGAATCTGATGTTCGTTTAATATATAATATCCAGCATTCTTGCTGTACTTACCCAAGGCCTAAATTTTGAATTTGAACACAGTCACACTATATGTATGTTTCATTTTACTGGAATTCAACAATATTCTTTATGGTTGAAAGGGAGAAAGATTTTCGATGGCAGGGACTCTTCTGCCTGTTATCCATACTCAATGGATTTATGCCTGGAGTGGGTGTAATTATGCCTAAAAGAACTGGCATATGTTATATAAATTTTTGCCAACCAGTTAAGTAGCCAGCATACTTCACATGACTTTTTAATGGAGATCTTTAGTGCTTTTCTAGGTAATGAAGTTGAAAGACTAATTAGAGGCCACAAGGAAACACTGACTGATACTGAGTTAGGGGACCTAATAAAATTTGGGATTTTACAAAGCCAGGTAGCATGTGTTTAAAGAAGTTGTACATGAACGATTATATGCATGTCTGTGTGCATGTCTTTCTATATGTATTAGTTGTATTTAAATTACATTTGAGGTTTTTCTTTTTGAGTGTAGATTCTCCATATACAGATTCATGAAAAATTCCTCAGAGATAGTCAAGCAAAACCAAAACCTGTACTTGATAAAGAAAATAAAAAACTGCTATGCAAAAAATGCAAAGCCCTGGCATGTTACACAGCTGATATAAGAGTCATAGAGGTAAGTGGCCTTTTGATAAATGGCATTTGGTCATTTTTTTAGCACTTGTTTGTTGGTGAAATATTTATAGTAAAATTACCATTATTTGGCTTGGCACCCATAGCACAGTGGTTATGGTACCAGCCACATACACTGAGGCTGGCATGTTCGAACCGGGCCTGGGCCTGCCAAACAATGACAACTGCAACAAAAAATAGCTGGGCATTATGATGGGCGTCTGTAGTCCCAGCTACTCGGGAGGCTGAGGCAAGAGAATCGCCTAAGCCCAAGAGCTGGAGGTTGCTGTGAGCTGTGACACCATGGCACTCTACCGAGGGTGACATTGTGAGACTCCGTCTCAAAAACAAAAAAACCCCAAAACAAAAAAACCCACCATTATTTATGTTGTTATTGTGGCTATGACTTATGTATTTATAAAAAAGCTAAAAAGTGAAAAAGAAACCCTTAATGTTTAATAATAAAAAAATAGAATTTTGGCCCAATATGGTGGCTCAAATCTGTAATCCTAGCAGTCTGGGAAGCCGAGGTGGGACAATCCCTTGATCTCAGGAGTTCAAGACCAGCCTGAGCAAGATCAAGACCCCATCTCTACTAAAAATAGAAAAATTAGCCAGGCATTGTGGCTTGCACCTATAGATCTAACTACCCAGGAGGCTGAGGCAGGATTGCTTGAGCCCATGAGTTTGAGGTTGCTATAAGCTAGGCTGATGCCATGGCACTCTAGCCTGGGTGACAAAGTGAGACTTGGTCTCAAATAAAAAAAGTTTTTAAAAACTGCTGTATAGCTGCTTACTTAATTATACAGTCATTACAATAATGGTTATGCTGAGTGCAGTGCAGCCCCCTGGATTAGACTTGGAATGGATAAAGAATATTAGTAGAAAGAGTGGTAAAATTTGTAGCTAAACTAAGAATAATGTACTGATATTAATTTCTTAGTTTTTTTTTGTAGAGACAGAGTTTCACTTATTGCCCTTGGTAGAGTGCTGTGCCATCACAGCTCACAGCAACCTCCAACTCCTGGGCTTAGGCGATTCTCTTACTTCAGCCTCCCCAGTAGCTGAGACCACAGGCACCCGCCACAACACCCAGCTTTTGTTGCAGTTTGGCCAGGGCCAGGTTTGAACCCACCACCCTCGGTATATGGGGTCAGCACCCTACTCACTGAGCCACAGGTGCTGCCCTCTTAGTTTGTTGTTGTTGTTGTTTGGCATTCTTTGAGGGTACAAAGAATTAAGTTACACTGATTGTATTTATTAGATAATGTCCCTCTTACAATTGTGTGCCATCCCCAAGAATTTCTTAGTTTTGAAAAATATACATGTAAGATGTTAGCATTCAGACAAACTGGGTGAACAGTATACAGGAATTTTCTGGGGTGTCTCTGACTTTTCTATAAATCTTGAAATTGTTCCAAAGTAAAGTTAAAGACAATTATGAAATTAATGCAATATGATTAAAAAGTGCTTCAAACTAATGATGAAGTAGAAAAAATAACCAGGATACAACACTGTGACTATGCTATTTTATAGCTGTATGAAACAGCAACAATATCACCATCTCTACCATCAAGAAGAAAAGTCAAACAAAAATCTCTACCTTTGTATGGGAAAAAAAGACTAGGGGAAATATACCAAAATGTATTGATATTTTGGTGGTTATATTCCATTTTTTTCCTCTCTTCCAACCTTTCCTTATGGGATATGGGTCACTTTTATAATGAAAACAAAATACTTCATTTGTAAAACATGATATCCATAAGTTAGCTTTGGATATATTTTTTTTCTTAAAAATTTTAGATAGAAGGGTTAGAAAAATCAGCAAAGATAAATGCCTGGGTGTACCTTTCCTGCTGCTGATGGAAGGCAGGGTGAAGGGGCAGGGCTAGCTCAGACGGTTATCACCTTCAGGTCCTGTCTTGTCTTCAGAAAGCTGAAATCTCTCATCAGTCCATCTGTTTAGGTAAGAAGCTTATGAGGATTCGTACTATTAAGTAGTTAGCTGCGAAAGTTCCTTTCAGCTTCAATTTGGGTGGTTATTCTAATGAAAATGGCCCTCAGACCACACGTTTTCCTGAGGGGCATGTTGGACATGCTTTTGTTTCTGTGCAGTTTACTCTAAGCTGACTGTAGACGGGGACTATGGACACATCAGTCCCAACCCACTTCAGATGCACATCTGCCTTTGTTGTTCTTCCCTGTGTGCTCTGGATTGTGCCTGTGCAAGTGGGCTTCCCAGATCCCTTCAGAAGTTAGGTCACCTGGAAAATTCTTACTCCTCTTCATGAGGTGCCACCTCCACTCCACCTGTAGGAGGGAATCAGGTGCATGGATCCTCGCCTGGCCTTCTGGTGAATCCATCCATATTTGCTTCTTTCCAAAACTGTAAAGTAAGCAAGACCTGGCTGCTCTTCAGCTCAGATTATTGTGGTGTTTTTAAAATCACAATGATATACTGGTTTCTAACGTTCTTTTGTTATTTGATCTCTTCATCTGTAGGACTCTCATTACACTGTGATTGGAGATGCTTTTAAGGAATGCTTTGTGAGTAGACCACACCCCAAACCAAAGAAATTTTCAAGTTTTGAGAAGAGAGCCAAGATATACTGTGCCAGACAGGACTGCAGCCATGACTGGGGAATCCATGTGAAGTATAAGACATTTGAGATTCCAATCATAAAAATTGAAAGTTTTGTGGTAGAAGACATTGCAACTGGAGCTCAGAGACTTTACTCAAAGTGGAAGGAGTTTCACTTTGAGAAGATACCATTTGATGCTGTAGAAATGTCCACATGCCGTAGGGTCTCAAACCTCAGCTGCAGGCAGTAGGTGAATTTGAGGAAGCAGCAACTAACCTAGTGGGTACAATCGTGGATTGCTTATACCACTGTGCAGTTATTTTACCTGAGGCTCGTATTGTATTGACTATTTACCACTTTACCTTCTGTTTATTAAGTTTGTACTATCATATATGCAAAGCATGGACTGCAGAACTGAATAATTTGTAGGCCAACAGAACTCACAGTACTTGGGAAAAATTAAAAAGCTTAACCTCTGCTTCTGTCCTCCTCTTGGGGCCAACGGCCAGCGAACACACAGTAACCACTCCACGCACCCTGGGAGAGATGGATGAGTGAGTGGAACGTAGAAAGGTTTTCCATGCCTCCTTTCTTAACCTACTGTAAACTAGCTTTTGCCCTTAAATGTCTACTGAAATTTTTCTTGTCAAGGTTAGCAGTGACTCTGGTTGCTACACCCATTTGGGACTTCTTGACTCTTCTATTTGATCCCTGCACTTTTGGTCCCATTACACTCCTTTCTTGAAACTCTCCCTTGGCTTCTATTCTAGTTCTATTTGGTCTTTTTCATTGGTTTCGCTTTGCTTGCTTGAGTGTTGCAATCCCAAAGGTTCAATATATGTCTTTTACTATACACTTTCCCTCTTAATCTACACCATCGTTTCCTTTGACCATCTCAGGGCGTTTTCCAGTAACAGCTGATGTTCACCACTTGAACTATTTTGAGTTAGGTCCCTTGGATGGTACTGATGAGGCAGTTTGATTTGGTTGCACTTCCTTTAAAAAATTATTTGTCTAAAGGGCATTTCTATGTCACTTAGCAAGGTTTGCTGATGCTTTGGAGAGCTTGATTAGGTATGTATTCAGGGAAGGCTCTATAGTAATTAAACCGTCTTCCTGAAACAGATTCAGATTACTGGTTTGTAATTCATCAGGACCATTAATGGCTTAAACAAAACTCCAAAGATGGTAAAGTACTATGTTCAACCCATATGTACACATAACTCTTTTTAAGTAGCACCTACTTACATCTGAGAACTATCTGGAGACCACCTCAGCAAGGCATAGCCAGCCACCCAGACTATGCGTATCCACCCTGGACATCAATGGGGTGACACACTACGGCTGCCTCCCTCTCCATGTGATCCCAGGAGCAGCGGTTTGGGCAGGGAGCCAGAGAAACTTGCCAAGGGCTAATGGTTTTTAATAAGTTTAAGAGCAAGGCACTGGCAGACTTGGTGTCTGGTGAGGGCCCACTTTCTAGTTCATAGATGGCACTTTTCTTGCTGTGTTCTCTCATGGCGGAAGAGATGAAGGGTCTTTCTTGGGCTTATATTAAAAAGGCACTAATCTGGGCGGCGCCTGTGGCTCAAAGGGGTAGAGCGCCAGCCCCATATGCCGGAGGTGGTGGGTTCAAACCCAGCCCTGACCAAAAAAAAAAAAATTAAAAAAAAAAAGGCACTAATCAGGTGGTGCCTGTGGCTCAGTGGATAAGGCATCAGCCCCATATATGGAGGGTGGTGGGTTCAAACCCGGCCCCAGCCAAACTGTAACAAAAAAATAGCTAGGCATTGTGGCGGGCACCTGTAGTCCCAGCTACTTAGGAGGCTGAGGTAAGAGAATTGCCTAAGCGCAGGAGTTGGAGGTTACTGTGAGCTATGTGATGCCAGGGCACTCTACCCAGGGTGATAAAGTGAGATTCTGTCTCTACAAAAAAAAAAAAAAGGCACTAATCTCATTCATGAGAACTCTACCCCCATGACCTAATCACCTTCCAAAGACCCTTACATCCAGTAACAATCACCATGGGGGGTTAAGATTTCAAACATATGGGGCATATTTTCTGAAGACCTTTTGAGGTCAGGTGGTGTATAAAAAGAAGGGAAAGGGTCAGGTGCAGAGGCTCACATCTATAATCCTAGCACTCTGGGAGGCCGAGGTGGGACAATCTTTTGATCTCAGGAGTTCAAGACCAGCCTGAGCAAGTTCAAAACCCCATCTCTACTAAAAACATAAAAATTAGCCGGATATTGTAGCTGGCACCTATAGTCACAACTTGAGGCAGGAAGATCATTTAAACCCAGGAGTTTGAATTGTGAGTTAGGCTGATGTCACAGAACTCTATCCTGGGGCAACAGAGTAAGATTCTGTCTCAAAAAAAAAAAAAAAAAATTGCAAGGAGATTAACTTGTAAGTTGTAAGGCACCCTGTTATGAAGTGAATGTCTATGTTCCCGCCAAAGTCCTATAGAGCAGCCCCAACCCCCTAGAGCGGCTGTATTTGGAGACAGGCCCTCTAAGAAAGTTATTAAGGTTAAGTGCGGTCATCAGGATGAGACCCTGATTTGTTAGTTAGTGTTCTTGTAAGAAGAGATTTCAGTGAGCGCATTGTCTCTCTCATTCTCTGCCTCCCGCTCCCCAGGCATGCAATCAAGGAAAGGCCACGGGAGGGTAAGCAAGCAGGAGAACAGAGCCCTCACCAGAAACTGAATGGCTGGCATCCTCATCTTGGACTTTCAGGCTCCAGAACCATGAGAAGATAAATTTTCGTTGTTTAAGCAATGGTATTTTGTTTTGGCAGCCTGAGCAAAGTAAGGCATGCACTGAATGACTTCAGTGATGAAAATGAACAGATAAACTTCAGGCACTGAACTGCTCTGACTTCCTCACTGTACTTACACCACGCTACTGCTACCAGGCTACTCTTCCTCCTTGTCTGTTCCCAACAGGGCAGAGAACATACTGGCTTCTCTACACGCCACTGTGCCTGCACAGATCTTATACGGCATAAAAGCAGAACATGAAAGTCATTCAGGCTTCAAGACAATATAGTCTGAGACTTGCTCTGCTCTAAATATCCCCAAACTACAGTCCCCTACACACCAAAATGCAATTCCAAAGACAACACATTTTCACTGAAAATAGATTTAATCTTATTCATATTAGAAATGTTCTGTGTCAGTCTCCCAAACCATCTCCAAACAAAGGTCTCCTCTTGACAAATGATTTTCTGGGGAAAAGTTCTGTGATAGTAGAAGAAAACTTCATATTTCTTTTATGTTAATCTATCAAAAGGTACATAATCAAAAAACTTCAACATCTGACGCATCAGGAGGTGTTTAGGTCATCCACACCGAAGGAGAAACAGGGTGGGGGAGAATCACAATCACTATTATGACTGGAAATGTGCAAAGTTTTCATCTATCCATGTCAGTTTACATTGGTAGAATGTGGAAAGGAAAATGACCATCACAGGAAAAATTTCATTAGCAGAGAATGAGCGAGGAGCAGTCAAAAGGGCAGAAGACAGCTCCTGAGAAGACTTGTGCATTCAGCTGGAGATTAACAGGAAAGAGAAAAATCAATGTCCTGTGATCAGTAAGTGCAAGGACAAGCTTGGTTCTCTTTCTGGCACTACTGACATTTTCACCATTTCTAGCTTCCAAATTCTAGAAAAAGATTAAGAAGATTAACAAAAATAGAGAATGTAGGAACTCCTGGCTTCATGCCTGCAGGAATGGCACCCAAATCCCTGTGCTCACTCGCTCCGTCTGTAGGGTAGCCCCCCTCTGTGGACCATCTGGGGAAGCTTCCCCACCAGGGCCTCGGCTGGCTGACGGCGTGGCTTCCTCCCGGGTGCAGCGCCAAACGCAGGTCTCATAAGCAACAAGGGCCTACTTGGCCATCTTGCGGATCATGTAGTTGAGGATGCCTCCATTGTGGAAGTAAGTGAGTTCCACATCAGTGTCGAACCTCATCACAGCCTGGAAGGTCTTCCCATTATCCAGCTGCGGCATAAAGAAGCAATGACACTTGTCAGGGAAGATTTACCCAGCCTGCCCTCAGGGAGGTGTCCACACTGCAGTGGCCCAGCAGCACCAAAGGACACAGGAGGCTGCTGGCCCAGACGCAGGCTGGAAATGATGAAGGAAAGCAGTGCCTAAAAACTAGAGAGAGCCTCTCAGTACAGCTACTGGTGACACTAGAGTGACATTTTCCAAACCTCTGGGGGCTCCCTATGAGCAGAGGTGTCTTGGGTCAGTAGTGTCACTGAGGGGGTCCCTTAGGCAGCAGACCCAGCTGCTCAACCTGAGACAAAGACCTCAGGGGCTATCTCTGTCTGGGTGCCTGTCCTAGGACCTTGGCACTGGGCACTTCATCCTTTCCTTGCCTTGGGATCTGTCATTCAAAGTCTAGGGCTGGAGGGAATCTTAGGGAAGGGGTGAGTGTTGTTCAAAGTTTTATATAAAAAGCTTTTTAGGTAATATGAAAGTGTCACACCCCTGAGCTCTCACCATGATTATGTGAGCTGAGGAGACTCAGAATTAGGAGACAGTGGTGAGGGGATGGGAGTTAAGAATGGACCAAGGATAACTCTATAGAGTAATAAATAATAAATGCACAGGTATCATGCCATGTCGGGCAAGCAGGCAGAAAGCTGGCAGGACTCCAAAGTCTACTGCAGTCCTGCTGAGTGATACATTCTTCCAAGTCCTGCTGAATTCCTTTTAACAAGATTGATTATGAAGGGCCCCTTCTGGAGGGGCCAGGCGTGGAGATGCTCTTCTTACCTTGACCTGGACTTTCATTCGTGGTGTGAGGTTTTCTGGAATGATGACAGTGTATCGCTCCCGCCCTGTGAGTCCCAGGGTGTCTGCATTCTCACCAGGGAGATATTCAAGGGGGATCACCCCCATCCCAACCAGGTTACTGCGATGAATGCGCTCATAACTCTCCGCCAGGATGGCTTTGATTCCCTGATGAACAAAGGCAGTGGTCTGGACACACTTCCATTTTTTCCTTTGGATACACAGAACTTTTACAAATGACTTTGTAAGTCAGAACTGTTCTCACACCTAAATTCTTTTCTTTTTTTTTTTTGAGACAGAGTCTCACTATGTTGCCCTTGGTAGAGGGCCGTGGTGTCACAGCTCACGACAACCTCAAACACTTGGTTCTCTTGCTTTAGCCTCCCTAGTAGCTGGGACTACAGGCGCCCACCACAATGCCCAGCTATTTTTTTTTTTTTTATTGTTGTTGTTTAGCAGGCCCAGGCTGGGTTCGAACCCACCAGCCCTGGTGCATGTGGTCAGTGCCCTAATCACTGAGCTACGGGTGCCGAGCACACACCTAAATTCTTTATGAGTACTCGTTAATCTTTTACATAAAATGTTCATCCTCTGACTATAAATAACACAACAGCTAGTTTTAACTGCCTGCCTATGATGCACAGGAACTATGTAAGCACTTAATGACTTCTCTTACTCTCCCTCTCTCAGTCCTGGGACACGGATGCCACTACTGTCCCCCTTTACTCAAGGGTCAGTGGTGATATTTAGTATTTGAAGCCACGCAGTCTACGTGATACAACGTCTCTTAGCAAGCTTACATCATATCTGGAATCCACACCATAAAACAACAATAGTTTTCTTTCCCTTGAATTTTTCTATTATTTTGGGTATATCAACAGATATAGAAAATGTAATCAAAAAACAATTTTCAGAACATACTACAGATAAACTGATTACCTACTGCATACTGCTTTTATACTTGTATTTCAAGTATCAAATTGTGTTGAATATAATCTTGATATTAAGCTTCCTATGAAGTAAATTTTGTTGGTAATCTGTAACTGGGCAATATATAGCAATAATCAATAAAGAAAGTTACTTTACTAACTAGAACTCATTAATTTATTAATAATTGTAATAGAATATTAAAATTAAAAGGTCTCTTGATATCTAGCACACACTTTTAAGATACCCTACATCAGGGTCACTTTGGGAAGCTGTTAAAAACATAGATTCTCAAGTACTATATACCAGATGCTCTCTTGGGGATCATGGAGCAGGAGGGGTCTTTGAGAACTTCAGCTATAGGGCAGCAGTTAGAATCACCAGGGGAGACTTAAAATCCTGATGTCCAGGCCTTTCTCCTTACCAATTAAAAGAGGATCTCTGGGGATGAGATCCAAGCACAGGAATAAAAATTTAAAAAAAGCATTTCCAAATTTGAGAACTATTGCTATAGAGATAGGCAGATTCTTTGGGACAATAGATATTTTGTAGGACTTTATGTTTGCACGTGTATGTTTTGGGCCAGTGAAAAGCTTTCTGAACATACACTGCTCATGTCCACAGCTCTGTTGAACGACTCTGCTGTGTTACAGATGTTATAAATCAAGCTGTCCATTCTGCTCTTTCTTGAGCAGTCTGATACTTGTGAGTGACCTACCTGGGACAGCTACAGAACCAAAGTGTGTTCAGCTTCCTAGGCAGCCAGAACTCACTGGTTCTGCGGAGAGGTCTGGACTCTAGAGAGCCCCTTTGGGGCCAGTTCTCTTCTCATCCTCTGTCAGATCTCAGGGCTCTCCACTGAGCACTCATGTATGTTGACAGCCTCACCATCCTACTAAATCCTTTTCTTCTCCTGTAATTTCCCAGGTTCTTTTTAGTAGCTTTCAGGAAAAAAAAAGTAGGCCTTTGATCTACTGATCAACTAATCAGAGAACATTTCTTCCCTCCCCCACCTCAGAACAAAATGACAGATTAAAAAAACAATAGGTGGGCGGCACCTGTGGCTCAGTCGGTAAGCTGCTGGCCCCATATACCCAGGGTGGCGGGTTCAAACCTGGCCCCGGCCTAACTGCAACCAAAAAAGAGCCGGGCGTTGTGGCGGGCGCCTGTAGTCCCAGCTACTCGGGAGGCTGAGGCAAGAGAATCACTTAAGCCCAGGAGTTGGAGGTTGCTGTGAGCTGTGTGAGGCCACGGCACTCTACCGAGGGCCATAAAGTGAGACCCTGTCTCTACAAAAAACAAAAAACAGTAGGTGTAATGTTCAAAGACATCTTCGGAAGCCTAGATGTCTGCAGGGCCGCCTGCCAGGCAGCTGTTTTTACTGCACTTATTGTATCCCCTAGAGTTTCCCAGGTGCATAAATTCACTCAAGCTATAGATGAGTGATAGTGGCATCAGCCGAGCCATTTTTACTATATCCCGAGGATTAAAGATGGGCAGTATGATTCTTCTCTGCTCTTAGGGCAAGTAAATGCTCAAGAGTTTAAACCCTGCCCCCTTCAAGGCCACTCTTGTAGGGACAGCTCAAGAAGGAACTGAGGTGGCTGAAGGTTCTAAGGAGCTGCCTGGTTTTGGACAGAGAGAGCCTCCCTTTTTCACTGAGTATCATAAGCAGACTTTTTTTTGTGGGGGGGGGGGGAAGACAAGAGTCTCACTTTGTTGTCCTCAGTAGAATGCCATGGCATCATAGCTCACAGCAGCCTCAAACTCTTGGGCTCAAGTGATTCTCTTGCCTCAGCCTCCCAAGTAGCTGGGATCACAAGTGCCCGCCACAACACCTGGCTATTTTTAGAGATGGGGTCTCAATCTGGCTCAGGCTGGTCTCAAATGCCTGAGCTCAGGCAATCCACCAGCCTTGGCCTCCCAGATTATAGGCATGAGCCACCATGCCTAGCCCATAAGCAGACTTTCATAGGCAGCGAAAAGCAAATCTCACCAGAGTAACTTGTGAAAAAAGTCCAGGCTCCTTACTTGTCTGTGAACCCAACAGACAAGATTACAGCCCTGTCTCACTCCTTACATCACCTGGGACAGTGCCCTTAAATAAATCTGGGGTCCTCAACCTTAGAATGTTATGAAAACCATGACACTTCTCCCTATGAAAAAAGACTACATGTACACTTTTGCGTATATTTTCAGAGACTTCACAGACCTTCCCCCCAAACCATTTATAGACATCCAAAGGTCTAGATACGAAATGTCTGATGTAAGGGAAGCAGCTCACTCTCAATCACCCATTAGTGAGTGAAATCAATTCAGATTCACCAAAAAGCAGAAGAGAAAACAACAGCTGCTTTTTGGAGCTTGCTCTCCCATTGACATCTTCTTGGGAAGCGACCCCACAGAATTAATTCCTGGCACTCTCCCAGCTTCCCTACCAGTTCGGAGGGCTGGCTGCCTGCTGGGATGGCTCTGCCTCAAACTCACCAGCAGGAAAGGGCCCTTGGCTGCCCAATCACGGGAGCTGCCTGAGCCATACTCCTTGCCAGCCAGGACAATCAGGGGAAGGCCTGCCTCCTGGTACCGTTCAGCAGCATCGAACACATCAAGCTGAGGAGGAGACAAGGAAGGCTTTATAGACCCAGCACATTCAAAGGGCAGGAATGACAACACTCTGCCAGCCCAGAGGACAATGGAAGGGCCTGCGGATGGCCAAGTCAGTGTGAAGCCAATGGCCACCCAACCAGCCAGCCATTTGGTCTACAAAGAGGGTACACTGGTATGGTGTTCTGGGAGCCCCCAGTGTCCGTAACTGCAAGTCTTTCCCCTTGGCTTCTTGGGTATTCCATTGTTCAATATATGTCTTCTTCATTTAATAGTCTATTATCCTTGCTATTCAGTGAACAAGAATCCACCGGCTAGGTCCTGATGACCAATGACTATGAAGAAAGAGTTTGCTTTTCAAAAATATGATCAGTTATGAGCAAGGCAGTATGAAGAGTGGTAAAGAGAACTGACTTCAGAGCCAGACTTTGTGTTTTAATCTCAGCTTTTCCACTGCACCGCCTTGAGTTACATGATCCAAGCTTTAGGCTCTCGATTTAAAACACAGATAATTATGGACCTACCTCAAAGGGTTGTTACGAGTCTTAAATAAGTCAATGCATGCAAAGAGCTTAGGAGAGCACCTGCAACGTATTAAGTTCTGTAGAAATATTAGCTGTTACTATTTTAAAATAAATTGGCAAGATTTATTTCTCTAGCAGGCTAAATGGTTTACAGAAAGCTCCACAGCATTTAATGAGAAGGGAAGTGACTCTGAAGACATACAACATGTGCCAGACGTGGCTCTAGGTTTTTACAAGTCTTTCCATTTCATTTTAAGCCTCAGGTGTTGTCTCTCCTTCTCAGGTAGGAAAAATGAGGCTCTGAGAGGGAAGTAACTTGCAGAAAGTGCCACAGCCATATGAGGTGGAGTTGCGACTTAAACCCAGACTTGTCTGACTCAGGGTGCAGGCCTTTCCCACATCTCCCACATTTTCCTACCAGGGAACAATCCCACCAACCCCAATGGCCTTCTATATTCCTTCTTTTCGTAGTGGATACAATTAATTACATGCTCATAAAGTCACATAGTAGCACTTCTTGATAAATATCCTCCAATTTAAACCAGAATTTTTCATTCTCATACTTCTGATAAAATTTTACTCAAAGACTTTTTACACTTAATACCCAAGAAACAAGACTTAGTTAAACCATGGTGCAGAATCTCTAAGCAAGGAGGAGGAGACAGGACTACAGAAAGAGAGAGGGAGGTTGGAGCCATGGAGAAATACTAAAATCAGAAGGAGAAAAACCGTGTAAATCTCCAAGCTCCCAGAGATTGACAAACACTTGTTTCTGCAGGAAGCAGAAGAGACAATACTCACAACTTCTCCAGAAGGCAGATGTATAGTCTGTGGCGCCTGCATGTTTAAAAATTTGTTTAACAAGCGAATGTTGGCAAATGTCCCCCGTACCATGATGGCGTCATTACCTCTGCGGGAGCCATAGGAGTTGAATTCTCGTGGAGTCAGGCTAATAACACAAGCAGGTAACAAGGGAATATTAAACTTAGCTTATCCCAAGAACAGAAAAAACTAAATCTATTTTTCTTAATTTACTAAGCATTGTTCTCGAAGGCAGAAAAGCTGTCCCCATATTCTTGATGAAGGGCAGGGTGAGAGATGAGAAGTGCATGGTGAAAGGGGAAATTTTTTTCCTCTTGGATTTGGGATTTGAAGACTTACAATCTTTCAAATCTGGGTGGAAACATCAGGAGGAACTCAAAAAAAAAAAAAAAGAGTACTTGTTTTATTTATTCAATAGGATAGCCTATATAAAGCTTCATATGAGGTAAAAAGCTAAACTACAAATAAGAAAGTGGAAGTAAAGAGTATCATGAGGGTAGAGAAATCAGATGGAACCAGGAATAGCAGGAAATATAAAATATGTTCAAAGAAATAAGTTCGAATTCATGTCCAAGTTATCAGAAACTCAATGCAATGGGAAGACACACAACAGTAATGTTAAGCTTTCATAAGATAAAAATCAAAGTATTGCCAAAGAGGCACAGCTGATATTTTTGGTTCTGAAATCAGAGGAAAATCTTGTCTGTAGGCCCCATGAAAGGAAACCTTGTGATGTCAAGAACAACATTACATACAATTAACACAGTGAGCAGTTCAGTAGGCTGTACATACAAATTCTAGGGCGTGGGTGTGAATATTAATATGATTTAGGGGTTAGATCTAACTTGAGGATTGAGAGAGTTAAGAACGGCCTTTAGGAACAAGTGAGAAAGTCCAGGACCCCCTAAAACTGTATCCAAAATTTTTAAATGTGTGCATTTTTCTGGAAAGGCATTATATTTACTTTCACTCAATTCTCCAAAGAGTTCCTATCTTAAAAGGAGTTAAGAATCGCCCACAGAAAAAAAGGTATTTGGATTTGGTTCCTCAAATTTGCCCTGGACCCCATCCCTAAAGGAGCTGATTCAGGAGATGGGAGTAGGAACTAGGAGTTTTTTTTTAAGACAGTCTCAACTCTGTCGCCCAGGCTAGAGTACAGTGGCATCATCATAGCTCACTGCAACTTCAAACTCCTGGGTGCAAGTATTATTCCTGCCTCAGCCTCCTGAATAGCTGGGATACAAGCGCATACCACCCACCACGATGATTTTTTTTGTTTTGAAGAGATGGGAGTCTTGCTCTTGCTCAAGTTGGTCTCGAACTCTTGGTCTCAAGTGATCCTCCTTTCTTTGGACTCCCAAAGTGCTAGGATTATAGGTACGAGCCACTGTGCCCAGCCAGAAGCAGGAATTTTTATTTCTCCACATGATTCTTGTTGAAAATCAGATTGGGGAATCACTGACCTTGATTATTATTGGTATACTAGGTCACATAACACCTATTAATATCAGAATATGAATGATTGATGAATAGATATAAGTAAACTGCAAATCCTTGTAGCAGTTCTCTGAAAGCATTAAGCCTCTGAACCAGGCCATGGCAATGCCTGTGAAGTTCTATTTCTGCCCTAGGCCTCAGGCATAACCAGGGTCTGCTACAGGATAAGAGCAGAGCCTGGGACTTTCATACCTACCCTCTGTTAGTTAAGTAGCGAGCAGCAGGGCTATTTCTTGCAATATTTCCAGCTGGAGAGATGTGGTCAGTTGTTACTGAGTCTCCCAAATTTAACAGCACATAAGCATCCACTATAGATTTAGGTGGCTGAAGATCCAAAGTCTAGCAAAGAGTACAACAAGTCAGCATTGGCCCAGGTTTCCTCAAACAAGTCACCAGTGAGTCTCAACAGTGGTGGGCCACAGACTGAACCACATGACACCTCTACATGAATGCATGGAAAATTCTAGTTTCTGTGTTTTATTAGGGATGTTGAGAAAAATAAGATATGTTTACTCAAACATTCATATCTTGACCTTGAAGAAAAAGCAAAGTGCTGGCACTATCCCCCCGAAGTCATAGGAATGCAACTGCAAATGCCATCCATGGAACTCCTTCAGATGCTGAGGACAACTGGAATCCAACTTCTATGGCCATCCCCTTGTCACAGTGACCCACCCAGGGCAGCATGGACTTCTTGATCATCAGTTTCAGGGAAGATGTTCCCCATTTTTACAGGTATAAGATTCAATATGGCAGGCCTGGGGGATATTCTCCTGGAATAGTCCCTCATGTGCTACTGGGAAACTGTAGCCAAATATCCCAGCCTCCCCAAACTCTGGCCAGCCTTATCTGCTTAGGTTTACAAAGGTTTTAAAGAAATGTGTAGTCAAAGAAAGGGTATGGGGTAATAAAATAGGTTTTATAAGAACCTAAATCTTTTGAAGAACTTGTTTTGTTAAAAAATAAAACGTCATACCAGGTTTTCGAAGAATGGTGGTGATTTAATGTAGGTAGATTTGGGATTCCAGAAATACAGCTTATCTGAAGGGACTGCTAAGGCATTCCAGCTTTCATTCACAGTCTTAAATAAAAATAAGTAAATAATTTAATTAATAGAAGAAAAAAAGGGAAAGGACAAGCAGATCTAATTACATTCCATTCTAGGGAAAATTTAATAGGCAAACATAAAATATACATTTAAGCTAAGTTGTATAATAAAAGCCAATTTCATTCTAAATAGTTACACACAAAAGTTCCTTATACTCAGATTACATCATGCTAAATAACAATGCCTATGCCCTGTGATGGGCTGCTTCTAAGACATCGAACATGAGCCAGCCTTTTGGGACTCACACCTAGAAGCAACCTGCTCCTGTTGAGTGTGGGCTGACCCTAGGGATTGGCTCCAAGGTTAGGTTATAAAGAAATCTGCTTGTCTCTCTAGCCCTCTCCTGCCGACTTGCTCTGAACAGACCCATGCAGCAAGGCACTAGCTAACAGACAGTGAGGAACTAAGAACCTCAGTCCAACAGCCCGTGAAGAGCCTGATCCTGCCAACTACCATGTGAGTGAGCCTAAGTGGATCCTCCCCCAGCCTGTAGCGCCAAATGATGTCTGGACTGGAGCCCTGTAGAGACACCCAGGGAAGCTGGATTCTCACCCACAGAAACTAAGAGAGGAATAAATGTCCACTGTTTCAACTCACTGAATCTTGGGGTAATTTGCTGCACAGTTATAGATAACTAATACATATAATTATAAATAATTTGTGAAATAATAATCCAGATTGTACCAAAGGGGAAATTACTCTCTGAATGTTTTGGGAAGTAGACTTCTAAGTCACACAGATGCCGGATAGCAAATGATAGCTGCTTATGCATTAAACTTGAATTCTGTCCAGTCCATTAACTCAGCTGTTGGAGAAACACATTTAACCCAGTGCCTACCAAGCTCCCAAACACCATTTCTCAAGGAGCAGCTTGTAGAAAGTGCAGTGTGTGAATATCACCGCCATGTCACCCTCACCCAGACAGTTCTGCTTTTATCTAAAGAATACCAGCCCCAAGTCTGCAGGGACACAGAGGGCAGGGCAAGGCATACCATCTAGGAGCCTCATAAATGTTGCTGAGCCCCCTTTATAAAATAAATGGAGTTTGGTGCTTCCTATCGTGTGGTCTTAGTTCTTTTTTTTTTTTTTTGGAATGCAAATAATATATTTTGAGAGGTACATTCAACCATAACTCCACTTCAGTGACACCACATAGTGACCCATCAGGGGTCCTCACCAGGGCAGACACCCCTGCCACCCCAGGTGTCTGAAAAACGGATAGTTATGGAGAGCTGAACTGGAGTCCTCCTTCTTGAGGCTGTCACTGCTTGTCTAAATCTGGAAACATATGGGGGATGTGGGGTTTGTAAAAATATGTGTCATGGAAAAAAAAATGACCAAGAATCACATCCCCAGATATCAGAAGAAATAAATGTTACTTTTTCTAGTTCACACTCCCGAGAGCCTCCAGGTCTGCGGACAGGGCACAAAGCAGTGGCTCCCCTAGGACTCCGGGGCAGTGTGGGAGGGACCTCACCTCTATTTTCTGATAGACCTCCTTAAACATCCCAGGGATGACAAACTGACGCTCCACCGCCTGGATCTCCTCTCTGCTTGGCCAGATGTCTTTCAGAAATACTTGTTGTCCCTTTGCATTTACTCCTGGGAAAAAAATGTTTATGAACGGAAAAAAGCTTTCTAGCACCTCATTTTCATTGTTATGTACAATCAAGTCTCCTTCTCGGTCAGGGCTGGGGAACCTGTGGCCTAATGCCACATATGCCCTTCTAGATCCTTAAGTAGGCCCCTTTGACTGAATTTGTTCTGTAAATTTGGATTCAGTCAAAAAGCTGCACTTAAGGATTCAGTCAGGAAGTGCACACTTCAGATCTAGAAGGCCACATGTGGCCTCAGGCCCCTGCAAGTTCCCACCCCAGGTAGTTAACAGCCTACAAAGCAGGCGGAAACACTGAATTAGTGGATGTGAATCATCACCCTTAAGGGAGATACATGTTGAGGTTGCCATAAGCCTCTGGTCATGCTTTTCTCAAATGATCAATACATAGATCAATAAACAGCCTGTTTTATATGTGCTTCTGTTTAAAGACCCGTTATTTAATACATGCTTTTGACTCATTAATACTGGACTTAATAGCCAGCAGCACAGTAACTCACGCCTGAATGAAACTTGTCTAAATGCAAGGCACACCACCAGCTTCCTGTACTTAGTGGCACCAGACAGTGCTTCAAGACTATGCGCAGGGGCCCTTTTAAATGGTGAAATCATTATAAAAAGCACAAAAATGTGAAAACCAAGGCACTACATAGTCTGTGAAAAAGATACTTGTTTATAGTATGAGAGCTGAAACAAGAAGGTAGAGCATTGCCTGGCGGACCTCAGCGTGCAAGGCACAGATCGGGGCTTTCAACCCTCAGGGCACGTCTGTGAGTGACTAGGAATGCACCATAGGTATTGATTCAGGGGGTAAAATATATTTTAGCGAGGAGACAAATTTGCAATATAAAATCTGTTAATGAAGATACACCAATAACCCTTAAGTTGTAACATCCTATAGGTCAATTGAAGTATTATTTTCTTATTATTTAATATGCTTAGAAAAGATAAACAAGCAGCCAGAAAAAAGGGGGTGATGCATCATTTCTCCTGAATTTTGAGAAGTTGAAATATCTAGGGTGTGTTCCCAAAGAATATATATTAAAACAAGGCCTATCATTAGATTAAAGTAGGAACAGAAAAAGGAGGACTAACAGGAGAAACCAGAACAGCAAGACCTTGATTACTTTTGGCATCTATTTCCCTTTGTCATCCCTTACCCTCGACAGATTCCTGCTTAACTACTTCGGTTATGTCTTAGCTGTAAATGGAAAAGATTCTTCTCTGTCTTACCACAGGAAAATCTATATTTCATTTTTTTCTTAAAGAAAGCAGCAACTTTTTTTGTAGTATTATTTTCAAATTTGCTGGAAAATAATTATGGCCATGCAAACAAAATCTTACCCAATGGCTCTTTCTCAAAGTCAATTCTGATGGTCCCAGCAATCGCATAGGCTATTACTAAGGGGGGAGAGGCTAAATAGTTGGCCCGGGTGTTGGGATGCACTCGACCTTCAAAATTCCTGTTCCCAGATAGTACTCCAACAGCTACAAGGTCTCCCTGGGGAAGGCAAGAGAAAAATTGGATTACAGAAAGAAAAGATTGACTATACTTATTGTCTTGGACCATTTATAATAGTTTTCCCATCATATGGACGTAACTCTTTAAGCTGCCCCTTCCTTTGGTCCTCTCCTACAGCAGGGGAATGAGATACTCTGAATCAAAAGAAGTAGGGACATCAGTAATTACTGCTCAAGACCTACACCAGGGAGGCGCCTGTGGCTCAGTGAGTAGGGCACCAGCCCTATATACCAAGGGTGGCTGGTTTGAACCTGCCTCGGGCCAAACTGCAACAACAACAAAAAAAACAGGTGGGTGTTGTGGCAGGTGCCTATAAGTCCCAGCTACTTGGGAGGCTGAGGCAAGAGAATTGCCGGAGCCCAAGAGCTGGAGGTTGCTGTGAGCTGTGATGCCACGGCACTCTACCGAGGGCGACAAAGTAAGACTCTGTCTCTTAAAAAAAAAAAAAAAAAAAAGACCTACACCAGATAGGTCAGAAGGAAACATCCTAGTTATTTCCAAGATCAGATGGGAAAGACTAAAAGATGAGAGCTAATGGAAGCCACAGTGACATATAGATTCTATAAATAATGCAAAGCTAACCAATTAGTATTTTTAAAGACTATGAAATTTTGGGGACAAAAGCCAATGTAATTTGTGTGGAAACTTGTCTGATTTTGAACCAATTTTTTCTTTTCTTTTCTTGTTTTTTTTTTTTAGGCAGAGTCTGAGTGTCATGTGTCAGTTGGTCTAGCTCACAGCAACCTCAAGCTCCTGGGTTTGAGCCATCCTCCTGCCTCAGTCTCCTGAACAGCTGGGACTACCCGTGCCTGCCACAATACCTGGCTACTTTTTCTATTTTTTTGTAGAGATGGGGTCTTGCTCATGCTCAGGCTAGTTTCTAATTCCTGATCTCAAGTGATCCTCCTGGCTCAGTCTCCCAGAGTGCTAGGATTACATATGTGAGCCACTGTGCCCAGCCTGAACCAATTTTTCAAATCACCAGTATAGAACAATTCTAGAGCCCTCCGTAGTCAACACTAGCATGTAGGGGGCACTTATGTGTCAGGCACTGCACTGTTTTATGTTCATCATCATCTTAATTCTCACAACTCTGTAAAACAGATACTGATACCTTCTCCCAAGTTATGGAAACTTAACCACAAATAGGTTCAGTAACTTGCTCAAGGTTACATGGCTCCAAAGACCAGACTCTTAACCACATCCCCTGCTTCCATGTACCTTCCTGAAATACCCTCATTTTGGTCACACAGTATGTGAGAAGAAACCACAGGTCTGAAGACCTCTGGGCCCCACTGTAATTTACCTGTGTGATGGCTTCTACTACAGGTTCAGGTAAGGGCCCACTGTTGCCAATGCAGGTCATGCAGCCATAGCCTACCACGTCAAATCTGGACAACAAAAGGGAAGCAAAAAACAAGAACAACTTTCAGGGAGCCCTCCTGCGGGACCAGTGGGAGGCACCGGCAGAACGGACTCACAGCACATGGTGTCAGTGCGGTGCTCTTCTTGTAAGGCTTCCACTCTCCAGCACAACCTGACACAGCACATCGCAGACTACTCACAGCTTTTACTTACAGGAAGGAGTTGAACTGCATGATCTAGAATTTTTACAAGTTGAAACCAGATATGCTATTTAATGTCTTTCTTCACTCTTATTATATAATCCCAGGGAACTATGAATTTTATGAGACACATGAATAAAATGCAGGTTATCCACATTAGGAATAATATGAAAATTGGAGAAATTATATGTGGCAACTAATATAGTCAGGCACTGCAGACATTTTGGTCAACGACAATCCACATGTAGATACTGGTCTCATTATAATGGAGCTGAAAAGTTGCTATCACCTAGTAACCCTGTAGGTATTATAATTACAATGTCCGTAAACAGACACACCATGATGACTTTTTATTATTTTAGAGTATACTCTTCTACTTAAAAAAAAAGTTAACTGCAAAACAGCTTTAGGCAGGTTCTTCAGGAGTATTCCTCAGTATTCAGGAAATGAAAGCTGCATGTGTGTTAGTGTCCCTGGAAACCTCACAGTGGGACACGATGTGGAGGTGGAAGATGATGACACTCAGGATTCTGACCTAGGTGCAGGCTAATGTGTGAGTATGTGTCTTAGTTTTTAACCAAAAAGTTAAAAAGAATTAAAGATTCTAAAAATAGAAAAAAGCTTATACAATAAGGATATAGGCTCAGTGCTTGTAGCACAGTGGTTACGGCACCAGCCACATACACCAAGGCTGGCAGGTTCGAATCCAGCCTGGGCAATGACAGTTGCAACCAAAAACTAGCCAGGTGTTGTTGGTGGGCGCCTGTAGTCCCAGCTACTTGGGAGGCTGAGGCAAAAGGATCGCTTAAGCCCAAGAGTGTGAGGTTGCTGTGAGCTGTGACACCACGGCACTCTACCAAGGGCGACATAGTGAGACTCTGTCTCAAAAAAAAAAAAAAGGAATAAGGCTATAAAAGGATATAAGTATTCAGCCATTAAAAAAGATGGAGACTTTACATCTTTTGTATTAACCTGGATTGAGCGGAAACACATTCTTCTTAGTAAAGCATCACAAGAATGTAGAAGCAAGAATCCAATGTACTTGATTCTAATATGAAGGTAGTAGATGAGCTAATACAAGGTGGGGGGTAGGGGAATGAGCTAGTGCAAGAGGGGAGGAAGACGGGGGGATGGGGCCATGGTGTACGGCACACCTCTTGGGTGCAGGTCACAATTATAAGGTATTTGTTTACCTAACAAATACAATCAGTGTAAACTAATTCTTTGTACCCTCGATGAATTCCAAATAAAAGAATAAGGATGTAAAGAAAATATTTTTTTACAGCTGTACAATGTGTTTGTGTTTTGAGCTAAGTGTTATTGCAAATGAGTCAAAAAGTATATCAAGAAAAAAAAAAAAAAGTATATCAAGTAGAAAGGTTAAGCTAAGGTTAATTTACCACTAAAATAAAAAAACAGATATTTTATAAATTAGTATAGCCTATGCAGTGTTTATAAAGTCTATAGTGGTGTACAGTAACATCCTAGGCCTTCACATTCACTCACTACTCACTGACTCACCCAGAGCAACTTTCAGTCCTGGAAGCTCCACTCCTGGTAAGTGGACGTACCATTTCTTTTTTATCTTTTATACCATATTTTTACTGTATCTTTGCATGTTTAGGTTATGTTTAGATACACAAATGGCACCGGGTTACAACTATCTCCAGTACTCGGTACAGTAACATGCTGTACAGGTTTGCAGCTAGGAGCAATAGGCTATACTATATAGCCTCGGAGTGTAGCCATACCATCTAAGTTTGTATAAGTACATTCTGTGATGTTCCAACAAGGATAAAATCACCCAAGGACAGATTTTTCAAATGTATTTGCCTCAGGAATTAGAATGCTTTTAGTTATTGTAAATAATTATTTTTACACCAAAAGGCGGACTGTTAGCTGCAGAGCCACTGTTATCTCACACCTTGGGAGAAATGAGAAAAGACACCCTGCTCCTTTAGGAGAGCGCAGCACCACAGCAGAGCACGGGCTCAGTTTAGCCCCTGCTCTGCCCTTAGAGGGCACCCTTGTACAATGAACAACCAGCACAACTGAACAAAAGAGGGCCCTATTTAGTTGGAGCATAAGGGGTGAAGTTTATCTGCCATCTGATACAATATTATGCAATTAGATACCATCAGATAAGGGCACATCTGTTACAAGGTGACATAGCAATATACATGAATAAAATGCAACAAAACAACAGTATGAAAGAAAACTCTCCCTCACCCAAGTTGAGACAGGTAAGGCATGACTCCACTTTCTCGCAGATAGTAGGTGACCACACCACTTCCTGGAGACAGGCTAGTTTTGATATAAGGCTTCACATTTAGGCCAGCGTCCACAGCTTTCTTGGCTAACAGTCCTGTGAAACGGCAAACACAAGTATGGGTGGCTGCCTGCACTAGGTGCCAGGGGCACTGCAGGAAGGAGCCTGAGTTCTCAGTCTGCATTTCTGGCCACAGCCTGACAAAGCCCCTTCATGACAGCACTTACTGCCATCCCTGCCGCTGTACAGAGAGCTCACTGGCCCAAAGTTATTCACAAGTACCCGGTGAACTCAAAATTAGAGTTCCAAGAAAGAAGATATATTTCCTTTTTATATAAAAGTGATAAACCAGAAGCCACTTATAAATATATTACAAAATGGGTTTTAATTTTTAGAGGTAATCTTCCTAATTATGTTTGATCTGGATGAAAATCGTAATTAGAGAGGGTCCCTTTTTGAAAGTATAATATATCAATTGTGTACTGGTTGGCAAAGAATAGTCAGCTGAGAAGTAAAAACCCAGTCTTCAGATATTTCTTGAAGTGGAGCATCCTGGGCCATTGGATTTTGGCAGAGACAGAGGCTGTTCCTGGAACACGGGGAGCTGTCTCAGGAAGTATCACAGAAGTAGGAAAAAAAGTGGGGGTGGAGTACAAAGGGACTAAAAACTACAGACAAGCTGGTGAACTGTCCTAAGACTGGCTTGCTCCAGACAAAGAAAGCTTAGGTGGAAACAGAAAGACTCAGATAAAGAGGGTTTTCCTTATTTCCATGCCTGCTACATAAAAAAGAACTGTTGACGCTGTCTACAGACATAAGAAACACTCCTGGGGATGGCTAAAAACTTGTAACCAATGAAGACTTTATATTAGTGAAAGCCGGCATGTAAATATTAACTACTTAACCAGAATTGCTTAACAGGTCAGGTGCACCACTGCCCTATGCCCTAATTCAGATGCACTTGCCAACACATCTAAATCAAAACTTGATCTGCTGTTCAGGGTTTTGACAGAGAACAAAGTCTATGACATGATAATCTGACACAAGATTCTAGGGCTTTACTAGATATTCAGCTTGCTTTGCTTTCTTCTACTCATTTTCTATGTTAATTCCCAAGAGAAAGACTATTACGTATTATGTATTCTATTTAAATTAATCTTTGCTTTGGACGCTATCTACTGTGTAGATGTATCTGGGCCAATAAATCTGTTCCTGGAAAAGACAAGGTTCAGGGAACTAACTACATGTGGAACTCAGCTAAGACCTTGGGTTATGTCTTGGGAGAGTTCCACTACTTTGTCCACATGACTATGGGGATGGAGTCAAAGGCACTCACCTGCTCCTAACATCACAGATGGGTTACTGGTATTTGTGCAGCTAGTAATGGCAGCAATGACCACAGAACCATGAGTAAGGATGAATTCACTCTTATTATAGATAAATGTCTTATGGTCATTATGATGGTCTGGAGCAACTTGGAATCCTTTAAATCCTTGCTATAGAAGAAACATATATATATATATTACATAGGAAGAAAAAAATATATAAGATATATACATCTTGCTATAGAAAAAATATATATGTGGTCAAAAGTTTTCACTTTGGAAGAAGAAGTACTTTGATAACTATAATTTTAAAGGCCAATTTTTATTTTAATTTTTTGGTAGAGTGCCATGGCATCACAGCACACAACAACTTCAAACTCTTAGGCTCAAATGATCCCCCTGCTTTAGGCTCCCAAGTAGCTGGGACTATAGGCACCCGCCACAATGCCAGGCTAGTTTTTCTATATTTAGTAGAGACTGGGTCTTGCCCTTACTCAGTCTGGTCTCAATCTCCTGAGCTCAGGTAATCCACTTGCCTTGGCCTTCTAGAGTGCTAGGAATAAAGTCGTGAGCAACCACGCCCACACACAGTCTTAAAAGGCCAATTTTTAACAAAACATAAATATTTCTGCTAGCAAACTCTGAAACGCTACAGAAAAATTAAACTTGTCTTTACTCTTCTTATATCTTTACAATATGCAGTCATGATTTCTGAACAATTATCTCCTTCCCACCTCAAAAATGAAACTGCTAAATTTAGTTCAAAGTTGGTCTAAATAAAACTCAATGTCCTTACTATAAAGGTTAATAGATACAAACTGACTGAGGCTTCTGATTTTAGCCTTATGGAAATTTGGGGAAAGTACCATTTTGACCAGTGAATCATGATCAATAACACAAGATACATAGGCCGGGAGCAGCGGCTCACGCCTATAATCTCAGCCCTCTGGGAAGCCCAAGGTGGATGGATTGCCTGAGTTCAAGAGTTTGAGAACATCTTGAGCAAGAGCCAGCTGTTGTGGCAGGTGCCTGTAGTCTCAGCTACTAGGGAGGCTAAGGCAAGAGGATCGCTTGAGCCAAGAATTTGAGGATGCTGTGAGTTATTATGTAATGCCCCTCTATACAGGGCGACAGAGTAAGAATCTGTCTCAAAAAAAAAAAGAAAAAGAAAAAGAAAAAAAAGTTATACAAACTACAGATAAACATTTGGTATAATGTTGGTGTTCACCAGATAAAACCCATCGTACCTCTTATCCATTCATTTGGATAAGTGAAAATCTACTATGTAGCAGAAAATATGCTAGATACTTTGAGATACCAGGAGATTAAGACACAATCCTATTCTCAAACATAAAGTCTGGTACGAGAAATCATACATGCAAATAAAGTACCAACGATGTAAGTTGAAGAATATGGAACACCATCAAGAGGGTTTCAGACCAAGGGCCAGGAAGTTACAAGGGAAAGATGACTTTCTGCTACGAGATACTGAAGCCACACTGCAGAGGAGCTGGTATCTGCGGTGAGTTTTACAGAGCTAACATACCAGGACATGACATTAAATAATTAGGAAGAGACAGTGGCCTGAAAAGCTTGGGTAAGGAGAGTAAACAATATGGCCAGAGTCAAGTGAAAAGGAGATAGGCTGAGAACGGTGGGTTGAGTTGTGTGGCCTGTAGCTAATGGCTGTCAGTAAGAACTTCTGAACAGAGTAGAGAACCTTCAGCACCAGGCTGCAAAGAGTCATCAGTGAGTGGACAGAAACAAGGCATGGGGTGGGGTCAGAGGAGTTTAACTTCTTCTTCCAGACCCCTACCTTGGCTCCAAGGCAGCTCTCAAAGTCCTTTTTCATGTCAGACACAGCAATTTTGTCCTGAGGCCTCTTGGGTCCACTGCAACAAGGCACCACTGTTTTTAAATCTAATTCCACAACCTGTTCACCCAAAAGAAATTAGAGAATACACATTATACCTACAAAGAGGAATGACAAGGCATGCCAAAGAATTTTAAATATCACAATAGAAATAAGCAATGAAACAAAACTACCACATTCAAAAACAAAAAAGCCACTGTTCACTCTTAACACTTAAGTGGTTTAATTTTCCAAGATCAAGATGGGCAGAGTGAGACAGGAGGCCTTGCTGCCTCTTAGAAAGATCAAGGTGAACACTGCCTTATACCTATTATACTTCTACAGTGATTTGGGAGAGATGCAGCCATTAAGTCATCAATGCGAGGAAATCGGTCTTAGTCTAACTAAATATTTCCTTTCCTTGATGTAACATGTAACAAAACAGGAGTCCCAGGTCCAGTTTACCCTCCAACCTTGGCTGTCTAAAAATATGTGGGTTCAGTTTGCATCCTAGAAAACTAAGGTCAATCTCTGGATAAATAGAACTGATAGGTTTGTACCTTCTCTTCTTCCTAGATCTATAATAATGATGGGTTTAGCTTAAACAGCGCTCATCCCTCTGGTCAAGTCTTTCAGTGGTCTTCCACATAAGAGTGTGAAGCAGTAGCTCAGAAGAGGGAACAAGCTGGGCTCACACTGATCAGGCCAGTAGGAACATTAAGACATTACACTGCTACGTATTAATTTCTATGTTTACACTTTCCCCATCCTTTGGATTTTTCATCCTTTTAACATTCTGTTCTCCTGCAAAAGTTGGCAGTGACTTATTTCCTACAAGTGTACCCCCCTCCCCAGGGAAAAACTCATGCAACTAAAATCGTAGGCCTCAGGAGGAAGAAACAGTGCTCTGGAGAAGGTACTCTCATACCTGGGCGAAGTCTGGGTCTTGAGATGGGTCATTGAAATCTCGAAACATTCCGACACTCTGGAGATATTTTTTAATGTGCTTTATTGTTTTTTCGTCACGACCTAAATGGCATGTCAAGAATTAACATGTAACAAATATTAATATTTCCTGGTTAAAGATTATAAACTAACACTTCCAACAGAAATTACACAAGTAAGTTATGTATGTTTCACTCACACAGCCCCACCCCAAGAGCTGTTGATATTTTAGCTTCCAGGCTAACATTCTCACTCCCTAGCTGATGCTACTTTTTATGAGCAGTCACTAATTGATGTGTTGTTCTTAACCAAGTAACTATATCTGAAAAAGATTCTGGTTTACCTATAGTACCCTCCTCTTTTTGCTTTTTTAGGTTTGTTTTGTTTTTTATTTGAGACAGCCCTATTGTCTGGGCTAGTGAGACACTGCAACCTCAAACTCCTGGCCCCAAGCAATCCTTTTACCTCAGCCTCCTAAAGTGCCAAGACTACAGGTGTGAGCCACCTCCCTGGCCGCCCTCTCTTTTTGGTCACAGCCCCAATTATGATGATCCTATACCTAAGCTAACTGTCAAGGCACACATATGTGTCTACCTTCAACTGGCCATAAAGACTTTCAGCATTCCACATTCTTATATTGAAAATAATAACCCACCCCACCCCATGCCCTTAAGCACTTTCTGTGTGCCTCCTGCATTGTGTGCTAAATGTTCTGATGTATTACCTCAATCTCTAACCCTTATCAAGACCCTGTGAGACAAGTACAATTGGTATTCTCATTTATAAATGAGGAAATGGTAGCTCAAGATTTAAGTAATTTTTCCACAGAACATAGGCAGAAAATGGCAGATCCAGGATCTGAACTTGAATTTGACTCCAAAGCTCAAAGCCTTCACTCACAATGCTGTATCACCAGGAATATGACTCTGAAACCTCTGCTATTTAATTCTTATCACAATCATGGTATAGGAGATAATACCAAATAGGCTCAATGCATGCGCAATCCATCCATTTCTCTGACAGTTAAGTGAGACTGAACATGGGATTTTGGACCCACCATAGATGAGAATTTTTGGTCTTTTTTGTTTTAAACTGCTTTCAGCATGGACCTCAGAAAAGACAAGTGTAAGAGCTTCATTAATATATTTATCATGCCCTATTGTGGAGCCAATTGTTCACAATACCTTACTGCAGGGGTTCTCAAACTATGGCCCGTGGGCCACATGTGGTGGCGTGATTGTATTTGTTCCTGTTTTGTTTTTTTTACTTCAAAGTAAGATATGTGCAGTGTGCATAGGAATTTGTTCATAGTTTTTTTTTTTTTTTTATCTATAGTCTGGCCCTCCAACGGTCTGAGGACAGTGAACTGGCCCCCTGTTTAAAAAGTTTGAGGACCCCTGCCTTATTGTGTATGAGAAAGGGCTGGACTCTTCTGAAGCAGTACTCCTGTTCCAATTTAATAGATTTACGAATTGGGCACTAGATCAAGAAGTTTAGTGGCCACCTCCAGCAGCCTAATCTTCCCTTGGGATTTATTCTGCAGCTCTTCTGCCCTTACCAGCATGTTGTCCCTTCCCACATTTAGGCTAATTTTCTCAACTATTCATTCTGTTACTTGTTTTGTTTTGTTTTGAGACAGAGTCTCACTATGTCACCCTTGGTAGAGTGCTGTGGCGTCACAGCTCACAGCAACATCGAACTTTTGGGCTTAAGTGATTCTCTTGCCTCAGCCTCCTGAGTAACTGGGACTATAGGCGCCCACCACAATGCCCAGCTATTTTTAGAGACAGGGCCTCACTCTTGCTCAGGATGGTCTCAAACCTGTAAGCTCATGCAATCCACCTGCTTCAGCCTCCCAGAGTGCTAGGATTACAGGCATGAACCATCATACCTGGCCTCGTTCTGTTCTTTTAGCTCTACATCTTTTTCATTTTAAATACTTTGGGGCACAAGGATGTATTAATCAATTTCAATGTCGTTATATTTAATAAAAACATTAAAAAAATAAACTTTATCATAATCTTTACTCTTTCCAGTAGAGTTTCCTCAGGCCATGGGAGAAGACTTAGATTTACTTGGAGTCTATAAAATGTCCTATGGAACCCTTCCCATGGCTTATCCCTTTTCTTAGACATCTGTTCAAATTTTACTTTCAACGGCCCTTGTTGACTTTCTTATAATATAAAAAGCACTCTCAGGGACTTTCACCCACCTCCTTGCTTTCTTTTGCATTAGCACACTTATGCAGTTGTGTATTTGTTCCTTTCTCCTTTACCAGAATGTAAATTCCGAGGAGGCAGGGACTTTATCTATCTTGTTCACAGCTGTATCTTTGGGAACTGGATTGGACATTGATAATTTGTTAAATGGATGACTGAATGACTTTAATGTTTCTAAAATAAACTTGAGACACTAAAATAAAAGCTTTCTCAAAGTTAAAAGTCAAATGTCTAAGTAAATATAGAAAGAGTTAAAGATCTGTCAACATTTTAAAATGCCATTATACGCTGTCTCTCATTTTACCTCCTGGGCAACCCAAAGGGCGCTGGAGAATGCCATCCCTCTATGGAGCCATGCAGCTTGGATTCTGGCTCTACTATGTGGGAGCCTTGGGTAAGACAACATTTCTCTTACCTTCAGTTTTTTCTCTTATTAATTAACTAATCAATCAATGCATCCTACAGATCTGTAAAGAGGATGACAGCAAATGCATACCAAGTGCCTGGTACACAGCAGGCAGCCCAAAGATAGTAGGTACCATACTAAGATCACTTGTTTAATGTCAAACTAGTAGTAAATATCATAGTTAAGTATCCAGGCTTCCAGAGTGTCTGAGAATGTTTTATTGGCCATATTATGTTCCATCTCTATTTCATATCACCTTAAATCCCAACAACCCACCTTGGGTCCACAGAGAAAAAAAAGGTGTGACTCTAACCCACTGCATTCTGTAGGGCAGAGGCAGAAGGCAGATTCTCAGTATTCCATGAAACATCCACCCAGAGCCCTCGGCTTTCGCAGTCCTTTATGTACTCACCTGTCTGTTCCAAGTACCTGATACTAACTTCATCAACTGGGAAGAAGCCAGCAGTTGCTCCGTACTCTGGACACATGTTAGCGATTGTAGCTCGGTCAGCAATGGATAACTGGGCTACTCCTGGCCCGAAGAACTCAACAAATTTGCCCACTACCCCAACTTGGCGGAGGTGCTGAGTAGCAGAAACAACAGAAAAGCTTGAGACTTGACAGCCCACACTTAAAAGGCAGAATATTGTTTTGCAATTCTTATAAAATAGCCTTGTGAATAAACACAAACAATAAATTAGTCCAACATATTTTTGACTACTTTAAAAAATGAAATTTAAAAAGCAATGCCAGCTAAAGGCAACATGATAGATATCCTGGAACGGAAAAGGGACAGTGCTGAAAAAAACTAGTTTAGTCTGTACTTTAGTTAAGAGTGCCATACCAATGTTAACGTCTTAGTTTTGATAAATGTGCCATTAAAAATGCTTATAAATAACATCTTTTATAAGATGTTAACATTATAGGAAGTCGGGAGAAAAATAACAGAAATTCTTGTAGTATCTTTATACTGACTCTCCTATAAATTTAAGATTATGTCAAAATAGTTCTTATTTAGAAAAACAAAGAAAAAGTATGCCAAAAATGCAAATAATGCTAAGAAAAGTTTTCAAAATGAATAACACTCTTTTTCTAATGAGATCACTAGAAGTGCCTAAAAGTGCTAAATATTATTCATAAATTCTTTCAACCTAAATGAATTACTTGCACTAGAGTAAGAAAATGACTTGTTTTCACAGTATAATGAATAAAATTCTAGCTACAAGTTCAAGCCAAATGTAACCCAAAGGTCCCCATGTCTGACTTGCCAGATCTTTTCCACACAAGACATCAGCCAGGAGTGAGGCCCCAGTGACTGACTTAGCTCTGCATGAAGCCAGTCTCACTGGCTGTGGACAACCACATAGATAGGCTCTTTGGGTTATAGGGAATTCTACCAAATTTTGTGAGCAAATTCTATATTATTCCATATCTTTAAAAAGAGTGCATAGGCCCTTGTGATAAGCTGTGTTGTTGAAATAAATTCAACTCCAAATTTCAAAGATTAAATCAAAGGGAAACTTACTTTGGCCTTTAACAATATAGCGTTTGTATAAAGAACTCTAAGCCTCCAAACTATAAAATCATAAAAAATTGTGTTTATGGTAATAAAACACCATTGTTTTTCTAACAGTGTCTCAAAATAAAATAGCCTTTTTGCAAAACAAACAAATCACAAAGAAAAAGACAATAATATCTCAGCTAACAAACAAAACTTTTATTTTACAACTTGGAGAAACATCTGTTATAATAATGTAACTTACAATACAGAAAAGAGAATAAAAAAAGTCAAACACTAACCACGAAACTAATTTGGTAAAGAGGAACTATGTCAAAAAATATAGTGAAAGTATAAACACATGCACGGGAATGATTCTCACAACCTCAGGATGATGACTATTTTTAGGAATGGGAAGCATGGCTTTAGTCAAAAAACAATTGCATAATATTTCTTTAAAAAGGGAGAGAGAGCTCTGAAGCAAATATGGCAAAACGTCATCATCTGTTAAATGTGGGTGATAAGGCTCAGCACCCGTAGCTCAGTGGTTAGGGAGCCCACCAAATACACCGAGGCAGGCAAGTTCGAACTGGGCCTGGGCCAGCTAAAAAAAAAGGACAATTGCAACCAAAAAATAGCTGGGCATCGTGGCAGCCACCTGTAGTCCCAGCTACTTGGGAGGTAGAGACAAGGGAATCACTTAAAACCAAAGAGTTTGAGGTTGCTGTGAGCTGTGATGCCACCGACAAAAAGAGACTCTGTCTCAAAAAAAAAAAAAAAAATCTGGGTGATAAGTATGTGAAAGTCATTTTAATTTCTGTGTATTTAAACTATTTCATAATTTAAAAAAAATTTAAGAAAAAGATCCATGCAGCAACAGGGAGTAAAATGAACAAATTATCTAAACATATCCACAAAAAAAAATTAAAACATTTTTTAAAATGAAAGAAAAGGAAACAAGCAAATAAAAAAAGAAAAAAAAAAAAGATGAAAAAGAGAGGGAAAAAATTGTTTAAACATAAACTCCGAACACTCCCCTTATCTCATCTCTTTTAAAAATCATCAATGTAATAAGTTTCCCAGAATTTCTAGAGCACACAAAACCAAGGGAGCCTCTAATATGTATTTCATCCCTGTTTGTCAGTGTGGTTTCCACGACCACAGAAGAGGCAGGACACCCTTACCTTGGTAATGGTGAGCACGATGTCAGTGGACGTTACCAGAGGGTGGGGCTTTCCCATCAGTTTGTAGCCAACCACCTGGGGAAGCACCATGCTGATTGGCTGACCCAGCATGACAGCTTCTGCTTCGATACCCCCCACACCTGCAAAGAATGCATGACCAGAGTAATGCTTTCATCATTCCCTGTATCTCTCAGAAACAAACTCAGTGTTATTAACAGGTAATAAACCACCCACAATGTTTAACAGGTATGGAGTTGTGTTATGTATCCATAAAGAGTAATTATTTTATCTCTATTTCTTTCTACAAATTTTTTCACAAGTGTTTCTCAAAGTGTATCCTCCCAAATACTTGTATCAAAATCCCCTCAGTGAAGGTGCGGTGCTTGTAGCTCAAGTGGTTGAGGCGCCAGCCACATATACCGGAGCTGGCTGGTTTGAATCCAGCCCCGGCCTGCCAAACAACAACTACAACCAAAAAATAGCTAGGCGTTGTGGCGGGTGCCTGTAGTCCCAGCTACTTGGGAGTCTTAGGCAAGAGAATTGCTTAAGCCCAAGAGTTTGAGGTTGCTGTGAGCTGTGACACTATAGCGCTCTACCCAGGGTGACAGCTTGAGACTCTGTCTCAAAAAGAAAAAAAAAAAACCCTCAGTGCCACATCCAAAGGAGCGTAGGCTTCAGGAATCCCCAAGTATAACAAACACCCCAAGTGATTTTCATTTATGCTAAAAATACTTTCTTCCAGTTCATAATCATGGAGCACTTAAGTATAAAGAGCTTTTCTGGATACTGGAAAAACAGCAGTGAATAAAACAGACAAAAGTAAAAGTACCTCTCTGATACTTGTGGTCATGCAAATTCATGCTACTGGGCTGTAATGACATCAAAGTGAAGTAAGGTACCTCCCCGAGAACAGCATATACAGGGAAGACACAGAAACCTGGAAGAAGACTCACCCCAACCAAGAACGCCCAAACCATCAATCATGGTAGTGTGTGAATCCGTGCCCACAAGGCTGTCTGGATAGTAGTATCCATCCTGATCAAACACCACTCTTGCCAAATATTCCAAATTCACCTGGTGGATGATTCCTGAGCCAGGGGGAATAATCCGCATGTTGTGGAAAGCCTGGGAGCCCCACTAGAATTGAGAAATGGAAAGAACACTAAGAACACACGCGGTACCCTTACTCAGCCCGTCTCCTTGGCACCTCTGCCTTGTGTCTCATGTATATAGAAAACCAAACAGCAGAATCAAATGCTGCCCATACCTTTAAAAATTCAAATCTTTCTTTATTTCTTTCAAATTCCAGGTCTTGATTCTTCTGTAAACTGTCTGCCCTGTCAGAGAGAAAAACGAAATACATAAATTTTGAGGCTTAAAATGCTATTTGGCCAAATTTGTTGGTGATGAATTAAAAAATGAAATTGCATCTGCAGGTTTGCTGGGTGGTATCATGAACTTCATACATGACTATTACAATATTGAAAAGAGAAAGTAAGTAGTGAAAAGTAAAAAGAATAATCACTGCCTGGAATACATGTTAAAACTAATGTAATCATGAAGTCTGACTCTCAGCAACAGACTCATGACATTTATATGACAACAGCAGTGGAGATGTTTAAAGACCCCTTGTTTCTGTGCTCATTTCTCATCCATGACCTCACTGTAACAGCTCTCTGAGCTGAGCTGTGTCTGGGCTGGCATTTCCACCTGTTTATGTTGGGAGATAGGAAACCGGCAATGGCAAGTGGCTTAGTCTGTCAGACAGAGGCAAATGAGGAGGATGGTGCCACCCAAGAACAGCAAACCACAGATTATATGCTGACATTTATTCAAGGTCATTCAGTCCATCATGACAATATGGGGAGCCAAGAAGATATTCCAGGATTTTTATATAAATTGCATTATTTTGAGTCAAGAAAAGAGTAATTCATTTGAACAGTCACAAATCTGAAGATCTGGGACACAGAAGATGCTCGTAAACTGTATATCATAGGATTAACAGCTAAGGTCAAAGTCCAACTTCATTAATTAAGATAATAATTAACACTTAATTGACATTACTAGGTACCAGCCACTATTCTTAATGCTTTACATTAATTTTCTCATTTAGTCTTTGTAATAACTCTTTGAATTTAGGTACAACTAGTGGCTACTGGAGACACAGAGAGGTTGAGAAACTTGTTCAGTATAGAACCACACAAGCCTGAGTTCCACTGTCAGTGGAACTCAGGCAGTATGACTCCAGAGTTCTCTCTACCCCTACACATAACCAGACTGGAATAGGTAGTAGTTACGGAGACTTGGCAATAATGGTGGTAGTGGTCATAACCTGCACTAGCACAGTAATATTACAGTGTATTACAACAGTAGGAGCTAATGTGCAACATTAGGCTACAAGCCCTCCATGCTGTATTCAATGGCCACAGCTCCTCCTCCTGTATGTTGGCCTGTCATCCTCAGTGTATAGATGCAGCAGCACAGAAAGCTTAGATAACTTGTCCAAAGCCAGGCGACTGGTAAATCTTAGAGCTATGACCTGAACTAGGTCTGCCCAGCCCTGGGGTCCCTGCCTTACCCACTGTACTCCTCACCCAGTCTCCCTTCACCTTAATCTATGACAATCTATCGTGTGCTGGGTGCTGGGAACACCACGGTGCAGAAGCTGCTCCCTGCCCAGCTGGAGCTCAGAGCCTGGTGAGAGATACAGAGGCCCCTAGGCAATGCCTAAGGTGGGAAGTACAGGGTGCCCTGGGAGCACTCAGAAAGGGCATTAACTCGGACCAGGAGGTCCTGAATGCTTTCCAGAAGGAAAGGACATCGCTGTAGTCTGCAGGGTGACACGGAGTTGGCCAGAGAATGACGAGGGGCAGGCACTCCCTGGGAAGAAAAGGCCTAGAAGCCCATGGGTAGCATTTACCTCACAACAAACACATTCGGTTACCACAGTGATCTTTTCTCTTTTTCTCTTGATGCGAATATTCTCCAAGACAAGCATCAGTTTTTTTTTTTAATGGGATCAATTCCTGATACCTTACAACGCGGGACATAAACTATGGCCCATGGGCCTAACTCAGCCCAATGTCCATATATGCTTGGCCCTCAAAAGAAGAATGATGTTTACATTTTTAAATGTTGGGGGGAGGGGGGCAGAAAGAATATGTGATGGAAAGAGTTTGTGGCCAGCAAGGCCTAAGGCATTATTGGCCCTTCACAGAAAAAGTCTGCTGATCCCTGCCTAAGAGCAGAAGGGTCCGTGAATGGGTGCACATGTTATAGGAAAGCACAACAAGGAAGATGAAGGGAGAGGAGAGACCCTGGTGCAGCAGACACCTGCGTCAGCAAAGCCTCTGGACTAGATGCAGCTACTCCTCAAGGAACCCCTCTCCCCTGTCCTCTCAATACACGCTGGGGCTCCATCCCTCCCGCCCTTCCCTCTGCCTCTTCAGGTGAAGATCTCTGTTTCCAATACATCCTGGGCATTTGCATCAGGAGTACTTCAGGCACCACAAACTCCACAGGCCAACTCTACTGTGTGGCCTGACTTCCTAAATTTGCTCCTCTTCCCTGTCTATACAAATCTCAACTAATGACCTCTTCTCCCATCAATTAGTTCCTTCAGCTTCCAGAAACAGCCTCCCAGCTAGGTGGGCTGATGAGTCCACCTTTTGTGTTGTCTCCTGAATCACTTTTACAAAATACAAATCATTATAGCCCAGGCTGAATCTACCACTGGCAAGGGCTTCTCACTTTCTTTTTTTTTTTTTTTTTTTTTGAGACAGAGTCTCACTCTGTTGCCCAGGCTAGAGTGCCATGGAGTTAGCCCAGCTCACAGCAACCTCAAGCTCCTGACTTCAAGCCATCCTCTTGCCTCATCCTCCAGAGTAACTGGGACTACAGGTGCCCACCACAAAACTGGGCTAATTTTTCTCTTTTTAGTAGAGATGGTTCTCCCTACTGTTTGGGTTGGTCTCCAACTTCTGAGCTCAAACAATCCTCCTGCCTCGACCTCCCAGAGTGCTAGGATTATAGGCGTGAGCCACCACACTCCCACTGGCTTACCACTGTCTATTAAGCTACACATTCCTTGTGTTAAAAAATTAAGCCCTCTGATATGACCTCAACCTTCCTTTGCAAACCTTTTCCTACCCTTCTACTTTCAGCTTCAGCCACGCTGCAGCCCTCACACTCTCTCCCGAACCGCACTTTCCTCCTGCCTTTCCACACTCTATTCTCTCTGAACAGAGTGCCTCTTCCAGCTCTTCTCTCCCTGGTAAACACGTGTCAGGATCCAGAGCAGGCGATGCTCCTTGGACAGCCTCTGACTGCCTAGGTAAAGATCATTCTCCCTCCCTCTCTGTGAGTACTATACCTCCCAACTGCATGAAGGTTGGGGTTCACTAAGTTTTCTCCTCTTCTAAACTATCCTGTTTCTTCTAAAATATACTGTCACATAGCAGGTCTGTTAAGTGGATTTAATTTACAAAAGAAAGGAAAGCATCTCTGACCCAGAGAGATTCCTACCAAACACAGGTGAGATTCTTAACCACAAGTGGGCCCTGTTCTGGTACTCCCATCTCTTCTGCTATCCTTTGAGCACTTCCGGGCTTCTGGTCATTATTCCTGGTCCTCTCCCCTCCAGTATCAGAGGACGTCAGAGCTTCTCAGAGCGTTAAGTGGGACCGGACAGGGAATGTTTACCCCAGGAAATGCTGGGAACATCAGTTTGACAGAGTAACAAATTCACAGAACAAACAGAAGCTAGAAACGTTTGGACTGTTTCCTGACATAGTAATTCCAGGCAAAGACTTACTTATACTCAGAAAAACAAAATATCTATTATACTAAGGGTGGTTCAAGTAGGCTGGTTCTAGTTATTAGAGGGAATAAACAGACCTAGTATTCAGATTTTTCTACCACTCACAACCTCCCTAAATTAGCCTAACCTAGTGAGCTTTCAATAAGGTCTGTGAAAGTAAATGCGTCACAGGCTAACAAGGAAATTTCTTCTTACATCCTTAATTTGAATTCAGATCTGGACACAGTTCAATTTCTGAGAATTACATTTAATGAAACTCCAAAAATTCACAACTTACAGAGGAATTAGTTTTCATGCTCATGAAATGTGGTCATAAATTGTTACAAAATTCTTATTGGGGGAAAAACATTATTTTTGAGATTACTCTCAAATATTATGATAATGTATGGACTGGATCCTTAATTCCTAAAGACAGTGTGAGGCCAATTAGTATTATTCAAACCAGGCAAGAGCTTAGAAATGTTTCACTGAGACATTTACCACTTTACCACTATCCCTTATCCAGTTTTATTAGCTCATTCCTGGAAATAGAGCTGGAAATGAGCTCACAGAATAGAGTTACACAGGGGTTGAGATATATCACATTTAACTTTTAAAAAAAAATGAGGAAAGAGACCCAGAGGTCAAATTGCAAAACCACAACTCAAGAAATAAAAACAAAACACCACCAATAAAAACACTTCTAACAGAAATGCTCTCTGATTATATATATCTGGGGGGAGGGTTTGCTAGATTTGGATATCTGTATGGGTTGAAGTTCACCCCTGGATTTTGCTATTTTCATAATAATAGTTCATAGTTTTCAGCACTATGGTGTAAATGAAAAAAAAGTTTTTAAAAAATTGGAAGAGTCAAGGTCAAAAAGCGGGGGGGAAGGAAAGTACAGTGAACTTGGTGATGACACAGAGGCATTAACAGCTATGAGTTCTTAGAATTTTGAGCCAACAGATTTTAGACATGAAAACAATTATAATTCTGCCCCCACCAGTACTTTCCCCTTTTAGGCCAACAAAGTGAATGTAAACTCATCAGTATGAGTGAAAGCCTCCGATAAAAATGAAGTTGGGCATGATGTTGTGAAGCTACTTTTATAACTTCTGAACATTTTACACGTATATTTTTAAGCCTTCCTTTTGAAACCAAAACATTCATGTTCATGTGATTTAGAACAAAAACACAAGGGGTGGAGTGGTAGGAGCGGAGGGACATGTTGCCTAAGAATGGTTCAGAGTCCAAAGGAAAGGGAAGAACTGGCAAGTATCCAGTCTGTTCCAAGAATCATCACTGGAGGACAAAGTAGACTTCTTTTTATGCTGAATTTATCTGGTTTGGATGTTGGCAATAATTCATTTGAGAATGACGATTTTCTAAATTTCTTTTGAGGCTATATGGAACCCATTTAAATCCCCAAGGAGGTAAATAAAAGTGTTTTAGTTTCCTTTTGGGTGGTAAAGTTTGTTTCATATTCTTCAATGGCTTTTAATTATAAAAAATTATATAAAATGGCTTCTTTTTTTTTTTTTCACTTGAGAGATATAACTCAACTCATTTTAATTCAATCATTAATTGTTTGAGAAGAAATATAGTTTCATTATATGGAACCTTAATTTAACACATTTACAATTTGCATAATTGCACATTTTGATTTCTTTTTTAATTATTATTAAATCATAGCTGTGTACATTAATGTGATCATGGGACACCATACACTGGTTTTACAGACCATTTGACATATTTTCATCACACTGGTTCATAACACAGTCTTCCTGGCATTTTCTTAATTATTATAAAAATTAGCTTCTTATTGTAAAACATAGACCAGTTGTAGTCCCAGAGATAACTGCTTACCATTTTGACACCTATTTCCAATCTTTTAATCCCTGCATAACTTTCCATCCAGCTGAGATGCAATATAGTACATAGCATCTAGTTCACTGAGCTACAATCTGAGCACCTTCAGAGTGTCATTAACACTTCATAAATAAAATTGTAAAGGTTACCTAATAATTCACTTTAGGGACATACAATAATTTAACAAATAATTCTCCTTTACTGGACATTTAGACTATTTCTAGCCTTTCCTTTCTAAATAAATACTTTAATAATTTATGGTATTATTTTCATTTATGATACTGTCATTATTTATGACAATAAATAATACTTTAATGGATTTTAATCCCCATTCAGCTTTTTTGAATTCAGCTATCTATAAAGAGTATGCTCAGATGCAGAAATTCCAGGATGAAGGATATAGAAATTTCTAAAGCCTTAATATATATTGGTTTCGTCACTTCTAAATTAGTGCTATCAGCTGTGTATAAGTGTTTCCCTTCTAACACCTTCATAATTAATGTTCATTTTCTTTTTTTTTTTTGTGGTATTTGGCCAGGGCTGGGATTGAACCCACCACCTCCGGCATATGGGACTGGTGCCCTACTCCTTGAGCCACAGGCGCCGCCCTAATGTTCATTTTCTAATCTTAACTATGTTAATAAGAGAAAGTGGTATCTTAAATATTTATTTTATTTTTTATTATTTGTAAGACTGAATAAAAAGGCTTTATATATACCAGTTTACTATCATTTGCATTTCCTTTTATTGTGAAATGTTCACTTTCCTTTGCTCATTTATCTGCAGGGCCTTACTATTTTCCTAAATGGATTACACACATTCTTATATATTAAGGATAATTAAACTTTTAATATTGAAATCATTACATTAAACTACAACATTTTTCATTATTTCTTTATTTTTCCTTGTTTATTTTATTGCTTTCTTTTTTTTTAGATTGAGTCTCACTCTGCCACCCTGGGTAGAGTGCTATGGCATCATTGTAGCTCACAGCAACATCTAACTCTGGGGTTCAAGCAATTCTCTTGCCTCAGCCTTCCTAGTAGCTGGGACTACAGGCATGCACCACCATCCCCGGCTAGGTTTTTCTATTTTTAGGAAAGATGGGGGTCATGCTTGAGCAGGCTGGTCTTGAACTCCTGAGCTCAATCAAGCCATCAGCTTCCCAGAGTCTAGGATTACAGGTGTGAGCCACTGTGCCCAGCCTCATTCATTGATTCTAAATTTAGTTAAAGTTCTTTTCATCAAGACATGTGACACATAAATACTTCAATTTTCTTCCAAAATTTTTAATCATTTATGCTTTAATTTATACGAACTGTTCCCTGCATTAAATAATTTTCCCAGCATTTATGTAGGAGTTATTTCCTTCTCCACTGATAGCTGATAACTTTATGTAACCACAGTTCTAGGTCAAGATGCTAGCCTCTTCACAGTACCTGACTGCCCTCCCTGTATCCAAACTTTGTTGTGCAATCTTGCAGTTATTTCTACAAAAGACAGACTGTACTTCCCTACCCAGACTTTGGGCTCAAGCATGCGACATGCTTTCAATGGCACTGTGAACAGAAATGATTCTGTGCTGGCCTTCATCAAGGCCCTAAGACAGCGGTTCTCAACCTGTGGGTCACGACCCACGGTAACTGTATTAAAGGGCCGTGGCATTAAGAAGTTTGAGAACCATTGCCCTAAGAGATGTTACGTATTTCCACTTGCCCTCTTGAACTTCTCTGATCATCAGACAACTGCTTTTTCCTTCAGCCTGGGCCCCAAAAGAAACACAAATGGAACAGAGTAGCCCTGGTTGTGTATCTCACAGGGGACTGGAAATGCGTAACACTGTTTAATATTCTGATGCCATTTTAACCCAAAGATTTGCTCCCAACACTTCTAATTTAAAGCAAAGGCTTTTTTGGAATAAGATTTAGGGATAACTGAGCCAGGAAAATTGCCCATTACTCCATTGCTACTTGACTTTCTTTTTTTCCCAGGGTTATGTCTTGCTCTACTGCTGAGGCTGGGGTGCAGTCATATCCCACTTTTATTTCCAATTCCTAGGTTCCAGCAATCCTCCTGCCACAGCCTCCCAAGTAGCTACCTTTTTTCCCTGAAAATAAGATAGTGTCTTATATTAAGGTGTGCTCCCAAAGATGCGCTAGGTCTTATTTTCAGGGGACGTCTTATCTTTCCTGTGAGTAGGTCTTATTTTGGAGGATGTCTTATTTTCGGGGAAACAGGGTAGTACCACAGGCATGCATCACCACGACCAGTTAATTTTCTTTTCTTTCTTTCTTTTTTTTTTTTTTGTAGAGTTGAGGTCTCACTATGTTGCCCAGGCTGGTCTTAAACTCCTGACTTCAAGAGACACTCCTGCCAAAGTGCTAGGATTACATGTCTGAGCCACCATGACTGACCCTGCTTAATATCACAGAATTTAGACAGTCATCTTTTTGATGGGCTAGGATACAAATGCTACATGCATTTTGCTTAAGAAGTACTTCATTTTAAAGTTTGTTAAGAGGTCAGACCTAGTTTGCAACTAGGTCGCTAGTAGTAAATAGCCACTTAGTCGCTAGTTTGCAACTACATATTCCCATGTTCAATTTTCTTTTCTGTAAAAGTTTTTGATAAAGTATTTAATATGTACACCTCTGAATGTCAAAGGTGAAAAGATAGCAAAAAAGAGAAACCCAACTATCCTCAGAGATTGTTTTTCCCCTTCTAAAGGTGTTACGGCCACCTAAATCATTTAGCAAGATTCTCACTTAACTCAAGGATAATTTCTTAATTTCTTCTCTTTTCTTTTTTTTTTGAGACAGAGTTTTACTATGTTGCCCTTGGTAGAGTGCCCAAGGGCCATGGCAACACAGCTCACAGCAACCTCAAACTCTTGGACTTAAGCAATTCTCTTGCCTCAGCCTCTTTTTGTTATAGTTGTTATTATTGTTGTTTAGCAGGCCCAGGCTGGGTTCAAACCCACCAGTTCCAGTGTATGTGGCCGGCACCCTAACCACTGAACTATGGGCACCAAGCCTCAAGGATAATTTCAAGGTCACACAGTTTGGTATATTAAGTGGCTATTTACATGCATTTGGGAGCAACTCTAGTGACAACTTCCTTTAAGGACTAGAGGCCCACTGCAGACAGTAAGTCCTCTAGCCACAAGGCAGCTGAAAAGGCTGGGGAGAGAGGAATTCCTAACATAGGAGGATTTAAGCTGGCCTGGAGGATTTTGGCAGGAAGAGAACAGAGGATATTGCCCATTACTCCACTGCTACTTAGAATGAAGGAAAAGAAAGGGATAGGCATTATGGAAACTCACATGGAGCGGCAGAATTGCCAGACATTAAATAGTTACTTAAGATCAAAAAGGAATAAATAAGTTTTCAGTGAATGAAAAAAACCAAACTCTTTTAAATTCAAACACATGCTTGTCTTGACAAGATCTTGTAGCAGAGCTGTGCGCGCGTGCGTGTGTGTGTGTGTGTGTGTCACCCAAACTTCAAGCTGTATTCCAACACAGGCTCACAGGCTGCTCCAACCCAAGAAGTAAACACATTAAAAAAAAAGAAAAGATTAAAAAAAGCCACCCCCTAAAAAAATCTTCACTGGAAAATCTATATTAAGTTTGAGCTTTCTTAAAGATACTTTTAAAGATTTTCTTCTTCTATTTAAGTACATATACATAGTTTGTTTTTTTTTAAAAAGACTTGTATTCTGGCTTGGTGCCTCTGGCTCAAGTGGCTAAGGCGCCAGCCACATACACCTGAGCTGGCAGGTTCGAATCCAGCCTGGGCCCACCAAACAACAATGACAGCTGCAACCAAAAAATAGCCGGACATTGTGGCAGGTGCCTGTAGTCCCAGCTATTTGGGAGGCAGAGACAGGAGAATCGCTTGAGCCCAGGAGTTGGAGGTTGCTGTGAGCTGTGATGCCACAGCACTCTACCTAGGGTGACAGCTTGAGGCTCTGTCTCAAAAAAAAAAAAAGACTTGTATTCCGAGGTTTTGCACAAAGCAGAAAACCCAGGAATTCATTCTAAACTCTCACCTTCTGTTGAAATCAACCTGGATGGAATGATCAATTACAAGATCAGCGGGACAGACCGGGTTTATTTTTTCTGGATCTCCTCCTAACTTTTTCACAGCATCACGCATTGCAGCGAAGTCCACCACAGCTGGCACACCCCTGAAAAAAAGAAAGAGAATTAAGCAGAAAATAAGGCTTCCACGTGTGTTAACGGCATTGTTCAGCTTTTGCTCCCTGTAATAATATTAACCAGGGACTATTTCATCAGAGGAGCTAACAATGGGTGACTTGGAAAAGTGAAACCTTCCAAGCTTATTTCCTTGAGCAGAAATCACTTACGTGATAAGTACCACGAAAGAGTAGTATCTCCATTACAAGGTTATCACTGTATTAAATTTTAGGACAATAACGCTCTAAACAGAGGATCGGAACTCTTACTGCCAAGACTTCTTCCCATTCACATGGTGAGCTGACGAAGACTTGGAGAAGACATTCAGACCACACCTTCAACTTCACACCCAATTTCAAAAGATGGAAATTCAGAAAAGTAGGCTGTCAATCAAATTCATGTGAAGTGAATTCTTCCTGCTTATTATCTTAAAAAGTATAAAATGTGTGTGATCTTCTTCTAGAAAACGAAATTGGGTCTCTAGAAGGTACAAAATAACATCATTTAAAAATGGAAAGATAATAAGTCTCAAAAAAGAGGCCAGGATGGGGAGTGAGGATCCCTAGGAACAGAGGACGCAGCTGAGGTTCAGCAGTAACGGGCAGCCCTGGGGGACTGCTCGCTCCCATGCAGATACCTGGTCAGTGTGTCAATACAGCTGTTTGAAACCTGGCTCCCTGGACAATAAGAAATGTGGGAGAAAAGACTCCAAAATAGCTCTGTTCTGTGCTATTTAATCCACCTTTACTTTGGGGACTCAGGACTAGGATCTTCAAGATCAAGGACGATGACCTTCGCCACTAGAAATGACAGGGTGACTACACAGCCCAGTTTGACTCAGACAACTCCACTTTACCCTTGCTGCCAGGGGAAATGGCTCCCTTTTGCTTTCAAAAGTATCTGGGTATGGGTGATAAATTATATAGTCACAGTAAGGTGGTCTTGTTTTTTTCTTTTTCCATTGTTTTATTTTTTAAAAAAGCTTTCTTGAAAGGCTGACAAGAGAGGCAGGGAAGGGAGAGCAAAGTGACAAGGGGCTCACGTAAAGTCCTGCAGGATGACGCGTGCAGGCTTGAATGGCACTTCTATGTTCTTATGCTGCATGAAATTCCAGTTTAGGATATTTTCAACATCAGTTTTCTTTACCAGAAACTCATCACAGTTCCGAACAGCTGCCTCCAGGAGAACTCTGATTGAAAATGGTAAGCGTCCTAGGAGTCAAGAAGAAACCCCAACAAAAAATCACCTTATTATAAAAGCTCTTCAAAGTCAATCTCTAGATTAACGTAATACAAGGCATCAGACTATTCTTCCCAAAAAGGAAAGAAGGTAAAGTGATCAATAGTTTAAAATACATGGATATTGAATGGGTTTAAGAGACATTCAATAACTGGAAATACTTATAGACTAGGTAAAAATAAAATATTACAGTTTACTTTTTCATATGAAATAATTGTCATGCTTTGGATCCCAATAACAGGAAGATTTCCTTAAGTCATCCCTTCTCACCATCTAGACTTTTAGAGTATTAAGTGTCAGGTAGAAATGTATACACACACACGTATACATGCAAGTAATATTCTCATGCAAACTAATGGTCAAGAAATTAACAAAATAACCCCATTCACAATTAGTGTAATTAAGACCAGAATATAAGCATGTGCATCTTTCAAAGGGAAATAAAACCTTAAACACTAGGAAGCATGGCCAGTGGCAACTGGAATGTCTAGTATAAAACAATGGTAATTCATAAGAAAAATCATTTTATTTATAAAACAAAAGTTCCATCTTGATGTATAAAAATTATTCACCCATATTATCTGGAAAGATAGTGCAAAGGTAGAAAAAGTAGGGAATTTGAATAAAAATAGACATATGTTCTTATTCTCCTCTTCTGCAACACACCCACTTATAATCTGATCACGTAACATTGACTCTGGGGCTTGGCTTCCTCAGGACTTCTTTGATTTTTATAAACACAGCCCCACAGGCTGCTATTCAGATTAAGTGATGTCATATAAATGTACAAATGCTCTATATACAAGAAAGTGTTGAGTAAATGTTACAGGTATATAATCATTATTACCTCCCTAAAAATGACTAATGTAAGAGAACTTCACCCATTCTCCACTATTTCCTCTTCCAACATTCCTAATTATTATGCAAATGTGATTCCAATTCTTTCTTTCTTTCTTTATTATTATTTTTTTTTTTTGTAGAGACAGAGTCTCACTTTATGGCCCTTGGTTGAGTGCGGTGGCCTCACACAGCTCACAGCAACCTCCAACTCCTGGGCTTAAGCGATTCTCTTGCCTCAGCCTCCCAAGTAGCTGGGACTACAGGCGCCCGCCACAATGCCCGGCTGTTTTTTTTTGGTTGCAGTTTGGCTGGGGCCGGGTCTGAACCCGCCACCCTCGGCATATGGGGCCAGCACCCTACCGACTGAGCCATAGGCGCCGCCCGTGATTCCAATTCTTATCAGAGCAATTACATCACAGAGCCCTGTACTTACCATATCGTGAATCTTCCAATTTTTTCAGATTGAAGAATTTCTTTCCTGGTTGTGCAGGATCCAGTGGCTCAGCAATGTGTGTGAATGGGTTGCTCATGATGACTGGGGGTCACGAATCTCTAAAAAAGGAAAGCGAACATTCAAGTTCTATACTGAAGCTGGGCCTCCTTTATCCTGACGAGCGTTTGCCCTTTTTAACAATTTCAGTGCACAATCACGAAATCACTTGCTATCTTTTCGAAGTAGGGGGATAATAAAACATAAATGAATACAAAGGTGATATTCTTAGTAAATAAAATGAATGGGCTTTTGTGAAGCTGCTGTGAAAGGTGGCATTCATCTCTAAGGAGAACATATAAACCCAAACTTCTTTGGTCTTATTTTTACAACTTCCCAATATTCTTCCACTGATAAGATGTAAATGAAGGATGGGCTCATGGTAAATCTTTAATATAGTATAAACAAACCTCTAAGCTGGACCAGTGTATAAAACTATACACTGAGTCTTACTCTGGCACCTTAATCAGAGTGTGATGGATAGGACACGGAAGAGAAGGCCAGGCGGTCAGCCCAGCTCCTCTTTCCTCTCTCCCCTCCAGTCTCACGTGGTGTTTGTATCAGCTGCCATTTGGTGGGAGAGGAAAGGAATCTAACGGGGTCTGGGCCAGCAACTGACCTCTAGGACAGCGGCTCTCAACCTGTGGAACTGTGTTAAAGGGCTGAGGCATTAGGAATGTTGAGAACCGCTGCTCTAGGAATTCTGGACCTGAAACTAAAGAAAAGCTAGGAAGGCCTGCCAGAACATACTGTAACCGTGTTTATAAAATTATATACCCTAGGCCATCAGCACTAGAATTACCAGCGGGCTTTCAGGTACAGATTCCTGAGTACCCCCTCTCCATCCCTTGAACTACTAACTTAGACTAGACAGGGGAGGTGCCAGAAATCGCCTCTTTAACCTTCCAGGTGATTCTAATACCTGTTCAGGTTGAGAATCATTGTGGGACACTATGGAATGCCAGGACACTATGGAATTCCAGGTGAGGAACTTATATTCAATTCAAGAGGCTGAGAGGCAGCAGGGAAGATACAGGAAAAGGGGCACGTTCTAAAATGAAGAGTCACAACCCAAAGGCCTCCAGGGCCCTGCACCTGGTAGCAGGCTGCACAGAGACTAGAAGCCTAGACAATGTGTGCCCACCTAACGGCCTGGCAGCCACTTGGCTCCAGCTCACAGCGCGTGCAGGAATGCTGGCCTAATTTTGGGAGACCAACCCGTTTCAGGTGAGGCTGGTGATCTGAATTTTTATATGAACTCTCTTGGTTTATATAAGCAGACAATTAAGTTTTTCTAAACCAATTAACTGTGTGGGTCTGCAGCATGCCAGCCAAACTGAACACATCTGTGGACCATATGTGACCAGAGGCGACAGGTAACCAGGGTGGACAAGAGAATGGCAGAAACTGAGATGAGGACAAGAGGAGGATGGATTAAAAGCAAATTAGTGAAGACGGCTGCCCAGCCAGTGGGGAACGATCTAGGGAAGAAGAGGTAAGACTTCAGCGCTGGTGTGCAGGGTCGAAGGCCGCTAACGCAGCCGTGTGGGGGGAGGCCGGCTGGAGTTCTCGAGGTGAAAGTGGATATAAGATAAAGTTCCACAAATGCAAGAGATCTGTTTTTAATTCCACTAAAGGAGCAGCTATGGAGGAGGAAAAAAAGCTATAAATACTCTGTTTAGTAGGAAAGATGCTGGCTTGTCTGCAGAAAGGGAAATGTAAAAATCTGTGGGCTCAGGAAATGAGACTAATAATCCCACTGACTGGCCTTCTCAAGATGTGTGTTTGGGAAGGCAACAGTGCTCCTCTGCCTTTGATTTGTAACCCAGGCTGCAGGCCCCAGATTTAACTCTGCTGCCCAAACAGTAGCAACTGTAACAGTAAAACCGCTGTTTTGCTGGCCTAGAAAACCAAAACTGCTGTTTTGCCTGCCTGGAAAACTGACCAACAATAAAGTGGCTTTACAGCGGCTGTGGGATGACTCAGAGTCTCTGCAGCTGGGGGAAGTGGTGGGGACCCCTCACAGGATGGAACAAGACATGTCAAGATGTGTCAATCATTTCCTTGCATGGCTTTAAGTCTCCAAATCATTCCTATCTCCACGTCAAATACTAATGCCAGATGCCAAGTCTGCCCAAATCCCTGTGAACCAGCTGCTAAGTTGTACCCATATTTGCCATCATGTAGTGGGAACCAAATCTGTCAGTTTATTTCCTTTTACTGTACAGATGCCTGGGCATAACACTGGAAGCCTCACATGAGTCCTGCTATTGCTACCACACTACAAAGCCAGCTGAGCTCCCAGGATGGAAATAGTGACCAGCATACTGCCTTTGTGGAAAAATGGCATGTCGACTGGGTGCAGTGGCTCAAATATGTAATCCTAGAGCTTTGGGAGGCCTAGGCAGGAGGATCACTTGAGCCCAGGAGTTGGAGACCAGCCTGAAGAAGAGCAAGACCCTGTCTTTACTAAAAAGAGAAAAATTAGCTGGGTTGTGGTGGTAGGCACCTTTAGTACACTACTCAGAAGGCTGAGGCAGGAGGATCACTTGAACCCAGAAGCTTGAGGCTATGGTGAACTATCATGACAGCACTCAAGGGGATAAAGCAAGAGCCTGTCTCAAAAAAATCCCAAAATCCCCCAAAATAAAATAAAAAGGATTGTTTTAAAGCGCACTATCCTCTGCTTCCCTGTTGCCTTAGAAACTAGATAACTGTCTAGTTCTACTTGTAGGAGTGAGGGGAGAGGAACTGGGCCCAGCACCAGCATATGCCAAGGGCTTCATTCCGTCTTGTCTAACCTGCAGCATCTCCACAGATGAAGGTGCATCATTCTTCCCATTTTACAACTGAGGGTATTGCAGTGTAGAGGTGTGGAAAGACTTGCCCAAGGGCACACATCTAGTAAGAGGCAGAGCTAGGTTTTAAAACATGGCTTTCTGCCACCCCATGCACCTATTTGCATACAGTGACCCTTACTAGAGGTCAGCTGAAAGCCCCAGAAAATCCTCCCATGAGAGACTCAGTTCTGACCATTGGAGTTGCCTTTACCTCTTCTCAGAGATCCCCCCCCACCCACCCCTATCGAGGTCTGAGCCAGGCATTGTCATAAGTACCTTGCTATTTTTTACTGAGCCACAGGTCAGGAGAAAGCAACAGCAGCCGCCTCTGGGCAACCAAAGGCAGGGTTTGCTTAGAAGTTGGGAAATAGCACCTCTTTGTAAGCCTGGAGGACTCTGAACTTCAGCCACTCCAAGGTTTGATCCATACTATCACTTTGGCTTTAAATCTCCTTACAGGCATTTCCTGTGGTTTAACAACTCCAAGAGAAAGCCCAAAACAACCATGTTTCAAAGAGGGTCCTGAGGAGAAAGGTCTCTGGTGGGGAAATATGTCCTAACCCAGAGCAGAATCTAGAGATTCCAGCCAGGTGCAGAGACTCACACCTGTAATCCTAGCACCCTAGGAGGCCAAAGCAGGTAGACTGCTTGAGCTCAGGAGTTTGACACCAGCCTTAACAAGCGTGAGATCCCTAAATTCTACTAAAATTAGAAAAATAGCCTGGTGCGATGGCTCCTGTAGGCCCAGAGACTTGGGAGGCTGACGCAGGAAGACAGTTTGAACCCAGGAGTTTGAGGCTGGTATGAGCTATCATGCCAGGGCACTCTAGCCAGGAGCAATAGAATGAGACTCTGTCTTAAAAAAAGAAAAGAAAGAAAAGAAAAAAAAAGAATCTAGGCATTCCTAGGGCTGCCCTTCCATGGCCAGAATCCCACCCCATCCTCAATGTCGGAGTATTACCACTGGCCCTTCAGACTCCAAAGCTCCTGGAGGATCTGGTGTTTCACCCATGAATCCCACCAACTGGCCAGCAAGCTCTACCTGGGTCCCACATCCACATAAGTGAAGCACCAAGTTCAATGTTTCAATTCCTTTTCTCTTATCTCCCACCTTGGCCTGCTGCCTTGTTCTTGCCTCTTTTCTCTGATTCTTTTATCTTTTCCTCATTCCGCAATAAAAGAGAAGAATGAACAGAAAGGAGAGTAAATGCAGATTTGGGGGGAGGCAGTGGAGTGCTACCGACATACACAGTGCTTTTCTTTTTTTGGAAGAAAGAGGGGTCAGCATACATCACTTTTTCTGTTCTTTAGAACATGATGATATCACATGGAAGCAAGAGGGGAAAAAGGGGGTGGGGGAGGCATGAAAGGGAAATGGTATCTTTCAAGCAGCAAGGTGGGAGTGATAATCATGCAGAATTTTTCCTTCCTGAACACTTGCTGAAGGCTTATGACTGCCAAGCACTTGCCCTTGGCCACTGAATCAAGGAAGACATGTGAACAGTTCTTACACATACAAAAGGAATCAAAAAAGAGATTCCTGCATTATATCTGAAACCCTTCATCACACCTAATTCACATTCTGAAAGTGAAGATAATTATTTGGCAGAGAACACTGACTTTCAAAGCTAACATATCATGAAATACCAGTTGGGTAACCTGTTCAATATCATGATCACCACATGCACACTTTGTGCAAAGAAAAGTCAAGGTGGGGAGAGGAGGATCTGAACACTGGAATTTTAAAGTAAATCACGAAAAAACAATATTGGGCACAGGAAGGCAGATCTGGGGTAAGATATTTAATAAATTAACCATACTCTCGGTAAAAAACGTGGAAGGCGTTCACAGCTTCCCAGCCACTGTCTTGCTGCCAGTTGACCTCTGGCACGATTCAGAACACCTGCAGGCACCTTATCTTGCATATACCTGGCTGGGCAGGGCACTAACTCGTCACCATACCCTAAGGACACCCAGACCTTAGCTGCTATGGAGGTAAGGAGACAGAATCAGAGGATGTTGAGATCCTGTAGCATTCCCCTGAAGAAGAAACAGAGGCTTGAAAGGAAAGTGCCTACTGTTAAAGCACTCATTAATGAGAGAACCTGGAAAAAAATTACAGTTGATTTTCCCTTTGATGAAATGCAAATTTCCTTCAGGGGAAAAAAAAAAGCTCAAAATTCTTTATAGGTAGAGTTGAAAAAAGTACTACTAGGACTATCACAGTCTTTTGGTGCTTTTGTGAAATTAGTTCTATAATTATTTATTGAATCTTCCATGTGGTTCAGAATTCCAGAGAATAGACTGGTAGCTAAACTTTGGAAAAAATAACTTATGGTTAAGTTTTTGACAATCTGCGTACCCCTTTATTCCAAGACATGCAGTAAGGGCAAATCCATTTTATCATAATATCAAAAGTATATGGTCTGTTACTCAGATTCTTCATATGAAATGTGAGCAAAGACATTGAGACATTAATGAAAAGTTTTAAGTGGCACAGTAATATATATACTGGGTTCCAATTTAAGTTGGAAAAAAAAACTTCAAGACTATTTTGCATATATTCATTCTCACCCTCACTGTATATGCAGATGCACACAAAAGAGAAAGACAGGAAGTTAACATTGATTATCTACATGCAGACAAACCCATCCTATGAAAGGGGGGACTCTACCTTTTTATGTTACTATGTACATACCCCTGTATGTCTACATTCTGTTTTTGATAAGCATACGTTCATTCACTTCTGACTTAAAAAACTGGAGCAGTCACTTTAACTTTGTGCATAAATAACCTGCAGGGTGTCCAAAATGTCATCATACATAGACAAAAACCAACAGATATCTTGAAATGTGTTCACCATGAGTGGAAGAGAAAACTTCGTGTGTGTGTGTGTGTGTGTGTGTAGAAAGAGGCACGGCCAACATGCAATGTTGTAATGAATATTTTGTAAATAAAGGTACATGTGACTTTTGGGATGCCTTGTATAATAGCTCTATAAAATAAGAACTTGACATCTTGGCTCGGTGCCTGTAGCTCAGCAGCTAGGGCACCAGCCACATGCACTGGGACTGGTGGGTTCCAACCCAGTGTAGGGCCTGCCAAACAACGACGACAACTACAACAACAATAACAACAACAACAAAAAAACAACAGCCGTGCGTTGTGGCAGGTGCCTATAATCCCAGCTACTTGGGAGGCTAAGGCAAGAGAATCACTTAAGTCCAAGAGTTTGAGGTTGCTGTGAGCTGTGACGCCACTGCGACACAGTGAGACTCTGCCTCAAAAAAAAAAAAAAAAAAAAAGAAAAGAAAAAAAAGGAAGAACAACTACTTGACATCTTCAGCAGTGTCCTTGGAAAGAAGATCAAACAGTTCATAAAGCTCCTGGAACTACAAGGTACAGGTCTTTCTTTAATAATGTCTGGCAAAGATTTATTTATTTTTATTTTTTTTTTTTATCTTCTGTTCTCTCACTTATCCTTTAATTTCTTTTTAACAAATCTTCAGGAAATCTATCAAAGATACATAATTTCCCTGTCCTCACGATAAAAGCAAATAAACAAATAATGTCATCAGTTGTACAAACTCCTGGGAGGAAACCAACATGGTGCACAGAAGAGTTTGTGAAGCAATTGTATTTATTTTATTTTTTGTTGTTGTTGTTGCAATTTGGCCAGGGCCAGGTTCAAACCTGCGACCCTCAGTATATGGGGCCAGAGCCCTACTCACTGAGCCACAGGCGCTGCCCTTGGTAGGGGTGTGTGAAGCAATTTTAAATGCAATAGTTGCTTGAATGATGCAAAGATGGTTTTTGCTGGGGTAGAGCGGCACTAAAAAGGATGGGTCCACAGTGGCAAAGATTTATTTAAGAGTAAATCTGTAAAGTATGACAGTGGAGCTTTAATAGTCATACTTTAAAGATCTTGAAAAAATACTTCGTTTTATATGGAATCAGAAAAAACCTCGAATAGCCAAGACATTACTCAGAAATAAAAACAAAGCAGGAGGAATCACGCTAACCAGACCTCAGACTACACTATAAATTGATAATGATCAAAACAGCATGGTACTGGCACAAAAACAGAGAAGTAGATGTCTGGAACAGAATAGAGAACCAAGAGATGAGTCCCGCTACTTACCGTTATTTGATCTTTGACAAGCCAATTAAAAACATTCAGTGGGAGGGCAGCGCCTGTGCCTCGTGAGTAGGGTGCCGGCCCCATATGCCGAGGGTGGCGGGTTCAAACCCAGCCCCGGCCAAACTGCAACAACAACAACAAAAATAGCCGGGTGCTGTGGCGGGCGCCTGTAGTCCCAGCTACTCAGGAGGCTGAGGCAAGAGAATAGCGTAAGCCCAGGAGCTGGAGGTTGCTGTGAGCTGTGTGATGCCACGGCACTCTACCAAGGGCTATAAAGTGAGACTCTGTCTCTACAAAAAAAAAAAAAAAAACATTCAGTGGGGAAAAGATTCCCTATTTAACAAATGGTGCTGGGTGAATTGGCTGGCGACCTGTAGAAGACTGAAACTGGACCCACACCTTTCACCATTAACTAAGATAGACTTTCACTGGATTAAAGATTTAAACTTAAGACATGAAACTATAAAAATACTAGAAGAGAGTGCAGGGAAAACTCTTGAAGAAATCAGTCTGGGCCAGTATTTTATGAGGAGGACCCCCCGGGCAATTGGAGCAGCTTCAAAAATATACTACTGGGACCTGATCAAACTAAAAAGCTTCTGCACAGCCAAGAACACAGTAAGTAAAGCAAGCAGACACCCCTCAGAATGGGAGAAGGTATTTGCAAGTTATGTCTCCGACAAAGGTTTAATAACCACAATCCACAGAGAACTCAAACGTATAACCAAGAATAGAACAAGGGATCCCACTGCAGGCTGGGCAAGGGACTTGAAGAGAAACTTCTCCGAAGAAGACAGGCGCATGGCCTACAGACACATGAAAAAATGTTCATCATCTTTGAAATGCAAATCAAAACTACTTTGAGATATCATCTAACTCCAGTAAGATTAGCCCATAGCACAAAATCCCAAGACCAGAGATGTTGGCGTGGATGTGGAGAAAAGGCAACACTTCTACACTGCTGGTAGGAATGCAAATGAATACTTCCCTTTTGGAAAGATGTTTGGAGAACACTTAGAGATCTAAAAATAGATCTGCCATTCAATCCTATAATTCCTCTACTAGGTATATACCCAGAAGACCAAAAAATCACATTATAACAAAGATATTTGTACCAGAATGTTTATTGCAGCCCAATTCATAATTGCTAAGTCATGGAAAAAGCCCAAGTGCCCATCGATCCACAAATGGATTAATAAATTGTGGTATATGGACACCATGGAATATTATGCAGCCTTAAAGAAAGATGGAGACTTTACCTCTTTCATGTTTACATGGATGGAGCTGGAACATATTCTTAGTAAAGCATCTCAAGAATGGAAGAAAAAGTATCCAATGTACTCAGCGCTACTATGAAACTAATTTATGGCTTTCATATGAAAGCTTAACCCAGTTATAACCTAAGAATAGGCGGAAGGGAGAGAGGAAGGGAATGGAGGGGGGAGGATTGGCAGAGGGAGGGTGATTGGTGGGATTACACCTGTAGTGCATCTTACAAGGGTACATGGGGAACTTAGTAAATGTAGAATATAAATGTCTTAACATGATAACTAAGAAAATACCAGGAAGGCTATGTTAACCAGTGTGATGAAAATGTGTCAAATGGTCTATAAAACCAGTGTATGGTGCCCCATGATTGCATTAATGTACACAACTATGATTTAATAATAAAAAAATAAAATAAAATAAAAAAGAGTAAATCTGTGACTACAAGATGTCCTTTGTTCTCCCCACAGGAGTGAAAGAGTTCTGAAGAGAATCCCCACACAGCTCTGATTTAGCTTCAGAGGGACAGTGCAGCATTTCATTCAGGCCAAACTCGCCAGTCCCCACCCCTACCACCCCACCCCCAGCTGCCCTTCCATCTCCCCCAATCCCAGCAGTATACCAAACGTTGCTGAGCCACACCTTCTCTGGTGGTGAGAACTTTAAAAATATTACACTAAGAAATAGCTGCTGACTGTAGCAATGACAGAAAATGCAGGTGAGCAGAAAGAAGAAAAAACTCCTTTGTGATACCATGGTTTAAGAGTTTCATTTATCCTAACTTCTTTTTTTTTTTTTGTAGAGACAGAGTTTCACTTTATGGCCCTCGGTAGAGTGCCGTGGCCTCACCCAGCTCACAGCAACCTCCAACTCCTGGGCTTAAGCGATTCTCTTGCCTCAGCCTCCCAAGTAGCTGGCACTACAGGCGCCCACCACAACGCCCGGCTATTTTTTGGTTGCAGTTTGGCTGGGGCCGGGCTTGAACCCGCCACCCTCGGTATATGGGGCCGGCGCCTTACCGACTGAGCCACAGGCGCTGCCCCTATCCTAACTTCTAAATGCATTTAAGTTAAAAAAAAAAAAATGGATTAGACCTAACATTGTTTTGCAAAATGTTTCTTTTTTTTACTTTTTCATTCAGCAATAGATCACAAATATCTTAATAGGGCCATCACGTGAATTTTTTTTTTTTTTTACTTAGGCTGGAATATGGTGGTATAATCATAGATCACTATAACCCAAAAATCCATGGGCTCAAGTGATCCTCCCAGCTCAGCCTCTCCCATCACTACAGGCATGTACCATGATGCCCAGCTAATTTTTAAAATTTTTTGGTAGGAACAAGGTCTTTCCATGTTGCTCAGGCTGGTCTCAAACAATCCTCTTGCCTTAAGCAATTCTGCTGCCTCAGCCTCCCAGACTGCTAGGATTACAGGCGTGAGCCAACACATCCAGCCTCATGTGATATTGTATTAATACTCCTTTTAACTACACCATAAAAATCTTCAGACATACGGCAATTTATTTCAATCTTTGTTCCTAAAAAAACTTAGGTTGTTTCCAAGTATTACCACTGAAACAATGACGCAATTGTCAGGTAGGTCGTTAGGAATGGCTCTTCCGGGAAGGAAGCCCCAGGCCTCCTTCTTGGGTGCCTCCTACCTTAGTTTTGTCCCAAGCATTTGTTCATACCTGCTAGAAGGAACGTCCTACCAATACCCCAATCAGAACTTAGTGTATCAACTGCAAAAGGATGTAGAAGACTCTGTAGCCCAGCAACAAGTACAAGAGAGTCTTAAAGGTGAGCCAAGACTAACAACTTTGGTCTAACAGCTTTAAGATCAGTTGTCATGTGGTCAACGCCCCTGCTATGGGCTTTCAGAGAGGCTCCTGGGAGGTCCACATGCACAGTCAGACTGCCCCAAGGTGACCTCTGAGCCACGAGGCAGGCCTGACCCAGGCAGCATACAAGAGAACCACTGGCCATCATCTTTGCTTCCTTGCCTTTTCCTTGTTGTTGGCGAATATATCTTGCTCTGTAGGGCTATACTTTGATCTTCCTCTGTAAACCAATCCTCCTCTTTCTCGATAAATTTTGTTTCATGCTTGCCTTATTTTGGGGTGTCTGGTCATTTTTGGACCAAGAACACTCTAAGAACCAAGGACGCAGGCATCTGCCTGAAACCCCGTATTTTAGGAGACACAGATTTCCAAGAAGCAGCTGGTACCCCTCAAAATTGTATATAAAATCCCAAAACTGTACTTGCAATGGAGCCTACAGTTGCTAGGGTGGGGCCCAGCTTGCTATATAAGCCCTTAATAGTTAATTAACCTTCCTTTTCCTGCTTAAACTTTACTTGCTCCTTTCAATTATTTCAGGGACTACCATGAGCTAGGCGCTAATACAATTCTGTATACACATCTTTAGTAGGACCTTAATCCATTCATTTCCCTTAATTTTTAGCTTTTAGTTCCTCGAAGTAGGAGAGCTGGGTAAAAGGATTTACATATCTTCACTTTGAAACACATTACCAGGAAGCCTGGGAAAGGCAGTACCAATTTTATGATCTTTCTTTAAAGCAGAGAGTGGAGAGGTACCCAACCAGGCAATATAACACATTTTTACTTTTTGCCAAATTGGGAGATTAAAAAGCCAATTTTGACATTTAATAGCCAGTTAAGTAGGCTGTCTGTAAAACATCTACATTTCTTCTTTTGTAAACTGCCTGTCTGCCAGACAGGTCAAACTGAGTGACGCTAAGATGACCTTTGGTGACCAAATGTTCTCATCTCCAAGGAGACTTGACGGAACGGTGGATGTGGATGCAGCTCAGCTCTGGAACTCTGAAGAGACGGAGACAGCCCTGGGTCTCTATGTGGTCTTGAGACATATGAGTAGTCTGTAAGATGTCCCTTCCCATGAGTGAGAAACAGCTCTAAAATCTATTACACAATTTGACCCAGTGCATGAGTGCATCGTGACCATAAGCTAATTAGCTATAGCGATGTAAGAGGCCAATAACTTAAATCCTGAGCAAAATCCCAAGCAGGTGAGCAAAAAGAAGAAAAACAAACATTTACTTGCTTACGTGTAACCCTAGATTGAACTTCCAAACACAGGCAAAAATCTTGCAAATGGGTTTTGAGAGAGAGACTGAGCACAGCACATACCTGGATGTTAAGCCATTGCTGTTGCTAGAAAACCAAGGCAGACCACACACCCAGCTGACATGGAGTGATTCAGCATCGGCATGGGCACCCAGGAGGGGTGCCACAGATGATGTTTATCCATCACAGCCAGATTTGTAGAGACGTTTGGAATAGTCAACTTACTTTGGCTAAATGCCAATGATCAGAAAAAATAAGAATCCCCTCACAGGGTCCCTATCCACCCATGGAGTATAGAGACCTGCTGTTTCACCACTTCTGTTATGAGAGTTGAGTCTTCCGGGGTTGCCTTATGATAGAGCAGAGGCACAGATATTAATGGGCCCTCCAACCAATCACAGATTTCTACACCAAGGGGACAAAGCAGAGGAGAGGAGCAACCCTGGGCAGCTGAACTCCTGTCAGCAGTGGGAAGGAGAATTAGAGCTTTGTTTTTTATTTTTTGTTTTGTGGGTGCATATTAGTTTCTAGGGGAACTTGTATGGTTTCAAAGAGCCATCAGGTGAGAATGTTCTCTCTATGATCTAAACTACATTTCCTAAATCCTTTTTTAGGGTATCTAAAGACCCACAAGAATGGATTTTTAAAATCTATACGAACAAGAAAAAAGGTTTTCTTTGCGCAACCGGAGACGCGGACGAACAGCAGCTTTGCCATGGGTTATAAACTCGCTCCTGTAATTATTAAGTCAAGAAACAGACTACATGGTATGAGATGGCATGTAGCAAAATTCTTTATTCAGGGTTTTGATTTTATACCTTTCTGGTCACATACACACTTAATCTATCATCTGTTAGTTTCACCATTACCTCATTTTACTTTGTGTGCTTGATGTAGGATATGTTTATTTCTAAATATTATACTACAGGTTTCTTCTGTATCTTACGTAGCTTGCTCACTTCTCTTCTCATACCTTCTTAAACAAACCCTGAATTTATGGCTTCCAACTCCAAAATCAAAGTACTATCACTGCATCTCTAGGGTTTACTTCAGTTCACCACAAACATCAGCTGTGCTTCATTAAAGCTAATTGGTCCCACTCCCAAACTTACTTTTGTGTATCTAAACATCATGCTACTATAAACAACTTCTTTGTCAAAAGTAAGATTCCAAGGATGTCTATGTAAGCATAAACAACACTGAGGTCAGAATCATCTAGGCCAGCAAAGCCAACTTGGTTCTTTCCTAAGTGGAGAGCTAGAAATATTAATTATTGGCTTTATTAGCTGCAGCTGCATCTAGGAAGCTAAAATAACTAAGTATCTCTGAATTTTTCTGGAGACCAGGCCACATGTTCAAACCTTTTAGCTAGTCATAAAAAATGACATAAACAAAACAAAACCTCTTAAATGTAGTTTAAATGTGTAACTAAAAGAGCTTTGAGAGAGAAGTCTTAACAGCAAATGTCTATTTTGGGAGAGAATAGGGGAAAAAGAGTGATACAGATGGATGGATTTAACAAAAACCAAACCTGTATCTGTCAACACACTTTTTTCTTAAGCAATAACCACATGCAAGGTACGCTGTACGCTACAGAGATGAACACAGCTCTGGCTTCTGTATCTGAAAGCTTGGCTGTTACAGAGTAATTGTCTCTCCTTGCTACCTTTTTAAGTTATTAGCCTATTTTTATTGCCTTCTGTCCCATCTTGGATAACAGATCTGAGTATTTTATATATACACGTTCTATGTATTTTTCAAGCTGTAATAGGTTTTAAATAATTCAGTTTTATTTTGAGTTAAGCCATATAACTTTTCTGAGCCTCAGTTTCCCAACCTATAAAATAAGGTTGGTAAATGATCTAAAAAGTCCATTCTAAATAAATAATTCTATGACTTATTGCATCACGTATATTTATGTTAACTGTCTAGTACGTGCCAGGAACTGTTTTAGGTCCTGGCGATATACCTAGAAACCAAAGTGACATAGTCTTCACCCCCCTGGTACTTCCATTTTAGTGGAAGGAGACACACTAAACATATAAATATATAAAAAAGTCTGACAGTGACCTGTTCTGTAGGTAAAGCAGGGCAAGAGCAGTATGGGGTGCAGGGGCTGTGGGGGATGTTGCTGACCCATGAAGCTCTCAGTGACATGGAGCTACACACGCAATCTGGGGAGCGGTAAGATCATGTGCAAAGGCCCTAAGGTGGGGGCATGACTGGTACCACAGTAAGTGAGGGCAAAAAAGAAGAGAGAAAAGGCAGGGAGGAACAGAATCCAGACCACGTTGGGCTCTGTTTGCCAAACTGTAGGGACTTTGATAATGACAAACTATAGACCCCTTTGCTATACACTTGGTTTATTTTTTTTGTACAATGGTTTAAGTTACACATTTCCAACATCAAAACTGGCTAAAGCTCAATTAAGAAAATAACTCATACATGAAAATATTAGATTGCATTTAAAAAAAGTAGCTACTTCCTAAAATCTAATCCTCTGTTTCCCTGAATCTCATTATTAAGTAACACTGGAAAATTCTCAGGATGTGTCACAAAAATGATCATGACTCACTTGGCAGATGTGCACAGGCACTACCAAAATTAACAGTCAGGATTTGGAGATCCGGCAGCTGCTACCTCTTGAAGACTCCCTTAGTTCTGGGCTCCCTGGCCCAGAGGGAGCACAGTGTTATATGCTACTCCCCAAAGAAAGACTTAACACATCCTGAAAGTTCATTTTAAATTACTTGCAGCAGTGTAAACTCAAAAGAATAGAAATATTCATTTTCACTGTGGGCTAATACAAGCATAGTTTCACAAAAAGTCTTGGTTAAGATTTTTATAAACAATTTATAAATTTCAGAGATGGGCTGAGAAAAGAAAGAAAGAACATCATTATGGAGTCATGAACTTTTGGCCAGAAAGTAAAAAAGCTGAGGGAGGGATCCTCAAAACCTGGTATCTGACCCAGCTGCACACCTGACCTCATCCCTCCTAGCTGAAGGTTGCCCTCAGCCACTGCTTGGAACAGGGGTGCCCCACTCTGTAGTTCCCTATGGTTCCTTAGTACATGATGCCTGCAGAGACCCCAGTTAAGTACTATTTCCTTCATCTAAATCTTGGAGGGGAGGAGTAGAAAGGGGCAGACAGCTCTATTTTTTTTTTTTTATGTATTAAAGAGCAGGTCCAGTTGAGATCCACTCTTTAAGAAATCTGCATGATTTTCTCAAGCTCTTGAATTAATTTTGTAGATCGTGGCAATGAATTTTTTTTTTTCACAGTCTCACTTTGTTACCCTCAGTAGAGTGCCACGGCATCACAGCTTACAGCAACCTCCAACTCTTGGCTCAAGCCATTCTCTTGCCTCTGCCTCCCAAGTAGCTAGGACTATAGGGACCCGCCACAACACCCAAATATTTTTAGAGATGGAGTTTCGCTCTTGCTCAGGCTGGTTTCAAACCTGTGAGCTCAGGGCAATCCACCCATCTCAGCCTCCCAGAGTGCTAGGATTATAGGGATGAGCCACTGTGCCTGGCCAGCAATGAACTTTTTAAGCTCAAACTTTAGGAATTAGAAAGATATGATATCTGGTCTCCAGAGGTTTCAAAGGGGTCACCTGTATTTCTGTGAATTCACCAAGTTTCTGAGGCCAAGTATCCCCACCTGCCTGCCAAGCTGGTCTCCTCAGGGCCTCAGAATTGACCGGACTTAGGGATGATGGCCCATACTAACAAATTTCCCTGAAGCTTGGCATGGAAACCTTTTTATTTACCAATTACACAGGTGTGTTGGGCGGGGAATTGGAACTCCAACTCAAGCCCATCAGACCCCAGAGTCCAGCTCTTCTCTGCTCCACCCCCATGGCTTACACAGTGGTGTGGCTTCTACAGGAAAAGCTCATTTCATCAGGTCAAAGATGTGATGAACAATAGAACAACATTAGACCTTCACACACCTGGTACCTGGGCCTTTCTAGACTAAGAAAAGGGACTGACGTAGATTGAGCCATACATTTGAGGTTTACAGACCTGGTATGAAGTAATAAAAGCCCCCATCCTCCTTCACTCACTCACTGAGAAAGGAGTTTGGTCAGGAGATAATCAGAATATCTTGCAGTCCATGCCACAGCCACAGTGCATGGAGGCTGAAGCAGCAGCATCAAGAACACCTAATTCAGGGGTCAGAAAGGCTTCTAGGGACAGGCAACTCCCTGCATGAGCCTTCCAGAATTACACAGAGGTGGGGGCTCACTAAAAGAATGTTCTGCAGAGGAAGCAATATGTGGAAAGGCACAAAAGCGCAATACTGTGGGAGTCATCAAGTAGTTCCACGTGGATAAAGCGCAGGATGCATGATGTGGATGAGGCAAGGTCCAGATTGCTGAAAGGTTCTGATTTATGCTGAAGATAAGGGACACTGTTGAAGGACTCTGAGCTGCAATCTTCACGGCCAGATTTGATAATCACAAATTAATCAGAGATCGCTCTGGTAGTGGTGAGGACTGACTCAGGGAAGAACATGACACTGGTGTCACAGAGGCAAGGAACGGTGCCATCGCAGTTGTTAAGACAGCAGAGGCAATGAGGTGGTGTAGGAGGAGGGAAAGCTCAGGGAGAGCTGTGAAGACGGGATGAGCTGCAGGTGGGTGAGGAAGAAAGAAGGTCTAACACAGCTCTTCTGTTTCTCATGGTAGCAAACCACCAGAGCCAATGAACAAGATGGGGACTGGGATGCTGGCTTTACACATGCTGGCTTTGGGTGTAGATGCGCAGTGGGCAGCTGCCTATGTGCCTGGAGCTCAGGAGCTTGGGCTGGGACAGAAGTTGGGAAGAACAGCAGCAAGATGCTGGCATTATCCCTTGCTTCTACGCAGAAGCCCTGCAGCCTGGGGACATGCTGAGTGCATGTGGTGGGCCAGGTACCTCCCCCACAATGTCTGTGGCAGTCCCCTGGCAACTTCCTGACAACGGCATCACTGCCCCATTTTACATGTGAGGAGACAGGATCTGAGGAGTTAAGTAACATGCCACGGTCTCGTGTGCAGAAAGTGACCAAGCTAGGAGCCAAACCCGGGCCTCCTGAGGCCAGAGCAGCTCTCTTGCACCAGGCTGCCTCCCAACAGGGAGAACAAGTAAGATCATTTTTCAGTCATTTCACATACGAAGATCCAAACTAACTAAGTGGATTTAAAAAAGATTTAAATCTCACTTTAAAACAATTTTTATGGCTCTAAGGTACATATGTGAATACCAGAAAGTCAACTTTAAGTTCTCTAAAGTATTCCTAATTGTAGCAAAATTTGTTCAATAGATACTTTTTTTTTTTTTTGAGACAAAGTCTCACTCTGCTGTTCTGGGTACAGTGCTATGGCATCACAGCAACTTCAAACTACCGGCTTCAGCAATCCTCTTGCTTCATCCTCCCAAGTAGCTGGGACTATAAGCATGTGCTACCATGTCTGGCTGTTTTTTCTATTTTTAACAGAGATGGGGTCTTGCTCTTGCTCAGGCGGGTCTTCAACTCGTAAGCTCAGGTAATCCACCTGCCTCAGCCTCCTACAGTGCTAGGATTACAGGCGTAAGCCACTGCAACTGGCCTCAATAGATAACTTTTATTTTATTTATTTATTTTTTGAGACAGAGTCTCACTATGTTACCCTCAGTACAGTGCTGTGGCATCACAACTCACAGCAACCTCAAACTCTTGGGCTTAAATGATTCTCTTACCTCAGCCTCCCAAGAAGCTGGGACTACAGGTGGCAACACAATGGCTATTTTTTGTTGTTGTAGTTGTTGTTGTTTAGCAGGTCTGGGTGGTTGGAACCCACCAGCCCTGGTGTATGTGGCTGGCGCCCTAACTACTGAGCTATAGGTGCTGAGCCAATAGATAACTTGTAAAAGATTGTTTAATGTAAATTACACAGGCATTACCAACACTTGAAATGTGATAGATTCCTGATCTGAGCAAATAAGGATTTATGAAACATAACATCCTGAAAACCAATCTTGAGGCTAGTTTTGATTCCACCATTAATACAGAATTGTACCTTTCGTATGCCTGCACTAGCATAGCTCTTGCACATATCAGATTCTCGGCAATGCTTTATTCGCCTTGCTTATTCTCAATCAAAAATTCAAACCCAGTGATCATGAACTATCACCTACTTAATGAACTATGTCACAATTTGCACCTTGCTTTATAATTTTACAGTAAGTCTTAGAAAGGATGTCGAGGGTATTTAATAATTAAGCACTCCATATGTTGCAGGCAAGTCACAATATCCAAAGATGGGTCTGTCCAGAGGTCTCCTGAGAAAACGATGCCAGCACTCATGCACAGACAGTCCTGCTGGTGCAGCTAAGGTGGATTAGGTTTTGACAATGAAGACTAAAGCAAAACATGAGGAATCTAAGAAACAAATGGCTCAGAGAGTGTGATATCATTTTAGTAGTTCTATGCATTAAGAGGTACACAAACTTGTTCTGTCTCTCAAAGACATGCTTAGAACGATGACTTCGCGTCTTTGCATGTTTGCAACATCTAATCCCAAAGCCCTCTGGTTTCCAATCTACACTGAAAATCAGACTCTGTACTTGCTGCAGTAGACAAGATTCCCTCTTTCTTCCTAAAACCACATATTTCTTTGCAGATTTAAGGTAACAGTGCCTGTCTGCACTGCTCTGTCCAGATGACAAGGGCTGCTGGGATAATCAAATGAGGTAAAATGTGAAAGCACAGTGTACATGGGCAACTCTATTCCTGTGAGCTCCCACAATTCTTCAGACTGCTATTGACTTATTTCATAGGCTACATAAGCTCTAAATGTAGCCTATTTACTAAAGATTTAGAACTACATTTTAAAACAAAAAATATTTACAATATAGTGAAGATCATTCCTATCCAATACAAGTTTTGTATTTTCCAGGACTTTTTTGGGGGGCGTGGTGGGGGAAATGCAGAGAAGACCTAAAGGCTCTAGATACATGTGTGAAAAAATGGCAAATGATCATTAAAAAAATTTTTTTCCTAAAAGTGGAAAAAAAAAAAAAAAGACACCTTTTCATACTGGCTCAAAGTGAAAGATTTTTTTCATCACAATTCTTAAAAATCCATACAAGTGAGAGAAAATGTTCTTGGTCTTAGGTACTATTTGAACTTTTTTTTTTTTAACATGAGGATTGCTTTTATACTCAAAATTTTTCCCTAGTGAACTTGATCAATTCTAATTAATTTAACAGGTATTTCTTGAGTATCTTCTTTGCCTTAAGCATTCTTAAGCATCCAAAGAGAAAGGAAGATAAGGAAAACCTTTTTCTGAAGATTACAAGCTAACAATGAGACTGAGATAAGCACGCAATTACAGTAATATAAAAGTCATAAGAAAGGTCAAAGGAAGGAGGCAGACAACTCAAGAGACTTTATAGAGAACTTGGAAAGATGAAGTTAAATGCGCAGGCAAAGGGAAGAGCAAATAGAAAAGGAGAAAGAGGGGCTAACACAGCAAGTGTTCAAGGACCATTCAGTGATTCAGTTTGGCTGACAGAGGGCAGAACAGTAAAGATTTTTACTGTATCAGTAAGTACATGCTTACTAATAAGAAGACCTAATAAAAAACAGGCTTCTGTGTTAATTTACACAGTCCAAAAATGAAGATGCCACCTAGTGCAGAGGGGAAAAGAGGTGAGGTTGAGAAAAGCACAAGGGAACATGATTGGCCAATTATTAATGTGCGTAACATTTGGAGCTGTTATATACTCTTTCTCCATCTCTTTTTATAGATGAGATTTTCTACAAAATATAGCTTAAAAAAGAAAGAAATGAAGGCCATCGAGCTAGGGAAATGGTCAGCTGATGGCTCCTCAGGTGATGGTGCTAATCCTAGGAAGAACTTTCTAATGTTTAGGTCAACTAGGTAAGACAGTGCAGCTTGAGGGTGGACACACTCCACGGGGAAAGCAGACAGCGCATGACTGACCTCACGGTCAGTGTGCCTCTTTTCAGTTCCCCATGCCTCACAGTCCTCACGTGTCTTCCACTTCCCACTGGGAGAGAGGGGCAGAGGCCTCCTCCCAGGCAAGTTGGTGGTCAGTCAGCCTAGGAGAAATAGAGGCTGCTGTCCTCAATCTCCTATGTGTAAAAATAATTGTAGTGGTTAATCTTGGTCATGTCAAATTTAGTATTTCTTCATGCTGAAAATACTGATAAACAAAGTGAAGAAAATGTAAAAAGTACTTCACCACCAAGTGAAAGCCATTCAACATTTTGGCACACCCATCACCTTTGTCCCTGCAGGTGCGTACTCACACCCACGTCCTTCAGAACTGTAGGACCATGGGGGAAATATTCCTGTGTCATTTAGTTTAAAAACTCCACAACGGCAATTTTCAACACCAATTTCAGTTACATAATGGCCCAGTAAGGAATACTTTGACCTATTATTTAATTACTATTTTTTTAATAAAATGTTTTGACTGGACAGGTTTGCTCTCAATATCATCTTGAGTTAATATTTACTATTATATATACTAGTTCAGAACCAGGATATGACAATTAAAATACTCTGTTTTGGGAGGAGGGTAGTGGTAGCATTCTTATCAGAGAGATAATCCTATCTTCCTAAATTATCAATTATTGGGATTTCAGTTTTTTGTTTTTAAATTGTAAAAGCAATTCATGAATTTTGCAGGACAGGAAGACATCTGGTATTACGAAAAGTAACAAGGTCCCCTGCCTTCCTTCTAGCCCATTCCATTGCCCAGAACTGGTAACTGTTAATAGTTTGGTATGTCTGTCTTCCAAACATTTAGGAGGCTACTTTAGATATATGGAATATATAATCATACATGCATGCAACTTATGTACATGTGTAGGTATACAAATATCATATACACATATATACACACACTGTGCATATACAGTGTATAATACACAAGTATAAGGAGGATTTTCCTTCCTTTTTCTTTGTCCCTGGAATCAGGTGGCTGTTAGAGGCACTACGGGTTTTAATGTAAGAACACGCAAAATTCACATACCAGGTTAGAATGCAGGTCCATCCATCCCAGCATAATGTCTGAGATGGCTCTAGAGTGGGAATTGGGAATAAAGACCTTTCCATGGCTGTCTTCAAATCTTGAACATACCCGGCTTTCCTTTAAATGACCTACTATGAATTCTTCTACAACTGTCTCCAAACCCTTTGCAGTTTCTACTTCCAACTATATTTTTCTCAGAAATTCAAGTCCTTAGTATTCATGCAAAAAATCCTGAAGCATCTCCTTTTCCATGAAACTACCTCCTTGAAATATGACTCCTGCTCTAATATTTTAGGATAGGGTCTACAAACTGTGGCCTAGCATCTGTTTTCACAAATAAAGTTGTACAGGAACACAGCCAAGCTTACTTGTTTGCATATTGTCCATGGATGCTTTCACACAACAATGGAGCTGAGTATTTGTAACAGAGACTGTATAACTTACAAAGTCTAAAATATTTACAATCTCCCCCTTAATACAAAAAGTTTGCTGATTTGTATTTTAGGATATGGTGAAAACAGATTGCGTTTTCCCTATCAAAAATTCTGGAGGACTTGAATCACATACTTTATATCCAGTATCTTACCCAGGCTGAACAGTCTGTTTTTTATTACAAAACAAATCAACCAAAAACACCTAGGCTCTGACAATAGCAGAGTGTACTGGTAAATGTTTAACAGTGTGTTCTCTAAGAGGAAAAAAGGCCCTGATTTATGATATTTGCTGATTTCCATGATGTGAGTATTCCTATGATGTCAGCCTAGAAAATGTGTCGCCACTGAACAAGGAGTTGGGAAGAGATAAGCATAAAAGCTAGTATAAACCAGCTCTACTAAGCCACTGGTTTCTTCTGACACAATGTCCCAAGTTGAGGGATCATCTCTCACTTTAAAGTCAAAGACACTGAAGTCCAGAGAGCTGATAAAGTGTCCTAGGTTGGAGGTAACTTTCCTGGACTAAGTCTGGCTATCTCATTGGAGGTAAAAGAATGTCCTCTGTAAAAGAATAGGAGTAAGAAGGCAAAGGAAGTTCTCTGCCAGGCATAAATGTTGGTTTTTATCATCATTTTTACAGTTAAGGACTCTAGTTTCTTTGGAAGCACACTTCCGGTGAGGAGTGTTGTTCCTCACACTGGACCACGATCTAGGTAAACACTCTGACAATGGACTATCTCAATTAACCAGCAGTTACCTAAACAGTTAGATCATAAGCTCCAGTAAGACTGGGACTGCATCTTTTATGCTTACTGCTCTCCTGGAATCTGCTATAGAACTGGGCACTTGATAAACAGGTCAATAAACTTCGACTGAAGGAATATGGAATGAGACCCCACCATCAAAGTGGAAGTTTTACATAGAAAACAAAGCAGATGCTCAGAATCTAGATCCCATTCCTTTCTCCCATCTGTGGACTGTGCAACAATGCACAACATGCTCATGTTAGTGCAATGTTTTATCAGTATCAGCTGTAGCATCTAAACTGCTCCATCGCAGCACAGAGGCTCTGTGGATGCAGGAACAAAAGGGGGGGACGGAATTTTTTCCTTAAATGTATATCCATGTGTAATACCTATCTTGAGCCTGTTTGGAGAGAGCATGAAGCCAAGCAAAGAATCTGGTGAAGAAGTCCACGTACCAGACACCAAGATGCTGGATGCTGCTTTCTGGCAGAGGCTAAGGAACAACCACTCACAGTGACACACCTCTGAAAGTAGAAAATGAAAGAACCAAGATTGAGAATTATTTTCTGATAAACTCAAGGCTAACAGCCACACAACTGCAAATAGAAATGAACATGCAGGCATACTAAAGCATGCCTCCCTGTTCTTTTGGAAATAATCTCTTGATTTAGCAACTCTCACACTGACCCCCCCACACACTTGGCACAGCCTCCCCATAGGCATTTCTGTTTGCCATACCACTGCTGTAACTCTGAGCACGGACAAGTCAGCTCTGCAGGCACAGAAACCACCAAAGGGATGTGCAGGTTTTGGAAGAGGCCAGCAAGATTCATCACTCCCTCACTTCACGACCCAGTACTTGGTTTCCAAGTGAGGTTAACCTTGATCCCAGATACTGGAGGTTCCCACCGTCCATCTCATAGGGTGAAGGATCACAAAGAAGCTGCCCAATGAAATAAGCCTCTAAAGCATTTCCTACAACAGTGGTCCTGAGAGTGTGATACAGAGAACTCCTAGGGATCTGCAAGGTGAAAATCATTTTCATAAAAATACTTTTTTTATTTGGTATTTGCTTTTTATACTCTCATGTTTACAAGAACATACAGTGGAGGTCTGCAGAGGCTACATGACATGTGATACCGCAACAGACTGAAAGCAGAAGCAGACAGAAGGAGCCAGCAGTCTTCTATTATGCCTGATGTTAAAGACACTTACAAAAAGATAGAACTTTGTTTCAGAAAAAATTTTTTGTTCATAAATATATGTTAAGATATAATTAGCCTACTATTTTTAAATAAATGATTAAATATAGCAAAATATTAGTAAATATAGTAAAAAGTTATCAATTTTATTTTTACATATGGGAAATATCGATAGATATAACCCCACATAAACAAAAGCCCCTTTAGGATACTAATTTCTAAGAGTGTAAAGAAGTACCGAGTCCCCAGAAATGTTTGCAAACTTCTGTCCTAAAGGTTCTCCCCTTATGAGGAGGGTTACGGGTAACAAGGAAGGAAGATGCCATTATCATGTGCTGGCTGAACTGGAAAAGGCAGCCCAAACTCCCTTCTTGATTTCTGAATCTATCAGTCTTTCCACCGAGGGGGTCCCTCTCCCTCACTCGTGTTGCCTTTATTCCTAGCAGTAGGTGGCCGGTACAACTTCGGCGCCAATGTCTCCTCGCAGCCAGCCCGGCCTGCGCGAAGGCTCGGAGTGGGCCGCGCGCTCCCGCTCCGCGTTAGGACTCCGGGTGCCGGCCACACACGCTCCGTGAGGACTCACTCTCCGGACAGCACGCAGAGCCAAGGCTAAGAGGGGCCGGGAAGGCCATTTCTAATTCCCAGTGTCCCCCGGCATGACACCGGCTGGGAACAGAGCTGAGAAGTCAATCCCCAGAAACGAGTCCCCGATTCTCCCTCCGGCCTCCCCTCGGGTCTCTGCCCCTCCCCCAGGCGCTCTGCCTCGGGCGCCGCGGTGAAGGCCAGCACCGACCGTCCTCAGGGGGACCGGCGCCCCCGCCCGGGGACGTCGGTCGGGCCGAGCTGGTACTCACCGCGGACTGCACCGTGGAGCTCCCGCGACCGGCGGGCCGGGACCACGTAGCGGAGAGCGTTCTGTGCAGAGCCAGCGGCCGCCTCCGCGCTCCGCCCCCCGCCGCCCTCGGGGCCGCCGGACGGTGGGCGGAGCATGGGCGGGGCCGGGCTGGGGTCCCGGGCCCGGAACCTTGGAGGGGGCGGTGCCTGCTGAGCGCCCCCACCTTCTGGTGGCCGGAGGAACTTGTTCCTCAGCTGGACGTGGGGGCTGCGGTTAGTACAGCCGCAGGAAGCGGCCGGGCCCTCGCTCAGGCCTGGGCAGCTTCTGCCCGCCGAAGGCCTTGGGGCCAGGCTGCCTGTCTCTCACTCGGGGACATAGGGTATGACTGCCTAGCGCCGAAGGGGGTGGGGCAGAAATGGAGCTTTTTAAAAAAAAAGATTTGGTCCGAACTGCAGAGGCTTCATTATCTGGCTGCACTGGTACTTGTGGTCACCTCGCCTTAATTGTGTGAGCCAAGCGTGCCTAGTGAGTGTCGGGATAGGACTTGAACATTTTCGTTGCAAAAGTTCTGCAAATAAATTTTTTAAAAAGTGTAACAACATTTTATAATGCATGTTGTTCAGCGATCTGAAGTCAGAGAAATGGCACTGAGTGGGCCTTCCACAAGATCTGCTTTTGATTTTTGTTGGAGTTGTGCCCCTTCAGGTGTAACTGAGTTCAAAGAAGTGATAAGATCATTCTAGAAGAAGGGTGATGAGTTTTCCAGCCCAAATTATCTGGAAAATTACTGTAGCTTTCTGAATAAGCTGTTTATTAAGTAATAGCCAATACTAATACCCCCTACTACTATTTACTGCTCCCCTACTTTACTCAAGCCCCCTCCCCTTTTTTTGAGACAGAGTCTTACTATGTCGCCCTCGGTAGAGTACACGGTGTCACAGCTCACAGCAACCTCAGACTCTTAGGCTTAAGCGAATCTCTTGCCTCAGCCTCCCAAGAGCCTCCCAAGTTACAGGCGCCCACTGCAACGCTTGGCTATTTTTTTTGTTGTAGTTGTCATTGTTTAGCAGGCCCAGGCTGGGTTCGACCCCTCCAGCCCCGGTGTATGTGGCCGTTGCCCCTAGCTGCTGAGTTACAGGCGCTGAGCTGTCTACAGATGAAGACTCCTGGCTTGCGGGAGTGCAATGTGTCACAGCTGAGATTCAGTCCAGCATGTCCCAAGCCCACTTTCCCTGTTACACTATTTTACAGGGTACAACAATAACCTAGCTATATAATTTTGAAAGAGGGAATAATTTACTATATTTCCAATATGAAAGTAGAGTTTCTTCCCACCCACTTCTAGATCCCTTCCATTAACATTAGTAACTGAACAAGTTTTCCTTGGGTGTTCACCAGATGCCAAAGGTTCACCACAAACCCTAAAAAATAATACTAGATTCCCCTTGGGAGTTACAGTAGGAGAGAGGTGAGAGTGGGTGAAGGCTGGAGAGTAGGATGAGGGCACATCCAGCTAAATTTCAGTTCTCACTGAGGCAGCCCTCCAGAAAGCAAAGTATCTTAATGTTCAATGACAACATGCACAGAATGACTGATAATCCTTGACAGAAAATCATTAAATCAGTGCCCTAAAGGGAATTGAGATTTGTTAGTAAGCACGCTGGCCAAGCCCATGCACAGCTCCTGTCCCTCTACTGTGTAGAGTCTACTCTGTTGCTCTTGGACATGTCACCAGTGCACATCTCCAAAGCCAGTGGCCTTTCTTCCGTTCCTGTCCTTGCTAACGCTGGTGATTAATCTTCCTTGAAATTTTAACCTCCCTTTGGCTCAGCCTTCCACTCTTGTGATTTACTTCTTCCTTCTTTGATCCCTCTTTTTCAGGCCCTTTCTCTGCACTCTTTCTCCTCGTTTTCACATTACTCCATACACTGATGAATTTTCTTGCCTCACTGTGCAAACTTCTTACCACTTATAGCTGAAGCCCACTGTGTCTCCATCATCATTTTTTTTTTTTGTAGAGACGAGTCTCACTTTATGGCCCTCAGTAGAGTGCCATGGCATCACACAGCTCACAGCAACCTCCAACTCCTGGGCTGAAGTGATTCTCTTGCCTTAGCCTCCTGAGTAGCTGGGACTACAGGCGCCCGCCACAACGCCCAGCTATTTTTTGGTTGCAGTTCAGCCGGGGCCGGGTTTGAACCTGCCACCCTTGGTATATGGGGCCGGCGCCTTACCGACTGAGCCACAGGCGCCACCCTCTATCATCATTCTTAACCTTCTGATTTCCACACAGTTTATTTGCAGCTCTTTGTGGCATCAAAGGCACCTGTCGTTCATCACACCTATTAATAAAATGGGAATTTAGAGTCTTCTCTTGCCATCTGTCTGCCCCCTCCTATCCATCAGTTTCTTCCTCATCCTGAATCCTATATCTTGAATTGGGATCTCATGGTGTGTTGAGAGAGCTAAACATTTAAAGGGGTATGTTACTGTGGCATATTACTGTGCTCACAAAGGACCTGCCTGATAAAGACAGTGGAACCTCTATTGTTGACCACCTCCCTTCACCGATCACCTCCTTAAAGTGACCTACTATTCATAGACTGGACATCCACCATGTGTACGTAGCAGCACAGTGTAGTTCCTTACATTGACCATCTCTGCATGTTGACCAGTTTGTTGCAGTCCCTTGAGTGATCAACTTACAGAGGTTCTGCTTTATCATTTGTCACGATACAAAGTGTTCTGCTGGTGGCCTAGTGGAATATGTATACTCTGTGACCCTCTGAGAGGAAGCTACCCATGGAGTGATGCTCAGGTGCCCCAGCTCTGTTCCAGCAGCCAGAGACAGAAGAGCCTCCAGTTGAGGTAACAGTACTGTTCTAGCATCCTTATGTGCCAGAAGGTTCTGCTGCTTTATGAACCATGCAGATTCTGTCAGAGACCTGTTAGGCTCTCAAAAATGCTTCCTTGCATTCCACACTACTTACTTCAGTTAACTTGTATAAACTGGACTTCTTTGTTTATTTAAAGATCCTAAGAAGTATACCCAGCTAACTTTGTATCGTGCTTCACAATTTATACTACACTTTCACACACATGTTATTTAATAGAAAGGAAGTGGTGTAAGAGGACAGTCTAGCATCATGCTTCTCAAACCTTGGGTACATTGAAAACACATTACGTCTGCACTACACAGTTGGGGAGGCTGGGTTTGACATGAGTGGTTAAAAGATCACCCTTTGAGAAACACCAGTGGTGGTTCTCAGAGTCAGGGTGTTTCTCAGAATCACCAGAGGGCACTTATTACTGTCTGTTATACATATTAAAAATATAGCCTCCTGTACCCGCTACCTGTTAGAATATCTGATTCATTAGATCAGGGGCAGCACCTGTGTTCAGATTCTGAGGAACAGGTAATTCTGTTCTAGGGTGTCCACGGATTGGCCCCAGGCTGCCTAGAAATGTATACTCTACAAGCACAGGGACCGTGTCAGTTCGTGCGTCACCCCAACACAGAACCTGGCATAGTGGGAGGTCAGTACAGGCTTGTTTACTCCGACTTACTGTGAGTTTCCCTCCTTTTCTACTCTTGTGCTGTCAGCCTGCGTGCTGTTCAGGGTTCCCTGGCATGGCACAGAGGTAAGGCATCTATTTGGCAATGAATGAAGTATAAATTGATCCCTCTGAATGCTTTGCTTGAGGGAACTCTAGAATCCCTGAATTCTTCATTGAATGTAGGTCTTCTTCATACTAGAGAAAGTTTGAAATAAATGTTTTTTCTATTCCTTTTGGGAAAAAAAGATACATGCGTAATGAGAAAAAGCAGTTCTTAGACTCGCCTTGACTCCCCACAAATATCCAGCTGCTACCCACCACTTTCCCTCATCCCCATCACTATAAACTTACTTTCCATTTTCTCTTTCTTATTGAGTAAGTGCCTGATTCCCTGAGCTGCCTTCCTAGAGACCCAGGATTCTCTGGCAAGCTGCTTATAATTAAGCCATTTCCCTCAATATAGCCAATAATAAAAGCTAAATGCCATTATGTGTCCCATTTAATCTTCACAGCCACCGTTTGAGGCTGGTAACATTACTTTTGCCATCTCAGATGAGGAAACTGAGATTCAGAGTAGTTACACAACTTGCTTTGGGTCACAAAACTCATAAATGGTGATGTTGGGGATTGAATAAAGGCTGGTCACACTCTACAGCTTCGGTTTTAACCTTTATGCAACAAAATCAGCAGAGACCCCAAACTTATAAATTATTTGTTCTTCGTGGCAAAGGATACAGACTTAAATATTCTAGGAGGCAACTTTGTTCTATTACCGTAGAGTCTAGATTCCTTATTCTTATTTTCAGGGCTGTTCTTTCTGATTACGGTTGAGAAATCCCTGCTGTAGCCCTGTAATTTAGGCTCATCCAGTAAAGATAGTCCTCATTCCGGGGGATGGAGGTGTTGGAAATCAGGGGAGGTGAGTATGAGTTTCAGGATTGGCACATAATTCCCCCATGTGCAGTACCTTCTTTCAAACATGTTAATTTAGAGCATACTTTCGGATTGTGTTTAAAAAATTTTTTTTGTAGAGACAGTATGGGGGTGGGGTCTTGCTTTTTGCCCAGGGTGGTCTTGAACTCTTGGGTTCAACTGATCGTCCTTCGTCAGCCTCCCAAAGTGCTGGGATATAGGTGTGAGCCACCACGCCTGGCAGGATGCGAGGTTTTGGGTTTTTATTCAGGGTGGAGAGGAAAGTATTCTGCAGGATTGGTCCCTTAAACCATGAGCTAAAAAATCATGTTCTGAGGCTGCTGCTACTAATTTTTTTCAAGAAAATGATTTGGTAACGATAAATGAGAGTGAAATTTAAAGGAAGTAAATTGTCACTAATTTGGCTCATTTCTATTTTCAGTTTATGAAAATACTGCTTTATTATGTCATTTTAAGTACATTTTGAAATAGAATATCCTAGTTTTCTCTCCTCTTCCCCACTCCCCCATGCTTGGTGGAAGGAAACAACACCACCACAGAAAGATTTTGTCTCTTCTAAGTTCATTCTGAAAAGTCCCAGAAGACTGACTTGCACAAGATGATGGTCACCTACTGCCCTCTGTTGACAGGGATGTGAATGTGCAGTAAACACCTTATCTGTTTATGAGAAGCTGAGAGGATGGTTAGCATTAAGAGAATAAATATTAAGAAGAAAACATTAAGGAACTAAAAAATGTACCCTTGGTGCCTTAAATTCACATTTCATGAATTATATGAATTAGAGTACAGAGGAGAAATTTATTTGGTCAAAAAACTGGCTTTGCTAGGAGCTTGGTATAATGGGTCAAAAATGACAAGGGTTCATTCCTACTTTGAAGGCCCTGAGGATTTATTATTATTATTTCCCTAGATCTCTTTTGATATTATTATAATATTTGCCCAAGACATTGAAGGATAAATCTCTGAGATTATTGTTATTTTTTTCTCTTTTCTGGATAATGCCAGGTTCTTATAACATTCTAACTACATTTACCCTCCTTTTGATTTCTATGCCATTGTTACCTTGTATTTTATAATCACAGATTCTAACTCTTCAAGGCATTATTATTATTTATAAATAATGTAAAGTTTATAAAGTTACCTTTTATTTATATTTAGGTATACATTTACCATTTTTTTTTTTTGGTTGTTGTTCCTTTTCCTTCCAATACGTCCAGTTTTCCTTCTGGGATTACTTTCTCTTGTTTGAATGATACTCCTCAGTATTTCCTCTAGTGTGAGTTGACTGGTGACAGATTTTCAGGTTTCATTTGTTGAAAAATGCTTTCCTTTTACTGGCATTCTTTTTTTCTTTTTTTGAGACACCTGGGTAGAGTGCTATGGCTTTGTAGCTCACAACAATCTCAAACTTTCAGGCTCAAGCTGTCTATTCCCTTGTCTCAGCCTCCTGAGTAGCTGGGACTACAGGTATCTGCCACAATGCTTGGCTAATTTTTCCATTTTTAGTACATATGGGGGTCTTACTCTTGCTCAGGCTGGTCTCAAACTTATGAACTCATGCAATCCTTTGGTCTCAGCCTCCCAGAGTGCTAGGATTACAGGTATGAACCACTGAGCCTAGCCATTTACTGGCATTCTTGAAGGATTTTTTTCTAAATATTAAATTCTTTGTTTGCAGTTATTTTGTTTCAGCATTTAAAAATATTTATCCATCTCTTCTGTCTTCCATAGTAAGAAGTCCATTGTCAGCCTCAATCTTTCTGCTATGAAGGTAATCTGTCCCTGGCTACTTTTATAGTCTTCTGTTGCTTTTGGTTTTCACTAGTTTGAATTTAGTATATATTTCTTTTTTTCTTTTTTTTTTTTGTAGAGACAGAGTCTCACTTTATGGCCCTCGGTAGAGTGCCATGGCCTCACACAGCTCACAGCAACCTCCAACTCATGGGCTTAAGCGATTCTCTTGCCTCAGCCTCCCAAGCAGCTGGGACTACAGGCACCCGCCACAACACCCGGCTATTTTTTGGTTTTGCAGTTTGGCCGGGGCCGGGCTTGAACCCCCCACCCTCGGTATATGGGGCCGGCGCCCTACCGACTGAGCCACAGGCGCCGCCCATCCTATATATTTCTTTTATATTTTTCTGAGGTTCATTGGATTTTTTGAATCTGTGGCTTACTGTATTTCAGCATAGTGGAAAACAAATTTAACTATTGTCTCTTTAAGTATTACTTCTTTCCCATTCTGCCTCCTTTCTTTTCTGGGATTACAGTTTTGCGTATGCTACAGGACTGTCTCAATATAAGACCTCTATGTCTCTTATGTTCTCTCTCCTTTAGTCTCTTAATAATTCATTCTGGCTATTTCTTTATGACATGTTGTCAAGTTACAATAAGAGAAGTGGATTCTTCAACCTCATTTTCCATCAGCTATAAAGCAAATTCACAGTATGCAATAGCATTCCACCAGGGTCCTACCTGTTGTCTCTATGCGATTTGGGGGCAAAGGGACATGATGCAAAATTATTTTCATTCTACTTGCTAGCCTCATGTCTTCTGCCAACATCCATGAAACAATAACAGACTAAATCATTAGCTTGTATGTAAGATAAAATCCTAGACCCTTCCTCTATACTCCAGCCTCAGCTGCTTTAAGGAAAAATCTGAATATGCTAGGGAACTTTAAGGAGAACATGAACTCAAATGTTCTTTTAGCTCTGTTGAATGTAGGTGCCTAGGTCATACCCTACCCAGTCATGGATGGAAATGAAAGGGTGCTGGGCTCAAGAGTGTCTAAAGACACTGAGGACTGTGGGGTGAGCTGCAGTGACAAAGGGGAGGGAAATCACAGTAAGCCTCGTTTGAAGAAACAGAGGATAAACAAAGCTATTTTCTACAGCCTGTCTTTCTCTCTTCAACCTGTATCCCCTTCACTTCCTATACTTTCAGCAGCTATTGCTAGAGCCCATGATATTCCTATTAATTTCTTGGTCCATATTCTCATAGGACAGTGTTTTTCAACCAGGGAAATTTTGTACTCTCCCTCCGCCAAGGAATATGTGACCCTGGGGACATTTTTTTTGATGGTCAAAACTGGAGTGAGGATGCATGCTTTGTTAGCATCTAGTGGGTAGAAGCAGAGATACTGTTGAACATCCTACAGTGCACAGGACAGTCACCTGAAGAAACACATTATTAATCAGTCCCAAATGTCAGTAGTGCCAAGGTTGACAACTTTGGTATAGGAGAAAATAACACCCCAGATTCAACTGATGGGGTTTGGGCAACATTTTTCACAAAGGAGGAGAATTAATGTGACCTGGTAGGGAGGACCTTTGAACCAATCCAGTGCACTGTTGTGTCTTTTGCTGCTGAATGTATAATTTGGTTCATATTGCACATGCTTGTCCTGTGAATTCTCATGAAGCCTGGAAGGGATTCTTCCATTTAGGAACTGTGGCATGTGGGGAGGTAATCTCTGTTTCCATCCTAGTAGTCTAGCAAAGAGAATATAAACTCTGAGAAGAAATGGAAATCACAGCTTTACAGACTTAAAGAACTTAGAGAAGCAATTTCCTAGTAACACCATTGCCACACCTGACACAGGCACCAAGTACCTATTTTTTAAAAAGGGGGGACACTATTATCCTGTTGCTGAGATTTTGACCTATATTGGCTCAGGGTCAAGAAGCTGAACACCCGACCCCTAGAGGCTTTGTGACTCTGTAGCTTGGTGTCCTCATTTTGGGGTAGATTAGCTTGGAGTTGACAATTTGTAAAGGAAAAGCCTAACATACCTCACCCATCAAATGGAAATTATGCAGTCAAGGATACAATTGACCTGGCTCCAGCATCATCTCAGTGTACTGAAAAGTGGCAGCTATCATTTTGGGGAAACTATTCCCATTATGCTTCTTGAAGTAAGGCCACTGGTTCGATGTGGCCCTTGATTCATGGAGGTTCTTCTTAATGCCTGGGCTTGGTTTACTGACGGTTTGGCTAAGTGGCAACCTGTTGGTGTCTACTGGGCTGCTGCAGCTGTTCAACTGCTGCTCTGAAGAACTCAAGGCCATTCTCATAACTCTAATTCTTCTCACGATAAAATGTATATTTTTACTGACTTTAGATATTGCCAATGATGTAGCCATTTGGTCTGCTATCTGCTCTGCCATTTGTAAGACAGGCTATAAACCGACAGATTAAAGACACTTTCCCCCCTTGGGGAATAAACTATGAAAATTAAACCACAGCTGATGATCAAACTGTGTAGGTCATTCATATTAGATGTCCATACTGAGGGCCTGTTTGCTAAGGAGACCATCTGAAATCAAGCCTGCAGTGTCTGGACTGCTTCACTGACCCCTGGATTTATAGTCATACTAGACATGGCAATGCATCTACCATCATTGACTGGGCATGAGATAAAGGGTTAAATGTTTTTAATGCAGAAACCCTGGGAATGTGCCAGCCTTGTGACTCCTGCCAAGGCTTGGCCTCTTTGTCTTGCAGTGCCTGAGGCTGCATTCCACAGGCATTAGCCCTGTTTATTCCTGCCACAAAGACTACATCAGAACTTTGACCTCTTCTTGTGTCTACTGCTGGTGTCTCCTTCTCTTGATACTTTTCAAAGTACGGTGTTGATGTTCCAGTCCAATCAGCCAACTCTAGTCACACTGTTGTGGCCCTTGAGACTAGTTTGTGTCATATGTTTGACTTTCTAAACTATTTTCAGTCTGACAGTGATGCCCTTTGTGATAGATGTCGTCCAATTATGAGCCAATAATTTAGGTGTCCAATTCCATGATCTATGTTCAGGCATCTGGTATTAAGTGTTAGAATGGCTTCCTCAAAAATTGACTTGAAAAGACTTCTGACTCTACTTTTCTTACCTCTTCCTGGTCCACACCTTATTTAAACAGAAAATGTAGCTGTCTCTAGGAAATGAAGAGAAGAAATGGGTAAGAGGCCATTTTTCATACTAATCAAGGTGAAAGAATAAAGGGTTTTATAGGCCTATTTTGAAAATTTGGAATTCCACACTGACCATTCCTGGACATAACGTGTCTTTCTTTCCTCGATGTCAACCCCAGGCCAGTGTGGTTTGTTTTTTATAGCCAAAGGAGACAGTACCGTCAAAGGGGACCAAAGGAATTAAAATTGATTCTTATTCAGTCATCTGAATTCATTAGATTGACATAATCCAACAGGAAGACATTGCTTGCTGAATTCCCCTATAGTGGCTCCCATAGGATCCAAAAAATATAGTAGCTTAAAACAACACAAATTTATTATCTCAAAATTCTAGAGGTCAGAAATCTGAAATGATTTCCAACAGCCTAACATTAAGGTGGTAGCAAGGCTGCATTCCTTCTGGAGTCTCTAACAGAGAACATATCCCCTTGCCTTTTCTAGCTTCTAGAGACCACCTGCATTCCTTGGCTTGTGGCCCCTTCCTCCATCTTCAAAGCCAGCAGCATAGTATCTTCACATCTCTCTCTGACTCTGCTCTGTTGTTACATCTTCTTCTGAGTCTGACCCTCTTGCTTCCCTCTTTTGAGGATTACACTTGGCCCATTCCAGTAATCCAGGATATCTTCCCATCTCAAAGTCTTTAATTTAATGACAACTGTATAGTCCGTTTGCCACATTAAGTACATCATCTTTGTTGGCTTTGGAGAGCTCATTATTCTGCCTCCCATATCTTTCTTTACCTAAATCTTCCAGATAAAAGGTTGGTATGAAGATGATTGAAAACAGGCAAAGATGATTGAACCCACTGATTTTATGGGGCAGGAGAGCAACAACCTTTGCACTTTGTGTGGAAATGTCTTAAACTCTGGCAGTATGGTGGCAGAGGGGGAGGGCAATTAATGATATCTTTGTCTTCCATATCCAAAAATGGAGCCTGAGTGAAACAGAAGCTGCAGCTGACAATCTAGAGACACACTGCTCCTGAATTATTCTGCTGTGCCTGATGTCATTAATGGCCACTGTCATCATGGACTCTTTTTACACATGTACAAACACATGGACCAGTACAACTTTTCTTCATTGCATTACAAATTCAGTTGATTTTCTAATGCTTAAGAAGTCTGGGGTTATGCCATGTACATGTAAAGGAGGCTACAACTCACTGACACTGCCTGTGTGATGCAATCAAACTAAATAATGCTGATCCAAATCAAGTTTAAAGACAGATCCTGATAGGAGCTCCCCATGCCTGTGTGGGTTACAATGACTGTATGTGGCTGAGAGTGGCCGATGGAATGTCTCTTTTGGGGGATGGTGTTTGGTTTTTGGACTATCTATTGACCTTGATAATTACCAGAAAAGACACCAAAGATCAGCAGGTCAGTCTATACCTCCTTGCTTGGGTTGCAATGGAAAATAAACTGGCCATAGACTAGACTACATCTGTATGAAATAAAGTCTTCTGTTCTCACTTGGGAGAGTTGTCTGAACGTAGGACCATGGAAGGCACGATTGAGATCAATACTGCAGGTTAACTTCATCCCATTGTTTGGGGTCTTTTTTGATAGTAGCTTTGATTAAATGTTGCACAGGACAAATTGAATGGTTTTAGTTCTAGCCTCTGATGGTCAGTTAATCAGATTGGCCAACAGAGTGACATACTTATGTGAAAGTTTACCAGAAACCAAGACATGTAAGGACAGAGAGTGGATTGATGGGACGGGGAATATTTCAAAGGCCCTGAGCATCACTGCACGTTTTTGTTTTTCTGGTGCTTCCAGAATGCAAGGTCCTGACTGCTCTTCCCAAGCCATTTTTTAGGGTTATGTTTACTGTGAGAAACTTTGAGGATTGAAATTATATAAAGTCAGGTATTTGCTTGAAAATTATTGGGTTGAGGGGGCAAGAATTGAATGAGTACATAGATGTAACAATATTGTTTAGGACTTTATAATTGTTGAGTCTGGGTCATAGCATGATCATGGGTCAGAGGTACATGTGGGTTCCAGGGTCAGGCTTGCTTATGCTTTCTGCCAAAGGGTGAGTCCCCAGGTGCAGCTGTGATGCAAACCCATTGTGCATGTTGAATCCTTGTAACTGCTCCCCCATCACCCTTGTGGGACTTGGGAAAAGGGGAACAGATGCTGCTGGCTGTGTTCTGAATGATAATGAGACTCCTATGACCCAGGAGTCTTGAGATTTCTGCCAATATCCATAAAATCATGCAGGTTTTTCTTAGATTTTTAAGTAGAGTGAAATCCCAAACCCTAACAGATATCTATATTTTATTTTTGTTTTTGGCTATGGTGTTTGGTTGAAATCACCAAGCACAAATTTGGTCATATAAATTGGTCGTTACATCGAGGGAAAAAAGTTCAGATTATTAACTTTTCATGTGTCTTCACAACATGGTGCCAAGTTAGAAATTTAGAACTTTTCTATTTAGTGAATATATAAATTTACATTTATTTTAATTATGTATAATCTCAATCTTCTACACAAGTAGGGAGAACAGCATAATAAACTACAACAAGAATATAATAATGATGTTTATAGTAGTATTGTTTCAACTCATGGCCAATTTTGTTACTTTTACAACTGCCTTCCGTACCTTGATTTAAACAAATTTATGAACTTATGAATTTATGAAGTCATATAATTTACTTTGTAATATATTTCACTTTAAAAACATTAACTAGAGTTTTTCTTGTTTTATGTAACTGTATTCTTTATGTTTCTCAAGAGCTATTTTGTAAATAGGATGTTACTCCATTAATAATAATTCATCCAAAAAGCATTACAATTTCCCACCCAAATATTTCATAGGTAATCAGTATGAACAGCCTTAGCTCTTTAAAATCTTAAAAAAAGAAATTAATGAAATACGCAAAAAAAAAAAAAAGAAAAAAAAACCACCAAGGAAAACATAAGTTAGTTAGCATGGACACTAATTCCGAAAACTGTGTCTTAGGAAAAATAAATAAAATATGCAAATACCTGATAAGTAAAAGTGATCTAAAATATGCAAACAGTTATTGAGGTATATAACTGAAAATGTAGATGTTAAAAAATTTAATACTCTATGTAAATAATTTTGAAACTCATAAGAAGATAATTTCTATGGTTCAAATGCTAACTGCTGTTGTTTGTGACACGCTAAAGACTTCCTCATACTTTGAGATGTTGTATCATGTTCATATTTTTCTAAGCATCCCCACTCCCTCCTCTGTGCGGGGTGTCCTTCTGTTCCTTCTTTTTGTTTTTGGCAATTTGGCTGGGGCCGACTTCGATCCTGCCACCCTTGGTATATGGGGCCGGTGCTCTGAGCCACAGGCGCTGCCTGGAGTGTCCTCATCTTCTCAGCAACATCCAACAGATCAATTTGTCTCCTTTTGGGTTTCCATATGGAAACCATGCATTTCACAGCCAGGTACTTGAGTAAGGACTGGGAAAATTTTCCTCAAGCCCTGAGGGTTTGAGAAACTTAGCATTTCCTATGGAGCTGAAACTTAGACCTCTGGGGAGGTGGTACTGCTTGGCTCCTGCTGGGATTTAAACCACTCTTACAGCAAATATTTTAGCCTTTGCTGGCACATGTGTCTTCCCTCTGTCCTCTCCCTCCTGGACTTCCTCTTCCTCCTTCTTTTCCTCCCCCGACTACTTCTCCCTCCCCCTTCTTCCTCTTCTTGTTTTTACAACCATCAAAGAATTAACATGGACTAATATTTTATTAAGGATTCCCTTTATAATTCTATTCATTGCAATGCTATTTAAGCTGTATCGATATTGCTTAATTGTGATAATTTTGTTCTTAATTAATTAATTATTATTATTATTATTATTTTTGAGACAGAGTCTCCTGCTATTGCCCAGGCCAGAGTTCCATAGTGTTGGCCTAACTCACAACAGCCTCAAACTCCTGCCTCAGCCTCCAGAGTAGCTGGGACTACAGGCACTCACCACAACATCCAGCTCTTTTTTCTATTTTTAGTAGAGACAGGTCTTGCTCTTGTTCAGCTGGTCTCAGACTCCTGAGCGCAAGTGATCCTCTGGCCTTGGCCTCCCAGAGTGCTGGGATTATAGGCATCAACCACTGCCTTCCTCAGCCCACTCTCTTCCTCTTTCTGTCCTTATTTTCTTTTAGGTGTAACCAAGAAATTCCTTTTTGTTCGTTTTTTTGGTCGGGCATGATTGTTCTTTCTGCCTTCAGGCTTGCTAACAGTGTTTCTATACAGAGTGGATCTATTGATTTTATTCTTTCTCTAAGAAAAATTCTAATGAATACCTTTTTTTTTCTTCACAGGATACATATAAATTACCAAAAGTTGACTATAGAGGAAATGGAAAACCAACAAAAATCATGCAAGAAATAAGAAGAGTAATCAAAAAGTTATGTCTGAAAAATGTTCTGAGATGATTTTGCTTTCTAAATTGACTTTTTATTATAGAAAATGTCAAACATATTAAAAAATTGTATAAGGAATTCCTATGTACCCAGGACCCAGACTCCCCAGTTATAAACTCTTGAATAGTATTGTTTTATCTTTACTCACTTAATTCTTCCCCCATCTGATAATTTTCAAGTAAATATCTGACTTTCTACAGTTTAATTAATGTGTGTTTTGGACTGAGTGTTTATATCCCCTAAAAATTCACATGTTGAAACCTAATCCCTAATTTGGAAATTGGGACTTTGAGAGAGCCCTCATGGATAAGATTAGTGCTTTTATAAGAGGCCAGAAAGTGAGCTTGTCCTCTTTCTATTACTTGAGAATTCAAATGAAGATATTCTAATTTATAATTTCTTCCTTACTTATTACATTTACATTTGAAAAACTTCTTTCACTAACCACCTGGTTGCCCTTAGGTCCTATTTTGAATGGAAAGCAATAATAAGTTGAGTCCCTATCATTTTCTGAGGAAACAAGTGAACTTGCTTTTTCTTAGCATCATTATGAACTCATGGATTGAAACAGATGTTATGTGTTTAAACCTTTTGCATTATTATTTTTACTTATGCTTAAATTAATGCATCTTTGGTCAGTGAGACTCTTGTCAAATTGGCTCCTGTCTTTTTGACATAATCCAGTTTTCCTTGACAACTTGTTTCCTGTCTGGTATAGCAAGTGTTTACTCACTCCTTCTGTACATTTTCTGCTCCAGACCTAGAGCCCGTCATTTTCCCAAGAAGCCCTCATTCCTTTTAATGGGAAATGGTATTTGGAGATCACAATCTGGGTACTGGGAGGGTGCTCATTACTATTGGGTTGGAATCTGTAAAAATGATACCTTTTCAGTGAATAGTTTTTGCTTGTTTCTTTGTTTATAAAATATACCATGATTTTATAACAACTCCTCCAATTCAAATTTAAGATTATAAAGTTCTTATTTAATCTCAATTTCTTACTTCTGGACTTCCTTTATTCCATTTTGAAAATCTTATTCCCCAATGTTCTCAACATATATAATTACTTTGCTCCATATTATAGAAACAACATCTAAGAATAGCATTGCCGTTACTATCACTACAAACATGATTGTATTTTTAAAATTTAGGATTTTTTTTTTATAGTTTTTGTTCTCAGGGTCTGTCTTTCCAGGAATGTGTGTATATATATATATATATATATTTTTTTTTTTTGAGACAGAATCTCACTTTGTCACCCTTGGTAGAGTGCTATTGCATCATAGCTCACAGCAACCTCCAGCAACCTCCAACTTCTTGGCTTAGGTGATTCTCCTGCCTCAGCCTCCCCAGTAGCTGGGACTACTACAACACCCAGCTATTTTTTTTTGTTGCAGTTTGGCCAGGGCTGGGTTCGAACCCTCCACCCTCGGTATATGGAACCGGTGCCCTACTCACTGAGCCACAGGGGCTGCCCAGGAATGTATATTTTAAAGTACTGGAATAGTTCCTCTCTGTATGGTTATGCCACCCACTCTATATGTAATTAGATTTATTTGTTTTATTGTACTCCTTATGTTAATTTATTAGGAATTCTTTTTTTTTCTTTTGAGACAGGGTCTTGCTCTGTCGCCCAGACTGGAGTGCAGTGGCCTCATCATAACTCCCTGTCACCTCAAACTCCTGGGCCAAATCCATGCTCCTGCCTCACCCTCATGAATGCGCCACCAAGCCTGGCTAAATTGTCTATTTTTTGTAGAGTTGTATTGTCTCTTTTGCGACAATATGAAATGAAGAAATTCCATTTTTTAATTAAATTTTATTTATGATTACATAAATTATTTTTATGATTTTAAAGTCAAATCTATAAAACCAAGTATATTCAGAGAAGTCTATCTTCTACCCCAATCTTCTTCAACCGGCTTTTCCTCCCTCCAACATGTATCTTATTATTTGATTGTTCTTCCATATAAGCTAACAAAAACAAATATGTGAATATACCCATATCCTTTCTTAGACATAAATATCAGCATACTACACACATTTTCTCCCCCTTGTGTTTGCCTAACATGGAGCTCACTCCGCAGCAGTATATGGAACCATTTATATATTCTCCATTACCTGCATGTACCATGGATAGACATTTTCGTTTCCAGTCTTTGTGATTATAAACAATGCTTCAAAGAAAATATTTGCATAAAGTCCTGGAAGTGGGATTGATGAGTTGAAGAATAAATCTACATCAATTTTGGTAGCTATTGTCAAATTCTTCTATCAGTTAGGGTCAAATTGAGAAATGGAAACTACCCTAGTTATTAGAACCAGCAGAATTTAATACAAGAATTGTTCACTGGCTATAACATTATTAACCACTGAAAGGATGAAAGGGGAGCTTAAGGGCATCAAAAAAGCAGCAACTAAGGAAAGCAGCTGCAAGCCCTGAGGGTTTGAGAAACTTAGAGTTTCCCATGGAGCTGAAACTTAGACCTCTGTGGAGGTGGTACTGCTTGGCTCGTCCTGGGATTTAAACCACTCTTACGAATGGTTGAAGGGGGTGCAAGGCAAGAACTAGAGTAAGGGCCCCAAAACTCTGTGAAGGAGCAGGCTTAGCTAAAATAATTATAATAATCAGCCACTGCCCCTTGTTTGCTTGTAAAAGTTACTGCCCTCGAGTTTGCTTAAGAGAGCACAGCTGGTGGTAGTTGTAAAGATTCTTAACTTTTCTCTGTAAATAACATCATCTGTTTAGAACCTAGAGGTAGTTTTGAGATATCTTCCAAGTTCAGCATTCCAGTGGCATTCCATTGAGTGACCCACCCAGACCAAGGAACTGACTCAACTGGTCTTGGATCTCCACCCAAGGCACTGCTTTCTGGATTGGCTGACCCACCAGAAAGTGACCCATACCCAGGGACTGAAGGTTCTGCCCTGAGCCCAACCAATGAGCACACCCTGATTGCCTCACCTTCTGTCCACCTAACTGTCTTTAAAAACCTTGTCTCCCCAATTCTCTGAAAGGTCTCCCCCTTAGCACTATGCAGAATAAGCCCTTTCTTTACTCTAAATCCTGTTGTCTCTGGGTATTGGCTTCCTCTTGGGCAGCGGGCAGATGAACCTGGTTGGGCAGTAACGGTTTGTCTGAGTTTCAAGTGGGAAGCCCTGGGGGCCTGTGGCCCAGACCCTGAAGAAGAAGAAGCAGGATAGCAAGCTGATACTGATGTCTCCATGGAGGTTAGGTTTGCAAGTGTGGGGAAAACTGACAACTGGATATGGCTGCTGTTGTGGAAAATACTTCTGTTGCCAGGGGAAAAGCAGGGCCAACTCCTGGGAACTGCAAGAAACAGGAAGCCCACAGGAAACAGATGGGGAGGAGCGGTCCCTTTTCCTTCTCCAGCCTCTCAGGTTCTCTGTGGAGTATGAGAGTCCTGGTGATAGAGCCTAACTCAGAGCCATCTAACAAAGCACCAATGTGGTCTGAGCGTCTGGCCCCAGCACCAAAAGCAGAATATAATAGGATAGATTTGGAGCTGAGAGACCACAATCTGATCATCTCTATGAGTACAGTCTCTGGGGGTATGGGAACATTATTTCTATTTTCAATTGACACGTAAAAATTGTATATATTTCCACTGTACAACATGATGTTTTGATACATGTGTACACTGTGGAATGGCTAAATCAAGCCATCTGTGCATTACCATACATTTTTTTTTGTGTGTGTAAGAACCCTTAAGATCTACTCTCTTAGCAATTTCAAATACGCAACATATCGTTATTAACTGTAGTCATTAGGATGCACAATAGATCTCTTGAACTTACTCCTTCTGTTAACCTGTGTCCTTTGGCTAACATCTCTCCAATCCCCAGACTCGGATAACCACCCTTCTACTCTCTGTTTCCATGAGATCAGCTTCTTTAGAGTCCACAGATAAGAGATATCATATGGTATTTGTCTTTCTGAGCTTGGTTTATTTCATTTAACATAATGTCCTTCAGGATTATCCATGTTTTCACACATGATGGGATCTCCTTCTTTTTCTTTGACTGAATCGTATTCTGTCCTGCATATGTATCACATTTTCTTTATCCATTCATCAATTGATCAGCACTTGGTTTATTCCATATCTTGGCTATTGTGAATAATGTTGCCATGAGCATGGGGGTGCAGATATCTTGAGATTTCATTTTCATTTCCCTTGGATACATAGCAGCAGGTTTGCTGGATCATGGGGTAGTTTTATTTTTAGTTTTTTTGAGAAACCTCCACACTATTTTCCATAATGGCTAGATTCAATTACATTTACACCAATGGTGTACATGGGTTCCCCTTCCTCCATAATGTGGTGGTTTTATCACGCATTTCCATTATTAAGTATGAGAGTGTCTGTTTTACTACATCACCAGGAATAGAATATTTTGTTAAACATTTAGATTTTTGCCATTAGATATTAACTATCATGCCTTCTAAACTGTTCTACAGTATAGAAAAAGAGAGCAATTATAATAGCTCTCACTGCTTTTATGCTGATCACATTTAATGGCATTTATAATGCTTGTAAAATACTTCACAGCTGTCCAAAAACATAGCTGACACAGATGATTGAACAACTCTACGACCAAGGATAATTGACAGTATGACATGGCCTCACCAAAAGTGACATGCTTTCAGGGGAGTGTAGTTTGTTCCTAACAAAGTGAAGAAACTTCTGTATTTTTATCTTTTTGAATTTTAAAGTTCCTTCTGTTCATATTTAAGCCTAGAACAGCTTTTGCTATAACATAAGGCTCCTTGTTACAAAGCTCTTATTTCTCATGTATTTTAAGGTTTACATCAAAGGGAATATCTATAAAGTACTCCCACAGGTTGCTATCATTTTTGGCATTCATACATATTTTTATAAAAGCCAGTTAGTCATTTCAGATTTTATACCTTTATTGATGAAATCATTGTTTCGTGACTTATCTCTAGTCTCCTGAATCTGATACCCTTCTAAGAAAACATTGTTCTTCTAGGTTTTAGGTGAGAAAACTAAAACATTGTGTCAGACTTTGCCCTAAGAGTCATAACATAAATATATACTTAGGCATCACAGTAGTTTAAATATACTGAATACCAAAATATGCTCCCTGCTGGGGAAAGCCACTCAGAGACACATCCCTTTACATTCTAAACACATTCTTCATTGAGTTTTGAAATCTTTGATTGAAATCTGTAAAGGTTAAGTCATCATATAAATAGCAGTGCTATTAATAATGACAAAATTAATGAGAATAATAATGAGCCCAAGCGTATAAAATGCCATAGTTAGCATAAACACTGTAATGCCTGTGTGTGTGACATTTTTGTTTTGCCACAGGGAAAAGTTCTGTGAGCTAGTTCCCTAAGCAGAGCCAATATGTTATTACTGCAAATAAACTGCTCATTATCTAAGTTGTTTTTGCAACTTTTGGAGAAAGCAAAATGAGATATATTCTTGAAGGAGACGTTTATTGCTGTGTATTAAAATATGAAAGGAGTTTTAAAAAGAGGTGAAATTAAGAACATTTCTATACATCACTTTCATTATCATTATAAAAGTAAAACATGCTCGCTGCAAAAACTTTGAAAATGCACACACACACACACACACACACACGCACATCCCCATTAAAAACTGCTCCTAATCCTATTACCCTTAAATGACCTATAACGTCCTAAATTTAGTTCTTCAGTATTTGTCCTATCTCAGAAAGTGGAGAGAACATAATAGGCAGTTTTATATGTTGCATTTTTTTTGAAACATAACATCAAAAACTTTTCTCAGGAGCCCGGCGTTGCTGTGACTCATGCCTGTAATCCTAATGGATCGCTTGCACTCAGGAGTTCAAAACCAGCCTGAGCAAGAGTGAGACCCCATCTCAAAAAATAGCCGAGTGTTGTGATGAGCACCTGTAGTCCCAGCTACTTGGGAGGCTGAGGCAAGGGGATTGCTTGAGCCCAAGAGTTTGAGGTTGCTGTGAGCTATGACACTACAGCACTCTAGGCAGGGTGACAAACTGAGACTCTGTCTCAAAACAACAACAACAACAACAACAAAACAGAAACAAAAACAAAACAAAACAAAACCCCAAAACTTCTCAGGTCATTGAAAGTAAGTTGAAGACATGATTTCTGTATTTTAGCATTGTATTTTATTTAGTCACTGACAATCCCCAATTTTTAGCTGTTTGAATTGCCTTTCAGAAAACTTGTATCAGTTTAAATTTTTACTACGTGGGGCAGAGTAACACTTGTCTTTTAGAATCCTTCACAACTTTGGATATTACCTTTAATTCTTTTTGTTAATTGATGGAATAAATTGATAGTCCCTGCTTGTTAAATATTTATGTTTCTTTTTTTTTTTTTTTTTTTGTAGAGACAGAGTCTCACTTTATGGCCCCCGGTAGAGTGCTGTGGCCTTACACAGCTCACAGCAACCTCCAACTCCTGGGCTTAAGCGATTCTCTTGCCTCAGCCTCCCGAGCAGCTGGGACTACAGGCGCCCGCCACAACGCCCGGCTAATTATTTATGTTTCTTGAATACTAATTTGTAAACAAAATTATGAGAACAAAATATTCTTAAAGTAGCCACAATTGAAATTATATTCAAAACCAGTGGTCACATATTTTAATAGCAGGAATCTTGAGAAGAAAATAATTGTTGACGTGGATGATTTGAGACTATAAAGCAAAGAGATACTAAGGAAATGAAGGGACAAGCCACACACTTAAAACTTTTTAAAGTATGAATATTAGCCAGATTGAAGAATAAAGTTCTTTCTGAATTACTCTTATACAGTTGTTTTCTTTATCATTATGAATTTGAATCTGATTAGTTAGTCATCAACACATTATTAAGTGATGCACTGATCTTAACCTTGAGACTATTTTTAAAATCTACTTTGGAGAAGAAAATTTTATTTATTTGTTAGAGGGTATAGGCAGTGTATATTTGTATTCTATAATATTTTATAACTGATTATGGATTTATTGACTTTATTATAATTAGACCATATAAAATTTTTCTTGAGTATACTTTATTACACAGTAGAAATATATGGTGTTTAAAGGAGAAATATTTAAAAGCCAAGTAAATATAAAATAGATAGACAATAACAAGTGTTGATAAGGATATGGAGAAATTGGAAGTCACATATATTGGTGGTAGGAATGTAAAATAGTGCAGTCAGTTTAGAAAAAATTTTGAAAGTTCTTCAAAACGTTAAACATAAAGTTACAACATGACCCAGCAATTCTGCTCCTAGCTATATACTAACAGAAATGAATAAATGTGTGGAAAATCCTCAAGAATTTATGAAAGATAAAAGGTATATTAGAACTAATGAAGTTTAGCAGGGTTTTGGGATATAAGGTCAATTATAAAATTAAATTGTATTTTTATAATATTGTATCGTAATATATATTATATATTAGCAACAAACAATTGGAAATCAAACTTAAAGTCCAGTATAACTTGCAATAGCACAAAAATTAATATAAATGTCTCAAAAATATGGTATTTGTATGCTGAAAACCATAAAACACTAATGAAAGAAAGAAAAAAGAGTTAATCAAATGGAGAGATTTATTAACTTATTTTTTTCTCCTCGTTTGATCTATCAGTTTCAGATAAAGTTAACATCTATCCATGCTTGTGGATTTGCCTTTTTTCTTTATGATTTACAAGTTGTTTTTGCTTTATTTATTTTATGGCTTTATTATTAGGTATTGCAAATTGTAATTCTTATATTGTCTTGGTAGATTATTCCTTTTATTATCTATATTACTCAGATTCCTATTTATTCTTTGTTTTGATGTATATATTTTTTCTGATATTAATCTTGCTATATGAGCTTCATAATAATTGCATTACACATCTATTTATACTTTATTTTTGTCGTCTTTTTTTTTTTTTGTAGAGACAGAGTCTCACTTTATGGCCCTTGGTAGAGTGCCGTGGTCTCACCCAGCTCACAGCAACCTCCAACTCTTGGGCTTAAGCGATTCTCTTGCCTCAGGCTCCCGAGTAGCTGGGACTACAGGCGCCCGCCACAACGCCTGGCTATTTTTTGATTGCAGTTTGGCCGGGGCCGGGTTTGAACCCGCCACCCTCGGTATATGGGGCCGGCGCCTTACCGACTGAGCCACAGGCACTGCCCTATTCTTGTCTTCTTACATAGTTTTATTTTAGATATTTTTCTGGTAAGTATAGCTGGATATCTTGTCAAATTTCTTCCTCATCCAATCTGAAAATTTCTGTCTGCTATTAGGTAAATGCAATCATTTTACATGTGAAATGATTACTCATATATTATTCATGTATTTAGAATTTTTAAAAGTTATTTTGCAATTTCTAACTACTATCTCTTCCTTTCATTTTTTTCCCCCCATTTAGTAACTTCTATTAGTTTAATAATGTTCTATAAAAGAGTGGCGTGGTCTTCTCCACTCTTTCAGGATGGAAGATATGAACTCTATCCTTTTACTTATTCCCTTTAAATGTTAACATACCTCAAACTTTCAAAATTCCTCAAGACTTAAATGATAAGAGAGTAAGTTTATTTAAATTGTTGCAACATGGAAAACACTCAAAAGTAGAGTCTTTCTCAATATAGACAAAGAGAGGTTTTGTAGGGGAGAGAAATAAAAGAACAGGATGCCAGGGGCAAGTATGGTGAGCTTTGGTTTGACATTTGTTGCAACTTTGCAGAAAGGAATTGTGAAATTGCACAAAGGAATCCTTTGTGATTAGGCCTATCTCAGTTTGTTATTTACTGTTCTCTGAATTATTGACTCAAGGATAGAATTTAGCATGGGTATTTTAGTTTTTTGATACCAGGAAGCAAGGGAGTCAGTATCAGTTCAGAGAAAAAAATTTTACAGTTCTCCACCCATGCCTATGTACCAATAATTCTTATAACAAAAATCGATGGATAGTCATTATTTCTACTTTTCTCCTGTGGGTGTGACTAGATGCAAAATAGTAACACCTACTCAGTCTCTTCTGCATTGAACAGAGGAGACCCTGGGAAGATGACACTGACAAACACTCCACATGGAGAGACAAGGATGTGACTCCTCCCAATGATCCTCACAGGCTCTTATTGAAATCTCAGATGTGAGAAAATGTAGCACAGCAACAAGCTTCAAAGAGAAAGTCAAGGTTAAAAAACAACGAGTTTTGTATGATTAACTCTTAACATTCTGTTTACTGCATGTCTGTCTGCCTTTTTCTTAGCACTGCTAAATACAACTTAGGGCTGAGACAGTATGCTGTGTTTCATGAGTATTGTTTTTTAGTACTCATGGTCAGCAGTGATGCTTGGCTTTTTCCCAGACTGCTCAAATAGAATAGATTACTCTATTTTTGTTGCCTTGCACTTTTAACTCTATGCTCTATCCTACATTCTCCTAAACATAGGTCCTTAGAACTGTTATCTTTAAAAACTTTTTTTTAACCTAGTCAATATTTGATTAAATTTCCTAAATATGGTATATCAATTTCTATATGCAACAATATTTCTTTTACTCTGCAATTTCTTTCATATTTCTACTGGCTAAAATAATCACTGAATAATTCTTATAGTGGTATATCCTCCCAGCCACTGTAGATATAAAAATATCTTTATTTTACTCTCATTCTCAGGTAATAGTTTTGCTGGGTGTAAAAATTCTTATTTAAAAAGATATTGTAATTAAATATTTTGAAGATGTTACCTCATAGTATTCTGGTATATATCCTGCCAAGAAAAAAAATTGTTGCTTGTTGCTTTGGCTCTGCTACCTGTTACCTGTGTGATCTATGGTACATTGCTTCACCTCTAGCTTCTCAGTATTCTCTTTAAGATGAGGGATCTTACTAATATTTATTTCTTAGGGTAGCTCATAGAGTTTCTTAACATTTGAGTTAATAAGTGTAAAATATTTAGAATATTACTTGGCACTTAAACTCCAGGTAATCATTTGCTATTATTAGTATTACCATATTAGTTGCGATTTCCCTTTAGGTAAATTGTCTTTCCTTGTTAGTAACTTTGAAAAATGTTTTGTTACTCTTCATATTTTGGGGGCAAGAATCCACAATTGAGGACTTACCCTGATAATAACATCAAAGTATATTAATGACGGTAATGTTAAGTACAGAGAAGTAATAGAACACAATATTTCTTGTTACTTAATTTTTTCAGATTTTTTTTTTTTTTTTTTTTGAGACAGAGTCTCACTCTGTCACCCTGGGTGAATTCCATGGCCTCATAACTCAGAGTGATCTCAAAGTCTTGAGCTCAAGTGATTCTCTTGCCTCAGCCTCCCAAGTAATTGGGATTACAAGCACCTGCCACAATGTCTGGCTATTTTTAGAGGTGGGGTCTTACTCTTGCTCAGGCTGGTCTTGAACTCATGAGCTCAAGCAATCCAAACGACACAGCTTCCCAGAGTTCTAGGATTACAGGTGTGAGCCACTGCACCTGGTCTTTTTTCAGAATTTTTGATTGTGAACATTGAGGATTTCTTCCTTACCCATTGAAGGATTTCTATGCACTCAATTTTTGAAGTATTCCACAAATGCGTTTGCTTTTGCATTTGATAGGTGTACCAGAGTTATCCCTGGAATCATTATAATTTATGGATAATTTCTCAGACTGATATTTTCTATACCTTAAGTATGCTTTATTCGAAGTACAAACCACCCAAATTGCAGGCATAGGGGCCGTACTTTCTCATGGGATTGTTATAATTTGATCTGGGTGTCTGTAATACTCTGGCTGTCAACTCCTTCTTTACTTCTGACTTCCTGGGAATTCCCCTTTGACTTTTACTAGTTCTGTTCTATGGATTCAAGTTTTAGAATATGTTTTTCCAGCATATCTAGAAGTTTATGCTACCATTCTGACAGACTCTCTCATTTACCATTCAAAGCATTTCAGTTTGGCTTCTGTTGTTACCATTCACTGAAACTTCAGTTGTCAAAGTTGCAAATGACCTTCCTATCACCAAACCAACAGTCATAGCACTTGGCCTCTTGACAGATTTAGACACAGTAGTCTTCTTTTTAAATTTCAGGTTAATAGGAGGGAACAAATATTTAGGTTACATAGTTTTCATTTCTAAGGTAAAATTCTAGTTGTAGTTGAGCCCTTCACCCAGGGGGCAGGCTGAACACCCTCACATTGTGCACATTAGATGGGATTCTGCCAATCACCCTCCTTTTTCCTTTTTCCCCTCTCCCTCATGTGCCTTCTAATAAAACTTGGCTCTTTGCTTCAGTGACACTACCCTTTGGGTATTCCATTTACTTCATTAGCTACACTTTATCATCCTGTGCTGGATTCTCATACTCTCTCTGACCTGTGTGTTGGAGAGCATCAGGATTTTGTTGTGGGCCTTTCCTTTTCTCTATTTACTTTTTTTTTTTATTAAATCATAACTGTATACATTGATATGATCATGGGGCATCATACACTCGCTTCATAAACCATTTGACACATTTTTATCACAGTGGTTAACATAGCCTTTCTGGCGTTATCTCAGTTACTGTGCCAAAACATTTACATTCTACATTTACCAAGTTTCGCAAATACCCCTGTAAGATGCACCACAGGTGTGATCCCACAGCCTTTTCTCTATTTACTTTCTCTCCGTTGGTGATCTCACCCAGTATCATCTGTTGATTACTTCCATGCTTCATAGTCACATAAGGTATTCTCTACAAGATCTTCACCTGGAACTCAAGCTCCATCCAAACTTAATGGGTCCAAAATAGAACCTGACTCCTTTTCCCTTCAGGAATTTCCAATTCCTTCTCTTCAGTCTTCCTTAGCTCAGGAAAGAGCATTACCCTCCACTTGCTAGCTTAAGCTGAAACCCTAAGTATCATTCTTGATTCGTATCTGTCTGTACATCCCACGCCCCATCAGCTTCCCCTCCAAAATATCTTCTGTCTACTTCTCTCCATCTCACAACCACCTCCTTAACCTGATCTATCAACATCTTCTTTTTGCCCCTGAATAGCATTCCACCTATTGGAAGGGCAGCAGGGCAGCCTGCTTTCACTCACAGTCCATTACAATCATCATCCATAAACATGAGTTTTCTTTTAAAAATATAAATCAGATTACATAACTATCATTAAATGTCTCCAAAGGCTTCTCATAGCATTTTGAATAAAATCCGAGTGCTTCACCTTCATCAACAAGGTGTTTGATTTGTCTCTTCTTACCCTCTCTGCTCTGACTCTTCGGGTCTCTCATCCTCACACTTACTAGGCTTATCCCAACTTGAGACTTTGACTTCTCCTCAGGTGGTGGGCTCTGTCTCATCTTTCTGACTTCAGATCAGATATCACCTCCTGATTACCCTGCATATCGGACTGCCATTAAGTTCCCTCAGTCGTGTTAGGTCATGTAACTTCTTTGTTATTTTCTTGACAGCACATTTTACCATAGGAACTTTGCTTTTGTATTTCATTATTGTGTTTCCGAATAACTAACAGGAACTTTTTTTCAAACTAACAAACTTTATTTTTTAGAGCAGTTTTAGATTTATGGCAAAAATTGAATGGGAAATACGAAAGCGCCCTTATACCTTCCCCTTCCTCATACACATACAATCTTCTCCATTATCAACATCCTGCACCACAGTGATATGTTGGTTACAATCATGAACATACATTGGCACATGATTATCACTCAAAGCCCATAGTTTACCTTAGTGATCATTCTTGGTTTTTTACATTCTATGGCGATAGTGACATGTATCTACCATTGGATATCAGACAGAATAGTTTCACTGCCCTAAAGATGCTCTGTGTTTGCCTATTTGTCCTTACCTGCCCTCTAACTCCTAGTAACTAACAATCTTTTTACCATATCCATAGTAGTTTTTCCCTTCTTGGAATGTCATGTAGTTGGAGTCATACAGTATGTAGCTTTTTCAGACTGGCTTCTTTCACTTAGTAACATGCATTTCAGTTTCCTCCATGCCTTTTCATGGCCTGATACCTGATTTCTTTTTAGTGCTGAATAATATTCCATTGTTTGGATGGACCACAGTTGCTGAAAGACATCTTGAGTGCTTCCAAACTTTGGCAATTATGGATAAAGCTGCTAGAAACATCCATGTATTTGTGTAAACACAAATCTTTAATTGATTTGTATGGTAAGAGTATATTTTAAATTTGGGTTAATACGAGGGTACATACATATAATTAGGTTACATTATTTGCATTTGTAAGGTGAAGTCCCAAGTCTGCCATGTGAGAACTTATTGAATCACCACCTTTCTTGGATTTAATTGTGTTTTTCTCTTGTGTGGGCCTGTAGTTGTTGATCTACCAGTTTCAGATTAGTAGTGAGTACATGGGATGCTTGCTCTTCCATATCTTACTTAGGAGAACATTCACTAAAACCATCTAGGTAAATATAAAAGATGCAAAATCTCCATCTGTTTATGGCTGAATAGTATTCCATGTTATACATATGCTGCAGTTTATTAATTTATTTTTTTATTATTAAATTATAGCTGTGTACATTAATGTGATCATGGGGCACCATACACTGGTTTTATACACAGTTTGACACATTTTCATCACACTGGTTGACAAAGCCTTCCTGGCATTTTCTTAATTACTGTGCTAAGGCAATTCTATTTTACATTTACTGAGTTTCACATGTATCCTTGAAAGATGCACCGCAGGTGTAATCCCACCAATCACCCTCCCTCTGCCTATCCTCCCCCCTCCCTCCTCTCCCCCTTCCCCATATTCTTAGATTATAACTGGGTTATAACTTTCATACGAAAGCCATAAATCAGTTTCATAGCAGGGCTGAGTACATTGTACACTTTTTCTTCCATTCTTGAGATACTTTACTAAGAAGAATATGTTCCAGCTCCATCCATGTAAACATGAAAGAGGTAAAGTCTCCATCTTTCCTTAAGGCTGCATAATATTTCATGGTTTACATATACCAAAGTTTATGAATCCATTCGTGGATTGATGGGCACTTGGGCTTTTTCCATGCCTTAGCAAATATGAATTGGGCTGCAATAAACATTCTGGTAGAAATATCTTTATAATGTGATTTTTGGTCTTCTGGGTATACCTAGTAGAGGAATTATAGGATTGAATGGCAGGTCTATTTTTAGATCTCTAAGTGTTCTCCACACATCTTTCCAAAAGAAATGTATTAATTTGCATTCCCACCAGCAGTGTAGAAGTGTTCCTTTTTCTCCACATCCACGCCAACATCTCTGGTCTTGGGATTTTGTGATATGGGCTAATCTTACTGGAGTTAGATGGTATCTCAAAGTAGTTTTGATTTGCATTTCTCTGATGATTAAAGATGAGGAGCATTTTTTCATATGTTTGTAGGCCATGCACCTGTCTTCTTCAGAAAAGTTTCTCTTCAAGTCCCTTGACCAGCCTGTGATGGGATCACTTGTTCTTTTCTTGCTTATACATTTGAGTTCTCTGTGAATTCTGGTTATTAAACCTTTGTCGGAGACATAACCTGCAAATATCTTCTCCCATTCTAAGGGGTGTCTGCTTGCTTTACTTACTGTGTTCTTGGCTGTGCAGAAGCTTTTTAGTTTGATCAGGTCCCAGTAGTGTATTTTTGAAGTTGCTTCAATTGCCCAGGGGGGTCCTCCTCATAAAATGCTCACCCAGACCGATTTCTTCAAGGGTTTTCCCTGCACTCTCTTCTAGTATTTTTATAGTTTCATGTCTTAAGTTTGAATCTTTAATCCAGTGAGAGTCTATCTTAGTTAATGGTGAAAGGTGTGGGTCCAGTTTCAGTCTTCTACAGGTTGCTGCCAATTCACCCAGCACCATTTGTTAAATAGGGAATCTTTTCCCCACTGAACGTTTTTAATTGGCTTGTCAAAGATCAGATAATGGTAAGTACCTGGATTCATCTCTTGGTTCCATATTCTGTTCCAGACATCTACTTCTCTGTTTTTGTGCCAATACCATGCAGTTTTGATCACTATTGATGTATAGTATAGTCTGAGGTCTGGTAGCGTGATTCCTCCTGCATTTTTATTTCTGAGTAATGTATTGGCTATTCGAGGTTTTTTTCTGATTCCATATAAAACAAAGTATTATTTTTTTCAAGATCTTTAAAGTGTGACAGTGGAGCTTTAGTAGGGATTGCACTAAAATTGTATATTGCTTTGGGTAGCATGGACATTTTAACAATGTTGATTCTTCCCAGCCATGAGCATGGTATGTTTTTCCATTTGTTAACATTTTCAGCTATTTCTTTCCTTAGAGTTTCTTAGTTCTCTTTATTGAGATCTTTCACGTCTTTTTTTTTTTTTTTTTTTTTTATTGTTGGGGATTCATTGAGGGTACAATAAGCCAGTTACACTGATTGCAATTGTTAGGTAAAGTCCCTCTTGCAATCGTGTCTTGCCCCCATAAAGTGTGACACACACTAAGGCCCCACCCCCCTCCCCTTTCACGTCTTTTGTTAGATAAACTTCCAAATATTTCATCTTCTTTGGCACTACTGTGAATGGAATAGAGTCCTTAACTATTTTTTCAACTTGACTATTGTTGGTATATATAAAGGCTACTGATTTATGAGTGTTGATTTTGTAACCCAAGACACTGCTGTATTCCTTGATCACTTCTAAGAGTTTTGTAGTAGAATCCTTGGTGTTTTCCAGATATACAATCGTCTCATCTGCGAAGAGTGAAAGTTTGATCTCTTCTGACCCTATATGGATACCGTCGATAGCCTTTTCTTCCCTAATTGCGGTGGCTAAAACTTCCATTATAATGTTAAAGAGCAATGGAGACAATGGGCAGCCTTGTCTGGTTCCTGATCTGAGTGGAAATGATTTCGATGTAACTCCATTCGATATGATATTGGCTGTGGGTTTGCTGTGGATGGCCTCTATTGGTTTGAGAAATGTCCCTTCTATACCGATTTTCTTAAGTGTTCTGATCATGAAGGGATGCTAGATATTGTCGAAAGTTTTTTCTGCATCGATTGAGAGAATCATGTAGTCTTTGTTTTTTAATTTGTTTATGTGCTGAATTATACTTATAGATTTACAGATGTTGAACCAGCCTTGAGATCCTGGGATAAAACCGACTTGGTCACAATGTATAATTTGTTTGATGTGTTGCTGGATTCTGTTTATTAGGATCTTGTTGAATATTTTTGCATCTATATTCATTAGTGATATTGGTCTATAATTTTCTTTTCTTGTTCGCTCTTTTTCTGGTTTGGGGATCAGGGTGATGTTTGCTTCATAGAACGTGTTGGGTAGTCTTCCTTCTTTTTCTACCTTTTGGAACAGGTTGAGTAATATAGGTACTAATTCCTCTTTAAAGGTTTGGTAGAATTCTGACGTGAAACCATCTGGTCCTGGGCTTTTCTTTTTAGGGAGGTTTTGTATGGTTGATGCTATTTCAGAACTTGATATTGGCCTGTTCAACATTTCCACTTGATTCTGGCTAAGTCTTAGAGGGTGACGTGCTTCCAAGTATCGGTCAATTTCCTTCAGATTTTCATATTTCTGAGAATAAAATTTCTTGTAGTATTCATTGAGGAATTTTTAAATTTCTGAGGGGTCTGTGGTTATTTCGTCTTTGTTGTTTCTGATTGATGAGATTAGAGATTTTACTCTTTTTTTCCCTGATTAGGTTGGCCAAAGGTTTATCTATTTTATTGACCTTTTCAAAAAACCAACTTTTTGATTTATTGATCTGCTGTATAATTCTTTTGTTTTCAATTTCATTTAATTCTGCTCTAATTTTGGTTATTTCTTTTCTTCTACTTGGTTTGGGGTTGGAGTGTTCTTCCTTTTCCAGTTGCTTGAGATGTTCCATTAAGTTGTTAACTTCCTCTCTTTCCGTTCTCTTGAGGAAGGCTTGCAGTGCTATAAATTTCCTTCTTAGAACTGCCTTTGCAGTATCTCAGAGGGTCTGATAATTTGTGTCTTCATTGTCATTTTGTTCCAGAAATTTGGCAATTTCCTTCTTGATCTCATCTCTGACCCAGCTATCATTCAGCATAAGGTTATTTAACTTCCATGTTTTTGTATGAGTATGCAGATTCCTGTTGTTACTGAGTCCAACTTTTATTCCATGGTGGTCTGAGAAGATGCAAGGAATAATTTCTATTCCTTTAAATTTACTGAGGTTAGACTTGTGACCTAAGATGTGATCGATTTTGGAGTATGTTTTGTGGGCTGATGAGAAGTATGTGTATTTAGTTTTGTTGGGATGAAATTTTCTGTAGATGTCTATTCAATCCAAATGTTGGATGGTTAGGTTTAAATCTAAAATTTCTTTGCTCAGCTTCTTATTGGAGGATGGATCCAACACTGCCAAGGGAGTGTTGAAATCTCTGACTATTATGGAGCTGGAGGAAATCAAGTTGCTCATGTCTGTTAGAGTTTCTCTTATAAATTGAGGTGCATTCTGGTTTTGGTGCATAGATATTAATCATTGAAATCTCATCATATTGAGTATTACCCTTAACAAATATGAAGTGACCATTCTTATCCTTCCTTACTTTTGTTGGTTTAAAGCCTATTGTATCTGCAAATAGAATTGCAACACCTGCTTTTTTCTGATTACCATTTGCCTGAAATATGGATGACCATCCTTTCACCCTGAGTCTATATTTGTCTTTTAAGTTAAGATGTGATTCTTGTATGCAACAAATATCTGGCCTGAGTTTTTGTATCCAATCAGCTAACCTATGCCTCTTTAAAGGACAGTTTAAGCCATTCACATTAATGGAGAATATTGATAAGTCTGATAAAATTTTCGGTATCGAACTTTTCAAAAATCCAGTGGACATTTTTAATCCTTTCGCCAGTGTGGAAGTTGGAGTTTGATCAAAAGTTTCTGAGTGAGTTTACTTTTGTGGTGGATGATTGGGTTGGTCATTATGGAGGATAGGTGTGAGAATGTTCTGAAAAGCTGGTTTGGTTATGGCAAATTTCTTCAACATAAGAATGTCATTAAAGTATTTAATTTCTCCATCATAAATGAAACTCAGTTTAGCTGGATACAGGATCTGGGGTTGAAAGTTATTTTCTTTTAGGAGATTAAAAGTCAATGACCACCCTCTTCTGGCTTGGAAAGTTTCAGTAGAGAGATCTGCAGTCATTCTAATATTCTTCCCTTTGTAGGTAATGGCTTTCTTTCGTCTGGCTGCTTTAAGAATTTTCTGTTTCATATCAACTTTAGTGAAGTTGATTATGATATGCCTGGGGGATGTCTTATTGGGATTGAATCATGCTGAGGTTCTGAAACTGTCTGCTATCTGAATTTCAGAATCTCTAGGCATGTCTGGAAAATTCTCTTTCATAATTTCATGGAGAAGGGCCTGTGTGCCTAGTGAGGTGACTTCGCTTTATCCCAGAGCTCTCTCAGAGAATGATCTGTTTTTGCTCTCCATTTCTCTTCCTCTTTGAGAGTTTGAGAGCATTCAAAGGCTTTGTCTTCAATGTCAGAGATCCTTTCTTCTGCTTGCTCCACTCTGTTACTGAGGGATTCTACTGTATTTTTCATATCTTTGAGGGCTGCAAATTCTTGCTTCAGTGTGTCTAAGTCTTTGGTGGTTTTGTCTTTAAATTCGTTGAATTCTTGAGACAACTTTTGAATTTCTCCTCAAATTCCTAATTCTGACTTTTGAATTGCTGCTTGAAGTTTTAATTCTAAATTTTCCTCCACTTTATTAATCTTGTTTGCAATCCAAATTCTGAATTCGATTTCTGACATCTCAGCCAGTTGTTTATGAATGGGATCTTCAATTACATCTGCCATATCTTGCCTCGGAGGGAGGGGTTTGATCTATTCTGGTTATTCATGTTACCAGAGTTTTTCCGCTGATTTCACCCCATGATTTTTTTACTCCCTTTAATTTTTCCCCTGTGGCTTTGTTGAGGGCTCATACAGTGTTGTGGCCTGAGAAACTGGTGCCCTGTCTGGTGTGGTGTGGCTAAGTGGTTCTGTCTTGTTTTCAGCTGGTTTCTGTTCGAACCTAGTGAAACAGATACGCTGGATTGAAGTCTCAGCTGTGGAGAAATATCAGCAATTAAGTCACCCTGCCCACCACAGGCAACAATTGAAAAAGGAAAATCAAACCTTCCTATAACTGTGCACCCAGGGCACCACCTGATTTGTCCTCAGGTGATTGGCTCAGTTCAAAAGGTCCAAATCAATTGTTTCAGTCTGCACCTGTCTCAGGTGAGAGAGTTTAAGATGTCTCTGGGAACTGGATCACAGGGGTCTGGTGACTACCTGATGTGGCTTGCTTGCTCCAGTGCTGCGTGGAGTCAGGAGGAGCCACCCAGCCAATAGATCAGTCTGGGAAGGTTGATACCTCCTTCCCCACCATGCATCACTGTCTCACCCAGTCATTGATAGCCCTGCAGTTGGCTGACCCTGATGCCTGTAGTGAACCGATACTCCAGAAGTTTGCACCTGTCTGCCTCTGCCTCTCTCTAGCAGGAGGAGGTGAGGCCTGACAACCTCAGGTGCTTGATGAAGGTTGGGGGGTGTTCACTCAGGTCCAGTCCCGCCCCTGATTAATGCTACTGATGGAACAGACCAGAACAACTTTGCCGTTCCCCTGCAGAACAGAAGCTGATTTGAGTTCCAAATCAGCTTGTCTTTACTCCTGCAGGTTTGTTTTCTGTTAGCTGTCAGTTCTGTCCTTCTGCCTTCCTTTGTCTATAGGCTGACGATCCCCTGAGGGCCAGGTGCATCTTAGGCTCAGTAAAGCAGTCCTCTGGGTCAGCCCCGCCCTGGGAGTTTCCCTGGTTTGCAAGCCGATGCTGCCTCAAGCAAATCCTTTACTCACAGTCTCTGGTTGCCCAGGGAGACAGGGGGTGTGGCTTCAGAATATCCGGGGGTGAACTGTATTACTGCTAAAAGAGGGCTGCTGTTTTATGCCTCAGGGAGCTGCTGCTCTGGTGTGGTTCCCTCTCAGCCGACCGTCCTCTCCTTGCTCCCGTGCCCCAGAGTCTGCACCGACCGGCTGCAGCCCAGGCACTGTCCACCCTCCTCGAGCAATCGCCCAAGAGTCTGGACTCCTGGGGGACAGGCCTCCAGATCCCAGAGTGAGAGTGGAGGGGAGTGCTGGGAGCTCAGGATTGCAGGTAGCTAACACATACAGTTTTACAGTTTTATACCTGGCTGTATTGTCGCCAAAAGACGGCTGCTGCACTGTGCCTCAGGGAACCACCGCTCCAGTGCAGTTCCCTCTCAGCTGACCATCCTCTCCTCGCTCCCACACCCCAGAGCCAGCACTTACTGGCTGCAGCCCAGGCACTGTCCATACCTCCTGAGAAATCACCCAAGAGTCTGGATTCCTGGGGAACAGGCCTCCAGACCTTGGAGTGAGAGTGGAGGGAAGCGCTGGGAGCTCAGGGTCGCAGGCAGAGAACACATACAGTTTTATACAGTTCTATGCCTGGCTGTATTGTTGCCAAAAGATGGCTGCTGCACTGTGCCTCAGGGAGCTGCTGCTCAGGTGTGGTTCCCTCTCAGCTGACCATCGTCTCCTCACTCCCATGCCCCAGATTCAGCACCGACCAGCCACAGTCCAGGCACTGTCCACACCCCTCGAGAAATCACCCAAGAATCCGAACTCCTGGGGGACAGGCCTCCAGACCCCAGAGTGAGAGTGGAGGGGAGTGCTGGGAGCTCAGAGTTTCAGGCAGAGAACATACACAGTTCTACACAGTTTTATGCCTGGGAGGAGAATGCCATGGCACCCTAGTAGGGGAGGTAGGTCCAGTTTTTAGAGGGTCTCTCCCGTGGAGTGTAGTGGGAGGACCTTTGAACTCTGCCCAGTTGTTTGTGGGGCACTCTGAGCCGTTCTCATGGGGGAGGGGACTCCCGTCTGCTTGATGGTGGATTTTGTATCTTTTGTTTGTATCCTTGTGGTCGCAGCTCGCCCCAGCGGGGTTGATGTGCGTTCTTCAACCTTCTCTCTTAATGCAGCTCAAATCCACCAGGTTACTTGCTAAATTTTTGTCCTTTAACTCTCCTTCTGGATGGGAGCCTCTGTGGAAAGCTGGCTTCAGTCCGCCATCTTGTCTCCTCCCCTCCCTTCAATTTTCTATCAGGTTGCTTAGCACCTTGTGGTTCTGACTGGCTCCTCTTTTGGGTGCCACACTCAGCTCAGGAATAAATTTTCATCAATTGGGTTCTGCTAGGAGTTGCAGGCTGCTGTCCTCCATGAGGGAGGGGCCCACTGGCCAGCACTGCCTAGTGGGGAAAATCTCTACTACAGAGTCTGTGGTTTTAAATTACACCTCATATACAGCAGTCTGCCAATTTGCTACGCACCTCCAGCTGTCTGTCCACACCAATAATCCACATGGGGAAAGGGTCCAGACCCCTCTTCCTCTCACCTGATGACTTGGGAGAGGTGGGTTATACATCCATCCCATCCGCTATCATGCTCCACCTCAGTTTATTAATTTATTCCTGGGTTGCTGGGGCATTTAGGCTATTTCCACATTTTGGAGATTGTAAATTGAGCTGCTATAAACACTTCAGTGCAAGTGTCTTTATTGTGAAATGATTTTTTTTTCTTCTGGGTAGATGCCTAGTTAATGGTATTGTGGGATCAAATGGGAAGTCTACTTTTAGTTTTTTGAAGGTTCTCCTTAGTTCTTCCCAAAGTGGCTGTACTGTTTCCCACCAACAGTACATAAGTGAACCCCTCTCTTTTCACCCCCACCTGTATCTGCAGTGTTGGGATCTTATGATGTAGGCTATTATCACTGGGGTTAGGTGATATCTCAAAGTGGTTTTGATTTGCGCTTCTCTAATGATTAGCAATGTTGAGCATTTTTTTGTGTGTTTGCTGGCCATTCATCTGTCTTCTTGGGAAAAGGTTCTGTTTATTTTCCTTGCCCATTGATTGATGGGGTTGTTTGCCCTTTTCTTATTGATTTGCTTGAGTTCATTGTATATTCTGGGCATTAGCCCTTTGTTTCATTCATAACATGCAAACATCTCTCATTCTGAAGGTTGTCTGTTTACTTTGTTGATTGTGTCCTTAGCTATGCTGAAGCTTTTCAACTGGATCAGGTCGTCTTATTTTTGTTGTTCCTATAGTTGCCAGTGGGGTCTTCTTGAATTCTTTCTCAAGGCCAATATTGTTAAGAGTTTTCCCATACTTTACTCCAGGGTTTTTATCATTTAATGTTGTATCTTTAAATATTTCATCCAGCATGAGTTAACTTTTGTAAGTGGTAAGAGGTGGGGGTTCAATTTCAGTCTTTTACATGTGGCCATTCAGTGCTCCAAGCACCATTTATTGAATAGGGTTCTTTTCCCCAGTGTATGCTTTTGTTTGGTTTGTTGAAGATCAGATGGTGATATAAGCTAGTTTCATCTGTAGATTCTTGATTCTGTTCCATAGATCTAGGTTTCTATTTTTCATGCCAATACCATGCTGTTTTGACCACTGTAGACTTATAGTATAGACTGAAGTTTGGTAACATGATGCCTTCAGATTTGTTTTTATTTTATAGAATTGCACTGGCTATTTGAAGATATTTTTGGTTCCATATTGTCAAGTTCTTCAAAGTATGATCATGGTGTTTTAATGAGAACTGCATTAAATCTGTAGATTGCTTTGGGTAATACAGAAATTTTAACAATTTTGATTCTTCCCAGTCATTAGCATGGTATGTTTTTCCATTTGTTAACATCTTCTGCTATTTCTTTTCTCAGGGTTTTGTAGTTCCCTCTGTAGAGATCCTTCACATTCTTTGTTAAGTATATTCCCAGGTATTTCATTTTCTTTGAAGCTACTGAGAAGGGTATTGTGTCTTTGATTTGGTTCTTAGATTGACTGTTGTTGGCATATATGAAAGCTATTGATTTGTGGACAATGATTTTATATCTTGAGACATTGATGTATTTCTTGATCACTTCTAAGAGTCTCATCATTGAGTCCCTCGGGTTTTCTAAGTATAAGATGATATCATCAGCAAAAAGTGAAAGTGTGACATTTGGGGATGTCCTTAATATTCTTCTCTTGCCTGATTGTATTGGCTAGGTCTTTTAGCATGTAAGAATATGTTAGTTTTGTAAGAAACTGCCAACAATCTCTTTCAGAATGGCTGTACCATTTTGCATCCCCACTAGCAATGAATAAGAATTCCTATTAGTCTGTGTCTTCACTAGCATTTCATGTTGTCAGTGTTTTGGATTTTGGTCATTCTAAGAGGTGTGTAGTGGTATTTCATTTTTGTTTTAATTTACAGTTCCATAATGACCTAGGATGATGAACATTATCTTGCCTCGTTGTCAATGATCACTTGAGTCTATTATGTGGTCTTAGTTCTGGACTCTATTCTGTTCCATTAGTCTATTCTTTCACCAATGTAACACTGTCACATTGATTACTGTTGCTAGTAATGGAATATGTTTTTAAGCTGGATGGTGTCATTCCTTCAACTTTGTTCTTGTCCTTCAATATTGTGCTGGCAATTCCAGATCTATTGCCTTGCTGCACAAATTTTAGAGTTGATTTGTCAGTATCTGCTAGATAACTGGTATTTTGATTGGTATTGCATAGAATTTATAGATCAAATCAGAAAGAATCAACATCTTGACAATATTGAATCTTACTATCTAGGATTATGAAATATCTCTCCATTTATTTAGTTTTATTGATATCTTTCATTGGAATTTTGCATTTTTCCTCATGTAGATCTTGTGTATATTTTGTTAAGTTTATTTTTTACTTTTTTCTTAGATGCTAATGTAAATGGTAATGTGATTTTAAATGCTAATCCTCCCATAGCTGGTTCTATTTCTGATGCTTGTTCAGTATCTTCAAACTGTGTTTTTTGCATTTTAGTCAAATAGACTAATTTGCCTTCTAATTTTCTGTTGAATGGTGGACATGATGTACTAGGTAAAAGAAACTAAAGTGAGTAGATCTTTGTCTCCAATTTGGGGACAATGGCTTGACCTGGGACCTCATTTCTCTAATGTATCTAAGAAGTATTGATTTTCAGTGTGCCCAGGTTTCTATGTGTTAATAGAATGTGGTGACTTCTAAACTCTTCACGTGTGGGACAAGAAACCAGAATGCCAGGAACTTTTTACTGGTGATTCTATTCAGTGAAAAGCTGTTATCTCTCAGCTCCAAGACCCCCCCTTCTACCCTCTGACTTGTGACACTGTGCCTAGGACCCAACACATTCCACTTATTTTTTGCTGGCTGCTCCCTGTGAGATACCCCCAATTTGGGGAGGGGATACTAGAGGGAAACTGGAAGCCTGGAGAGGGAGGAGGGATCTGGTCATCCCATTTGTTTCTTGATCCTGTGTGAAGCTTCATAGTCTTCATAAAGATCCCTATTATTTCTTCCTGCTTTCAGGTTCTCTTCACTTGTTTCTTCAGGCCAGAGATTCAACATGAGACAGGTTAAGAGATCAAAGGACTTATGGGGAAGCAGGACAAAGCCTTTTCTTCCTACAACCATTACTATTACCACCACGTAGTACAATCTACCATGTATTCACTGTCTACTAGGTCTGTGGTCCCCAACCCTGTTAGGAACCAGGCTGTGCAGCATGAGGTGAGCAGCAGGGGAGCCAGTGAAGCTTCATCTCTTTTATGCAGCTGCTCCCCATCACCCACATCATGGCTTGAGCTCCGCCTCTGTCACATCAGCCAGCATTCGATTCTTGTAGGAGTTCATCGACTTTTCTGTAAACTGTGTATGCAAGGAATGTAGGTTGTGTGCTCCTCATGAGACTCTAATACCCTCATCTTGTTGTGAAAAAATTTTCTGCCATGAAACTGGTCCCTGGTGCCAAGAAAGGCTGGGGACCATTGTAGTGGGTGCTAAATATTTTAAAAATCCTTTTGTTTAATCCTCACAACAACCCTATGAGGGAAATACCATTATTTACATTTACACATGAAAAAAGAAAGTCATGGGGCAGCGCCTGTGGCTCAACGGGTAGGGCGCCGGTCCCATATGCCGGAGGTGGCAGGTTCAAGCCCAGCCCCGGCCAAAAAAAAAAAAAAAAAAAAAAAAAAAGAAAAAAGAAAGTCATGAAGGTAAAAGTAACTTGCTCAAGGATTCACCCTTTATATGAGTGGAATATTGGGTTTTAAGCTCAGGTATGCAGGGTAATAACACAAGAGATGTTCATATATGTGTATGGATATACAGAGTCATATTATGGCTGCAACATCACAGAGATTTTGAGAACAATTTGGGTTCAAAAAATTTCAAGGGTGTTGTATTTTGTTTACAAGAAGGTAGGATTAGTTTGTCAGACAAAGGGAATGAGTTCCTTCAGCATAGACGTTTGTTTTTGGGTGAGGTATGATGAGATGGATTCAGTCTCAGTATTCAGTATTTGCCTATGGTACATACTTATGAAATTGATTGGCCCTTTTGTATACTAATATGTTTTGTCATATATAAGCTATTCCAAAATGAGAATGGAAATGTTGCCATTTCTAATTTTCCACTCAGCCCTTAAACACAATTATCCTAAGCTATTTTAGATTGTCTTTGCACAATATTGCTTCATGCTTCTTGCCTTTTTACCTTATTTTGGAAATTTGGCTTGGCCTCCCTTGGGAGCTGGTGAGGGTGATTCAGGAAGCTTTCTTATGATAGTGCATGCATTTAATACATATAAGTTTAGCCCCAAAGGCAAAGGCTTAGATGCAGGAAATGTATTTAATTAGTGAAAACTTTTCGAGAGACTGAATGGAAGAAAAAAAATCTCCAGATAGTAACAAGATATTATTTGCAATATTAAATTGTGCCAATAGATGGAGAAGTTGTTCCATATAAATCAGAAGGCTTGCCTCCTCTCATGAGGAGAAAAGAAATTCAGGTTTCTGGCAAGTTAAAATGAATTTCCTTAATAAAAATGTGAAGCAGGAAAACTGGGCTACTTATAAATTTTAACAAGACATAATGTTAACAGGGGACACGAATTTCCACTAATTTCAATTATGTGTACATGAAAACCTTATTGCCTGTACTGTTTTTGAAATTCGGCCATAGCACTTTCAGATCTGTGCGGACATATGTGTGTATTTATACATGGCTTTGTACAAAAAGTGTTTTAAATAGTTACAAAATTTTACAGGATAAAAAGATAAGGCATAACTAAATTTTAAAAAGTAGAGCAAAAAGAATGGAAGGAAGTTGTGTTATAAATTGGACTGGCAGCTTCCTAGCAGTCAATGTAAGCAGAGAAATGAGATAAGTTGCAGATTCAGTATCTATCACATAAAAACAAGTCAGGTGCTAGGGAGGTATATAGTAATTCTTAGTAGTAAGACCAGGAATTGTACCCTTTGAGTCCTTATGAAAAGGATACTGTATAAGGCAATAATATCTTTTATTAAGCACTATGATAATTTTCACCTGGCTATTTCTTACAGTGTCGGTAAGTAATAACCACAAGGCTATTTCATTGGAGCAATTCATGGTACAGGGGGCAGGGTGAGTTCCATGCTTTCTGATTGCCTAGTTTAATTGAAGGATACCATTTAGAATCCATCAATTCTCCATAAATATTATTTCACTGAGGGTTTGGTAAAGATGAAAGGTTGCTATGAAGGTTATATAACACATGAGTATAGGACACTTAGCCTGAGCCTGGCAGGTAGGGAGGCCTCCATGACAACTATCATGCCCAACCTGAGCCCCTCATGACCCTCACTAAAGGACACGTGATACTTTTTGTGGCTGACTTAAGTAGATACATATGTGGCCCAAGTGTAGTGGCATATTTTTCACTAGACTTAAAGTGGGGTCCCTTTGCCCTCCCCTCATGTTCACTCCTTCACCCTGTTCCAGACCTCCCACCCTCCCATGTCCTGTTGGTGATTTTAGACTCTCTTAATACCTACCTTCCTTGCTTAGTCCTTCACTTCGCCTTGGAGTTGTTGGGACCTTCACTATCTCTTATGGTCAGCTCTTAACATGGCAGCTTTAGACTCTGAAACCCAAGCCAGCCTCCCACTGTCCCACTGTCCCACTGTGCCTCCCAGAACAGGTTTCCCTTTCTTTCCAGGAAGGAAGATCAGATCACAACCCCCAGGTTTTATGACTTGATTCTTGATCAGTTACCCTAATCAGTCTCTGACACATGTATTCATTTTTCAGAGCAGCCGTTGGGGATGGAGGTTGATTTGGCAAAGTTTCTCCAGCTCTATCAGCCACCAGTTGGTTTATTCATATCTGTACTCTCTGCCTGCAAATATGGAATCATTGCACCCTCAGGATGGAAGTGACAGGGGTCATTGAGCCCACCTGTCCAATCACACACACAGACGCCCTATCCCCTCCACATCACCTCCCTCTGTTTTCCATTGTACTGATTGCAAACTCTACCAAAGAGAATCTTGCAATACTTTTGCATTCTGTAGCCTGAGGATGTGCTAAGGGTGTATTTTGCCTATCTTTCTGCACACTGGTCGAGAGAATGAGCTTGCCCTGAATTCTGTTTTGTTTCCATTAACCTTTTTCTGAGAAATTACTGACCCTGAATATTGGAGCTGCAAATGGATTCTTTTAACAAGTGTCCTGTCAGGATGCAACCTCTGTGTATTATGCGGCTTTTAGTCTGCAAATGCTTCCTCTCACTGCATCGATTCCCTGAAGAAGTATTCATTTGAGTGACTTTCCCTGAATGAGGATTTTAGGAATATTTTTATCTTTGCTGTTTTAGGAAACCTACATTCTTAGAAGAATTTATAGTTCATCGGCAGCAGCTATTTAAAACCTTACCTCTCACTCCCACCTGCTTGAGATTTTCCCAAATCAATGATTCTTCTGATTTTTTTCCCCGTAGAGTTTGTTTTTATCCTGTGCATTCGGTCTTAAGTGGGATATTTGTATCCTGACATATTTTGTATGTTTCTATCATCCTTGAAAAAATCATGCAAAATTCCTCCCTAGCTCAGTGCAAAGCAGAGTTGGGCCACTATAATTTGGCCTCAATTTAGAGACTATGTGTTAAGGCAAAGCAAGAACAAAATCTTGATCTTATATTACTCAAGAGGGACATGCAGTGCCCACTGACACACAGACTATGAAATAGCTTCCTAAAGGTACCATCAGAGGACAGGCCAGGATCGGATTGACTTCTGGAGAGCAAACCCCATGGGTAGCCACAACATGTAGTCTTGGGTCCTTCATCATTTTTAGGAGATGCTGCCAACAACTCAGAATCCTAAAGCAGCAAGCCGGTGAAGGCCGGTCTCATGGGGGCTGTTCCGTCCTCTCTCTTCTCTTATTTTCTATTGTAGTAAAAAAAAAATGCCTGTTTAAAAACTGGGTTTTGGGGTGGCACCCGTGGCTCAAGAAATAGGGCATCAGCCCCTATACTGGGGGTGGCAGTTTCAAGCACAGCCCCTGCCAAAACTGCAATAAATAAATAAAAATAAAAACTGGGTTTTGTTCCTATCAGTGAATATGTTTAGAAAATCTTTGGCCTCTTGGGTGTGTATTTTCATGTGTGCATACATGATGAGTGTGTGTTTCTGAGTATTTGTGTGGAAAATTTTGGGAGCAGATGGGGTAGGAGAGAGCCAGTAGAAGTTGGAGACACTGGAAATGCTACATGTAATCAAACTGGAAAGCAATTGCTCCTTTGCTGGAGAGTCAACCCAGAAAGGAAAAGGAGTAACGTTTCAGATTGCCCTACCTCGCTCTCTCAACTGCTGGCAGTGTTCTGACTCCTCAACCTCAGTTATTAATGACAGGCTAAGTGTGGCAGCAGGTTGGCCTGCAGGCCAATGTCTCAGGAATACCTCTGCCTTGGTCAGAAAGCCGAGCAGAGCTGACTCCGGATGGTAGCTGTAGGGTGCACTGTAAACTTTTTGCAGGTATTCCTTGCATCTGCATTTGTAGAGTATCCAAGTTGTGAAGCAACACGCTGACTGAGAGGCTCTAGGAAAGACCTTTTAGCCCAGCAACATCACATTGGTTTTGGTTTCCTTTGGAACAAATGAGAGCTGGAAGCCATTGAGGAGGAACGCAGATCAAAAGCCAGGAGGATGGCTTTAGCTTGCCGGGGGAATGTGTGTTTGTGTCTTGCAGCAGCTGACAAGTTTCTCCAGGTGGGATAGTTTCCTACCATCCCTTCATTACATAGAGTGCAGATTTGTTGGTTTTGGTATCATTGGCTCTTACATGTCCCAAGAGCAACTTGGAATGAGCTTGTTAGATGAAGGTGGGTAAAAAGGAGGACCTATTCTATCAGAGTGAGGTCCTCAGAAAATGAAGCTGAGAAATCGTTCATTGGTGTAGGGTAAGACTGGAAACAGGGCTGGTGAACGAAGAGGACCAAAGAAGGAACGAGAACAAACAGCGGCTAACAAAGACAATCAGACCTGAAGGTGCAGAAAGAGAGAGAAGTGAGAGGAAAATAATTCCAGAAAGAGGAGAAAGGCAGGAAAGAACACGACCAAACCTCTCCAAATAAGGAGACAATATGGTGAATGTGACTTCTGGTCCTGGCAAGGCTGAGTGGCCACGGACGTCACTTCACAATGATGTGCAGGGGACACTGCAGAGAAATGTGCTGCCTCCCACGTTCCTGTAATGGTCCAGCACTGGGTCTAGGAAGCGCAGCTAAGCATCAGAGCCATCGCTGGCCCCTCAGGGCTGAGGTGTGGCACGTGTGCTCTGCCCTGGCAGACATGATCCGGGAAGAGCTGCTTGGGGACCATTTTCACAGGGCCGTGGCTGGCCTGATTTGTGGAGATCTGATAAGACGACGGAAGCCCTGTCCTGCCCGCTTAGTAGGAGGACTGTGGAGGGGAGGAGGAGAAGCAGGAGAGGGACGTCATTGCTGAGCTCTACGTCTCAGTTTCCTTCCTTAGAAAGTGGTAGGATCTAATCGCCTCTAACTCAGAGAGTCCGCGGGAAGAGCAAGGAAGATACAGCAAGCTTCTTGGCTCAGTAATCTTAGCCTTTTTTTTTAACCCATACATTTATAGTCTTTAAAAGTGAACAAATTATTGTTAATATAGCTATTTTTATTAAGTAAAAATAACAATTACAAATAAGTATTCACAACTTAAAATACACATATGTACATTGGGAAAAGAGGAATTGCACTAAATTTTTTCTTTTAATTTCAGATAAATAGAGGGCACAAATGTTTAGGTTACATTATTTTCATTTCTAAGGTACAGTTCCAGTTGTAGTTGAGCCCTTCTCCTGGGGTGGGGGTTGCTGAACACCCTCCCATTGTTCATATCATGTGACAACTGGTCAGTCTCCTTCCTCCCCCCTCCTCCCCCCTCCTCTCTCTCCTCTCCCCTCCCCCGTGCTAGGCTGTATTTGTGTTTTTTCTTTCGAGTAGGCCTGTGGTTGTGTATATACTGGTTTCATATTAGTATTGAGTACATTGGATAGTTGTTTTCCCCATTCTTGAGATACTTTACTAAGAAGAATGTGTTTCAACTCCATTCAGGTGAACATAAAAGATGTAAAGTCTCTTTTCTTATGGCTGAATTGTATACATGTACCACAGTTTGTTAATCCATTCATTGCTTGATGGGTGCACTAAAATCTTAACAGTGATTACTTTTGGAGACTGGAATATTATTATTTCATTTTTCTTCATGTGCTTGTTTATATTTCTACAGTGAACATTCTTATTTGTAATAAGAAACACGTTATTCAAAAAGCTGAAAGAATCAATCTCAGTAAGGTCCAACAGCAGCCCTTGTTCTCATCCCCTCTCAAATGTGGATTCATTCTACCTGGAGGCTTTCACAGCCGGCCTGCTGGTGCCTTTCCACCGAGAGAGAGAAGCGTGCTTGCATTCCCAGTGAAAGCCAGGAAAATTTACTCTGTCCTGTGTTTCTCATTTGTGCTGTCAGAAAAGCACCTGAAGTTCATAACAAAATACTTTATTTCCTCACAACCGACCTGGTAAAAGGAGCCAGAATTGCAAGCAGGCTTGGATTACTTATGACTTCCCAAGTCTAATTATTTGGAGAGCCATTTCTTTGCATGTGTTGTGTTTTAGTAATCTGTGGGCATCGTTGTGAAAATTTGGCTTTTAGCTGAGGCAACCTTCTGAGAGTGGCTCAGTGGAGCAGCTGCTCTAGACTTGAAAGTGTCACTGCCCAGGTGGGTGTACATATGAGCCACCCGAGGGGAACTGAAGTGCCTGAAAACAAGCATTTGTCAGTGAGCAATGCTTCCTTGGGCTCCGTTTGGAAGAGTCATGTTACGTTCCCATTGCCTCCTTGCTAGAATCCAATGATCTCCTTTGTATGATGTAGCAGCATCTGGGTGGTTCTGGGTGGTGATAATAGTTTTGAGGAGTAGGAGTGAGGGTGGGTTTGGCGAAGGAGGAGGCTGGTGGTGTGGTATCGTTAGGTTGTCATAGTCCAGTAGGAAATAAACCTTAGAAGTAGAAAAAGAGTTTAAAGTTAGATGTCTGTGCCTGTGAATGACTCTCCACATCAGCTCAAGTACTGCTTCATATTTTGATCTGCTTTGGCACGTTTTGATTTTGGGCAGGGAGTCAGTCTTGTCCACACTGCCAGAGGCTGGTTTATGTAATAGAGGCATCACAGACCTGTACAAAAAGCAATCTTCACTGACACAGGTCAAACAGGGGCATTTCCATTGAAAAGTACGGCGCTGGTTGTGTTTTTTCATCCCAGTGGTAATACAGCTGCTCAGTGGCTGTCTAGGTGTGTACAACACCCTGGATGCTAACGGGAGCTGGATTTAACATTCCAGAGTAGCCTGGTTCTGAAGTGGAGAGGCAGCCTGTATGAGGAAGTTTCCTGAGCAAGGTCAAGGACTGGGGATACAGAACCCTAAATACAGAGCCTGAATACTGGCTCCCAGCTCATTCAAACCTTGGGTGTGACTTTGATCCTTCATCAGAAACTGACAACTGAAGGCTGAAGTGTGGGGATTATTCATTCCCTACATTTCATTATCATTCATTTCTCCTTCTTCTTCTTCTTTTGGCTATTGCTACATCTTCTGGAGGCTCCTAGAAGGCAGAAGGCAGAAGGCAGAAAGAGAGGAAAGTAAGTTTTCCTTCTTTCTGTATTAGTAACTCTATTAAAAAGAGTTATGGTTGTGGAAACTAATGATAGGAATAAAAACTGTTGGATAATTTGGGTTTTCAAATTATCTATTTCTGTTTCCTCTCTGACTTACTGCTAGTAGCAATGAACCCCTTTTCAAATTATTGCCTTGAATTATATATTTGGAGTAGACAACTTGCATTAATCTATCTTCATGTCCAATTAGATTGATGAGTAGTATTAATTTTTGCTGAAGACCTTTCAATGTGCTCCGCATTGATTGATTGATAAATCTGTACAAAACATTTACCGACGGTCTGCTATCAGGGAAACTCTGAGCAGAGAATGAGGTGACCTAGTCAAGTGTGGTTATGTCTTCATGGAATTTAATCTAATTAGAGGGGTGGAAAATTTGGCAAATAATTAGGATATGGTGTAATAAGTGCTCTGATAAGGCAAGTCCCATGCAGAAACATGTAGCAGGGTCCTTGAGAGGATTGAGGAAGATATTTTGGAGGAAATGACTTCTGAATCAAGACCTGAGGATGACCGAAGATAACAAGGAGAAGGGGTAGGAAGAGACCACCCTGGTGTTCCAAGCAGAGGGACCAGCCTGACCAACACTTCATAATTCCCTCTACTGTGCATATGCATTTGGAAAGTTACAGGTGAGAATTCACTTATGAATTATAAAAATCAATTTAGAAGACAGTTATTAACAGATCTTTTTTCAAGTGGAGCTTCATTTATCTCTTCGGACACTTGTCCATTTGACCTTGTGTGGTAGCCACTTGTGTGCCCTTTCAGGGGATCTCTGCAGGCCCTGGCAGGCCTTATTTTCCTTGTATCTCTCAGATAGTGGTTTTCTACATGGGCTTGTTGAATGTTGAATCCAGGAATAACCTGATCCACAGCACACCAGAAATCAAGTCTATTTCCTGAAGCCAGTAGGGAAGGCAGCTAATTTTAATGTGTGCTCTTAATTCTTCTGGGCTACCTGGATTGGCCAGTGGCCTAGGTGCACGCGCCCCTCCTGAGGATTCTGCTATCTGGCTCTACTCTCTCTATTTCTATCAGGCTGACTGGACTTAGCCTGGGCTGGAAACATCGATTTATTCCCTCAAATCTCTCTCCTTAGTTACATTCCAATTATTTTAGACTGCAGGGCTGTGCATATCCTTTAAGAAAAGGGAAATTTCTTTCTTTCTTCCCTTCTTTCCTTCCTTCCTTTCTTTTCTTCTCTCTCTCTCTCCCTTTCTCTGTCTTTATTTCTCTCTCTCTTTCTTTCTTCTTCTTCTTTTTTCTTTTTCATTTTCTTCTCCTATTTTTTTGCTAGCTGAACTTACTGATTTAAACTTGAATGTTCAGAAGACCTATGGCTGGATCAGGCCATAGTGGTCACCAGAAATCGATAATAGGTTTCATCTGTGAATCTTCCACTTTCTCTTTCTTTTCTTTCTTCTCTCTTTTTTCCAAGCCCCTATTCCTAGGTTCTACTTAATTTCTAGCTACAGATCTTTAAGGAATTGGTTTTAACCCCAACTTATGTTAGAAATGTGATTTCTTTCAAATTATTCCTCCTCATACAGAATTGAATAGAATTAAAAAAAATTTAAAATAACTCCTTTGCTCCTCACCTATTTAGACCTTTAAAATTTCTCTTTATGATTTCTCTTTATGTGTCCCAGGCACAAAGTAAGGATGGTATATAATTATGATTCATTCAACAAATCTTATAGTTTCATTTATTTCAACACATTTGAAATCCACTCAAGCTCTGGAGTGGGTGCTAGAGATACACAGACATATAAGCAGAACTTCTGCCCTCAAGTTGCTAGTAAGTACTACGTGCCAGAGATCCAACTGAGTTAGCAGGTATTGTTGTTGAGAAGTGTGGGTATGTGGAAGAGAAGGCCCTCTTGTGAAGATTTGGGGCAGCAGTTCTCCTTGACACTGTAAGGGAATGCCTCAATTCGGGAGCTTCTAAGACAATTGAGACAGGAAATAGCACCCAGTCCCTTGGAAGATTATAAATTGTTTCCCAACTTCCATTTTTGCTAGTGATTATGAAACTATATTCTTTCAGACGGGGCCTTCTTTGAGTCATGGATTGTTTGGGGCTAATGCAACTGGGGTGGGGTTGAGGTAATGTGGGAGATTCATACTAGATTTTGGATTGGCCTCTCGGTAGCCTGAAAGAGTTGGCACACCTTCAAAGAGAACACTGAGATAATTTCATAGTGCCATTTTTTTTTTTTTTTTTTGAGACAGAGTCTCACTCTGTTGCCTTGGGTAGAGTGCTGTGGCATCATAGCTCACAGCAACCCCAAATTCCTGGGCTCAAGCTGTCTTCTTGCCTCAAAAATTAGACTGTTTCATGAAATCACAAATTCTACAGTGATAGACTTCCAATGACCGCGGGCTTTTTTTTTTTTTCTTGAGACAGAGTCTTGCTCTGTTCCCTGGGTAGTGACATGGTATCATAGCTCACAGCAACCTCAAACTCTTAGGCCCAGGTGATCCCTTTGACTCAGCCTCTTGAGTAGCTCGGACCACAGGCGCTCACCACAAGGCAAGGCTAGTTTTTCTATTTTTAAGAAGGATGGGGTCTCACTAATGCTATTTTTAAGTAGGTTTAAAAAATAAATCTCAGGCTGGTCACAGTGGCTCACACCTATTATCCTAGCTTTTTGGGAGGCCAAGGTGGGTAGATTGCCTGAGCTCCTAAGTTTGAGACTAGCTTGAGCAAAAGTGAGATCCCGTCTCTACTAAAAAAAAAACAAACAAAAAAAAACTAGTCAGGCCTTGTGGTGGGCACCTGTAGTCCCAGCTACTTGAGAGGCTGAGGCAAAGGGGTCGCCTGAGCCCAGGAGTTTGAGGTTGCTGTGGGCTGTGATGCCACGGCACTCTACCCAGGGCACAGAGAGAGACTTTGTCTCAAAAACAAACAATAAACAAATGAAAAAACAACTCAGTCATTAGAAGTCTGTCACTTTGGAATTTGTGGTTTTATAGAACAATTAGTCTAATTTTTATTTTTGTTATTGTAAACAAAGGGGCTCATACACAAGGTTATATTGAAAATGTACAAAGGACTCATTTCCCCGAAAATAAGACATCCTCCGAAATAAGACCTACTTACAGGAAAGATAAGACGTCCCCTGAAAATAAGACCTAGCACATCTTTGGGAGCACACCTTAAAATAAGACACTGTCTTATTTTTGGGGAAACAGGGTATATACATTATATTGTTGTAATAGTCTGGTGCTAACTTTTCACTCCAAGAGACTTAGGATAACTAGTGATGATTTTCAGGCTACAAGTCACCTCTCTGTGTTGTGCAAAGAGACAGATTAACAATGACATAAACCTAATAGGTCGCTTATTTCCAGAAGTAGCAAAAGCTAGAAAACTATGGCAACCAGTGTAGTCAGAGATGCATGAAAGAGAATTATACTCTTGGCAAAATGAACTGAAAAATAAAAAGGTGTGAAAAGTCCTGAAATGCTCACTAACAGTTTGAGGCAATTTAACTTTTCCTTTTTGATTCTGGCGGAGGAGTGTTTGTTGCTTCCACTACAACTCCTATTTTAGATCCGTAAGCTCAGTGGCAGAGGCCCAGTCAAAAAGCCTTGGGAATGTTTTGCAGTGAAGACAGGGATAATAATAGCACATCTAGAACCTCCACGGGACTCAGTGTGCACCGTGTGTCTTAAGCCACACTCTTTCCTTATTAAAGGCATCACTTAGGAGCTAGGAACGCCATTAGGCCATGAGAAAAATGACTACATCAGTTCACTTATTGGCAAAAACTTAGCTACTAAAGCCGAGTTTGTGGATGGTGAAATTGCTGCTTTTCTGTTGATATATTGATTTTAGTTATGTTATAAACCAAATGATGCTTAATCAACCAGAGCAACCTGCACTTATTTGTTTAACTGATGGTGCAAACTTTCTAATTCAAAATAGCCTGGAATCCTGTGATGAGGTCCAGGGGAGATTAAGGTATTAGTTTTCACAGTTTTACGGAGGATTGACCTTAACTACAGCACTTCATTTCTAGGCCCTGTTGAGGGGCAGAGGAAGGAAAGGAATGGTTCCAGTCACTAAATGACAATATTTATTTAGCTCATGAATCTACAGGTTGGGCAGAGCTTGGAGGGCTATTGTAGCTCACGCAAATACTGGTTACTATCACTATAGATTAGAGCGTATTCTCTAGAATTTAATGTAAATGGAATCATACAGCAACTACTTTTTGTCTGGGTCCTTCCACTTAGCATAATTATTTTCAAAAAATCGAATGGCATAAGATGTGTGAATTTATTTCTGGACTCCCCATTCTGTTCCATTGATCTATTTGCTCACCTTGGTACAGACATCATGTGATTTTGGGTATTATGGCTTTATGATATTTCTTGAATCAGGTAAGGCCAATTTTGCTCATATTTTTTGTGCTGTTTTGGCTATTCTTGATTCTTCCTATTTCAATATGAATTTTAGAATAAGCTTGCCAATATCTACAAAGAAGTATGTAGGAATTTTGATTGTGATTACATTAAATCTGTAGATCAATTTGGGGAGAATTGACATCTGAACAACTTTGAATTTCTGTCTTGTTGCTAAGATTACCTACATTAACGGTATAGTCCAATGGATAGAAATTATGATGCATTTCATGTACAAGGATGTCCATAAAGTTCATGTGCACTTTAAAATAGTGTGCAATTTACAATTGTACACAAACTTTATGGACATCCTATATATATTGTGTGGGGGGTAGAGAGCCCTTTTCTTGACCTTAGAAAAGCTTCATTCTTAAAAATTTTCATCATAACTTGAAATGTGTATTCCTGATCTTGATCCCAGAGATTCTAATTCAGGAAGTTGAGCAAGGCAGAAATAATTTTAATCAAGCATTTTTGGTACGTTGGAGGAAGGGGGTCCGGAAAGTGCTGAAACAATACCTAACGCAAAGTTCATCAGACTAATTTTTTTGGAGAAGTTATCAAAATATCCAAGATGAATGCCCTGCCTGGTCCCTGTGCTGCTCTTCAGAGGAGTTATTCAGCCTCCTTGGCAATGATGAGATCTGGCACCACGGAGGTGAGGGAATTACTCCTCATTCTCTCCAGGACTTTCTGGGACTTATTTGCTGTGTCATTGCACACTGAAGCGGTGTTCTTTGCACACAGAGTACTTGAGTGTGAGATTATTTTGCCCACCACTGCTAGCACAGGGAACACTTGGGATTGAATGAAACCTGAATTCACCTTTGTGGGGAAAGTGCTAAGCTTTACTGACAGATTCAATAGAGCAATATTTAATTCTTCTTACAAATCTCTCTCTGAAACAGCAGGATCTTCACTTTAATTAGCCAAGGTTCTTATTTGCAAATAAGCGTTCATTCTATTCAGTCAAAGCATAAAAGGAATTTGTTAAAGAAAATAAAGACGTTTACAGAAATTCCAGGTAGGTCAGGAAGATCTGAGTCAGGAACAATGCTCAAACATATCTTGGGTCTGTTCCAGGGATGACCATTCTGCCTTGCTACGGGACCAGGAATGGCAAACTCACTTGCTGGTGCTAGGCTGGATGCGAGCAGCACTGCATCTTTGGCAGTAGGAGACAGTACATTTCCTCTACCTTCTCGTAAAAGAGAGATCTGTGTGCCGCCTGCTTCCTCCTTATGCTTTCTTCTCTTTCAAAGCCTAAGTTCCATCTAAGTGCAGCTGATTTCAGAATCTAAGTTACATGCCTGTCCAGCAGATGTTGAAGCTGGCTTAACCCAGCTTCATGAATTTATTTATTGATCCATAATAGATGTACATATTTTAGAGATACGCATAATAATTTGATACATTTATGTAATCAAATCAAGGTAATTGGAATCACCTTACATATTTATATTTTCTTTATTCTAGAGACGTTCCAATTATCCCTTTTAGCTATTTTAAAATATTAGGTAGATTAACGTTAATTATAGCCACCCCACTGATCTGTCACATACCAGGTCTTATTTGTTCCACGTAACTATATATTTGTACCCATTAATCATCCTCTCTTCATTCTTCCCTCTACACTTCCTGGCCTCTGGTAACATCCATTCTACTTTCTATTTTCATGTGATGTAAGTTTTTAGATCTCAAAAATATGTGAGAATATGCGATATTTGTCCTTCTATGTTTGGCTTATTTTACTTAACATCTATGCTGCTGCAAATGACAGCATTTCTTTTTATTCTCATATCCGAATAATGTTCCATTGTGTATATGTACCACATTTTATCTGTTCATCCACTGGTATTTTGGCTATTGTGAATAAGTGTAAACGTGGGAGCACAGTTATTTCTTCAATATGTTGGTTTCCTTTCCTTTGGATATATACGTGTTTCTAGTAGTGACTAGTGGAATTGCTGGGTCATATGGCCACTCTATATTTAGTATTTTAAGGAATCTCCATACAGTTTTCCATGGTGGTTGTATTATTTGCATCCCCACAAACAGCATATGAAGATTCCCCCTTTTCTACATTCTTGCCAGCATTCATTATAGCCTTTTATTTTTTATATTTTTAAAAGTGAAATCAAGATGTATTCAGAAATGTAGAAAAATCCACTCCACAGATGGAATAGAGGGTGGTTCGCCCCACCCAGAACTGCTCTCGTGTTTCCTTGGGTCTCTCTATTTAAGCAATTGCTTAATTATAGGCTAAACCAGGGGGAGGGATATTTGTGTTATTTCTTGGCAAGGTAGCCTGTCTTTCAGATAAAAGCCATCTTTTATGTAAAGATGGTATCTCCTTTTGATTTGGTTTTGATTTGCCTTTCCCTGATGATTAGTGATGTTAAGCATTTCTTCATCTGTATATCTTCTTTTGAGAAATATCTATTCAGATATTTTGGCCTTTTTAAAAATTTGAGTTTGAGTTTTTAATATGTTTTGGTCATTATCACTTGTCAGATGGATAGTTTGCAGATATTTTTCTCCCATTCTGTGGTTGTCTCTTCATTTCCTTGACTGTTTCCTTTGTTGGGCAGAAACATTTTAGCTTGATAAAATCCCATTTGTCCATTTTTGTTTTCATTGCCTGTGCTTTTGAGGTATGACACAAAAATTTTTTTGCCCAGACCAACATTCTGGAGCATTTCCCCAACCCTTTCTTCCAGTAGTTTCGTAGTTTCGAGTCTTAGATTTAAGTCTGTAATTAATTTTATTTGATTTGTGTATGGTGAGAGATAAGGGTTTAGTTTCATTCTTTGCTATATAGGTTTCCAGTTTTCCCAGCACCATGTATTGAAGGGACTGTTCTTTCCCCAGTGTATGATCTTAGTACCTTAGTTGAAAATGAGACCACTATGAAGATGAGGATTTATCGTTGGATCCTCTGTTCTGTTGATTTATGTGTCTGTTTTATGCTGGTATAATGCTGATTTATAGCTTTGTAATATATTTGGAAGTCGGGTGGTGAGATGTTCTTTTTTCTCAGGATAGCTTTGGCTATTTGGAGTTTTTCATAGTTCCATATAAATTTTAGGATTTTTTTATTTATGTGAAAAATATGACTGGTATTTTGATAGGTATTGCATTGAATCTATAAATTGCTTTGGGTAGTATAGTCTTTACTAAGTCTTTCAATCCATGAGCATACAATATTTTTCCTGTTTTTTGTTTCCTCTTCAATTTTTTTATCAGTGCTGCTGGCATTTAGAAATACTATTTTTTTTTTTTTGTAGAGACAGAGTCTCACTTTATGGCCCTCGGTAGAGTGCCGTGGCCTCACACAGCCCACAGCAACCTCCAACTCCTGGGCTTAAGCGATTCTCTTGCCTCAGCCTCCCGAGTAGCTGGGACTACAGGCACCCGCCACAATGCCCGGCTATTTTTTGGTTGCAGTTTGGCCGGGGCCGGGTTTGAACCTGCCACCCTTGGTATATGGGGCTGGCGCCCTACCGACTGAGCCACAGGCGCCGCCCTAGAAATACTATTGATTTTTGTATGTTGATTTTGTATCCTACAACTTTATTGAATTTGTTTATCAGTTCTAACATAACAGTTTTGGGGTAGAGACTTTAGGTTTTTCTAAATATATGATCATGCCATATGTATAGAAGGCCAATTTGACTTCTTCCTTTCCAATTTGCAAACACTTTATTTCTTTCTCTTACCTAATTGCTCTGGCCAGGACCTCTAGTATTATGTTGAATAAAAGTGGTAAAAGTGGGCATTCTTGTCTTGTTCCAGATTTTAGAGGACTTCCAGTTTTTTTCTTATTCAGTATAATGTTGGCTATGGGTTTGTCATATATGACCATTATTATTTTGGGGCATGTTCCTTCTATACCTGTTTGTTGAGGTTTTTACCATAAAGGGCTGTTGAATTTTATTGAATGAGTTTATTCATCTATTGAAATGATCATGGTTTTTTGTTCCTGGGCCTGTTGATAGAATGTATTACATTTTGTTAATTTGTATGTATTGAACAACACTTGATTCTCTGTACTTTTCTTTTTTTGTTGTGTTTTTTGTTTGGTTTTGGGATCAGGATAATTCTAGTCTGATAGAATGAGTTTGGAAGTATTCCTTCCTGTTTGATTTTTTTTTTTTTTTTATGAAGAGTTTGAGTAGAATTGGTACTAGTCCTTCTTTAAATGTTTGATAGAATTTAGCAGTGAAACCACAGGTCCTGGGCTTTTCTTTGATGGGAGATTTATTATAGCTTTGATCTTATTACTTGTTATTGGTTTATTGAGGTTTTCCATTTCTTCATGGTTCAGTCTTGGTAGGTTGTATGTCTAGGAATTTATCCATTTCTTCGTGGTTTTCCAATTTGTTGGTATACAGTTGTTCGTCATAGTCTCTAATGATTCTTTTTATCTCTGTAGTTTCAGTTGTTATGTTTTTTTTTCATTTATTTATTTGCATCTTCTTTATTTTTTTCTTAGGCTAGCTAAAGGCTATTTTATTTATCTTTTCACAAAACAAAATTTTCATTTCATTGGTCTTCTGGGGGTTTTTTTTGGTCCCAATTTCATGTATTTCTGCTCTGATTTTTTTATTGTTTCTTTCCTTCTGCTAATTTTGAATTCATTTTCTTCTTGCTCTTTTAGTTCCTTGAGGTGCTTTGTTAGGTTGTTTAATCGAAGTTTTTCTGTTTTTTTTTTTGGTGTAGGCATTTATTGCTATAAACTTTCTTCTTAGTACTACTTTTCTTATATCCAGTAGATTTTGGTACATTGTATTTCTGTTTTCATTGGTTTTGAGAAGTTTTAACATTTTCCTCTTAATTTCTTTGTTGACCCACTGGTTATCCAGGAGCATGTGGTTTAATTTCTATGTTGTTTTTGTAGTTTTTGAGATTGCTTTTGTTATTGATTTCTAGTTTTATTCCACTGCGGTCAGAAAAGAAAGCAATAGGGCCCATAAGAATTATACTAATCTACTCTGCCTGTGCTCTATAAAGAAACAACAAAGTTTGGTGACAACATACCTGTTTACTGCATAGCTTACTGAACATTTAAGCCCGCTGTTGGGATCTACTGCTCTGAAAAGAATATTCTTTTCAAAATATTATTGCTCATGGACGATCCGCCTGTTCGCCCTTGTATATGCAAGAAGATGAATGTTTTCATGCCTGCTAACATAATCTTCAGCTCATTTATCATGGAGTAATATTGACTTTCAAGTCTTTTATTTAAGTAATACATTTCATAAAGTTATAGCTGCCATGAATAATGATTACAAGATGGATCTGAACAAAGTAAATGGAACATCTTCTGGAAAAGATTTACCATTCCAGATACCATTACAAATGTTTGTGGTTTATGATAGGAGGTCAAAATATCAACATTAGTAGGAGTTTAAAAGAAGTTCATTCTAACTGTCATGGATGAGTCTGAGGGGTTCAAGACTTCAGTACGGAGGTAACTGTAGATGGGGTAGAAATGGCAAGAGAAGTAGAATTAAAAGTGAAGACTGAAGATGTGACTGAATTGCTGCACTCTCATGATAAAACTTTTATGAATAGTGACTTGCTTTTTATGGATGAGCAAAGAAAGTGGTTTCTTGAGATAGAATCTATCAGTGAAGGTTCTATAAACATTGTTGAGGTGACAAGAAAGGGTTTAGACTAGTACATAAACTTAGTTGATAAGGCAGTGGTAGAGTTTGAGAGGATTGACTCCAATTTTGAAGTTCTATTGTGAGTAAAATACTATCAAACAGGATCATATGCTACAGAGAAATCTTTCATGAATGGAATTGTCTGTCATTGCAACAAATTTTATTGTTGTCTGTCTCTCTCTTTTTTTTTGAGACAGAGTCTTGCTGTGTCACCCCAGGTAGAGTGCAGTGATGTTATCATAGCTCACTGGAACCTCAAACTCCTGGGCTCAAGTGATCCTCCTGCCTCAGCCTCCCAAGTTGCTGGGGCTATAGGTCCATGCCACCATGACCAGCTCATTGCTCTATTTTTAGTAGACATTAGGTCTTACTCTTGCTCAGGCTGATCTTAAACACCTGAGCTCAAGCGATCCTCCAGCCTCAACCCTGCAAAATGCTAGGAAAAGGAGTGAGCCACCATATCTGGCCCACTGTTGTCTCATTCTAAGAATCGGCCACAGACACCTCAAACCTTCAGCAACCACTACCCTGATAAGTTAGCGGTCATCAATATTGGGACAATATCCTCCACCAGGAAAAAAAAAATTGTGGCTCACTGAAGTCTCAGATGATTTTTAGCACTTTTTTTTAGCAATAGAATATTTATTAGTTAAAGTGTGTACATTATATGTTTTATACATGATGTTATTGCACATTTAGCAGACTACAGTACAGTATAAACATTGCTTTTATTTTCACTGAGACTTGCTTTATTTTGATATTAGTTTTATTACTGTGGTCTGAAACCAAACCTGCTATGTCTCTGAGATATGTTTATATTTATACCATGGAAATTGGCACATGCAATTTCCAAATCAGGACATTCCTCCATTCTCCAAAAGGTGATTGTGAAACATTTACCAGCATATCACTACAAAGGATCATGGATAGTTCAGTCTCATATTTTCTTTAGGAAGTAAGGGGACCAATAGTGTGTGAAATCTTCTACACACAGGAATTTAGTTTTAAATATACTGTGCAGCCACCAACATAGAGCAGCCACTGGGTTGCAAGGTTTCCTCCACCTGACTCCTTTGTCAAAGTATTTTTTGCTACCTGATAACGCAGAGTGAGGTAGAACGGCAAATGTGCTTCAGGTTATATCCAGGATTTACAGCCTTGTCTCCCCTCCACTGGGCATCCTTCCAAGCGGCTCTGTTTTCCTTGAAATAATTCAGACTGTTTATTAAAGAACAACAGTGAAGCATGTGGCTTTTTGAAATGTCATTGTGAAGCACTGGGCCATGACCAAGACTAGCAGTCCTCTACCATTGGGTCTCCAGGAATTATTCCTGGAGGGGAAGTAGAAAGAATAGACTGAAAAGATAAAGTGATGGGATGGTGGTGGAAATGGCCACACAGTGCGTATGAGAGATGTAACAAGAGACATTTTATCTCTTTAAAAAAATAAAAAGGAGGGACTTAATTGGTGAGCACCCTTATGAGTGTCAGAATCTCTCCATTGAGCAGCATTTCCTTCTTCATCTCCCATCTTCTTATCTTTTCTAGGCAGTAGGTGGATTCCAGGGGTGTCATGGAATGCACTAGAAACAGTCCAGCCTCTCCCAGGACAGAGAGCTCATCTTGACAGGTTCCACAGTTAAGATCTCAGACACAAAAGGACGGTCAGCTCCCTTGTGGGCACAGAGAGAAGTGGCCAGGCTGGGATCATGCCCAACTCTGGGTAGCAGAGACATCTCTGCAGCACAGAAGTAGAGAAACTGCTCTAGGTTCCAAGCAGTGTTTTGAAAGGGACATTTTCTGAAGGACCATGAAGTCCCCTTTTAACCACAAAGGACCCTTCTTCAGTGACAGCAGTGACAGGTGCAGGGTCGGACAGACCTTCCAACTCAGTGTTGGAAGGTGTCCCAGGGCACCAGTGAGGAGCTCCTTGCGGGCACCAGTCACTTCACCCTACTGCTCATTAAAATAAAATAAAAATGCCACTGATTGTAAAAGTAATAAATACATTTGTAGAAAGTTTAAAAAAGATTGAGACATATGATAGAAAAAATGTTTTAACATTTGTGTTATCTTATTGCCATTCACTGTAATATTTTTGACTTTTCCTTTTAGTCTTTTTTTCTATTTTCTATTTATATTTTATGCATTGTTAAGATCATATTGTATGTTCTGTAGGCTATATATTTTTTTTTTTTATTGTTGGGGATTCATTGAGGGTACAATAAGCCAGGTTACACTGATTGCAATTGTTAGGTAAAGTCCCTCTTGCAATCATGTCTTGCCCCCATAAAGTGTGACACACACCAAGGCCCCACCCACTTCCCTCCGTCCCTCCTTCTGTTTCTCCTCCTATAACCATAATTGTCATTAATTGTCCTCATATCAAAATTGAGTACATAGGATTCATGCTTCTCCATTCTTGTGATGCTTTACTAAGAGTAATGTCTTCCACGTCCATCCAGGTTAATACGAAGGATGTAAAGTCTCCATTTTTTTTTAATGGCTGAATAGTATTCCATGGTATACATATACCACAGCTTGTTAATCCATTCCTGGGTTGGTGGGCATTTAGGCTGTTTCCACATTTTGGCGATTGTAAATTGAACTGCAATAAACAGTCTAGTACAAGTGTCCTTATGATAAAAGGATTTCTTTCCTTTTGGGTAGATGCCCAGTAATGGGATTGCAGGATCAAATGGGAGGTCTAGCTTGAGTGCTTTGAGGTTTCTCCATACTTCCTTCCAGAAAGGTTGTACTAGTTTGCAGTCCCACCAGCAGTGTAAAAGCGTTCCCTTCTCTCCACATCCACGCCAGCATCTAGGCTATATTTTTCTTAACCTCATGAATGTTTCTTCATATTATTATATTTTGACCTAATCTATTATAAGAATGGCATAAACATTAATCTTTTTGTATGTTTTCAATTATTTCCTTAAGTTGGATTTCTAGGATAGAAATGAAATTAGTAAATTTTTTTTTTTTTTTTTTTTTTGAGACAGAGTCTCACTATGTTGCCCTTAGTAGAGTGCTGTGGCGTCACAGCTCACAGCAACCTCCAACTCCTGGGCTTAAGTGATTCTCTTGCCTCAGCCTCTCGAGTAGCAAAATTAGTAAATATTTTAAAGGGTATTAATATGGCTTTCTAAATTGACTTTCTGAGTCATCAGGTAGTTTAATGTGTTTGGTATAGTTTAATATTGTGGGTAAGCATGAAATTTGAATCCAGAAACAGGAGGATTTGAGTTTAACTGTGCCACTTCCTTGCTTTCTTGCCTGGGGCCTCTGACCCCCATTTCCTCATCTGTAAGGCAGGGTTAGCAATGCCTTTCAGGGCTGTTATATTGAGGAAATGGAAGCATTCAGGTAAATCCCAGGAGCTGGCCCACAGTACCTGTTCTGGGCACCTCATGTACCATCAAACTAGTGGTGGCCTCACCGCTGATGTCAATATCATGTGACCAGTTCTACACAGGCCTGGACCACTTGGTACAGGGGCAATCTGACAGCTCCCAAACATTCTCATTTGCTTTCTGGGGCTTTTCTGACACCTGTAGTGGGCACTCCTGTGGATGCAACTCAGATATTTGAAATCCTGTTCTGCAGCCCCAAGTGTGAGAAGGCAGCCAGGGGATCAACCCTGCCCCCTTTCTTCCCTGGCTAGATAGTTCTGAGAAGCATCTCATAAGGTTCTGTTTTTCCCTGCTTCATGGAGCCATTCCCCAGTTCCCCATTCCTGCTCCCTCAGGGCCTGTTGCTAAATAGGTCACCAGCATGTGACTTTGTCTCAGGCTTTACTTTTGAGGGAACCCAGGGTAAGATAAGAAGCATCAGTAAGTGTTAGCTTTTATGAACATTACTACTGCTATTTTAAATTTTCCTCATTGAGCATATTTCTGCAGGAAATCCAGTCGCTAGGGCTTCCTAGCAATCCTCATTCCACTCGCTGCAGGTGCACAGCTTTTGCTCTTTTTGCCATGCCCTTGACCTCATCAAAGAAGGATGTTTCCCTTTTTCTTGAAAAAAAAAAGAACAAATTATGGCTCTCAAGTAAATGTTACTAAAATCTATGCCCTTTCTCAGAAGATATATTGTGCATATTTTAAAAAGGGAAGAGGAAAAAATAACAATTTCCAGAGGCAAAGAAAAGAGCTGATTTATACTCCTTCTTTGATAGCATAGTTCAAGAGCTTGGGCTTTTATTCTTGTTTTCACATAAGTAATCTCAGATCCATCCTCTCTGTTCATACCTTTTGTTCTCCTGGGCCTTTATTCCAACTTCATCATTTCCTAAGTGACTGACCAGTGGAGCGTTATAACTACCCTTTAACTCTATACTTCCGCCAGAGTTACTCTGCTAAAGCATAAATATGATTATTTTATTCAATGGGTCCTACTGTCCAGAGAACACTCTGTACACATCAGTGGTTTTCAACCTTCCTAATGCTGCGATGTATTTCCTTTGTTACAAAGGAGTCGTGACCCACAGGTTGAGAACCACTGCTCTACTTGGACCTAGAGTCCTTTATAATCCAGACCCCGGCTATTTCCCAGAGAGTATCTTTCTCCACCTGTGCTCCCCACACTGTACCTAAGCTGGTGGTTTCAGCTTTGGTTTCACCTGCCAACTTGTTGGAAATGTGAATTTGTGGGCTCACTTCAGATCTGTGCAATCAGAATCTCGGGGGATGAAGCCCAGCAATTTGTGCTAACAAACTCTCCAAGTGACTCTGATGAAGGCTAAAATTTGAGAGCCAGTTACCCAAGCAAAGCAGGTGCAGCTTATGCATTCTGGAGTGCCCTTAAGCCCTGCATGCTTCTAGAATTTCCTCCTTATCCTTCAAGAGCCAATTTGGTCATCACCTTTTCCATGAAGCCTTCTCTGCCTTCATTTGATAGCATTTACCATTCTTTGCTCTGCTTGGTGCCTACACGTAAATTTCATGGTGAGATGTAAATACACTGTTTCTCACTCATTGCAATTTGCTTATCTATCTCCCTGAATGGACTGTGAGAAGGTTGATGGTATAGAGATTCTTTAAAAGCTTATTTTAACTTTTTCTCTTCTGTCTCTTTTCATGCATGCATGCCACAGCTTCCAGAAAGGAGCCTGCAGAATAGAATAGGGAACCACTGTTCAAAGTTCACTGGCCATTTCCACAAACTGGGATCTCTTTCTGGCTGCCTCTTTTTGTCCTTCACCACAAAGTGGAACAGCTGACTTTGCCCCAGATATCAAAACATATCTATCCTCCCCCAAAGGGGAGGCTGTTGTCAGAAAACAGTCAGTACTTGACATTACCAACAAGATCTTCTGTTTCTTCTATGACATTAACTGTCTTTTAAAAAAATTATATATTTTAGGGCGGCACCTGTGGCTCAAAGGAGTAGGGCACCGGTTCCATATACCGGAGGTGGCGGGTTCAAACCTGGCCCTGGCAAAAAACTGCAAAAAAAAAAAAAAATATATATATATATATATATATATATATATATTATATTTTTAAAAGACAGCATCTTGCTTTGTCACCCAGGCTGGAGTGTAGTGGCACGATGAAAGTTTCCCATAGTCCTGAATTCCCAGGCACAAGCAATCCTTCCACCTCAGCCTCTGTAGGAGCCAGGACTAGGGGGTGCACAAACATGGCTGGCTAGTTTTTTTTTTTTTTTGCAGTTTTTGGCTGGGGCTGGGTTTGAAGCTCCAGTATATGGGGCTGGCGCTCTACTCCTTTGAGCCACAGGTGCCACCCTTTTTTTTTTTTTTAAACATGTTTTTGGTAGAAAGGGGGTCTTTCTATGTCTCCCAGGCTGGTCTCAAACTCCTCAAGTGATCCTCCTGTCTTAGCCTCTGGAGGAGCTAGTACTACAGGCATGAGCCACTCTATGACCGTCCTTGAGTTTCTTTTTTAAATGGATCAATTGAAGGTGTAGCTGACTGTGTTTTCTCTCTAGTCTTTTTACAAAGGCATTTTACTTACTTACCTTAGCCACTTAAAGAAACCTTGCAGTTGCCTGTTCAGGAGCAATAGTCTGTATGTAATCTAGGGACACACCTGTGACTCTCTTCTGACTGTGCTCCTAAAAGTCAGTCTGGGGCTAGAGAGGACTCTTCTGTGAACTCAGAAACAGGGGGATTCAAGGAGACTCAGCACAGTTGGGAGAGAGAAGACTGTGCTTTTATATTCCTCTAATAATGTCTACATGTCTCCAGGGTTGGCAGCCTGGAGGGAGCTTTGCTGTGTTTATCTGGAAAGGGGGCAATTATGAAGTCTTCCCAATTGGCTCCTGGGCCATGCCCCATTGTATTTACTTTATCTAGATATCCCCAGTGTCTAGGACAGTACCTAATATGTAGTAAATTCTAAATAAATTGTGGCTGGACATTTACTATTGTAAGTTCCAGATTTTGTGGGCACTACACTCCAATAAAATCATTTACCTTTTCCCTGATGTTTGAATTAGGCCCTAGACTTTCCTTGAGAAATTTCAATTTAAAAAGATAGAAGCAAGCTCCCCGAAGCTTCATTACAGCTTTTTCTCTAGGCCAGGAGCTTTCCTAGAAACCATACGATAGAGTAGCAGATGGCAAAGTTACAACCTTTGTAGCTCTAAGACTTAATAGAAGCCGCGATCAACTACAGCAATGGTCTGTCTTGCAGCCCAAATTGATGCTTTTAATGTGCTCTGATGGGCTTGTCACTTGTTCTGCCTCTTCGTTAATTGTGACAAAAACCACTCTAATTACACATATTGAACAATAAATCTTTAGCCAATATCCTTTAGACATAATTTGTGTAACTGAATACCCTCTCTTGAGTGTCACTTTAAGAACTAAAAAGGAAGGAAAGAGATGACAAATCCAGGGCATTTCTGAATAAGCGTGAATTGGATTATAATAAGCTGCAATGAGACAGCTAGAATACAGCAGAATACTTTATATTCAGCATGGCTCGTCGGGGTCCTGGCAGTCAGGAATTCTGGGACATAGATTTTCTTCAGTAAAACTCTTAATTTATGCCTGTCATAGGCTGATTAAGGATGTGGCAGTGGAGTGATATGATTATCAGCTCAGCTTCTTCAGGCTGAAGTTATAGATCCCGCTAGCCACATATTCCATTTCTGTGGGATGATGTCTGGATGTGCGCCCTGCACACGAACAGTGAGAGAATGGATGCCCCTCCAGTGGGAGGTGCCTGAGATTGTAAAAGGCTTCCTTTGTCAGGTATGATAATCAGGAGGACGAAAGTTTCCTCTGTAATACAGTTTTTGCTTCTATTTCCAGGATGCTGCAATTAAAGGCCTGGACAGAGGACAGGACATGAATAATGGGAAAGCCCAGTATTAGCACAACACTCCATTCATCACTGCTGAAGGGCAAATGCATAAGCCTCAAAATGATCCTGGGAAGAAGGAAAGGGAGAGAAACTGCAATTTCCTTGGACCGGTGATTTACCACTCAGCAGAGGGTGTGAGAGGCCCCGTAGTAGAAGGAACCGTATTTTTTGAACCTTAACATACACAGTGGTATCTATAACGTGACTTATTATGGGCAGCTGATTAATCACGTGACTGACTTGTGGATATTTTCCGGGAAGGCATCTGATTTCATGTATGCATATGCCTGGTTCCCTGAGAGCCACCTTCAGGACCGACACTGCCTGGAAATCAGAGTCAGATTTGTCATTTACAGCAAACCGCTTTCCCGCATCTTTCATGTCCTCTGTACCCTCCCTAATGGCAGCATGATCATCGCATTTTTGGTTTGTGGTTTGCAGGGTGGAGTCTGTGAATCTGATTTTTACTAATCAGATACCAATCAGTACGGAGTATTCTGCTGAAAAACAGAGGCCTGGAGATTTCTAGTTCAGGTTAGAATCAATGTGAAAGGCTTGACTTTGAAAAGGGTAAGGAGACTTCATCCCGTTTAAACTAAGCCCCCACCTAGGGGCAGGGAGAGTAAAGACTGGGTGTTAGTCAGATGAAGAAGTTAGTATAGTCTTTATGTGACCTTTGGCTCAGGCACACGGGGCTCAGGGAGTTCCTTGGCGGCAGTGGAAGGCAGGAAGCCCAAGGCAGAAATCATATCCTAGTCTGGGTCCACAACTGTGGGCAGGAGATGGGGCAAGGGCCAAAAAGGGAGCTGTGACCAGGGCATATGCCTCTTGGCCCAAGCAAAACCCAGGTTCATGGATCATTAGATCAGACCCTGGCACCTCCAATCTGAGGCTGATGCTGCTCTCTTGCCCCTGCCATGTTGGGCCTGAGGCTGTGAATGCATCACCAGCTTGGAAAGTCTGGAGAAGGCAAAATCAGAGAAACAAGGCAGGAGCTGATCTCTTGGGAAGTTTTTCTGGGAGCATCTGTTATGGAATCATATTTTAGAGACCAGAGGGAAGGATGGCTGTGACTAACTGACCAAGGATTGGAGAAGAGGCCTGTGATGCTCCAGGCTGCAGCGGGGGAGAAGAATGGAAAACCTCAGAAAACGTGATTGAGTGCTCACACTGCAGGGGCCCGTCCGCAGCAGGCAGGCTTTGCTCATGGGCTGTGTCCCAACTTTGGGGTGAATTGGCACAGCAGAGACCCAGCTTTCCTGGGAGGCCCAGCAGCCTTCCTGGTGTCTCCTGCAATCTTCTGTTTCTAAATCGGTCATGCAGTTATAGAAGATGGTTTCCAAACAGGTGACTTTCCTGACTTATTTGTCCAACTGAGTTAAATGACTGCCAGTTTATTCTTGTTTTGAATTCCTTGAGCTGAGGAGATTAAAACGGGACTTAAAAGGGAGGGAAAGTGCAGAATGGCAGCACTCTGAAGGTAAACTGGGGAGAGAGAAAGCCTCGTTCTCTGCGTCTTAGAAGTTCCCTCTTCTCTTTGTTGCCCACCGAGACCTGTCAGCTGCTGTGTCCAGTGGGACTGGAACCTTTGTTTCCTTTGGTTTCTGTATTGTGCAGCTTTAGCCCTGGTTGGAGCTGAAACTTGAAGTCCCAGTGAGCTGGTTTATTCACGCTCTTTCCTAGGCTTCCCCGATAGCACTTTGTTTGGAGAGAATTATAAATGAAAGGGAAACAAATTCCCTCTGGCAAGAAACTTGGCTTAGAAATGCTCATTTGGGGGAAGTTCTTTTCTTTCTCTTTTTTTTCCCCCTTTAGTTTGCTGTTTAAATAAACCCACTGCTATAAATCAATGTTTGTAAGTATTAAAGAAGACCAAATAAATAAACAAAGCCCTACATATTCATTGCAAACAGAAATGCCCTAAAGGTTCTCTAGGGGAAGAGATGAGTGAGAAGGGTCATCATTTCCTATAGAGAGAAAATGGTTTCATTAGTTTAGATAAAACACATTTTTCTTTGAAAATAATTATTAGTAAAATCTTGCCAAGTTTGTACCTCTTATTAGGTCTATGAAGCATCAAAAATATTAAGTGTAAATAATAGCATTAGGGTTAGCTCTCACCTCCACGCCACCATCTGGATAAAACTACTGAAAAAGAGAGAGGCAATTTCTGATGTGAGGGAGCTTTTCTGACATTTACCACTAGTTCATACTGTTCACCTGGTGAACACAAACAGCCTCATGGAACCTCCACAACAGACCAGGGTGCTCTGCGACTGTGGTGAAGTGAGGAAAGACAAGTGAGACAACTGGGTAATTCTGTCTAAGCATAGACAAAAACAAACCACAAAGATATCAAACGTCCTCCTTTCTTGGCTTATAAGTCAGAGTGACTGTCAGCTGTTCATGATACCTCATATCTGTAATCCTACCACTTTGGGAGGCCAAGGCAGGAGGACTGCTTGAGGTTAGGAGTTTGAGACCAGCCTGAGAAAGAGGGAGACCCTGTCTCTACTAAAAATAGACAAAATTGGCCAGGTGTAGTCCCAATTATTCAGGAGGCTGAGGCAAGAGAATTGTTCGAGTCCAGGAGTCTGAGTTGTAGTGAGCTATGATCACATCGCTGCACTCTAGACCAGTCTCACATAGCTTTAGCCTCAATCCATCCTTCTGGACTTGTAAATAAGATTTATTAAGATGCCCAGTCCAAATTGTCCCTGTTTCCTGGTTATGTATAATCCACTGCAAAGTCCCTCTTCCTTTAACCCTCCCCCGAGTCACCAAACCAATGTCCCAATCTTATAATTAATCCTTTCCAGCACTTTCTTACTGAGATGCTCCACAGTTCACTGCGGCATGTGTTGTCCCTCTCTGCCACAAGCACTAAACCCAACTGATTGTATGGGGCAATAGAAAAAGGAGATTTGTCATCATGTGAAGGAGTGTGGGGAGGGTCCCAGGGGCAGTGGGTCATCACTGTAGCATAGGTTGCCTGTTATAATAATGAAACTATAGCTCCTCCCTGGATGGAAACTCTAGCATGGTAGTGAGAGAGTTCACTCGGTCATCTGCAAGCTGCCAGGGTCTATCAGAGGCTCGTTCTAGCCAGAGGCCTCACAGGGTTCTGTAAAACAAGAAACTTTAAAACAATCTGATAGCTCAAGCTAGTTCAATTCCTGTAGTCCCCAGAGACCCTTCCTTCCTACTCACCATGACAGAGTCCAGACTTGAACTCAGCTCTTATGATTCCACTGGGCACAACTTTTGCTACTCAAAGGACTTAGAGTACTAGAATATGGAATATAGGCAAGACACTTAATTATAAAAATACAAACCTAAAATAAGGAATATCATAGTGTATTTAAAGATTTATTAGCGGGTGGCACAAAAGTAGATTTTATAGAACATAATGAGTAGTGGCAGAGACAGAGTATGGAGAACAGGTAAGTTTTACTCAACTGTAGTGAAGAGACAGTCCACGATTGGCATTAAGCATCGTATTTCCTGATGCAGTTGAGTATTCAGGGAGGTGACCTGAAAGAACATATGAGAGACAACTACAGACTTCCTCAATAACAGAAGATGGTGACATTGGCTTGGAAGGGATTTGGCGGATGGAGGATGAACCTGAGAATTTATCACCAAATCTCACTGAATGATCTGGTTGAATGTCCAGGTTGATGTGGTCTGGGAGTGGGTGGTTTACAGCATTTGGGGACATATTTGTATGTAATTTAGCAGTGATATCAATGCAAAATATAACTAAAACAAACCCATGACTACAAGCTTCTGATCATTCAAGAAGACAACCATCCTGCAAGTTTTATGAACAGATAGAAATGTAATATAGGTGCATTATACAGAAAACAAGCTTGTGTCTGCCTTGATAATGTCCAATTCTCTTCTTCCTCTCTGCAGAACTTGTGGTCAAAAGTCTTTGACCTCTTTATTCTAAACTTACTGCCTGTAGAACTGAGGAATCACCCTCAGGAGTTAGTGCCTGCATGAGAAGCCATCTGATCATCCTGCAGGATGCAGTAGAACGGCTCTGTCCTCTGAGAACCCCAATAGGGTGACCTTGCCCTTCTTGCTTCTGAACAGTTTTTCTTTTGAATATCTGGATATCTTCTGGGCGAAAGAGTGATCCCAGGTCAATGCCAGAGGCTTGAAAAGTCCAAGACAAGGAAGTGACTGTGTTTCATTCGAGGAGCAGTGATCCATGTCAGAAGTGACACACGCAGCTGTAGTTAGGAAGAAGTTAACCATATAAAGAGAAGATTATGTAGGATGGCATCACTATCTTAAAAAATTAAAGTTAAATAAAAGAAATAAAAATGAGACTGTTTTATGAAGATTCACTGCAAAATAGTACTTTAAGAATTTAATTTCCTTAACGGCTGCCTCTCCCTGTTTTTCACTTTCTCCACTCTTTTTTCCCACTTTCCCCTTAAAGTAAAACATGGTATATGTTTTTATGGAGCTTTATTAAACCGCTATTTTTTGGCGGCGCCTGTGGCTCAGTGAGTAGGGCGCCAGCCCCATATGCCGAGGGTGGCGGGTTCAAACCCAGCCCCGGCCAAACGGCAACCAAAAAATAGCCGGGCGTTGTGGCAGGCGCCTGTAGTCCCAGCTGCTCGGGAGGCTGAGGCAAGAGAATCGCGTAAGCCCAAGAGTTAAGAGGTTGCTGTGAGCCGTGTGACGCCACGGCACTCTACCCGAGGGCGGTACAGTGAGACTCTGTCTCTACAAAAAAAAAAAAAAAAAAAACCGCTATTTTTAAAATCTATTTTCTTTTCATTTAGTTTACGCATTTTTTTTATTAAACATCCATGGGCCAGGCACTGTTTTTGGCTCTGAGGATCAAGACCACAGGAGAGAATAACCACCTTCTTCATTCTGACATATTTCTGTTAATGTCACATTGTTGGGGTTTTCTCCAAGGGCATAAGCTCAGCAGGTTATAATTTCATAGGGGTCTTTGTGAACAAATCACCCTTTCTATCCTTCTTTTGGCTAAGTTGGTGGCTAGCTGCCAACTTGCTGCTTTTTGACCCTCTTTTATTTAGATGTATACTGCCAACTCCCAGACTTATGACTATTTTTTCATTTTTAATTATATTTTCTTTTTCTCTTTTGTGTATCTATTTGCTTGATTGGCTTTTAGGCTGAGAAAATGCAAGTGGCAAAGATTCCTTGGAGAAATTATTGTAGCATTCAGCTAGTAATGCTGAGCCATTAACCTGTTTTTCACATTAAAGTCTCTTATCTATCACTGAGTCAGAGCAGATAGATCCATGTCCACTCAGACACACGGTTAAAGTGTCAGCGTAATGGAAAAGCCACGAACACATTCTCTGACCGCCAGGGAGACTGCATGTTTTGTACTGTTATTTTGTAGCTGGGGATCAAAGCTGCAGCCTTGGTGCTCTGATATTTCCCACCATCTCCCAGGCAGCTTCTGCCATGCACAGGAGTCCAGTGGGAAAGGGCAGGGATGTACACTGTATTCTCCTGTTCATTTTGCAGATTTTTAAAGGTGCCACACAAAACTGTTTCTTCCTCAGTCAAAACCAAAAAAACTCACTTGCAAATTGATTCATGTAAATTCTTTGCTTTTGGCCTCCCACTATTTCACCAGACATTTGCGGATAAATGTGTTTGGATCTCAGTTTGGGACTATTTGTTACTATTATTTTTTTTAATTGAATCATAGCTGTGTACATTAATGAGATCATGGGGCACCATACACTGGTTTTATAGACCGTTTGACACATTTTCAAAACATTCATCCTGCTCCCATGCATATGGATTTCTGATGATTTGGGTTTACTGTTAAAGAAAAAAATAAGCTGCCCCTAAGTTAGAGCTTCTTTATGCAAGTATTAGCTATTTTAATGACTTTTCACTTAATCACTTTTCACACGGGCCAGATTCGGTAAATGTCAAGGGTAATAGTTATAGGGATTTTTGAATGACCCTCAATGGTTCTCTGAATTTGGGCAGAACCCGTCTGGCCATTTGAAAATTGCAGCCCATGTGCCATTGCATATCTGGTAATCATTTGATGGATTTGAGCTGTAACTAGCATTCACATCACTTACAGGCCTGGTTTTCCATTGCTTTTTTGTAATGTAGCAGTAAGCCTCAGAGCAGGTGTTTTTTCTTTGACCTTCAAGCAATGTGAGGTAGGAGACACAGGACAAATCTTGACTTTCCTTCCCTTCATGGGCTTTAGTCCTGATTAAAAAGACCAAGTACTCATGAAAAATTGTGTAGAATCTCTACACTATAAAGCTCATTTGAATAAGTGGAAAATGAATGTGTACGTGATTACATTAAGACTACAATTAAAAGGGGATGATGAAATCTCAGCAGAGAAAAGTTGAGTTTTGGAGATTTTTGTCTTTGTTTCACTTTATAAATTATCAGAAATTTCATTTGTATGCATGCTTAGTAGTATATTACTCACATATCATTATTTTTTGTGTCTGGAATCTCTTGATGCCAAAACAGCATGGAATGCTTTTAAGGTAGAGCATAAAAAATGTAGATATTTGCCAACTTGTAATTAACAATAAAGTGCTGCTAATATTTTGAGAGTTTCACCGAAATGACATAGGGTTCTTTATGATCTGCAGTCAGTTCTGTTATGATAGTATCTATATAAAGAGTGACAATGTATTGCATAATTTTTTTGTTTAGTCATTCTAATAGTTCTGTGAGAGCAATACAGTAGGTACTATTTTTCTATGGTAAATGAGAAAATTAAGAGTCTGTCATGAAGAGTGAAGGTTCTGAGATTTCACTTGTGAGCTAACACCTAACCTGTTACTGCTTTCTGGATGCCAGTAGTAGAAGACATAAAATTTCTATGGCTTCACTTATGAAATTGGAATAATAATAGAGTTGTTATGAAGACTAAATAATAATACATTTAAAGAACTTAGATGAAAATCTGACATTTAGTAAGCACACAATAAATGTAAACTATTATTATTGTATGTTTTTGTTTAGGCCACTCAAAGTTCTTTTTGAAATGGGAGATAATACATAAAATAAGAACATTTAAAAAAAAATCCCTCCTTTATTATAGTGTTATGTTAATAGTGTCTTCTACTTTTATGCTTTTTGACTTACATTAAATTCCAAAAATGACTGAGAAATGCTTAGTTAGGCTCAACAGATTGCAAGGCAAGCTCCATAAAAATAATTATTTACTGAATATATTATAACCAATTTAAAAATAAATTTACTGTAATTTCTTTGGTTACAAAAACAATTGTACTCATCCCTCAGTACACATGGGGGTTTGGGTCCAGTACTACCCATACTCAAGGTCTGCAGTTGGCCCTGCAGAATCAGTGTGTTGGAAAAGCTGGTCCTTCATATTTGAGGGGCTCACATTCCACAAATACTGTTTTCAAGCCATTCGGGGGAAAAAAAAAATCTACGCCCATAGCTCAGTGGTTAGGGCACAGGCCACATGCACAGGAGCTGGCGGGTTCGAAACTGGCCTAGGCCTGCTAAACACCAATGACAACAATAACAACAACAAGAAAAATAGCTGGGTGTTGTGCCGAGAGCCTGTAGTCCCAGCTACTGGGAGGCTGAGACAAGAGAATCACTTAAGTCCAAGAGTTTGAGGTTGCTGTGAGTTGTGATGCCACAGCACTCTACCAAGGGTGACATAGTGAGACTCAGTCTCAAAAGAAACCCCCCCCAAAACAAACAAACAAAAAAACACATAAGTGGACCTGTGCAATTCAAACCCACATTGTTCAAGGGTCAATTGTACTTTATTTTAGAGTTAACATTTGGGAGCTTCTATTTCCTATCTCAGTGTGCTCTTTCTGAGGGTGTCACTGTGCAGGAAATGAGGCCCCCCCACCAGAAGCCCAGAGTCCCACAGAAAATACCAAGAGGTAAACAGACCAGTGTCTCTCAAAATCAGAAAACTAGAAAAGTCATAAAAACATAAAGAAAAAAACACACACACTAAACCTCACCTCCCAAAAGTAACTCACTGTTTGGGTTTTGATTTTTTTTTCCAGTCTTTTTTCTTATGTATGTACTTTTTTCTTTGCTTATTGTACTTTGTATTATATATAATGTGTATTTTTAAACACACATACCAAATTCATGATTTGTTTATTGTTTTTTTCTTACCATTATATTGTATTCATTTAATTTTATCATTAAATAATTTTAGAAAACATGATTTAATATGCACATCTTGCAGCTCATTTCACATCACTCCCTTTGTGATAAATTTAGGTTTCTAGTTTTTCACTATTATAGCTAAAACTTGATAAATATGTATATAAAAGATATTTATCAAGTACATACAGTGATGTTTGGGTCCAGTACTACCCATACTGAAGGTCTGCAGTTGGCCCTGCAGAATCAGTGTGTTGGAAAAGCTGGTCCTTCATATTTGGGGGGCTCACATTCCACAAATACTGTTTTCAAGCCATTCAGGGGAAAAAAAATCTACACCCATAGCTCAGTGGTTAGGGCACAGGCCACACGCACAGGAGCTGGCGGGTTTGAAACTGACCTGGGCCTGCTAAACACCAATAACAACAATAACAAAAAAAAATATAGCTGGATGTTGTGCCGAGAGCCTGTAGTCCCAGCTACTTTGAACGTTTGTAACAGGTATTTCCAAATTTTTATAGAAAGTTTATGACAATTGGTGCTATTGGTAGTATAAGCAAATGCAAATTGTACTATACCCTTGATAATATTAGTGTCACTTTATTTTTTCCAGTTTTCTAGCTAAAAATGAAATTTAAATTTTCATTTATTTGGTCACTAATTGGGGTGAATAGTTTTGTACATTTGTGTTTTTGTTATTTGAATAAAATTGTTTTCATACTTTTATTGGCCCATTAAATGGTCTTTTTTTGGTGAATTGCCTGTTAATTAATTAACTGGTCTTTGTCAGTCTTTTTATTACCATATTCTTTTTTTCCTAACAAAATTTATGTAGTAAGAAAATTAAGACTTTGTCATATGTGTGGCAAAGTCTCTTCTCATTTTGTTTTTTCTAGTCTGCAGAAGGAAGAAAAGAACAGAAATCTAGAAAGAAGGGACCATGCAAGCTCTGAAAGAGATATGTAAGCTCTGAAAGTGTATGTAAGGTCACTGCTGTTTCTACCTCACCATACAGATGAGAGAAAGGAGGCATAGGAGTTAAGAATCTCAGAGGTAGCCAGTAAATGTACGGATGGGACTCCAGGCCAGACGTGTAGGATGTTAGTCTGTCCTGTTGATCAGACTCTGATCAGTGTTAGTATATTAACTGTCTCCTTCTCTCTTTGCTGCTGTAAAACTTGAAAGGCCATTTATTCTTTTCAGTGGATCTTTCATGCCCACAATAACAATGTGACTCATGATGGATAGGATTGGGTCTGACATGATGAAGCTTATCTTAATATATCACTGTATTGTATTGTTTCCCTCTGGTTATAATCACCAAGGGTTTATTACTTTTTAAATCTGAGAAATGTCAAATGAAGAAAGTGTAGTGGATGTTGTGAATTTTTTGGTTCATGTCTACAGCCTTGTTTACTTTAAAAATATGATTTCTGGTGTTGGTATGTGGTTCTGTAAATATCAATTAGATCCTGTTAATCAACAGTGCAGTTAAGTTCATCTATGGCCCTTGCTGACTGTTTAATAGCTCTTTACGGAATCTCCAAATATATTGTGGATATGTTCACTTCTCCTTTGAGTTCTATCAGTTCTTGCTTCACTTATTTTGCAGTTCTGTTGTTTGGCCCATACAAATTGAGGATTGTTATTTTCCTTTGAAGGACTGATTCTTCTAATGTTGTGTAGCATCCCACTTTGTCTCTAGCAATTTTCTTTGCTCTGAAATCTATTTTATCATCCAAAATTTTATAATTGTAAGACTTAATATGTACTGATAACAAAAGATGAATATAAGTCACATTGAGCACCTCTTCTAATTGTAGAAGTCCAATGTGACTTGAGCACTAAAATTTTAATACAGTTTTTTCCTTTATTAAGATGTTCATACATTTTTGGGCATCCTTTGTATATACATATATTTAGAGACAAGGTCTTGCTATGTCATCTAGGGTGGATGGCAGTGGTACAACCACAGCTTACTGCACTCCTGTGTTCTAAATGACCCTCTTGCCTTAGCCTCTGAAGCAGCTTGGACTATAGGGGCACTCCATCATTGCCAGCTATTTTTTTTTATTTTTATTTTTTGTAGAGAGAGGATCTTGGCTATCTTGCCATATTGTCCAGGTTGATCTAAAACTCCTGGCCTCAAGTGATCCTCCCACCTTAGCCTCCCAAAACACTGAGATTAAAGGTGTGAGCCACTATGTCCAGCCTTCAGTGATTTTTTTTTTTTTAAAGACAGTGTCCTAGACTGTGTGTGCTGCTATAACAAAATATCTGGGACAAGGTAATTTTATAAACAACAGAAATTTTTCACTTTTTTGGACACTGAGAAGTCCAACATCAAGGTGCCAGAAGGTTCAGTGTCTGGTAAAGGCACAGTCTCTGCTTCCAACATGGCACCTTGAATGCTACACACTCATTCAAGGAGCAAAAGGGCATGAAGGGACTAGGCTGGTTCCCTCAAGTCCTTACACCATCACAATGAAGATTAAGTTTCAAAATGAATTTTGGAGAGGGCATAAACATTCAAACAATACCAGACAGCATAGAATTGGATCATTTTTGTTTTTAACCATTTTGCCAATCCTTGTATTTTAAGTTGGTGTATTTAGACCATTTATATTTAACGCAGTTTTTTTTTTTTTTTTTTGGCCAGGGCTGGGTTTGAACCCGCCACCTCTGGCATATGGGACCGGCACCCTACTCCTTGAGCCACAGGCGCCACCCTTTAACGCAGTTTTTGATATATTTATGTTTAAGTCTGCCATTTAATCATTCACCTTATGCTTATTCCTTTTGTTTTTCATTTACCTTTCTTTTTCTTGCCTTCTTGAGGGTTACTTGATTTTTTTTTTTTTTTTTGTAGAGACAGAGTCTCACTTTATGGCCCTCAGTAGAGTGCTGTGGCATCACACAGCTCACAGCAACCTCCAACTCCTGGGCTTAAGCGATTCTCTTGCCTCAGCCTCTCAAGTAGCTGGGACTACAGGCGCCCGCCACAACGCCCGGCTATTTTTTGGTTGCAATTTGGCCGGAGCTGGGTTTGAACCCGCCACCCTCAGTATATGGGGCTGGCGCCTTACTGACTGAGCCACAGGTGCCACCCTTTGAGGGTTACTTGAATATATAAAATTTTACAAAGAGGTAAAAAAGGTGGCCAACTTGTAGAGAATATTTTGTAAATATTTTACAAAATTTCATAATGAATGTTTTGTTCAAACCTTTAGCTACAATTTTCCATTTTCGTTATTTATGACTACTGTATTGATGACTTTTGAGATACCTTGCAGATGCAGGTTGCTCTGATTTATTAAGCATCAATTGGTTTGTAACAACTAAAATCAATACATCACAGCAAAGAAACATTTTTTTTTTTTATTTCAGGGTTATATGAGGGTACAAACAACTAGGTTATAATGTTTGCCTGTGTTAGGTAGAGTCCCTCGTGTAGTTGTGTCCTCCACCCAAGAGGTATGCCATATACCCTTACATTGTGCCCATTAAGTGGGAGCAAACCAATCCTTTCCCCTCCTCTCCTGTCTTCCCTTTTTCATTCCCTCTTCCCACAACTAGAATCAAACAAAGCAGCAATTTCACCATCCACAAACTCTGCTTTAATAGCTAAGTTTTCGCCAATAAGTGAACTGATGTAGTCATTTTTCTCATGGCCTAATGGCGTTCCTAGCTCCTAAGTGATGCCTTTAATAAGGAAAGAGTATGGCTTAAGACCCACGATGCACACTGAGTTCTGTGGAGGTTCTAGATGTGCTATCGTTATCACTGTCTTCACCGCAAAACATTTCCAAGGCTTTTTGACTGGGCCTCTGCCACTGAGCTTACGGGTCTAAAATAGGAGTTGTAGTGGAAGCAACAAACACTCCTCCACCAGAATCAAAAAGGAAAAGTTAAATTGTCTCAAATTGTTAGTGTTTTAGGACTTTTCACACCTTTTTATTTTTCAGTTCATTTTGCCAAGAGTATAATTCCCTTTCACGTATCTCTGACTACATTGGTTGCCATAGTTTTCTAGCTTTTGCTATGTCTGGAAATAAGCAACCCATTATGTTTATGTCATAGTGAACTTGTCCCTTTGCCCAATACAGAGAGATGAATTATGTAATCAATCATAATTGATGATTATGACTATAATCTCCTATGTAATCTCCCCAAGTCTTTTATAGTGAAAGGTTGGCACCTTTACTACATCCTATTTGTTTTAGCAATGTACTGCATGTATAATAACACCAGTTCTATGTAAGGAGCCTGACCTTATGAAGAGCTAAGTATTATTTCTAACTAGTATGTTAATTTCATGTGCTTCTGGAGTTGTTCCATGTGTAGCATAAGAACATTACAACTGTATAGTCTCAATTTCTCCTTCCCCTCCTGTGCAATTGTCATATCTTTTATTTTTTCGTGTGCTATAAATACACAATGTATTGCCACTACTTTTGTTTTAAAAACAATTAAAAACAGAAAAGAGATTAATTTTACTTTTATCTATTAATTTTCGGTATTTTTGTTTTTTTTTTATAGATCCAGTTTTCAGTCTGGTATATTATTTCCACCTGAACAACTTTTAACATTTCTTTAAAAGTTTTTATTGTAAATTGGGCTGTGCCTGGTGGCACTCTGGAAGGCTGAGACAGGTGGATTGCTTGAGCTCAGGAGTTGGAGACCAGCCTGAGCAAGAGTGAGATCCTGTCTCTACTAAAAATAGAAAAACTCAATTCAATTCAAGATGGAGGGAGGGGAAAAGTGGAAGGGGGGAGAAGGGAGGAAGGAGGAGGATTGGTGTGCTCCCACTTAATGGGCACAATGTGGGGGCAAATAGCATACCCCCGGGGGTGGGATACAACTACAACACACAGGGACTATACCTAACAAATCCAAACATTGTAATTCTTTGTAACTTGACATTAACCCAAAATAATTTAAGAAAAAAGAACTACAGAGAAAAAAAGATAACTATAGTAAAACTACCTGGGCATTGTGGTGGGTGTCCTCGGTCCCAGCTTTTTGGGAGGCTGAGGCAGGAGGATTGCTGAGCCCAAAAGTTTGAGATTGCTGTGAGCTGCGATGATGCCACAGCACTCTACCTAGGGTGACAGAGTCAGACTCTGTCTCAAAAAAAAAAAAAAAAAGGTAAAATATTATTGTGAATTGATAAACTCTAATTGTATATATTTGTGAAGTACAAAGTGATGTTATGATTTTTAAATACAATGTTGAATAATTAAATTAAGCTAATTAACATATTCATCACTTTTTTGTGGTGAGAACCGTTAAAATTTACTCTTAGCAATTTAAAAATACATACTATTTTAAAAATAAAACTTATTACTCTTAACTTGGACTTTCTACCCTTTGACAACATCTCCCCATCCCTCCCACCCCCAGCCTCTAGTGAACACCATTCTACATTCTATTTCTGTGAATTCGATTGTTTTAGATTCCACATATAAATGAGAACGTGCAGTGTTTGTCTTTCTGTGCCTGCCTTATTTTACTTAGCATAATGTTCTCCACTTCCATCCAATTGTCACAAATAACAGAATTCCCTTTTTTCTAAAAATGGGATACATACCAGTGTATGTATCTCATTGTGTATACATACCAGTTTTTCTTTATTCAATCAGCTATTGGTTGACATTTAAGTTGATTCCATATCTTAGCTATTGTGACTAGTGCTACAATATAAATAAGAGAGTGCAGACATCTCTTTGACAAACTGATTTCAAAGTTTTTGGGTAAATACCCAGAAGTGAGATTGTTTGATAATATGATAGTTCTATTTTTAGTTTTTTCAGGAACCCCATACAGTTTTCCATAATGGTTATAAAAACTTACATTTCTACCAACAGCATTACAAGGAGAACTTTAACATCTCTAGGGCAGGTCTGTTGAAAATAAATTTTCTCAGTTTTTATTTTAAAGGTCTTCACTTTTTCTCCATTTTTGAAAAATATTTTTGCTGGAAATAGAATTCTAGTTTGACGGCTTTTTCTTTTCACTACTTTAATGGCATTGTCTTCTGCCTTGAATGTTTCTAATAAGAATTTTATTGCAATTCTTTACTCTTGTATATGCAACCTTTCTTTCTTTCTTTCTTTTTTTTTTGAGACAGTCTCATTATGTCACGCTCAGTAGAGTGCTGTGGTGTCACAGCTCATAGCAACCTCAGACTCCTGGGCTTAAGCAATTCTCTTTGCCTCTGCCTCCCAAGTAGCTGGGATTACAGGCACCTGCCACAATACCTGGTTATTTTTTTTTTTTTTCTTTTTGCTGTAGTTGTCATTGTTGTTTAGCAGGCCCAGGCTGAGTTTGAACCCACCGGCCTTGGTGTATGTGGCCAGTAACCTAACCACTGAGCTACGGGTGCTGAGCCTATGTAATCTTTCTTTTGTATGTCATTTTTTTGAGACAGAATCTTACTTCGTTGCCCTTGGTAGAGTGCTGTGGCATCATAGCTCACAGCAACCTCAAACTCTTGTGCTCCAGTGATTCTCTTGCCTTAGCCTCCCAAGTAGCTGGGATTACAGGCACCTGCCACAATGCCCGGCTATTTTTAGAGACAGGGTCCCACTCCTGCTCAGGTTGGTCTTGAACCCATGAGCTTAGGCAATCCACCCTCCTTGGCCTCCTGGAGTGGTAGGATTACAGGTGTGAGCCACTGCACCCGGCCCTATGTCATTGTCTTTTAAAAATTTCCCATCGTGTTTGTTTTTAGTAGTTGAATATAGCATGTATAATTTTAAAAATAATTTATCATTGTTGCTGTTCTGAGTTTCTTAGAGCTATTGTTTCATGGCTGTCATTAATTTTGTAAAACTCTCAGCCATTATTTCTTCAAATATATTTTCTGCCTCTTTCTTGTCTTCCAGAATGGTGTTCTTCCACTATAGGATGTTCTATTCTTTTTACATTTCTAATTCTCTTTCCTTGCTAGATATCACTTTGGGTAATTGCTACTGACTTTTTAAAATTCTACCTATTCTTTCTTTCCTCAGTTGTGTTGAGTCTACTAATGAGATGTTGAAGGCATTCTTTATCTTGGTTACTGTTTTATTTGTGGCTATTATTTCTCTGATGAAGTTATCTTTCTGATCTTGGATGTCTTTTACCTCTCAATTAGAATTTTTAACAATGTATTAGTCTAAGTTGTTTTAAATTCCCTGTCAAATAATTACACTGTCTAGGGAAAAAGCTGGGATTTGCATAGGGTTTTGAGAAACGCTGTGAGTTGTTGTTTATCACTATCTAAGTTTATAGAGAAGCATCAAAGACTAGCAAACTCTCTTGGCTGGCTTGCCAGAAGTAAAATTAAGATACTAAAACAGAAGAAACGCTCTGAAACTCTCTGTCAGAATATGATCCTCACTAGAATACTCCAATGTGGTAAACCCAATTCCACAACTCCACATTTGTAGTCTTTCTAATACAAAAGATTTATTCCTCTTCTAGCTCTGATGTAAGTGTTCTGAGCATTAATGTAAGTATAATTTTTAAAGAGTATATTATAGCTTCTTTTTGACTCAATTCATAAGAAATGCTTCTTTTTCCCTGTCATAATCTTCCCTCGATAATTTCTAGAGGCAGTATTTCTGTAGGAAATTCTCCCAAGGCTCTCGTGCATGCCCAGACAACTAACATTGAGATTAAAAAAAAAATACAGTGATTTTTTAAAATTTATAAAATAGCCTCAAAAAGCATGTGGGTGGCTTTAAGGGATAAATACACATATGCACACATACAAAGAATATGATAGTTTTTTACAAAAAAGACGCGGAATATTTTGCTCGTTTTAATATTAGGGAGTCTTTTCTTACCAACCCCCCCCTTTTTGGACATGTTAATAACATAGGCTTTATTTCACAAAGTATTCATTCATCCACCCATCTACCCTCTCATCCATTCATTTATTCAACAAATATCTTCTGAATGCCCGACAAGCACTTCATGAATAATACAAAGCTGCTGTTTAGAAGTAAGTAGTGTACCATTTACTAGAGGAGATAAGATGTAATAATAAATAACAATAACACACAATAAAGTGTGACATTCTTATTGCTCCCTGGAAGCAGAGCCTGTGTGGATCACCTGTTTGCCCTTTCAATTGCTAACTAATTTCCTGCATGCATTGTCTCCTGTGTTCAGTTGCACAACTTATATTCACTCAGAACCAGACTGCTGTTGTTTCTTTCATGTTCTCTGGGGTTAAAAATCTCTCTCTGATGTACAACACAATCTTAATAACACTTATGAGAGTTAGGAGCACCAGCAGGAGGCTGTGCCCCTGAAGCTGTTGGAAGGCATTTGAATAGCTTTTCAGTGAAGATTATTGGTTATGAAAAAGAAAAAAGAGAGAAAGTTGGTTTACCAGCAGGAAGAAAGCCAATAAGGACACTTCACAAGTGAGAAGGAGTTTATGTTGGAACTGAAGCGTTGATGAATTACCTGGATAATGCTACTGACAGGAAGATGTCAAAATCTGTGGATAAAAATGGAGAAAATAATGAAGGTGACTATTCCAGGATGCTGAGGCACGCCAACAATCTGTTCGTCCAGAGAATAGTAAACAAAAGCATTGCTCTAAATTAAATTCATTTGCCAAGATAGGCTTATAAATAAAATTGTCCCTAGTGGAACTGTGTTTCTCTAAAGGAAGTGCAGTTCATACTTTTAATAAGGACTCAGGTTTTCAAACTTCCTCAGAGCACAGGATCCTGCAATGAAACAGTGTGTCACTCTATCTTTTTGGTCTTCTCCTATCTGTGCGGGTTGAGAATCTAGAAGGAAAAACAGTTAGAATGAAGAATGATGTAGTAGAGCCTTGGTCCTAGAATTTCAGATATTCTCCCAATAATTCCTTGAAATAATTCCTTGGTCCTAGAATTTCAGTTATTCTCCCAATAATTTCGTGAAATAATGTCTTGATAATTCCTTGAAACACCAAAATTCATTATGTGGTTTCCTTTGGAATCTTGTATCTTCTCAGGTGGCTGAGAAAGTTACGCCTTTTTAGACAATCTTCAGACAAGGCCTTTTGTAAACTTTGATCCCACAAGTAATTTGGTGCTACATCCAAGAATTCCTTAGGCCATCACTCATTTCAGTGACCTAAAACCTCAGAATCGGGCGGCGCCTGTGGCTCAAGGAGTAGGGCGCCGGTCCCATATGCCAGAGGTGGCGGGTTCAAACCTAGCCCTGGCCAAAAACCAAAAAAAAAAAAAAACCTCAGAACTTCTGCTGCATTTCACACTATAGAACACTTCAGGGAAGAACCAGCCAGGGTGACACCATCTTTGTAATGAAAACAGATTACTCTCTGTCTCCCCTAGCTATGAATGTAGTCTACATGAGATAGCTATCATGGGAGAGAATCTGTAGCCACAGGTCCTATCCTTCCAGAACAGGCTGTCCTTCCCCTACACTGGCTAGGAGGGAGGGCAGTGCCAATATGGGTCTGAACAGATGGTTACCTTGCCTCTCAGAGAAGGCCTGGTTTCTGGGGATTTTTGACAGTTTATTTTCTTTTTCTTTTTTATTAAAACAACTTATTAGAACTAATAATTCTTGGAATATTATGCAGTCTTAAAGAAAGATGGAGACTTTACCTCTTTCATGTTTACATGGATGGAGCTGGAACATATTCTTCTTAGTAAAGTATCTCAAGAATGGAAGAAAAAGTACCCAATGTACTCAGCCCTACTATGAAACTAATTTAGGGTTTTCACATGAAAGTTATAACCCAGTTACAACCTAAGAATAGGGGGAAGGGGGAAAGGGAGGGGAGGGAGGGGGGAGGTGGGTAGAGGGAAGGGGATTGGTGGGATTACACCAGCGGTGCATCTTACAAGGGTATATGTGAAACTTGGTAAATGGTCTGTGATGCTAGTGAATGATGCCCCATGAATATATCAATGTACACAGCTATGATTTAATAAAAAAAAATAAAAAAAGAACTACTAATTCTTCCCAAATAATAAATTTGGAAAACACTTATTTCCACAGGTTATAAGTCTGTATATTCTTGCTTGCATTTCATGAATCTTATTGAGGTAATGCACTTAAGAACTGGCATAGGAAATATTAGGTAGGCTTACAACATCATATAATGTTAGAAAGTAACTATGCATGAGGAGAGAATTATATTTCTCAAGTTTTGGATGTTTGTAACTCTGGATATTTCAACAGAAAATTGCTATGAAATAAAGAGTACTAGAAATGGTTCTGTAAGCATAATACTAAAGTAATCGTGAGGATAACAACAATTAATCTGTACTACTACTGGTAGCATTGTGCTCCATGCTAAGAGTTTCTACATGCATATCTCTTTTAATTTTCATAAAAACTCTAGAGGTTGTTATTTTAATAATACATATTTTATAGGCCTAAAAACCTTTCAGTGATTTGTCAAGTCACACAGATTTTAATCATTGAGTAGGAATTCAAATCCAGATGTTTATTATCTCCTCAGTGCTGCTGATTTTCTGTTGAAACTTAAAGATGTATCATCTCACAGTCTCACTAAATATCTTTTAACGTCTAGATTTTATTGTCTGTTGCTTGAGTAATAATACCCCAAGTCAGGATTATTCACACAGACAAATACTTTTGGATATCAGGAGGAATCTCAGAAAGTGCCAGGCATGCACTGCTTTGGGTTCAATATTTTTTCCTTGGGGGTAAACACACACACACACACGTACATATATGCACATATATGTACTCACATGTGTATGTATATAAGGCATCCATGTATATATAACTGAGGACTTATTAAAAGAGCAACCATAATCCTGGAAGTAAAATTCATGGCAAAGAATTGATGAAAGGGCTGTAATAAGGTAAATTAACTGCAAAAGGAGAAGACATGAGAGCTTAATTTTGGATCTGGCAGTGCTCTAAACTCCTTTTTACTCAATTTAGTTTTGCTCTATGTTTTGTTGGAATGTCTTTGGGCACATTGACTGCTCTATCCTTGAGAGGCTTGCTGATTCTAGTTTCATGCTTTTTCTTGACTTACACCAAAATTTTTAGTTAAATTTCTATGCATTGAAATTTTAGCCATTAATATATCAGCAGTTTTTTCCAAGTTAAATATGTTTGTCCTGAGTTGAGAAGCCTTAAAAATAATGGCAGCACCATGTACCTAATTTAAAGGCTGCCTCTGCGTCCCCATTACCAGACTTCAAATATACTCTAAGCCTATAGTAACCAAAACAGCATGGTACTTGTATAAAAGTAGAGACACAGACCAATGGAACAGAATAGAGAACCCAGAAATAAAACCATCTGCCTACAATGAAATGATCTTTGACAAAGCAGGCAACAACATATACTAGGGGAAAGGAATCTTTGTACAATAAATGGTGCTGGGAAAACTGGATAACCACACGTAGAAAAATGAAATAGGATCCCTATCTTTTGTCATATGCAAAATTTAATTCAAGATGGATAAAAACCTTAAATGTAAGGTATGAAACCATGAAAATTCTTTTTTTTTTTTTTTTTGGCCGGGGCTGGGTTTGAACCCACCACCTCCGGCATATGGGACCGGCGCCCTACTCCTTGACCCACAGGCACCGCCCTGATACCATGAAAATTCTAATAGAAAACAGGAAAAACTTTTCTTGATGTTGGCCTAGGCAAAGAATTTGTGACTAAGACCCCAGTGGCAACTATAGCAACAGAAAATAACTTAATTAAATTAAAAAGCCTCTGCACAGTCAAGGAAATAATTAATAGAATAAATAGACAACCTACTACAAGAGACAAAATATTCACAAACTACATATTCGATAAAGGGCTAATATCCAAAATCTAAAAGAACTCAAATAAATCAGTAAGAGGAAAACAAAAAACGGCCTCATTAAAAACTGGACAAAAGACATGAACAGAAGTTTTTCAAAAGTAGATAGACAAATGTCCAACAGCATATGCAAAAATGCTAATAATCACTAATAATCAGGGAAATGCAAATTAAAACCACAATGAGATACCACATTACCCGGCAGAATGACAATTACTAAAAAGCCAAAAAACAAGAGATGCTGACATGATGCAGGGAGAAAGGGATGCTTATGCATTGTTGGTGGGACTGCAAATTAGCATAAGCTCTGTGGAAAACAGTACGGAGAGTCCTCAAAGACGTAAATGTGCAACTACTATCCATTCCAGCAATTCAACTATTGGGTATCTACTGAAAGGAAAAGAAGTCATTTTAAGTGGCATCAAAAAGACATCTGCACTCAAATGTTAATAGCAGCACAATCACAATTGCAAACATGTGGAATCAACCTAAGTGCCCATCATTCTTGAGTGGATTTAAAAAATGTATACATAATATATACACCCACTACGGAGTACTACTCAGCCATGAAGTGGAATGAAATGATGTCTTTTGGAGCAACTTGGTTGGAACTGGAGACCATTATCCTAAGCAAATTATCTTAGGATTGGACAAACAACCATGGCATGTACTCTCTAATAATTGGGAGCTAAATGATTGGTGCACACAGGCACAAAGAGATTTAATGGACATTGGAAATCAAGAAGGGGAAGGCAGAAAGGGATAAAAATTTACCTATTGGGTACAATGAACAGTATTCAGGTCATAGGTACACTGAAAGCCTCGACTAAAGCATTGTAAAAGATATCCTATTGTACCCTCAATGAATCCCCAACAACAACAACAAAAAAAGATATCCATGTAACAAAACATGGCTATCCCCTTAATGTTTTGTATACCCTTAATATTCTGAAATAAAGAAAAGGGTGCCTCTGAAAAGCAGAAAGTGCTCCTCTGGGTCATATTTGAATTTGCCATCCACATGCTCACAGCAAAATTTGGATCTAGCCCTAGATTGTTAAGATTCTTTTCCCTGGCCATCACAAAGTGTTGATTAAAGTTCTATTTGGCTTCCAAAGGTTGGCCAGTTTTTGCAAGTGATATGCCTGCTCTTCATCTGTGGCTTATCTCAAAGGAATTTTTTAATGAAGAGCTTTCTAGCTGGGCTGTGCTACTGCTTGATCTAACTCAGGTTTTCTTCATCCTTAGGAAGTTGCCTTCTTATCTTAGACTTACTTTATATGCTTATTTTAACATCATATGTTATATTTATTCACTTGTTTATTTATCAATTCTTTCACTCATTTATGATTTTGTTTCTTGTACTAGGCTGCATTTATTGAGGCCACAGCCAAAAATCTGGCAATTGTAGGTACATAGTAAATATCAACTGAATGACAAAAATATTTAGAAAATATTGTATTGGCAAGGATGTGAGAAGAATGAATGCCTTTTTTTGGTGGGAATGTATATTAGTATGGATTTGATGGAGGAAAATTGGCAATGTGTGAAAAAGTTCTAAACAGGCTCCTTGAAAATTCTAGAGATCTTGCAAGAGGGACTTTACCTAACAATTGCAATCAGTGTAACTGGCTTATTGTACCCTCAATGAATCCCCAACAATAAAAAAAAAAAAAAAAAGAAAATTCTAGAGATCTGGCCTCTAAAAATCATCAAATGCATAATCAAAGATTTATGTAAACTACATCTATTACAATGTTATTTATAATAGTTAAAAATTAAAAGCTAACCAAATATCTAATGATATACTAACATACAGTCATTAAAAAAGATGTTTTAGAGGTATTTTGTAGAATGTTAATGATATTGCCAAAATTAAAAATATATGTGTACTGGGACAATTTTGAATTTGTAGGAAAAATTACATATATAATATGTCATTTTCATAAAGCTGGGAATAAATACAGTAAAATGTTTAAAGAGTTTAGCTCTGGGTGATAATAGTATGTGAGGTTTTAATGGTCTCTTTTTCTTTAGGCTCACTTTTCCCTCCAAAATTGTGTTCAATGAGTGTGTAATATTTTATGATTAGTTAAATGTGCTATATTTGAAAATAACTTTGTAAGAATAGTCATCTAAAATTACCTTGTGGAAGATATTTCTTTCAGACTGAGTTTTGTGTGGTATTTTTTTTTGGAGACAGAATCTCACTCTGTTGCCCCAGGCTAGAGTGCCTTGGCATCACAGCTCAGAGCAACCTCAAACTCCTGAGCTCAAGCCATCCTCTTGTCTCAGCCTCCCAAGTAGCTGGGAGTACAGGTGCTTGCCACAGTGCCTGGCTAATTTTTCCGTTTTTAGTAGAGCAGGGGTGGGTGGATGGTGGGTGTCTCAGACTGGTTTCGAACTCCTCAGCTCAAGTGATCCACCTGTCTTGGATTCCCAGAATGCCAGGTTCATAGGCATGCACCACTGTGCTTGGCCTGCTAACTGAGCTTTGAATAATAATATGTATAATTTAGAAGGCAAGGATGGAATTTAAAAATTACTTTTGACTATTTGTTGGTCATTCAACAATAGAATACCCAGCAGAACAAATGGTTCTCAAAAATCATAATAAAGTCTAGGCATCTTTCTTTTTGTTTTTTTTTAGCATTGTAAAAATAATGATGTGTATGGTTACAAACATTTAGTTCATTCAAAATTAGTTATACCCATATTGAATAAATCAAAATCTTCATAGTGAAGACAGGTCATTCTAACCAAGTCACATATCACACAGATGTTGATTCTGTGAGTGTTAAGTACCCAGTTCTACCAGTGTGTAGTTCTCATGAAGAGCGGATTTGTTTTCCAGCAGGGCACATACATTGGTATTTTTAGACATGTGGTATTTTTATTTATTTATTTATTTTTTTTGAGACAGAGTCTCAAGCTGTCGCCCTGGGTAGAGTGCCATGGCATCACTGCTTACAGCAACCTCAAACTCTTGGGCATAAGTGATCCTCTTGCCTCAGTCTTCCAAGTAGCTGGGACTACAGGCACCTGCCACAACGCTTGGCTATTTTTTGTTTATAGTTGTCATTGTTGTTTGGTGGCCTGGGCTGGATTCGAACCTTCCAGCTCCGATGTATGTGACTGGCACGTTAGCTGATTGAGCTATAGGTGCTGAGCCAACATGTGGTATTTTTAGACATTCCCTTATGGTCTACCTGAATGCCATTTTCTAAATCTGTCAGTGCAGAACCTGTACAACTGTCCATAGCAGTCTTGAGTACTAAGGGATTTGGCTGGCAAATCTGAAATTGCCAACAAAGTTAAGATCATGAACACGGGTTTTGAAAAATAAAAGTGCATAACTGAAAATGGCTACAGATGAGACAGACACATGCTTTAATTCTCAAAGGAGGCTTCACTTCAATTTTGGTTATGATATTGAAGGACAGAGTGCTATATAATTATATGAATAAATATTACTCTTAAGGGTTAGCCATTTTGTTATTCACATTAAATTTACGATTCTACATTAAAATATGATTGTCTGCATATTTAGACGAAGACTATAATAGCTGACATTTAATCCCTATAATATTATCTCTTCATTTTGCAAGCGAGCAAACTGAACCTCAGAAACATTGCTGAAGGTCATGCAGCCCTTGTGTGACAGAGCCGATTTTCAGTTTCAGCTTGGTGTGCAAGCTGAACACACATCATCTCACTGTTTTGAGAGAAGTTGTCTCAAAGGCACAGAATTGGCTCTTCCATCTGCTTAAGAGGCTTGCTTCTCCGTGAATGAGTTCAAGTCTAAGGTCACACAGCCAGGCAAGGGACTAGGTCCTGGGGAGGCAAAGCAATAGCAGTAGCCTTGACTCCACCAATAGTGACTCTACCACCTGTGACCGTGAGAAATTTTCTAAGAAAAAGTAGGATCAGGTATTCTAGTTTGATGGAGACAGTAGAGACAATTGTGGTATGGGAGAAGGTAGTTCCCTTTATTTTCGTTTGGAGCTGGCTCTTCCCACTAATGAAGGAAGAGGTGGCCAAATCATTAAGGCATCAGCTGGGAAGGAAATTATCTGTGTGTTGAAATTGACTGCGTGCTGCCGGGGTCGGTGGTAAACAATTAGTTGGACCAAGAATTAGTGTACTGGGGACACAGAGTTCTCCCAGGAACAATTGAAAACATATTAAGACTTTGCCATTTTCCTGTTCCCATGTTCACTTGCAAGTGTGACAGGCACACTGTAGTGTTACGGCCTCTGAAGGAGAACTGCGTACATGCTTTTCCTCTCAATCATTATTGCTTTGCTCATTTCCTGCCATTTTTCTGCCAACCTTACAAGCCGGAGATTATCTGCTGGCTTTCTGCCCTTCTGCCTGCAGGGCCAGGTGCTGCGGATACCTGTGGGCCTGCATTTACTGCAGTGGGAGGCCGAGGTGCTCATCTGCCAAGGCTATAAGAGGATGTCCCAGATACACAGACCAAGGAGAAAGCTAGCCAGGAGTCCTCTATGCAGCTGGCTGGGTGCCCTGCTCAGAGCCTGGGGCCTGTGCTGGTCTCACTTAGGGTTAAAAATCTAATGAAAAGAGGTGTTGGGACTCCCTCCTTTTTCTTCTTACAAATAGGTTAATTAGTGGGGCATGAAACATACTGACTGGAAATTACCTTTGCGTGATACTAGGAGAGTTTTCTATTAACTTGTGAAAACGGTTTCAAGAAATAAGGCATGTTTTGTGGTCAATAATGTTTAAAAACAGCGGAACTAGTCAGAAGCTGTATTTTTTTTTCATTAGTAGAAAACTTACCTTGGCAGTGACCAATTGGATTATGATTGGTGCAGAGAAAAATTAACTCCTGTTTAACTTTGAAGGAGCTCCAATGTACTGGTTCTACCATATTATGTGGTTCTCATTGATAAGAAAGATAAAAAGCGTAATGATTTATTTGTGGATTATTCCTCGGTTGAGAGAAAGTTATCTTGGAAATGTTTTTTAAAATAATGTGTTCAGGGAAAAGAAAATCAAGCTGTTGCACATTATCTACTGATAAGAAAAGGATGGTAGGTTAAACAACAGTTACTTCCCCATGGTAATTAAATATTCATGCAGGACACAGCGAATGAGCATAATAAGAATGAATTTTGGCAAGTGAGCAGCCCAATTTATCTTTAGGGCATTTTATAAAAATGCCTCCCACCGTTTACATGACAAAATTAAAAAATTATTATCCTTCTTTTTTGGGGGGGTGGTTATCAATTTAGTTTCATTTTAACAACTTTTGATTTGAATGTGTTTTTGATTCTACCTGATGTCTTCCTCAGTGATGGTTCATCATTGCCCCCTGACGAAGTGGCACTCCCAAAGAAAAGATAAAGTCAAATCCAGCTGGCCAAGCCCTGTTTCAGAGCTCATTTGCAACTTTCTGAAGGTATATAGGTGAATTGGAGATTCCCAGAGCATGGTGGCTGTAAACTAGTAAATAATTCCTATTATACCTTTTTCATCAGGGGAGGAGGGAAGCTAAAAGTTAAATTCAATCAAAGTGACTACCATGATTTAACTAAATCATCTAGCATCTTTCTGCCAACAGCCTACCTTGTATTTGTATTAACTGACTTCATGGTCAGTTTATCATTTTAGTCTTAATGTCTAGGCCTTCATTTCCCGCCCCCCCCCTCCCCACCCATTGCCTGTTTTCTCATTTTGCACAGATGGGATAAGCAACTGACAATTTTAATCCTAGAGTTGATTCAGGTTCTATTTTTCCACTAAAAAGGAGAGTAAGCTAGAGAATCCAAATTGAAAGGAATTTAGGCTTATGTATTTATTGTGAGCTGTAAGTACCACAAAAGGGCTCTTGGACCTTTGTTCATGAAAATGCATGTTTTATACTTGTGATGTAGATCTTGCTGTGACTCTTTTCCTGAATCACAGTCTTGCTTGTTTCTTATCCCAGCCCTGTTCTGTGTAAGTCCCCAGCAGTGAGGTGGCCATTATCAGAGGTGTGGCAGTAACAGAGTGTTTCCCTTAGTAACACAGGGGAAAACAAACTCTCCTCTCAGCAGCACTGGTAATTTCTCCCGGATAGTGGCACCTATGAATGTATGATTCTGGCACCTTTGCAGCTTTGCAAGTGTAGTATAGCACTGAGTTTGACGACATGGGCTGGAAATCCCATTATGGGAGGGAAGAGACTAGGAGGCATGCATTACTTGTTCTCAAAAGGGAGGTGAGCAGATAGCGCTGTGAGAACACCCTGTGGTTTTACGCAGGCTAAAATCTCTAGCTCATCATTATTGGTCACTTGGCACTGCTGGTTAATGGCTTTTCTGGGACCGTTGCTTACAGAAATGGAATTCAATAGCCTTGGGTATAGCTTAACATCTCCCTAGGGAGATAAAAGTTGATGGAAGGATCCTTGGAAACTAATTCTTTGGAGAAATAGAGTATTGAGGTCACCAATAAAGAGGGAAGGAATGAGAGAGGGAAGGGGGAGAGAAGGGGAGAGGGGGAAAGAGAGAGAGAGAAATAAAGAATCAACTAGAGTTAGAAGGAAGCTGAGGCTGGGAGAAGGCAGGCAGGGTGGTAGCCAGGGAAGAAAAGAATTACCAGAGTGGTAGTTTGTTAGAAAATTTAATAGCAGAATAAAAGGGAGAGAGAAATTGTGAACTTAAGAAATATGGGATTTATTTATTTATTTAATTATTTTTCTTTCTTTCTTTTTTTTTTTTATTAAATCATAGCTGTGGGATTTAAAATTCAATATGTAATTGATTTTGAAATTGTGTTGGTTAATTTTGTGTGTCAACTTGATCAAGACACAAGGTGCCCAGACATTTGGGTAAATGTCATTCCTGGTGTGCCCTATGAGGGTGTTTCCGGATGAGAATAACATTTAAATTGATACATTGAGCACAGCAGATTGCCCTCCACCTTATGGGTGAAATTCTATTTGAAAACCCAAATAGAATAAAAAGGCTATGTAAGAGGAAATTCCCCCTGCCTGAGTTTTTTGAGCTAGAACATTGTTTTTCGTTTGTTTGTTCGTTTGTTTTTGCCTTCAAACTCACTGAAATGTTGGCTTGAGGCTGCTGGCTTTGGATGGAACTCAACAGCATCTATCCTACATTTCCAGCTTATTGACTGCAGATCTTGGGACCTCTCAGCCTCTATAATTGCATCAGTGAATTCCTTATAAATTTCATTATAATTCCTTATAAATTTCATTATAAGACAAACATACCACTTGGTTTCTCCTAATGGTTCTGTTTCTCTGGAGGACCCTGACTAATACAGATTTTGATAGCAAAAAGTGGGATGGTGATATAACAAATACTTAAATATATGGAAGCAACTCTGGAACTGGGTAATACATATAAACTTGAAGAATTTGTGGTGCTGAAAATATAAATGTTAAGGGCAATTCTGGTGAATGTTAAAGTGAGATCTTAAATAGAAATGAGGAATGTGTTTTTGGAAAATGGGGAAAAGATGATTCTTGCTAAGTCATGGTGGGAAATATGACTAAACTATGTTCTCATGTTTTCTGGCAAGTAGAGCTTGTGAGTGATGAAATCGGATACTTAGCTGAGGAGATTGCTAAGCAAAATGCAGAAGGGGCAACTTCCTGTCACGAAGTTCCTTCTGACAATTTTTAGTAAAATTCGAAGAAAGTGATGAATTGAAGAAGGAATTGTAGATGGAAAATTCTGAGCATATCCATGTTGCAAAAAATGAGGTTTTCTGAAGAGAACACTGAGGTATGGCTGAACAACTGTTTGACAAAGAGATTATGGTGACTTTCATGGATATTGCCAGCCATCTCAGTAGGAGCCAGCAGTAGAGATGAGATGGAACCAGCTAAGACACTGCCAGCTTGAACTGAAGGAGACGGGAAGGCAGAGTAGAATGGAGGAAGGCTATTGGACTGCTTGGATTTTATATGACTGGATCGTGGAGTTATTCAGTTGCAAAAGTGCACTAATTTTCAAGAAAAGGGAGGAATGACCCCGAAGGGTTGCCATTCTGATCACAGGCCTAGGGGCAAGGCATTGATTCCTTCTTAGTTTTAGAGGTCACGGCCACCACTGACAGCCCCATGGGTAGGGTTGCCGTAGAGAACTTAAGGGGTGATGCTCCGATACCAGTGGGCCTGTTGGGAAGAGCATCCAACCGGAGGCTGTTCTTGAGACTTAAGATCTAATGGAATTTAACTAGCTAGGTTTTGGACTTGCTTGGGACCCATCATCCTTTTCTTTTCTATTTTCCCTTTTGGAATGGAAACGTTTATCCTATGCCACCACTGTATTTGGAAGCACATAACTTGTATGGTTTCACAACAGATTCACAGCTAAGGAGGAATTTTGCCTTAGGCTGAATCATACTTCAAATCTCATTTGTATCTGAGTAAGATAATATTTAAATGAGACGTTAGACTTTCGAATTGATGCTGGAATGAGTTGTATTTGGAGATTGGGCCTTTGAGAGGTAATTGGGGTGAAATGAAGTCATGATGGTGGGGCCCTGATGATGGGATTAGAAGAAGAGATACCAGAGAGCTTGCTGGCTTTCTTTCCACTCTGTAAGCACACAGTGAGAAGGTGGTCCTCTGCAAAACAAGAAGAGAGACCTTACCAGGCACCAATCCTTCTGCCACTCTGACCTTAGACTTCCAATCCATAGAACTATGAGAAAATTAATTTCTATTTGTTGAAGACACAAATTCTTCAGAATTTTGTTATGGTAGCCCTCACTGACTAAAAATCTAACCAATAGGCATTTTTTTAAGTGGCCATTGCATAGGAGAAACCCTTGTTTAGGTGGTTTATGTACAATTATAGTAGTTTAACAAAATCTTGCAAAAAGATCTTTGAGGATAATGTTGGGAAAGAGAGGCAGTCTAGGAGGCATAGTTTGAATTGTGATAGTCTAGAATTTCTGAAACATTTTAATATTTATAAGGACAAGGGAAAAATTATTCAAGTCTAGGCTCTCCTAGAAAATCTAGGAATAGTTTGAAAATTTAGAATGAATGATCTTGGCCATAGACGTATAAAAAGTAACTAGTTGTTTGTTCTAGAGAAGATTGCAGTTGAGGAAATAAGAAGCAGAAAAAACTAGTGAATATGTGTAAGGAAAACAGGATGGTGAAAACTCTTAGATGGACCTATCCTCACTGCTCATGCTGCTGTCCCACCACCTCCTGTCTGGCCACCTCATCACTCTGCTCTATGCTCTACGTGGGACATCTTGCTAAACTGCTACCAACTAAAAACAGGCATGAGTGGCATTTTTGCTACAAATGGTTGGAAGATTTGGGATGAGGTAGAAAGAGAGGTGAACTAGGAACCAGAAGACCCAGGCTCTGTGTCTTCCTTCTCCATTTCTTAGCCATGTTTGATCAAGTTCATAACCTCTTCTTCTTTTAACAGCTATAATATGCTGATTATCATATCTGCTCTACACCTGTTTTTACTTAGTATATGCCAGATACGAATGTAGGTTTGTTGAATGAATGAATAAATTGGCTTTGCCCATCACAGAGTAGTGGTGAAATATAATCACAAGAATAGTCCCTGTGGTGTTCAGGTAGTAAGAACAGCTGGCAAACTCAATCCCATACTCTCATTCTTAGTGGGTGACATAAGGGAGCAGTTGAAGTTTCTTTCTTTTTCTGGCTAATGCATTATGTATTTCAATTCCAGGATTTTTCACATATTGTAGACTCTGAAAATATTCTTTCTCCCACACTTCACTTAGAAAATTCTTTTTGATTTACACATCTTAGTTTAGAATGTTTAGTTTAGTGTTTTCTAGGAGGTCTATTCTGACTCTCATTCTGGGGTTGGATGCCCCTCTCCTGTGCCCCTGCCATGGACTTAGATCAAAGAGACCTTCCCCCTTGATTAAATGTGGATTATCTAAAGAGCAAAGATAGCAAACCGCTGTAGTTTTTACTTTTCTTTTACCAAAGCCAGTTATTGTGTTTGAAATATTGCTCTTTTAGAACTGCAGAATCTCAGACCTCATCCTAGACCAACTGAATCAGAATTATTTCCTTTTTAAACAATATCTTCAGATGATTTATATGTATGCTTTGACTTTGTGTTGAGATTTCCAAAATGTCATTGTTTAGAATTTGTTTTATGATGGTATATAGTTGATATACCTAATTTGTGGTCTGCCACTTTTTCTCTGAAATACTCGTAAAGGAACACACACACAAAATGCAAAACCATAGGGCCATGAAACATTTTTCCCCCATGATTTAATTAATACCAGTAGAAATTTCCATTGATTAAAATGTTACTTGTGTACTCTTCTCTCTAATCCAAATGGGAACTTTGTGACTAGAGTAAGGGGCCCCTTCCTCAATATACTTTATTGATGTGTAATAAATCTATAATGAGGGCGGCGCCTGTGGCTCAAAGGGGTAGGGCGCCAATCCCATATGCCAGAGGTGGCAGGTTCAAACCCAGCTCCAGCCAAAAACCGCAAAAAAAAAAAAAAAATCTATAATGATTGAAAAATGAATGGTGCTTCCTGAAGTCATGCAAAGAATAACCCGGACAATCATAAGAAATGGACCTGGAATGGAGTCCTGAAGCAGAACTGTAGAGCCAGCTTAACCTTTTCCAAGTCTAACTGTGTAGTTCTGTTTCTTAGGTACTCTCTGGGGAGTGATTTGTATGGTTACCAAGATTGCTTTAACTTCTTTTTTGGGTTTGTGTTGATATAATAGAAAGTTAGTGGATCCATTGTAATTATATGGGTTGCCTGGGCTTTGCTGGAAGGTTCTTCTGCTGATCTTGCTTTTGAGGTCTTCCATGGAGTTGCAGCTGATTGATGAACAGGACTTGAATGTTCAAGGTCGCCTCACTATTGTGCTAGTGCTTGGGGGGAACAAATGGAAGGCTGGGCTCAGCTGGGACCCTTTCCTTTCTCTTTCTTTTTCTTCCCTTTTCCTTTCCTTCTCTCCACAAGTTCTCTTCACATAGTCACTCTAGCAAGATTGCTAGACTTCTTACATTGTACTTTGGGCTCCTAAAAAGTACTAATGTGGAACTGTCAGGCTTTCTTCAAGCTTAGTCCTGGAACAGGCTCACTGTTACTTCCATCACTTTCAGTGGTTAAAGCAAGCTGTGGGGCCAGCCAGAGGCAGTGTGAGTGAGGACAATTCAAGAGTACAGATATAGAAAGTAAGGGATTTACTGGGACTCATCAGCAATTAGCTATCACCATCCCCTAAAAAGTTTTTGTATCTTTTTTCAATATATCAGTAACTTTATGGGTTTTAGTAAAGCAATAATAATAAATACATGTTTGACCCCAGAATAGGGATCCCAAAATATGACTGAGATATAATTTTTAATTACTTTCTTATATGATGGGTCAAGCCAAATTAATATGATTTAGAAAAAACTAAAATTGCTATTTCTTGCGTGTAAATGTCAGGGAGGAATTTTGTCACTGTTATATAACTCTTGCATCATTTATTAAATCAATGTGGTATAGTATTAGGGCGCAGGCAAGAGAATCAAGACAGAGTTCAGAATCAAGAGACGTTGTCCTACATGCCTTCATCATTAAATACTTGTGGTATCTCTATTAGGTAATTTTACCTTTCTGTGCACTGGTTTCCCTCATTGAAAAATGGATAAAAAAAAAAAAGAAGAAAAGATCTAACAATTTTTTTAGCATTATTCGAGTATACATCATTATTACCTACACAAAAAAGAAAAAATGGATAAGATAATCTGATTTTTTTCAGAATAATTCTGAGCACATAAATGCTCAATATATTTAAAAGTTTGATATATCCTTAAAATAAAATCATTGACTTGTTTTAAAAAAACCACTTTCAATAGAGTAATATGTAATATAGCCAAATAGCTTAAGAATAAAAACCATATACTTTATGCTTGAGATTAATCCCTTCATGCTAGGGCCAGCTCTGGCACTTGGTAGGTGTTCAAGTATTTGGTGATTAAATGATTGTAAATAATTTAAAAGAGCAAAAATTCTAAAATTGTTTATATTATCTCCTTAACATATTTCCTTTCTGAAACAAAGAGATGAATGAGAATAACCTTTATTCTATAATTTAGAACATGAGTGTTTAACCTTTCAAACTTGCTTAATAATGCAAACCACAGACTAATAAGTTATCTTTTCACTAGGGAATTAAAACATTGGATTTTTACTAGCTCCTGCTTAAGCTTAATAATGCAAAAAGTCATCATATCCACAACTGTGGTAAGTCTTAAATTAATTCCTATTATAATGTCTGGCTTAGGAATTGGTGAATGCATATATCTTTAAGCAAGAAGACTCTGATGGCATAAAAAGCCTAAAAATTCAGATAAATCTGAAATTAAGTGAATAAAAATTCCATCATCATAACTTCATCATATTTGGTAAGAAAAATTGGGATGAGGCTTTTTTGTGCCAGTGCCTTTTTTTTTTTTTTTTGACAATCTCACTATGTTGCCCTCTGTAGAGCACCATGGAGTTACAGCTGACAGCAACCTCAAACTCTTGGGCTTAAGTGATTTTCTTGCCTCAGCCTCCCAGGTAGCTGGGACTATGTGCCTGTGCCTTTTTTTTTTTGAGAGGAATCTGTGGTCAATTGTATACTTTTTGGATCTGTTTCACATTCCACTTTCCTTCAAAGTTCAGTATATAGCAACAGATATTTTGTTAAAGATTTAATTTTTGACATGTCATTTACATTGTCATAAGAAATTAAAATATCATTAAATAAATATTTTTTAAATTTCAAAATATTAATAATATACAAATGTTTTTGTTACATGTATGCCTGTGTAATGCTTAAATTGAGGCTTTTAGTATGTCCATTGCCAGTAGAGTGTTTATTGTACAAGTAGGTAAGTTTTTACCTCTCAACTCCCTCCCAACCTCTTCTCCTCTTGATTTTCAATGTCCTTTACTTCCCTTGGTCCCTGTGTGTGCCCAATGATTAGCTCCTAATTATTACAGAGTGTGTGTGGTATTTCTTGTTTCATTCCTTAGATACTTCACTTAGGATAATGGTTTCCAGTTCCATCATGGTTGCTGCAAAAGACATTTCATTCCTTTTTGTGGATAAGTAATACTACATGATACATATAACTATTGCATTTTATTAATTCACTCAAAGAATTTATGGGCACTTACGTTGTTTCCACTTCTTTGCAATTGTGAATTGTGATATGATAAACATTCAAGAGCCAGTGTCTTTTTAATAAAATAACTTCTTTTCCTTTGGGTAGATACACAACAGTGGAATTGCCATCTCAAATGGAAGTCTACTTTTATGTCTTTGAAGAATCTCTGTACTGTTTTCCATAGAGGTTGTACTAATTTGCAGCCTCACCAATGGAGCATAAGCATTCTTTTTTCTCTGCATCCACACCAACATCTATTTTTTTTTTTTGACTCTTTAGTAATGGCCAGTGTGACAAGGGTAACGTGGTATCTCACTGTGGTTTTAATTTGCATTTCCCTGATTATTAGTGATGTTGAACATTTTCCACATTCTTATTATCTATTTTCTTTTGAAAAACTTCCATTTACATTTTTTGCCCAATTTTTATTGGGGTTGTTTGTTTTTCTCTTGCTGATTTGAGTTCTTTGTAGATTCTGGATATTATCACTTTATTAGATGCACAGTTTGTGAATAGTTTCTCTCATTTGTTGTCTATTTACTCTGTTGGTGTTTCCCTTTCAGTACAGAAGCTTATTTGTTTTTTTTTTATTTATTTTTATTGTTAAATCATAGCTGTGTACATTAGTGCAATCAAGGGGTACAATGTGCGGGTTTCATATACAATCTGAAATATTCTCATCAAACTGTTCAATGTAGCCTTCATGGTATTTTCTTAGTTACTGAATGCAGGCATTTGTATTCTGCATTTAGTAAGTTTCGCCTGTACCCATTCTAAGATGCTCTGTAGATGTGGCCCCACCCATTACCCTCCCTCCACCAAAACCTCCCCCCTCCCTTCCTTGGCCCTTTCCCCATAGTCTTATGCTATAGTTGGGTTATAGCCTTCATGTGAAAGCTATAATTTAGTTTCATAGTAGAGCTGAGTACATTGGATACTTTTTCTTCAATTCCTGAGATACTTTGCTAAGAACAATATGTTCCAGCTCCATCCATGTAAACATGAAAGAGGTAAAGTCTCTATCTTTCTTTAAGGCTGCATAATATTCCACGGTATACATGTACCACAATTTGCTAGTCCGTTCGTGGGTCGATGGACACTTGGGCTTCTTCCATGACTTAGCAATTATGAATTGAGCTGCAATAAACATTCTGGTACAGATGTCTTTGTTACATTGTGACTTTTGGTCTTCTGGGTATAACAGAAGGAACGTATTAGTGTGCATTCCCACTAGCAGTGTAGAAGTGTGCCCTTTTCTCCACATCCACTCCAATATCTCTGGTTTTGGGATTTTGTTATGTGGGCTACTCTTACTGGGGTTAGGTGATATCTTAAAGTAGTTTTGATTTGCACTTCTCTGATCATTAAGGATGAAGAGCTTTTTTTCATGTGTTTGTAGATTGTGCGTCTGTCTTCTTTAGAGAAGTTTCTCTTCAAATCCCTTGCCCACCCTGAGATGGGGTCACGTGTTCTTTTCTTGCTAATACGTTTGAGTTCTCTGTGGATTCTGGTTATTAGACCTTTATCGGAGGTATAAACTGAAAATATTTTCTCCCATTCTGAGGGCTGTCTGCTTGTTTTACTTACAATGATCTTGGCTGTGCAGAAGCTTTTTAGTTTGATCAGGTCCCAGTAGTGTATTTTTGATACTGCTTCAATTGCTTGGGGAGTCCTCCTCTTAAAATATTCACCCAGGCCAATTCCTTCAAGAGTTTTCCCTGCACTTTCTTCAAGTATTTTTATAGTTTCATGTCTTAAGTTTAAATCTTTTATCCAGTGAGAGTCTATCTTAGTTAATGGTGAAAGGTGTGGGTCCAGTTTCAATCTTCTACAGGTTGCCAGCCAGTTTATCCAGCACCATTTGTTAAATAGGGAATCTTTTCCCCACTGAATGTTTTTAATTGGCTTGTCAAAGATCAAATAACAGAAAGCTGGATTCACCTCTTGGTTCTCTATTCTGTTCCAGACATCTACTTCTCCGTTTTTGTGCCAGTACCATGCTGTTTTGATAACTATCAATTTATAATACAGTCTCAGGTCTGGTAGCGTGATTCCTCCTGTTTTGTTTTTATTGCTGAGTAATGTTTTGGCTATTCAAGGTTTTTTCTGATTCCATATAAAACGAAGTATTATTTTTTCAAGATCTTTAAAGTATGACAATGGAGCTTTAATAGGAATTGCATTAAAATTATATGTTGCTTTGAGTAGTATGGACATTTTAACAATGTTGATTCTTCCCAGCCATGAACATGGTATGTTTTTCCATCTTTAACATCTTCAGCTATTTCTTTTCTTAAGTTTCATAGTTCTCTTTGTAGAGATCTTTCACATCCTTTGTTAGGTATACTCCCAAATATTTCATCTTCTTTGGCAGTACTGTGAAAGTAATAGAGTCCTTGACTGTTTTTTCAGCTTGGTTATTGTTGGTATATATAAAGGCTACAGATTTATGGGTGTTGATTTTGTAGCCTGAGACATTACTCTATTCCTTGATCACTCTAAAAGTTTTGTAGTAGAATCCCTAGTGTTTTCCAGATATACGATCATATCATATGCAAAGAGTGAAAGTTTGATCTCTTCTGACCCTATGTGGATTCCCTTGATCACCTTTTCTTCCCTAATTGCAATGGCTAAGACTTCCATTACAATGTTAAAGAGCAATGGAGACAATGGGCAACCTTGCCTGGTTCCTGATCTAAGTGGAAATGATTTCAATTTAACTCCATTCAATACGATATTGTTTGCTGTAGATGGCCTCTATTAGTTTAAGAAATGTCCCTTCTATACCAATTTTCTTAAGTGTTCTGATCATGAAGGGATGCTGGATATTATCAAAAGCTTTTTCTGCATCAATTGAAAGAATCATATGATCCTTATTTTTTAGATTGTTTATGTGTTGAATTACATTTATAGATTTACGTATATTGAACCAGCCTTGAGAGCCTGGGATAAATCCCACTTGGTCATGGTGTATAATTTTTTTGATGTGTTGTTGGATTCTGTTTGTTAGGATCTTATTGAGTATTTTAGCATCAATATTCATTAGTGATATTGGTCTATAATTTTGTTTTCTTGTTGGGTCTTTCCCTGGTTTGGGGATCAAGGTGATGTTTGCTTCATAGAATGTGTTGGGTAGTATTCCTTCTTTTTCTATATTTTGGAAGAGGTTTAGTAGTATAGGTACTAGTTCTTCTTTAAAGGTTTAGTAGAATTCTGACATAAAGCCATGTGGTCCTGGGCTTTTCTTTTTAGGGAGATTTTGTATAGTTGATGCTATTTCAGAACTTGATATAGGCCTGTTCAACATTTCCACTTCGTTCTGACTAAGTCTTGGTAGGTGGCATACTTCCGACTTCCAGGTATTGGTCGATTTCTTTCAGATTTTCATATTTGTGAGAGTAGAGTTTCTTGTGGTATTCATTAAGGATTTTTTGAATTTCTGAAGCATCTGTTGTTATTTTATCTTTACCATTTCTGATTGATGAAATTAGACATTTTACTCTTTTTTTCCTGGGTAGATTGGCCAAAGGTTTATCTATTTTATTGATCTTTTCAAAAAACCAACTTTTGGATTTATTGATCTGTTGTATAATTATTTTGTTTTCAATTTCATTTAATTCTGCTCTGATTTTGGTTATTTCTTTTCTTCTGCTGGGTTTGGGGTTGGAGTGTTCTTCCTTCTCCAGTTGCTTGAGATGTCCCATTAAGTTATTAACTTCCTCTCTTTCCGTTTTCTTGAGAAAGGCTTGCAGTGCTATACATTTCCCTCTTAGGACTGCCTTTGCAGTATCCCAGAGGTTCTGGTAATTCGTGTCTTGATTGTTGTTTTGTTCCAAAAATTTGATGATTTCCTTCTTAATCTCATCTGTAACCCATCTATCCTTCAGCATAAGGTTGTTTAGCTTCCATGTTTTTATATGGGTATGCATGTTCCTGTTGTTATTGAGTTCAACTTTTATTCCATGATGGTCTGAGAAGATGCAAGGAATAATTTCTATTTTTTTAAATTTGCTGAGGTTAGATTTGTGGCCTAGGATGTGGTTTATTTTCGAGTATGTTCCATGGGCTGATGAGAAGAATGTGTATTCAATTCTGTTGGAATGAAATGTTCTGTAGATGTCTGTTAAGTCCAGATGTTGAATGGTTGAGTTTAAATCTAAGATTTCTTTGCTTAGCTTCTTTTTGGAGGATCTATCCAGCACTGCTAAAGGGGTGTTAAAATCTCCAACTAGTATGGAAGTGGAGGAAATTGAGTTGCTCATGTCTGTTAGAGTTTCTCTTATAAATTGAGGTGCTTTGTGGTTGGGTGCATAAATATTAATAATAGAGATCTCATCATATTCAGTATTACCTTTAACACATATGAAGTGTCCATCCTTATCCTTAATTATTTTGGTTGGTTTAAAGCCTATTGCGTTTGCAAACAGGACTGCAACACCTGCTTTTTTCTGCTTTCCATTTGCCTGGAATATAGATGACCATCCCTTCACCTTGAGTCTATATTTGTCTTTTAATGTAAGTTGAGATTCTTGTATGCAGCAGCTGTCTGGCTTGAGTTTTTGTATCCAGTCAGCCAACCTGAGCCTCTTTAGAGGACAATTTAAACCATTCACATTAATTGAGAATATTGATAAACTGTTTGAGAGTCCAATGGACATTTTTAATCCTTTTGCAACTGTGGAAGTTGGAATTTGATCAAATTTTTCTGGGTGAGTTTACTTTTGTGGTGGAGGATTACGTTGGTCTTTATGGAGGATAGGTCTGAGAATATCCTGGAGAGCTGGTATAGTTATGGCAAATTTCTTCAGCATATGAATGTCATTGAAATGTTTAATTTCTCCATCATAGATGAAACTCAGTTTAGCTGCGTATAGGATCCTGGGTTGAAAGTTATTTTGTTTTAGGAGATTAAAAGTCGATGACCATCCTCTTCTAGCTTGAAAAGTTTCAGCAAATTTAAAAAAATAGAAATTATTCCTTGCATCTTCTCAAACCATCATGGAATAAAAGTTGAACTCAATAACAACAGGAACCTGCATACCCATAAAACCTACAAAGTTTCAACCCTTTGTAGGTAATGGTTTTATTTCATCCGGCAGCTTTCAGAATTTTCTCCTTCATATTAACTTTAGTGAAATTGATTATGATGTGTCTGGGGGATGTCTTATTTGGGTTGAGTCATGCTGGAGTTCTGAAACTGTCTGCTATCTGAATTTCAGAATCTCTTGGCATGTCAGGAAAGTTCTCCTTCATAATCTCATGGAGAAGAGACTCTGTGCCTTGTGAAGCCACTTCATCACTTTTTGGGATCCCTATAAGATGAATATTGATTTTCTTCAAATTGTCCCAGAGCTCTCTGAGAGAGTGATCTGTTTTTGCCCTCCATTTTTCATCCTCTTTGAGAGTTTGGGAGCATTCGAAAACTTTGTCTTGAATGTCAGAAATCCTTTCTTCTGCTTGGTCCATTCTGTTACTGAGGGATTCTACTGTGTTTCTCAGATCTTTGAGGGATGCAACTTCTTGTCTCAATATGTCAAAATCTTTGGTCATTTGGTCTTTGATTTTGTTGAATTCTTGAGATATCTTTTGGGTTACTGCTTGGAGTTCTAATTCAATCTTATTTGCTATCCAGATTCTGAATTCAATTTCTGACATCTCAGCTATTTGTTTGTGCATGGGATCTTGTGCTGTGTCTGCCCCATTTATCCTTGGAGGAGTTGATCTACTCTGATTATTCATATTTCCAGAGTTTTTCTGTTGATTTTGCCTCATGATTGTTTTTCACCGTTGCCTCTGGCTGTCCTCAGAGTTGGGGAGGTGTCTCTCCAAGATTATATCCCAGCGGGATCACTCTATTGTTGTTTGATCTTTGTAGGGAGTGACCCTGTGTAGTTCCTCTGGGGCTGCTCCAGCTAGGTAGTTCTGGTTGTGGAAGCAGCTCCGGCGTGTGACACACCCTGATCCAGCAACATGGCGGGAGGTGGTGCACATGGTTCTGGGAGTGCCTGGCACCCAGTGACTTTGGCACAGAAAGCCCAAGGCTCCAGCAGTCTCTGGCCAGGAGAAGGGCTCTGCGCAGAGGCGGGGAGGGCTCCAGAAGGCATGCAGCTACCAGTATCCCTGGCCAGATGAGTGGGCCAGTGTGGAGGCTGAGAGGACACAGGAGGGAGGATGCAGGGTTGCACGGCTTCCGCGGTTCCTGGGCAGGGTATGCGGAGGCCTGGTTGGTGCGGGGTTGCGGCACAGATCTTATGGAGGTCCGGGCAGCACCAAGCCCAGGAATTTGAGGTTGCTATGAGCTGTGACACCACAGCACTCTACCCATGGAAACAGCCCGAGCCTCCAGTTTGCCAAAACCGTCTCACTCTGTCCCTAAGATTTAAGGCTGTAAGGCAGCTCAGTCCCTGCCTTTAGGCTGCTCAGTCACTAGGTTACTAGGTCCCGCCGAATCCTTGCTCTGGGACTCTGAGGGCGGAGCTTGCTGGGGCAGTTCTCTCACACAATGGCTCACTGCAGCCCAGCTCAGTGGCTCTGTCTGGGGCCCCAGACAATGCCCAAAGTTCTCCGCACTCCTGCTCAAGCTCTCCCCAAGGCAGTTTAACTGAGTGCCAAGTCCAAAAGCACTGAAACAGTTCACAGGTAAGGCCTTTCCGGTTTGCAGTCTCACTGCTGCTTGTACTTATGGTTGCCAGCGTGATTAGGTTGATCGAACACACGCAACCACTTGCCAGTTTCCCATTGTTTTTGCCCTCCTCTTGGGGTCCAGAAGTCCCTTGCTGTCTCCCTGTATCCTCAAAGGGATGAGTATAAGCAGATCTCACCAGCCAGAGATGTCTGGAGTCTTATCTCCCCAGACTCACCGTGCCCAGTTGCAGGGAAGCTGTTACTTGGCCGCCATCTTTAATCTCCTCACAGAAACTTATTTGTTTAATCAAGTCACGTTTATTTATTTTTGTTGTTGCTGTATTGGCATTTGGGGTCTTAGTCAAAAATTCTTTGCCTAGATTAGTATCTAAAAGAGTTTTTCTTATGTTTTCTTTTAGAATTTTATGGTTTCATGCTACAATCAAGACTTGTATGCATCATGAATTAATTTTGGCATATGGTAAGAGATAAGGGTCCTCTGTATCCTTTTGTTTTATTTTATTTTATTTTTTATTTATTTATTTACTTTTTTTAGAGACAGGGTCTCACTTTGCTGCCCTCGGTAGAGTGCCATGGCATCACAGCTTACAGCAACCTCCAGCTTTTGGGCTTAGGTGATTATCTTGCCTCAGCCTCCCAAATAGCTGGGACCACAGGCACCTGCCACAACGCCCAGTTATTTTTTGTTGCAGTTTGGCCGGGCTCAGGTTTGAACCTGCCACCCTTGGTATATGAGGCCAGCGCCCTACTCACTGAGCCACAGGAGCTGCCCTAGGGATCCTGTATCATTTTTCTGTGTGTGGCTTCCAATTTTCTCAGCATTGTTTGTTGAATTGTGTTTCCTTTTCTCAGTGTATGTTGCTGTCTGCTTTGCTGAAGATCAATTAGTTGTAGGCAGATGGTTTTATTTATGGATTCTCTATTCTATTTTATTGGTCTCTGCTTCTACTATTATTTTGGGGGGGGCAGAATCTCACTATGTCACCCTCTGTAGAGTCTGCTCACAGCAACCTCAAACGCTTGGGCTTAAGCAATTCTTTTGCCTCAGCCTCCCAAGTAGCTGGGACTACAGGTGTCCGCACAATGCCCGGCAAATTTTCTGTTGCAGTTGTGATCGTTGTTTTAGCTGGCCCAGGCTAGTTTTTGAACCCGCCAGCCTTGGTGTACGTGGCTGGTGCCACAACCACTGTGCTATGGGAGCCAAGCCTATTTCTATTTATATACCAGTATCATTCTGTTTTGTTTAGTATAGTTGACATGGTATAATTTGAAGCCCAGAAATGTGATGTCTCTAGTTTATTTTTCTTAAGATCTTTAATAATTCAGGCTGTTTTTGATTCCAAATGAAACGTAGAATTATTTTTTCTAGATCTGTGAAATATGACATTTACATTTTAATGGGGATTACATTGAATCTTAAATCACTCTGGGCTGTGTTGACATTTTAATAATGTTAAATGTACCAATCCACGAGGATATTTTTCCACTCGTTCATGTCATCTAGGATTTCTTTCATGGTGTTTTGTAGATTTCCTTGTAGAGATCTTTTACCTCCTTGGTTATGTATATTCTCCTAGGTATTTTATTTAATTTGCAGCTTTTACAAATGGTATTGAGTCTTTGACTTGTCTCTCAGCTTGGCTGTTATAACTGTATAGAAATACTACTGATTCGTGTACATTAATTTTGTAACATGAGAGTTTGCTAAATTTATTTGTCAATTCAGGTAGTCTTTTGATGCAGCCGCTGGGGTTTTCTATATAAAAGATTATATCATCAGCAAAAGGAAATAGTTTGGCCTCCTCTTTTTTTTGAATATCATTTTTTTAATTATTATTATTATTTTTTATTGTTGGGGATTCATTGAGGCTACAATAAGCCAGGTTACACTGATTGCAATTGTTAAGTAAAGTCCCTCTTGCAATCATGTCTTGCCCCCATAAAGTGTGACACATACCAAGGCCCCACCCCCCTCCCTCCTTCCCTCTTTCTATTCCCCCCCATAACCATAATTGTCATTAATTGTCCTCATATCAAAATTGAGTACACAGGATTCATGCTTCTCCATTCTTGTGATGCTTTACTAAGAATAATGTCTTCCACGTCCATCCAGGTTAATACGAAGGATGTAAAGTCTCCATTTTTTTTAATGGCTGAATAGTATTCCATGGTATACATATACCACAGCTTGTTAATCCATTCCTGGATTGGTGGGCATTTAGGCTGTTTCCACATTTTGGCGATTGTAAATTCAGCTGCAATAAACAGTTTAGTACAGGTGTCCTTATGATAAAAGGATTTTTTTCCTTCTGGGTAGATGCCCAGTAATGGGATTGCAGGATCAAATGGGAGGTCTAGCTTGAGTGCTTTGAGGTTATTCCATACTTCCTTCCAGAAAGGTTGTACTAGTTTGCAGTCCCACCAGCAGTGTAAAAGTGTTCCCTTCTCTCCACATCCACGCCAGCATCTGCAGTTTTGAGATTTTGTGATGTGGGCCATTCTCACTGGGGTTAGATGATATCTCAGGGTTGTTTTGATTTGCATTTCTCTAATATATAGAGATGGTGAACATTTTTTCATGTGTTTGTTAGCCATTAGTCTGTCATCTTTAGAGAAAGTTCTATTCATGTCTCTTGCCCATTGATATAAGGGATTGTTGGCTTTTTTCATGTGGATTAATTTGACTTCTCTACAGATCCTAGTTATCAAGCTTTTGTCTGATTGAAAATATGCAAATATCCTTTCCCATTGTGTGGGTTGTCTCTTTGCTTTGGTTATTGTCTCCTTAGCTGTACAGAAGCTTTTCAGTTTAATGAAGTCCCATTTGTTTATTTTTGTTGTTGTTGCAATTGCCATGGCAGTCTTCTTCATGAAGTCTTTCCCCAGGCCATTGTCTTCCAGTGTTTTTCCTATGCTTTCTTTGAGGATTTTTATTGTTTCATGCCTTAAATTTAAATCCTTTATCCATCTTGAATCAATTTTTGTGTGTGGGTCCAGTTTCAGTCTTTTACATGTAGACATCCAGTTCCCCCAACACCGTTTATTGAATAGGGAGTCTTTCCCCCAAGTATGTTCTTGTTTGGTTTATCAAAGATTAGGTGGTTGTAAGATGTTAGTTTCATTTCTTGGTTTTCAATTCAATTCCAAGTGTCTGTGTCTCTGTTTTTGTGCCAGTACCATGCTGTCTTGAGCACTATGGCTTTGTAGTAAAGACTAAAATCTGGTATGCTGATGTCCCCAGCTTTATTTTTGTTACAGAGAACTGCCTTAGCTATACGGGGTTTTTTCCGGTTCCATACAAAACGCAGAATCAATTTTTCCAAATCTTGAAAGTACAATGTTGGTATTTTGATAGGAATGGCATTGAATAGGTAGATTGCTTTGGGAAGTATAGACATTTTAACAATGTTGATTCTTCCCATCCATGAGCATGGTATGTTCTTCCATTTGTTAATATCCTCTGCTATTTCCTTTCTGAGGATTTCATAGTTTTCTTTATAGAGGTCCTTCACCTCCTTCGTTAGGTATACTCCTAGGTCTTTCATTTTCTTTGAAACTATGGTGAAGGGAGTTGTGTCCTTAATTAGCTTCTCATCTTGACCGTTATTGGTGTACACAAAGGCTACTGACTTGTGGACATTGATTTTATATCCTGAAACATTACTGTATTTTTTGATGACTTCTAGGAGTCTTGTGGTTGAGTCTTTGGGGTTCTCTAAGTATTAGATCATGTCGTCAGCAAAGAGGGAGAGTTTGACCTCCTCTGCTCCCATTTGGATTCCCTTTATTTCCTTGTCTTGCCTAATTGTATTTTCTAGAACTTCCAGCACTACGTTGAATAGTAAAGGTGACAGAAGACAACCTTGTCTGGTTCCAGTTCTAAGAGGAAAAGCTTTCAGTTTTACTCCATTCAGTAAAATATTGGCTGTGGGTTTGTCATAGATAGCTTCAATCAGTTTTAGAAATGTGCCACCTATACCTATACTCTTCAGTTTCTAATTAGAAAAGGATGCTGGATTTTATCAAATGCTTTTTCTGCATCTATTGAGAGGATCATGTGATCTTTATTTTTGCCTCTGTTAATATGGTGGGTAACGTTTATAGACTTGCGTATGTTAAACCAGCCTTGCATCCCTGGGATGAAGCCTACTTGATCATGATGAATGACTTTTTTGATGATAAGCTGTAATCTATTGGCTAGGATTTTGTTGAGAATTTTTGCATCTATATTCATGAGTGAGATTGGTGTGAAATTCTCCTTTTTGTTTGGGTCTTTTCCTGGTTTTGGTATGAGGGTGATGTTTGCTTCATAGAATGTGTTCGGGAAGATTCCTTCTTCCTCAATTTTTTGGAATAATTTCTGCAGTACAGGAATAAGCTCTTCCTTGAAGGTTTGATAGAATTCTGGAGTGAAGCCATCTGGACCAGGGCATTTTTTGGTTGGAAGATTTTTTTATTGTTTCTTTGATCTCAGTGCTTGAAATTGGTCTGTTCAGCAGCTCTAGTTTTTCCTGGCTAAGTCTAGGGAGAGGGTGTGATTGCAAATATTTATCCATTTCCTTCACATTGTCAAATTTCTGGGCATAGAGTTTCTGGTAGTATTTAGAGATGATCTCTTGTATCTCTGTGGGATCAGTTGTTATTTCCCCTTTATCATTTCTGATTGAGTTTACTAGAGATTTTACTTTTCTATTCCTCGTTAGTCTGGCCAATGGTTTATCTATTTTATTTATTTTTTCAAAAACCCAACTCCTTGTTTCATTAATTTTCTGAATGATTCTTTTTTTTCAATTTCATTGATCTCTGATTTGATTTTGGATATTTCTTTTCTTATACTGAGTTTAGGCTTAGATTGTTCTTCTTTTTCCAATTCCATAAGATCTCTTGTGAGATTGTTGATGTGCTCTCTTTCTGTTTTTCGAATGTAGGCATCTAAAGCGATCAAAACTGCTTTTGCAGTATCCCACAGGTTTTGGTAGCTTGTGTCTTCATTGTTGTTATGCTCAAGAAAGTTAATGATTTCCTGTTTTATTTCTTCCTGCACCCATCTGTTATTCAACAGAAGATTGTTTAATTTCCATGCCTTTGGGTGGGGTTGAGCATTTTTGTTAGAGTTGAGTTCCACCTTTAGTGCCTTATGGTCTGGGAAGATGCAAGGTAAAATTTCAATTCTTTTTATTCTGTTGATATTTGTTTTGTGTCCCAGGATATGATCAATTTTGGAGAATGTTCCATGGAGTGATGAGAAGAATGTTTATTCTTTATCTTTGGGATGGAGTGTTGTATATGCGTCTATTAAGCACAGTTGTTCTAGGGTCTCATTTAAATCTCATATCCTTGTTTAGTTTCTGTTTAGAGGATCTGTCCAGCTCTGTAAGAGGAGTGTTAAGGTCCCCTGTTATGATGGTATTATCAGATATCATATTGCTCAGACTGAGTAAGGTCTGTTTCAAGAATCTGGGAGCATTTAAAATTGGGTGCATAAATATTTAGAATTGAAATGTCTTCTTGTTGTATTTTTCCCTTGACCAATATAAAGTGACCATCTTTGTCTTTTTTGACTTTAGTTGCTTTAAATCCACATGTATCTGAAAATAAGATTGCAACTCCTCTTTTCTTCTGAATTCCATTTGCCTGAAAAATTGTCTTCCAACCCTTGATTCAGAGCTTTAATTTGTCTTTTGAAGCCAGGTGTGTTTCTTGGAGACAGCAAATGGATGGCTTGTGTTTTTTAATCCAGTCAACCAATCTATGTCTCTTCAGTGGGGAATTCAAGCCATTAACATTTATTGAGATAATTGATAAATGTGGTAGCATTCTATTCATCTTATTTTGTGAGAGTCCATTGCTTAGTTTTATCTTTTGCATCAGTGTGGAGGTTAGGTTCTGTCCTTTAATTTCTGAGTTCTTACTTTGCTGCTGATCCATTGTGGTGGTCAGTGTGCAGAACAGGTTGAAGTATTTCCTGTAGAGCTGGTCTTGTTGTGGCGAATTTCCTCAATGTTTGTATATCCGTAAATGATTTGATTTCTCTGTCAACTTTGAAGCTTCGCTTAGCAGGGTACAAAATTCTGGGCTGGAAATTGTTCTGTTTAAGTAGATTAAAGGTAGATGACCATTGTCTTCTTGCTTGGAAAGTTTCATTAGAGAAATCTGCGGTCACTCTGATGGATTTGCCCCTGTAGGTCAACTGGCGCTTACTCCTGGCAGCTTGCAGAATCTTTTCTTTTGTCTTGACTTTGGACAGGTTCATCACAATGTGTCTTGGAGAAGCTCGGTTAGAGTTGAGGCGACCTGGGGTCCGATAGCCCTCTGAAAGCAATGTGTCAGAATCTTTGGTGATATTTGGGAAATTTTCTTTTATAATATTCTCTAGTATGGCTTCCATTCCTCTGGGGCATTCTTCTTCCCCTTCTGGAATTCCTATAACTCGTATGTTGGAACGCTTCATAAAGTCCCATAATTCTGACAGTGAACGTTCTGCTTTCTCTCTCTTCTTTTCTGCCTCTTTTACTATCTGAGTTATCTCAAAAACTTTGTCTTCTACCTCTGAAATTCTTTCTTCTGCATGGTCTAACCTGTTGCTGATGCTTTCCATTGCATCTTTAAGTTCCCTAATTGACTGTTTCAGTTCCTTCAGGTCTGCTATATCCTTTTTATATTCTTCATATTGTTCATCTCTTATTTGATTCTGTTTTTGAATTTCCTTTTGGTTATTTTCCACTTTATTAGCAGTTTCCTTCATTGTTTCCCCCATCATTTCTTTCATTGTTTTCAACATGTGTATTCTAAATTCCCTTTCTGTCATTACTAACATTTCTTTATAGGTGGAATCCTCTGCAGTAGCTACCTCATGGTCCCTTGGCGGGGTTGTTCTGGACTGGTTCTTCATGTTGCCTGGAGTTTTCTGCTGATTTTTCCTCATGAGTGATTTCTTTCATCTGTTTCCTTGCCCTAATTTTCCTTTCACTTCCTCTTGCTCTTTAAGTTCTCATGCCTGTGGACTAAGGGTTACAGAACCAGAAGGGTGAGAAGGTTGAAGAGCAAAAAAGGGATGAAAGAAATGAGGACTGAGTGATAAGAAAAAAAAAAGAAAAATAGAAAAAGGAGAGCAGGTGGGTAAAAGAAATATCGACAAAAAGAAGAGAGGCACAGAAAGAGGGAGACAGAGCAATATAGGTGTACAATAGGGTACTTTGATACAACCTTTAAAAAAAACCACCTTCTGGGGGTGCCCAGTTGGGTGGTTCCCTTGAGGTCAGCAGCTCTTTGCTAACCTGATCAGACACAGTACCCCACCTCCACCAAGTAGAGAGGAAAGACAAAAATGCTATAAATCAAACCAAAACAAGCAAACTGAAAACTTTATGGGATAAAATTGGGTGGAAAACCAAATAATAGCGGTACAAACACTAATAAAAATGAAGTTCTAATTATTGAAATAGGCAGCAATTGGAAATTATAATTAAACTAGAAAAATTGAGAAAGAAAAAGGATCTGTATGGAAAAGGTTGAACTTAAAAAACAAAACAACAATCAACATCATCAAAATAAAAAAAACAACCAAACCAAAAAAAAGAAAAACACAACCAAAAACAAAGCAGTACGTGTATGTCATTGACTACTGTCTGGGCAACACGTGGTCTTCTGGGGTATGAGATGTTAATCACAGTTGTGATATGACTGGAGACTGCTAGTTTCTCAAACCCCAGCAGGTAGACACCCTAAATCTCTCTTCAGCCCACTGAAAAGGTACTTTGATCTTGTTCACTTGCTGAGCAGAAGCTTTCCCAGGGAAGTGCTTGTCGCTGGAATCACTGCTGAAGTGGCTGTCCACTTACCCTGTGTGCCAAAACTGGTCTTCCTCTGCCCCCAAGGGTTAGGGCTGCAAGGCGGCTCAGACCCCACCCTTAGGCTACTTGGTCACTGGGTTACCAGCTTCCACCCAATTCTAGCTCTGCGACCCTGAGGGCGGAGCTTGCCGGGGCAGATGGTTCACGATGGCTTCCTGTGACCCAGAGCCAAACACTATTAGCTCCGTCTGGCTCAGTGGCTCAGACTGGGGCCCCGGACAAAGGCCAAAGTTCTCCGCACTCCCGCTCAGGCTCTCCCCAAGGCAGTTCAGCTGAGTGCCAAGTCCAAAGACACCAAAACAGTTCACAGGTAACGTCTTTCTGGTTTGCAGTCTCGCTGCTACTGAACTTACAGTTGCGGGCAGGTTTAGATGGATTGAACACACGCGACCACTTGCCAGTTTTCCACTGTTTTAGTCCTCCTCTTGGGGTCCAGAAGTCTCTGGCTGACTCCCTGTATCCTCTCAGGGGTGATGGTAGGCAGATCCCACCAGCCAGAGATGCCTGGAGTCCTATCTCCCCAGACTCACGGTGCCCAGATGCAAGGAAGTTGTTACTCGGCTGCCATCTTGTTCCGCCTCCCTTAAATATCATTTTTTTCATTCTCTTGCCTAATTGCCTAGGGTAGGACTTATAATACTATGTTGAATAGAAGTGGTTACAGTTGGTACCCCTTTTTTGTTCTAGTTCATAGAGGGAATGCTTTCAACTTTTCCCACTCAGTATATTACTTGTTGTGGATTTGTCATATATAGCTTTTATAATTTTGAGATATGTTCATCTATGTCTAGTTCGTTGAAGGTATTTATCATGAAAGGTGCTGGACTTTATCATATACTATTTCTGCATCTATTGAGATGATCATATGATCTTTGTTTTTGCTTTTGTTTATGTGGTGAATCACATTTATTGAGTTACATATGTTAAACCATCATTGCAACCCTGGGATAAAACCCACTTGGTCAAAGTGATTTATCTTTTTGTGATGTGCTGTTAAATTAATTTTGCCAATATTTTATAGAGGATTTTTGTATCTATGTTCATAAGGGATATTGGTCTGTAGTTTTCTTTTTTTGTTGTGTTCTTTTCTGGCTCTGAGATCAAGATGATTCTAGCTTTATAGAATGAGTTAGGGAGGAGTCCCTCCTTCTTGATGTTATGGAATCATATACATATGAAAGGGAGCAGTTCCTCTTCTTAGCTCTAGTAGAATTTGGTTGTAAATTTGTCTGGTCTTGGGCTTTTCTTTGTTTGTGTTAATAAATAAATTTAAAATGGCACGTTTTTTCTTTTACAGTTTTTTTTGATCAACATAATTTAAATGTGCTACTATAGGTTTAAGTGTGCTGTGAGATAAAAAAGGTTGAAAACACTGCTCTATCCCATAGATTTTAAAACTGTGTCCCGTTTCTTGTTCAGTTCAAGGGATCTTTTGATTTTTGTTTTTTATATATTTAGGATTGTTGTCTTTTTGCTGAATAGCTTCTTTACCATTATATGACTATCTTTATTGCTCTCTTTTTTTAACCTTTTGATCTTTTTTTTCCGATTTTTTCCAATATTTAATTGATTGAATTTGGTATTTTTAAATACTTATAAAATAAGACACTCAGGCAAAGGTCGTTATAAGAATTCGGATGAACAATGGATATTTCATTTGCCTTAAAAAAGAATAGCACTAAAATTAAACACTTGCAGTATTATACTTTGATGAATTTGAATACAAGGCACAGGTTTCCGGGAGTACATAAGTACATTTCCATTTTATAGTTGTTTTACTTCTTTTATCTTTTTATCCTTTTAGACAAAGATTTTTCTTGTTAAAGCAAAAACTTACTTAATAGGGCCTTAAAATCTTTTCTCAAAAGAGTGGATCTTCTGAATTTCTAGTGTTTCTTATGGTGTATTTTTTAAAAATTTCTTTTCTACCCATTTATCCCTAGTTGGTTGTTGGTTCCTGTTTCCTGGTAAATTGTCTGTGGTTAAATGCTGCTTTTTATTTCTGTGTCAACACAGACCCTTTTTGTTGGTGTCTTCAACATAGTATTCTCTTCCTCTGGTGTGTCATTAGAGTCCCTTCTGGATTTTGTTTCTTCCTCATGGGATAAATGGGGGTGCTCAAGGTGTCCTTTACGTACAAAATGCTGGATCCGAGATTCCAATCCTTGGCATTTAGGACGATCCATAAGGGGCTTATATGTGCACATTTTCACTCCTTCCACAAAGGCACTGGTCTGCTTCATTACAGAGGGCTGAACATTTCTCCATTCCATCATTCCATCCATTTTTGGCCCTGTGCCACAGGGCACTGTAACTGAGTCCAGACCTTAAGCATACTATACAACATGTGAGTTTTGACAGCATGATTAGCCCATAGTTGTTGTAGGTGGGTAACATGGAACTCCTGAACCTCTGGATCATAAATCCATTTGATATTTTCAAACTTACAGTCATATAAGACTAGAGGAAATTCTATAGCCATACTATATTAAAGTTTCTGGGGATTTTTCTCTAAGTTAAGCAGCTCATCAATAATCTCTGTCTTCTCCATCCCTTGGCCAATCAGAAAGAGGAAAGCCATCATACAGCAGATTTGATGATAAAGGAATGCCTGGCCAATCACTTCAAATTGACATAACTGAAAAGGTTCTTGCCATCTTTCCTCGCTTAGGCTCTGGCCCACTAGCTGTACTTGAGCAGATAGAATAGTCCTCTGAAAGTTAATCGTTCCATTAGCTATATGCATTTTACACAAGTTTCTAAAATCATGGGTGCCAACATACTTCTGCGCTGCATAATTCATGGTTTCAACATTTAAATCAGCACGAGGGAAAAAGTAGCAGTAAGTCCGCTCAAGACAGCTGAAGCTAGGTTCTACAGGGGCCCAGGCCAGTATATGGATTTCTGGAGGGAGTACCCAGTTGAGAATGTGGGTATAATGGATCTCTTTTGCAGCACTGCTAGCTTCATCTTTTAAATTAAAATCCTCTGCATCCCTGCCCCTTGGAAACTGAGAATGGAGGTCAAGAGAAATCACCTGTGCAAAGGCACTAACTCCTTTGTTTGCCCACCTCGGTGATAGTTGGATGTCTGTCTGCTTTCTACTAGTCGAGTCTTGGTTAGAGCCTCAAATAGTTTCTCTTCAATGGTATTATTTGTGTTTTCCTGACTAGCAAAGACTTGGTATCCCCAGCCAAGATAGGCCATTTTTTAGGGCTATATGTCTCCGGCCATAAGCACTGAAGTCAAATGCACGCTTAGCTTTCCCACTTCCTAATGGGTTTTCCCTAATGTCTGAGTCCTTGTTGTTGACCTGTTCCTTTCTAAGTCTTTGCACCTGCTGCTCCAGTTCTCCTACTCTTTTTAGGAGTTTCTCAGTTTGGTTTCTGTCTCTGTCATTTTCAGCCATGATACAACTACAGGAATAAAGGAATCATATAGGCCCACCCTAACTTGTAGTGGAATGTGTCCTTGATATTTCTAATCCAGTGAGGAACGTCTGAAGCCACCCTTACCTTCTGGCCCAATCTTTTGATCTTTTGATTTTCATTTTTTATATATTTAGGATTGTTGTCTTTTTGCTGAATAGCTTCTTTACCATTATATGACTATCTTTATCTCTCTCTCTTTTTTTTAATCACGGTTGATTTAAAGTCTATTTTATGTGGTAGGAGAATAGCAACCCCTGGTTGCTTTTGTTTGCATTTGTGTGGAATATTTTTAACATCCTTTACCTTGAGTCTGTGTAAGTCCTTGCCAGTTAGATGCATTTCTTGGAGATAACATATACTTAGACCACAACTGTACTTCAAAAGTTAGTTTTCTCTGTCATTTGTTTGTCATTGCAAATACAGAGTTAAGGTTTTATTTTACTTTATTAAACCATTTCCCTTTAATTACGAACATGTCTACAAATTCTTTTAGGATTTAAAAAAATAGTAAATTCAGTAAGTGAGGACTAACTGCAATGTTCACCTTGAGATTAGTATGATATGTGCTCAGTACCTGGGACATAGTAAGGTCTCCATATTTTATTTATTTGTTTTTTGTAATCCCACATGATTATTCCCACACAGAAAGTCATGTGTCACTTAACAGTGGGGATGTGTTCTAAGAAATGTGTCATCATTGCTCTACAAACTTTACATAGTGTATACATAAGCCTAGATGGTATAGCCTACTGCACACGTAGGCTTCACACAGTACAGAATGTTACTGTACTGAATACTTTAGGCAATTGTAACATAATGGTAAGTATTTAAATATGTCTAAACATAGAAAAGGTAAAATAAAAACATGCATAAAAGATAAAAAATTGAGAACTTATCATGCACTTACCGTGCAGGACTGGAAATCGCTCTGGGTCAGTCAGTGAGTGAATGGTAAATGAATGTGAAGGCCTAAGTAGATTACTGTCCACTACTGTACACTTTATAAGCACTGTACACTTAGGCTATGCTAAATTTATAAAAAGATTTTTCTTTCTTTAACAATACATTAACCTTAGCTTACTTAGTTTTTTAATTTATAAACTTTTTTAATTGATACACTTTTTAATTAAATAATTTTTATTTATTTATTTTATTGTTAAATCATAGCTGTGTACATTTGTGCAATCAAGGGGTACAATGTGCTGGTTTCATATACAATCTGAAATATTCTCATCAAACTGTTCAACATAGCCTTCATGGCATTTTCTTAGTTATTGTATGTAGACATTAGTATTCTGCCTTTAGTAGGTTTCGCCTGTACCCATTCTAAGATGCACCATAGGTGTGGCCCCACCCATTACCCTCGCTCTGTGGTAACCTCCCCCCTCTTGGCCTCCCTTGGCCCTTTCCCCATATTCTTGAGCTATAGTTGGGTTATAGCCTTCATATGAAAGCTATAAATTAGCTTCATAGTTGGGCTGAGTACATTGGATACTTTTTCTTCCATTCTTGAGATACATTGCTAAGAAGAATTTGTTCCAGCTCCATCCATGTAAGCATGAAAGAGGTAAAGTCTCCATCTTTCTTTAAGGCTGCATAATATTCCATGGTATACATGTACCACAGTTTGCTAGTGCATTCATGGGTCGATGGGCACTTGGGCTTCTTCCATGACTTAGCAATTATGAATTGGGCTGCAATAAACATTCTGGTACAGATGTCTTTGTTATATTGTGATTTTTGGTCTTCTGGGTAATTCCTTGTAAAGGAATTTTAGGATCAAATGGCAGGTCTATTTTTAGATCTCTAGTATTCTCCAAACATCCTTCCAAAAGGAACGTATTAGTGTGCATTTCCACCAGCAGTGTAGAAGTGTGCCCTTTTCTCCACATCCATGCCAACATCTCCGGTTTGGGGATTTTGTTATGTGGGCTACTCTTACTGGGGTTATGTGATATCTCAAAGTAGTTTTCATTTCCATTTCTCTGATGATTAAGGATGATGAGCTTTTGTTCATGTGTCTGTAGATTGTGCGTCTGTTTTCTTTAGAGAAGTTTCTCTTCAAGGCCTTTGCCCACCCTGAGATGGGATCACTTGTTCTTTTCTTGCTAATACGTTTGAGTTCTCTGTGGATTCTGGTAATTAAACCTTTATCAGAGGTATAACCTGCAAATATTTTCTCCCATTCTGAGGGCTGTCCGCTTGCTTTACTGACTATGTTCTTGGCTGTGCAGAAGCTTTTTAGTTTGATCAGGTCCCAGTAGTGTATTTTTGATACTGCTTCAATTGCCTGCGGAGTCCTCCTCATAAAATATTCACCCAGGCCAATTCCTTCAAGAGTTTTCCCTGCACTTTCTTCAAGTATTTTTATAGTTTCATGTCTTAAGTTTAAATCTTTTATCCAGTGAGAGTCTATCTTAGTTAATGGTGAAAGGTGTGGGTCCAGTTTCAGTCTTTTACAGGTTGCCAGCCAGTTCACCCAGCACCATGTGTTAAATAGGGAATCTTTTCCCCACTGAATGTTTTTAATTGGCTTGTCAAAGATCAAATAACGGTAAGTAGCTGGATTCATCTCTTGGTTCTCTATTCTGTTCCAGACATCTACTTCTCTGTTTTTGTGCCAGTACCATGCTGTTTTGATCACTATTGATTTATAGCGTAGTCTCAGGTCTGGTAGCATGATTCCTCCTGCTTTGTTTCTGAGTAATGTTTTGGCTATTTGAGGTTTTTTCTGATTCCATATAAAACGAAGTATTATTTTTTCAAGATCTTTAAAATATGGCAATGGAGCTTTCATAAGAATTGCATTAAAATCATATATTGCTTTGGGTAGTATAGATATTTTAATAATGGTGATTCTTCCCAGCTATGAACATGGTTGGAATTTCTTGACAACATCTGAGCAATGACATTCCTACATTCCAGTGGAATCTCTAGCAGGGCTGTTGAAGACAAGGACATAAAATAATTCCTTTCAAGCGAAAATGAAAATAGGATTTTGGTGTTCCAACAATGGCATAGAATCTTGGGGTCCTCAAAGGTGGTGTTTAACCAGTTCTTGCCAGTTCCGCCTTCCACTAGTTTATTACTATTGGCTGTGAATAGAGTTGTTAAAAAGAAGAGAGAAGGAAAAAGGAAGGCAGAATTCTTATTAAGGTATTTCTATTTCTGGCAAGTCACTACTTGGTTATGTAGAACAACACATTTATCTGGAGGTCTTTTTTTAAAAAAGTGAATGTTGCCTTCCAATGAATACTAAATAAAACCAATAGAATCAGATTAATTTTTAATGAGCAGCGGTTGTGTACTGGATGTAATAATATTGAAATTAATACATAATTAAAGTGGGTTTGTACAGAATAGTTCACTTGAGAATTGAGTAGTGTAGAACAAAACTGAACATCTCCAAATGTGACCCACAGCCCTGTGTTCAGATTTTTGAGATGTGGAGAGGGATCAGTGTTTCCCTGAGGCAAAGTCATACTTACTGGGGGCATTAAGAGGTCTTTGGGAACCTTGACTACAGTTAATTCATAGGAACTGCACTCCGTGCTAATTGGGATGAAATTGACACAAGTCACAGTCTTGTGCAGAACTTTGTCAACATCACAGTGATTTTCACTGACTATTTTCACCTTCCTTAAGTCAGGTTGCTGGATCAAATCTTGTGACTCTAAAAAAGTAAGAAAAGCAGTGTTACGAACCTTCATGTTTTAAATATAATTTGAATTTCTTATATTGTAGGCAGTATAATGGAACAATGGACACCCTGAAAATGACAACAAAAATACAATGGGGGCACAATTCCTTGCTCTGCATCTCCACTGTGACTGCTCTAGAGAACAGCCATGTTGCTGTGTCTGGAGAGGATGCCTCTGTGTGGGGACAGAGCAGCTGCAGATTTTAGCAGAAAGGGACCCTACTGAGCAGCTGTTGCCTTTCCCTACTCAGCATCAATCTCCCCATCCTCTGCCATCAACTCCCTGATTTTCCCTCCTACTCACAGATGCACTTCAGATGGGGCTGCTCTAACTCTAGGCTTGCCACTCAGGGCTAGAGGGTCACGCACTCCTATCTACCTCAATTGGTTTAGGGACGAGCTTGTGACCCAAACTGGACCCAGCAGAGCCAAGAAAATCCAGTACTAAAATATTAAAAAACTTCTGGGAGAGAAGCGTTCTTTCTTTTTGTCCACTTAGATCTAATAAGAGGCAGACCTGGAACTGGAAGGCTGTGGTAAGGCAAAAGCTTTCCAGAGAAAGAAACCAATATGGATCTTCAAAAGAGGTGGGGTAGCCTTCCATAAAATTATTTAAATACCCAGACCCAGCTGCTGCACCTGGACTTTTCCAACCAATAAACCCCCCTTCCCCTTTGTTTTTTGCCTAATTTATTTTGTGTTGGATTTTCTACCATGGCAACTCAAAGAGTTGTGACTAACGCGGGACTCTCAGAAGTCTGAACCTTTTCTCTAATATGAACTTAATAGAATTCAGGACACTTCCCCCTCCCAAGTTTGTGGGATTGCTGGTGGAATTTGGGACTCAGCATGCAATTTGGTCTTTGAGATCCCACAGGCCCTTACTTCTATAGGTCATCTATATGGCCGAGAAATCTGGGAAGGGAGAGAAGCTAGGAGGCTGTAAAGTTAGAGAAGTTAATGACCCCAAAGTCTCACTTTTTTTTGTAGTGCTGGCCCCATTGGAGCAGATTCCACCAAGGCAGAGCTTCTCAAGCTTTAAGGGGTATACAAATCACTCGAGGCTCATGTAACAAAGGAATTTCTGAGTCAGTAAGTCTGGATGGGGGATGTGATTCTGCATTTTTAACAAGCTCCCAGGTGGCCTGGATGCTACTGGTCCAAGGGACACGATGAATCACTTATTTTTAAGTAACTTACTTGTTTGACTTCGAAATAAAAACTTTTGCTTCCATTCTTGTTATTAACTTAAAATTTCCCTAGCAGATAGAGAACTTACTATGGAGTATCAAAAGCTGGTTTTGCTCTGACCAAACAGAAACATACAGTGTCTTTCTCTTTCCCTGGGTAGCTGTGAGCATTGACATAGATTTTCCAGACCTACCCCTAAGTGGTCCTCAAGGACCCTCAAATCTACATTGTAGCTTTAGAGAAATAAGTCAGAGGTCAGCCCTTTATTTAATAAACACATCGATTCTGAGTCCATAATTTTTTTTTAAAACAATTCTTACTAAAAGGGCAGGATACGTATTATAATAATAAGTCTTCCCTGTCAGTACTGAAAGGGAGGGAAGAGCCTATTAGGGGATCTGAAGAAGGCAGATGGGAGAGTACCGAAGAAAAGCAGTTGAGGCGAGGCCCCTTCTCTACAGAGCAGACGGAAGGAGGAGGCACGGCAGAAGGATCGGATGCTCCCAGTCTCAAGCCCAAGGTGACCATGGGCATTGGGCCAGCACTTAGTCTGCGAACCTGCTTGGCTGGCTACTGCAGTAGGAACTGCTTTCTAAGGGAAAACCAAGGATTGCCTTAGGGGGTGGCGTTCTGGGGTCTAGTTTATTCTGAGCATTGGCTTGTAAGGTAGAATGTAGGCTGCTTTTCTCCATTTTCAGTGGTGTTTTAGTGACAAATTGGTATCAGATACAATATCAAATGAGAGTCCTAGGGCAAGCAAAGACTTAAAAAATGTATATATATAAAAATATATATCTTAGTTATATATTTTAAAATAACTAAGTTATATATAACTTATATAAAAACTTAAATATATAGTTATATATAATTATATATTTTAATATAACTAAGTTATATATAACTAAGTTTAATAGTTAACTAAGATAGGGAAAGAATCTGGAGAATGTTAGAGAGGAAAGGCACAGTGAGGCAGACACTTAGGGACATGTAGAATAAGAACTTGTGTGTGTATTTCAGATCAGTGACAATAATTTTGCAGAAAGAAGGTTAAAAGGAGACAATGCTATAATATTTGGACTTCAGAAATCTATCTCTTAGAATGATTAGAATAAGATACAAGCTTGATTAGTATTCCCGCAGAGCCTTTTGTTTAACTTCCAGCAAAGGGTTTTATTTCCCTGAAATATGATTCCAATATGCTGATCACAAGCCTAAATTAATTTTAAGACATTTCCCTTCACTTATGAAAAAGGGCTCATCAGCAGTCCTGGCCAAAAACTCATTAAAATACCTTTTAAGCTCTACTTTAAGGTCATTTCTAGTATTCGTTGCAGTGTTAATTAGAAAACAGCAGTTTCCTTCATTCCTCTCAGAAACCCTCTCCAGTAGCATCTTTGACTCAGTTTGGCATTTTTTGCTGACTGCCTGCTTCCCCGAATTTAGCTCTAATGGAATAAATGGCTCTATTTTTGCTTGGCTGTATTTTCTTTAGCTATTAGTTTTGCAGCCTTGATCACTGATAAACCTAGAGCTGCCATTTATTAATTTATTTAGATGCTCTTCACATTCTCCACAGAGTCAGAAAAGGTGCCAATTAAAGTTGTTACTGCAAGAGTGAGATTACAGAAAATAAATTTATATGCTTGGAGTGCTACCTTGCATCAAATTGGATCTCAGTTTCTTAAAAGCACAAAGGTCCCATGTAAATTCGCTACATCTTTGTAGACATTTCATCAAGTCTAATTAAGTTATTGCCCTCAATAAAATGCATATGGAAAAAGTATAAACTATGTATCTTGTAAGCATGAGAGCAGTGCATTGAAGAGACCACAGAAGCCCTACCTTCCAGTTGTAGTTATGTTTTTGCAGGAAGTCGGGGACAAATACAAAGCCAGAGTTCACAGAACTTGGTCAGGCCTCAAAGTTACAAGGGGGCTCTTTAAAAATACAGCTTCTGGGGCCTCACTCAGAACCTACTGAATCAGCCTCATTTGTGCTGGGGCCCAGAAATCTGTATGTATGTAAAGATACCCAGAAATTCTAATACAGTTATTTGTATGAACATTGACAATCTTATACTGGGAATAAGCAGAAATATTAAAGTTGAAAATTTTTATTTATATTTGTTTAATCCAGGCAAGTATATTAAAAAAAAAAAAAGGTACACTCACCAGGATCATTTCTTGGGTCTGAGGTGGGCTGAGACTTAAGCTGGGCCCTACACAGCTTGAGCACTTCTGGGCCATGGATGAGGACTGTGAAGTCAGCAGACAGAGACTGTGATCATGTTTGGGAAAGTGAGTAAGGCTGGGCTGGAATAAAAAGGTCCAAAACTAGTCTCTAAAGCAGACGGATAGTCCTAGAGCAGGGGTCGTGGTAATAAAACAGCAATGAAAGGCAGGGGAAAGGGGCTGCTGTGATGAATAACTCCCGGAACCATGCATGTGATAGTTGTATTAGTTATCAATTGTTGTGTAACAAATCACCCTAAACATAGCAGCTTACAACAAGAAATATTTCCTATCACAGTGTCCATGAGTCAGACATCTAGGTCTCTCACGTAGTTGCATTCAAGCTGTTGGTTGGGGCTGGAGTTATCCTAAGACTTTCCTAGGTGAAAATCTCCTTCCAAGCTCCTTCTTGGTGGCTGTTGTTGGCAGGACTCAGACAATGGACTACCAAACTGGCTGACGTGGTTGCTAGCAGGACTTGGGTCAAAATCATGTAGGCCTGGCCCTGGATTGTCTGAGTGTCCTCATGACATGTCAGCTGGCTTTCCATTGAGTCAGTGATGAAAGAGAGAAAGAGAGCACCCAGGGCAGAAGCTGCAGTCGTTTTATAACCTAGTCTCAGAAGTGACATTTTATTGCTCTTGGGTGCATCATTAAGTCCAGCCCACTCTCAGATGATGGGAATTAAGAACTTTGAGGGGAGAAGTATTAAAGAATTTGCAAACCTATCTTTAAAACTTCCACAGCAGTCTGAGTCCCTTCTGAGATTTAAGCTGGGCCCTACACAGCTTTGGGCAAGGCACACCTTATATGGCTGCACATGATGGTACTGGCTGAAAACCAAGAGGTCAAGGCTAGGGGTAGAAGGTGAGATAAACCTGGAGTCACCTGGAGAAATTCTGGATAAGGAGCAGAGATGCGAGTGAAGCCACAGAGCATGGTGTTGAGGGCCCTGCTTAAGTTTCAGGTTCTTTCTTTGTGTAAAGAGATTACGCCTGGGCAGTAATTTTGCCAATCCCATGAAGTTGCTTCCCACATTAAATTCTTCAGTGAGCTCAGTCGGTTCTCCCACTACATACAGTTTTTACCTCCTTCTCCATAGCCGCACCACCCCCCTTCCCCAGGCCTCTAAAATCTCCAAGCTGGATGGAAGCACAGCCTTCTACTTACTGTTCATTTAAAGTTAATTACTCTCACAGCAACCAGAATCATCTTCAAAAAGTACAAATCAAATCATACCATACCTCAGCTTAAAATATTCAGCACTTCCACATGGTTGTAAAATAGAATTAAAACTCCTCACCATGAACCAGAAGGCCCTGCCTTACCTGATTTTCATCTACCTTTCTGGATTTTTCTTGGACCATCATACTGATACCAGAATTTCAGGTTCTTGGTCTTGGTGATTTGAAGAATAAATCTGTGGACCACAGATCGGTGGTAAGACAGAATTTATTTACATAAAAGAATACAAAAACACTAAAGCTCCCAGTAGGGAGAGAAAACCCAAGTCAGGGAGAAAAGCTCTCTCTAAATCTCTCCTCTCTCTTTTTCATCCCTCTTGGTCTAGTGTTATATATAGGTGCACGGGTTCCTTGGGCAGGAAATGAATGGACACAGTCCCTTCTGCTGGGGCAGCTTGAATGAATGTATTAATGAATTGACACTGTCCATTCACGGAATTGAGGCCTAGGAAACTTACATGAAATTGACCTAGGCATAGGAAATGGGGGTTCCGTTTTCAGTAATAAGTGTAAAGGGAAGGAGACACTGAGGCGCCAGCGTCTCCCCACCAGTTGTTCCGCTCCTTTGGCTATTGGAGCATCCTTGGGTGGGAGGACCTCTCCCCCTTGCCTACCCTCCAGCCCTCTGGTTCCTCTGCTGGCTGCCACAGCACCAAGACGGCCAAGCGGAGGCGGCAGGTCCTCCAGCTCAGCTTGGCTGAGCTGGTTGGGGCACCACCACGCCACCTGTCCTGTATCAATACCTGCAGCATCCTTTCTGCTCATCCAGCTAGCCAGGCTAGCCCCCCCAGGACCTTTGCACTTGCTCTCTCTCTCTGGGGTTTCTTCTCCCAGGTCTGTGTGTGTCTGTCTCCTTCCTGTTCTTCTGGCCCTGGCTTGGATGTCACCTCCCCAGAGAGATTTCCCTAATCGTTACACATTTTTATTTCTTCATTTAATTATTTTCCTTCTCAGCATTGACATAATCTGTAATTATTTGTTTTCTTGTTTCATTGCTGTCGCCATCCAGAGCAAGGTCTGCAAAGACAGTGCCCTGTTTGGTTTCCTTGCTGTTGAATCCTTAGGGGTTAACTCAATCTGTGGGTCATTGTAGACTCTCAGGAAAAAAGTTATTGCATGAATAAATAAATAAGAAAATGTATATTAAATACTTAGCACAATGCCTGGCACGTAGTAAGTGCCAAACATATGTTAATTACATATTGGGTATATTAACATCTATTTCACAGGGCTGGTGAAACGATTAATTGGGGTGGCATATGAAGGCAACAACCTTGTGCACCATTTACTGAGTTCCTAGTGTTAGGTTTGTGTAATGGGGATAAAGAAGGGTTGACATATGGCTATACAATATCTACATATGTGTATTTGGGATCTCTTATACATTTAACTGAATTTTCAAATGTTCATATTGATATTATTTAGATTTTAAAACCCCAAGCTATCAAATGTGCTTTGTGTAGTGAAATGTGAAAATGAGTGAACATATTACTTTGAGCACAGTTTGTACCATAAAGTAAGTTACTAAATAGACTTCAATGTTTATTAGTGTTGGAAACATTGTTAACCGAAGCATTCCATTAGTTTGCCTTTCCACACTTGACAAAATGAATCTTGTTTGTGTTAGAATATTTGTTCGGTAACAGGCATATGGAAGAATAAATTTAGATAGTATTGTTGCCAAATTTCTTCCTGAGTAGGTCCCTGGTCTCGGAGATTTGAAGAATGAATCCACCAACAACAGATCAGTGGTAAGATAAATAAGGATTTATTTTACAGAAAAGAATATAGAAAAAGCACCAGAGCTTCTGGCAAAGGGAAAAACCCAAGTCGGAAAAAATCTGGAAAAAAATCTGCCCTCTGCCTGGGTGTTTTGTCTAGGAGTATATATAGTCTCAGGGTCTTTTGTAGTTACATTTGGCCAGGACTGGGTAACAAATGAATGGATACAGTCCCTTCCCCTGGGGTAAGAAGAATGAATGTGTCAGTCGACCGGTAGGGGCAAGGTGAATGAAGTCATTAATGAATGGATACAGCCCCTTCCACTGGGGTAAGATGAATGAGTGCATCAATCAATGGATACAGTCCCTTCCTTGAGGGGCAAGGCAAATGAGGTCATTAATGACTGGATACAGTCCATTCATGAAATTGTACAGGCCTAGGAAATGAGGGGTCCCCACACCCTTAGGCCTGTAAAATGCTCACAGGGGAGTAGGGCAGCCAGAGGAGGGCTCTCTAGGTTCACGGGTGGTTCTGAGGGTTGGCACCAGCAACAGCGTGGGCTGTGCCCTGGTCTCCCTCAACTAACGAGGGACTCGCAGGTTTCCACTGTGCTCGCCCTCTCTGCCTCACTTGGTTCTTCAGCTCTCGCCTCCCCTAGTCTGCTGCACCAACACCCCCAGGGTGGAGTCCAGATGGCGTGGCAGGTCCTCCATGTTGGCTGGTGCTGACCAAGCCCGGATGCACGTGCCCTGTGTCAGTATGAGAGAAAACTATCAAGAGAAAAAGTTTCTGAAACATAAGAGCAGCTACCGGTAGTGACACGGGACAGGGTAGCACCACGGCCTGCTGCCTTAGCCCTGGAGGTTGATGCTGCTGCCATGGAGCTTGCTGGAAGGGCCGGACGCCTGCGGGGAGGTGCTGCGCCTTGCTGTTTCCTCCAGTGCAGTTCTTGCTGGTCAGTTCATGGATGGCCCTTGCTGTCTCCTCCATGTGCACTTCTGACTGGTGAATTTCCTGACATTTTCCAAGGCCTGAGAATTCACTGGACAGCTGGCTGTAACTGACAAGACCCACACCCTAGCAGAACAATCACCCTGCCACTGAGCAGAGAGCAGGAGGTCAGACCTTGAAGAGGGAGCAAGAGAGCTTGTTCCCCTCCTGGGTTCTCTCTGCCAGGAAGTGTGGGTTTTGTAGTTGTTGTGCTTTATGTGTCTGTGAATAAATCCTGACTTAGCACTGACCCTGTGGTCCGTGGATTCATTCTTCTAATCTCTGACACTAAAATATTCTCCTTTCCTTCCGATGTCTGAAACTCCGGTATCAGTAGGAATCTAATTCTAAGTGCTGGATCTTCCACTGTGACACCCTATGCCATGTCTTATGGTGCCTCTGTTGGCAAAGAGCTTGGCAGAGGCAACACTCAGCAAGAGCTTCTTAGAAAAGAAAGGAAAAGCAAACTGAAGTTTATGTTAACAGCTATGCACAGACTAAGAGGACAAAATATGGGATTGAAGTCTTGGAAACTGGCTTTAAGCCACTATTTTATTGTTTACATCTCTATAATCTAGGACAACGGGGTCCGCTCTGTAATCTTGACTCCCCTGACCCTGGGATTCTGAAACCATAACGCGAAAACACGGTTAAACTTTCTAGCAAAGAATTGATGTGGTGACAAACGAGAGATAAAATAGCCAGCTGAAAGTAATCAATTATTTTTACTTTCTTCCCTTGCAGCTCAGAAATTTAGCTTGCTTTTCCATCTTTTCTAATATTTTTAGCCTCTCAAGAGCCAAAAATCTCCCACACACAATAGAGTGGCCCCATCTCTATCCACTCTGTTTCCTAGCAGACATATTCAGGGTCTTTGATTGTACGCATTGTAATATTAATCAAAATATGAAACAAAAATAGAGGGTAGCATGCATAGTAAGCATGGTTGCTGATGAGTATTTTATAATTTCATTTTGAAAACAAACAAACCAAAAAAACCCAAAACAAACAAAAAAAAAACGCCCTTGTTCTTGGGGACGGGTTCATCAAACCTCCTTTTCTTCCAATGTCTTCCTCCTGGAAGAGAACTCCTTTTAGGCCTCCTTTTAGCAGTTATAAAGAGACAAAGTAAGTCAGTAGGTGATTTTTTCTCATCCCAAGTGAGTGATTTGCCTCTCTGAGAATGCTTAGCCTGAATGGTTTCCATTTTAACTGAGTTCCGACTCACCTAAGAAGTGTCACTTTGAACATCCCTCACACCAGATAATGATGTTGTCAGTGAGGATTATCTTTGACTAAAAAGAGATCTCTAAGAGGGTACTCTAATAATTCCCCGCATGTTTCCCTGTACTTGGAAGAAAATAAATTTGACAAAAAATTTTCAATTCTGAAAGTAGGCTATAATTTTTTTCCATTCATTAATTCACAAACATGCCTTGTGATAGGATCTTGTGATAAAAAGATAAAAAGACATGTTCTCAATTTCAAAGCGCTTCAGGTAGAATGGAAGAGAGAAAGCTGCTAACAGGCACAGACGTGCTACTTGCACAGCAGAGGCAGGAACAGGGCATAGCTCGTGACACAAGAGAGGGGCTACTTTTTTCTGGACTGGTAGATACTAGAAGATGATGGTATAAGCCCCCACACTTTGTGGCTTCAAACAAGAAAATTTATTCTAGTTTCGCTGGTCAGGAGTCTGGGCATGCGGTGGGTGGGTGGGAGGTTCATTCTTGCTCAGTGTGTCAGGAGGCTGCGGTCGACAGGTCAGCTGGGGATGGATCTGCTCCCAGACTTACCCGGGGCTGTTGGAAGGATTCAGTTCCTCACAGGCTCTCAAACTGAGGGCCTTAGTTACTTGCTGGCTGTTGCTAAAGGCTTCTCTCAGTTACTGGCCACACGAGCTCTGAAGGGGAAGCTCCCAAGACCATGGCTTGTCCTTTGCAATGAGGAAGTGAAAAGAGGCAGAGAGAGAATGGGAGCAAGACCCAGGCCAGAGTCTTTTGTGATCTAATCTCTGAAATGACTTCTGTTACTTTTGCCATAATCTGTTCATCAGAAGCGAGTCACTAGATTCATCTATACTCGAGGAGAGGGAATTACACAGGACAGGAAGTGGGGATCACCGGGAGCCCTACGGGAAACTGGCTGCAGAGGAGTAAGAATTCAACAAAGTGGATTTGGGATGCTGGAAGAGGAGGAGCCCATCCGAGAAAGAGGAAGGCAGACGAGCCAGCCATGAAAGCACGAGCAAGACCTGATGGGAGAATTTCAAATATTTGACTGGAATGCAGGGTGCAGAAGTGGGATAAAGCCTGGTGATAGCTGTTGTCATAGTGGTGATGGTAGGAAATGAAGCTAGAAAGATAGTAGGTAGGATACAGGTTCAAAGTTACAGATACTCAAGACGAATAAGTTCCAGAGAGCTGCTGTGTAATATAGTACCCAGAGTTAATAATATGGTATTCTGTACTTAAAAAATTTGTTAAGAGGGTAAATCTCATGTTAACTGTTTTTTTACCACAACCCCAAAAAAACCAAACCTCAAACAAACCAAAAAACCCATAGGGACCCAAGGAAAATTTTGGAGGTGATGGATATATTGATTACCATTATTGAAGTAACAGTTTCATGGATATGTGCTTATGTCCAGATTTATCAACTTGTATAAATTAAACATGTACCCTTTTCAGTATATTAGTTATACCTTAAGAAGCCTGTTAAAAATGATGCAGGTTATGAAGGGCTTTGTATAGAGAAATAGAGAAAATTAAACTGTATGCCAAGGTACTGGGGAACTACTAAGGAATTGTGAGGAGAGACATGATTACACATTTACTGGTGCAAGATTACTTTACGGCGGTGTGGATAACGGGGTTATTTATCTTGCTTCCACTTGATCTCCTTAGACCCTCATAACTAACATGCATGCCAGCTTTTCTGGTCTGTGCAAGCGAGGAACTTTAGGGCTTTAACAACAAGCCATCAATAATCTGTCACTTGCTTGTGGGTTGTGTATGTTGTGCTAGCTTTGAAATGGCAGAAGAGTGGGCAACTGATCTCTTTTTCTTGCATCAATTTCAGGATAACTGGGGAAACTTGATCAGAAGCAGTTGTTGGTTTGTCCCTTAGTGGGATACAATTTAATTAGCTTTCCTAGATTGTTTACTTTAGCCCCACCGAATGAGACCCATCCCACTGTCTCTGTCTTGAAGCCTTATTGTTCTGCAGTTGGAAAGTTTTGAAAAGCTGTTAGCAAAGCACTAAGAGACACAACACCTGTGGGCAAACTCTGGTGACCTCTTAGAGATTTAGAATAGTTTTTGAAATAGAGAAATGATAAAGCAAGCATGCCTCAGTTCCTTGTTTGTGAAGTGAGGGTCTTGGGTGCAGTGATCTCTGAGGCCCTGGAGAGTTCCACATCCTGATGTTATCTGTAAGAGGCATAATTACCTAGAAATCTGTTTGTTTATTTTACTCCTGGAGATTAATCTTAGGGCAGGGTATATTCTTTTCATTTCAGGCTGACATTAATTCTTGGATGTTTTGGGGTCATATAATTGTGAAGTAGGTCTTTCTTCCTGAATTATTGCAAAATGCTTAGAAAAGCAGTTGCTAAGATAACCTTGGAACCTGTACAATGCATTTACTTACTGCTATATTGTTGACAGACTGAGCTTTTTTTCATTTCCAGCACAGACTGTCATTTCCAACAGGGAGTATAAAATACATGAAAAGAGGAACAACCCAGAGGAATAAAGCAGAACTAGACAGTCTGTCCTACCTTTATCAGTTAGTTGAGAAGAAAAAAGAGCCACAAGTGCACCTGAGTTGGCCTGGAGCCATCTCTGCCCTGTCCACCTCTCATGGAGCAGAGCTGTGCCCTCCCTAGCTGTGCAGCCCTGGAGCCAGTCCAGATGTGCTTCTTTTAAGTTGAGAAGAGGATGGTGTGGTTAGATAAAGGGGCTCTCTGCTTACCAGAGGAGAGCCTTGAGCTTGACATCCTATGAAGATGGTCAAAGAGTTTATGGGGGAATGATTAAGCCTTTATTCTGCAATGACAACTACGTACAATTTGTTGCACAAAAGGTAAATGTAGGGTTTTGTGATCTCTGCAGGTCCTTTTCACTAAAAAGGTGGTATTCAGGGAGCTTAAAAATATTTTTAATAATTTGTTTTTAAGTTAAGTGATTAATACACAGCTGTTCATCATATCATTTGCTTATATGTATTGTTGTGAAAAATGTAGGTTGCAATGGAATTTTAAAACAACTTTATTGATATATAATCAAATGTAATAAATGGTATGTATTTAAAGTAGGCAATTTGATGAATTTTGACATATGTATGTATTTGTGAAGTCATTACCACAATAAAAAAAATGAACATATCCATCACTCCCACACTTTTCCATGTTCCTTTGTAATCCAACTCTTCTGGTTCCCCATACCCTCCTCACCCCTCGAAACCACTAATTTCTTTTCTTTTCTTTTCTTTTTTTATGGTCACTATAAATTAGTTTGCATTTTCCAGAATTTGATGTAAGTGAAGTCATACGGTATGTAAAGTATGTTGGCTGACTTCGTTCACTCATAATTGAGATTCATCGATGTTGTTTCATATAACAATAGTTTATTCCTTTTTATTGCTAAGTAGCAGTCCATTGTAGAATATACCAGAATTTATTTATTCATTCACCTGCTGATGAATATTTGGGTTGCTTCAAGTTTTGCTTGTCATAATTAAAGCTGCTATAAACATTCTTTTACAAGTTTTATGTGTGGATATGCTCTTCCATTTCTCTTGGGTAAGTACCTAGGAAGGCAATAGCTAGATCATGTGGTAGGAGTTAAGCTTTTTAAGAAACACTGACCTATCTTCCAATGAAGCTGCACCTTTTTGCATTCTCACCAGCAGGCCTGAGTCCCAGTTCCTCCACATTCTCTCGCATGCTTGCTATGGTCAGTACTTTTCGTTTGAGCCGTCCTAATAGATGTGTGGTCATACCTGATTATGATTTTAATTTGCATTGTTCAATGAGTAATGACATGGAGCTCCTTTTCATGTGCCTATCTGACCTCTGTATATTTTCTTGTTTAAATTTCAGAATGTTAGAGTATACATGTTTTTGTTTCCATCCTTTGTTTTTGTGCACACTGAGTCAAAGTCGTACATATAAACGTGTCCTTCACCCACGCAGTGTGCACTGTACTCAGGAGCTGTGCGTTTACCCGTCACCTCCTAACCCCTCCTCCAGTTTGATTTTCACTGGAATTGACTTCCATATGTGCACTTATGTGTTGACGAATTAGTTCTAATTTTCTCTGGTGATGTGTATGTTCAAATCTTTTGTCCATTTAAAAAATCAGCCTGTATTCCTACTGTTTAGTTTTGAGAGTTAAAAAAATATATATATTCTAGATATAAAAGTATTTATCAGATATATTCTTTACAAAAATTTCTTTCCAGTTACTGTCTTATCTTTTTATTTCCTTAACAATGTCTTTTAATAGTAAAATCTTTAAACTTGAAGTCCAATTTATCAATGGACTCTTTTATTGATTATACTTTTGGTGTTGTACCTAAGAAACCCTTGACTATCCCAAGATCTCTGGGATCTCCTGTTTTTTTTTTTTTTTTTTTTCTGGAAGTTTTGTATTTTTTAGGCTTTACATTTAGATCTATGGTCCATTCTGAGTTACTTTTTTTTTTTGCATTTTTTGTCCAGGACTGGGCTTGAGCCCTCCACCTCTGGCATATGGACCTGGTGCCCTACTCCTTTGAGTCACAGGTGCTGCCCTTGAGTAACTTTTTTATATGATATATAGTTCCAAGTTCAATTTTTATTTTTGTATAGAGATATCCAATTGTTCCTGGATCATTTGTTGAAAAATTTATCCTTTGCCACATGTGTTTCAACTTTTTCTTCCTGTATCTGGCTTGTCTTCTTTTTTTCTCTTAACATTGTCTTTTATAATATAATACTTTTAAATTTTGATTCAGTCACATATCAATTTTATGATTTAATGAGTTATAATTTTGTACTGTATCTAAGAAATCTTCATTGCTTAAAAATCTCTTGGTTAGTATTGATTCTCCAACCTTTAGTTATCTGTGCACTGTATGACAATCAACCATTCAAATATGGGTGAAATATTCTTAGCATATGGAATATGTTAATATTGTGAGGATAGTATGTTATTTCAGAAACTTAAGAGGGGGCCAGGGAAGTTTGCAAAGGACAAATTAGGTATACCAGACATTTTTGAACTTTGTTGGGGAGAAAGGGAAACAACTTTGCCATGGATGATTCTAACTCCTTTTTTTTTTTTTTAAATTGCTTCAGGTACATTGTTTGCATTTGTTAGGTAAAGTCCCTCTTATAATTGGGTCCCGCCCCCAAGAGGTGTGCCATACCCTTAACCCCTCCATCCTCCCCCCTCCTCTCCTCTTCCTCTCTCGTTCTCTGCCTGGTACTTTGAATTGATTTGAGTTTTTCTCTTATGAGGGTATTAGATTGTCTACTGGCTCCATATTAGAATTGAATACATTAGATTCTTACTTCTCCATTCTTGTGATACTTTATTAAGAGGAATGTATTCCAATTTTATCCAGGTTAATACAAAAGGTGTAAAGTCTCCACCTTTTTAATGACTGAATAGTATTCTATGGTATACATATACCACAGCTTGTTAATCCATTCCTGTGTTGGTGGGCATTTAGGTTGTTTCCACATTTTGGCGATTGTAAATTGAGCTGTAGTAAACAATCTAGTGCAAATGTCTTTATGAAAAAATGATTTTTTTCTAACTACTTTTGAGAACAGAAGGATAATGATGGTGAAGATGAGATGAGGATTGGCATTGAGTGCAAATTCATGGTGATAATTGATGTTATTAAGATAACATGCTGGGGAGTAGGTGATATGTATCCTTAAAGTGAAAGATCACCCATGAGGCATTACTGGTCATTACCTCACTCTGTGAAAAATTATTGGGAATCATTTTGGGTCTGGATTCTTCTACCCAAACCCAGAAAAACCTCAGTTTGTGAGCCATGGACAATTTGCCTTCCTTTCTCTTACAAGGGACTCTCCTTGGTCAGCATCTTTGCCTGTTTCAAATCTTCACTATTTTCTTTAGCTTGTCCAGTTAACTTACGCACCTTCTACCTCACGGAGGCCATTGAAAATGCTCCAGTTCCCTGCGCCTGAACACGTTTGTATTTACAACTATGCCTTTAAATCTGAGATGATCTTCCTCTGTAGTCATTCCATCAGTTTCTTATATTCTCATTGCTGTCTTTCTACTGGGCCCTTCTTGTAGTAAATAAATAGACTCAGGAATCTCCTGATCTAAACACATTTCTCCATTAGACCTTGAATTCCCTTTTTGTTTTTTGGCTTCCCTCCCCCATTACCCCCATTTTGAGACAAAGACTTACTCTGTCACCTCAGCTAGAGTGCAGTGGCGTCATCATGCCCAGCTCACTGCCACCTCAATCTCCTGGGCTTGGGGGAATCCTCCTGCCTCATTCTCCCCAGGAGCTGGGACTACAGGCCCGTGCCACCATGCCTGGCTAATTTTTTCTATTGTTAGTACAGATAGGGTCTTGCTCTTGCTCAGGCTTCCTTTTTTATTTACATGTTTTTTGAAAGAGTAATATTTCTATATCTGCTTCTTTCTCCTATTGCAACTTTCTCCTCAATACATTGCACCCTGATAGAGAATGGCTTTACCACACTATGGAGACTATTTTCCCAAGGTCCGACAGCTCTTTAATTGCCATATCTAGTGGACTTTTAAAAAGGACTATTCTATTGGACTTCTCTGTTGCTTTTATTTTTTCCCTCCTAAATCTACATTCTTCAGTAAAGAAATTTCACTTCCTTGGTTCTTCTGCTTCTCAGACTATATTTTTATTGTCTATCTGTTCAATAAATTTGCCTTCTTAAATAATTCAGTGACTCATCTAATGAATGATAAATATTGTAGCACATTGGGGCTATTTCCTATTTCTTATCAAGATTTTTAATTGGATACCCAAATGAAAAATCTTGTGGTAGCTTCTGTTTTTTATTTAAGTAGATCGTATGTTCTATTTTTATTCAATTAACTTTTCACTTGACTTTAGCTTACTAGAGAAAGTATCCTCTTGGATCTGTTTACATATATATATATATATTTTTTTTTTGTGTGTGTGTGTGTGTGCAAATCTGGACAGTCATTAAATCTGCTCACTAAAACAGCTGCATCCAGATAATTCAACTTAGGCCTGGAATATAGAGGTCTGTGCTTTAAAAATTATGCAAACCTTAGAAATCTGCAAATGAGAATCAAATTTGGAGCCTAGAGGTAGAAAATGTAATTAAAGAGAATATAAGAGCTTCTAAGAAGCTCTTTTTCTGCGTTGGAGTGTAAAAAAAGATCTTATTTGCTTTTTTCTTTACCAGATAAGAAGGCAATACACAGGCTTAGAAACACAAAGTTGCTTTTGGCATTTAAATAGATTTTTGGCATATAGTATAGTAATCCTTGTTTAAGTCAGAAATGCAGTGTGGAAGCACAGAGTTAAGGATAAATTCTTCATACATATGATTTCACTGTCATGTTTGGTAGAACAGAGAGAAAACATTAAATGGGACCATGTTTCTCTTTTCATCAGTATTATTATCGTTTTACTGGGTAGAATTAATCTCTTCAAAATATTTTCTAATTTAAACCACTTTTGAATATTAAAAATATCAATGATCATTTCATTTGGTCAAAAATTTCAGATATATAGATTTTTTTTGAGAAAACTATTTAAATGGCTTGAAAAGAGGTTAACGGAGGCATACATGTTGGTAAGGCCATAGTGTTTATATTTATTCTTTATTTCAACACAAGAGATTTTGTTTCCTCTTGCTTGCTTGTGTGAAATACAGCTGGTGTATGCCCTGTGAACAGCACAGCCTTCTGCAACAGAGAAGAGAATGGCAGCCATCCTGACTAATGGCAGTTTAAAGTCTCTGATGCACAGGGATCAAATTAAGTAAGGCTTCGGTGTTGTCAAGATTTAGAATCTTCTGAGGCACCGACGTTTATTCATCTGCTTTTTATTTAGCTTTGAAGGCTCGCAGGTCAGCTGCCTCTGATTGCTCTGGCCTCCTTCCAGGACCAGCGGCGGCAGCCAAAGGAACAGGTGCAGTCACAATTCCACCAGGTGGCAGGCTGTCACGGAAAAACCCTTTCTCTCATTTACAACCCCTCTCTCTCTTTCCTTCCTTCTTCCTCCTCCTTCCACTCATTCCCAAAAATGTTTTACTGGTCTTTATGATCATTTTTAGTATTTTTTTTACTTTCTTACTGTCATAACCTTCTTTCCAACTCTGGAATAACAGGGAGGTTTTCTGAATGCTCCTGTAGACGGAAGAACTATTCCACTTAATAAAGGTAACCACATTTTAAACATTGGATGCAAAGCCCCCACCACATAAAGTACCAGAGACTAAACGTGAGTATAATCCACCCAGCACTCCCTAGGAAGTCCGTCCTGCTCATGTCCATTTTGATTTTAACGTCAGAAGGAATCTGCCGTTTTTGACCTTGCTGTCAGTTTTACCCACTGAGCGTGAGGATGAAGAGAGGCCGGTTGGCTCTTCCAGGACCCGAGGCCTCTGCGCAGCAGGAGGGCGGCTGCACAGATGAGCTACCAGGGTTTTACTAAACCGCCAGGACTGTCGCAGGAGAAGCCTTAACTGAGCCACCTATGTTGTTTTGCTCAATGCTTCCACCAGTACTTTAAAACGTAAATGGAGAAATTAAGAATCACGTAAGCTAGTAACTTGACAGGGCTCTGTAACTGTCATCATCAGAGAAAAAATGCAGACCGAGGTCTGTTTCGTGCCAACGTAGTAAAGACTGTCCGCACTGCCTCCAGTTTAGACGGGATTGCTTTCCATTTCCTCACACTGATCCCATTCTCCGCAATTTTTATCTCTATTCTTTATTCTTGATTGCAATTTATCCCCCAAATATTTACTAGATTAATATTTCAACATCGACACTACCCTATTACCAATCTCAATGTTGTTTTTTTAAATTTTAATTACTTTGATTATTAGTGATGAAAACAGTTAAAACAAAAGCATATACTATTTCTTTTGTGAGTAGCCTGTTCATGCCGTTTACATATTTTTCTCTCCCTTTTGGGAAGTACTCTTTTCTTTATTAAGTTCAAAATGAGTTTTTTTTTTTAATATATTACCTCTTTGTCACATGTTACCAATATTTTTAAAAAGAATTCTTCATTTATTTTTTCAGTTTGCATATTGAAACATTTTTTCTGTGTAGAAGATTTTAATGTTTATAAAATTGAATTTGTTATTTCCACTATGATTCTTAGTTTTGTTGTCATCTTGTTTTCACAAATTTCTTAACCTCAAAATTGTCCTGTATTTTCTGGGAGGGGTTTTTTTCTTTCTTGGGCTTTATTATTTACTTCAAAATATTTAATTTTTACTTTCAGAATAATTTATTTTTATGTGATAAGAATAAAATCTAACTATCTCATTTTGAGAAGAATCTACACGTTGAAATAATAAAAATAAATGTATTAAGTATCAGGCATGTAGTAAATTTATTCTGTGAGTTGGGTGCTATTCCCCTCCCTCCCGCATTTTTCAGTGGAAGGAATTGAAGGACAGAAAGGTTATATAACTTGCCCAAGTCTAAGTTGGTTTCGGGAACCAAGAAAGCTTATAGCTTTCAGCTGATACTCTGATGTAAGAGGTTGGCTAAGACTTTAAAAGTTCCTTCTCAGGGCAGTGCCTGTGGCTCAAAGGAGTAGGGCCCTGGCTCCATATCCTGGAGGTGGTGGGTTCAAGCCCAGCCCCAGTCAAAAACTGCAAAAAAAAAAAAAATTCTTCTCAGAGACTTAAGTAGGATGAAATTTTCCTTATAATTGTATTTTTATCTTTGTTTTTCTTTCTAAACATTTTAAAAATAAATAGGCCACAGATAAACTTAATGCACTTTCAGACTGAATTATGAAAAAATAAAGCTATTAAAGGTAAAATGTAAGTATAGTTTAATATTTAAAGACCATAATGATGCAGGTGGCACAACAACCTGCCGCCTTAGTCCTGGTGGTGTTGATGCTGCAGCGGCAGGAGGAACCAGTTTGCTGGAAAGGCCAGACACCTGCGGTGAGACACTGGCACCTTGCTGTCTCTTCCCCCTGCACTTCTGGCTAGTCAGTCTCATGGATGGCACCTTGCTGTCTCCTCATGTGAGTTTCCACACCTTGCTGCTGATTGGACAACTGGCTGTAACTGATGAAGACCCACCCTTAAAAGTCAACATTGAGTTCCCACAAAACAACCCCCTGCCACTATATAACCCCTGGGCAGAGAGCCTGAAGACAGACCTTGAAGAGGGAGTCAGAGAGCTTGTTCCCCTCATGGGTTCTCTCTGCCAGAACCTTTGGGTTTTGTAAGTTTTTCTATTTGTTTCTGTGAATAAATCCTATCTTATTCATTCACATCTCATTCTTCGAATCGCTGAGACCAAGAACCTGAAACTCTGGTATCAATAACATGAATACAAATACAGATTTACAAATAAAAGTCTATGTGTCTTTCAGAATCAATACATTTGAAAATTCTTCACTCATTTCCATAAATTATCTAGCTATGATAACTTTTCAAACTCTACCCACCCAGTTTTAGTTGCCTTTTCTGCAAGGATGATGGGTGGGGAGTGATCTACACACTAACTCTCTTGCTTCCACTCTTTCTTGTGACAGATAGCCTAGATTTCCAGTGTTTGGGATGCAGTGTGTTGCTTTGGAACCTGCCCAAGCTCACTCTCCTAAACCAATCTCACATCTTTCAGGCTCATTAACTCTATATTCTAACAAGTTAGGTTCATTTGAGTTACATTTGTTAATTTACTCTGCTAGGGAAATTACTCACACTGTGTGTGTGCTATGCCCTAGTGGTCTGAGAGAATGAGCACTGTTTATTATCTGAGAATCATTTCACCAAGGGGAAAAATTTGACTTCATCAATTTTACCCATAAGACTATACAATACCAGCTTTCTATATTTGACTTCTTGTATCCAGAAACAGCTTTTGAATAAAATAAAACTGTCAAAGCACTTGAGAAAACTAGTACACGAAGGGGACCTGGTATTAACATATGGATATTACAGCATATAAATTATGAAATAATTGTTTTTTTTTTAACAAAAGCAATGGTCAAGTCAGTATCTCTTGCGAGTTAAACAGAATTTTCTTTCATATTTTACAGGATGCAAATTGTACTAGAGTTTTAAGAATTAGATGTTTAATGAAAAAGAACCTGAAACATACATGAAGTAAAGAACATTTTGAGACCATTTTAAGAAAGCATGTCTCATTGGAGTGAGTTTTGAAAGTGGCTTGATTTTTGTTTTAAGATCGATATCAAAATTCTACTTTAAAATCTGGCCTTATATAGGATTCAAGTTTTGACTCAGCGGGTGATATTGGGCAATGGCCTTAGATTCTATTCTGAGCTTTAGAATCTGGTAGCAGTCTTTTAGCTTTTAAGAAGAGGATGATTTTTCTCTGTCTTTGCCTCTTTCTCTCTCTCTCATGCACGTGTTTTCGCATGCGTGTACACACACACACACACACACACACACACACACCCCTCCCCGCAGAGCAGGAGCCACAAACTGAGATGACAGGAGCCATTTTTTTGAGGTAACTGTCATGAATGCTCTGCAGATGGAACTCACACTAAGAGCAAATCAAATCTCCTTTAGTTTTTTCTGCAATACCCAAGTCTGAGAAGAGAAAGAAGTATGGCAGATAAAGACACTGAACTTAAACTTTCAACTTTGGGCAATTGTAGTCGAGTGCTGAAGAGTCTCTCTGTGAATTCTTAAAGAGCTCTGGATATATCAAAGGGCCAATATTTCTGTCTAGAGTAAGGGAAACAGAACAACATGAACTCAGGAATTTTTTGAATGGGGGGAACTATAGAATCTGGAAGGGGAGGATAGGATAAGCTAAAGTAGAGCAGAACTTTTTCTATAATTTATAGATTTCCATGATCATTATGGAATTTGTCAACTGGGATTTTCCTCATTTTTTAGGTAAGGATTAAAGACTAAGTGGACGCTAACACTAAAATCACCTTGTATATTATATGAAGTTCATTGTGCACATAATTGTGCTTAGTGGAATGATTTCTTAGTGGAATCATTCTTAGTAGGGTAGAATTCTTAGTAGAATCATTTCTTCATGTATTGTTCAAGAGAAATGGCAGAACTTGATAAAATCCTACTGATAATTTTATTGAAGATTTTAGTAGGCAGAGTAGATCAGTAGTGTTCCCTGGAGAATGACATCTACTTATGGCCTATTGCTTATGTTAATTCAGAAAGAGAAAGAATTGTATAGTATTACAAGTCCTGAAAGAGACTTTATTTCTTATTTCTAGCCAAAGACTTATATTTTGAGGAATTTGAGGTTGGGACCGTAAAAGACTTGTTCAAGGCCACCAAAGGAACACAGGAGGCCTAGGACTGGAATATAGATCTTTAGGCTCCCCTTTCTTGGCTAGCCATGCTTTGATTCCTGATTTCACCAAATTTACCTGTTCTGGCAAAGGAGAAAGCCTCTCTTAATCTGTTTCCGGAATAAAATTTTCTCTTGCCATTTGCAACACTCCAGAGAATAGAAACATAACAAAATCATTGTTTTGCATTAATACTTCCACTTCCAACCATCTCGGCAATCAATCAGAACTTTTATCTTCTTGCCTGAAGAGACAAGGACATTTAATTCACAACAATTTCCTTTTCCCTTTCTCTCAGTGACTCTGTTAAATAAAACATGATGGATCACACTCTGCATTAGCATGCCAGCTAAAGCAGAGCTAAGGCTCTGCTAGAACAGAAAGAATCCTGCCCTTGCCTAAGCATGACACGCAAAATTGAGGTTAGCACTGGAAAATGTTCGAATTATGCACATGTGAACATTGGCCCCACTCAAAGAAAGAGGGCCCATACGCAGCCAGAATAAAAATGGGAAGCTATGATAAAAATTAATAAATAAGTTCCAATCAACAAAAAGAATAGTCCTCCCCAATTAAGGCTAGTGTTTAAAAACACTTGGATCTTAGAAAGCAGAGCTGTGGCATAATCAGGCCAAGTACTCATGTTTCTATACTGGTTCTTTGAGTTAATTCCCTCCTTCCCATAACAATTAGAATAGAATTTTTTTTGGATCTGTGCATGTAGAGAGACTGTTCACCTTTCATTGTCTTCAGAGTACCCAAGGGTTCTTGTTTTGCATGTATTTTTAGAGCATTTCAGTGTACCTTGCAATTTTCCACATATGGAGCTATTGATTATATAGTGTTGACAGGACCATAAGGGCACGGCTCCGTCTAGCCACCTGGTTTTATGAAGACAGAAGATTACATTTCTATTTCTATATTCTCTTCTACAGAAAGGTTATGGTTTCCCTAAGATCAAGGATAAATAGTGAAGTATTGACTCGAATGTAGTTCTTCTGCCTCTTAGTAACAGTCATGTTTTCATTCATCTGTTTATTCATTCAAGAGATCCTGTTTTGTTCTGGAAATGTAAAGACAAACAAGATGCAGTGTCTTCCCCCAAATGTTTACAAACTGTGAGGGATTATAAATAAATAAGCAATAATAGTAGTGTGATAAGTGTCATTATGGAATGAACATGAGATTCTGTGGGAGCGCATTGTAAAGGCTCCTAATGTAATCTGGGAGTTGAGAAAAGCTTTCTTGAGAAAGTAAAATCTAAGCTGCAACCTCAAGAAGGAAGAGGGAGTCAGCCTAGGAAAGGGGTGAGAAACAAGGTTGGGGGGGATAATAAGTGAGAAGCCTGGCTTAGTCAAGGAGAAAAAAAGTACCATTTATGCTCAGGATGGCTCTGTCATTGACAATGTAAGAGTAGAAGCTGGAAAGAGAAATTGTTTAGGGCTTCAAATGCCATATTAAGGCTTTGTCTTTTTTTTTTTTTTTGAGACAGAGTCTTACTCTGTTGTCCTGGGTAGAGTGCTATGGTGTCACAGCTCACAGCAATCTCAGTCTCTTGGGCTCAAGCAATCCGATTCATTTGCCTCAGCCTCTCGAGTAGCTGGGACAGGAGTCCTCAAACTACGGCTTGCAGGCCACATGAGGCGATGTGATTGTATTTGTTCCCGTTTTGTTTTTTTACTTCAAAATAAGATATGTGCAATGTGCATAGGAATTTGTTTATAATTTTTTCTTTTAAACTATAGTCCAGCCCTCCAACGGTCTAAGGGACAGTGAACTGGCCCCCTGTTTAAAAAGTTTGAGGATGCCTGAGCTGGGATTATAGGCACTAAACATAGAAAAACTGGATGAATTTTTCCATGTTTAGTTGTGACAGAGCCTCACTCTTGTTCAGGCTGGTCTTGAACTCTTGAGTTTAAGCAATCCACCTGCCTTGGCCTCCCAGAGTGTTAGGATTAGAGGTGTGAGCCACAGAGACTGGCCTGTGTTAAATATTTTTGGACTTACTACTTACGGTAATGGGAAACCATCAAATGATTATCAGAACAAGATGACAAAAATAAATTAATGTTTCAGGATAATTACTCTGGCTACAGTGTGCATAATAGATTATATACAATTAAGAGAAACTTGGAAAAGGCACCACCACCCCAAACCTGCCCCAGGCTGGAACCTCTATCTGCAAACTTTTTAGCCTTAATTCATCAGAAGGGAACTTAGTTAGGAAATGAGAAAATGGTGGAAACTCTACTTACTTGGTAAACAAATTTCATAGTCTTTCTAGCTTCTAAAAGTAGGATTTCCCATTGTCATACTCCCCATGTGCACAAGCCATGCCATTTGGCCTGGCAAATTATACTAGGTCATTAAATATGAAATGTTCAATTCCAAATCAAAGTTTAGTTTCTTATCTCTCAAACTAGAAGCAATTTAATTAGTCAAACTATGTGCCTAAACTAGCGACACTATTTTGCCCAATTTAATGGTGGATTATTTATCCCTGAGCGTATTTATTTACTACAAGAAGGGCCCAGTAGAAAGACAGCAATAAGAATATAAGAAACTGATGGAATGACTACAGAGGAAGATCATCTCAGATTTAAAGGCATAGTTGTAAATACAAACGTGTTCAGGCGCAGGGAACTGGAGCATTTTCAATGGCCTCCGTGAGGTAGAAGCTGCGTAAGTTAACTGGACAAGCTAAAGAAAATAGTGAAGATTTGAAACAGGCAAAGATGCTGACCAAGGAGAGTCCCTTGTAAGAGAAAGGAAGGCAAATTGTCCATGGCTCACAAACTGAGGTTTTTCTGGGTTTGGATAGAAGAACCCAGACCCAAAATGATTCCCAATAATTTTTCAGAGAGTGAGGTAATGGCCAGTAATGCTTTATGGTTGATCTTTCACTTTAAATATTCCCATCACCTACTCCCCAATGTATTATCTTAATAACATCAATTATCATCTCTATGGCCCTTGTTATGGCCCTGCAAATCATTTTCTTTCTTTCTTCTTTTTTTGAGACCCAGTCTCATTTTGTTGCCCCAGGCTAGAATGCCATCGTCTTATAGCTCACAGCAACCTCAAACTCCTGGGCTCAAGTGTCCTCTTGCCTCAGCCTCCTGAATAGCTGGGACTATAGGTGTGTGGCTTCACAAATCATTCGCCTGGCATCATATGGGTCTAGGTGTCTGGGTCTACCCCAGAAATGCCCTTTGTATCTGAGGAAACCTTTCAGACAAAGCTATCCAAGGATCACACACCTGTTTCCCCACCACCCACGGTATTTAGTAGTTAGTAAACTTTTCCTACATGGAATTAAACTTTTAAAGACGCAAATAGCTCAAAATCTCTACAGGCAGTTTGAATCTTGCAAACAGCATGTCCACGCCGATGGAGCACTGAGGTGGGGCGTGCTCACCATTTGGGACCCAGGGATGGCACTGGACACTGGGATGACAGGAGCTTATCAAGGAGAAGGTGATGGATGGATGTGCACAAGGAAGGTGGTTATTTTGACAAGGTTTATCTGAGTTAACCCAGAATAACCAGCTGCCTATCTCCACAGGGAGCACCATTTGATATAAATGAAGACGAGGACAATGATCAAGTCTGAAAGAATGTTAATTGAAAAGGAGTAGCCTGCTCTGATCTGCAGATTGAGCTCCTTAGGAGGACTGGGGGAAGCCAGAGTGAGTCAAATGATTTTACAGAGAGGGAATTTCCCTGCGAGACACAAACACCATAACTTTATTGACCTCGAATCAGGAAAAGGCCAACATCACAGCAGTTCAAAGGGGGCTAGTTTCCAGGGGATGCATCTTTTAATTGCAATGTTCGTTAGAATGGTATTTTTCTTCCTTTTAGAGCTAGGCAAGCTTTTAAAGAAACATCAAAGAATAGGAGAATGAGAGTGGGCGTTAAGCATTTGACTCTTTCATCTTCTGATGAAATACCTTAGCCTTTCGGTTGAAAGATAAAGAAGTTTGGTTAAAGATTCATTCCTCTATTAATTAATCTGGGAATGAAGAATTAATATGCACCTGTTTTGGAAGAATCACGAAGTTTTGTCTTGATAACTATAAACTATATTTATTCTTTATCATGCCAGCCAAGTCTCTTGTTAAAATTTCATCTATTCAGACAAGCTGTGTTGGACCACCACTCAGTCTAAGTTACTGTTTTTATCATTCTCTATCAACAATTGCTAAGATAAATGTTTCTTTATGGTATGTAGAATTAAATGATATATCATTGTCTGCTTGTCATTCTAATCTGACTGACTGGAAGGCTAAATTTACGAATGTATCTTAAGCACCTAAAATAGTGCTTGGCAAGGGTAAAATGAAGAAATGAGTATCATAGTCAAGGATTTTCACATTTTTTTCTTAATAACCTATACGTACTTTTCCCATGTTTGGCATTTTATTATAGATTTTTTTTATTCTTTTTTGATGAATCAATTTTGAAGACAAACAGTACCCTTACTAATAACCAGCAAAAAAAAAAAAAAAAAATTATGCTAATTATACAGGAAGAAGAAACTTCAAAAATTAATGCCTAAGGAGATTAAGAAATGGTATCACAGACATGAACAGCCTAAATATAAATATTTAATATATTGCAGAAATAAGTGAAATGGAATCAACTATGTTGACAACTCATTTGTTTGTCTGTGTGTGTTTAGTGTCACACAATTTTATACCAACTGTAGGTTGCTGCATTTGCCACTGCTGTCAAGATAGGCAACAATTCCATCAAAGAATCACTCTGTTGTCTTTCATAAGCACTTTCCCCTCCACCTAACCCATGACAACCACTCATCTGTTCTCCATGTCTATGATTTTGTCATTCAAAATGTTATATATGTGGAAATATAATCCATTGGAATTGGCTTTTTTTCCCCACTCAGCATAATTCCCTGGAGATTCATCCAAGATGTGTGTGTCATTAGTTTATTCTTTTTTATTTCTGAGTAGTACTGCATGGCATAGGTGTGCCTTAGTTTGTTTAACAACTCATTAGCTGAAGGATGTCTAAGCTGCAAATGGTTTTTGGCTATTACAAATAAAGCAAGTATGAACATTCACGTGTTGTTTTTGCGTGAACACAAGCTTTTTATTTCTTTTATGTTCATGTTTAAGTAAAACATAATTAAAGGAAGAAATGGGAATATTAACCATGTCTTCCAAAAATATATTGCAAAAACTGTAGTTGTAAACATTTATTGAGCTTTGTAAATTTGTAGGAACTCTACAGGGCAAATTGACATCATGTACCTTCCAATGCTATACAGTGAGGAGGACATAACATCACTTAGGTAGTATTTCTGCCAAAAATTTATGACCTAAATCTAATCATGGGAAAGAGCAGACCAACCCAAACGGAGGGACATTCTTTAAATTAAATGGCCTATACTCTTCAAAATGTCAAGAGAGATTAAAGGAGACTAAAGGGACATGGAAACTAAATCCAATGTGTGATCCTGGCTTGGATTCTTGACCAGAAAAACACGCTAAAAAATATGGGCATCACTGAAAAATTTGTCGAAATTTGAATAAAGTCCTGTAATTTAATAATACTGTATCAATGTTAAATGTTCTAACATTGATTATTGTACACACACCCCCACACATACATCCTTATTCTTGGAAAATATATCCTGATATGTTATCTACAACTTATTCTCATAAATAATAAAGAAAAAATTATACATACATATATGGGAGAAGAGAAACATTTATAAAGCAAATGTGGCCAAATATTAGCAACTGGTGAATCTGGATGAAGTGCATAAGAAGTTATTTATATTATTTATAGAATTTTCATACAGTAGACTACAGACCATTTGAAAAATTAAATGAATCTTACTTATTTCAGAGACTTAGATTGGTCTGCAGCTTAATAAGCAGCGAAAAGCTGCCAGGCTGTGGGCAAGAGCTATTGCCCGTGCAGGTGCTTATTAAGGATGGTGGAGAAAGATGCTACTGGGGCATCTTGGAATTACTTGGAGCTGCCTTCATGATGTGGCCCTACTTCCATCTCCTGGAACCTTGATTATCTACTTGGTTTCTACCTCTTGGGGCTTTCAGCAGCATCTTTATAAACGCTTGACTTTTCCTGATTGAGGTCTCAGAATAGAGCCTGGACCATATCTTTCATCCACATGTTGGCATGACTTTGGTCTCTTTCTTCTTGTACACTTCTTAAAGTAACTTTTTAGCATTTTATTTTTCTCACTAATGTATGGGCATTTTGGGAGTTTAGAAACTATGGGCAAGCAGAAATAAATATCTTCGATTCCATCTGCAAATACCATTGAGAACATTTTGGTATCTGTGTTTTTGCATAAATGCATGTGCTTATTTAACAAAAATGTGACCATATTGTACATGCTGTTTAGTAATCTATTTCTTCCCCACATTTCAGTGTGTGGTTCACATCTTTCCACATAATTCCATATTACAGTAGAACCTCTGTAAGTTGGTCACCAAGGAACTGTAACAAACTGGTCAACACACAGAGATGGTCAACATAAGGAACTAGGCCTATTGGACTGATACATACATGTTGTGCATGTCCGAGCTATGAAAATTAGGTCAACTTAATGTGGGATTCAGTGTAGGGAAGTGGTTAACTATGGAGGCTCTACTGTACTTAAAAAATATCAAATTGGCAAAAATAAGATTGGCAAAGATGAGGAAAAAACCTCCATTCTTATTCACTGCTGTAGAGAGGACAATTTTAATTTCCAAACTTTTCTGCAGGGAAATTTTGCATCTCTATGGAAATATTCATTGAGATTAATCTAGCAAGTCTTCTTCAAGTATTCTGGTCCAAGGAAAATCAGGGATGAGTAATGATGCTGAGCTACATGATGTTGATTTCCATGTTGTTTATAAAAGGCCAAAAATGGTGACAACCTAAATGCCTAATAATGAAGGACTGGATAAATAAATAGCTCCATTGTGCATTATAATCATGTAATATTACAAGGTCAACAAAAATAGAATTGTAAAATACAGTAGAACTTTCATAGTTGACCACCTTCCTGCACTGACCACTTCCTTAAGTTGACCTAATTTTTATTGACTGGACATGCACCACATGCATGCATCAGCTCTAGTTCTTTACACTGACCACCTCTGTGTGTTGACCAGTTTGTTACAGTTCCTTGGATGGGCAACTTACACAGGTTCTACTGTATTTAATGCTTGAGGCTTGGCCCCACCCAATGCAATTAGTTGCTCCCTGGCAATTTCACGATTCATCCATGTTTGACCACCCTTGTTTGGAGGTCAAATGGTAGTTGAAAGGGAACAAATTACTGAAATATTAATTTGGTTCAGGAGATGGTAGTAAAGCATGCCACCATACTAGAAAAACCACACAAATAGGACAACTGGCTGACAAATATTACTTAGTGAAGTGTATAGGCAATCAAGGCTTACCACAGTTCCAGTGATGACATTAGTTCAAAGTCAAGATAGTCAGAAAGTTGACCAAGTTTGGGCATAGAAACCTGGATGTGAAGTTCTGAGTCCACTCTCAGGACTTCATGAGTCTGAGAAGCATCGGAGCTACAAAGAATAAAGGCATGGGTTCTCAGCAAACAATATGTTTATAAATATTGTGTGTGTTAACCAAACTTTTTATTGTAGATAACTGTAGATTTTCATGCAGTTATATGATATAATAAACATAGAGAGAGCCCATGATAACATCTTGCAAAACTACTGCACAACAGTTTCATACAATATTATAATCAGGATATGAGTATTGGTGGAGTCAAGATACAGAACATTTCTGTCACTACACGGAATCCCCCATGTTGCCCTTTTGGACCCCCTCCATTCTACTGAAACCCCTTCCTTAACTCCTGACAACTACTAAGCTGTATAATTTTGTCACTTCAAGCACATTATATAAAGGAATCATAAAGTATGTAATAATTTTGGGGGGTTGTTTTTCTCAGTTACCTAAGTATGTGGGGATTCACTCAGGTTGTGGTCTGCATTCATTGTTCCTTTTTACTTCTGTGTAGTATTTCTTGGTGTGGATATACCACGTAATGGTTTGTTTAACCATTTACCCATTAGAAAACATCTAGATTGTTCCCAGTTTTTGCCAGTACAAGTAAAGCTGTGATAAACATGTTGGTGCATGTTTTCATGCGAGCATTATTCTTCATTTTCCTGGAACAGGAGTTCAGTACCTGGGTCATGGATATGGCAATTTTTAAAGAAACTGTTAAACTATTTTCCAGAGAGGCTGTACCATTTTTTTTTTAAATTAAATCATAGCTGTGTACATTGATATGATCATGGGGCATCATTCACTAGCTTCACAGACCGTTTACCAAGTTTCACATATACCCTTGTAAGATGCACCGCTGGTGTAATCCCACCAATCCCCTTCCCTTTACCCACCTTCCCCCTCCCTCCCCTCCCTTTCCCCCTTCCCCCTATTCTTAGATTGTAACTGGGTTATAGCTTTCATGTGAAAACCCTAAATTAGTCTCATAGTAGGGCTGAGTACATTGGGTACTTTCTCTTCCATTCTTGAGATACTTTACTAAGAAGAAAGCTCCATCCATGTAAACATGAAACATCCATCTTTCTTTAAGGCTGCATAGTATTCCATGGTGTACATATACCACAATTTATTAATCCATTCGTGGATCAATGGGCACCTGGGCTTCTTCCATGACTTAGCAATTATGAATTGGGCTGCAATAAACATTCTGGTACAAGTATCTTTGTTATGACGTGATTTTTGGTTTTCTGGGTATATGCCCAGTAGAGGAATTACAGGATTGAATGGCAGATCTATTTCTAGACCTCTAAGTGTTCTCCATATCTCTTTCCAAAAGGAATGTATTAATTTACATTCCCACCAGCAGTGCAAAAGTGTTCCCTTTTCTCCACATCTGCGCCAACATCTCTGGGCTTGGTATTTTGTGATATAGGCTAGTCTCACTGGAGTTAGATGGTATCTCAAAGTAGTTTTGATTTGCATTTCTCTGATGATTAAAGATGATGAGCATTTTTTCATATGTCTGAAGGCCGTGTGCCTGTCTTCTTCAGAGAAGTTTCTCTTCAAATCCCCTGCCCAGCCTGTGATAGGATCCCTTGTTCTATTCTTGCTAATGCGTTTGAGTTCTCTGTGGATTCTGGTTATTCAACCTTTGTCGGAGACATAACCTGCAAATATCTTCTCCCATTCTGAGGACTGTTTGCTTGATTTACTTACTGTGTTCTTGGCTGTGCAGAAGCTTTTTAGTTTGATCAAGTCCCAGTAGTGTATTTTTGAAGCTGCTTCAGTTGCCCGTGGGGTCCTCCTCATAAAATACTTGCCCATCCCGATTTCTTCAAGGGTTTTCCCTGCATTCTCCTCTAGTATTTTTATAGTTTCATGTCTTAAGTTTAAATCTTTTATCCAGTGAGAGCTATCTTAGTTAATGGTGAAAGGTGTGGGTCCACTTTCAGTCCTTTACAGGTTGCCAGCCAGTTCACCCAGCACCATTTGTTAAATAGGGAATCTTTCCCCACTGAATGTTTTTAATTGGCTTGTCAAAGATTAAATAACGTAAGTAGCTGGAATCATCTCTTGATTCTCTATTCTATTCCAGACATCTACCTCTCTGTTTTTGTGCCAATACCATGCTGTTTTGATCACTATTGATTTGTAGTATAGTCTGAGGTCTGGTAGCGTAATTCCTCCTGCTTTGTTTTTATTTCTGAGTAATGTCTTGGCTATTCGAGGCTTTTTCTGATTCCATATAAAACGAAGTATTGTTTTTTCAAGATCTTTAAAGTATGACAGTGGAGCTTTAATAGGGATTGCATTGAAATTATATATTGCTTTGGGTAGTATAGACATTTTAACTATGTTGATTCTTCCCAGCCATGAGCATGGTATGTTTTTCGATTTGTTAATATTTTCAGCTATTTCTTTTCTTAGAGTTTCATAGTTCTCTTTATAGAGATCTTTCACGTCCTTTGTTAGATAAATTCTCAAATATTTCATCTTCTTTGGCACTACTGTGAATGGGATAGAGTCCTTAACTGTTTTTTCAACTTGACTATTGTTGGTATATATAAAGGCTACCGATTTATGAATGTTGATTTTGTAACCTGAGACGCTGCTGTATTCCTTGATCACTTCTAAGAGTTTTGTAGTAGAGTCCCTAGTGTTTTCCAGATATACTACCATATCATCCGTGAAGAGTGAAAGTTTGATCTCTTCTGACCCTATATGGATACCCTTGATCGCCTTTTCTTCCCTAATTGCAGTGGCTAAAACTTCCATTACAATGTTAAAAAGCAATGGAGACAATGGGCAGCCTTGTCTGGTTCCTGATCTGAGTGGAAATGATTCCAATTTAACTCCATTCAATATGATATTGGCTGTGGGTTTGCTGTAGATGGTCTCTATCGGTTTAAGAAATGTCCCTTCTATACCGATTTTCTTAAGTGTTCTGATTATGAAGGGATGCTGGATATTATCAAAAGCTTTTTCTGCATCGATTGAGAGAGTCATATGGTCTTTGTTTTTTAATTTGTTTATGTGCTGGATTACATTTATAGATTTACGTATATTGAACCAGCCTTGAGACCCTGGGATAAAACCAACTTGGTCATGATGTATAATTTGTTTGATGTGTTGCTGGATTCTGTTTGTTAGGATCTTGTTGAATATTTTTGCATCTATATTCATTAGTGATATCGGTCTATAATTTTCTTTTCTTGTTGGGTCTTTCCCTGGTTTGGGGATCAGGATGTTTGTTTCATAGAACGTGTTGGGTAGTCTTCCTTCTTTTTCTACCTTTTGGAACAGGTTAAGTAATATAGGTACTAATTCCTCTTTAAAGGTTTGGTAGAATTCAGATGTGAAACCATCTGGTCCTGGGCTTTTCTTTTTACGGAGGTTTTGTATGGTTGATTCTATTTCCAAACTTGATATGGGCCTGTTCAACATTTCCACTTGATTTTGGCTAAGTCTTGGAAGGTGACGTGCTTCCAAGTATTGGTCAATTTCCTTCAGATTTTCATATTTCTGAGAATAAAGTTTCTTGTAGTATTCATTGAGGAATTTTTAAATTTCTGAGGGGTCTGTGGTTATTTCGTCTTTGTTGTTTCTGATTGATGAGATTAGAGATTTTACTCTTTTTCCTGATTAGGTTGGCCAAAGGTTTATCTATTTTATTGACCTTTTTGAAAAACCAGCTTTTTGATTTATTGATCTGTTGTATTATTCTTTTGTTTTCAATTTCATTTAATTCTGCTCTAATTTTGGTTATTTCTTTTCTTCTACTGGGTTTGGGGTTGGAATGTTCTTCCTTTCCAGTTGCTTGAGATGTCCCATTAAGTTGTTAACTTCCTCTCTTTCCGTTCTCTTGAGGAAGGCTTGCAGTGCTATAAATTTCCCTCTTAGAACTGCCTTTGCGGTGTCCCAGAGGTTCTGATAGTTCGTGTCTTCATTGTTGTTTTGTTCCAAAAAATTGGCGATTTCTTTCTTAATCTCATCTCTGACCCAGCTATCATTCAGCATAAGGTTATTTAACTTCCATGTTTTTGTATGAGTATGCAGTTTCCTGTTGTTACTCAGCTCAAGTTTTAGTCCATGGTGGTCTGAGAAGATGCATGGAATAATTTCTATTCCTTTAAATTTACTGAGGTTAGACTTGTGACCTAAGATGTGATCGATTTTGGAGTAAGTTCCGTGGGCTGATGAGAAGTATGTGTATTCAGTTTTGTTGGGATGAAATGTTCTGTAGATGTCTGCTAAATCCAAATGTTGGATGGTTAGGTTTAAATCTAAGATTTCTTTGCTCAGCTTCTTATTGGAGGATTGATCCAACACTGCCAAAGGACTGTTGAAATCTCCGATGATTATGGAGCTGGAGGAAATCAAGTTGCTCATGTCTGTTAGAGTTTCTCTTATAAATAGAGGTTCTCTTTATAAATTTCTCTTATAAATTGAGGTTTCTCTTATTAATTTCTCTTATAAATTGATATTTCTCTTATAAATATCTGGTTGGGTGCATAGATATTAATAATTGAGATCTCATCATAGTGAGTATTACCCTTAACAAATATGAAGTGACCATTCTTGTCCTTCCTTACTTTTGTTGGTTTAAAGCCTATTGTATCTGCAAATAAAATTGCAACACCTGCTTTTTTCTGATTACCATTTGCCTGAAATATGGACGACCATCCTTTCACCCTGAGTCTGTATTTGTCTTTTAGGTTAAGATGTAACTCTTGTATGCAACAAATGTCTGGCCTGAGTTTTTGTATCCAGTCAGCTAACCTATGCCTCTTTAGAAGACAGTTTAAGCCATTCACATTAATGGAGAATATTGATAAGTCTGGTGAAGTTTTGGGTATCGAGTTTTTCAAAAGTCCAGTGGCCATTTTTAATCCTTTCGCCAGTGTGGAAATTGGAGTTTGATCCGAAGTTTCTGAGTGAGTTTACTTTTGTGGTATAGGATTGGGTTGGTCATTATGGAGGATAGGTCTGAGAATATCCTGAAGAGCTGGTTTGGTTATGGCAAATTTCTTCAACATATGAATGTCATTAAAATATTTAATTTCTCTATCATAAATGAAACTCAGTTTAGCTGGATACAAGATCCAGGGTTGAAAGTTATTTTGCTTTAGGAGATTAAAAGTCGGTGACCACCCTCTTCTGACTTGAAAAGTTTCAGCAGAGAGATCTGCAGTCATTCTAATATTCTTCCCTTTGAAGGTAATGGTTTTCTTTCTCCTGGCAGCTTTGAGGATTTTCTCCTTCATATTAACTTTAGTGAAGTTAATTATGATATGCCTTGGGGATGTCTTATTGGGGTTGAGTCGTTCTGGGGTTCTGAAGCTGTCCGCTATCTGAATTTCAGAATCTCTAGGCATGTCTGGAAAATTCTCTTTCATAATTTCATGCAGAAGGGCCTCTGTGCCCAGCGAGGCCACTTCATCTGTTTCTGGAACTCCTATGATTCGGATATTCACCTTCTTCAAATTATCCCAGAGCTCTCTGAGTGAGTGATCTGTTTTTGCTCTCCAGTTCTCTTCCTCTTTATAGTTTGGGAGCGTTCAAAGGCTTTATCTTCCATGTCAGAAATCCTTTCTTCTGCTTGCTCCATTCTGTTGCTGAGGGATTCTACTGTATTTTTCATATCTTTGAGGGCTGCAAATTCTTGCTTCAGTGTGTCTAAGTCTTTGGTGGTTTTGTCTTTAAATTTGTTAAATTCTTGAGACAACTTTTGAATTTCTCCTCAAATTCCTAATTCCACTTTGTTAATCTTGTCTGCAATCCAAATTCTGAATTCGATTTCTGACATCTCAGCCAGTTGTTTATGAATGGGATCTTCAATTGCATCTGCCATATCTTTCCTTGGGGGGGTTGATCTATTCTGGTTATTCATGTTACCAGAGTTTTTCTGCTGATTCCGCCCCATGGTTGTTTTACTCCCTCTGATTTTTTCCCCTGGGGCTTTGTCGAGGGCCCGTACAGTGTTGTGGCCTGAGAGACTGGGGACCCTGTCTATTGTGGTGGGGCTAAATGGTTCTGCCTTGTTTTCAGCTGGTTTCTGTTCCACCCTAGTGAAACAGATACTTTGGATTGAAGTCTCAGCTGTAGAGAAATATAAGCAATTAAGTCACCCCACCCCCCACCGGCAAACAATTGGAAAAGAAAAATCAAACCTTCCTACCACCGTGCACCTAGGGCACCACCTGATTTGTCCTCAGGTGATTGGTTCAGTTCAAAAATGTCCAAATCAATTGTCTCAGTCTGCACCTGTCTCGGGTGAGAGAGTTTAAGAGGTCTCTGGGAACTGGATCACAGGGGTCTGGTGACTACTCTGGTGTGGCTTGCTCCAGTGCTGCGGCGAGTCAGGAGAAGCCACCCAGCCAATAGATCAGTCTGGGAAGGTTGCTGCCTCCTTCCCCACCTTGCACCACTTCACACCCAGTCACTGATAGCCCTGCAGTTGGCTGACCCAGTTGCCTGTAGTGAATCGGTACTCCAGGAGTTTGTACCTGCCTGAATCACAAGGAAGTCTGCCAGGCCGCTGCACTCTGGCTCTCTCCAGCAGGAGGAGGTGAGGCCTGACAACCTCGGGTGCTAGATGAAGGTTGAGGGGTTTTCACTCAGGTCCAGTCTCACTCCTGATTAATGTTACTGACAGAACAGAACAGAACAACTCTGCGTTTCCCCTGCAGAAGAGAAGCTGAATTGAGTTCCAAATCAGCTTGTCCTTGCTCTTGTATTGTCTATAGGCTGACGATCCCTTGAGGGCCAGGTGCATCTTAGGTTTAGTAAAGCGGACCTCTGGGTCAGCCCCGCCCTGGGAGTTTCCCTGGTTTGCAAGTTTATGTTGCCTCAGGCAAACTCAGAGTCTCTGGCTGCCCAGGGAGACAGGGGGTGTGGCTTCAGAATATTCTGTAGTGAGCCGTATTGCTAGCAAAAGAGGGCTGCTGCCTTATGGCTCAGGCAACCGTTGCTCCGGTGTAGCTCCCCTCCGGCCAATCGTCCTGTCTCTGCTCTGCACCCCAGAGTCTGCACCGACAGGCTGCAGCCCAGCACTGTCTACACCCCTTGAGCAATTGCCCAAGGGTCTGGACCCCTGGGGGACAGACCTCCAGACCTTGGAGCGAGAGCAGAGGGGAGCGCCGGGAGTGCTGGAAGCCTGGGGTTGTGGGCAGAGAACACACACAGCTTTACACAGTTTTATGCCTGGCCGTATTATCACCAAAAGATGGCTGTCGCACTGTGCCTCAGCGGTGCAGTCCCCTCTCCGCCCACCGACCGGGACTGGCCTCCGGACCCCAGTGTGAGCGAAGGAGAGCGCTGGGAGCTCAGAATTCTAGTTAGAGACCATATACAGTTTATACAGTTTTATGCCTGGCAGGAGGACGCCATGGCCCCCCAGTAGGGGAGGTAGGTCCAGTTTTTAGAGGGTCTCTCCCGTGGAGTGTAGTGGGAGGACCTTTGAACTCTGCCCGGTTGTTTGTGGGGCACTCTGAGCCGTTCTCATGGGGGAGGGGACTCCCGTCCGCTTGGTGATGGATTTTGTACCTTTTGTTTGTATCCTTGTGGTCGCAGCTGGCCTCAGCGGGGTTGACGTGCGTTCTACAACCTTCTCTCTTAGTGCAGCTCAAATCCACCAGGTTCCTTGCTGAATTTTTGTCCTTTAACTCTCCTTCTGAATGGGAGCCTCTGTGGAAAGCTGGCTTCGGTCAGCCATCTTGTCTCCTCCCCTGGCTGTACCATTTTGTACTCACTCCAGTAGCATATGAGTGATCCAGTTTCTCCACATCCTCATTGGCATTTGATCTTGTCACTATGTTTTTAAATTTTACCTATCTTGATAAGGCATGTGATGAGAAGTTGTCATGGTTTTAATTTCTCTAGTGGCCTACAATATTGAGGATATTTTCATATGCTGATTTGCCACCTATATATCTTCTTTGATAAAATGTCTGTTCATGTCTTTTTCTCTTTTCTAATTGATTTGTTTTTATAGTTTTGCTGTTGAGTTTTAAGGGTTTGTGATATACTTGTCCTTTGTCAGATACTATGTATGTGATTTGCAAGTATTTTCTCCAAGGCTGTAGGTTGAAGCTCCTACCTTCCCTTCTTCTCTTCCTTTCCTTTTTTCTCCTTTCTCCCTTCCTTCCCTTTTTCTCTCCTTTCATCAGTCCGTCCTTCCTTTCTTTCCTTTATCATTGTTTTAGTTTTCAGCATACTTGTCTTGTACACGTTTTGTTAAATTTACACCTGAGCATTTCCCTTTTTGATCATTGTAACTGATATTGGATTTGTAATTTTGTTGTCCACGTGTTCATTACTAGTATGTAGAAATATGTTTTTCTTGTATGCTGCAACCTTGCTATTCTATAAGGATTTTTCTGTAGATTCATTAACATTTTCTATGTAGACAATCATATTATCTTCTAACACTCCTATTTCTTCCTTTATGATCTATGTGATCTGTGTGATTTTTGTGTTTTTATTTTCCTTGCCTGGAGCACTGGCCAGAACTTCCAGTGCTATGTTGAACAAGAGTGATAAGAGCAGACATTTTTGCATTGTTTTCAATCTTAGGGGGAAAGCATTTAGTATTTACCATTCAGTATAACATTAGTGGAAGGTTTTCTTTTTTTCATAGGTTCTCCTAATCAAGTTGAGGACATTCTCTTCTATTTTTATTTTTATGAAAGTTTCATTTTTTTAATCATAAATGGGTGTTGAATTTTGTCATTGCATCATTGATACAATCATGTGATTTGTTTTCTTCCTTAGCCTGCTAATACGGTGGGTTATGTTAACTGAGTTTCAAATATTAAAGTGTCTCTGGATTAAATCTCGGTGATGCAGCATAATCTTCTTTATATATACACATATTGATAAATTCTCCTTGCTAATATTTTGTTAAGGATTTTCTTATCTCTATTCATGATGGATTCTGTCCATTTATTTATGTTGTACTATCTTTATATGGTTTTACCAGCTTCATAAAATGAATTGGGATGCATGTCTTTCCCCTCTATTTTGTAGCATTATCATGGAAGAGTGGTGTTAATTATACTCTAAACATTTGGTAGAATTCTCCAGTGAAATCACTGGATCCTGGTGACTTCTTGAGTTTTTTAAACTACAAATTCAATTTCCTACATATTTAGAGGGCTATTCAGCATTTCAATTTTGTATTAAATGAGCTGTGGAACATTAAAGAGAAATCATTCAATGATACTTGTTAAAGGGCAGTTAGGGAGACTTTATTCAGGACCATTGTAATAGGCAGAGGGACAACTGTAATGGGGTCTTAACAGCAGAGGAGAACAGTGGAGCTCAACTCTGAATACAGCATAGGCATGTGAGGATTTATAGCCAAGGAGAAGCATGGGGCTCAGCAGATAGAAAATTACCAAGAGGAAACCTCAGGGTAAGGAGATATTCTGGCTAACCCAACTGGACAGGATTCTTGCTGACCTTAGGCTGTGGAGATCAGGCATCACCTGGGGGATGATAGAGAATGAGGAATGTGGTCAGACATTGAGGATAGGGGGTTCTTGCTAAGCTGACTTACTAGGGTTCTTTGTTAAAACTGGATTTTATAAGCAAGTACACAGATAAGCCTAGCAGAAGGTTCAGAAGCCTGAATAAAGCATAGCCATGCAAAGACACGTCAATTTTATCTAAGTTTTCAAGCTTATTTACATGGAGTTATTTACAGTTTTCCCTCATTATCCTTTTGAAGTTTTCAGGCATCCTTTGTACACCTGCTATTGATAATTTGTATCTTTGCTCTCTCTCTCTTTTTGTCCGTTTCTCTAGAGATTTACTAATTGCATTGATGATTTCAAAGCACTAGCTCTTTGTTTTCCTGACTTTTCAGTATTATCTTTTGGTTTAATTTATTTGTTTTTTTCTTTTATCTTTATTATTTGATTCCATATGTTTGCTTTGGTTTTATTAGCTACTGTCTGGTAGGTGTGGAAGGCCAGGATGCCAGGATGCCCCCATTGTCTCCACTAACACCATGGAGCGGGTGGCAATGGGGCTGATGGCTTCATTACTGGCCAGCTAGAATGAATTCCTCTGTTCTCTACTTGGCCTTCTCTGATACCACTCCATGGGTGTGCTGGGGCCTCTCGGTGCAGCCTCCAAAGTGTAGGTTCTTACTTAGTCCTTGCTGGTGCAAGTGGGGATAAAGCCACAGTTTTTCCCTCTGTTTAGGTGCAATAGAGTGATTATTATCTATAAGTCTTCCAGGCTGCTCTTGACCTGATCTTTGGTTGAGAGTGCAGGCTTATTTGGGGCTTTTTTTTTTTTTTTTTTAACTGTACCTGTTGGTATTGTCAGCTTCTTCAGCTTCGAATCTTTCAGACGAGAAGAAAACCCAGGGAACTCGCTGCCATGTTATTTCTCTAGTCCTGTTTTCCCTAACTGGTTTTCTTCCCTGTACTTTTCAGAGTTTTATGTTTATTTTAAATATGATATTGACATACTTAGTGATATTTATCAGGTGGAATAAGGAAAATATATCTACTCTATTTTTCTGGAAATGGAGGTCTCTGAAGCCTGTGGGTTTGTGTGTTGCTGCACTGGATACATTAGATCAGACTAATCAAGATAAGGTGCAACTGTCCTTCATTTCTTTCAGGATGATTACAGTATTATTTGTCTACTTTGGCAAATGAAATTTCAGTTACATTTTTTTTTTTATTACTGAAAATGTCAGGTACTTTGTTTCATACATTTCAAATTAAACAAACCTTTCTGTTTTTTGGTTATGTATAAATGAGCCCCATTTGGAGCCTCTTGTGTAGAAGGAAGAAGGTTTTATGGGAGGCATGGCTCTCTTTGTTGGAATCATCACTGGGGATGGATAGCCTCTTCCAGAAACACCAGAGAAGAGACTGGGAAGGAGACTGATGTGTAGAGTTCACACATCAGGTGCTTTACACCGGGCATCTCATTTAATCTTACAGTGGTAGTGTCAACATCCCTATTTTCTCTGCTGTGACTCCAGCTTCCTGGGGTTAGGATTTTTTAAGAAGTGTCAGCATTGGTTTTTAAGCCTGTGTCTGTTTTCTGATAACAGTCACTTTTGCTATCCTTCCAAACAACTTTCCCCAGCTCATGAGATCATCACACATTTATATGGCAGTTTTGTTCTACGTCAGGTACAATCTATTTGGAAGGATACACACTATAGATCAGCATCAGTAGAGATAAGATCTATAATTATATCTACTGAGAACTTCAGTAGCTATCATATGCTCTTTATAAAATGACATCAGGCAAATGGAACATGACAATTCTCTTTCCTGATATTACAGCTTAGGCAACTCGATTCATGACAAAACTTCTAATGAGGGGTATGTATTAAGAATTTTTTGGGAAAAAAGAAGTTGTCAAAGGAGAACAATTAAAGAATATAAGATAGAGAAGTTTGTGTTTCATTAAAGCATCGCAAGCAGTTCAGCACAAGAAATAATTTTTTTTGTTGTTGAGACAGAGTCTCACTTTATGGCCCTCGGTAGAGTGCGATGGCCTCACACAGCTCACAGCAACCTCCAACTCCTGGGCTTAAGCGATTCTCCTGCCTCAGCCTCCCTAGTAGCTGGGACTACAGGTGCCCGCCACAACGCCTGGCTATTTTTTGGTTGCAGTTTGGCCGGGGCCGGGTTTGAACCCGCCACCCTCGGTATATGGGGCCAGCACCTTACCGACTGAGCCACAGGCGCCGCCCAGCACAAGAAATATTTTAAGCATGAAAAATGAGTGATTATGTTGACACAAAGAACAAACGCAAATAATCCAAATGATTAACTTAAGTAACATAATTGTAATGTAATTTTGGTCAAAAGTATCAATATAAAATATAACATTTTTTTTTTTTTTTTTTTTGTAGAGACAGAGTCTCACTTTATGGCCCTCGGTAGAGTGCCGTGGCCTCACACAGCTCACAGCAACCTCCAACTCCTGGGCTTAAGCGATTCTCTTGCCTCAGCCTCCCGAGTAGCTGGGACTACAGGCGCCCGCCACAACGCCCGGCTATTTTTATTTTTTGTTGCAGTTTGGCCGGGGCTGGGTTTGAACCCGCCACCCTCGGCATATGGGGCCGGCGCCTTACCGACTGAGCCACAGGCGCCACCCAAAATATAACATTTTAATACCAGAGATAGACCATGCATCTGTTTGTGTATGTTATGTAAATCCGAATTTATACATACATAAATATAAAACTTACTCTTTTATTCAATAAGAGGTTATGAATGGCTAAATAAAAATTTAAGTTAAAAATTTGGAAAAAAGATTATATGATGTGGTACTCAGTAAGTACTATAATGCAGGCTAAAATTACTGTAGTTTCATGAATTAATCTTAATGTTTGAGGCATTATAATGGTGTTGTAAATAATTAAGAGAATGTCCTCATTTAGAGGATGCATGCAGAAGCATTTTGATGTGAAATGCCATAATGTTTGCAACTTTCCTTGAAATGGTTCAGCAAAAAAAAAAATCACTTGGAATCTTTTGTTCCCATGTCCCCTTTGCTTTGCTGCCACCTTCTCCATCAAGCACAGCAGACGTAGTGCACAGGGCCCATAATACTCTTAGGGATCGTTGAAATGTTTAAATTTCCTATAAAATAAAAAGACAAAAAATAAATTTCTAGGGCAAAGAAGAGTCTTAATGTATTATATTAATAATTAATCTTTATGCCAACACAGTCATAAAATATAATTTTTATAATAATTATATATATGTATTTTGAGACAGAGTCTCACTCTGTTGCCCTTGGTAGAGCGCCATAGTGTTATAGCTCACAGCAACCTCAAACTTTTGGGCTCAAGAGATCCTCTTGCCTTAGCCTCCCCAGTAGCTGGGACAACAGGTGCCTGCCACAACACCTGGCTAGTTTTTCTATTTTTAGTAGAGACAGAGGTCTCGCTCTTGCTCATGCTGGTCTCCAACTCCTAAGTTCAAGCAATCCACCCACCTTGGCCTCCCAAAGTGCTAGGATTACAGGCATGAGTCATCGGTCCTGACCTAATTTTACATACGTTTTTATCAGGGATGAGGAACAGGAAAGTGCCTGGGGCTCATGAAAGCCTTACTGTGGTCCTTGTTACCACTATTAAAATTTAAACTCCATGAGAGAAGAGAGCAATGGTCTTGCTCCCACCTACATTCCAGACATCCAATATAGAGCCTGGCATGTGGCATAGGGTCAATTAGCATTTGCTGATTGAATAAAAGGGTAAATGAATTGGCTTGAGTTTTATGAACATTGGACATATTCTTCTATTGAAGTTGTATAAAACACTCTTCTATAAGCTAAGTATACATTATTTTTAGAATATCCAACATTTTGGATTGTTAACATCACTTTTCTTCTTTATTGTAATAGTATGGAAATTTGAGAACTAATGGCCTAAGAATAAAAGACTGGATCAATGATGAAGCAATCATTTGCTGACCACTCACTGTATGATAGGCAGTGACCTCCATTCCAGGCGCTCATTCTATGTACTTTAAGTGTAATGTGTCCACCTCTAGGAGGAAAAGACATGATAACTTTATGAATATTGTTCTGTATGTAATTTGCATATAACGACAGTTAATTTGTTGGGAACTCATCACACGCGAGGCAATGTGTTCAGTGACGCCTCATATGAATGCTCACATTTAAGCCTTACAGTGGGCCTTATATCTAAAATCCAGCAATAGCTCATTTTATAGATGAGCAAACCGGGAGACCAAGCGGTTAGTATGTTCCCCCATTATCACTCAGAGAGAGAGAGTGTTGGGGTTGGGGGGCAGGACGTGAACCCAGGTCACTGACTCAGAACCACGGCTCTTCCCTGCCTTGTCCTTTTCTGCCTCCCACCTGTGTCTCCGTTGCCGGTGCTTTCAGCAAGCTGCCTGTGAACACCTGGAGACGGCTTTAGGCTTTTCAGAGAGTTTGCACAGTAAGCCTCCCTAAGTCCCTCAACCCATAATTGTTGCGGTTAGTAACCTCTGTAACTGAAGAATCCGAAAAAACCTTGTGATTCCAGAAAAGAGAAATTAATGTGAAACGGAAAGTTGTGACCGTTTGTCACAACCTGACACCCTCGTGGGGAGCCTGAGGCTGCGAGGCTGCGCTGTGGGGACCCTCGGGAGCATGAGCGTTGCTGCTAAACCTCTCATGGACCCATTGGCCTGGCAGTAGCAGTGAGTCAGAGAACTGGACTTAGGTTCTATCATGTTGAACTTAAGTTCCAGCTTTTCTATCCTCAGAACAGGGAGAAGCCCAAAATTTAAGTCTATTGACCTGAAATTTGTCTGTGGGAGGTAGGTGATATATTCCCTGAAAGCCCAACTATCTTTTTTTTTTTTTTAAATTTCAAATTAATATGAGAGTACAAATTTTTAGGTTACATTGTTCTCGTTTCCAAGGTAAAGTTCAAGTTGTAAAAGAGCCCCTCGTCCAGGGGGTGTGCTGAACACCCTTGCAATGTACAGTTAGGTGAGATCCTGCCAACGGCCCTCCCACCTCCCCCCTCCCACCAACTGTATCCCTCCTTCCTACTCTCCTCTCCCTCTCCTCCTCAGCCTACCCCCTTGCATATTTGTATTTTATTGTTCCTATGAGTGTAGAATTGTTTATATTTTGGTTCATATTAGCAATGAGTACCTTGGATATTTATTTTTCCATTCTTGCAATACTTTACTAAGAAGAATGTGTTTCAACTCCATCTAGGTAAACAGAAAAGATGTAAAGTCCCCGTCTTTTTCATGGCTGAATAGTATTCCATGGTACACCTATACCACAGTTTGTTAATACCTTTGTGAGTTGATGGGACTTTTAGTTTCTTCCACGACTTGGCAATTATGAATTGAGCTGCAATAAATACTCTGGTGCAAAGGTCTTTGTGGTAAAATGATTTCTGTTCCTCTGGGTAGATATCTAGTAATGGGATTGCAGGATCAAGTGGAAGGTTAACTTTTAGTTCTGTAAGAATTCTCCATACTGCTTCCCGTAAAGGTTTGCAATCCCACCTGCAGTGTAAAAGTGTTCCCTTCATCCACATCCACAACATCTGTAGTTTTGGAACTTTGTGATGTGGGCTAGTTTACTGGAGTTAGGTGATATCTCAGAGTGGTTTTGATTTACATTTTTCTGGAGCATTTTTTCATGTGTTTGTTAAAACCAAACTATCTTAAAGCCAGATGTGGCTGTTGTTTTACTGTCTTGAGCACAACATTGACTGGAAAAAACTAGGAGCTGTCCCAGACCAGAAAGTTGCCACTTAATCTCTAATCTGCCAAAAGAATGCTCAAGAACAGTGGTACTTTAAGCAACACTAATGGAAGACAGTTTCTCTATGATGTCCCTTGTTTTGGGCCTCTGAGGAATAATTTTTGTTTCTTTATCTAAGAGATGGATAGACATCTAGGGCCTGCATGTATGCAAAGAGTGGATGTATGAGTGAAGGAGTGAAGGAGTGAATCCTTTCCTCTTGAGGATCGTTCTTCTCCCCCAGCGACCTTGAGTATTTCAGCTATACTTTTCTTATGGTGTTTTCTGTAATCCACATATACTTGCTGGCATTGTTGTACACTGAAGAGCCATCAAGAGGCTTACAGTTCAGCGAGGAAGGAAAATCAAGTTCAGGGGATGAACCAGGGATATCATTTTCTTGGGTATTTTTTTACTTTGTTTTAAAAATTGTATCACACACATTGTATTTTAACAGCTATTTGAAAATATAGATTAAAAGCTAGAATGACGTCATCTTTTTCTGGAGACCATTTTTTTTTACTTCTACCGAGCATGGGGGAATATCTGTTTGGATTGATGGTAATTCAGTCTCAGGGAACGAGAGATTTTGAAGTTGAACATCGGTATTGCAAGGACCAGTCTACCTCTGTTTCATCATTACCTCTGGGATGTGGCCACTCCAACCCAATGTGTGGGAGTTTACTAGGTTTCTCCCTTCTCTGTCTTCCTAAGGGTCCCAGACTCCATCCAACTCTTACCCTCTTAGACTACAGTGCATGGAGGTGTCTGAGTGTCTGCTCAGATGCTCAGAGGCTCCAGTTTTCAAGTGCATGTCCTGAGAAAGCAAACATGCATATGGGCAAAGCAACACTAAAAGTCACACTTACGCCCCGGGACTTCTATCTTCTAGACCCTGGCCTGATGATTCTTCAATATGTTATTTGTTTCTGTCATATTGTAAAGTTGATTTCGCCCAGTTATTCTAGTTTTTGACTGTAAGAGAGTTAGCCCCAGTCGCATAATCTATTAGTACCAGAAGTGTGAACATTGAGATGGCTTCATTTTAGAAGAGCCAAGGTAAAAATAAATAATTACAATAACCATCAATGGCAATAACACCCATTGCAGATAAGATTCTGCTACTCAGTATGATTCTTTCTTGACCCAAGAACCCTATAATTTTAGAATTGAGGGAAATCACACTGATCACCTTCTCTTGACTCCTTGCTTTACTGAGGATGAGGAGTGGGCGGGGTTGGGATTATTACCGAGACTAACTCTAATACCCTACCGCTGACCACACAATGCATCTGTTTAATAAAATAAAGAGAATCACCATTGAAACCATCAGTAGCAAGTGCATTTGGAATATTCTCTGGTATAAGGAAATACACACTTTCTAGAAACACTTAATTGTCCCATCAATGCCATTTCACCAAGATTTCTTCTTGGCTTCATTAGCAATTTTTCAAGGAATGCCTTTGCTTCCACAATTCAAAAGGTCATTTTAATGAACAATTCTTTTAACATTAGTACGAGTTGCTTCCCTACACATTGTTTTCTTTGCAGGAATTTTATTGTGGTAATGTTGCTGCTCTCTTTGTGCTCATATACTTCCTTGCTCTAGCAGTCAATTTACCTTTGATTATTCTATATGAACTTCTTCCTTTCACAAGCACCATTTCCTCTTACATCTTTCTTCACTGAAATTTAAATACATTTCTCCCAATTATAAGGAGATGGATATTCACTCTCTAATAATAAAATCTTATTAAATATAAGGGGGCGGAGCAAGATGGCAGCCGAGTAACAGCTTCCTTGCATCTGGGCACCGTGAGTCTGGGGAGATAGGACTCCAGGCATCTCTGGCTGGTGGGAACTGCCTATCATCACTCCTATGAAGATACAGGGAGTCAGCGAGAGACTTCTGGACCCCAAGAGGAGGACTAAAACAGTGGAAAACCGGCAAGTGGTCGCGTGTCTTCAATCCGTCTAAACCCGCCCACAACTGTAAGTTCAGTAGCAGCGAGACTGCAAACCAGAAAGGCCTTACCTGTGAACTGTTTTGATGTCCTTGGACTTGGCACTGAGTTGAACTGCCTTGGGGAAGGCCTGAGTGGGAGTGCGGAGAACTTTGGCCGTTGTCTAGGGCCCCAGTCTGAGCCGCTGAGCCAGACGGAGCTAATAGTGTTTGGCGGTGGGTCACACGGATCCATTGTCAGTGATCTGCCCCGGCAAGCTCCGCCCTCAGGGTCGCAGAGCTAGAAACGGGTGGGAGCTGGTAACCCAGCAACCAAGTAGCCTAAGGGTGGGGTCTGAGCCGCCTTGCAGCCCTAACCCTCAGGGGCAGAGTGAGACTGGTTTTGGCACACTGGGTAAGTGGATAGCCACTTCAGCAGCGATTCCAGCGAGAAAGCTGGGAAAGCGTCTGCTCAGCAAGTTTAGAAGTTCAAAGTGCCTTTTAAGTGGGCTGAAGAGAGATTTAGGGTGTCTACCTGCTGGGGTTTGAGAAATCAGCAGCCTCCAGTCGTATCAGAACTGTGACTAACATCTCATACCCCAGAAGACCACGTGTTGCCCAGACAATATTCAATAACATATACAAACTGCTTTGTTTTTGGTTGTGTATTTTTTTTCTTTTTTTTTGTTTGTTTGGTTTTTTTTGTTTGTTTATTTTGACATTGTTGATGTTCTTTTGTTTCTTAATTTCAATCTTTTCCATACAGATCCCTTTTTCTTTCTCAATTTTTCTAGTTTAATTATAATTTCCCATTGCTGTCTTTTTTAATAACTACAACTTCATTTTTGCTTGTGTTTCTACCACTATCACTTGGTTTTTCACCCAATTTTATCTCCATAAAGTTTTCTGTTTGCTTGTTTTGGTTTGATTTATAGCATTTTTGTTTTTCCTCTCTACTTGGTGGAGGTGGGGTACTGTGTCTGACCAGGTTAGCAAAGAGCTGCTGACCTCAAGGGAACCACCCAACTGGGCACCCAACCCCCAGAAGGTGGGGTTTTTTAAGGTTGTGTCAAAGTACCCTACTGTACACCTATATTGCCCTGTCTCCCCCTTTCTGTGCCTCTCTTCTTTTTGTCAATATTCCTTATCCCCACCCCCTCTCCTTTCTCTATCTTTCTTTTTTTTCTTATCACTTGGTCCTCCTTTCTTTCATCCCTTTTTTGCTCTTCAACCTTCTCACCTTTCTGGTCCTGTAACCCTTAGTCCACAGGCACAAGAACTTAAAGAGCAAGAGGAAGTGAAAGGAAAATTAGGACAAGGAAACAGATAAAAGAAATCACTCATGAGGAAGAATCAGCAGAAAACTCCAGGCAACATGAAGAACAAGTCCAGAACGACCCCGCCAAGGGACCATGAGGTAGCTACTGCAGAGGATTCCACCTATACAGAAATGTTAGGAATGACAGAAAGGGAATTTAGAATACACATGTTGAAAACAATGAAAGAAATGATGGAAACAATGAAGGAAACTGCTAATAAAGTGGAAAATAACCAAAAGGAAATCCAAAAACAGAATCAAATCAGAGATGAACGATATGAAGAATATAAAAAGGATATAGCAGAGCTGAAGGAACTGAAACAGTCAATTAGGGAACTTAAAGATGCAATGGAAAGTATCAGCAACAGGTTAGAGCATGCAGAAGAAAGAATTTCAGAGGTAGAAGACAAAGTTTTTGAGATAACTCAGATAGTAAAAGAGGCAGAAAAGAAGAGAGAGAAAGCAGAACGTTCACTGTCAGAATTATGGGACTTTATGAAGCGTTCCAACATACGAGTTATAGGAATTCCAGAAGGGGAAGAAGAATGCCCCAGAGGAATGGAAGCCATACTAGAGAATATTATAAAAGAAAATTTCCCAAACATCACCAAAGATTCTGACACACTGCTTTCAGAGGGATATCGGACCCCAGGTCGCCTCAACTCTAACCGAGCTTCTCCAAGACACATTGTGATGAACCTGTCCAAAGTCAAGACAAAAGAAAAGATTCTGCAAGCTGCCAGGAGTAAGCGCCAGTTGACCTACAGGGGCAAATCCATCAGAGTGACCTCAGACTTCTGTAATGAAACTTTCCAAGCAAGAAGACAATGGTCATCTACCTTTAATCTACTTAAACAGAACAATTTTCAGCCCAGAATTCTGTACCCTGCTAAGCTAAGCTTCAAAATTGACGGAGAAATCAAATCATTTACAGATATTCAAACATTGAGGAAATTCGCCACAACAAGACCAGCTCTACAGGAAATACTTCAACCTGTTCTGCACACTGACCACCACAATGGATCAGCAGCAAAGGAAGAACTCAGAAATCAAAGGACAGAACCTAACCTCCACACTGATGCAAAAGATAAAACTAAGCAATGGACTATCACCAAATAAGACGAATAGAATACTACCACACTTATCAATTATCTCCATAAATGTTAATGGCTTGAATTCCCCACTGAAGAGACATAGATTGGCTGACTGGATTAAAAAACACAAGCCATCCATTTGCTGTCTGCAAGAAACACACCTGGCTTCAAAAGACAAATTAAAGCTCCGAGTCAAGGGTTGGAAGACAATTTTTCAGGCAAATGGAATTCAGAAGAAAAGAGGAGTTGCAATCTTATTTTCAGATACATGTGGATTTAAAGCAACTAAAGTCAAAAAAGACAAAGATGGTCACTTTATACTGGTCAAGGGAAAACTACAACAAGAAGACATTTCAATTCTAAATATCTATGAACCCAATTTAAATGCTCCCAGATTCTTGAAACAGACCTTACTCAGTCTGAGCAATATGATATCTGATAATACCATCATAACAGGGGACTTTAACACACCTCTTACAGAGCTGGACAGATCCTCTAAACAGAAATTAAACAAAGATATAAGAGATTTAAATGAGACCCTAGAACAACTATGCTTGATAGACGCATATAGAACACTCCACCCCAAAGATAAAGAATATACATTCTTCTCACAACCCCATGGAACATTCTCCAAAATTGATCATATCCTGGGACACAAAACAAATATCAACAGAATCAAAAGAATTGAAATTTTACCTTGTATCTTCTCAGACCATAAGGCACTAAAGGTGGAACTCAACTCTAACAAAAATGCTCGACCCCACCCAAAGGCATGGAAATTAAACAATCTTCTGTTGAATAACAGATGGGTGCAGGAAGAAATCAAACAGGAAATCATTAACTTCCTTGAGCATAACAACAATGAAGACACAAGCTACCAAAACCTGTGGGATACTGCAAAAGCAGTTTTGAGAGGAAAATTCATCACTTTAGATGCCTACATTCGAAAAACAGACAGAGAGCACATCAACAATCTCACAAGAGACCTTATGGAATTGGAAAAAGAAGAACAATCTAAGCCTAAACTCAGTAGAAGAAAAGAAATATCCAAAATCAAATCAGAGATCAATGAAATTGAAAACAAAAGAATCATTCAGAAAATTAATGAAACAAGGAGTTGGTTTTTTGAAAAAATAAATAAAATAGATAAACCATTGGCCAGACTAACTAGAAATAGAAAAGTAAAATCTCTAGTAACCTCAATCAGAAACGATAAAGGGGAAATAACAACTGATCCCAGAGAGATACAAGAGATCATCTCTGAATACTACCAGAAACTCTATGCCCAGAAATTTGACAATGTGAAGGAAATGGATCAATATTTGGATTCACACCCTCTCCCTAGACTTAGCCAGGAAGAAATAGACCTCCTGAACAGACCAATTTCAAGCACTGAGATCAAAGAAACAATAAAAAAGCTTCCAACTAAAAAATGCCCTGGTCCAGATGGCTTCACTCCTGAATTCTATCAAACCTTCAAGGAAGAGCTTATTCCTGTACTGCAGAAATTATTCCAAAAAACTGAGGAAGAAGGAATCTTCCCCAACACATTCTATGAAGCAAACATCACCCTGATACCAAAACCAGGAAAAGACCCAAACACAAAGGAGAATTTCAGACCAATCTCACTCATGAATATAGATGGAAAAATTCTCAACAAAATCCTAGCCAATAGATTACAGCTTATCATCAAAAAAGTCATTCATCATGATCAAGTAGGCTTCATCCCAGGGATGCAAGGCTGGTTTAACATACGCAAGTCTATAAACGTTATCCACCATATTAACAGAGGCAAAAATAAAGATCACATGATCCTCTCAATAGATGCAGAAAAAGCATTTGATAAAATCCAGCATCCTTTTCTAATTAGAACACTGAAGAGTATAGGCACAGGTGGCCCATTTCTAAAACTGATTGAAGCTATCTATGACAAACCCACAGCCAATATTTTACTGAATGGAGTAAAACTGAAACTGGAACCAGACAAGGTTGTCCTCTGTCACCTTTACTATTCAACATAGTGTTGGAAGTTCTAGCCAATACAATTAGGCAAGACAAGGAAATAAAGGGAATCCAAATGGGAGCAGAGGAGGTCAAACTCTCCCTCTTTGCTGACGACATGATCTTATACTTAGAGAACTCCAAAGACTCAACCACAAGACTCCTAGAAGTCATCAAAAAATACAGTAATGTTTCAGGATATAAAATCAATGTCCACAAGTCAGTAGCCTTTGTGTACACCAATAACAGTCAAGATGAGAAGCTAATTAAGGACACAACTCCCTTCACCGTAGTTTCAAAGAAAATGAAATACCTAGGAATATACCTAACGAAGGAGGTGAAGGACCTCTATAAAGAAAACTATGAAATCCTCAGAAAGGAAATAGCAGAGGATATTAACAAATGGAAGAACATACCATGCTCATGGATGGGAAGAATCAACATTGTTAAAATGTCTATACTTCCCAAAGCAATCTACCTATTCAATGCCATTCCTATCAAAGTACCTACATCGTACTTTCAAGATTTGGAAAAAATGATTCTGCGTTTTGTATGGAACCGGAAAAAACCCCGTATAGCTAAGGCAGTTCTTAGTAACAAAAATAAAGCTGGGGGCATCAGCATACCAGATTTTAGTCTGTACTACAAAGCCATAGTGGTCAAGACAGCATGGTACTGGCACAAAAACAGAGACATAGACACTTGGAATCGAATTGAACACCAAGAAATGAAACTAACATCTTACAACCACCTAATCTTCGATAAACCAAACAAGAACTTACCTTGGGGGAAAGACTCCCTATTCAATAAATGGTGTTGGGAGAATTGGATGTCTGCGTGTAAAAGACTGAAACTGGACCCACACCTTTCCCCACTCACAAAAATTGATTCAAGATGGATAAAAGACTTAAATTTAAGGCATGAAACAATAAAAATCCTCCAAGAAAGCATAGGAAAAACACTGGAAGATATTGGCCTGGGGGAAGACTTCATGAAGAAGACTGCCATGGCAATTGCAACAACAACAAAAATAAACAAATGGGACTTCATTAAACTGAAAAGCTTCTGTACAGCTAAGGTGACGATAACCAAAGCAAAGAGACAACCCACACAATGGGAAAGGATATTTGCATATTTTCAATCAGACAAAAGCTTGATAACTAGGATCTATAGAGAACTCAAATTAATCCACAGGAAAAAAGCCAACAATCCCTTATATCAATGGGCAAGAGACATGAATAGAACTTTCTCTAAAGACGACAGACGAATGGCTAACAAACACATGAAAAAATGTTCATCATCTCTATATATTAGAGAAATGCAAATCAAAACATCCCTGAGATATCATCTAACCCCAGAGAGAATGGCCCACATCACAAAATCTCAAAACTGCAGATGCTGGCGTGGATGTGGAGAGAAGGGAACACTTTTACACTGCTGGTGGGACTGCAAACTAGTACAACCTTTCTGGAAGGAAGTATGGAGAAACCTCAAAGCACTCAACCTAGACCTCCCATTCGATCCTGCAATCCCATTACTGGGCATCTACCCAGAAGGAAAGAAATCCTTTTATCATAAGGACACTTGTACTAGACTGTTTATTGCAGCTCAATTTACAATCGTCAAAATGTGGAAACAGCCTAAATGCCCACCAACCCAGGAATGGATTAACAAGCTGTGGTATATGTATACCATGGAATACTATTCAGCCATTAAAAAAAATGGAGACTTTACATCCTTCGTATTAACCTGGATGGAAGTGGAAGACATTATTCTTAGTAAAGCGTCACAAGAATGGAGAAGCATGAATCCTATGTACGCAATCTTGATATGAGGACAATTAATGACAATTAAGGTTATGGGGGGGGGAAGCAGAAAGAGGGAGGGAGGGAGGGGGGTGGGGCCTTAGTGTGTGTCACACTTTATGGGGGCAAGACATGATTGCAAGAGGGACTTTACCTAACAATTGCAATCAGTGTAACTGGCTTATTGTACCCTCAATGAATCCCCAACAATAAAAAAAAAAGAAAAAAAAATAAATATAAATAATCCATTCAGCCAAATTTTGACAAAAGGGAAAAAAGTTTCTAAACCAAATAATTATTATTTTATGCATAACTAACATGTCACACATATCAACAATATAAATAAATTCCATGTTATTTACTGACTTCATTATTATGTCTGCATAAATGAAGATAAGTCATTCAGTTGCTTTTAATGACATTTAATCTATTAAGTAGCATGGCAAAAAATTTACTTCCATTCTTTGACTTCTGTAAAATGGTTAAAACCCCAGACAAAGATAAGGATAATGAAGCCTGTCTATAGGATTATGGGATTATTTATAGCATGAATCTGTGTTTCTGGTGCTTCTCACATCAAAGCCTTGTGTAGATTATGTAAGAACATCACTCTTAATTATTCTATCTGACACAACTAGAGAATTTTCTTCCAGTTTAGTGCTTGTACTAATCATTGTAAATCTTCTCTTTTAAAAAGTAGAAACAATCATTATTGTAGTTTCTAAACAATTTGGTATATACACAAAATTAGAAGAAATGAATAGAAATAGCAAATTCTTATGGCTATGGTATGACATACCTAGAAAGGCCCTTGGAGAATATTGGCTAAGAGCCCAATTTCCTTTTTTTTTTTGTAGACAGGTAGACTATAAAGTTCCAGAACATTGTGTACTTTACTGTTAATGTTCACTGGCTACAAACCACTAGAGAGACTTGTAGTCACAAGAATATGGGGTTATTACTTGTTGTAACAAGGAAGGCTGACCGCGCTGGCAAGTGAGAGGCATCTTGATAACAGCATGTAGAATTGGGCTTTATGTTTGGTAATTTGAGGGAAGGTCCAAGGAGGCAGATGTTTGCTATGGATTGGGTCAGGAAATGTGAGTAATTCTATGACCAGAGATCAATAGTTTTTATCTAGGAGGCAGGAGAAACAGAATGAGTCTAAAAGCTAAAGTCTAAAAGTCTAAAAGAATCAGGCACTCATGATAGCTGGAAGTGGAGGATGTTGGGTTATTTCTGTGGTTTGTATATGTCCAAACACTCCTAGAAATAAATTATTAATATTATCATTTCTGTCTCACTTCCAGAGACAAATTCTATTAACTTCTCAGTGTATGTATTTTGGGTTATTTTTTCCCTACATACATTAGTTTTTGTGTTTGCTTTTTCTTTAAAAGTTTGTACCTGTCTACTAAAAGAATTTGGAGGATACATCAGAAAGAAGAAATTCACTGAGAATTCTGCAGCCTAAAGACAACCAATTTTGATATTTTTCTTTTCAGAAATAGGGAAATATATTTCCTATAATGAAATAGTGATAGACGGATGCTTTGTTCAGCTGAATCCATGGCTAGGGCCACCCCAAAAGTGGCATCAGGTGAGTTTCGACAAGGAAATGCTTCAAGCTATCTTAAGATGGGGCTGATTGAGACTTCAGAGAAAGAAACACTAAATACCACAGGGATCAGTAGTGAATTTAGTATCTGAAAAGGAAACTTTTTGAAACAGAGTCTCAAGCTGTCGTCCAGGGTAGAGTGCAGTGGCATCATAGCTTACAGCTACATCAAACTCTTGGGCTCAAGAGATCCTCTTGTCTCAGCCTCCCCAGTAACTGGGACTACAGGCGCCTGCCATGATGCCCGTTTGATTTTTCTGTTTTTGGAAAAGACCCCATTTTGGTCTGAGCCTCTCAATGGCTGGGAGAGGAAGGGCTTCAAGCTAACCTTGAATGGGAGCACTGAGCAAGAGTGATTTTCTTTGGGTCCATGAGAGTGAAAGCAGCAGTAGCTGCTTCCCTGCCCATGCCCCCAGCGCTGGACGTTTTCTGTTCCCTGCTGCTCTAGACGAATGTGAGTGGAGAGGAGGGGAACCTACTGAACTGCCCTAGGATTTCAATAAGGCTGCACGGAGAGGTGAAGTGCAGGGAGGGACTCCCTAGCCTCCCCCAGGAGGGAAAAGAGCTTTTGGGGACAGGATTTCTCACCAATAACTTTCGGGTCACGGTTTTCTCCCCATTGTTGTAAATGCCCAGCCACTCCCAAATTTCTAGTTCCCAATTTTCTGTAAAATGAAGCTAAGTGGGGGAATCCCCAGAAGAACCAGGCCTTTGCAGGCCTCCTTTCCCCATTGCTGTACAGACCTCCAGGTAGTAATAGAGTAGGGAAGTCTGGTCCTGGGGTGGTGTCTCCATTGTTTTTTACTTTGAAAAACCCTAAAATAATTTAAAGTATGATTTCTGTAGTTTTTCTTTTGACATTCTAACTATATGTATATTTCCTATACAAATAGTATTTTATATTTTATGTACAAGTAGGACAGCTAGCAGGAACAATGAACCTGGGATGGGGCCAGTGAGCAGTGCCACTGTAACTGCTTTCGATACAAGATGAAGCGGACCCCTCCCTTCCTCTCAGCCCAGACTCCTGGGATTCTCTAAACTTCCCCCATGAACACAGAAGTGACAGTCAGAACTTGGCTATTAGAAGTATAAGTATATTCGACAAGAATAAGCAACCTTCATTATTAGAAATGAAACCCATCCCTTCAGAGCACGTGCTCTAGCGCATGGACTAATCGATTTCCATAGTGGTATGGAAGCATTGCTTTAATAGACATACTCTTCAGGGAGGATGGAGAAAAATTTTCTAGCTAGCTCCATGAAATGTCCCTAAGGTGAAGCCAGAGTGATGAGAAGGGCGGCCTGAGGAATCTGCCTTTTGGTGCATGCTGCAGGGGCCTGGGAGAACATGGGCTTCCTGGAGAATACGGAAGGAAGGGTGTTTACCCTGACACATTTGCTGAACCCTGACCTGACACCTGTGTGGTGGTGCCTCTCCCGGTTCTCACCTTACTGCTACTGTTGGGACAGCTCTGGCCCTCTGGGCACGCTTGAGGATTGCATGGTGCCCCTCTTCTTTGACCTAGATAGGGGGGTCTCATACTCACAGTAATGGCTACATGAAGACCTGGCCTAGACCGACTCTTCCTTATTCTGATTTTCCTCACATGCTGGAAGTCTTTGTCTAAGTGCCTGTTTCTTTCCTAGGGTCAAGCCCCAAACTTGCATATGCCCCAGAGCTTCAGAATTCCCAGAACCTCCCATTCGATCCTGCAATCCCATTACTGGGCATCTACCCAGAAGGAAAAAAATCCTTTTATCATAAGGACACTTGTACTAGACTGTTTATTGCAGCTCAATTTACAATCGTCAAAATGTGGAAACAGCCTAAATGCCCACCAACCCAGGAATGGATTAACAAGCTGTGGTATATGTATACCATGGAATACTATTCAGCCATTAAAAAAAATGGAGACTTACATCCTTCGTATTAACCTGGATGGACGTGGAAGACATTATTCTTAGTAAAGCATCACAAGAATGGAGAAGCATGAATCCTATGTACTCAATCTTGATATGAGGACAATTAATGACAATTAAGGTTATGGGGGGGGGAAGCAGAAAGAGGGATGGAGGGAGGAGGGTGGGGCCTTAGTGTGTGTCACACTTTATGGGGGCAAGACATGATTGCAAGAGGGACTTTACCTAACAATTGCAATCAGTGTAACTGGCTTATTGTACCCTCAATGAATCCCCAACAATAAAAAAAAAAAAAAAAAAAAAATAGAAAAGCAGATCAGTTCCTCACTTTTTTTTCTAGCCATTTTTTTTAATACACCACCAACCCACTATACACATAAACACCATCAACAGTTAGGACCTCACTCTTAAATGTGAGTGCAATATTAAATTACCAGATACCTAAGAAAGGTCTTCCAAGCAAAAGACAGAGGCTTACAAAAATGAAGTAAAATCAGAAGAAACAGGAGAAACTAAAGGAAGCAAGAACAAAACCCTTAAAAAAAGAGAGCAATGCCTATCATTGGGTAACAATGTATTTCTTACTTTAATCAATAATGGTGTACCACAAAAGTGACCAATGAAAACGAAAGTGCTTTTGAAAATTGAAAATGATTTCCCAAATAGAAAACTTCAATAGAAGGTTTGGAAAATAACTTTTAGGAATTTTTAGGAACAAAAAGCCAAAAGACAAAATGACGAGGGACTGGAGGTAAAAGTTTGGATAATTATTGGCTGCATCCAAGACAACCAACTAAATATGACTTTCAGAAAGATGGGACAATGTAAAGAAGAAATTATTTAAAAAGTTTTCAACAGTATTTCTCAGGACTGAAGCACTGTGTTTCATAATTGAAAGGGCTCATGAGTGTCATGAGCACAGAAGGAACATGTCCACAGCAAAGCATGTCGGCGCGACATTTCAGAAAATCAGAGATTAAAAGCAAATATCTTTAAGTGTCAAGACAAAAGAGCACATATACAAAATATAGGGTGATTGGAAAGATGCTGATACTCTCATCAGCAACATAGGAAGTTGGATGACAATAAAGAATATCTTTGGAATTAAAAAAAAAATAAATCTTCCAACCCGATAAACTAAAAATAAAATACTTTTTGAGAAACAATATCTCAAAAATGTTACATCCTATACATTCTCTCTCAGGAAGCCACAATTATGTGTTCCTACCAAAGAACAGAGAACAAAGTAGATAAAACACTGAATTCTGAATATTGGGCTCCAAGATAAGACAGCAGAAGATCAAAGTTTCTGTATGACAGCTGTGAATCAGGACTAGGAAACAACTTGTCTCTCCTTGAATAATAGGAGGGAGCAGTGCAGGAGGGATGCCTCCAGAACAAAATACAAATGATTATTCAATGATTCTGGCCATGAATTAAATTGACTTGAGAGACTGTATGTAAGTAAAAAAACATATGAACAAAAATAGGAAAGGTTACTGACTCTGGGTGAAATCAAATGTTCCTGAATGTTATTGATGCTTTTGGGTGTTTATTGGTATCTGGACCCTGAAGACTTAGGTATTTATTTTAGTCTTCAAAGTCTGGGATTTTTGAACCTGTCTTTCTTGAGAAGGCTTTGCAGATATTCAAAGGGAAATGAGTGTTGTGATCTAAGCTTTAGTCACTGTAGCCATATCAGCACTGAAGGTGCCCGGATATCAGCAATGCTGTGACTCTTACAGACCCCTGATGGAACTTCCCTGGTGAACTTGGGTAAGATACAGAATTCCTGGATTGCCAGGAAGTATCTCACTCTCTTCCCCCTTTCTCTACGTGGGCTGCTGGGGTTGGTAGAGGAGTGAGGTGGGCACTCCCCTGTGGCCGTCACAGATAGGACTGCACCAGGCTTAGCTGAAGCCAGCCCAGGCTCATCCAAAGCCCATGGCAACTGCTGCCTAACTCTGACGCTTATTCAAAGTCCAGTGACTCTACTCAGCAGGTGATGAACGTGCTGGGACTCAGTCCTTCCCTTCCGGGCAGTCTGTTTCCTTCTGGCCCAGGAGGAGTTTATAAATATTATCCAAGAACTACAGACTGGAATCAAAGGCTTCAGGAATCTGCTTGGTACTTTCTTTTACTGTGGCTGAGCTGATACCCAAGTCGAAGTGTGCTCTGAAGTCATCCCTTTCCTTTTCCCAAGTGGAAAAAGGCTCCTTGTTCTGCGCTGCTTGGTGTGAGGGGCGGGTTGACGCAGGCAGTGGCTGGGCCACCACTTCTGGTGTCTCACTGGGCCACATGCACCTGGAGTGCTCTGGCTCCAAGCCAGCACAGCCACAGGAATTTCCCAAGGACTGCAGCCTCTGTGGCCTGACTGCCTTACCCATTTATTTAGTCCAAGCCCCGGGCTGTGTTTTGTGTTCGTGGTGGAGTTGCTGGAACTTGGGTTTCAGGGCCCTCTGGCGGGGATGGCCTACATGCTCCCTCTGTGAGAGCCAGCAGTATTCTGCCCTGCGCCGTGTTCCCCAAGTTCCAATGCAAAGTCCCACAATCACTTCATTCTCCTCCCCCCCACCAGATTTTTCTCTTCTCTTGGCGCGTTGAAGCAGCCCTGCGAGTGTCGGAGGAGGAATGGTGCAGGCAATGAAAGGCTATCTTTTCTGTCCTCTTTGGTACTTCTTTCCTTGATATAGTGTTAAAACCATGTTCTGCGATTCCTTATTTGATTTTTGCTTCTTCTGAAGGTGCTTCTTTGTGTGAATAGTTGTTGAATTTGGTGGGACGCTGGCTAGAGGTTCCTATTTAGCCACCATGCTCTGCCCCCTTACCGGGATGACCCTTAAAATGCAACCTTTTTCTGTCTATAGGTCCCCATATCACCCCCACCTTCCGTTTATACTTGTCACATCATAACCCCTTCTTTTGTCTCACTAACAAATCTTTTCCGACATACATATACATGCAAATGAAAGAAGAATAGAACTGATAGCATCTGAGAGGCAGAGTTGAATTCATCCTTCAGTTCTCACACTAAAGAAACCATCTCTCCCTTGACTTCTTGCTTTATGGTTCAAAGTGGCACCACAGCTGCTTAAAGCTGGGGACCAACTTCGTAGGGCCTTATGGATTCTGATCATATTGGAATGAATTCACTTGAAGGATCCATTGTTATTCAATATCCATTGGGGAAAACTTCAAAATTCAGTGACCAAAGAAGAATTGTGTGACACATGGGCAATAGATTTCCATAGTAAGAGAAAATAGAGAATTTATAATTAGGGCGGCACTTGTGGCTCAATAGAGTAGGGCGCTGGCCCCATATGCCAGAGGTGGTGGGTTCGAACCCAGCCCCGGCCAAAAACTGAAAAAAAAAAAAAAAAAAAGGAGTAGAGAATTTATAATTAAATCACTTTTGTCAATTAATGATTGAAGAGACAAGTTTAACACATTCTTTGCCTTTGATGCCAACTAGAATTTAACATATTAATTGCCCCAATCTGATGTAAAATAATGCAAATTTCATCCTGCAACTGCTCTTTCCTATTTAACTGATGAGTCTTTCATGGTTCTCCAGCATGAGATTTTTCTTTTTAAAATATTTATGATTGTGCCAAATACATGTAGATTCCTTCAAAATATCTCATTTTTCAAAGCAATTAAAAGTGAGAATAGGCTCCATTAAAATTCAGGAATAAAACTTGTCATTAAATGGAGGTAATCTGTGTGCTGAATACCAAAGGAACTGGCAGTTCTAGGCCAATGACTCTGAGCCCTAGGTAGAGCGGAGTAACAAGGCGTTAGTGACTGAAACATGAGTTAAGCCAGAATTCTAAAAAGCCACGGTGAACTTCATTTGCATATATGGGAAATGGAATGTTTTTCTTTTAAACATCTTTTGAAATTCAGGTTGATCCAATGCATGTGAACAAAGGGAAAGTGCTTGGGACTTAGAATGGAGAATAATAGAGTCTATGTAACAAAAAGAGATAATCCGGACCTATGTCCCACTGTACAATGTTTCCATTTCATTCAGGGATGGGTGTTGAATAGTGAGAATATTCCAAGCAGAGTTACATGGTAGAGACTGGCACCTTCTGTGGAATTAGGCCTGGGGGAACAGGAATTGAAATACTGAAGTCCTGGGCGGCACCTGTGGCTCAGTCGGTAAGGCGCCGGCCCCATATGCCGAGGGTGGCGGGTTCAAACCCAGCCCCGGCCAAACTGCAACAAAAAATAAAAATAGCCGGGCGTTGTGGCGGGCGCCTGTAGTCCCAGCTACTCGGGAGGCTGAGGCAAGAGAATCGCTTAAGCCCAGGAGTTGGAGGTTGCTGTGAGCTGTGTGAGGCCACGGTACTCTACCGAGGGCCATAAAGTGAGACTCTGTCTCTACAAAAAAAAAAAAAAAGAAATACTGAAGTCCTTTTAGTGTTCTTGTCCAATGCTTAGAAAAATGAAGTACAGGACTATCTTGAACAGGCAGAATTGAATTACTCATTGGATTTTAGTAAGTCTACGTATAAAATCTCTTTTCTTCTCTTACACATCTCTTGTGACACCTATTCTCTTTTTTTTTTTTTATAGCTTTTTTTTTTTTTTTTTTTATTGTTGGGGATTCATTGAGGGTACAATAAGCCAGTTACACTGATTACAATTGTTAGGTAAAGTCCCTCTTGCAATCATGTCACCTATTCTCTTTTAAATGAGGTTAAAGAAGGTTCTGAGTTACTATCCATGGATCCATCATCCCATCGCAGCTACAATCCCCGTATCTCTGTTGCAACAACTTTAAGTCAATGATATCAAGGAAGAGGATCTGTGGCCTTTGCATGTGTTATTGTAAGAGCTGGTGGAGGAGATGGGGTTTGGCGATATAAATGCTGAGGTGTAAACCAGCTCTAAATAGGAGTTATGGGGAGATATTCTCATCTTGGAATATCAAAAATATTAAATTCACTATCCAACTGAGGAGAAATTGCCCAGAGGACAACTGCCTCACACCCTGTCTCAAATACCCCTGGATTTGTTGCTGGTGAACTGGGCCGGATGTCAGGTCTAGCTCCACGGAGGCTTCATGCTTCTTTCCTTGGACTCATTCCTGACTTTGACCTTGCAAGAGAGGTGATATCTTCTGAACATATGCCACCACCAATTGCTGCTGGAGCTTGAGAAAGCTGCAGTTCTAGCTGGAGGAGGAATGCTGAGCTCTTTCCCTGTTCCTTCAGAAAACTCCACCCTTACTCAGATATGGGACAGGTGAGTGTCAGTTACCAATGCATAAAGACCCTCATCTTCAAGTCAGGGTGAAAAGGTAGGAGAAGACCAACATTATTCCTCATTTCACTGATATTTATGGGGGCACCATATGTGCTAGGTATTGTTCCCAGTAGAAGCATGAGGGTCTTTACTATTGAGGAAGTTGCAATGTGGTAATAACTAGAGAATGTTGAAGGTTTGGGGAGATCGATAATTAATAAAACTTTCCCCTAACCAGGTTCTGAACCAGTTGAAAGAGATAAAGTTGATAGGAAGGTAAGATCAAAATAGCAGCTTTAGTATGATAGAGTTATTGATGAATACTGTTAGATGTGAGAGCACAATGGGATTCCTTACTAATGCACCCAGGATTAGATAGATGTCACCGCCAACTTGCAACCTTCCTTGCTTGTTGCATGGGCGGCAGTGCCTGTAAACCATAGGTGCAGAAAAGTTGACCTTGGACTGTGCTTCCTGAAGAGTCAATTCCCACAAAAGAAGCTATGCACATCCAGTTAATTATTCCAACTTTACTGATCAGATACATTCCTTCTCTTCCCTAGGAATATGTTTTTAAGAACTATTTTTCTTTTTTTTTTGAGACAGAGTCTCACTTTGTTGCCCTCGGCTCTTGGGCTTAGGTGATTCTCTTGCCTCAGCCTCCTGAGTAGCTGGGATTACAGGTGCCTGCCACAACACCTGGCTATTTTTTGTTGTTGTTGTTGTTGCAGTTTGGCCAAGGCCGGGTTTGAACCTGCCACCCTTGGTATATGGGGCCAGCACCCTACTCACTGAGCCATAGGCACCATCCAAGAAATATTTTTCTAATTTAATCTTCCAAATTTTGTTTTGTGAGATCGTCCAGGTAAAAATTATAAGATGGATGAATATTGGGTGTTGACATCATTTTTTGCCTTTATGTTTTCAGTTTATGCAATTTCCCTAGGTGGTGCTCTCCCAGATTAACATCTAACCAGATTTGATGCCATTACTGTTCTTCATAGCTTCCATTTAATATGCTTCATCTTTAGTGTCCTAATTGCATAAACGTTGAGCATGGTCCCAGTTCTGTCACTCCACTTTCAATAACACTATTTCATTGCCATTCACGCAGGAAGACTGAATATTTTTCACTGCTGACCATATGGACTTTCCTCTTGTGGTTTAAAGGTGTCTTTCTTGGTAGTTTTTCAGATCTTGGCACACTTCTGAGATCATTTGAGTCTGCTATTTGACATTTTCCTTGCTGGATTTTGTGTTCTAGGCACTCTTTCTTTTTCTTTCTTTCTTTCTTTTTTGAGACAGAGTCTCACTACGTCACCCTCGGTTGAATGCCGTGGTGTAACAGCTCACAGCAACCTCAAACTCTTGGGCTTAAGCGATTCCCTTGCCTCAGCCTCCAAGTAGCTGGGACTACAGGCGCTGGCCACAATGCCCAGCTATTTTTTGGTTGCAGTTGTTTTTGTTGTTTAGCAGGTCCCTGCTGGGCTCGAACCCTCCAGCCTTGGTGTACATGGCCAGCGCCTTACTCACTGAGCTATGGGTGCTGAGCCCATTCTTTCTGATAGAGTAACAATGCAAACAAATAAATAGTCCTCTGTTTAAACCTTGCTTCCAAAACATTTCTGCACGTTGGCACTGGAAGCTTTAAAAACACTGATGACAGATCCCATTCCTAGACATCATGGTTTACTTGTTCCAGGGTGCAGTTCCCCAGTAATTGTATTGCTAATCTTTGAGAACAACTAAAATAAAACATGTCTCCCTCTCCTTTTTGTACTTTCTTTAAGAGTGATATGGACTTTTCTCATGTTAGATCCATCTGTTCTGACTTTAAGTTCTGATTTCTTTTATATCTATTTAGTTTGTTTGCTAACATCTCAACCACGCTCTTAAGTAAGTCTCTCTCTTGCTTCTGCTTAACTAGTATGTTGCTCTTTACTGGATTTTCATCCTTCAATTGTTCCTACATGTGTTAGAATAGGAAGACTAAAGAATCCAAGAATTTGATGTAGTTTCTTTATAATAAGGTTTCCCTGTCTTTTTATTTGGCAATTAACAAAACTTAATACTTTTAATTTGGGTCTAAACTTAAAGCCAGCTTCAGACCAAATATTGGGGTGCCTTCTGGGCCTATGGGAAAGTTTTGAATTGAAGGTTAATTGCTTCATAGTTTTCTTCTGATTGCTGAGTGAAGAATGAATTCAGGACTAGGGACCAATTCCTAAATGTCTATCATGATATTGTTGCAGGAAGATGAGGCCCAATGGAGAGAAAGAGCACTCAAACACCACGTTTATAAGAGGAAGGGCTTTATTCACCAGCTGGGAGCTTGTGGCATAGAAGAATTCCAAATGGCCATGCTCCCCAACTGCCTTGGTCTTTCCCTTATACTGACAGTCAAAAAGTTCCACCCCACAGGTACCCTTCTCATTGGCCAGTTTGAATCAAGTGGTAGATGCTATTCCAGCCCCTACAGAACTACAGGATTTCACAGAACTTGGAAATGTACAAATTCCCAAGAGCTGAGTCACCAAGGAGAGGACCCTGCAGGCGTATCCTTGTGGTCTCCTTGAGAAGACCTGTTCTTCTAGACCTCATCCTTCTCTGGTATCCTCTCTCCATATGGTATGAAGATTAAAGCCAGAATCTCATTAAACTCTGTGGAAATCAGCTGCACAACAGATCTGACTATAAAACTTAAAATAAAGAAGTATTTCCCACCCACTGATGCCTTCAGAACGTCCATCCACATCTTTGCACTCAACACAGGGCTGAATCATTCTTGTGGAGCTCAAGGTCAGACTGCAGTAGGACAAATGCAGAATACTGAGGTATGGCCCAGTGTCTACAGCTTGGTCTTCATTAAAGAGCAACTTACTTGTAGTCAAAGCTGTCGTTGCAAGATTTGATGACCTGACTAGATTCAAATGCCAGGTGTTGAAGCCAAAATCTTAAAGCCATTCACTAATATATCAGTTAAAACAAAAGAGCAAACAAAACAAAACAAACAATAAAAGTCCTCTGAAAGAAAATATTACCATGAGAATGTGACCACTTCTCGCTCCCTACCATAGGAATGTGACCTTTTGTAACTGTTCCAGAAGATAGCCCCAGGAGCTTCAGCAAATGTTTACTATTAAGTAAATATTTGACTATTAGTCTTGTCTTAAGACAGTTGAATAGTGAACTAGAGTTCTCCTTATCTAATTAGAATCCCAGGTGTGTTTATTCTCTCTTACTTTGTTAGAGTCCCTGGCATGTCTGCTATTCCCGTCTACTTTGTAGTTTTTGCCTTTATAAGCTTGTAAAAAACTGCTGTGGGGGACTTGATTTCTCGGCTCCTAAAAGAGTTGTGAATCAAGTCCCCGTATACAGGAATAAAAATCCTCTTGCGTTTTTGCATCAAGAGACGACTCTTGCGGTTGATTGGGGTGGTCAGAGCTCCGGGCTGAGTGGGGGGTTCTGCCCCAAGTCTTTCATCTCCAAGTTACATGCTAAAACCAAAAGGCTAGAAACATACTTCTCTTGGGCCCCACAGGTGCTTCAAACTCCAGGTATTATTTTACATATAGTATCTGAAGGGATTATGGTGAAATTTGCCCTTTTCCCCTAAGTTGGTTCGCTGAAAAGATCAACTCACGGTTATGGTAGATTAATAAGAGAAAGGTTTATTTCCAAATACTATGCACACGGGGGAACCACAAGAATGATTACCCAAAGTCTTGTGATAAGTCAGTGGCTTTTAAAGATGCCTTTTAGAAGGGAGGAGGAGAGAAACAGGAAAGTATACTTGTAGCAAGTGGTTGCTGGGAGGATGGGTACATGGAGGGAAACAGATTGATTTGTAAATTAACCTGAGACAGGTATTGTGTTTCAAATGACCTTGTAGCTAGGTCTGTTAGCATATGATAAGGAGGCCAGCAGCCTTGTCTGATTCTATATCAGGTTACTCAGGTTTTATAGAGAGGCCAGTGCTTTCTGATAAAAAACGGCCTTTAATTTAAAATATTCTTTATACCAAGGAATCATATTTTGGGGTGAAATTTCCTTAGCTCCTTCATATCCAAGTTCCACTCTTTGTCTATTTCTCAGAGTTCTTGAACTAGGGCATGAGAAAAACATTATCAGCTGCTATCTTCCTACAATTAGGGTGAAAAGGATAAGGTCTGTGATTTCAAACACCAACTTGTTAGTAATAGGGCTTTTGGAGAATATGACTTAGTTGTGTGACAACGGTGGTTTTTCCTTGTTGCAACCCTAAATTAGATAGCTTTATCCAGTCACAGAAAACCTAGAAAAGCACACACAGCTCTTGAAGGGTAAAGCACCCAGCTTCTATAAAACAAATGGCTTAGAAGAACAGACCACAACAGGTGCTTTCCCAAGTCAGGCTGGCCCAACGTACGTAGGCTTTGTCCCAAGCTCATAAATCATCTAAGTTACTCTTCTAAAAGGGTTCTGTTAACAGAAGTTTCTCAATGTGAGAAATAGGAGCCAGGGGAGAGGAAGTTTTGTTCTCTCCAACAAAGGAGACAAGTGCCCATAACACCAGCAGCATGAGATTGAAACCATGAAAACAAACATGGTAGCTTTAGTTCTGAGGAAGAAAGAAGACTCATGCTATTGTTGTGAGAGAGAGACAACCTGTGTATTAATGCTTGCAGAGCAGGAGACACAGCACAAAATGGGGTGTTTGTTGTAGAAGCAACTATATCAGAGACACTGCCAGAGAATGAGATAGAAAAGTTGCAGATGAAGTGTTATCTCAACTCTGTCTTCTCAATTTAAGTTCCACCATTCCTCCCCTAATTAGCTGAGCTCTCTCAGTTAAACAAGTTATTCCTATTTGCATTTAATATTTTATGAAACATTTCATATAAAGTCTTTTCCATGTTCTCTTACAGTGTATGGATGACCAGAACCGAATCTTAGCACCTCTAATTCACTATATTTTATGGCTTTTCCTCTACTAAGAATCATATTCTTGGGAGTTGTGGTTGCAAATGATTGAACTCCAGACATTGTCACAAGGCTGGCAATGACCTGTTGGAGCAACTCTTGTTTAGGGGACCATGTAGTGGGTGGTGATGACACAGGGTCAGCCTGAAGAAGACAGTTCTTTGAGCAGGACTGCAAGTTTATCCTGAAATTGGGTAAAGACCTATCCTCCTACCTGGGAATAGAGAAGAAATGCTCTGATTGATTTCTATTTATGTAAAAACATCGATCCATTCCTGTGTTTATTGCACTGCCATGAAAAAAGCACAAATGATCTTTAACGTGTGAATGTGTACAAACACACAAATGTTATAACTTATTAACATATTAAGAAAAACTATGTGACTTTTCAATAATATGAAAATCTTTTCTGTCTGACAACACACACTCAAATATAGTAGAATTTTAGTCTCCCTTACAATCTTCAGTTAGCTAGCTGTCAGGAAAGTAACAAAATCTAGAATTACAAATTATACAAATTTAGTACATTAAAAATTCATATTAAATGAGAGTAGGAAGGTGAGTTTAGTAGAATACTAATTGTCTTTAAAGGTAATAATTCTGTTCTTAAATGATGACTTTCATTGTCAGGTTTTGCCTGGATCTTGGTCTCCACTGTTTCCATGACTGGAGACATCTGGCCACAGACCATAGGACATCACTTAAAACAAATTTTTGTGACTTAAAATGGAGGCACCTGTGTGGGTCATCACACTTTGCTTGTTCCTCTTATGACAACTGAGCTGCTGGTCTGTCCCTTTATCTTCCAGTCAGGATTTAGCCTCCACATAGGACCAGACTTCTGACGGAAGGTCCTGCTTTGTGTGCTCTCATCTTCCTCCCTAGAACACTTCATAGCACTTCTTTAAGTTTCACTATTGATTCTATTTTACCTGGGTGGAGGCCTCTTCCCTCATAAGCACCACTATGAGGATTAAAGGAGATGTATCTGGGTTCTCTATTCTGTTCTATTGGTCTGTGTCCTTACTTTTGTACCAATACCATGCTGTTTTGGTTACTGTAGGCTTAAAGTATAGTTTGAAGTCTATTAATCCAATGCCTCCAGCTTTCTTCTTTTTGCTTAAGCAGCCATCATACTTCAGTATGCAGCAAATGAACTTTATGTGTACTTCCCATTTCATCATATGGAATATTAGAAAGATGTGCATTAAGGAAGTAAAATTTATTAAAATTATTTTTTTACTCCTTCATTAAAGACATCTTTAATTGAAACTTCCCCCTTCCCCTCACAACTACATGGCTATTAAGAGTACAAATATTACTGATAGATTTTTAAAAGTTATTTATTTCAGATTAATACAAGGGTACAAATGATTAGGTTACATTGTTTGTATTTGTTAGGTAAAGTTCAAGTTGTAGTTGAGTGCTTCACCCAGGAGGTGTGCCATATACCCTTACATTGTGCTGGTTAGGTGTGAGTGCACCAATCCCTCTCCCTCCTCACCTCTTCCCCTTCCTTTCCCCAACTTCCACATTCTTCCCCACTTGAATATAATTGTGTTTTTCTCTTGTATGGGTGTGTATTTGTTTGTATACTGGTTCATATTATAATTGAGTATATTGTTTACATACTTTTCCATTCTTGTGATACTTTACTAAGGAGAACATTTTCCAACTCTATCCAGGTTAATATAAAAGATGTAAAGTCTCTATCCTTTTTTATAAATGCATAGTATTCCATGGAATACATATACCACAGTTTATTAATCCATTCATAAGTTGATGAGCACTTGGGTTGATTCCGCATCTTGGCAATTATAAATTGAGCTTCTGTAAATGTTCAAGTGTAAATGTTCTTATGGTAAATTTTTTTTTTCTTCTGGGTAAATACCTAGTAATGGGATTGCGGGATTAAAAAGAGGGTCTACTTTTAATTCTTTGAGGATTCTCCAAAATTCTTTTCGAAGAAGCTGTGTTAGTTTACTATCTCACCAACAGTGTAAAAGTGTTCCCTTCCCCCCATAACCATGCCAGCTTTGGGACTTTACGATGTGGGCTATTCTCACTGTAGTTAGGTGATATCTCCGAATGGTTTTGGTTTGCATTTTTCTGATGATTAGGGACAATGAGCATTTTTTCATGTGTTTATTGGCCATTCATCTGTTTCTTTGGAGAAGGTTTTGTTCACGTCTCTTGCCCAGTGATAGATGGGATTATTTGCTCTTTTTTTGTTGATTAATTTGAGATCTCTATAGATTATGGTTATCATCCCTTTGTCCAATTTGTAACATGCAAACATCTTTTCTTATTCTGAAGGATGTCTGTTTGCTTTAATTGTTGTATCCTTAGCTGTGCAGAAGCTTTTCAGCTTAAATTCCAACTATTTATTTTTCTTGTTGTTGTGATTGCCAATGGAGTCTTCATAAATCTTTACCCAGGCCAATATCATCAAGGGTTTTTCCCAGTAAATTTTCTTCTAGAATATTTACTGTTTCGTGTCTTAGATCGAAATATTTTATCCACTGTGCATCAATTATTGTAAGGATTACTGGTACATTTTCACTTTAGTGCCACTGCCTTGATTTGTGCTCACTGCTAGTAGTTTTACCCATGATTGATTTTACATCATTAGTACAAATGTCAGTATAATGAAAAAAGACATATAACTTCTTAACATTGTTATAAAAATTAGTTTTGACTTTGCAGAGCTTCTAATAGGGTCTTGAAGATCCCAGCGGTTCTCGAACCATACTTTGAACTGCTAATAGATGCTTTAGATGTAGCGTAGGATGGAGTAGCCCCTCAGTAAGGAATGTCATTTTCATTATGGTGCTGTATTACAAATTTTGTTTTTCTTTAAAATTTATTTATTATTAAATCATAGCTGTGTACATTAATGCAATCATGGGGCACCATACACTGGTTTTATATACCATTTGACATATTTTCATCATACTGGTTAGCATAGCCTTCCTGGCATTTTCTTAGTTATTGTGTTGAGACATTTACACACTACATCCAGTGTATTACAAATTTTGTAACATGAGTATGCGTGTGTGTGTACATGTCTGACCCTATAATGTGGCACATTATCATCACAGATCTATGAGAAGCGCCGGCTCTTGAAGCCTTTGTGTTTCAGTAATTTTGACTTTTCGCTTTTGTTCTCTCAGCTCTTAGAGTGGTAGCTGCTTCCTGCAATTGCTTCATCACTGCCTTTGTGCCTGGTGTAGAAGTAAACAAAGACCACCTACATGAGAATAAATGGAGGCTATTTATTCAGAGTTCGGTGTAGCAAGGGAGTCATTCACTATCACTTGGCAATTTGCAGAAGCTCTAGGAAGGCATGCAATGGGAAAGCGTTGCTTTAGGTATGCTCTGATTAGAGGTTGGTAGCCGGAGGAAGCAGAGGCTGATTAACTAGAAGCCGGGCATCTTATGTGATTGATTTGGAGAACATGATTCATCCTGAGTTAGAAGCAGGGGAAAAAACAGAAAAACTGGTCTTCAGATCTTGACCATTCCTGGCCTATTGCCCCAGAGGTTGTGAGTCAGGGTTTTGTTGTCATGTACCGTCTGTCCATCTTTCCCTGGTAAATAGTCTTTATATTAAGTTCACTCTGTTGAAATGACTGGTATGGTTACTGTTGCCTACATAGACTCTGATAAAGATCCCTAAGCCATGTGGTCATTGTTAACCTAACAAAGTTGCTTATAATATAGTGAAGCAATTGGGTAAACCATTTGATGAATATTTAAATAATTGCAGTTCACCATAAAGATGTACAATGAGAAAGGACAAAATGAGAAGGTGCAACGGGAGGATAACTCACTGTCCTGATTTGCCCAGGACTGAGGAGTTTCGGGGAGTTGGGACTTTTCAATGCAAACACTTGGGCAGTCTAGACAAATTGGGATATTTGGCAACCCTATGACAATGCCCAAGTAGCACTTGACTAGCAACCTTTTTTTCCCCTACCCAAACAATACAAAATACTGTAATTGATAAGAACAGCATTCTGTTTGATTGTCCATGTGCAGGAAATCAAACACCTACTGTGGGGTGGAGAAGCATAAGAAATTTCAAACCACATTCTGTACTAACGGTGCCCCTCCGAGTTTTGAGGAAGCTAAGTATTCTCTTAATCCAATCAGTCAGCACAGTTAGTATTTAAACAGTCTGTACCTCTTACACATTTAATATGATTTAATTTATACAAAAAATGCTTTCAGAAACAATACTATTTTTAGAAATAGAAAATACTCTTCTTCCCTCCACCTCCATATATAACGCTGCCTGAGGACAATTACACACATTCACAGGTAATATTTAAATTTGGCAAAAGTATGTGTTTGTTCCAAAACAATTGAACAAAAGAAACTGAGATAAACACAGTGTTTCATCATTCGAAGACATTTCCTCTGGCTCTGTAACGGAGAGCAGTTTAATTCTATGAGAGTGCATGGATTGATTCAAGTGCTGGCCCCTAGATACTGAATAGATGAATGAAATCCATGAAAAGGGTGCTTACTGTTCACATTTCCCAATATGAGAGAAAAAAATATTAGTAAAGAGAGACAGTAAATTTTGGAAAATGATACTTCCCACAAAAGATTGCATTTATCGAAAATGTTTTATAGAATAAGGTTCTAGGTTATTAGCATGAAACAATACAAGGCTTAACAGAGAATGAGGCCAGAGAGAGCACTTAGGGAGGACCCCTCTGGAAGGAGCTTTGGATGGAGATGACAGCCTCAGTTGCCCGGAGCAGAGTTGGGCTTTTAGGGAGTGTCTAATCTTGGGAAGCGTTCTGAACAGAAGTAAATCCTTGATTTTTACTTTTAGCTCTTCTCCTTCTGCTCACTCTCTCTATTTCTGGTTTTAGGTCTCTTCAGCTGCTCCCGAGTATTGTACCTCATATACCTCCTGCCTGCCAAAATGGTGCTTGCAAGTGGGCCAGCTTTGAATAATGGGAGGCATTATCTCGTTAGAGAGTTTGTATGTGAATTCATGTATCAAAAGAAAAAAGAAAGGAATTCCTGGCAGATCCTGTGCTATGTCTTTAGAGGAGTATCTGAATCTATGACATATATACACAAGTAAAGCACTTTGCAGTGTGGTAAGTGACTGGCCAAGGAGATGAGGTAGGAAGAAGAGGCACTAACCACTGGATGGCCAGGGTCTTTGGGCAGTGTGACCAGTTTCACAAACATTAGTGCTTTGACACGTCACAAAAATCCCATGATAATATATGTGATTGGAAGGGTGAGTAGACTGAGAGCTGGAGAGGGAAACTTGACTAAGATCATTCAGATTGCTGAGAATTGGCCTAATAGATTGTCTGTCTGATTACGTTCCTTTTATCAGGGTAGCCAGTGTCAAAGGAAAGAAAACCAAGCTAGACACTGTTAAATAGGCAAGACTTTACTCAAAGCTATTACAGAGACCAGAAATATGTCTGAGGTCAACTCTGTTGGAACAAAGAGCTGGGGTCTGGGGTAGGGTGATCTTTGGCCATCTGAGTTTGCTAATTGGCTTGACTCAAAGGACAAATAAACTATCACTATCTTAGTGATAAAAGGATACAACTTGAAGTAAGGAACCTGACAAAGTAAGGGAAAGTAGGACTTCATGGAACAATTTAGGAAAGCTAGTCTCTGGAGTTTGTTTTGGATTTTGTTATTGAAAGACTGGTTGCACCATCTGCTAAGACTTGGCAGTGGAGGATATTTGCTGTGAGCAATCAGGCGTTTAGTGAGGGAAGTTCCTATGGAAATCTAAAGGAAAAAAAGATGAATAGTTGGAGCAGACCAGTTTTTGTGCCCACAGGGCAGCCTTTCAAGAAGATTTCTACACATCGGGCTTGAGACTTCTTTAGATGGTGAAATGAGGATGTCAGCAGCAATCTGAAGGATTTTCCAGTTTGTAGTTTCAGTGCTTTTGGTGATGGCACAGACATTCAAACTACAAACTGGAAAATCCTTCAAATTGCTGCAGATGTCATGAAACATAGTAATTGAAACAAACTAATCACATAAGATTTCCTGGCTTCTAGTTAGCTCACCCACAGCTTCCCTAAGCCAGCACCCTCTAATCAGGCCATATCTGAAGCCTTCCTTTTTTTGTATGGAAAAGATTTCCCACACCTCTGTCTGCCTTTGAGCATTTGTTAAATGAGAGAAGTGATGGCTGGCTCCCTTGCTACAGCAAACTCTGAATAGATAGCCTTTGATTTTTCTTGAGTGGTCATCATTTACTTTTACACATTTATCAGAAACTGTTTTAAGTATCTACTTTACTATTTAAGAAACTACTGATACCATTAATAAAAACCCCGTTTCCAACATTCATTATGTCAGTTGGTGCTGTTTGTGGTATAGGAGGAGATAAGATAGCTGAGACCTCTGCTGCGGATAGAGCTGGAAGGTGGCCTTTCTGATTAGATGGTGGCTGACCACACCTAGAGCAGGAACTGAACCAGGAACTCATTTCTTGAATTATCTTAATCAATTCAGCAAACTAAAAACTGATAGATCGAAAAAAAGAAAACAACAAGATGGTGGCCGAGTAACAGCTTCCTTGCATCTGGGCACCGTGAGTCTGGGGAGATAAGACTCCAGGCATCTCTGGCTGGTGGGATCTGCCTATCATCACCCCTGCGAGGATACAGGGAGTCAGCAAGAGACTTCTGGACCCCAAGAGGAGGACTAAAACAGTGGAAAACCAGCAAGTGGTCGCGTGTGTTCAATCTGTCTAAACCCACCCACAACTGTAAGTTCAGTAGCAGCGAGACTGCAAACCAGAAAGGCCTTACCTGTGAACTGCTTTGGTGTCTTTGGACTTGGCACTCAGTTGAACTGCCTTGGGGAGAGCCTGAGCGGGAATGCAGAGAACTTTGGCCATTGTCTAGGGCCCCAGTCTGAGCCACTGAGCCAGATGGAGCTAATAGTGTTTGGCACAGGGAGCCATTGTGAGTGATCTGCCCCAGCAAGCTCCACCCTCATGGTCGCAGAGCTAGAATTGGGTGGGAGCTTGTAACCCAGCGACCAAGTAGCCTAAGGGCAGGGTCTGAGCCGCCTTGCAGCCCTAACCCTCAGGGGCAGAGTGACACCAGTTTTGGCACACTGGGTAAGTGGATAGCCACTTCAGCAGTGATTCCAGCGACAAGCACTTTCCTAGAAAATCTTCTGCTCAGCAAGTGAACAAGTTCAAAGTGCCTTTTAAGTGGGCTGAAGAGAGATTTAGGGTGTCTACCTGCTGGGGTTTGAGAAATCAGCAGCCTCCAGTCGTATCAGAACTGTGATTAACATCTCATACCCCAGAAGACCTCGTGTTGCCCAGACAATATTCAATAACATATACATACTGCTTTGTTTTTGGTTGTGTTTTTTTTTAGTTTTTTTTAATTTTTTATTTTTTTGGTTTGGTTGTTTTTTTAGTTTATTTTGATGTTGTTTTGTTTTTTAAGTTCAACCTTTTCCATACAGATCCTTTTTCTTTCTCAATTTTTCTAGTTTAATTATAATTTCCCATTGCTGCCTTTTTCAATAATTAGAACTTCATTTTTGCTAGTGTTTCTACCGCTATCATTTGGTTTTCCACCCAATTTTATCCCGTAAAGTTTTCTGTTTGCTTGTTTTGGTTTGATTTATAGCATTTTTGTCTTTCCTTTCTACTTGATGGAGGTGGGGTACTGTGTGTGATCAGGTTAGCTAAGAGCTGCTGACCTCAAGGGAACCACCCAACTGGGCAACCCCAGAAGGTGGGGTTCTTTTTAAGGTTGTGTCAAAGTACCCTACTGTACACCTATATTGCTCTGTCTCACTCTTTCTGTGCCTCTCTTCTTTTTGTCAATATTCCTTTTACCCACCCGCTCTCCTTTCTCTATTTTTCTTTTTTTTTTTCTTATCACTCAGTCCTCCTTTCTTTCATCCCTTTTTTGCTCTTCAACCTTCTCACCCTTCTGGTCCTGTAACCCTTAGTCCACAGGCACGAGAACGTAAAGAGCAAGAGGAAGTGAAAGGAAAATTAGGGCAAGGAAACAGATAAAAGAAATCACTCATGAGGAAGAATCAGCAGAAAACTCCAGGCAACATGAAGAACAAGTCCAGAACAACCCCGCCAAGGGACCATGAGGTAGCTACTGCAGAGGATTCCACCTATAAGGAAATGTTAGGAATGACAGAAAGGGAATTTAGAATACACATGTTGAAAACAATGAAAGAAATGATGGAAACAATGAAGGAAACTGCTAATAAAGTGGAAATTAACCAAAAGGAAATTCAAAAACAGAATCAAATAAGAGATGAACGATATGAAGAATATAAAAAGGATATAGCAGAGCTGAAGGAACTGAAACAGTCAATTAGGGAACTTAAAGATGCAATGGAAAGTATCAGCAACAGGTTAGACTATGCAGAAGAAAGGATTTCAGAGGTAGAAGACAAAGTTCTTGAGATAACTCAGACAGTAAAAGAGGCAGAAAAGAAGAGAGAGAAAGTAGAACATTCACTGTCAGAATTATGGGACTTTAAGAAGCGTTCCAACATACGAGTTATAGGAATTCCAGAAGGGGAAGAAGAATGCCCCAGAGGAATGGAAGCCATACTAGAGAATATTATAAAAGAAAATTTCCCAAATATTACCAAAGATTCTGACACACTGCTTTCAGAGGGATATCGGACCCCAGGTCTCCTCAACTCTAACCGAGCTTCTCCAAAACACATTGTGATGAACCTGTCCAAAGTCAAGACAAAAGAAAAGATTCTGCAAGCTGCCAGGAGTAAGCGCCAGTTGACCTACAGGGGCAAATACATCAGAGTGACCACAGACTTCTTTAATCTAACTGTCCAAGCAAGAAGACAATGGTCATCTACCTTTAATCTACTTAAACAGAACAATTTCCAGCCCAGAATTCTGTACGCTGCTAAGCTAAGCTTCAAAATTGACGGAGAAATCAAATCATTTATGGATATACAAACATTGAGGAAATTCGCCACAACAAGACCAGCACTACAGGAAATACTTCAACCTGTTCTGCACACTGACCACCACAATGGATCAGCAGCAAAGTAAGAACTCAGAAATTAAAGGACAGAACCTAACCACCACACTGATGCAAAAGATAAAAGTAAGCAATGGACTATCACCAAATAAGACAAATAGAATACTACCACACTTATCAATTATCTCCATAAATGTTAATGGCTTGAATTCCCCACTGAAGAGACATAGATTGGCTGACTGGATTAAAAAACACAAGCCATCCATTTGCTGTCTGCAAGAAACACACCTGGCTTCAAAAGACAAATTAAAGCTCCAAGTCAAAGGTTGGAAGACAATTTTTCAGGCAAATGGAATTCAGAAGAAAAGAGGAGTTGCAATCTTATTTTCAGATACATGTGGATTTAAAGCAACTAAAGTCAAAAAAGACAAAGATGGCCACTTTATATTGGTCAAGGGAAAAATACAACAAGAAGACATTTCAATTCTAAATATCTATGAACCCAATTTAAATGCTCCCAGATTCTTGAAACAGACCTTACTCAGTCTGAGCAATATGATATCTGATAATACCATAATAACAGGAGATTTTAACACTCCTCTTACAGAGCTGGACAGATCCTTTAAATAGAAATTAAACAAAGATATAAGAGATTTAAATGAGACCCTAGAACAACTGTGCTTGATAGACACATATAGAACACTCCGTACCAAAGATAAAGAATATACATTCTTCTCATCACCCCATGGAACATTCTCCAAAATTGATCATATCCTGGGACACAAAACAAATATCAACAGAATCAAAAGAATTGAAATTTTACCTTGTATCTTCTCAGACCATAAGGCACTAAAGGTGGAACTCAACTCTAACAAAAATGCTCGACCCCACACAAAGGCATGGAAATTAAACTATCTTCTGTTGAATAACAGATGGGTGCAGGAAGAAATCAAACAGGAAATCATTAACTTCCTTGAGCATAACAACAATGAAGACACAAGCTACCAAAACCTGTGGGATACTGCAAAAGCAGTTTTGAGAGGAAAATTCATTGCTTTAGATGCCTACATTCGAAAAACAGAAAGAGAGCACATCAACAATCTCACAAGAGATCTTATGGAATTGGAAAAAGAAGAACAATCTAAGCCTAAACTCAGTAGAAGAAAAGAAATATCCAAAATCAAATCAGAGATCAATGAAATTGAAAACAAAAGAATCATTCAGAATCATTAATGAAACAAGGAGTTGGTTTTTTGAAAAAATAAATAAAATAGATAAACCATTGGCCAGACTAACTAGAAATAGAAAAGTAAAATCTCTAGTAACCTCAATCAGAAATGATAAAGGGGAAATAACAACTGATCCCACAGAGATACAAGAGATCATCTCTGAATACTACCAGAAACTCTATGCCCAGAAATTTGACAATGTGAAAGAAATGGATGAATATTTGGAATCACACCCTCTCCCTAGCCTCAGCCAGGAAGAAATAGAGCTCCTGAACAGATCAATTTCAAGCACTGAGATCAAAGAAACAATAAAAAATCTTCCAACCAAAAAATGCCCTGGTCCAGATGGCTTCACCCCAGAATTCTATCAAACCTTCAAGGAAGAGCTGATTCCTGTACTGCAGAAATTATTCCAAAAAATTGAGGAAGAAGGAATCTTCCCCAACACATTCTATGAAGCAAACATCACCCTGATACCAAAACCAGGAAAAGACCCAAGCAAAAAGGAGAATTTCAGACCAATCTCACTCATGAACATAGACGCAAAAATTCTCAACAAAATCCTAGCCAATAGATTACAGCTTATCATCAAAAAAGTCATTCATCATGATCAAGTAGGCTTCATCCCAGGGATGCAAGGCTGGTTTAACGTACGCAAGTCTATAAACGTTATCCACCATATTAACAGAGGCAAAAATAAAGATCACATTATCCTGTCAATAGATGCAGAAAAAGCATTTGATAAAATCCAGCATCCTTTTCTAATTAGAACACTGAAGAATATAGGCATAGGTGGCACATTTCTAAAACTGATTGAAGCTATCTATGACAAACCCACAGCCAATATTTTACTGAATGGAGTAAAACTGAAAGCTTTTCCTCTTAGAACTGGAACCAGACAAGGTTGTCCTCTGTCACCTTTACTATTCAACGTAGTGCTGGAAGTTCTAGCCAATACAATTAGGCAAGACAAGGAAATAAAGGGAATCCAAATGGGAGCAGAGGAGGTCAAACTCTCCCTCTTTGCTGATGACATGATCTTATACTTAGAGAACCCCAAAGACTCAACCACAAGACTCCTAGAAGTGATCAAAAAATACAGTAATGTTTCAGGATATAAAATCAATGTCCACAAGTCAGTAGCCTTTGTGTACACCAATAACAGTCAAGATGAGAAGGACACAACTCTCTTCACCATAGTTTCAAAGAAAATGAAATACCTAGGAATATACCTAACGAAGGAGGTGAAGGACCTCTATAAAGAAAACTATGAAATCCTCAGAAAGGAAATAGCAGAGGATATTAACAAATGGAAGAACATACCATGCTCATGGATGGGAAGAATCAACATTGTTAAAATGTCTATACTTCCCAAAGCAAGCTACCTATTCAATGCCATTCCTATCAAAATACCAACATCATACTTTCAAGATTTGGAAAAAATGATTCTGCGTTTTGTATGGAACCGGAAAAAACCCCGTGTAGCTAAGGCAGTTCTCTGTAACAATAATAAAGCTGGGGGCATCAGCATACCAGATTTTAGTCTGTACTACAAAGCCATAGTGGTCAAGACAGCATGGTACTGGCACAAATACAGAGACATAGACACTTGGAATCGAATTGAAAACCAAGAAATGAAACTAACATCTTACAACCACCTAATCTTTGATAAACCAAACAAGAACATACCTTGGGGGAAAGACTCCCTATTCAATAAATGGTGTTGGGAGAACTGGATGTCTACATGTAAAAGACTGAAACTGGACCCACACCTTTCCCCACTCACAAAAATTGATTCAAGATGGATAAAGGACTTAAATTTAAGGCATGAAACAATAAAAATCCTCAAAGAAAGCATAGGAAAAACACTGGAAGATAATGGCCTGGGGAAAGACTTCATGAAGAAGACTGCCATGGCAATTGCAACAACAACAAAAATAAACAAATGGGACTTCATTAAACTAAAAAGCTTCTGTATAGCTAAGGAGACAATAACCAAAGCAAAGAGACAACCTACTCAGTGGGAAAGGATATTTGCATCTTTTCAATCAGACAAAAGCTTGATAACTAGGATCTATAGAGAACTCAAATTAATCCACGTGAGAAAAGCCAACAATCCCATATATCAATGGGCAAGAGACATGAATAGAACTTTCTCTAAAGATGACAGACGAATGGCTAACAAACACATGAAAAAATGTTCATCATCTCTATATCTTAGAGAAATGCAAATCAAAACAACCCTGAGATATCATCTAACCCCAGTGAGAATGGCCCACATCACAAAATCTCGAAATTACAGATGCTGGCATCGATGTGGAGAGAAGGGAACACTTTTACACTGCTGGTGGGACTGCAAACTAGTACAACCTTTCTGGAAGGAAGTATGGAGAAACCTCAAAGCACTCAAGCTAGACCTCCCATTTGATCCTGCAATCCCATTACTGGGCATCTACCCAGAAGGAAAAAAATCCTTTTATCATAAGGACACTTGTACTAGACTGTTTATTGCAGCTCAATTTACAATCACCAAAATGTGGAAACAGCCTAAATGCCCACCAACCCAGGAATGGATTAACAAGCTGTGGTATATGTATACTATGGAATACTATTCAGCCATTAAAAAATGGAGACTTTACATCCTTCGTATTAACCTGGATGGAAGTGGAAGACATTATTCTTAGTAAAGCATCACAAGAATGGAGAAGCATGAATCCTATGTACTCAATCTTGATATGAGGACAATTAATGACAATTATGGTTATGGGGGGGGAATCAGAAAGAGGGATGGAGGGAGGGGGGTGGGGCCTTGGTGTGTGTCACACTTTATGGGGGCAAGACATGATTGCAAGAGGGACTTTACCTAACAATTGCAATCAGTGTAACCTGGTTTATTGTACCCTCAATGAATCCCCAACAATAAAAAAAAATTAAAATAAAATAAAACCTGATAGATCTTGTTCCGAAACATGTCTCAATGCCTTCTACTGATTTTCATGTCCCGCTGCTGCTGTCCTGTCCTGATCATCAGGCTCTCTTGCTTGGACTTTGTCTTTCTGTTGTTTGTATACATCCAATCTCCACGGAGAAGGCACAGGAATTTTTGAAAAATGTATGTCAGTTATTATGTCAGCCCCCATTGAAAACCTTCAAAGGGCTTTCTTTTCTACTAAAACAGTCTTATTTTGGACCTCTGTCCCTCTGTCCCTCTGTCCCCAACTTAGAGAAGCTAGACCTGAGCTGTCTCTCTGTTCTCATCTTATTTTACTTTTCTCTTCACACACTAGTCCAAGGTTTATCTCTCCATTCTGTTTCTTACACATGCCAAGATTTTTCCATCTGAGAATACTTAACACTTGATCATGAAGCAAAAATCCTCAGGATCATCACCAACTTGTTTCTGTCATATCTCACGTCACTATCAATAAATGTTATCAATTCTACCTTCAAAATACCTCCAGTCTCTAACCACGCTCACACCTCCCATCCTACCACCTGGTCCAAGTCTGATCTCCTGTCCTATAATCTCTTCTCAACAGAGTGGCCAGCAGACCCATTAAACAGATTTCCAACTATGTCTTCTTTGCCCCAAACCTTCTCATCTTGTTATCCTGTGCTCAAAACTGTCCCATTTCATTTCCAGTAAAATTCAATTGCCTATAATGCACTGTGAGCCAGGTCTCCCCAGTGGGGGAGATCTAATATCATCTCCCCCACTCTTCCTGCCACCTGTTTCCACTCCAGCCAAATGGGCATTATCACTGTTCCTTTAATATGCCAGATACGCCTTCTCTTTCAGGGTATTTGCACATGCCGTACCATCTGCCTGGAATATTCTTCCCCCAGATATTCAAATGGTTTGTTTCTCAATTCTTTCAAGTCCTTGATCAAATGTCACCAGAAAAACGTGACCATCTCTGGCCACCCTATGTCAAATAGCAACTTCTTCTCTGATGGTCTTATTCCCAGTGACCCCCTGGTTCTCTAACATGACTTCTGTTCTTTATTTTGCTCCTTAGAACTTTCAGTATTAGACACATGATTTACTTATGTGTTTATTATTCATTTAAGGTTTGCCTCCTTCTAGTGAGATATGTGTTCCATGGAGGCATGGACGTTTTCTTTTTTGTTCACACACTTTATGTCCTGTACCTAGAACTTCATCCAACATTTAGCTCTCAATATTTATTTATTCAGTGAATGAACATACCTTTGGACTTTTCAAATGTTTGAACCTATTTCTTGATCAAACAAACCTGAGTCACATTTCTATCCTTTACAACTAAGTTCTTAACCTGGCACTACTGATATTTTGGGCCATATAATTTTTTGTTGTGGGAGCTGCCTTGTACATTGTAGCATGTTCAGCAGAATCCTTTCCCTCTACCCACTAGGTGCCAGTAGCAAGCCATTAGTTGTAGTAACCAAAAAAATGTCTCCAAACATTGCCAAATATCCTCTGGGGGATAAAATCACCCCTAGTTGAGACGGAGCTCAAATATGATCTCCCTAAAGTTGGATTGATTTTTCTCTGAATCTGAGTTAGAAACCCTTCATCTGTGCCTCTGCAAGAATCTGTTTTATCCAACTGTCCCTGTGTGTATAATTGTTTTGTACATCTATATATCTGAATAAAGAATAATTATCTCCTTATTTTTCTTACACCAAGTAGGTTGGTGACATCCTTGAATGCAGGAACTGTGACTTTTATCACTGTATCTGATGTATTTAACACTCTGCTTGCACACCAAAGGATCAGTAAGTGTTTCTGAATAATTGAGTATATGGTATTGACTCTCTTGTCCTGGTAAAGCCAATTAATAAAGAGTGGATGCAAGTCTGTCCATTTTTGTAATTAAGAAATCAGCTAAGGCTTTGACAAGGCTATGACTTATAAACAGAACTTTATAGTGGAAAATTCTTAGCAATGAAGGGCAATGAAGATTAGAGCTGAGTGCCTACTATAGGGAACTATCTCATATCAAAGAGAATCATTCAGCAGTCAGTGCAAGCATAGGTGCTATGATTTGTTTGAATAATTTAGGCTGTTCTGCATCCAATGCACCAGGGGTAGGTAATTTTCTGCTCCATGTTTCCAGAACAGGATATGAAGCTATCACAGACATTATTTTTACTTTCAAAAAAGTTCCTGAAAAGAAAAACCTGAGATAAGTCACAAAAACAAGCTTGTGACTCATTCACTTTAGGTATTGCTGAACTACGTAAATGAGAGTAACAGTGATTTGATTTGGACTATTTCACTGAAAGTAGTATATGCAATTGTATATTGTATATTTTGTTTTTAAAAATCTTTTGGTTGGCGGTGCCTGCGGCTCAGTGAGTAGGGCGCTGGCCCCATATACCGAGGGTGGTGGGTTCAAACCCAGCCCCTGCCAAATTACAACAACAACAAAAATAGCTGGGCGTTGTGCTGGGTGACTGTAATCCCAGCTACTCGGGAGGCTGAAGCAAGAGAATCGCCCAAGGATTTGGAGGTTGCCGTGAGACTGTGACAGCACAGCACTCTACCGATGGTTAATAAATGAAACTCTGTCTCTAAAAATCTTTTGGTTTTGTTTAAATACTTAAAGCTTGCTTAACTTGTTCTGTATTATTTTTTTGAAAATCCAAATAGATCTCACATTGTAATGATAATTGGAGATAAATTTAAAATGAAACAATTTTAAAGTCACACAAAATTTTTTCTAATGTCATCTAGGGAGATTTAAATATTCATATTTTCTGGCAAAAGAGGAATTTGTATGATATTTAAAATATATTTGTGGTGATAAACATCAATGAGACTAAGAAATGCAAACCTTTTAACCCTCAACTCAGAAACTCTACCCACATCCTGCAGGAAAATCAAGTGGAAGAGAGGCAAAATCTGCCTGGAAAAGATAAAGAGTAGTTTTCCTCATCAAGATTGACGAGATCAGCCTCATCCTTACCATCTCTGGAAATGTTGGAGAGCACTTTTGTATACCTAATATCATTTTATCCTTAGGAAATTCTGTGGAATAGATAAGACATATATATTTGTCCCCATTTTATGGTTAAAAAAAAAAAAAAAGATGTCCAGAGGCATTAAATGACTTCAATCAAATCACATCACTAGTAGGGGTGATTGCACTCAGTGGAAAGTAGCCATTCAGTCCTGCTACATAGAGGAGACCTAGTTTACCTGTTACCCAACTTCATGTATAAGTGGAGTGGTCTTCTCTCCAGAACTTTTAGCAGGCTCTTTTGTGTTCATATTCAGACTTTGTGAGATACAGAGGAATAATGAAGTGAGACCACTATCTCAAGGTTCCTTATATACACAAATAATTCACCTCGAACATGAATGAGCTATCCTAAATCTTTTCTTACAACCATTGTGTTTAGAGACATGCCATTAAAAGAAGAGATGGATTGCTCATTTTCTGAAATGGCAGGTGGTCTAAGTTGAATGCAACATCAAACTGCCATCTTCAAATGGAATCAAGAACTGTAGACCAAGGATGGTGACTTTATTTTTGGTGCCCCCATTACCATTCTACATGTGTCTAGAAAGTAACTAACTATAAAGTACTTCCAAATGGCAATACCTATATACAGGTAGGATTCTGAGAGAAATATACGTTTACTTGAAAGAAGAAATAAAATAGTTTGAACAAGACAAGGATGCCCACTGTCATGACTTATATTCAACATAGTATTGGAAGTTTTAACCAGAGCAATCAGACAAGGGAAATCAGGGCATCATAATCAGGAAAGGGAATGTCAAACTATCCCTATTTGCTAACGACATAATCTTATACCCATGAAACCTTAAAAACTTCGCCAAAACATTTCTAGAATTGATAAATTTGGTGAAGTCTTAGGATACAAAATTAATGTTCACAAATCAATAGCATTTCTATATACTAGTAACAGTCAAGTTTAGAGTCAAATCAAGGACATAATACTACTTACAGTAGCTACAAAGAAAATAAAATACTTAGGAGTATACTTAAGCTAGGAAATGAAAGCTCCCTATAAGGAGAACACTTGTGAAACATTAATGAAAGAAATCATAGATTACACAAACAAATGAAGAAACATACCATAGATCTGAAGAACAAACATTGTTAAAATGTCTATAGTGCCCAAAGTTATTTACAGATTTAAAATAATTTCTACCAAAATTCCAATGTCATTTTTCATGGATCCAGGAAAAATAATTCTCAAGTTCATATGGAGAAAAAATACCCCAAATAGCAAAAGCAATCAATCCTAAGGAAAAAAAAATCTGAAGGCATTACATTACCTGACTTCAAATTTTAATACAAGCCTATAGTAAAGAAAACAAAATGATAATGCTATAAAGTTGAGACGTAGACCAATGGAACAGAGTAGAGAGCCCACAAATAAAGCCCTCTACCTACAACCAACTGATCTTTAACAAATCAAATAACAACACACACTGGAGAGAGGATGTCCTATTCAATAAGTGGACAACCAGATAGCCACATGCAGAAGATAAAAATTGAATAAAAATTCTGGAAGAAAACATAGGAAAAACTCTTCTAGAGGTTGGCATAGGCAAAGAATATGTGACTAACTCTCAAAAGCAAATGCAACAACAATGAAAATGAATACATGTGAGTTATTAAGCAGAAAAGTTTCTGCATAGCAAAAGAAGTGATCAACGGAACAAATAGACAACCTACAGAATAAGAGAAAATATTCAAAAACTGTACATCCACAAAGGGATAATATCCAGAATTTACAAAGAACTCCAAACTAGCAACAAAAAACCAAATAACCCCATCAAAAGAAGATAGACAAATAGCCAAAAAACACTTTAAAAATGCTGAATATCACTAATTATCAGGCAAATGCAAATTAAAACCAGAATGAGGTATGTATCCCCTTACGTCTTCCAGGGTAGCCATTATTGTCAAAAACAATAGATGTCATAGCTGATGTAGTAAAAAGGACACACTTAGATAGTGTTAGTGAGAGTAGAAATTAATGTACCCTCCATGGAAAACAGTATGGATATTCATCAAAGAAGTAAAAGCTGACCTGCTATTTAATCCAGCCATCTCACTATGAGGTTATCTACTCAAGAGACAAGAAATCACTGTATCAAAAGGACACCTGGACCAGAATGAGGCAAAATTCCCAATTGCAAAGATATGGAAGCAGCCTAAGTGCTCATAAATTGATGAGTGGATAAAGAAAAGGTGGTATTGATCAAATATATATCATGGAGTACTACTCAGCCATAAAAAGGATGAAATAATGTCTTTGAGGCAACTTTATGGAACTGTAGACCATTATCCTAAGTAAAGAATCTCATGATGGGAAAACAAATGGCCCATATATTTGTTCTCACTTATAAGTATGAGTTAAATGAGGGATATATATGTTCATAAAATGGTGTTAGGGACATTGGAAACTACAAAGGGAGGAGGGTAGGAGGGGGTAAAGAATAAAAAGCTACCTAGCAGGTATATGCACATAATTCCGATGATGGGTACACTGAAACCCCTGACTTCAGCATGATGACAATTCATCCCTATAACAACAAACACTTGTACTCCCCCAATTTTTTGAAATTTAAAAAATGTAGTTTAAGTCACCACTATCAACTTGTATAAAGAGAAGAAAATCTGGTAAACCAACCCCATTCTGTGGAATATTTTTGAAAACAAATAAGCATGAAGGGAACCCAGCGGTATCAGCTAACATCAGTTAGTTCAGACCTGAAAGGTTTTGTCCTCTATGTTCTGTCAAAACCCAGCTGGAGAAGTGGTGCTCGGAGACCTGCACTCTCCTATATCCTTTAGTTAGTCCAAATTCTATTCCCGGGCACATTTAACCAGCCAAGTACATGGAAAGCTTTTGTTATGCTCCTCAGCACATAGTTTTACTTGTTTTAATGCTTTTGCTCATATTTTATCTAATACCAACAACAGTAGCAGCAACAAAAGTCCAAAGCAACCATATGGAATTTGGGACCACCTTTGCTGCAAGGTGGTAGGGTATACATACTGTTTTTGTTGTTTACTCACAGTGTATCTTTAGTATCTCGGACAGTGCTGTACATATGGCAATTGTTTAGTGAATATCTGTTAATGAAAGGCTAACTGGGTTAATAAAGAAGGGCGTATTAGCAGCACCTCTTGATCTTTTGGGTCCTGTGTTAGGTGCTGGGATATTATGGTGAGTAGAACTGACCAGGTCTGTGCCTTTGAGAAGCTTGTTCTAACATAGAACGCACATCAGTGATCACACATGTATATTTATATTTATAAATCGTATTCAGCACTATGAAGGGAATTTATCTCCTTGAGAAAAATTTCTACATTTCAGAAGAACATTTTGTTGCCTCTAGGAAATGGTTTGATTGCCCTTAGACAATGATCTTGATTGATCAATTTCCTCTTTTCATTCTATTTTCCAGGAATTTCTGAACTAATTTGAGCCTGCCTTATAATCAACATGTTTGTGTTCTCATTTTCATTGATCTTAATATTCTAGCAATTTAATTATTCAATCAAAACTTAAAGAATACCTACTATATCCCACGTCGAAGGCTGGGTAGACAATATTGAACAAAACTTACATGATATTTTTCCTATGGCAGTTACAGTACAAAGGGGAGAAAGAAATTAAATAGTAATTACATAAACAAATATAATAACCACATGTGAAAAGTCTAATGGGGGATAAAAACATGGTACTGAGAGAGAGAGAGAGAGAGAGAGAGAATGAATAATGGAGATAAATAAAGACAGATAAATTATCTCTGAGGAACTGATATTTTGAATGGGGACCTGAAAGATGAATTGTGCAGATGATGAGAAAGAAAGTGGGGTATGTGTGTGTGTGTGTGTGTGTGTGTGTGTGTGTGTAGGGGGTGGCTTGAGTGGAGGGCAGAGTGAATCATTGTAGGCCAAGAAACACAGATTCTCCTGATGGAGAAAGACCAACTCTAATCACTTGGAGAAAGCCACATTGGTTGATGCTTATTGAGCTAAAAGGAGAGAGGCACTAGATGGCATAGGAGTTCATGCAAAGCTTAGAAGGCTATCCTAAGGATTTGATTTTTATCCTAAGATCATCAAAAAGCTACCGAAAGGTTTCATGGAAAAGGTGACATGATTATACTCGTGTGTTATTGTGTGTACTTTCTCAGCTACCTGTTGAAATGGATTGGAAAGAAACAAGTAGAGAATTTAAAAAATATTAAAAATATTGCTGATAGCAGCCATTCTTGTTTCGTTTAAGATTTTTGCTAAAGTGTATAACACTATAAGCTTTATGTTTAAATTCATACTTTTTATTACCATAAAAGATCTCTCATGTCCTATTTTAATTGTTTTAAATAGGCCATTTAAACAGGTCATTGAATGCTGTCAGTATTTTTCCTAGGAAGAGACTTAGAAGGTAAATGACTGGATGGAGAAAAAGAAAATAAGGGAAAAAAAGAAAATAAGAAGTGGTTGAGAAAGAAAGTACTACCATGAGAATGTGACCACCTCTTGCCCCCTACCATAAGAATGTGACCACCTCTCACCCCCTACCATAAGAATGTGACCACCTCTCACCCCCTACCATAAGAATGTGACCACCTCTCACCCCCTACCATGAGAATGTGACCTTTTGTAACTGTTCCAGGAGATAGCCCCGGGCTGAAGCAGATAAAAGGGCTAAGCAAATGTTTAACTGTTAAGCAAATGTTTAACTGTTAATCTTGTCTTAAGACAGTTGAGTAATGAACCAGAGTTCTTCTTATCTAGAAAGCCCCTGCTATGTCTGCTCCCCCTTCCTACTTTATGATTAAAGCCCCTGCTATGTCTGCTACCCCTGCCTACTTTGTGGTTTTTGCCTTTATAAGCTTGTAAAATCTGCTGTTCGGGGCCTAACTCCTCTGCTCCTGAGAGAGTCACGAGCTAAGCCCCAGCATGCTGGAATAAAATCCTCTTGCTGATTGCATCAAGTGTCGTCTCTTGCGGTTGATTGGGGGTCGCAGTAACCCAGGACAGAGTGGGGGTCTTGTCCCAAGTCTTTCAGTTTCTCAGTGGCCATACATATCTAAGTTTTACTGGAGATGCAATCCCTATTTTTGTGCACCAAAAGTCTTCATTCGTAGTAGAACATCAGTACATGTTTATAGATTTAATGAACTGATTAAGACATTCTTATCTTTTCTCAAAGTTCTGATATTCCATTAAAGGAAGCTGTATTGGCAATATTTTTCTTCTGTCTCTTTCCCCTGCCTTCTCTGTCAGAGCAGAGATGCTTCTGAGGTTTCTAAGCCATGTTTTTTATCTTATTTTACTATTTTTTTTTTTTTTTTGTGGGGAGGGAGGGTAATAAGGAATATATGGCCTTTTTTTCTTTCCATCATGAAATTGATTTTGTTTCTCTGGGTTCACTTTTGGTGCAACCTTATATATTCTGTTAGGCTGGCAAGAAGCCAAATTTGAAGTCTGAATTGTTTACATTCCACAATGGTTTCCTTTAGAAGACTGACAGAGTGTGCCTGCATATGAATTCATGTTTTTGGGCAATGACAGAGGAGAATAGAAGTCACTTCAGACCTGTTGTCACTCAGATGGCCCATTTGCTCTGATAATAGCCCAGACTGGCTGATTAGTTTCTCACACATTTTTGCCTGGCCATGAAATTGTTCCTCTCTCATTAGGGACATGCCTGGCTTTGGAGAAGAAGTGCTTTAGGCTATCTTTCAACATGATCACAGCCAGACCATCTTGGAAAAACCTTTAAAAAATGCACCACATCTCTTTCACTCAGAAAGTACCCACAGCTAAATTAAAATACTAAAGACTGGCTGATGACTCCAGCATGAAGATATTGGAGTGCTACTGACAAGGAAATGCCAGCCAAATCTATTTAGAATAGTTCAAGTAATTAGATATTTTATTTCTGTGAAGTCTCCTGCTCTGCAGGTTTTGACCATAGAAAGATAAATTTTATTTTTTCATCAGTGAAGGATGCTGTAGTTGTGATGGGTCAGATGGAAAGTGAGATGTTCTAAAAGCCATCTCAGTATCTTTCCTCCAGCTGCATGAGGAAAAGCTGCTCCAGACCTCCTCACCTCATTAGGACACCTTCTGGGAGAGGAGAGTCTGATATTCTGTCTAGGCCCTTGGCATTGTTAATAGTCCTTCCTCCCTGCTCTCTTTAGTTACTCTCCAGTTATGGCTCATCTGTTGTCATAGAGACATGTCTTACTACAAAGTACCTCTCTTCAATGGAGCAATAAATTATTGTATAAGAAGTGCTTTTAGTGTAAGTTCCTTATAAAATGAAACTTCTAATTTTCCCACTCTCCTTCCATATCTGCTCATTCATAAGTCTTCTCTATCTCTCATTCAATGGCACCTTCACCCAACATCAAAGCAGAGACATGGATGTCAACCTTGATTCTCTCTCTTCACCACCCCTCACAAATATCCATCAAGACTTCTCAATCATCATTAAAAATATCTCTTAAGTCTGAAATTTTTATCATTTCCATCTTCACTCTATTTCAAGACACCTCTTATTCCAATTGGACTAGTGTAATATCCTCCTAATTGAGTCATATCTAAATCTAATAGTGGAGCGCTTACTAAGGAAACACAACCATTTAGATATCACTAAAAATCAGGCGAAAAATATCGTTTAAAAAATTCTCAGGATAAAGTGAGTGACAAATGTTCATATTTTTTAGCATAAGTTAAATGTCAAAGCCTTATTAGGATAGTGAGAGTGTAGAAGAAACAGTTGAGTAAATGCAGACTTGTGACATTCTCTTGGATGTGATGGATATCTATTCTCTTTCTGTTTTATGTCCTTAGGTCAATTCCAATTAAAATGTCATAAAGATTAAGTTTTATATTTCACAAGAAATATGCCACAGAAGGTGCAAACAGCTTCACACACAAGTGAATGCTGGACAAAATAAACCAAAGAATATTTGGAAACGTAGCCAAGCTTAAAACCAAGAGAGATAAATTACCAGGAGACAAGAAAGAAGAACACAGGCACCATCAAAGATGTAAGAGGGCTGCTGCCAACATCCTCAATGGGTTCTTGAAAATATACTGAGATCTTTACAGCCCAGTTCTGTGCTTTAGATACACAAAGGAAAAATGTTTATCTGCCAATCTCAAATGCATAGGAGACCACTAGGCTCCATGCCTAAAACCAGAATTGTCAAGGACTACCCATCCTTGAAGAAAACACTGGAAAATCCACTGTCCATGGCCTCTGAGAAGAAGAAAGAAAATTTACTTTCCATTAGCTTGTCCATGGGTGGGGGCCGGGGGCAATACTCTTGAAAAATGGAAATTGCAGAATTCTGTCAGATGAATGTGTGGGCTCAAGAAATTAAGAGCCAGTGAAATCTGGGACTTGAAGTGCTGAGTAGAAGCTTCTCTGTAGGGCCCTTACACAGTCCAGATCAAATCCTCCTGTCCTCCAAGCAGATATTGGGAACACTAACAATGTCTGCCACAGTTCAGTTCTCTTACCACCACGTTGTCAGTTCATTTTTTCCTAAACTGGGTAAAGGTGACAGTGAAAATATTCAAATCATGAAGAATGAGCCCATGTGGGGGAAAATCACAGATTCACTCAGTAGAAGAATTCATATGCCTAGAACTTGAAATTACAAAATAGTATGAAAGGAAATGTATAGTAAGCTTATTGAAGTTGCTAAGAAAAGTTAAGAGAAGAGCACAAAACATAACATAGGAATCAAAATAGATATAGTATAAAAAGAATTAGAAAAGACTCAAGTAAGCCTCTCTCTCTCTCTGTGTATATGTGTATATAAATTCTGAATGTATGCAAGTATTGAATAGTAAACAAGACGTAGCTAGAGAGGATTCATGAGCTGGACACTAAATATCAAGAAAACACTTAAAATGTATCTGTGAAAGAAGACAAAGAGGTAGAAAAGCATTAAAAAGTTAGTTAAGGAACATGAAAGTCAGGATTAGAACAAATATTATTTCCAGTAAGCAAAATTTTAATTAATCACAGTTAAGAATTTCCCAAAGTTGAAGAAAAACATAAATTTTCAAGTGGAAGGAGTAAACTGAGTCTTAAGTAGGAAGAAAAATCTTACAAAATCCTAGTAAAATGTCATAATTTCAAACACAGAATTGTTATAAAATCTATAGAAAGAAAATAAAAATTGTTTATAAGAATAAATTTTCAATTGGCACTCCACTTCTTATCAGTAATAATAGATGTCAAATATAATGGGATACCATCCTTAAAATGCTGAGAAAACATAATGTTAGGAGATAATTCATGTTTTAAAATAAATATGATAATTTAATTAAAATCTATATTAGTCTGAACAAGCTAGGTTATACTGTGGATAAAAAAATGAAAATTTATTCCTCATTCTTGCTCAGTTTCCTGCAGGTAATTCTTCAAGTGCTTCTTGATTCAGACAGCTCCAATCTCTCAGTTCTAGGACGTCACCACAAGGCCTCTGTGTGTTCTGCCCCAGAAGAAGGAAGAGCACGTAGAGCTCACACCTGTTTTATCTCTATATTAAGCCAGAATGGTTCACATCTGCTCCCAGACCATTGGCCACAAGTAGTTGATTAGCCTCACCTAATTTTAAAAGGCATAGCAGTCTTGTCTTTTACTTGCCTGGAAAGGGAGGCACTGCAGATATTGCAAGCACTAATAATGTCTGCCACAGTTCAGTTCTCTTATCACCACATTGTCAGTTCATTTTTTCCTAAACATAGAGCGTCTTTAACTGAGAAAATCCAAATGCCCTGTTCAAAGTAGCATGGTCTGAGTCCAGGATCAGTGGGGATGCAAAGTATTCTCTTTGTTGGATCCAGGTATAGCTCCCATTGATCCAAAGAACTGTAATGTAAAAGCACTCGATCCTCAAAACACAATGTATGTGGCAGAATGAGTTTTGGTTAAGTGTAATAGGTAGTTCCATCCAGAAATTGGGAGAACAAAATACACAATACTCACGGGTCTGCACCAACTCTGATATCCCAAAGGCAGACACTGTGAAGCTGCTCTAGCTTAGAGGTGGGGGAATGTTCTTTTATTAGGCCCTGGGCTGATCGCTAAACCCTTATCCACTGTTCCCTTTAGCCTCTGGCTCTTCCCTATGAGAAGTGCTTCCTTTTTCTGATTCCCCTTGGCCACACCTGAAGGGCTGTCCGCGAACCCTGGCCCAAGGAGTTGGGTGTTGTACTGCTCTCTCCTCCTACTTCCTGCTTATAGAAAACTGGAAGCCCAAGAGTTATTTTAAGTATTTAAGAGTCAAATGCCTTTTTCCTTCAAGTTTTTAACTGAGTGAAAACACTTCCGAGGTTTTACTTTCATCTGATTGAAGTCCATTCCACATGCCGCCTCTAAAGTTCTTTTCAAAGCAAGGTTCTCCAGATAAACTCTACATCTTTGCTTTTTCCTCTGCGTCTCTTTGTATCTATCTTTCTCTAAACTTAATGAGAGCTAAAATGCAGAGTCACAACCCTGAGGAAATGTGTAATTCTTTATTCTCATCTTTGCTGTAAGTAATTTTATCCATTTAAAAAGTTTCATTAAATGTTTTTTCTTAAAGTGTGTTTTTTTTTTTCTCGAAGCTCACATTTTATTGCTTACAACATATGATGATATGACATTTCTGGCTTTGCAAGATCCTAAATTTCTAGAGTTTTCTCTCTTTTCTTTCATTTTCACTTGAAAACCAGTAAGTTCCTTCCTGAGTTCCTCTCTCCTATAATTCCTTGGCAAACATAGCAACCAACACACACCACCAAGGTTCTGCTTTCTCACAGCTTCTTTTAAAGCTACGAGTTCATTAAGCTAAAGGATAGCCTTCCAAGAATATGTTTCTCCTGCCCCCCAAATCTACTGACTTCTAGCCAACTCTTCAGGGCAGTTGCTTTCAGCACAAGGACTTGGTTCTCTGGGCTGCTTCCCCATCCTAATACGAGGCTGGTATGTTCTTTTTTTTTTTTTTTTTTTTTTTTGTAGAGACAGAGTCTTACTTTATGGCCCTCTGTAGAGTGCCGTGGCCTCACACAGCTCACAGCAACCTCCAACTCCTGGGCTTAAGCGATTCTCTTGCCTCAGCTTCCCGAGTGGTTGGGAGAGGCTGGTATGTTCTTAGCTGGAGAAGGGAACTCCTACTAAAGAGGGAGATCACATATCAATTCATGTCAACTCTTACCTACTTTGACATGGAAGTGGTAAATGTCACCTGTCTTCTCAGTACTTTGGCCAGAATGAATCCTACAGTTTGCCTACCTGCACAGGAACTAGAAACCGTAGTGTCAACTATGGCCTGCTGCAGAGGAGGGCCAGATATCATTGAGCACTAATACCATCTACCTCATCACGTATAAATTCTAAGCAAATTTAAAAATGGAATAATGATAGAAACTAGAGAAAAAGAAAAAAGAATCAGAAACCCAAGAATTTTGAGGAACCGAGAGGTATAATTTCAAATCTGTTTGAAAAAGAATTCATTCTTTATTTGCTAAGTATTGTTAGAACAATCAGCCTTTCACAAAGAGAATGGAAAATAAAATAAAGTTATTACTCCATATCTTGCATGTGTTATATAAGATAACATTGGAGGATTGAGCAAAGCCAGTTGCTTTATGCCAGCCTTGGTAAGGAATTTGGATATTTTTCTGAGCGATGAGAAGCTATTTGAAGATTTTAAAGCAAGCAAATGAAGTAAACGGATTTAGAATTTTGAGAGGTTACTATTTTAAAAGAGAGAATGGACTATTGAATGAAATTAAGCAGATCATTAGGAGAAAAGTACAGTAATCCAAGCAAGAGATGATAATAATTTCTACTGGAGAATTGGCAGTAGAGAGTTGGGGAAATGTGATGTGGCTTAGCCTGTGAAAGCAGAGCATGTTTTACCTTTTATTTAGGGAGCAGAAATGAAGGACAACAGGAGTGATGGAGTGATAAAAGAGGGGAACCACTTCCAGGTCCTCTTACTGAGCTGGGTCACTGACAGGTTTGGGGCTACACTGATAAGAAGGTAAGTTGAGTCTTAGAATCATTGTCTAAATGGCAAAAAAGGGAAAGATTTATCCACTGGTTCATTATTTCCTTTGGTGTGCTGAGTTCCCTGTGGGTTGCACAAACCGGAGCATGGGTGCTAAGCTGGGTCCTGAGCAGCATAAATAAGAAAGTCCTGGTTCAGGAGATCCTACACGCAGGGATGGGAGGAGAAGAGGTACTGTTAGGTAGCACCTGCATGAAGCTGGCCAGAATCCAAGCAAAGCTAGACCAAGAGACAGATGAGGCCAAGATAGAGGGTGCGTAAGAGACCTCTGGTACAGAATAATTTGGTTCAAATTTGGGAGGTAAGAAGAATAGACAGACTGTTGAATTGGATGGTAATGTGGTGGGTGATGAGGGAAAGGAAGAAAAGACTTGAGTTTGGGATGACACAGAAGTGATTACATATAATAGCTGTGGTATCAGAGCACAGATGAGGCACATTCAGGGCTTTCCAGAGGAAGGGAAGACTGACAAGGATTTTGACAAAGAGGTTGATAAAGAGAGGAGAGAAAAACAAGTGGTGACAAGATGCAATCCTTCAAAGCATAAAGAAATGTCTCATGTGAAGCCCTGGGCACAAAATTTGGAAGCATATATCATTTGAAAAGCAGTATGCCTAGAACAGAGAAGCTGGATTAGGGAATTGGGTGATAGGAAAATGCGAAATGGGAAATATAGAAGCAGGAATCTGTAGGAACTCAATCTCTAGGGAGGGGTTGGATTTTATAATAATAAGAATCCATTAATTATGTCTTTTTTTTTTTTTTTGTGGTTTTCGGCCGGGGCTAGGTTTGAACCCACCACCTCTGGTATATGGGACCAGCACCCTACTCCTTGAGCCACAGGCGCCGCCCCATTAATTATGTCCTTTAAAGATGTTTTTGAATGATCATTCTGCCTATAGGATGAAAATAGATTGGCGAAATACAAGATGTAAGCAAGAATGTTATGTGGTTGTTAAAATAGCCTAAGTGGGAGACGAGAGCGATCTGAACTAGGGTTATTGAAGTGAGATAAAAATTAATGGATGGGTTCCATGGAGATGTGTAGGAAGAAGAATGAACCAGATACAAAAGGGAAAGGAACAAAGAGGGGCCAAGAATGATGTCAAGACTTCTGGCTTGAAGAAGTGAGTGGATGTAGGCTTGGTGGAGACAAGATATGTTTAGACACAGTGAGTCAGAGGGCCAGCCAGACATCAAGTGGTGATGTTTAACAGAGTTGAAGAGCGTCTGGACTTCACAGAGAGACGATCCAAATTTTAAAAACATGAATTTAGACTGGTGCCAGTCTGAAAATTTGTGCCAATCTACAAAAGCTGGATTGCATGAGTTTATCAGCCAGTTGTGATAGAAGAATTATCTGTCTTCTTGGGAAAAGACTTGAATATACTGGTAAGAGAATGTCCTTCCCAATGAACAAAGAAATGTATGCTGAATTAAGACAGAAGTGGATAGAATAAAGGGCTGAAGGAAGGAAAATAAGGCACCACAGTACCAACAAGACAGGAGAGGGACGGAGGAACAGTGTCCCCCAATGGATGCTGAGTTTGCCTTCAGGGAGGCTGGCCTAGTCCCTATCTTTCAGGAGGTTCTATCAGGACTATCTATAGTTCTTTTCAGGAACTGTCTTTCAGTCTATGAATTTGTCAGCATCACACATGGGATTGACTATCAACGCACTACTCCCTACTGTCCAACTGGAGAGGAGTCCTGGAATCTTCATGAGAGGTAACACTGCTCTTCTTGGGGTTTCCACAATGGCTTACTGGCTACTTTTACCTTTGAAATGCTAGGAACCCCAGATATTTCCATTGTCTGGAACATGAAAGACAAAGACAATGCAAAAAAGATAGTGATAAAATGAGAAATGAGTGTCATTTTGGCAGATGATGCTATTGATAGTGCCATCGCAAATATTTAGAGGAAGCACCACCACACAGCCATCAACACCGGTATGCACGTGTCACTGTGCCATATATAAAGACTATTATATATGGAAACTAAATCTGGAATACTGGAGGATTAACAATGAAAAATAGTATCTTGAAACAGGATCTAATACACTGTAATTTGATTTACTTCATTATGGGCTGGATGGAAATATTTTTCTACACATTTTTAGTAGGTAAGTTTCATCTATCTGTTGCCTCCTAGGAGATTAACACAACTTATAAAGTTTTCCAAGTTGAAAACTTTTGATATATGGAAGTGGAAGTTTATTTCCTGATACAACCCCTGTACCACCTTAGTCCAAAATATTCTGGGGCTGGCTTTCTGTCATAGTGCATAGCATCCAATTCACATCAGGGGATCACAGTTACTATAATGGCCTGGCTAGAGGCAGAGAGGAGGGAGGGATGACACTGGGATGGGAGGCGAGGACATGCTATATAGCAATCAGGGTCTGAGCATTATCCAAGTTTCATTCTTTGTTGCTGAGATCCAAAATGCAAAGGGAAAATAAAACCCTGCATTATTTTATTCAAAGATCTTTAATGACAGAGGATGGGAAATAGAAAGTGTGCCCTGGGCTATTCTCAATAATAGGATGAACAAGATAATTGTATTTCTGTCTAATTCATCTTTAAGTCATACCTTTTCTAACTAATTTAAAACTGTTGTTAATAAGCAAACCATGGGCACACAGCTTCCTTTTGTTTGTAGAATTAAACAAGGAATCTTTAATGTTGTCCTGAGTATGAACTGGTCTATATAAGCTAGTTCTGTACATGTAGGCAGTCGTGTCTGGCACAGATTTCATGTAACATGTTAAGTTGTTGGCTTTGTAGTTTTACAAATGACCTTATTCTGAACTAGTCTCTTTTGTATTTAATCAGCTCTTAGGAGTAAGTCACTCCTTTTCCTTTCCAAACCCAATGGGAGAATGTCTATTGTGCTGTGAAGCTGCTCACTTTAGGACATCATATCTTGCTAGTATGCATAAAAGGCCATTCTTCATGCAGAACTCTGAAAAAATATATAATTAATGAGAGTACTGGCCTTGCAGAAACCTCTGATTTAGGAGGTCCATGGATGCCAGCATTGTGATTATGGCTTCATCACTTGATAATCACAGAGTTGATTTTTAAGGGTTCCCACATGAGCATATTGCTCATTACAATTTTTTTCCTGTAATCTTGAATCAGCCCAGAAAGCTTGTTAATTGCTCAAAGTACTCTAAGCTCGTTTGGGTAGAAAATCACCCTGAAACCTATTAGCTCGCTTTTCTCTCAGCATGGCCAGTCTGTTATACAGACTTGCACATCAGTTCCAGAGAAGTGGTTTTTTTTTTGTTTGTTTTTTTTAGGATGTCATTCAATATTTTATTAATTCCCAGCACACTTGGTGCCTTGAAAATATCCTCCATAATCTTTCTTCCCTATGATGTGCATATAAACAAATCTAATTCCTTGTTAAATGCTAATTGAAACTGCTATGTAACTGAGCCTCTGAAACTTTGTAAAAACAGTACCCAATGGTCAAGGTCTTCCCCTAACTACTTGGTTATCCTGAAGAGAGAATTATTTGTTTTCCTTCCTGCTGCTTGAACCCCATCTAAATATCTACTATAAAATATCATCAGCATAATTTAAGATTATCAGTGATGGTGCTCTGATTTCCGGTCCAGTAGTGATAACTGTAATAGGATGCCCTGGAAAATCATCATAGGCATAGTTTGTGTGGGGCTGAAAATTTCCCTTTTTATATGTTTCTGAATTAATTAATAAATTTTACCTGGTAGTTGAGGAAACTTCTGAAAAATAACTTAACAAACCCAAAGGACATTGATCTGTATTTCTACATATATAAACACATCTGGGTGCCTTTGATGTATGTGGAGATAGAGCTGTTATAATGCAAAACTTCAAGGAAGGACCTTACAATTGATGAGAGAAGCTATACCGGAGAGAAGGAGATTGGTATGCTAAGCTGAACTGACACTGTTAATATTGTTGGAAAATAAGAGTTCTGCATATAGTGCAGGGGCCCTTATTTTAACTTAATTGAATGTAACAGACACTGTAGTATGACACCAAGATCTCTCTTTAGAACCTTCCCCCACTTGCCAGAATATTGGCTGCCAATGGCTCATAGCTGAGTCTGCTGGGGCCATTCCTGGCACCAATCCTTAGGTTGAATCCTTTTCCTAAAATTGCCCTTGGGAGAGAGGAGCTGCTTTGGTCAAGGCTTCACCCTATGTTGCACTGCACTGTAGTTCAATTTTTCACTTTGCTTAATCCTTCTTTTCACACTCCCTTATAAGTGATAAGACATCAGAAGATCACATTCCCCAGCAGATGTCCTGTAACAAAATCTCTGGACCTGAAATAGGTGCATCATTGCTGCTAATCTGGAGTTGTGCCAGTGACATTTTTATAGTGAATAGTTAGCCTTTTACTTGGGTACCTCTTTTATACTTGGAAAAGGAGAACATTCAAGAACCTTGGGCGTAAGTTCTTAGCTGACAATGATATCTGGTGACCTAAATATCATGGCTACCTGGGTTAGAGTTGGGGCACAGGTGGGCCAGGTAACAAATGAAAGATTTCTGGCCCATATTTGGAAAAAAGTAGATCAATAATCAATAGTCATTACAGAGTCTAGGAACATAATATTGGAATGGATTTACCTAATATTTGGCAGAAAACTCACTTTGATTTTTTGATGTGTGGAATAAGACTTACCTTGACTTAGGTAAGACCAAGTCAAAGCAGTTCAACTTCCTCTGCCTAGTTCTTGTTCATTTCACATAGAAAATGGGGGTTCTTTTTCAGATAGTTTTGTGCTGGTAAATCTTTAACAACTAAATTTACAGGGAGGAAGCATGCTTAAATATTTATTGAATTTGCCAATTTCCAGTTTCCAAGATGTAGATTCCCACTGTGGCCAAGTTTAAATTACCAAATTGATGTCATTACATGTGGAGTTGGGAAGAGATGCACGTAATTGCTTCTTGTGTGTTAGTACCAGTTGGCTTTAGTACACCACTGCTGAGGAGCACTCTTCAATTTTCTCCAGAATGAAGTTATCTGTCACAGAGTCTATTTCTGGAAAACCCAATCTAAAATGTCCAGCCATTTCTCATGGTGCATGCAATCTGGTATATGTGGTATATACAGACATCCAAAACATCTCAGTGTCCACGTGACCATGTTGTGGAATATTCATGTCCCTACCCACTTTTACTTCAGCAACAAGAAGCAACCCTGAACAAAGCAGCTGTGCTTGTTTCACTAGTGCCGTGAGCTGTGTGGAGGAACATGCCAGGCATGGCAGTGTCTTAGAAAAGTTGTAGGTGATGAGGCAGGAGCAAGTATATGTGGGCGCTTGAGCCACCAACGGGGCATTAGAGATGCCCAACTATACACAGTCAGAGGGAGCACACTATTACAAGCAGCAGCATAAGGTGTTGTCTAGACAGATGCAGTGCTGAGGTCTGGGAACTTTGTATTCCATCTTGATTGTAGCAACTGCTATTTTAGATTTGGGGGCATTACACATTACATATAATCTTCAAAATGATACTGCTAGGCCGGGCACAGCGGCTCACACCTGTAATCTTTGCACTCTGGGAGGCTAAGGTGAGCAGATTGCTTGAGCTCAGGAGTTTGAGATCAGCCTGAACAAGAGCGAGACCCATCTCTACTAAAAATAGAAAAAACTAGCTGGGTGTTGTGGTGGGTACCTGTAGTCCCAGCTACTTGGGGGGTGGAGGGAAGAGGTTCACTTGAGCCTAAGAATTTGAGGTTGCTGTGAACTATGATGATGCCATGGTACTCTACCTAGGTGTGTGGAGTGAGAGTCTATCTCAAAACAAAGACAAAAACAAAAACCTCCCGAAACAAAATGACACTGGAAGGTAGGTGGAATTATCCCCACTTTATAAATGTAGGTACCATGTAGAAACCAAGAGATATTAAGTGACATGGGACATGCATTAAACACATACCAGTAAACCACCTGAAATTTCATTGCAAATCCATCTTTTGATTGATAGGTGGCATCTACATGACATCCTCTTTCATTTTTTCTTCCTTTCAATGTTTATGGCTGCAACATGGACTAGGAACTATGAAAACTGAAAATACACATTGAGAAGGGTAATAATATTTCAGTTGACATCAGAATTGATGGTTTCTACTTTGCTTTTTATAATAAGTTTGGAGCATTTCCCTCAAGAGAATAGATAAGGGAAAAATTAAAATTCATGTAAGATGAAAGATGAAGGGATGTATGATCAAAGTCCATAAATCATGAAAGGTACATACAGAGATTTGCCCCAAACAGTAGTACCAGGAGATCTGGCATTGGCTTTATGCTTTTTAAAGAAAGGTAAAACCTATGAAACTGAAGTTATATGTTTCTTTACTTCAAGTATAGGTATTAAGTGTGAAATATGGATATATTGCTGGATATCCCTGGATATTCATGTCTGATATAGCCTCCTTGGTGATAAGGATCCTGTGGTGTTAGAGACAGACTGTGCCCTGAGGCCTTGGGCTGATGTGAGGGGGGAGTGTAGGAAGAGCTGGGAGGAACCAGAGAGGCTACAGGGGCAAAAGTGAAAATAAAAGCAAGTTGTCAGTCCAAATGGCAGAATTGAGAAGGAAAATCGGGATATAAAAACAGGATAGAAATCTGGTTAAAAAGGCCCATGGAAAAGGCTGAAAGCAAGACTCGAAGGAATTCCTGACTGAGAGGGTTCTAAATCAAACCTTACAAGGTACTTAGAGCCTGTCTATAAAGAGTAAAAGGTAAACTTAGGGGAGAAGGAAATCCTATCTGCAAGTTCACAGGGCTTAGTCTAAAGTGACTGATGAGAAGCATGGAAGTGCATTTGGACAATTTTATCTTGAAAATTCATGCAAATTGTGAATTGTTTATAATATTATGGTATTGGATATTATTAGGATCATGTTGTTTTTGTTTTATCTCTCTACATCCAATTTCCTTCCAAACACGACTCTGATTTCCTTTTGGGGAGTTTAGTCAGATGACTAATCTCCATTAATCAAGAGGCAGGCACTGGACATGAAATTGGCCAAAATGAATTTCTGTACTGCATTTAATTTTTATGCAGAGTGACTAAAGTAGGTGAGTGTCTGCTGATCTCATTGTCAGAACTGATTGCACAATATCGGCTGTCATACTGTTCTGAAATTTTAGCTACCTAACTCTGGACCCTGCCTTGGTTCTGAACCAAGTTCTCCAGTTTTTCCAGAGATTTCTTTTTTTGTTTGCCCAATATTTTCCATTTTAGTTAAGTTTGTTCTGGCAAAAATATATCAGTAGAAGGTGTTTTCTTTTTCTTTTTTTTTTTAACTTGGCAAAAGAGCAGACCAGGGAACAATTTTTACTTTGAGATTCTGTTTTTCATTATCAAGTAGAATAATGAACTAGGAACATATGCACCAGGAGATAATGAGTCTAAGAAATGTGTGTGTTCACTAGATCACATGGCCAAGGAATAACCCTTGGGCAGAGGCTCTGAGACCCTAACTAGTGGTAATTTAACCCTCCAGAATTGTAATAGAAGGAGAAATAGCAAAATCCTCTCCTGCGTCTATTCAAAAACCATCTGGTAAGAAACACTTTGGGGCCAGGACTGATAGAAAAACATCAGAAGGGAGGACTGAAATTCTCTTCTATCAAAAAAGAGGAATGGTCTAGAGGTTAGAGTTCAACCAGACCAACCAATGGCTCCACTCTAATACTAGCGACCAGAGAACCTGGAAAGCCAGTTTGACCATCTTTTCCTATACCCTGAATTTGACTTTTCCTGTACATGTATTCCCTATATTCATTAACAGTGGCTTAATCCCCAGAGCTGTAAACCAGCTCATTTACTTATTAGTTGCTGACACTGAGTATTACTGAAAAAGATACTCTTAGATAACAGTAAACAATGACAAGGAAAAGTGAAATACTGTGAAACTTGCTTGGGTATTCCGGGGATGGGGTTAAATTGGTAGGGGTTGGCAGGATCCCTAGGGCTAAAGACTTGAGAAGTAGGCAAACTGACTCACTTTGAGTTTTCAAGACAAATTTCTTTTCTTTTTTCTTTTTTTTTTATTAATATTGAATCATAGCTGTGTACATTAATGCGATCATGGGGCTCCATACACTGGTTTTATAAACAGTTTGACACGTTTTCATCACACTGGTTAACATAGCCTTCCTGGAAATTTCTTAGTTATTGTGTTAAGACATTTATATTCTACATTTACTAAGTTTCACATGTACCCTTGTAAGATGCACTGCAGGTGTAATCCCCCAATCACCCTCCCTCCGCCCATCCTCCCTCCTCCCTCTCCTTTGTCTCCTCCTTCCCCATATTCTTAGGTTATAACTGGGTTATAGCTTTCATATGAAAGCCATAAATTAGTTTCATAGTAGGGCTGAGTACATTGGATACTTTTTCTTCCATTCTTGAGATACTTTACTAAGAAGAATATGTTCCAGCTCCATCCATGTAAACATGAAAAAGGTAAAGTCTCCATCTTTCTTTAAGGCTGCATAATATTCCATGGTGTACATATACCACAATTTATTAATCCATTCGTGGATCGATGGGCATTTGGGCTTTTTCCATGACTTAGCAATTATGAATTGGGCTGCAATAAACATTCTGGTACAAATATCTTTGTTATGATGTGATTTTTGGTCTTCTGGGTATAACCTAGTAGAGGAATTATAGGATTGAATGGCAGATCTCTTTTTAGATCTCTAAGTGTTCTCCAAACATCTTTCCAAAAGGAATGTATTAATTTGCATTCCCACCAGCAGTGTAGAAGTGTTCCGTTTTCTCCACATCCATGCCAACATCTCTGGTCTTGGGATTTTGTGAATTGACCAATACTTGGAAGCACGTCACCTTCCAAGACTTAACCAAAATCAAGTGGAAATGTTGAACAGGCCAATATCAAGTTCTGAAATAGCATCAACCATACGAGGTCTCCCTAAAAAGAAAAGCCCAGGAGCAGATGGCTTCACATCAGAATTCTGCCAAACCTTTAAAGAGGAACTAGTACCTGTATTACTCAACCTGTTCCAAAATGTAGATAAAGAAGGAAGACTACCCAACATGTTCTATGAAGCAAACATCACCCTGATCTCCAAACCAGGAAAAGACCCAACAAGAAAAGAAAATTATAGACCAATATCACTAATGAATATAGATGCAAAAATATTCAACAAGATCCTAACAAACAGATTCCAGCAACATATCAAACAAATTATACATCATGACCAAGTCGGTTTTATCCCATGGTCTCAAGGCTGGTTTAATATATGTAAATCTGTAAGTATAATTCAGCACATAAACAAATTTATAAAAGACCATATGATTCTCTCAATTGATGCAGAAAAAGCTTTTGATAATATCCAGCAACACTTCATGATCAAAACACTTAAGAAAATTGGTATAGAAGGGACATTTCTTAAACTGATAGAGGCCATCTACAACAAACCCACAGCCAATATTGTATTGAATGGAGTTAAACTAAAATCATTTCCACTCAGATCAGGAACCAGACAAGGCTGCCCATTGTCTCCACTGCTCTTTAACATTGTAATGGAAGTCTTAGCCATTGCAATTAGGGAAGAAAAGGTGATCAAGGGTATCCATATAGGATCAGAAGAGATCAAACTTTCACTCTTTGCAGATGATATGATTGTATATCTGGAAAACACCAGGGATTCTACTACAAAACTCTTAGAAGTGATCAAGGCGAATTTCAAAGGAATTCCTTGACTCAAAGGACTCTAACTTCTACTTTGTAAGGTGCTTACAGTCTGTCTTCAGAGAGAAAAGGAGAAACCTGTTCAAGGCACAGCATGGGAGAAGGAAATCCAGAAGTCAGAGAGCCCTGACCTTGAACTTACTATGTCATTACTCACTGAAGTTACTTTAACCTTTCTGAGTCTCAGCTTCCACATTCATGAAGAGGAGGTAAACAATGTTTATCTCATAGACTCATTATGAAGACTAGAATAAGCAAATATTAAAAAGTGCTCAGACAACAGTTACCTGTCATTAGTAGCGTTAATATTTATAACCTGTTAAATACTATATTCAGCATGTTTCATATATGGTTTATTTTAATAAATCCTTACCACATTCTATGAGGTAAATACATTATGCTCCTATTCTACAGACAAAACACCTGCGGCTCTCGAACACAGGTGGGAAAATTTTGGCCATCAGGTCAAATCTAGACCATTGCTTGCTTTTTTGTTTTGTTTTATTTTCAGAAAAATATTTTTTTTCTTAAGGAGAAATAGGGATTGACTTACAGTCCACTTCCAATGCCACCTGCTACTAATAAAGTTGAGGCATTTTTCTTCTTTCTCCCCCCCTTTGTATTACATTTCACTCAATTCAATCCATGGTATAGATCCCTTCTTCTTTTTTATTTTTTTCCAGGTTAATGTGAAGGTACAAACAACCAGGTCACAATATTTGAATTTGTTAGGTAGAATCCCTCTTGTAGTTGTGTCCTGCACCCAAAGGTTATGCCATACATAAGGAGTACATTGTACTCATGAAGTGGGAGCATGAAGTGGTGACAGAGGACATCCTTGTCTGGTTCTAGTTCCAAATCCCCCTTCCTCTCCTTTCTCCCCTCCCTTGATTCTCCCACCCCCAACTTGAATTGAAATGAGTTTTTTTCCTTTTTGGGCGTGAATTAGAAAATCTATTTGCTTCATATTAGTATTAAGAACATTGGATATTTCCTTTTCTGTTCTTGTGATACTTTACTGAGAAGAATGTGTTTCAGCTCTATCCATGTTAATACAAAAGATGGAAAGTCACCACCATTTTTAATAGTATTCCATGAATAGTATTCCATGGTATACATAAACCACAGTTTGTTAATTCATTCCTGGGTTGGTGGGCATTTAGGTTGTTTCCACATCTTGGTAACTGTAAATTGAGCTGGGATAAACAATCTAGTGCAAATGTCCTTATAATAAAAAGGAATGTTTTCTTCTGGGTAGATGCCTGGTAGAGGGATTGTAGGGTCAAATGGGAGGTCTAATTTGAGATCTTTGAGGATTCTCCATATTTCTTTCCAAAGAGGCTGATTTAGTTTGTAGTCCCACCAACAGTGTAAAAGTGCTCCCCTCTCTCCACATCCACACCAGCATCTGCAACTTTGGGACTTTGTGATGTGGGCCAATCTCAATGGGGTTAGACAATATCTCAGGGTGGTTTTGATTTACATTTCTCTGAAGATTAGGAATGATGAGCATTTTTTCACATGTTTGTTAACCACTTGTCTGTCCTCATCAGAGAACATGTCTCTTGCCCACTGATAGATGGGATTGTTTGCTCTTTTTTTGATGATTAATTTGCATTCTCTATAGATCCTAGTTATCAAGCCTTTGTCAGATTTGTAACATACAAATATCTTTTCCCATTATGAAGTTTGTCTACTTGTTATGATTGTTGTGTCCTTAGCTGTTCAAAAGCTTTTCAGTTTAAATAAGTCCCATTTGTTTATTTTTACAGTTGCAATTGCCACTGAAGTCATCTTCATCAAATCTTTCTATTTTTTTTTTGGCCGGGGCTGGGTTTGAACCCACCACCTCTGGCATATGGGACCAGTGCCCTACTCCTTGAGCCACAGGCACCGCCCCATCAAATCTTTCTATAGGCCAGCATTCTCAAGAGTTTTTTCACGCTTTCTTTTAGGATTTTTATTGTTTCATGCCTTAGATTTAAATATTTTATCCATCTTGAATCAATTTTTATAAGTGGTGAAAGGTGTGGGTCCAGTTTCAGTCTTTTACATGTGGTTATCCATTTCTCCCAGTACCATTTATTTAATAGGGATTCTTCCCCTACCCCCCAATGTTTTGTTTGGTTTATCAAAGATTGGATGGCTATAAAAGGCTGTTTTCATCTCTTTGTTTTCTATTCAATTATGAATGTCTCTATTTTTCTGCCAATATCATGCTGTTTTGATCTCTGCAGACTCGTAGCCTAAAATCTGGTAGAGTGATGCCTCTCACTTTGTTTGTATTACTAAAAATTGCCTTGGCTATATGGGTATTTTTATGGTTCCATAAAAAAACAAGAATAATTTTTTCTAAATATTGCAAGTAGGATGATAGTATTTTAATGGGGATTGCATTGAACCTGGAGATTGCTTTGGGTAGTATAGACATTTTAACAATGTTGATTCTTCCCAGACCATTTCTTAATATCTTCTGCTATTTCTTTTCTTAGGGTTTCATGATTTTCTTTGTAGATGTCCTTCACCTCTTTTGTTAGGTATATTCTTAGGTGCTTCATTTTCTTTGAAGCTACTGTGAAGGGAATTGTGTCTGTGATTAGCTTTTCAACTTGGCAGTTATTGGCATATACAAAGGCTACTGATTTGTGGACATTGATTTTATATCCTGAGATATTACTATATTTCTTGATCACTTCCAAGAGACTTGTGGTTGAGTCTCTGGGTTCTCTAAGTATAAGATCATATTGTCAGCAAAGAGTGAGAGTTTGACCTCCTCTGTCCTCATTTGGATGTCCGTTGTTTCCTTCTCTTGTCTGATTGGATTGGCTAGAACTTCCAGCACTATGTTGAATAGTAGTGGTGATAGAGGACATCCTTATGTGGTTTCAGTTCTAAGAGGAAAAGCTTTCAGTTTTATTCCATTCAGTATGATATTAGCTGTGGATTTGTTGGAGATGGCTTCAATCAGTCTAAGAAAGGTACCACCTGTGCTCATATTCTTAAGTGTTCTAATTAGAGAAGGATACTGAATGTTAGTAAATGCTTTTTCTGCATCTATTGAGAGGATCATATGGTCTTTGTTTTTGTTTCTATTGATATGGTTAAGTACATTTGTGGATTTGTATATGTTAAACCAGTGTTGCATCCCTGGGATGAAGCCTTCTTGATCATGATGTATAATTTTTTAAATGTGTAGCTGCAATCAATTGGCTAAGATTTTTTTGAGTGTTTTTGCATCTTTATTCATTAGTGAAATTGGTCTGTAGTTCTTTTCAGTTGGATCCTTTTCTGGTTTTGGTATCAGGGTAATGTTTGCTTCACAGAACATGTTGGGGAAGATTCCTTGTTATGGAATAGTTTCTGCAGTACAGGTACAAGCTCATCTTTAAAGGTTTGATAGAATTCTGGTGTGAAGCCACCTGGCCAAGGGCTTTTTGTGTGTGTGTTGGGATTTTTTTTTTATTGTTTCTTCAATCTCAATGCTTGCTATTGGTCTGTTCAAGAGATCTATTTCTTGTTGGTTAAGTCTAGGGAGAGGGTATGATTCTAGGTATTGATCCATTTCTTCCACATTGTCAAATTTCTGGGCATAGTGTTTCTTGTTGTAGTCAGAGATAATCTCTTTTATCTCTGTGATATCTTTGTTGTTTCCCCTTTTCCGTTTCTGATTGAGGCTATTAGACATTTTACTTTTCTCTTTCTAATTAATCCAGCCAAAGGTTTATCCATTTTATTTATCTTTTCAAAGAACTAACTTTTTGTTTTATTAAGTTTCTGAATGATGCCTTTGTTTTCAATTCCATTTATTTCTGATTTAATTTTGTTTATTTCTTTTCTTCTGTTAGGTTGGGATTAGACTGTTCTTTTCTTCTGTTAGGTTGTCGATGTGCTTGCTTTCTGTTTTATGGATGTAGGCATTTAAACCATATATTTCCCTGTTAGGACTACATTTGCAGTATCCTACCATTTCCTGCTTTTATAAAGAAAATTTTATTGGCACACAGCTAAGGTCCTTCATTTACATATTGCCTATGGCTTCTTTTGTATTAGAAAGGTGAGGTTGAGTAATTGCAAAAAGACACCTAATGACCTGCAAAACTTTTTTTTTTTTTTGGAGGCAAAGTCTCACTCTGGGTAGAGTGCTATGGCATCATCACTCACGGTAACCTCAAAGTCTTGGGCTCAAAGCAATCCTTTGCCTCAGCCTCCCAAGTATCTGGGACTACAGGCACCTGTTAAGACACCCAGCTGATTTTTTTCTATTTTTAGTAGAGATGGGGTCTTGCTCTTGCTCACTCTGGTCTTGAACTCCTGAGCTCAAGCAATCCACCTGCGCTGACCTCCCAGAGTGCTAGGATTAAGGCATGAGCCACCACACACTGTGCAAAGGTTTTAAAAATATTTACTATGTTTGTTAGTTCCTGCTCTGGAAAAGTTAACTGCTTAAGGTAGCACAACAGCCATTCTTTCTTTGGATATATTAATCTGTTGGATCCAAGAAAACTCATCAGAAATAGAAACCAAGAAAAAAAAAGAAGACCAGAAAGAAACAATTGTAATGCATACTATATGGATACAGAGATGTTTATGAAATTTAATTGATGTATAAGGTAAAAAAAAGTATCTAAATTGAAAAAACATATCTGTATGGATGATCATCAACCTGAAAAGAAGCGTTTAGCTTAGGTCATCAAAGGGGACTTTGTTCTATCATTTCTTATTATAAATGAGAATAAATTCATGTTATTATTATTATTATTATTTTTTTCAGACAGAGTCTCACTATGTCACCCTTAGTAGAGTGCCATGGCATTACAGCTCACAGCAACCTCAAATTCTTGGGCTTAAGTGATTCTCTTGCCTCAGCCTCCCAAGTACTTGGGACTACAGGCACCCACGACAATACCCAGCTATTTTTTTTTTTTATTATTAAATCATAACTGTATACATTGATATGATTATGGGGCATCATACACTCGCTTCATAAACCATTTGACACATTTTTATCACAGTGGTTAACATAGCCTTTCCGGCGTTATCTCAGTTACTGTGCCAAAACATTTACATTCTACATTTACCAAGTTTTGCAAATACCCCTGTAATATGCACCACAGGTGTGATCCCACCGATCCCCCTCCCTCTACCCACCCCCCCTTTCCCACTTCCCCCTATTGTTAAGTTGTAGCTGGGTTATAGCTTTCATGTGAGAGTCCCAAATTAGTTTCATAGTAGGGCTGTGTACATTGGGTACTTTTTCTTCCATTCTTGGGATACTTTACTAAGAAGAATGTGTTCCAGCTCCATCCATGTAAACATGAAAGAGGTAAAGTCTCCATCTTTCTTTAAGGCTGCATAGTACTCCATGTATACATATACCACAATTTATTAATCCATTCGTGGATCGATGGGCACTTGGGCTTTTTCCATGACTTAGCTATTATGAATTGGGCTGCAATAAACATTCTGGTACAAATATCTTTGTTATGTTGTGATTTTTGGTCTTTTGGGTATATGCCAAGCAGAGGAATTACAGGATTGAATGGCAGATCTATTTTTAGATCTCTGAGTGTTCTCCATATATCTTTCCAAAAGGAATGTATTAATTTGCATTCCCACCAGCAGTGCAGAAGTGTTCCCTTTTCTCCGCATCCACGCCAACATCTCTGGTCTTGAGATTTTGTGACATAGGCTAGTCTCATTGGAGTTAGATGATATCTCAAAGTAGTTTTGATTTGCATTTCTCTGATGATTAAAGATGATGAGCATTTTTTCATATGTCTGAAGGCCGTGCGCCTGTCTTCTTCAGAGAAGTTTCTCTTCAAATCCCTTGCCCAGCCTGCGATGGGATCCTTGTTTTTTCTTGCTGATGCGTTTGAGTTCTCTGTGAATTCTGGTTATTAAACCTTTGTCAGAGATATACCCTGCAAATATCTTCTCCCATTCTGAGGGCTGTCTGCTTGCTCTGCTTATTGTGTTCTTAGCTGTGCAGAAGCTTTTTAGTTTGATCAAGTCCCAGTAGTGTATTTTTGAAGCTGCTTCAATTGCCCAGGGGGTTCTCCTCATGAAATACTCACCCAGACCAATTTCTTCAAGGGTTTTCCCTGCATTCTCCTCTAGTATTTTTATAGTTTCATGTCTTAAGTTTAAATCTTTAATCCAATGAGAGTCTATCTTAGTTAATGGTGAAAGGTGTGGGTCCAATTTCAGTCTTCTGCAGGTTGCCAGCCAGTTCACCCAGCACCATTTGTTAAATAGGGAATCTTTTCCCCACTGAATGTTTTTAATTGGCTTGTCAAAAATCAAATAGCGGTAAGTAGCTGGATTCATCTCTTGGTTCTCTATTCTGTTCCAGACATCTACTTCTCTGCTTTTGTGCCAATACCATGCTGTTTTGATCACTATCGATTTGTAGTAAAGTCTGAGGTCTGGTAGTGTGATTCCTCCTGTTTTGTTTTTATTTCTGAGTAATGTCTTGGCTATTCGAGGTTTTTTCTGATTCCATATAAAACGAAGTAATGTTTTTTCAAGATCTTTAAAATATGACAGTGGAGCTTTAATAGGGAGTGCGTTGAAATTATATATTGCTTTGGGTAGTATGGACATTTTGATAATGTTGATTCTTCCTAGCCATGAGCATGGTATGTTTTTCCATTTGTTAACATTTTCAGCTATTTCTTTTCTTAGAGTTTCATAGTTCTCTTTATAGAGATCTTTCACGTCTTTTGTTAGGTAAATTCCCAAATATTTCATCTTCTTTGGCACTACTGTGAATGGGATAGAGTCCTTAACTGCTTTTTCAATTTGACTGTTGTTGGTGTATATAAAGGCTACCGATTTATGAATGTTGATTTTGTAACCTGAGACGCTGCTGTATTCCTTGATCACTTCTAAGAGTTTTGTAGTAGAGTCCCTAGTATTTTCCAGATACACAATCATATCATCTGCGAAGAGCGAGAGTTTGATCTCTTCTGACCCTATATGGATACCCTTGATCGCCTTTTCTTCCCTAATTGCGGTGGCTAAAACTTCCATTACAATGTTGAAAAGCAATGGAGACAATGGGCAGCCTTGTCTGGTTCCTGATCTGAGTGGAAATGATTCCAATTTAACTCCATTCAATATGATATTGGCTGTGGGTTTGCTGTAGATAGCCTCTATCAGTTTAAGAAAAGTCCCTTCTAGACCAATTTTCTTGAGTGTTCTGATCATGAAGGGATGCTGGATATTATCAAAAGCTTTTTCTGCATCAATTGAGAGAATCATATGGTCTTTGTTTTTTAATTTGTTTATGTGCTGAATTACATTTATAGATTTACGTATATTGAACCAGCCTTGAGACCCTGGGATAAAACCAACTTGGTCATGATGTATAATTTGTTTGATGTGTTGCTGGATTCTGTTTGTTAGGATCTTGTTGAATATTTTTGCATCTATATTCATTAGTGATATTGGTCTATAATTTTCTTTTCTTGTTGGGTCTTTTCCTGGTTTGGGGATCAGGGTGATGTTTGCTTCATAGAACGTGTTGGGTAGTCTTCCTTCTTTTTCTACATTTTGGAACAGGTTGAGTATTATAGGTACTAATTCCTCTTTAAAGGTTTGGTAGAATTCTGACGTGAAACCATCTGGTCCCGGGCTTTTCTTTTTAGGGAGGTTTTGTATGGTTGATGCTATTTCTGAACTTGATATGGGTCTGTTCAACATTTCTCCTTGATTCTGGTTAAGTCTTGGAAGGTGGCGTGCTTCCAAATATCGGTCTATTTCCTTCAGATTTTCATATTTCTGAGAATAAAGTTTCTTGTAATATTCATTAAGGATTTTTTTGATTTCTGATGAGTCTGTGGTTATTTCGTCTTTGTTGTTTCTGATTGATGATATTAGAGATTTTACCCCTTTTTTCCTGATTAGGTTGGCCAGAGGTTTATCTATTTTATTGACCTTTTCAAAAAACCAGCTTTTTGATTTATTGATCTGTTGTATTATTCTTTTATTTTCAATTTCATTTAATTCTGCTCTAATTTTGGTTATTTCTTTTCTTCTACTGGGTTTGGGGTTGGAATGTTCTTCCTTTTCCAGTTGCGTGAGATGTCCCATTAAGTTGTTAACTTCCTCTCTTTCCATTCTCTTGAGGAAGGCTTGCAGTGCTATAAATTTCCCTCTTAGAACTGCCTTTGCAGTGTCCCAGAGGTTCTGATAGTTTGTGTCTTCATCGTTGTTTTGTTCCAAAAAATTGGTGATTTCTTTCTTAATCTCATCTCTGACCCAGCTATCATTCAGCATAAGGGTATTTAACTTCCATGTTTTTGTATGGGTATGCAGATTCCTGTTCTTACTCAATTCAAGTTTTATTCCATGATGGTCCGAGAAGATGCATGGAATTATTTCTATTCCTTTAAATTTACTGAGGTTAGACTTGTGACCTAAAATGTGGTCAATTTTGGAGTAAGTTCCGTGGGCTGATGAGAAGTATGTGTATTCAGTTTTGTTGGGATGAAATGTTCTGTAGATGTCTGCTAAATCTAAATATTGGATGGTTAGGTTTAAATCTAAGATTTCTTTGCTCAGCTTCTTTCTGGAAGATCGATCCAACACTGCCAAGGGAGTGTTGAAATCTCCGACGATTATGGAGCTGGAGGAAATCAAGTTACTCATGTCTGTTAGAGTTTCTCTTATAAATTGAGGTGCATTCTGGTTGGGTGCATAGATATTAATAATTGAGATCTCGTCATATTGAGTATTACCCTTAACAAATATGAAGTGACCATTCTTGTCCTTCCTTACTTTTGATGGTTTAAAGCCTACTGTATCTGCAAATAAAATTGCAACACCTGCTTTTTTCTGATTACCATTTGCCTGAAATATGGATGACCATCCTTTCACCCTGAGTCTGTATTTGTCTTTTAAGTTGAGATGTGACTCTTGTATGCAACAAATATCTGGCTTGAGTTTTTGTATCCAGTCAGCTAACCTTTGCCTCTTTAGAGGACAGTTTAAGCCATTCACATTGATGGAGAGTATTGATAAGTCTGGTGGAATTTTGGGTATCGAGTTTTTCAAAGGTCCAGTGGACATTTTTAATCCTTTCGCCAGTGTGGAAGTTGGAGTTTGATCCGAAGTTTCTGAGTGAGTTTACTTTTGTGGTATAGGATTGGGTTGGTCATTGTGGAGGATAGGTCTGAGAACATCCTGAAGAGCTGGTTTACTTATGGCAAATTTTTTCAACATATGAATGTCATTGAAGTATTTAATTTCTCCATCATAGATGAAACTCAGTTTAGCTGGATACAAGATCCTGGGTTGAAAGTTTTTTTGCTTTAGGAGATTAAAAGTTGATGACCAGCCTCTTCTGGCTTGAAAAGTTTCAGCAGAGATATCTGCAGTTATTCTAATATTCTTACCTTTGTACGTTATAGTTTTCTTTCGCCGGGCTGCTTTGAGAATCTTCTCTTTCATGTTAACTTTAGTGAAGTTAATTATGATATGTCTGGGGGATGACTTATTGGGGTTGAATTGTGCTGGGGTTCTGAAGCTGTCTGCTATCTGAATTTCAGATTCTCTAGACATGTCTGGAAAATTTTCTTTCATAATTTCATGTAGAAGGGCCTCTGTGCCCTTGGCAGCCACTTCATCGTTCTCCGAAATTCCTATAACCCTTATGTTGCTTTTTTTCGAATTATCTGAGAGTTCTCTGAGTGAGTGATCCGTTTTTGCTCTCCATTTCTCTTCCTCTTTGAGAGATTGGGAGCGTTCGAAGACTTTATCTTCAATGTCAGAAATCCTTTCTTCTGCTTGCTCCATTCTGTTACTGAGGGATTCTACTGTATTTTTCATATCTTTGAGGGCTGTAAGTTCTTGTTTCAGTGTGTCTAAGTCTTTGGTGGTTTTGTCTTTAAATTCGTTAAATTCTTGAGACAATTTTTGAATTTCTCCTCGAATTCCTAATTCCATTTTATTAATCTTGTCTGCAAACCAAATTCTGAATTCGATTTCTGACATCTCAGCCAGTTGTTTATGAATGGGATCTTCAATCACATCTGCCGTGTCTTTTCTTGGGGGGGTTGATCTATTCTGGTTATTCATGTTACCAGAGTTTTTCTGCTGATTCCGCCCCATGGTTATTTTACTCCCTTTGGTTTTTCCCCTGGGGTTTTATCGAGGGCACGTACAGTGTTGTGGCCTGAGAAACTGGGGCCCTGTCTGGTGTGGTGGAGCAAAGTGGTTCTGTCTTGTTTTCAGCTGGTTTCTGTTCGATCCTATTGCAACTTCTACTCTGGTTTGAAGTCTCAGCTGTGTGGAAAAATCAGCAATTAAGTCACCCCGCCTGCCCACCTCTGGCCCCAGTTGGAAAAGGAGAATCAAACCTTCCTACAATCGCACACCCAGGGCACCGCCTGAAAAGTCCTCAGTCTATTAGCCCAGTTCAAAAGGTCCGAATCAACTGTCTCAATCGGCTCTTGTCTCGGGTGGAAGAGTTCAAGAGGTCTCTGGGAACTGGATCACAGGGGCCTGGTGACTCCTCTGACACAGCTCACCCCAGTGCAGCGTGGAGTCAGGAGGAGCCACCCAGCAAACAGAGCAGTCTAGGAAGGTTGACGTCTCCTTCCCCACTTTGCCCCTCTGTCGGACCCAGTCACTGGTATCTCTGCAGATGGCTAACCCAGTTGCCTGCAGTGAACAGACACTCCAGGGGTTTGCACCTGCCTGAATCGCAAGGAAGTCTGCCAGGCCCCCGCAGACTGCCGCTATCTAGCAGGAGGAGATGGGGCCTGACATCTTTGAGTGTTTGATGCAGGTGATGGGAAGGAGGTGTTCACTCAGGCTTAGCCCTGTCCCTGATGGATGCTGCTAACAGAACAGAACAGAACAGACAACTTTGCGAGGTTCTGTCTCTGTTCCTGTCGTCGCCTACAGAAGACAGGCTGTTTTGAGTTCAAATGTCTTTGCTGCTGGAGAATTGCGTCTGAACACCTCTCTGGGTCGGCCCCACCCTGGAAGCTTCCCGGGTTTGTGAGCCGTGTCAGGAAATCCCCCGCTCACCGGTGGCTTATTCTGGTTGCCCAGTGAGACAGGGGGTGTGGCCTCAGAATATCCAGAAGTGAGCGTTCTGCCGTTAAAGAAAAAACGGCTGTTGATCTACCTCCAGGGAACTGCTGCTCTGGTGTGGGCACTCAGGCAACCCTTTTCTCCTCTGTCCCGCGCCCCAGAGTCAGCACTGAGCGGCTGCAGTTTGTGCTGGGTCCACACCCCTTAAGAGATCCCCCAAGAATCAGAACTTTTGGGGGATGGGCCCCCAGACCCCGATTGGGAGTGGCGGGGGGGAAGCTAGAGTTTCATTCAGTTTTACGCAATACTACGGTCCGGGGAGGGCTCCTGCACTGCACCGCAGGGAAGTGCCGCCAAGGCTTGATTTCCCCTCAGCAGAGTGCCCTCTCCTCACTCACGTGTCCCAGAGTCAGCGCTGACCTGACGCAGCTCAGGCACTGTGCACTCCCCTCGAGAAATCACCCAAGGATCCGAACTCCTGGGGGATAGGCCCTCAGACCCCGACTGAGAGTAGGGGCTCTCAGCTCTCAGCGGGGAAGCTAGAGTCTTATTCAGTCTTGGGCCCCGTATGCCCGGGGAGGGTTGGTGCACTGCACCGCAGGGAAGTGCCGTGAGGCGTGACTCCCTCTCAGCCCGGTGCCATCTCCTCACTCGCGCCCTCAGAGTCAATGCTGACCAGTCGCAACTTGGGGACTGTCCACTCCCCTTGAGAAATCACCCAAGGATCCGAACTCCTGGGGGACAGGCCTCCAGACCTCAGTGGGCGGGAGGGGAGCGCCGGGAGGGTTGCTGGTGAAGGATTCCCAAAGTTTTACTCAGTTTTATGCCTGGCAGGAGATCGCCATGACACCCCAGTAGGGGAGGTAGGTCCAGTTTTTAGAAGGTCTCTCCTGTGGAGTGTAGTGGGAGGGCCTTTAATTTCTGCCCGCTTGTTCAATTGTGGGGCTCTTGAGCCGGTCTCATGGGGGAGGGGGACTCCCGTCTGCTTGGTGGTGGATTTTGTACCTTTTGTTTGCGTCCTTGTGATCACAACTTGCCTCAGCGGTGTTGATGTGCATTCTTCAACCTTCTCTCTTGGTGAGGCTCAAGTCCACCAGGATACTTACTAAATTCCTGTCCCTTAACTCTCCTTCTGGACGGGAGCCTTTGTTGAAAGCTGGCTTCAGTCCGCCATTTTGTCTCCTCCCCCCCCAGCTATTTTTTGTTTGCAGTTGTTTAGCTGGCCTGGGCCTGGTTTGAACACACCACCCTCGTTGTATGTGGCTGGCACCATAACTACTGTGCTGCAGGTGCCGAGCCCATGTTATTATTTTTGAGTGTGTAATTAACTTTAAGAAAAAGTGAAATTCGAATTGTATCTTTTGGAATAGAAATATAGGTGGGTATCTTAGAAAGAAATAATGGTATGTTAATTTTCCTATCCTCCATAAGAGGAGTCATTAAACAGGAATTTTTTCTTGAAATTTATGTTATTTTTTTTGCAGCTGAATGGTAGACATTGGTATATGTGATGAAAATATATCTATGCTTAAAATGAGTACCTAAAAAATAAAAGAAAACATTGGTATTTACAAGGTAGCAATAAAATGAAAGTTGTATTATTTAATTTAGAATTTTCACCACATTTACATGATATACTACCATACTATCAATTTGAGTGAAAATCTAAATGAAAATATAGTCTTTTTATAATAAACACACCTAAAATAGTGAGAAGGAATGGTTAATAGTGAAGGATCACCAAATAAACTTAGGTTAAAAGTTAATTAAATTGAATCTTTTGCTCAAAAAAGGCTAGATTGAAAATATATAAAGTCTAGGGGAACGTATTAAACATATGTTTCAAGAAATGACAGAATCAAAAGAGTAGCAGGTGACTTCTATACTCTTATTGTTGACAAATCAAATAGAATAAAAAAATGGAATAAAAATAAGCATTTATACAATCTGAGTGATATATCTGAATATATGTTAGCATATATTTGTCAAATTTTATACATAAGACCAATGAAATACACTTTCTTAATATTAGAGAACTCTTAATAAACTGATGGCACACTGAGCCATAATAAAAATTTCAATGAATTTGGAAAAAGATATATATTACATTTTATAATAAATAAATCAATGAAACTTGAAAATAAGCCCAAAGTTTAAATGAACAAAAAGAGAAACTAAAAAGCCCATTGGAATATTACTTTTCTAAATAATTTTTAGTTGAAAGCAGAGTTTAGAAGTTCTGTATGGTCTTCTGGAAGACAAACATAAAATTCCATGTCAAAATGTATGTGGTTCAGTCCAAGTTGTTTGCAGAGCAAAATTAATGTTTTTAATTATTAAATGGTAATAAAAATTAATCAAACAATCTTTAAAACATGTTTTTAAGAGTAACAGAATCCCTTGTGTATGAAATCCATTGAAATAATTTTGTATTAACTAGTAAGTAGAGTATCCTATAATATAAGAACATAATTCCTGGGTGGTGCCTGTGGCTCAAGTAGTAGGGTGCCCGTCCCATATGCTGGAGGTGGTGGGTTCAAACCTAGCCCTGGCCAAAAACCAGAACAAAAAAAAAAAAAAAAAAGAACTTAATTCCTTTTCTTACATATTGTGAACATTATTGCAAATTTCCCGTTCACCTGTGTTGATTGATTGCTAAAAAATTCTTTTAAGTTTTCTTCTTAGAATTTCAAAAAGTATATTTTATTTTGCTTTACTATGAGGTATTATAAATTTACTATGGTGGTTCAACAATATTTTTCCCTGTTTTTATGTTCATCCCTGTTCACTATGACCTCAGAATTTAGAATACATTTATCATATGAATAAAATTCTTTTTTATATTTTTGTTGGCACTTTTACTAGAAAATGGACTATGCGTGCATAGTCCTAAGGCCAGAACGTAGTTTTCCCTCTTTTATTGTACTCTTCCCAATACTTTGTTTCCAGAAACACATACTTCCAGCTAATTTACCCATGATGTCTCAGAAAGCCCATTAATAACAACTAAGAACTGTATTTTTCATTTAATAAACTAGGAAAAAACAACTCAATATAGAAGTTTTAACAGATAGGCGACCTTATACGCTTCAAAAACTGACATTAATTTTTGTCTCCATACTTTCACATAACCAAAACCAAATTCAGATTGCTGGAAAAAGTTGAATGTCCTTTTATAACTTGTTATCCCATGTCCTGGACCTCGTTTCACTTCTAAACGCTTCCAACTGGCTGCAATGCAAGTGTCAATATTAGAAATATATCCAGTTTTCGTGTACTACTGCTAAATGCTGTCACATTCATAAATCTTAGTTTCCAAACATAGAGAAGACTTTAGTAAACCAAGACACACAGACCACAAATTACACACTCTCTACTCTCTGCTATTAATTTTTTTTTTTTTGTAGAGACAGAGTCTCACTTTATGGCCCTCAGTAGAGTGCCGTGGCCTCACACAGCTCACAGCAACCTCTAACTCTTGGGCTTACGCGATTCTCTTGCCTCAGCCTCCCGAGTAGCTGGGACTATAGGCGCGCGCCACAATGCCTGGCTGTTTTTTGGTTGCAGTTTGGCCGGGGCCGGGTTTGAACCCGCCACCCTCGGTATATGGGGCCGGCGCCCACCGACTGAGCCACAGGCGCCGCCCTGCTATTAATTTTTAATAACATGGATTCCACAATTTTAAATGGCTTTTAAGTTTTCATTTTTTCTTTTTGTGTTTTAGAAATTATGAAACCCATAAACATTTCTCCTGGGACAGGAAATACGTTTATGTGTTGACAATGATATGTTTTCAGAATTCTGGTGTGCAACTCAAGTCACTATTTCAAAAAGCTCAGTGTAAAAATTTCATAAGAAAATATCACTATCTTGCATTTGGCAAAATTGTGGTGATTCCATTGGTGACACTATTTGACAATTCTTAATTTAGAATCTATTTTTATATGTTTGATATACCAGGAGTGTCAAAAAAATGTATACACATTTTAAGAGATCTTGTTGGAAGTAAAATCGGTCATTCCCAAAAAGTGTAATATGTTTTGGGTAATATGATGTGCATAGCATGTCTAGGTACGCTTGACCAGTGAGGGTATCTTCAGTTCAACTTTGAAAAGTAATACATAGATAACATCTCTTAGAATATGTATACATTTTTTGGCTCCCTCTGTATAAATATACCTAAATATAAACATTTCTGTGCATAAAATTGAAATATGTGTATCTAATTACAAATAGTCATAGCAAAAGAATGGTTTTTAAAAGTATGATGTGTTTGATAGACCTAGCATTTCCAAGCTTGGATATATGAACTAAATCAGATTTATTTTTTGTTGGTAAAACATTGAAGTAGTGGGAAGCACATGGAATGGGAGCATTGAGTCATTCCTTCAGAGTCTTGATATTAAACTTTGACTACCTGCCTGACACCACGTCAGGGCTTAGATTGACCAAAACAGGTACAAGTAATCCCTGTTATTACAAGGTTTGTCGTCTGGGAATGGGGAGAAAAGGAAATAAGCATAGAGCCAGGATCTGGACATACATACATCCACACTGAGAAAGACACATATCATCTACCTGGGAAGTTGAGGGTGGTTCCTGAGCCCAGGCAACATGAAAGTCTCATTGGTGGGAGAAATAGGACATATGAGGCTTTCAGGAAACTTCAAATAGTTTGATGCAACAGAGTCATTGCCTTTTGAGAAATGACTGAAGGAATGCATGATTAGCTAGAAAAAGTTTTGACAAATGCTTTTAAAAATCAAAAGTGAGCTTACCCCTGGAAATTATTGTTATTGTACATATCAACATTAAATATCATCCAGTCTTAAACTTTATTAAAATTTTTTTTGAAAATTGGGAAAACTCATTTAAATTGCAGCATACTTTGGCTTATGTAGTTCTAAAGAAAACAGTGGGATATGACTGTTAAAAACTCTTTTTTTTGAATCATAAATGTTTTATTTATTGGATAATTTTTTTTTACATTGATGCCTTTATGGTACAACGTGCTGATTTTATATACGATTAGGAATGCTTACATCGAACTAGTTAATATAGTCTTCACTTCATTTACTTAATTATTGTGTTAAAACATTTATACTCTAGTCTATACTTAATAGATTTGACATATTCCCTTATAATATGAACCATAGGAATGGTCCCACTGTTTACCCTCCTTCCGTTGAATCCCTCCCTCTCCTCCCAAACCCCTCCTTTTCCAACCTTCATCTTGGGCTCTAGTTGTGATATATCATTCTTATGAAACTGTGATTGATTATAAATTGGTTTCATAAGAGTACTGAGTACATTGGATACTTTTTCTTCCATTCTTGAGAAACTTTACCAAAAAGAATATGGTCCAGCTCCCTCCATGTAGAAATAAAAGAGGTAAAGTCTCCATCTTTTTTTTTTTTTTTTTTTTTGTAGAGACAGAGTCTCACTTTATGGCCCCCGGTAGAGTGCCATGGCCTCACACAGCTCACAGCAACCTCCAACTCCTGGGCTTAAGCGATTCTCCTGCCTCAGCCTCCCGAGTAGCTGGGACTACAGGCACCTGCCACAACACCCAGCTATTTTTTGGTTGCAGTTTGGCCGGGGCCGGGTTTGAACCTGCCACCCTCGGCATATGGGGCCGGCGCCCTACGGACTGAGCCACAGGCACCGCCCAAAGTCTCCATCTTTTTTAAGGCTGCATAATATTTCATGGTACGCATATACCACAATTTATTAATCCAGTCATCTGTGGCATCAGACAGGCTTGAGTGAGAATCCCAGTCTTGCCCTTCACTGACCATGTGACACTGCACTAGTTACTAAGACCTCTTTGAATAGGCTCCAGTTTCCTCCTGTAGATGATGGGGCAATGATGTTTTCTGTAAAGGACAAAGAATATTTTGTCCTAGTTTTCAGCACAAAGTAGGTGCCCCCAAATGTTGGCTATTATTTTGAAGGAAAGCTGTTTTTCCATAGGTCAGTCCTTTGGTCTGTTCTATATTTTGATACCCGCTTAAAAAAAAAACAAAACTAAAAATAGAAAACACATTTTGTGTTTATCAATATTTCCTCTTAATACTGCATAAAAGGTTACTTATAGTATGAACAAATGTGACATTATTATAAATGATAAAACTGAAATAACTGGTTATGTTATTGTGTACTGACACATGCATTAAAAGGATACCTACAGTGCATTAAGTATATTTCAAAATATAGAAAATGATTTTTATTTCCATAATGTGCACACACATGTTGAAATATCCATATGTGTAATAGAACAAAGGATTTGTATTTGAAGAAAACATTTAATGATAATGCAGATAAAATGAGTTGGGTTTGATAACATAAATAAAAGGTCTCAATGTAAGTATCTGTCTTAACATTATGAGGCTTATTTATTTTTCAATATAATTATTTTCTTTTTAACAGTTTATTTGATGGTTATTTAACACTCTGACATTAAAGATAATTTGAAACACATAGAAAATTACCAAAAAACAAACAAAGAAAAACAAACCCTTAGTAGATCTAACACCTAAAAAATCTACTTTTGAGTTTTCATTTTTAATTAGTTATTCTCCATTACTCCTGTACTGTTAAATGCCAACACTGTAAAATTATTTTTCTATAGTTATGTCAGGATGGGTCGGTTATGTTGCAGCAATAATCAACCCTGAGCCTCAGTGTTTTAAAACGAAGTCGTTTCCTGCGTTCACTACCTCAGCTGCCTAGCTCTCTGTGTCATGCTCAAAAGTTCATAGGAAGACATAGCAGCTGATTATTACCTAAAAAAATTGCAGTCCCTGTGACAGAAAGAAAGCGGGGTGGGGGCAATTGCTCTTTGATTCTTAGAATTTTCACCTGGAAGTGATAAATGTCACATGAACTCACTTCAAAGCAAGTTGTCTAACTCCAAGTGAGCACAGAGGTTCAGCCCACTATTTGCCTGGAATGAGAATAAAAATATTTTATGAAGAGTTTTCAATTTCAACTACAATTACTAAACAAGTACTCATGTGAGATGCTGGCAATTAATCTATGGGAAAAAATAGAAGCATAAAAAGTACAAGGAATGATCTGAAAAATCTTAATAAGTTCTGTCCAGACTCATACTTGCAAAAATTTTATCCTACTCTTTGCTAAAATAATCAGTTTTGCTCATTTGACTTTGCCAACTTTCACGAATATGCTCTTACTTTCTAATTTCTTGAGAAGCCATGATCTTGATTCTCCCAAACTTACATATCTAACACTGGCTCTAAATGTTGGCCTTTTCAATTTGTTAGGTAATTATTTGTTATGTGTGTTTATTGAAGTTTAGGGTTAGTATCTTAGTATCCTCATGTCTAAGTTTTGTGATTTTTAAGTGATAAGGGAAGTCACCAAAATTAAGAAACTCTTAACTGGTGTTTTCTTTGTCTCTTTGCTTGTTATTTCTACTACAAATAAAACCTTCACCAAAATAAACTTCAGGGAGGACGATTGTACTGAATTGCTTCATTAAGATGATAAAAATAGGAGATACAGCGGCAAGACAGTGACATGCAAGCGTTCTTTTATTTATTCACTTGCTTTAGGGCAAATATTTTCTTTCTTTTTTTTTTTTTTGTTGAAGTTTTTGGCCAGGGCTGGGTTTGAACCTGCCACCTCTGGCATATGGGGCTGGTGCCCTACTCCTTTGAGCCACAGGTGCTGCCCAAGGGCAAATATTTTCTTATTACTTCTCATGCACCATGGTAGTTGACACATATTGGAATATTTTTTGCTATATTCTTACTACATTTTTGCTGTATTCCACTGCATTGGGGAAATACTTCCTCACCCAATAGCTCTTTTATAGGTGCTTCTAGATCTGTCTCTCTGGCTACACTAGTTCAAGAGTTGGGGTACCTGATTAAGTTGAGCTAATCATAGCAAATCTTCACTCCCTGGATATAGTATGTATTCCAGAGATGGACAGGGAGACAGTTTCAGCTGGAATGTCAGAGCCTACCTTTCGGATTTTTCAAGATAGAGCTGAAAGTGGAAAGCCCTTGATCACTAGTGGTAAGAATTGGCCACTGATGGCTACAATGGCTATTGTTCCAACTCTAGTGGAAAAAATGGTTCTGAAAGAAAAAGTCAATAGGCTGGGGGGGAGGGGGAGATACTGATTTTTTGATTATTTTAATGTTTTAATTCCTTGTTTTTGGTTGTTCCATGTATCGATTGTTATTGAGAGTTAAATTTTTTTATTCTGGCTCATTTTTCATTATGAACCAATAGACTCCTATCCTTGCCTCAATGCACTTAATTTAGGTTTATTGTACTTGTAACTAAAAGAGGTCTGAGTAATACTTCCCTAGGTGCTATAAACTTACTCATGGAAAAATAGGTAAAAATTGATTATACAAATATGTGGCAATTTAGCACAAGGATAGCAGAGGGTGTCTGTTGTAACCTGATTTTAAATGATAGCATTATTTTACTTTGATGTCACAGTGAATTAGAGTTCACTGAATTGTCTCCTCTCACTGGGAAAAAGATATAAAAATATTCTGAGGATGATTTTACATTTTACTTGAAGAAAGAGACAAAATTGGTAAAGGGACTTTAAATAGTCTCTAATTACAATAGTGTTTTTTTTTTTTTAAAAATACATAATCTTGTGTTGGACTTTATGTTCCAACTTACTGGTCAAAGCATCTGTGTTGTCATCCAAATAATAACAGAAGAAAACAGTGAGTAAAGAAAGGTAAGTTTCCTTGATTATTATTTAGAATTTATATGATTTATTTACAGAAAGTATATTTTAATATATAAGTAAAAGCTATCCTGCTGTTTTGCACAGTGTCTGGGAAATGCAGCAATGGGAAACCCAGCCCTGGTCAAGGTCCTAAACCATCTTGGGTTTAATTTCTCATCAACTGGACTTCATTAGCTCTCCATGAGAGCACTTTGTCTTGGAGACAGATTGGTTAATCTGTTACGCAAACTGACAATAGGGCCCTTTATAGAACAAAATATAAATAGATAAATTACTATTTGGAGAAAGGTGGTCTAGAATACTTGTGTTTGTTGATCAGTGCGTCCTGTTTGCACTAGGAACAATTATTTAAGAAATAAAATCAATTTCAAATGATGTCATTTGGTAAAGATGTTATTTGGCTCAAATAAATTAGTGGAAGGGTTTTATAGCACTTTATATATTATAAACTATAATTTTCATAATTATATCTATGTAGAATAGTCATGTCAGAGTACTTTTAGGATCTATATTGGTGGAACACAGACATTCTTCAGTATCCACTTGCAAATACTCTTGTAATTACCAAAATCACTGGCATTAATATATCCAATAGTATGGCCCACATTTCACCCATTGCATTTTGTTATTAATTATAATTTCCCAATTGACTTAGCAGTTAGCATAACCCCATCAGTATTATGTTTGTAAGTCATATTGTAATGAGATTTTCTTACTGGAAGATACTTACATATGAGTAGAACCAAATATGTCAGAGGATTTTGTGATCTTTTCATCAAAGATTAAATGAAAAGATAATTTGTAACAAGGAGGCTTCATCTAAATATACTTTGCCACTCATAGACCCCCCCATTCCACAATCAATGAATCTTATAGTCCCTTTGGCACCAGGGACAAGTTTCATGGAAGACAATTTTCCCACAGATGGGGGTGTGTGTGGAGGGATTAGATTCTCATAAGGAACATGCAACCTAGATCCCTCATGCATACAGTTTACAGAAGGGTTTATGTTCCTGTGATTATATTCCTGTGATACTCTAATGCCACCCTGATCTGACAGGAGGCAGAGCTCTGGCAGTGATGCCAGCAATGGGAAGGGGCTGTAAATACAGATGAAGTTTCCCTCTCTGGCTGCATCTCACCTCCTACTGTGGGGCCCAGTTCCTAACAGGCCATGGATGGGAGCCATGGGGAGTGGCTGGAAATGCAGATGGAGCTTTGCTTGCTCACCCCCTGCTCACCTTCTGCTGTGGGGTCAGATTCTTAATAGTCACAGACTGGTGCTTGTCTGCAACCTGAGGATAGGGGACTGCAGTTGAAAACTGAATCTTGCATTTATTTGAAAGATCATTTCCTTTTTGTTCTCAATAGTCTTTTTTAAAATTCACTGTATTAAATATTAGCGTGAAATCAATAATAAATGTGATGAAGAATATCAACAAGACGACATGCTCATTGACTTGCCAAAGGCTTACTGGTCAATCTTGAGTAACTCATCTTTCAGTGAATCAACACCGCTATGAAAGCAGTTAGTTTCCGACAGTATGGCATCCGCAGAAGGGGATCTTACTTTCCTTTCACTGAAATAGAGAGATGTGTATCACACAGATAATCACGCCAACAAATAATATTTGAATTTGAAATTGTAGTAGTCATTGTAAAAGCTTGTATCATTGACATTTCTGATTGAGGTGAGTTATTTTTTCCCCTAATGGGCTAATAATGACAGGGCACTTTTCCACATGTGTGTCAGTTTAGCTATAAAAGGAACATATTTTTCAAAGAGTCCCAAGCACTGATATGTCTTTCCCACTCATTTCCCCTTGGTGTCACGTCACATCCTCTTTAAGAAAACCAGTTTAACAAGTTTTGAGCTTTCAAACAAATGAATTAAGAAGTAAATTCATGAAGTGAATTATGAGGTAATCTAGAGCCCTTACAACCAAAATGGATTCATAAAATTCAATTTATGCTAATCTTTTCAGATACTCAGGTATGTCACCAGACGACACAGGAGTATAAGTAATAAAATAAGATTCTAGTAAAATAAATTGAAGCTATAATCATATTCAAATGAATAGTCTATCTGATACTGAGGCCAGGAAAATTTTGAATTAGAGAATTATTTCTTTGTATGAAAAGGTCTTTAAGTTGCCATTTAAAAAAAATGATAAAAGTATGAAATGTTCTTCACTTAAATGTGCATAAATAGGGAAAAAGTTAAGTTTTCTGCTTTACTAATGTTATTAATAGTCAACATCCTTTTTGGTATGAACATTAGTTTCTGAGGAAAGATTATGGATATATAGAACTATGACTCCTTATTCGACAGTGATTAGGCAATCATGAGAAATAGTATTCACCTTTTGTGTTTACCTGGATGGACTTGAAACACATTCTTCTTAGTAAAGTATCTTAAGAGTGAAAAAAAATATATCCAATGTACTCGATACTGATGTGTAACCAATATATAAACAACTACATGCTCATGTGAACGAAAAACACAAATGTAATCTAGCAAGGGGGAGGGGAGAGGAGAGGGGAGAAGGGAGAGCAGGGAAAGTGATTGGCGGGATCTCACCCAGTGTGCACACTGTGAGGGTGTTCAGCATGTCCCTTGGGTGAAGAGTTCAGCCACAACTTGAACTTTACCTTAGAATTGAAAACAATGTAACATAAACATTGGTGCTCTCATACTAATTTGAAATAAATAGTATTCATAGTAAGAAATAAAAATACATCTTAAAATGCATTTTATGTGATTTTTGGTTTTAGATTGGATTCTTTCTAAAACCTGGTAAATTAAGCAGGAGTTTATTTTTGTCATCCATATTCTAATGGTCAACAAACGGAAACTCGCACAGTTTATACTAGTACAGTCTTTCCCTCACTGCAGGCTGCTTCTACGGACACTGAGGGTTTAAGCAACTTGCCTTGCTAAGGTTATTCAGTGAAGTAGAGATAAAATAAAAACTGAAGTCATAAAACTTTGAATATCTAGAAAACAGTCATAATACCTTGGTTATTTAGAAAACATTTTCTGCTAAAACTCCCTGTTTAAGATAGAATCAAAATCCATGCTCTGCTTGCAATAGAGTCTCTAAATACTTACTGTAACTACTGTGGGTTATTCTTTCCAGAAATAGAAGGCTGTCTTTTCCTCTCTGAGGCCATACTCAGCCTTAGAGTACTACTCAGATAGTGCTTCCAGCAGTGGAATTAGCATAAGGTGACCTCTTCCCTCTGGGAGCAGTCATGATGACTTCTGTCTTCCTGCAACTGATTCCCTGTTCTACCTGCTTCTGTATTCTGTGGAAACTCACGCAGTGAGTCTGACCTAGAAGGATGTTGTTTCAGTTGAATCCAAACACCAGACTATTTGACATAACTATCAGGCAGCCTAACACTGTAATCTTAGAGGAATTGCCAACAATTGCAAGGCTGACAGGGCTCGATTTAGGGAAACAATTCAGAATACACCAAATGAACATCACTGGCTTCAATTTTTGGGCTGACTGCTAGTTATATATTTCTTTGTGGTTTGGGATATTTGATTTTTTTTTGTCTTTGGATATTTTAGTGAGCAGTGGAAAAGAGTTGCATTGAAGGTAATTGAGCCAGTTGACAGAATGAACTGGAAATACATATTCACCACCTGTTCTTTTTTTTGTATTAATATTAAATGATAGCTGTGTACATTAATGCGATCATGGAGCACCATACACTGGTTTTATAGACCGTTTGACACATTTTCATCACACTGGTTAACATAGCCTTCCTGGCATATTCTTAGTTATTGTGTTAAGACATTTACATGCTGCATTTACTAATTTTCACATATACCCTTGTAAGATGCATGGTAGGTGTGATCCCACCAATCACCCTCCCTCTGCCCATCTCCCACCTCCTCCCTCTCCCCTTTCCCCATATTCTAAGGTTATAACTGGGTTATAGCTTTCATGTGAAAGCCATAAATTAGTTTCATGGTAGGGCTGAGTACATTGGATACTTTTTCTTCCATTCTTGAGATACTTTACTAAGAAGAATATGTTCCAGCTCCATCCACAAGAAAGAGGTAAAGTCTCCATCTTTCTTTAAGGCTGCATAATATTCCATGGTGTACATATACCACAATTTATTAATCCATTCGTGGATCGATGGGCACTTGGGCTTTTTCCATGACTTAGCAATTATGAATTGGGCTGCAATAAACATTCTGGTACAAATATCTTTGTTATGATGTGATTTTTGGTCTTCTGGATATATGCCCAGTAGGGGAATTAAAGGATTGAATGGCAGATCTATTTTTAGATCTGTAAGTGTTCTCCAAACATCTTTCCAAAAGGAATGTTTTAATTTGCATTCCCACCAGCAGTGTAGAAGTGTTCTGTTTTCTCCACGTCCATGCCAACATCTCTGGTCTTGGGAATTTTGTGATATGGGCTAGTCTTACTGGAGTTAGATGATATCTCAAAGTAGTTTTGATTTGCATTTCTCTGATGATTAAAAATGATGAGCATTTTTTCATATGTCAGAAGGCTGTGCACCTGTCTTCTTCAGAGAAGTTTCTCTTCAAGTCCCTTTCCCAGCCTGAGAAGGGATCACTTGTTCTTTTCTTGCTAATATGTTTGAGTTCTCTGTGGATTCTGGTTATTAAACCTTTGTCGGAGACATAACCTGCAAATATCTTCTCCCATTCTGAGGGCTGTCTGCTTGCTTTACTTACTGTGTTCTTGGCTGTGCAGAAGCTTTTTAGTTTGATCAGGTCCCAGTAGTGTATTTTTGAAGCTGCTTCAACTGCCTGGGGTGTCCTCCTCATAAAATACTCACCCAGACCGATTACTTCAAGGGTCTTCCCTGCACTCTCTTCTAGTATTTTTATAGTTTCATGTCTTAAGTTTAAATCTTTGATCCAGTGAGAGTCTATCTTAGTTAATGGTGAAAGGTGTGGATCCAGTTTCAGTCTTCTACAGGTTGCCAGCCAGTTCACCCAGCACCATTTGTTAAATAGGGAATCCTTTCCCCACTGAATGTTTTTAATTGTCTTGTAAAAGCTCAAATAACGGTAAGTACCTGGATTCATCTCTTGATTCTCTAACCTGTTCCAGACATCTACTTCTCTGTTTTTGTGCCAGTACCATGCTGTTTTGATCACTATTGATTTATAGTGTAGTCTCAGGTCTGGTAGCGTGATTCCTCCTGCTTTGTTTTTATTTCTGAGTAATGTTTTGGCTATTCGAAGTTTTTTGATTCCATATAAAACGAAGTATTATTTTTTCGAGATCTTTAAAGTATGACAGTGGAGCTTTAATAGGGATTGCATTAAAATTGTATATTGCTTTGGGTAGTATGGACATTTTAACAATGTTGATTCTTCCCAGCCATGAGCATGGTATGTTTTTCCATTTGTTAACATTTTCAGCTATTTCTTTTCTTAGAGTTTCATAGTTCTTTTTATAGAGATCTTTCACGTCCTTTGTTAGATAAACTCCCAAATATTTCATCTTCTTTGTCACTACTGTGAATGGAATAGAGTCCTTAACTGTTTTTTCAGCTTGACCATCGTTGGTATATATAAAGGCTACCGATTTATGAATGTTGATTTTGTAACCTGAGACGCTGCTGTATTCCTTGATCACTTCTAAGAGTTTTGTTGTAGAATCCCTGGTGTTTTCCAGATATACAATCATATCATCTGCGAAGAGCAAAAATTTGATCTCTTCTAACTCTATATGGATACCCTTGATTACCTTTTCTTCCCTAATTGCGATGGCTAAAACTTCCATTACAATGTTAAAGAGCATTGGAGACAATGGGCATCCCTGTCTGGTTCCTGATCTGAGTGGAATTGATTTCAATTTAACTCCATTCAATACGATATTGGCTGTGGGTTTGCTGTAGATGGCCTCTATCAGAAATGTCCCTTCTAGACCAATTTTCTTAAGTGTTCTGATCATGAAGTGATGCTGGATATTATCAAAAGCTTTTTGTGCATCAATTGACAGAATCATATGGTCTTTGGCTTTTAATTTGTTTATGTGCTGAATTATACTTATAGATTTACAGATATCGAACCAGCCTTGAGACCCTGGGATAAAACTGACTTGGTCATGATGTATAATTTATTTGATGTGTTGCTGGATTCTGTTTGTTAGGATCTTGTTAAATATTTTTGGATGTATATTCATTAGTGATACTGGTCTATAATTTTATTTTCTTGTTGGGTCTTTTCCTGGTTTGGGGATCAGGGTGATGTTTGCTTCATAGAACATGTTGGGAGTCTTCCTTCTTTTTCTACCTTTTGGAACAGGTTGAGTAATATAGGTACTAATTCTTCTTTAAAGGTTTGGTAGAATTCTGACGTGAAGCCATCTTGTCCCGGGCTTTTCTTTTTAGGGAGATTTTGTATGGGTGATGCTATTACAGTACTTGGTATTGGCCTATTCCACATTTCCACATGATTTTGGTTAAGTCTTGGAAGGTGATGTGCTTCCAAGTATTGGTCAATTTCCTTCAGATTTTCATATTTCTGAGAATAAAGTTTCTTGTAATATTCATTAAGGATTTTTTGAATTTCTGAGAAGTCTGTTGTCATTTCATCTTTGCTGCTTCTGATTGATGAGATTAGAGATTTTACTCATTTTTTCCTGGTTAGGTTAGCCAAAGGCTTATCTATTTTATTGACCTTTTCAAAAAACCAACTTTCTGATTTATTGATCCGTTGTATAATTCTTTTGTTTTCAATTTAATTTAATTCTGCTCTAATTTTGGTTATTTCTTTTCTTCTACTGGGTTTGGGGTTGGAATGTTCTTCCTTTTCCAGTTGTTTGAGATGTCCCATTAAGTTGTTAACTTCTTCTCTTTCTTTTTGCTTGAGGAAGGCCTTGCAGTGCTATAAATTTCCCTCTTAGGACTGCATTTGCCATATCCCAGAGGTTCTGATAATTTGTGTTCTCATGTCGTTTTGTTCCAAAAATTTGGCAATTTTGTTCTAATCTCATACTGACCCAGCTGTCATTCAGCATAAGGTTATTTAACTTCCATGTTTTTGTATGAGTATGCAGATTCCTTTTGTTACTGAGTTCAACTTTTATTCCATGGTGGTCTAGAAGATGCAAGGAATAATTTCTATATTTTTTAAATTTACTGAGGTTAGACTTGTGACCTAAGATGTGTGATCGATTTTGGAGTATGTTCCGTGGGCTGATGAGAAGTATGTGTATTCAGTTTTGTTGGGATGAAATGTTCTTAGATGTCTGCTAAATCCAAATGTTGGATGGTTAGGTTTAAATCTAAAATTTCTTTGTTCAGCTTCTTATTGGAGGATCAATCCAACACTGCCAAAGGAGTGTTGAAATTATCAACTATTATGGAGCTGGAGGAAATCAAGTTGCTCATGTGTGTTAGAGTTTCTCTTATAAATCGAGGTGCATTCTTGTTGGGTGCATAGATATTAATAATTAAAATCTCATCATATTGAGTATTACCCTTAACAAATATGAAGTGACCATTCTTATCCTTTCTTACTTTTGTTGGTTTAAAGCCTATTGTATCTGCAAATAGAATTGCAACACCTGCTTTTTTCTGATTACCATTTGCCTGAAATATGGATGGCCATCCTTTCACCTTGAGTCTATATTTATCTTTTAAGGTAAGATGTGTCTCTTGTATGCAGCAGATGTCTGGCCTGAGATTTTGTATCCAGTCAACTAACCTGTGACTCTTTAGAGGACATTTTAAGCCATTCGCATTACGGAGAATATTGATAAGTCTGGTAAAATTTTGAGTATCGAGTTTTTCGAAAGTCCAATGGGCATTTTTAATCCTTTGGCCACTGTGGAAGTTGGAGTTTGATCAAAAGTTTCTGAGAGAGTTTACTTTTGTGGTAGAGGATTGGGCTGGTCATTGTGGAGGATAAGTCTGTGAATATTCTGAAGAGCTGGTTTGGTTATGGCAAATTTCTTCAACATAAGAATGTCATTAAAGTATTTAATTTCATCATAAATGAAACTCAGGTTAGCTGGATACAGGATCTGGGGTCGAAAGTTATTTTGCTTTAGGAGATTAAAAGTCGATGACCACCCTCTTCTGGCTTGAAAAGTGTCAGCAGAGAGATCTGCAGTCATTCTAATATTCTTCCCTTTGTAGGTAGTGGATTTCTTACATCTGGCTGCTTTCAGAATTTTCTCCTTCATGTTAACTTTAGTGAAGTTAATTATGATATGCATGGGGGCTGTCTTATTCAGATTGAGTTGTGCTGGGGTTCTGAAACTGTCTGCTATCTGAATTTTAGAATCTCTTGGCATGTCTGGAATTCTCTTTCATAATTTCATGGAGAAGGGCCTCTGTGCCTTGCGAGGCCACTTCATCACTTTCAGGGATTCTAATGAGGTGGATATTAGCCTTCTTTGAATTATCCCAGAGCTCTCTGAGGGAATGATCCATTTTTGCTCTCCATTTCTCTTCCTCTTTGAGAGTTTGGGAGTGTTCAAAGGCTTTGTCTTCAATGTCAGAAATCCTTTCTTCTGCTTGCTGAATCCCTCTGTTACTGAGGGATTCTACTGTATTTTTCAGATCTTTGAGGACTGCAAATTCTTGCTTCAGTGCATCAAAATATTTGGCCGTTTTGTCTTTAAATTTGTTAAATTCTTGAGACAACTTTTGAATTTCTCCTCGACTTTCTAATTCCGACTTTTGAATTGCTCCTTGAATTTCTAATTCCAAATTTTCCTCCATTCTATTAATCTTGTTTGCAATCCAAATTCTGAATTTGATTTCTGACATTTTTGCCAGCTGTTTATGAATCAGATCTTCAGTTACATCTGCCATATCTTTCCTTGGGGGGTTGATCTATTCTGGTTATTCATGTTACCAGAGTTTTTCCGTTGATTCTGCCCCTTTCTGCACCTTTGTGCTCTCTCTCTCTCTGTCTCTCTATTTCCTACACTGTCTTTTCTTTGTAGTATTATCAGTACTTAATAATATCTTACCCAGTTAGTGATGGATCGATAGCTTATTTTATACTCTAAAGTGTAAGCTCTATGAGGACAAGGACTTTGTTGTGTTCATCCCCAACACCTAGAACAGTGCCTAGAACCTCATAGGTGCTAAATAGCTTTTAAAAATAGCTTCAGCACCTACACATTCTGACTTTCTTTTAATAATTGCCTTTTGAAAACTGTAAATTATGTGAATTGCTCCAAATATACACAGCAGTTTTAACCGGAAATTATAAATAGTATACACTAATGTAACTTACTTTTTTGTTTTTTAATTTTTTACATTATTTTTAATGTAAAAATTATAATTATATGACATGTATGGAGCACAATGTAATGTTTTAATGTGTGTATAAGATGCGGAGTGTTTAAATCAAGTTAATTAACACATTAATCACCTCATTTGATATTTTTGTGGTGATACATTTGAAATTTACTTTCTTGGTTATTTTGAAATCTACAATACTCTTATTATTACTATAGTTACCCTGCTGTGCAATAGCTCTCAAAATGCATTTCTCTTGGTACCCTTTGATCATTAACTCCTCATTCCCTCACTTCCCACAACAGCTTCTGGTAACCTATGTTCTCCCCTCTACTTTTTTGAATTGAACATTTTTAAGATTCATGTATAAGAGAGAACAAATGGTGTTTGTCTTTATGTGTCTGGCTTATTTTACTTACCATAATACTCTCTAGAATTATCCACATTGTCCCAAATGATAGAATTTTGCTCCTTATAAAGGACAAATAGAATTCCATTGTGTATATAAGCCACATTTTCTTCATCCAGTCATTTGTTAGTGGACATATAAGTTGATTCCACATCTTGGCTATTGTAAATAATGCTGCGATGAACATGAGAGTGCTGATATTCCTTCCACACAGGGATTTCAATTCCTTTGGATACATTTCCAGAATTGGGACAGCTGGATCCTATGACAGTTTTGTTTATAGTTTTTGGGGACCCTCCATATCATTTTTCAGAAGGCTGTACTAAGTTACACTCCCACCAACAGTGTATAAAGGTCCCCTCTGCATCCTTGCCACCACTTACGTTTCATCTTTTTGACAAAAGCCATGCTCACATGTGTGAGGTGATATCCCTTTATGGTTTTAATTTGCATTTTTTCAAATGAATAGTGATACTGAACATTTTTTCATAAACCTGTTGGTCATGCCTTCTTTTGAGAAGTATCTCTTTAGGTCCTTTGCCATTTTAAAATCAGGAAATTTATTTTCTTGCTGTTAAATTGTCTGAATGCCTTATATATTTTAGATATTAATCCCTTGGGCAGATACATAGTTTGTATATATTTTTCTCACTCTGTATGTTGCCTCTTCACATTGTTAATTATTTCTTTTGTTGTGGGGAGGTGTTTCAGTGTGATATAATTTTTTTATTTTTGTTTTTGTTGTCTGAGCTTTTGGGATATGTACAAAAAATTATCACTGCTCAGACTAATGTCATGGAGATTTCCCCCATGTCTTCTTGTAGTAATTTTATATTTTTAAGTATTACATATGAGCATTTAATCTGTTTTGAGTTGATTTTTTTGTGCATGATGTGAGATAAAGGTCTAATTTCATTCTTCCATGTAGGTAACCAGTTTTCTCAACACCATTTATTGAGTAGACTGCCCTTTCCCCATTGTGTGTTCTTGGCAACTTTGTGAAAAATCAATTGACCATAAATGTGGGCTCATTTTGGGGCTTTCTATCCTGGTCCTTTGATTGATGAGTTTATTTTCATGTCAGTACCTTGATGGTTTGGTTACAATTGCCTTTTATGATATTTTGAAGTCAAGCAGCACAATGTCTCCAGCTTTATTCTTTTTGCTCATGATTGTTTTGGCTATTTGTGGTCTTTTGTGGATCTATGTGAATTTAAGAATTGTTTTTTCTATTTATATGAAAAATCACATTGGAATTTTGATAGGGATTGCATTAAATCTATAGATAACTTTGGGTTGTAAGCACATTTTTAAACAATATTAACTCTTCCAATCCTTAAACACAAGATATCTTTCCATTTGTGTCTTCTTCAATTTCTTTCATCAGTGTTTTAATAACTGAATGGATAACATATTTCTTGATCTTTCAAATAAGGTCTTGTTTCTTCTTTTTAATGGAATTTATTACAGTTTATAAATACATATTAACATTAAACTATTTTTGTGTGTATACATATGTATACACACACACACACACACACACTCTACTCCATGTAACAGAGACCTCAAATAACAAAAGTTTAAAGAAGAGGGAGGCTTACTTTTCTTGATAAAATAGCAGCTTTGATACACAAGGTCATCCAAGGACACACTCCTATGTTGTTACTCAATCATCCCCTAGGCACAGACTTCCTATGTATCACCCTAGATAGCTACCAGTTACCCATGCTTGCCAGCAGGAAGGGAGAAAAAAATCTTCCTCTCCTTTAAAAGTATGATAATTTTCAGCTGCAAGGGAGTCTGGGAAATAGAGCATTCATTATACACATGTAAAATTCATTTATCATGGAAGACAAAAGAAGCTATTTTAGGGGACAAGTAGGATGGCCCTCCTATAATCTTTTTTTAAAGAATACAATTATTGTTTCTCTCGGAGCCATTGAACACATGTGGTTTTTATACCTGTTTACTGCTCATGCCCTAACACAATGCTATACATAGTAGTTACTCAGTAAATAGGTAGTTAAATAATTATTTTATTGGTGATGCAGGTCTCAGCTAGGCATCGCCACTTCTTACAGAAGGACATTTTTCAGAAAGGAAGCAGGTAGGAGGATGATTCTATTAGTCTAGGCAGGAGAGGGAAGCTGAGGTAGGGAACTATGGATAAGAATGAGGCAGGAAGAACTGAAGAATTTAAGTTTTTACCAGAGGAAGAGACTGAGGGTGGGAACTGTCTGAAGAAGTTAGGGAAGTAAAGGTGCTGAGTGTTTTGTAGTGGCCACTAGGCTGTCCTCAGGGACAAATGGTAGGCCCTAAGTGGTTTCTGCAGACTCTGGAGCTCCCCAGATCTGTGTCCCTCCTTCTATTATGGGAGCTGCCCAGAATCTTTAGCAAATCACCATTATTTTGAACTTACTTTCCATTATTATTCTCTCCCTTTCAAACAAGCGAACAAGGGCGGCACCTGTGGCTCAGTGGGTAGAGTGCTAGCCCCATATGCCGAGGGTGGCAGGTTCAAACCCGGCCCTGGCCAAATTGCAACAAAAAAATAGCTGGGCATTGTGGCAGGCACCTGTAGTCCCAGCTACTTGGGAGGCTGAGGCACGAGAATAGCCTAAGCCCAGGAGTTGGAGGTTGCTGTGAGCTGTGATGCCACAGCACTCTATCAGGGGTGATAAAGTGAGACTCTGTCTCTACAAAAAACAAACATACAAACAAACAAAAAAGATAAGCAAACAAATAAAAAGTCCTGATTGGCACATCACTTAGAGAATGGTCTTGGAACTTATTCTTAGATTTATAGATAACTCTTAGTTTAACATAAACCTAAACATCTCAGTTTATAAGCAAACATCCTTGGCATGTTGAAAGAAACATGTATTCTTATGTAGTTAAGCATAATGTAATAGGAAAAAATATCTATTGATTAAAAATTTATAGACATATTAAAATAATTAAAAAATAAATGTTGTCAAGTGTGATATTTATTGAAAGTAACAGTTTTAATGATGAAATTTATTAATTTAAAGTAGCCACGTGTATGTCTACTTTGGAGAAGTGTCTGTTCAGGTCCTTTGCCCATTTTTTAATCAATAAAATTCTAATTTTTGTAATATATAACGTCAATTGTATAGAGAAATTATAAAAACCTATTTTTCCTTTGACAATTTTACATACCTAAAATAATAACAGGAGTCAACAAAGACCAAAATAAGAAAAATACATAATCTTCAAAAAATGGTGATATTAATTCAAGCAGAAAAAGAATGACAAAGACAAAAGGCATCTTAACTATCTGGCTTTTATCATGTCATTGTCATAAATAAGATCAGATTGGCTTTGCCTAAGGTGGAAGTGATTTTATATCTTTGCAACTCATGGTAAAAAACTGCAATGTGAAAAGGTCACTTTCATAACAAATTGTATCAGAGATGAAAAGTGAACAACAATAATGCCAGCATGATTTTTCTAAAGTCTGCTATGAATTAAAAGTAGCAAAATTTCTGACTAAATGTGTGGTTTACCACCTTATTGTAGTATTGACATTTGAATAAAAAAATTATATATGGGCTATATCTCAGCTGAAATATATTTTACCTAATTATATCATAGGATCCATTTATACAGTTTTTATGCCTATAATTATATCATGCTTCCCACCTTATTCAATATTACACTTATGATTTTATGAGTGAGTAGTCTGAAAAAGTTTATGATGGGCTTTGTATAACATGCAAAATAAGTTGAAAATTTATTTGGTAGGGCATGGTGAGCCATGAAAGAGTATTTAACAAAGGAGTAAAATAGTGAGAGTCTGAAGCAACACCAAAACTACATTACTGGGATTTGCTCAAGCTAAAAAGCTTTTGCCCAGCCAAAGGCACTACAAGCAAAGCAAACAGACAGCCTTTGGAATGGCAGAAGATTTTTGCAGGTTACGGTTCTGACAAACGTCTGATAAACAGAATCCACAAAGAACTCAAATTAATAAGAAAAGAACAAACGACCCCACTTTTTTTTTTTTTGTGGGCAAGAGACTTGAACAGACACTTCTCTGAAGATAACAGGCAAATGGCCAACAAACACATGAAAAAATGCTTGTCATCTTTAATCATCAGAGAAATGCAAATCAAAACCACTTTGAGATATCACCTAACTCCGTTAAGATTATCCTCCATCACAAAATTCCAAAACTGCAGATGGTGGTGTGGATGTGGAGAGAAAGGAAAACTTCTACACTGTTGATGGGATTGCAAACTAATAAGGCCTTTTTGGAAGGAAGTATGGAGAATTCCCAAGGAACTACAAGTTGACCTACCATTTGATCTCTCAATTCCATTAGTAGGTACCTATCCAGATGAACAAAAATCATTTTACAACAATTGCACCAGAATGTTATTGCAGCCTACTTAATGATTGCTATGTTGTGGAAGCAGCCCAAATACCCATCAACCTATGAATGGATTAAGAAATTGTGGTATATGTATTCCATGAAATACTAGTCAGCCATAAAAATATGGAGACTTTACATCTTTTATATTTACCTGGATGGAGATGGAACATATTCTTCTTAGTAAAGTATCTCAAGAATGGGAAAAAAAAGTATTCAATGTACTCAATACTATTATGAAACCAATATATAATCACTTACACATTCATACAAATGCTAAAACACAAATACTCAATACTAAAAACACTCAATACTAAAAACACAAATGCTAAAACACAAATACTCAATACTATTATGAAACCAATATATAATCACTTACACATTCATACAAATGCTAAAACACAGAAAGAAGGAGAGGAGAGGAGAGAGAGGAGGGGGAAGTGGGGAGGATGAATGGAGAGAGGGAGTGTATTTGGTGGGATCTCATCTGATGTGCACAATACAAGGGTATATTTCAAAACAACTAAGAGTAAATTATAAATGTCTTACCACAAAGAATAAGTGAGGTGATGGTTATGTTAATCAGTTTGATTTAAGCATTCCACATTGTATATCAAATCATCACATTGTACCCCATAAATTTATTCAGTTATGATTTAATAAAAAATTAAGTTAAAAAAAGTGAGTTTGGTTTTAAAAAGATAACTCTGACAGTGATGAAGTTACAAATGCGGCACTGAAGATGTAGGAAGGAAAACTAGGAGATCTGACATTTGACCTGCATGGGTCGTCCTTTTTCTATACTTTACTGTATTAGCTACACTGTTGTTTGAACTTTCCCTCTTTCTTCTTGTCCTCCTCCTTTTGTCTTCGGACTGCAGCTACTTTTTCTAGGTGGGAGTATTTTTACTTAAAGCCTTTGCTGCCCTAGTGACAGAGCTTCCAAGAATCAGGACTAAAGACAGATTTGAGTGACTATCACAATATAGGGTATCCCCAAAGTTGCTCATAAAGTCACCATACATAGGCAAAATGGGAAATTGTAGCTGAATGTACCTTTATTTACAAAATATTCCTTATGGAATTTTACAAAATATTCTTTACATGTAGGGTTTTGTGATGGGTATTTGTAAATAAAGGTACATTCAGCTGTAATTTTCCATTTTCCTTATGTATGGTGACTTTATAGGTGACTTTGGGGACTCACTGTATTGTCTTCAGAGTCTTTATTCATCACAAACAATTAAACATTTGTTTCGGGTTAAACTCCTTAAGCTGGCCTCTTTCTAACGTGGGATGGGTCTGTCTCTGAAAGAGCTTGGACATTGCTGCTTACAGACCCATCTGTTTGCCAGACATGCCCACATACATCTGAACCCCAGTAGTAGCTATAACTTGAGATCTTTCTCAGGACGCTCCTCAGCCCTGCTAATAGGCTTCTGACAGATCTGTCTTACCAGTGTCTGAAACATGCTTAAACTTGCCTGATTCTCAGCAGTGAGCAGGAGCATCTCAAACAGAGCCGTTTGCTATATACAGTGGATATGGTGAACATAACATAAAATGAGACATAATTGAGTATTTTTGTTTCTAATTTAATACTTCTCAGTGGGTTTTCACATACTTGATCTTCACAAGAACACTGTGAGGTACTTAGGGAAGGTGCTTCTTCTCATCCTGTTTTAAAACCAAGAAAATAGTAGGAGATGTGAAACGGATGGAAGAGACAAAGCTAGAATTAAGTTTTCTGATCATTAAGATGGAAAATAATAAGCAACTGAACTGAGTTTGTAGCAGCAAGAGCAGGAGGAAGAGTTATACGAAATGCTAAGGACATAACTCACAACCAGAGGGACAAGAAGAACACAAATCCAGTGAAGGAAGAATAAACAAAGATGACAAGACCAAAGTCGTCATCTTTGACGGGGGGTGGGTGCATATAAATGTAAGGAGGAAATCTTCCCTACCTGGAATCCAGAATCAATAGGTTTCTTTGGATAGAAATGTAATAAAACAACATACTTCTGAATTTACTTTCAACAAATTACAGGGGGAAAGACCCAAGTGATTAAGATCATTTAGTTCAGAAATATATCTGTCACATCTGACTGGGTTTGTACAACTATAGTGTTTCATTAATACTGCAATTAGTCTACTTCCTGATACTATACTGAATATAAGATACACCATTGTTTTATGTATTACTAAAATACTTTTATTGCTGCCAATTAGATATATCAAATCAGTAATCACAACATGTGCCTTAATTTATGATAAAATATTTAAAAACATGTGTCTTATGATAATAAAATGTTATTAGTCATACCCTCCAAATATATGTTTATGTGCATGAGGGAAATCTGTGCACACTGGTTGATGTAGTTCATTGTACAAAAGACAATCATATTTAGTGGGCTCACAATTTAATCACTGGCCATGTAACAATATGAGACAAAAGATGAACTTCATAAACTGTCACAAGAAAGTACCTCAATACTTGAAGTATTTTTTTCAATGAAATATTTAATGTAGTTATATCAAGGGTAGTAGTATTGAGGTAGTAGTAGTATTTTAAAGTTTCTTAAATATTAATGTTGCCTTAACAATTATGCATGCTTGCTTCCTTTTCAATGTTTTTATAATTGAATAGAATAAACTTGTTAAAAGTCTCTCCAATTAAAAAATAAGGTTTTCCTTGGATAATATCATTGTCAATTACCAAAAGCATAAAAAATAGAACCAATTACCAGGCCATGTGCAAGGAATTAGCTAAGGAAGAACCTCTCTTTGAGCTGTTCCTTGATATAAGGATGATCTTCAGTTTGCTTGGATACATTTAAAAATTCAAAGAAAATAAACTCAGTGAAGACATGAGCAACTGATGTAGATAATATCTAATTAAAATTCGATATCATCTTTAAGGGCAACTAAGAGTGATCAAGCCAGTAACCTAGGTGTCTGCAGAAATCATGAGCAGTACACTCCCTGTCTTATTAAAACAACCTTGAAAAGTGGAAGAAGTATATCTGACTCCAGTAAAGAAACCTAAAACAGATGAAATGTGTACTTGACTAGGAACCTCAAGACCTGTGCTCTAGTCCTGAGGCTGCTAATAAGTAATTATGTGGCAGACAAAAGCCCTCATCTTATTTAGGCTTCACTTATGTCTTCTGTAAAACAAACAAACCAGAGTAAGCCACATGATGTGTAACAATCTCTTTCTACTCAAATACTTGCAAATATAAAGAGGTCGGAAATATACGGCTCCATTATCAAATTAATTAAATTTTGTAACACAAAGTTAATATAAAAATATGTATAATGTATTTGAGGAAAAAATACTTACTAACTCTTCCTCTCAAACCTGTCCCTGTTTAGCCCCACAATAAAATAGAAGTATTTTGTGGGAAAACTCATAAGGGAAATCAGGGAGATTATTGCTTTCCAATATGATGGAGGAGCTTGCAGCCTCTCCAATATTCCTGTAAGGGAAAAATAAACTGTGTTAAAAATAAAAATGTGTCTGAAGGGGCAATCAAGATATAAGGAGCCAAAATCCTGGTGAGAAGGAAACTCAGGCATGTGAGCTTGACATTCCATGTTACTTTAATTATAAAATGAGAAGAGGATGAGGGAAGGAATGGTGGGAAAACAGTTTCTGATGGTCTCACAGGGCTGGGGAGACAAAGAGAGAGATCATGGTTAGTATGGCGGCCAAACTGAAGATTCCAGAGAAAAGAGACTCAGGGAGAAGCCAGCCCAATCTCAGCACTTTTCACCCTGAGGTGTTTGGTGATTAGAGTGCCATCCATGCCTAAAAAAAATAAGCCAGATGAAAAGCTCAGGTCAGAGACTGAGATTCTAAGTACAGCCTTCAAGAGTCTTGTTGCCCTGGGAGATAAAAAGTAGAATTCAGGAACTGCCAAGAAGTAGGGGTCCATGTAAAGCCCTGGGCTAAGTATTCAGGTAAGATTTAGCAAATACTATCTGTGCAGAATAATGAAAATGATGTTATGTTGGGTTAAATATATATGTTCAACATATAATTAAATAAATAACTTGTAGGTTAATTATAAATTGAAATATAACAACAATAACTCGAGACACAGATTTAGTGTTCTAAGGTCATAGCATGAGTACTAATATATTTATCAGACCATGATAAAACAAAGAATCACATTTTAATCTCAAAGTTATCATTAAAGGAATAATAAATAAAATAATAAAGGAAGAAACTTAAATATAAAACTGTTTTATTCTTTTCAAAAAAAAGAGATGAAAAGAACCTGCATATTATAAAATAAATATGATAGATATAAATTCAAATACACTGGTAATTATATAAAGTGGAAGAAGAGGATTTCAACTGAAAGGAAAAGATATCAGTGCATAAAGAGAAAAAAATACTTGTAATTCTTCTTATAATATGTATAACCTAAATATGAGCAAACAGTAAAAGTTATAATTAAAAGGTCGGAGAACTTTCTCTGTACAATGCAAATTCTATCTGCTACTGTTTCCCCTCATCCCAACTCGACCAAAACAAAACAAAAAGCTGGTGAGGTTAAATTAGTATTAGCCAATAGAATTGAAGGCAAGGAGCATTACACAAGATAAACAGATTAATTCAATAATTATTATAATATTATTTATAATATGTCTAATATTATATAAGTTTAATATTATACGTATATTATAATATGCAATATACCTATAATATATAAAATATGTATAATATTATTTATATGTTTATATTGATGTAAACATTTTATATTTGCATTCATCTAATTTATAGCTTCAACATGTACAAAGCAAACACTGACAGAAATTTGAAAAGAAATGGAAAAATCCAAAATCATGTGTCTCACTAAAGGAAGGAACACATAGGCAAAATTCAGTAAAGAAGTGAACAAAATGATTAATGAACACAAGTAAGTGAAGTATATGAATGCTACTTCATGTCAGACACAACTCTCAAAGTCACAGGTTTTTGAAATACCCATGGAAAATTTACTAAAATTAACTACATACTGGTCTCTAAAACAAATCTTGACAAACGTTGAATAATTTAAAATCATATCAAAGATGTTCTTTGACCACAGTATTACTGAAGTTAGAAATTGGTAACATCAATAAAAATATAAATACAAAAGTCCCAGATGTTTTGAACTTAAGCAATATTCAATTTAACTGGGCAGAGTAAAAGAATCATCATGCAAATTTAAAATATTTTTAAATTTGAAAGACAACAGGTGGTTTGTAGTTTAAAATAAAAATTCATCACTTCAAAGTCATGACAGTTCTATTTTTTTTTTTTTTTTTTGGCAGTTTTGGCCGGGTCTGGGCTTGAACCTGCCACCTCTGGCATATGGGGCTGGCGCCCTACTCCTTTGAGCCACAGGTGCTGCCCAATGACAGTTCCATTTTTTCCTGTTCAGTCTTTACATTCTGTATTTATTTTTCTTGTTCTGAGTGCAATGTTAAAGAATATTCGCAGACATTCTTATCTATTTCCATATCTCAGAGAAAAATTTTTCAATATTTCACCATTAAGTGTGATGTTAATAAATGTAAATGTTATTTCTATATGAATTTCAGGATCAGCTTATCAAAGGGCCAGAAATTTGCCAAACCTTGAAAAGCAGCAGAAACCTGGAGGACTTACAGTACAGAAACCAAACATTATAAAGCTATTAAGACCCAAATGTTATTGGACAAAAATAGATTAAGGAACCAAAAGAACAGGCTAAATATCTATAAATAGATTTATACATATATGGTCACTTGATTTATGACAAAAGAGACAAGCAGCTTGGTGGAAAAACAATGACCTTGGGTGGCGCCTGTGGCTCAGTGGATAAGGCGTCGGCCCCATATGCCAGAGGTGGCAGGTTCAAATCCAGCCCCAGCCAAAAACTGCAAAAAAGAAAAAAAAAAAAAAAAGAAAGAAAAACAATGGCCTTTTCAATAGATAGTGCTAAGTTGTTTGAATATATCTGGGTAAAGAAAAAATGACTCTTGTACCTTGTTTGCAGCAAAAATGAACATTTGTTTGTTTTTATTTTTTTATGTTTTTTTATTATCAAATCATAGCTGTGTACATTAATGAGATCATGGGGCACCAGACACTGGTTTTATAGACCATTTGACACATTTTCATCACACTGGTTAACATAGCCGTCCTGGCATATTCTTATTTTCTTAGTTATTGTGTTAAGACATTACATTCTACATTTATTAAGTTTCACATATACCCTTGTAAGATGCACCATAGGTGTAACCCCACCAATCACCCTCCCTCCCCTCCAGCCCCCCTCCCTTTTCTCCCTTTCCCCCTTCCCCGTATTCTTAGGTTGTAACTGGGTTATAGCTTTCATGTGAAAGCCATAAATTAGTTTCATAGTAGGGCTGAGGACATTGGATATTTTTTCTTGCATTCTTGAGATACTTTACTAAGAAGAATATGTTCCAGCTCCATCCATGTAAACATGAAAGAGGTAAAGTCTCCATCTTTCTTTAAGGCTGCATAATATTCCATGGTGTACATATACCATAATTTATTAATCCATTCGTGGATCGATGGTCACTTGGGCTTTTTCCATGACTTAGCTATTATGAATAGGGCTGCAATAAACATTCTGGTACAAATATCTTTGTTATGATGTGATTTTTTGTCTTCTGGGTAATGCCTAGAAGAGGAATTATAGAATTGAATGGCAGATCTATTTTTAGATCTCTAAGTGTTCTCCAAACATCTTTCCAAAAGGAATGTATTAATTTGCATTCCCACCAGCAGTGTAGAAGTGTTCCCTTTTCTCCACATCCACGCCAACATCTCTGGTCTTGGGATTTTGTGATATATGCTAATCTTACTGGAGTTAGATGATATCTCAAAGTAGTTTTGATTTGTATTTCTCTGATGATTAAAGATGATGAGCATTTTTTCATATGTCTGTAGGCTGTGCACCTGTGTTCATCAGAGAAGTTTCTCTTCAAGTCCCTTGCCCAGCCTGCAATGGGATCACTTGTTCTTTTCTTGCCTATACGTTTGAGTTCTCTATGGGTTCTGGTTATTAAACCTTTGTTGGAGACATAACCAGAAAATATCTTCTCCCATTCTGAGGGCTGTCTCCTTGCTTTACTTACTGTGTTCTTGGCTGTGCAGAAGCTTTTTAGTTTGATAAGGTCCCAGTAGTGTATTTTTGAAGCTGCTCCAATTGCCCGGTGTGTGTGGGGGGGTCGTCCTCATAAAATACTCGCCCAGACAGATTTCTTCAAGGGTTTTTCCTGCACTCTCTTCAAGTATTTTTATAGTTTCATGTCTTAAGTATAAATCTTTAATCCAGTGAGAGTCTATCTTAGTTAATGGTGAAAAGTGTGGGTGCAGTTTCAGTCTTTTACAGGTTGTCAGCCAGTTCACCCAGCACCATTTGTTAATAGGGAATCCTTTCCTCACCGAATGTTTTTAATTGGCTTGTCAAAGATCAAATAATGGTGAGTAGCTGGATTCATCTCTTGGTTCTCTAACCTGTTCCAGACATCTACTTCTCTGTTTTTGTGCCAGTACCATGCTGTTTTGATCACTATCGATTTATAGTATAGTCTGAGGTCTGGTAGGGTGATTTCTCCTGCTTTGTTTTTATTTCTGAGTAATGTCTTGGCTATTTGAGTTTTTTTCTGATTCCATATAAAACAAAGTATTATTTTTCAAGATTTTAAAAGTATGGCAGTGGAGCTTTAATAGGGATTGCATTAAAATTGTGTATTGCTTTGGATAGTATAGACATTTTAAAAATGTTGATTCTTCCCAGCCATGAGCATGGTATGTTTTTCCATTTATTAACATTTTCAGCTATTTCTTTTCTTAGAGTTTCATAGTTCTCTTTATAGAGATCTTTCACGTCCTTTGTTAGATAAACTCCCAAATATTTCATCTTCTTTGTCACTACTGTGAATGGAATAGAGTCCTTACCTGTTTCTTCAGCTTGACTATTGTTGGCATATGTAAAGGCTACCGATTTTTGAATATTGATTTTGTAACCTGAGACGCTGCCATATTCCTTGATCACTTCTAACAGTTTTGTAGTAGAATCCTTGGTGTTTTCCAGATATAAAATCATATCATCTGTGAAGAGCAAAAGTTTGATCTCTTCTGACCCTATATGGATAACCGTGATCGCCTTTTCTTCCCTAATTGTGGTAGCTAAAACTTCCATTACAATGTTAAAGAGCAGTGGAGACAATGGGCAGCCCTGTCTGGGTCCTGATCTGAGCGGAAATGATTTCAATTTAACTCCATTCAATACGATATTGGCTGTGGGATTGCTGTGGATGGGCTCTCTCAGTTTAAGAAATGTCCCTTCTATACCAGTTTTCTTAAGTGTTCTGATCATGAAGTGATGCTGGATATTATCAAAGGCTTTTTGTGCATCAATTGAGAGAATCGTATGGTATTTGGCTTTTAATTTGTTTATGTGCTGAACTATGCTTAAAGATTTACGTATATTGAACCAGCTTTGAGACCCTGGGATAAAACCAACTTTGTCATGATGTATAATTTGTTTGATGTGTTGCTGGATTCTATTTGTTAGGATCTTGTTGAATATTTTTGCATGTATATTCATTAGTGATATTGGTCTATAATTTCTTTTCTTGTTTGGTCTGTTCCTGGTTTGGGGATCAGGGTGATGTTTGCTTCATAGAACATGTTGGGTAGTCTTCCTTCTTTTTCTACCTTTTGGAACAGGTTGAGTAATATAGGTACTAATTCCTCTTTAAAGGTTTGGTAGAATTCTGACGTGAAGCCATCTGGTCCTGGGCTTTTCTTTTTAGGGAGATTTTGTATGGTTGATGCTATTACAGAACTTTATATTGGCCTGTTCAAATTTCCACTTGATTCTGGCTAAGTTTTGAAAGGTGACGTGCTTCCAAGTATTGGTAAATTTCCTTCAGATTTTCATATTTCTGAGAATAAAGTTTCTTGTGATATTCCCTCCTAGGACGGTGTTTGCAGTATCCCAGAGGTTCTGATAATTCATGTCTTCATTGTTGTTTTGGCAAATTGGCAATTTCCCTTTTAATCTCATCTCTGACCCAGCTATCATTCAGCATAAGGTTATTTAACTTTCATGTTTTTGTATGAGTATGCAGATTACTACTGTTACTGAGTTCAACTTTTATTTTATGGTGGTCCAAGAAGATGCAAGGAATAATTTCTATTCCTTTAAATTTACTGAGGTTAGTCTTGTGATCTAAGATGTGATCAATTTTGGAGTATGTTCTGTGGGCTGATTAGAAGTATGTGTATTCAGTTTTGTTGGGATGAAATGTTCTGTAGATGTCTGCTAAATCCAAATGTTGGACGGTTAGGTTTAAAACTAAAATTTCTTTGCTCAGCTTCTTATTGGAGGGTTGATCCAACACTGCCAAAGGAGTGTTGAAATCTCCAACTATTATGGAGCTGGAGGAAATCAAGTTGCTCATGTGTGTTAGAGTTTCTCTTATAAATAGAGGTGCATTCTGGTTGGGTGCATAGATATTAATCATTGAAATCTCATCATATTGAGTATTACCCTTAACGAATATGAAGTGTCCATTCTTATCCTTTCTTACTTTGTTGGTTTAAAGCATATTGTATCTGCAAATAGAATTGCAACACATGCTCTTTTCTGATTACCATCTGCTTGAAATATGGATGACCATCCTTTCACCCCGTGTCTATATTTATCTTTTAAGCTAAGATGTGACTCTTGTATGCAGCAAATATCTGGCCTGAGTTTTTGTGTCCAGTCAGCTAACATGTGCCTCTTTAGAGGAGAGTTTAAGCCACTCACATTAATGGAGAATATTGATAAGTCTCGTAAAATTTTGGGTATCGAGTTTTTCAAAAGTCCAGTAGACATTTTAATCCTTTTGCCACTGTGAAAGTTGGAGTTTGATCAAAAGTTTCTGAGTGAGTTTATTTTTGAGGTAGAGGATTGGGCTGGTTATTATGGAGGATAGGTGTGAGAATATCCTGACGAGCTGGTTTGGTTATGGCAAATTTCTTCAACATATGAATGTCATTAAAGTATTTAATTTCTCTGTCATAAATGAAACTCAATTTAGCTGGATACAGGATCTGGGGTCGAAAGTTATTTTTCTTTAGGAGATTAAAAGTTGATGACCACCCTCTTCTGGCTTGAAAAGTTTCAGCAGAGAGATCTGCAGTCATTCTAAAATTCTTCCCTTTGTAGGTAATAGCTTTCTTACATCTGGCTGCTTTCAGAATTTTCTCCTTCATATTAACTTTAGTGAAGTTGATTATGATACGCCTGGGGGATGTCTTATTGGGATTGAGTTGTGCTGGGGTTCTGAAACTGTCTGCTATCTGAATTTCAGAATCTCTTGGCATTTCTGGAAAATTCTCTTTTATAATTTCATGGAGAAGGGCCTCTGTGCCTTGTGAGGCCACTTCATCACTTTCCGGGATTCCAATGAGGCAGATTTTAGCCTTCTTCGAATTATCCCAGAGCTCTCTGAGAGAATGATCCATTTTTGCTCTCCATTTCTCTTCCTCTTTGAGAGTTTGGGAGCATTCAAAAGCTTTGTCTTCAATGTCAGAATCCTTTGTTCTGCTTGCTCCACTCTATTACTGAGGGATTCTAGTGTATTTTCCAGATCTTTGAGGGCTGCAAATTCTTGCTTCAGTGGCCAAAATCTTTGGTTGTTTTGCCTTTAAATTTGTTAAATTCTTGAGACAACTTTTGAATTTCTCCTTGAATTTCTAACTCCGACTTTTGAATTTTTCCTCGAATTTCTAATTCCAAATTTTCTTTTATTCTATTAATCTTGTTTGCAATCCAAATTCTGAATTTGATTTCTGACATCTTTGCCACCTGTTTGTGAATGGGATCTTCAGTTACATCTGCCATATCTTTCTTTGGTTGGATTGATCTATTCTGGTTATTCATGTTAACAGAGGTTTTCTGCTCATTCTGCCCCATGATTGTTTTACACTGTTTGATTTTTCCCCTGGAGCTTTGTCAAGGACCCGTACAGTGTTATGGCCTGAGAAACTGGGGACCTGTTTGGTGTGGTGGGGCTAAGTGGTTTTGTCTTGTTTTCAGCTGGTCTCTTTTTGACCCTAGTGAAACAGTTACTCAGGTTGAAGTCTCAGCTGTGGAGAAATACCAGCAATTAAGTCACCTCGCCCCCCCCCCACAGGCAACTATTGGAAAAGGAAAATCAAATCTTCCTACAACGACACACCCTGGGCACCACCTGAATAGTCCTCGGGTGATTGGCTCAGTTGAAATGGTCCAAATCAATTGTCTCAGTCAGCACCTGTCTCAGGTGGGAGAGTTTCAAAGGTCTCTGGCAACTGGATCACAGGGATCTGGTGACTACTCAGATATGGCTTGCTCTGGTGCTCGTGGATTCAGGAGGACCCACCCAGCAAATAGATCAGTCTGGGAAGGTTGACACCTTCTTCCCCACCTTGCACCTCTGTCATACCCAGTCACTGATAGTCCCTCAAGGGTGTGACCCAGTTGCCTGTAGTGAACAGATACTCCAGGGGTTTTCACCTGCCTGAATCACAAGGAAATCTTTCTGCTCAGCCAGGCCGCTGCGCTCTGCCTCTATCTAGCAGGAGGAGGTGAGGCCTGACAACCTTGGGCCCTTGATGGAGGCTGGGGCATGTTCACTCAGTTCCAGCCCCGCCCCTGATTGCTGTTACTGACAGAACAGAACAGAACAACTTTGCGGGAATTTTTTTCTCTCCCTGCTAAATTCCTCTACAGAAGAGAAGCTGTTTTGAGTTCTCAGAGCCTGTACCTCAGGCTCTGTCTTTGCTCCTGCAGGTTCGTATCAGGTTACCTGTCAGTTCTAGCCTCGTGTCTTCCTTTGTCTATAGGCTGACGTACCTCTGAGGGCTGGGTGTGTCATAGGCTCAGTAAACCAGTCCTCTGGGTCAGCCCTGCCCTGGGAACTTCCCGGCTCTGCGTGCATTTCTAGTTCCCATGCTCCACCCAGGCTGGTACCGCCTCAGGAAAACTCTTTACTTATGGGGCCTGCATTTCCGTCCCAGATCTGTTCTGTGGTGGTTGCCACCTGAGTAGTTTCTTGGGCTCCTCTGGTTGCCCAGGGAGACAGGGTGTGTGGCTTTGTAATATCTGGGAGTGTGCCCTATTGTTGCCAAAAGACGGCTGCTGTTCTGCACCTTGGGGCACTGCCGCTCTGGTGTGGTTCCCTCTCAACCGACCATCCTCTCCTCACTCCCGTGCACCAGAATCAGCACTGACCAGCTGCAGTTTAGGCCCTGTCCACACCCCTGGAGAAATCACCCAAGAATCTGGACTCCTGGGGGACAGGCCTCCAGACCTCAGATTGAGTGTGGAGGGGAGTCCTGGGAGCTCAGAGTTGTAGGTAGAGAACATACACAGTTTTATACAGTTTTAGGCCTGGCTGGAGAATGCCATGGCACCCTAGTAGGTGAAGTAGGTCCAGTTTTTAGAGGGTCTCTCCTGTGGAGGGTAGTGGGAGGACCTTTGAACTCTGCTCATTTGTTTGTGAGGTACTCTGAGCCGTTCTTATGGGGGATGGGACTCCCGTCTGCTTGGCGATGGATTTTGTACATTTTGTTTGTATCCTTGGAGTTGCAGCTTGCCTCAGCGGGGTTGATGTGCATTCTTCAACCTTCTCTCTTGGTGCAGCTCTAATCCACCAGGTTACTTGCTAAATTTCTGTCCTTTAACTCTTCTTCTGGATGGGAGCCTCTGTAGAAAGCTGGCTTCAGTCAGCCATCTTGTCTCGACAGCTGAACATTTGTTTTTGATGGATTTTTGGTTTGCTAAAGGTAGAACAGAGGTTTGGGATGGCTGATCATCTAAGTATTATATTAAGAAAGTAAAAAATCACAGAGTGGAGGAAGATATTTGTACACATATCTGACAATGATCATGTATACAGAATATGTAAAGAACTCCTACAACTCAATAGAGAAAAAAAAGACAACTCAGTTGACAAATTGCAAATGTACTGTCTCACATATATACAAAAAGATATCTGAATAGCTAATAAACAAACAATAATATGCTTAACCTTACTTTGTTTTCCATGAAAATGGAAGTTCAAACTTCAACATCAAAATCAGATCCTAAAATACTTGTATCAGATGCCTGAAATGAAAAACCAGTAATATTATACGTTGATGAGGACTGGAGCCACTGGAGCTCTCTTACACTACTGTTGGGTGTTTAAAATGGTAGAACCATTTTGGAAAATTGTTTACATTATATAATAAAATGGCATGCTATTACCATTTGATCCAAGAATTTAATTCCTAGATGGATATTCAAGAGGAATTATTACATATGCATGTGCACCAAAAATGTGTACAGGAATTTTCTTGGGAGTGTTTGTTAATAGTGTCAAATGGGAAATACCTAAAAGTTATTTGACAGTTAAATGGATAAAAAATGTTGGCATATTCACACAATAAAATCACACAGCACTGAGAACAAATGAATTTCTGCTATACATAACAACATGATTGAAGCTCATAGTATTTAGGGAAGAAAGTAAAAAATACATATTGTATGATTCTAGTTATAACAAGTTCAAAATACACACATCAATCAGTGATGATGGAGAATGATTACTTCTGGTGGGCCTGATAAGACTTGGGTGCTGAAGAAGGTGGGCTTCCTGAATGCTGGTATGTTCTAAGCTCGGATCTGGTAGTGATTATGTAGATGTGTTCACTTTATATATCATTTACACGCCAATAAAGCATTTAAAAACTCATTAAATACTAGACAGCTTAGTGATATAATATTACCAAAGGAAATATCAAATCTAAATTGAAGATTTACAGCAGAAATATTAACTGCCTCCAGTTTTACCTTTAAATAAAATATGTGCATATATTAATGTGAGAAAATAAATTAAATTAAAATATATGGTCAAATTGCAATTAAAATCTGAAGATTAACCATGTAGGCACAGTATAAATCAAGATAGAGTGATTATTTGAAGAACAATAATCTAGATATAATGAATCTTGAAATAGTAAAATGTCAGAACTGATTACAGCCCTGGATTCAGATATCTACAAAATATTAATATTAAATACATGTATATGAAATGGAATGAAACTCTTTTTATTCCAAATTGAGGGAAGACCTCTTTAGTTTCCTTTAGTTTTAAATATAAGGTACTTTCATGTTTTTAAAAATCATTCTTGAAAGATTGATTAAAAATATTCATTTTTAAATTGAGTTTTTGGTTTTAGCAAAATAGTTTCCCTTCATATATTGTGTGTGGGGAAAATGCATAGAATGTCAAAATATTTCTCCCAAATACAAGGCAATATCTTGTGCTGTCTTCATAGCTCTGGGGTAAAATGATTGATTTCTGGATGGAGATCTTTGGTTATTTCACCAACATACAAGGATGACCTATATCATGACAAGAGGTAGTGATTAACCAACCATTGATGCTGGTAAATTATTAAACAAAGATAAAGTATCCAATGTACTCAGCCCTACTATGAAACTAATTTATGGCTTTCATATGAAAGCTATAACCCAATTATAACCTAAGAATATGGGGAAGGGGGGTTGAGGGTAGGGGAGGGGGGAGGATGGGCAGAGGGAGGGTGATTGGTGGGATCAAGTCTATGGTGCATCTTGCAAGCATACATGTGAAACTTACTAAATGTAGAATATAAATGTCTTAACACAATAACAAAGAAAATGCCAGGAAGGCTATGTTAACCAGTGTGATGAAAATATGTCAAATGGTATATAAAACCAGTGTATGGTGCCCCATGATTGCATTGATGTACACAGCTATGATTTAATAATGAATAAATAAAATAAAATAAAATAGATCAGCACCCTCCTGGACCAGGGTAAGAGCTGCTCTGGGACCCGTGATTGGCACCCTCCCAGACCTCTGGGAGAGCTGCACCGCAACCCGTGATTGGCACCCTCCCGGACCCTGGTAAGAGCTGCACCAGCCTGGACCCCAGTAAGAGCTGCACTGGGACCCATGATTGGGACCCTCCAGGACCTGGTAAGAGCTGTGCCAGGACCCTCCATGACCTCCAGAAGAGATGTGCCAGGACTTGCGATAGGCAGACTCCTGGACCTCCATAAGAGCCGCATCTGCCCAGACCCCGGTAAGTTCTGCGCCAGGACCCGCTACCCCACCTGCCAGGCCTCCCCACCAGGAACTCTGGGAGCCATGCAACCCTGCGTCCTCCCTCCTTTACCCTCCCTGCCTCCACACCGCCTGCTCATCTGGACAGGGACTCTGGTATCCGAGTGCCCTCCAGAGCCCACCCTGCCTCTGTGTGGAGCTCTTCTCCTGGCCAGAGACTGCTGGAGCCTTGGGCCCTTTGTGCCAAAGTCACTGGGTGCCAGACACTCACAGAACCATGTGCACAGGCCTGTTGCTGGATCTGGGGGTGTTACACTCCGGAGCTGCTCCCACAACCAGAACTCCCTGTATGGGGTAGCCCCAGAAGAGCTACACAGGGTCACTCCCTACAAAGATCCAGCAACAATAGAGTTATCCCGCTAGGGTCTAATTTTAGAGAGACACCTCTCCAACTCTGAGGATGGCCAGAGGCAACTGTGAAAAACAATCATGAGATGAAATCAAAGGAAAAACTCGGCCAATATGAATAATCAGAGTAGATCAAATACCCCAAGGGACAATGGGGCAGAGACAGCACAAGATCCCATGCACAAACAAACAGTTGAGATGTCAGAAATTGAATTCAGAATCTGGATAGCAAATAAGAATTAGAATTGAATTGAATTAGAATTCCAAGCAGTTACCCAAAAGATGTCTCAAGAATTCAATGAATTCAAAGACCAAATGACCAAAGATTTTGACATATTGAGACAAGAAGTTGCAGCCCTCAAAGCTCTGAAAAACACAGTAGAATCCCTCAGTAACATAATGGAGCAAGCAGAAGAAAGGATTTCTCACATTGAAGACAAAGCTTTCAAATGCTCTCAAACTCTCAGAGAGGAAGAGAAATGGAGGGCAAAAACAGATCACTCTCTCAGAGAGCTCTGGGATAATTCATCTTATTGGGATCCCCAAAAGCGATGAAGTGGCTTCACAAGGCACAAAGTCTCTTCTGCATGAGATATGAAAGAGAACTTTCCAGACATGCCAGGAGATTCTGAATTTCAGATAGCAGAGAGTTTCAGAACTCCAGCAGGACTCAACCCGAATAAGACATCCCCAAGACACATCATAACCAAGTTCACTAAAGTTAATATGAAGGAGAAAATTCTGAAAGCAGACAGATGAAAGTAAACCATTACCTGCAAGGGGAATAATATTAGAATAACTGCAGATCTCACTGCCGAAACCTTTCAAGCTAGAAGAGGATGGTCATTGACTTTTAATCTCCTAAAACAAAATAACTTTCAACCCAGGATCCTGTACCCAGCTAAACTGAGTTTCAGTTATGATGGAGAAATTAAATACTTTAATGACATTCACATGTTGAAGAAATTTGCCACAACTAAACCAGCTCTCCAGGATATTTTCAGACCTATCCTCCATGAAGACCAGCATAATCCTCTACCACAAAAGTAACCCCACCCAGAAAATTTTGATCAAATTCTCACTTCCACAGTTGCAAAAGGATTAAAAATGTCCACTGGACTCTCGAAAGGCTTATCAATATTCTCAATAAATGTGAATGGTTTAAAGTGTCCTCTAATGAGGCACAGGTTGGCTGACTGGATACAAAAACTCATGCCAGATATCTGCTGCATACAAGAATCGCATCTTACATTAAAAGACAAATGTAGACTCAAGGTGAAGGGGTGGTCGTCTATACTCCAGGCAAATGAAAAACAGAAAAAAGCAGGCATTGCAGTCCTATTCACAGAAGCAATAGGCTTTAAACCAACCAAAATAAGGAAAAATAAGAATGGACACTTCATATTTGTTAAAAGTAATACTCAATATGATGAGATTTCAATTATTAATATTTATACACCCAACCAGAACACACCTCAATTTATAAGAGAAATTCTAACAGACATAAGCAACTTGATACCTCCAGTTCCATAGTAATTGGAGATTTTAACAGCCCTTTAGCAGTGCTGGATAGATCCTCCGAAAAGAAGCTAAGCAAAGAAATCATAGATTTAAACTTAACCATTCAACATCTGGACTTTATAGATATCTACAGAACATTTCATCCCAGCAAAACTGAATACACATTCTTCTCATCAGCCCATGGAACATACTCCAAAATTGACCACATCATGGGCCATAAATCTAACCTCAGAAAATTTAAAAAAATAAAAATTATTCCTTGGATCTCCTCAGATCATCATGGAATAAAAGTTGAACTCAATAACAACAGGAACCTGCATACCCATACAAGAACATGGAAGCTAAATAACCTTATGCTGAAGGATAGATGAGTTATAGATGTGATTAAGAAGGAAATCACCAAACTTTTGGAACAAAACAACAATGAAGACACGAATTATCAGAACCTCTGGGAAATTGCAAAGGCAGTCCTAAGAGGGAAATTTATAGCACTGCAAGCCTTCCTCAAGAAAACGGAAAGAGAGGAAGTTAATAACTTAATGGGACATCTCAAGCAACTGGAGAAGGAAGAACATTTCAACCCCAAACCCAGCAGAAGAAAAGAAATAACCAAAATTAGAGTAGAATTAAATGAAATAAAAAACAAAAGAATTATACAACAGATCAATAAATCCAAAAGTTGTTTTTTTTGAAAAGGTCAATAAAATAGATAAACCATTGGCCAACCTAACTAGGAAAAAAAGAGTAAAATCTCTAATTTTATCAATCAGAAATGGTAAAGATGAAATAACACCAGATTCCTCAGAAATTCAAAAAATCCTTAATGAATATTACAAGAAACTTTACTCTCAGAAATATGAAAATCTGAAAGAAATTGACCAATGCTTGGAAGTACGCCACCTACCAAGACTTAGCCCAAAAGAAGGGGAAATGTTGAACAGGCTTATATCAAGTTCTGAAATAGCACAACTATACAAAATCTCTCTAAAAAGAAAAGCCCAGGACCAGATGGCTTTACGTCAGAATTCTATCAAACCTTTAAAGAAGAACTAGTACCTATACTACTAAACCTCTTCCATAATATAGAAAAAGAAGGAATACTACCCAACACATTCTACGAAGCAAACATCACCATGATCCCTAAACCAGAGAAATACCTAACAAGAAAAGAAAATTATATACCAATATCACTAATGAATATTGACACAAAAATACTCAATAAGATCCTAACAAACAGAATCCAACAACACATCAAAAAAATTATACACCATGACCAAGTGGGATTTATCCCAGGGTCTCAAGGCTGGTTCAATATACATAAATCTATAAATGTAATTCAGCACATAAACAATTAAAAAATAAGGACCATATGGCATTTAAATTGATTCACAAAAAGCTTTTGATAATATCCTGCATACCTTCATGATCAGAACACTTAAGGAATTTGATATAGAAGGGACATTTCTTAAACTAATAGAGGCCATCTACACCAAACACATAGCCAATATCATATTGAATGGAGTTAAATTGAAATCATTTCCACTTAGATCAGGAACCAGGCAAGGTTGCCCATTGTCTCCATTGCTCTTTAACATTGTAATGGAAGTCTTAGCCATTGCAATTAGGGAAGAAAAGGCGATCAAGGGTATCCACATAGGGTCAGAAGACATCAAATTTTCACTCTTCGCAGATGATATGATTGTATATCTGGAAAACACTAGGGATTCTACTTCAAAACTTTTAGATGTGATCAAGGAATGCAGCAATGTCTCAGGCTAGAAAATCAACACCCATAAATCTGTAACCTTTATATATACCAACAATAACCAAGCTGAAAAAACAGTCAAGGACTCTATTCTTTTCACAGTAGTGCCAAAGAAGATGAAATATTTGGGAGTATACCTAACAAAAGACGTGAAAGATCTCTATAAAGAGAACTATGAAACTTTAAGAAAAGAAATAGCTGAAGAGGTTAACAAATGGAAATACATACCATGCTCATGGCTGGGAAGAATCAACATTGTTAAAATGTCTATACTACCCAAGGCAATATATAATTTTAATGCAATTCCTATTAAAGCTTTATTGTCATATTTTAAAGATCTTGAAAAAAATAATACTTCATTTTATATGGAATCAGAAAAAACCTCGAATAGCCAAAACATTACTCTGAAATAAAAACAAAGCAGGAGGAATCACACTACCAGACCTGAGACTGTACTATAAATCAATAGTGATCAAAACAGCATGGTATTGGCACAAAAACAGAGAAGTAGATGTCTGGAACAGAATAGAGAACCAAGAGATGAGTCCAGCTACTTACCGTTATTTGATCTTTGACAAGCCAATTAAAAACATTCAGTGCGGAAAAGATTCCCTATTTAACAAATGGTGCTGGGTGAACTGGCTGCAACCTGTAGAAGATTGAAACTGGACCCACACCTTTCACCATTAACTAAGATAGACTCTGACTGGATAAAAGATTTAAACTTAAGACATGAAAATATAAAAATACTTGAAGAAAGTGCAGGGAAAATTCTTGAAGGAATCAGCCTGGGTGAATATTTTATGAGGAGGACCCCCCAGGCAATTGAAGCTGTATCAAAAATACATTTCTGGGACCTGATCAAACTAAAAAGCTTCTGCACAGCCAAGAGCATAGTAAGTAGAGCAAGCAGACAGCCCTCAGATTGGGAGATAATATTTGCAGGTTATACCTCTGATAAAGGTTTAATAACCAGAATCCACAGAGAACTCAAACGTATTAGCAAGAAAAGAACAAGTGATCCCATCTCAGGGTGGGCAAAGGACTTGAAGAGAAACTTCTGTAAAGAAGACAGACGCATGATCTCCAGACACATGAAAAAAAAGTTCATGATCCTTAATCATCAGAGAAATGCAAATCAAAACTACTTTGAGATATCACCTAACCCCAGTAAGGGTAGCACACATAACAAAATCCCCAAACCAGAGATGTTGGCGTGGATGTGGAGAAAAGGACACACTGCTACACTGCTGGTGGAAGTGCACACTAATATGTTCATTTTGGAAGGATGTTTGGAGAATGCTTAGAGATCTAAAAATAGACCTACCATTCGATCCTATAATTCCTTTACTAGGTCTATACCTTGAAGACCAAAAATCACAATACAACAAAGACATCTGTAATAAAGAATGTTTATTACAGCCCAATTCATAATTGCTAAGTCATGGAAGAAGCCCAAGTGCCCATTGACCCACGAATGGACTAGCAAATTGTGGTACATGTATACCATTAAAGAAAGATGGACACTTTACTCTTTCACGCTTACATGGATGGAGCTGGAACATATGCTTCTTAGCCAAGTATCTCAAGAATGGAAGAAAAAGTATCCAATGTACTCAGCCCTACTATGAAGCTAAATTATAGCACAAGAATATGGGGAAAGGGCCAAGGAAGGGATAGGGAGGGGGGAAGTCAGGTTGGAAGGAGGATAAGGGGTGGGGCCACACCTACGGTGTATCTTAGAATGGGTACAGGCAAAACCTACTAAATGCAGAATAACTAAGAAAATGCCATGAAGGCTACATTGAACAGTTTGATGAGAATATTTCAGATTGTATATGAAACCAGCACATTGTACCTCTTGATTGCACAAATGTACACAGCTGTGATTTAACAATAAAAAAGAAAAAATAAATAAAAAAAATCAATGGTGTTATATATTCTACTAACAGTACCCACTAAGTGTTAAAGTCAAAATTAGAGAGAAATCAAGAATTATCTGTAGTTTTTAATGTCAGTCTGTAAAGATGTTTTATAGTTACTTAAATTAGTCTTTTGGTGATTTGTAATTATGTGATGCTATAACGCCTGTCTATTCTTCTCTGAAGGGAGGAGAGAGAGATAGAGAGAGAGATTTGGTAAAGTGTGTCTGAGTGTCATTACTTTTCTTTGGGGGAAAATGCAAAGGCAATTTCTACTTCTCTCTGAAAAGCTTTAAAAATAGGAAAGAATAATGTAAGAAAAAATTCATCTCTTTGAGACTGTGAAGACTGAAGATCATTTTCTTCAAATGCTTGTCTAAATATCCTTTTACTATCCATGATGTTAAATCTTCCACTGTCCTTTGACCTGATGTCACAGTAAGCTCCTCCTTGGAATCCTGGGGGAGCCTTCTAAGTATTCTGTCCATTTTTGCTTTTTCTCTTCCCCAGCCTTTTCTCCACTCCAGAACTAATGTGATTATTTTAATGCCTACGGGCATCCTGGAATTTCCTTGCTTACTCGTGAGTGAAGTTTCGCTGCATTGAGAGTGTGAGTGATGGTGCAGTGCTGTGGGATGTGGTCCCTGCCTGCCTCTCTGACCTGTCTCCCAATGCTCTCCCTTCTGATGGGGCTGCAGCCACCGAGAAGTGCTTCCTGTTTCTTGTATTTTTCCTGCTCTTTCTTGCTGCAGGGAATTTGCTCAGACCTGGGTTTATCTACCTTCTATTCTTTGCTCATCTACCAGTTGAAATCAAGTCTTTTCAAACTCTTTACTTTCCCACAATAACACAGTATATGCATTCTCGTCTTTATGTATCTCAAACTTATCTATCCCTCTATACTACAAGCTTAGCATAGGAAAATAATTATTTTTATTTTCATTATATTTCTAGTATCTACGACAGTGTCTGGCATAGAGCAAGTGTTTAATAGATGTCAGTTAAATAAACTAGTAAATTTGACACAAATATCAGAAGGTAAAATTACTAGTTCTATCCTGTTATCTATTCAGTTAGGGTTTCAATTCAAATTGACTTGTAATAAAAAAGTTCCATTATGTTTCTTCTCCATTTAATTCCTATAGTTTAAATTTTAAATGTAGAAGGAAGGTAAAAATCATTACATTTAAATTTTTCATTTTATTGATAAGAAAATAGAGATGCAGAAGAGGTCAGGAGACACTGACCAATGTGGGCCTACCTCACGCCACATCTTTGTGAAATTTAGTCAGTGCTGCCTATTCATGGGACTTCAGCTTGAATTCCTTTTATTTTTGGCCGGGGCCGGGTTTGAACTTGCCATCTTTGGTATATAGGGCTGGTGCCCTACTCCTTTGAGCCACAGGTGACGCCCCTCCAGCTTGAATTCTTGTGGGAGATAAGGTGATTATGGAATTATAGTGTAAGTTTTCCATGTTGTACCATGATACGTATTTTGTAGAATGCAGCACATATAGGGAACAAATTAACTGTTATTTATTCAGACATATAGCAAAACACTGGGTCTTAAAAACAGCGTTTTACAGCAAATAAAATTTTTAGAATGTAAACACTTTTCCAGAGCAGACATACCTAGGCTTTTAGACATAATCTTTGTTTTCATTAATTCAAGTTCAATGTTGTCAATTGAATCAGACAGTTGCTTTCCAGGTGTCTTCCAATTTGTCTTTGACTGATGTTCTAATTATACCTTTTTTTTTTCAATTTCCCTAATACTTAGGTAGTGTTGGAACATTTCCTTTAAAACACGTCATTTTCATTGCAGAGTTTTCGAGCTACTATGCAAAGAATAGAATTGCATTCCCAAACTGTGGGCTGCTCACATTAGGGTAGCTGGATAAGAAGCTGTAATCAGCTCCATGAACAAAAACATCTTTTTCCAGTTCTCTTAGGTTTTAAGTTCTGAGGTCAGTGAGATTTGTTGACTGGAACTTTGTAATTTTCTGTTTCACTGATCCCTCCATTCTGAGTTGTTTCTCAGAAACAGTGGCCCCTTCTTGCAATTAACAAGATAATCATAGGGCCTTACTTTCCCTGACTGCTCAGAGAAATCAAGGTAAGCTGCATTCTACCACAAATCTTGCCCAAGGACCTGCTTAGCATCCCAGTCCTGCCACTCATGTGCACACAAGACTGAAAGGATGACTGATGTCACCGCCTTGCTACTAAAAGCTGGACCCAGGGCGGACTTATCCATCATTCTTTGATCACACACTGCATGTGCCGGTGTGATTTCTTACTGTGCTTGTCTGTCCTGCCTTTCACCCTGAACATGTAATTTTCGCTCACTCCATGTCATATTCATTTCACCTCTAGAAAAACCCTGGACCCTGCCAGTTGTGGAGGCAGATTTGAGTCCTCCCACCTCCCAGTTGGTGTCCTCTGCAAGGAGCTTCCTTTCTTCCTTGACAAGCCTCATGGGCTCAGTAATTGGCTTTCTATGTGGCAAGCCTAGGGGGAAAAAACAAAAACAAAAACAAACACACAAAAATTCTTTTGGATTTGTTAACAAAATTGGCCAGGGATGAGGGTCTTTCCTCTTCTTTTGGATAAAAAGCAGCCCCTAATCTCAGCATCCCCCAGAACCTGTGGCTTTCTTCCCAGTCCAGTAATTGTGTAAAGTCCCGCGCCCTTTCTGCATGTGTGCACTCGCTTCTCCTGCTCCCACATTGTCTCTATCCACTCCAGTGTTCAGAGCCGAATCTTGTGCTTTCAGTCGGAGAATAGATGACCATGAGGCTGGGTTTGCTAGTCCTCAAGTGCACTTCCAGAGCTCTCATACTTTCTCCATCATGGCTGTTATCAGAGTGCAGTAAGTGACTGAAGGAAGTCAGCCACTTTCCCGTATGCCCCAAGAACCTGGAGTTTTAGTGAGGACAGAGTCTGCGTCTTTTGCTCATCCAGTACTTAATACAGTTTCTTTCATATTGCCTAATAAACATTGGTTGCCCAAAGAAATTTCCATTTAATACCAACATTTAAAAAATCATGCAGTATTAAAATTTATTATGTTTGTATCTTATAGAAAATAAATATACCACAGAAGTATATGAAATAGCATTCTTTTAAAAAAAAAGTCAAAATAACAGCCCCCATAACAATATCCATTAACATCTATTATAGGATAATAACTCACAGGATTTATATTTGACATTAGTATCAACTTAAAACTATCAGGTAAAATGTATTATTTTAAATCATACTAATAAAAGTATAAGACCAGAGTATAAGTTATATTTAGATTGCATTTATATGGTATTCTTTAGCTTATTTTCTCTAATTATTAATAATATCTACAGCAAAATCTGGAAAGCAGGAATTCACTAGCATTTTAGTAATCACTTCTCCCTTCTTGGCCACAGTGGACTTGTACAAGGTATGCCTAAAATCTTTTCTTTTTTGTATCTCTGATGTGTATTATAACTAGAGTGACCATGTAGTCCACCTTTCCCCTGTTGTAATTATTAATACCATTCCCTGTTTTACTCTCAAAAGTGTCTTTATTTGAGTAACAAATTATGTGGTCATTATAATTTAAAAACCAGAACTAAAAGAAGGATCTAAATTATTCACCATAGTTGTTTTCTTAGCTGATAGCAGAGAGGACATGTGGATTTAGTAGCAATGAAGGCAGAAAATGATATCATTTCATTGCAATAGCATAGACTGTGTGATGCTGTAAGAGCTTTGAGAAAACTCAGGGATGACTGAAAGAGCTGGTTGTTTGCTCCAGGATAGCATCTGACTAAATCAGAAGATACGAGGTCTGACAATAAAGTTTGCAAAGTCATCCTAGAAAAAGTGTTGAATATCACTACAGTCACCTACAAGGTACCCACTCCCCTTGGGAAGCTCTGCACTGACACCAGTGCCTAAACTCATCCTTGAAAGCAATTTTGGAACTCTTCTGGAATGGCCATCAAAACTGGCATTGTATTACCCTGATGTCCTGAAGGTTAACAAAATGTTTTCCTTTCAATATTTCCTTTATCTTCAAGTAAAGATAAAAGCCACTAGGGGCCAAATCAGGTGTGTGGAGGTGTTCTGATAAGTTATTGGTTTACTGGCTAAAAACTCCCTCACAGATAGGGCTGTGTGAGCTGGTTCATTGTCATGATGCAAGAGCCATGAGTTATTGGTGAAAAGTTCATGTTGTTTTCATTCAGTCTTTTCAGCAATTCCAAACAGTAAACTTGGTTAACCGTCCAGTTGGTATATATTCATAAGGAAAAATCCCTCTGATATAAAAAAAAGCTTAGCACCATCATTTTGACTCTTGATTTGAACCAACAGAACTATTTTGGTGGTGGAGAGTTGGCCAAATTCTACTGTATACTTTGACACTGTTTCAGAGTCATATTAGTACACATGTTTCCCCAGCAGTGAGAACATAGCTCAAAATGTCGTCTTGCCTTTTCAAATGGTCTTGGCAAACTTTGACTCTCCTGTGCTTTTGTTCATTAATGAACTCCTTCAGGACCATTTTCCCACACACGTTTCTCATGCCAAGATTTTCAGTTAAAATTTTCTTGCTTCTCTGTTAATGTTTATTTGGTCTGCTGGGCTTCTCACAGTCAGCCAATGATTTTGATGCACAATGCAATGAATTTTTACAATTTTTTAAAAATCAGTTCTGCTCATTACTGGCTGCCTTGATCTCTCTTTATCAGTGACACTTTATCTCCCCTCAGAGAAATGTTCAATCCATTTGTACAGTGCTATTTTCTTCATGGAATTTTCCCTATAAACTTGGACTAACATGTCCCTGACTTCCACATGCCAAGTTTAATAAGAAATTTAATGTTTGTTCAGTGCTCTAATTCAAGCTTCGACATCTTCACAATGGCACACAAAATCGTGCAACAATACTGACTGCCACTCAGCCAGACATCGCCACACATCAACACAAACACAGCTGTGAAACACTGATATACCAAAGTTATGAAACCTTACCGTCTTGCTTACAATGCTGCCAATGTAAGGCATGGTGGGAGGTTCATGAACTTAAATTTCTAGACCACACCACATCATCATGACCTCATACAACATACCTGTGGCAGCTTGCACCCCCAGGAGTGAATGTGAGGGAGGCCAACGAGAAACAGCATTTATTGAGGGCAAAACGTACCATATGCCAATCATTCATCACGAGTCAGGACCTGCACATTCATTACCTCGTACGATTTCCCCCAAAACTCTCTGAGGTAGATATGATCATGTCAGACTAGCAGGTGAGGAAACTGAGGCTTAGTCAGATGAGACAAGTTTCCACATACATTAGTCAACTAATATTCAAACACTCCCTTTATGGCCCTGGGATCTGCATGTGGAGAAAAGATGGGTGGTACTAGTGTAAGTTATCATGTGTGAAGTGTTCGCCAACATTTCCTTCCCGCCCATATTAAGTGTGCCAGGCACCAAATGGTTCTCCAAATATGCATTCATTTCAATTTTGAACTCCCATGGGAATGAGCAGTTTCCCCTAAGAGGGATGTGAATGGGCTCTGCCTCCCTCTCCAGGCTGATCTCACTGTGATATGCAATCACTCTCTGTATTTCAGATCCTCTGGGGGTGTCTCCATCCCTGGAACCAGGCATATTGTCTGTCACCTCCACACATTTGTGCATGTTGTTCTTCCCACTGGGAAGGCTCATGCACTGCCTCAGCCCATGTTTCTGCAGGCCCCTCCCAGAGATGCTGTTTCTCCTGGCTTCTCAGACTGGAGCAGCCCCTCTGTCAACATTCTATTATGACATCTGTATTTGTCTTTGCATCACACTTGCAATTTCTTATCAACCCTACAATGAGAAAGGTGATACGATATGAACAAAACACCACCATACTGCCAATGCCCACCACAGACCTGGCTGGAGGTATGCACTCCTTATATTAGCATCAATACTAAATACTATGTATCAAATATTTGGTTCTTACTATCTCCTACCTGCTTGAATATGCTTCTAATTATTATTTTTGTCCAGATATTCTTAAAGTTTTAAGAGCTAAATGAAATACGATGGATCGTGACATTATAATGTGACGGGCGGGAATGCTAGGGTCTCTATTCAAGAGTCAACTTTGTTTGTACCCAGCTATCTCTTTTGTCACTTTTTTCTTTCTAATATTATTATTCTTTTATTTTCTCTGTACATATACATGTGTTTATTTGGTTTCCACTTTTTGCCTTCACCAAATTAAAGAGGCTTAAAATTTAATAACAACAATGTTTAAGATAAGGACTAGAAACAAAAACCTCGTAAAGAACAAAGGATCAGTATGGAGTCACCAGTTAACTACTTTTTTTGTTTCCCAAAGTCTCAAAAAATAGACAACTAATATTTATAAATAAAATAGAAGATAATTTCAAAAAACAGATCATGCCAAATCTTATAAACAATAGAAAAAGAAGAAATACTTCAAAATCATTCTACTTCATCTGGATACCCCTGATATTAAAATTGGAAAAGCTATATTATTATAAAGGAAAATTACAAACATATTTCACTTATAAATGAGGATGCGATATCCTAAACAACATATTAACAAGTTGAATTAAAAATTATTGTTCAAATAATGTACTTTGGTCAAACTTAAATCCAATTTATGTGAGAATTAGTCACTATTTTCTTTTCTTTTCCCTCACCCCCTCCCTCCTTCTCTGTCTGCTCTCTCCTTCCCCCAACCTTCACCATGTCATTAATTATAATTAATTGTCCTCATATCAAAGTTGAATACACAGGATTCATGCTTCTCCACTCCTGTGATGCTTCACTAAGAATAATGTGTTCCACCTCCATCCAGGTTACTACAAATGCTGCAAAATCTCCATTTTTTTTAATGGCTGAATTGTATTCCATGGTATACAGATACCACAGCTTGCCAATCCATTCCTGGGTTGAGGGGCATTTAGGCTGTTTCCACATTTTGCAATTGTAAATTGAGCTGCGATAAACAGTCTAGTACAAGTGTCTTTATAATAAAAGTTTTTTTTTTCCTTCTGGATAGATACCCATGTTTCTAATCATTTTTTATCTGACTATTCCTTCATGTCTAAAGTGTAACCAAATACATTTTGTAAAAACTTTAAGCATTAAACAATATCTATGAAAGCAAAAAGAATAAAATCTTTGGCTACATTTGTTAGAATGACTGTGTGCGCATTTGAGTTCATGAAGATGAAAAAAGTGCAAATAAATGCATATGACTGTCTGTCACTATGGAATTGCTTTGTTTTATAAGCAATAAGGTTCACCAAAAGCTTAATTAGCACTCTTTAGAGCAAAGAAATAATGCATGACATGATTCACCTTCTATCTGGAGTAAAATTAAAAAGAAAAATGTAAGGTGTGAAGACTTGGAGGCACTCAGAAAGTATCAATTATTTATATTAACATTCATTATCTGACTAAAAGGCAGGATAAAGGCTTTGGGGAATGGTTGGGTTCACATAATTTCTCTCTAATTATTTTAATTTACTGTAATTAAGACACTAAAATAATCCTGAGAGAAAGCAATAATGTCTTTTAATATCAACGGAGAAAGGAAAAAGCTATTCTGCATTTTTAGCTTTATTTAGTATAACTTTTAATGCAACAGAAAGACTGATCCTAACTTGTAAAAATTTTTAAAATTATGGCTTTTGGAACTCCTAAAATGAAATTCAAAATTCTAACATTTGTCTATAAAGTATTTATAAATTCATAAAATCTCTCATTACCAAAGCTATATGTGAACTCTATCAAGATCATGGTTTTTAGAAAAAGAGCACTTTTAATATATGTTCTCAGGATTTTGACACTAGTAAAAAAAAATACAAATAAATAAGTATGAATTAGATATGCTTTCTGAAGAAGGAGTTTCCGGATGGGAAAAAGATTTTGGAAGACAGAATCACAACAATAAATAGATATAAAGCCTGATACTTTTTATTTCATAAACCCACAAGACCTATCAAACTCATGCCATTTCATATTATCTTCACACAATTATGAACCACTTTCTTTATAGTCAGGTTGTTTTAGAGTGAAATACTATGCAGCCTTAAAGAAAGATGGAGACTTTACCTCTTTCATGTTTACATGGATGGAGCTGGAACATATTCTTCTTAGTAAAGTATCCCAAGAATGGAAGAAAAAGTACCCAATGTACACAGCCCTACTATGAAACTAATTTGGGACTCTCACATGAAAGCTATAACCCATCTACAACTTAACAATAGGGGGAAGTGGGAAGGGGGGGTGGGTAGAGGGAGGGGGATCGGTGGGATCACACCTGTGGTGCATCTTACAGGGGTATTTGCGAAACTTGGTAAATGTAGAATGTAAATGTTTTGGCACAGTAACTGAGATAACGCCAGAAAGGCTATGTTAACCACTGTGATAAAAATGTGTCAAATGGTTTACGAAGCGAGTGTATGATGCCCCATGATCATATCAATGTATACAGTTATGATTTAATAAAAAAAAAGAAATAAAAAAAAATAAATAAAATGGAAGTCCACACCCCTATAACTGAACGTAAGCTGCATGGCAACTCAAGCAGCTGCCTCTGAGGCTTGGGAGTCTTGCAAACAATGGAGAGACTTCGGGGACTCCGCCAGTGAAGGAAGCACAGCATGGAAATATGACCAAATTCTATACTTAAAGACATTTTAGAAAAAGATGAATTGAGAATTTATGTTAGATTCCTCAGGTGTTTTTACATCTTCTATTTGTATAAATAGTGTTAACTGCTAGCAAGCTAGAGAAAAGCTACATTTCTAATCTTTTCCTTTTCAGAATATTCAGAGCAACATCAGACAGAATAATGTTTACTTTTTCATATTTTTGTTAGTGAGAAGCACACTGTCTATATAGAACATATATAATATACAAGGTAGGACAATTAAGTTAGTGAACTCATCCTAAAAAAAGTGCTCCATAGGGCGGTGCCTGTGGCTCAGTGGGTAGGGCGCTGGCCCCATATAATGAAGGTGGTGGGTTCAAAACCGACCGCCGCCAAACTGCAACAATGAAAAGAAAATAGCTGGGTGTTGTGGTGGGCTCCCAGCTACTCGGAGGCTGAGGCAAGAGAATCACCTAAGCCCCAGGAGTTGGAGTTTGCTGTGAGTTGTGACGCCAGAGTGCTCTACTAAGGGCGACAAAGTGAGACTCTGTGTCTAAGAAAAAAAAAAAAAAGTGCTGTATACCTTGTTGCTGAATATCACTAGGTTCCCCTGGGGAAGCTATGCAGTGATACTAGCACCTAGTTCGCCTTCAGAGCAATTTTGGAACTCTTTTTCTCAATGGCCATGAGAATTGTCATCATACAAGTTCTAACAATTAGGTTTGTGAACTTGTCCTAGGAAAAGTGCTACATACCTCATTGTTGAATATCACTATGGTCGCCAGATGGCCAAGGAGAGTACTTTGAAGGTGACCATAGTGATAGCCAGCAGTGAGGTGGGTATCCCTTTTCTAGGACGAGTTTGTGAACTTAATTGTCTGACCTAGTATATTATAGTTTCATGAGCACTATGATACAACTAACACCAGTACAAACACCACCCAGTACTTTGGGAACCCTCCACAGGCTCCCTGAACCGTCCTCCCCTCTTCTGAGTGGCCACAGTGTTAGGGTTTGGTGTCTTCATTCGTTTGCTTTTCTTTGTCAATTCACCAGAAATACAGGCCGCCCTGGATAATTGGTTGTTTAGGTGAGATTTTTTGAACTTCAGAAGAATGGAAATGCAATAGCATTTAGTAACTTGCTTTTTTCACTCAAGATATTGCCCAGATATTTCTGAGATTTGTACATACTGATGTGTTAGCTTAATTCATTTCACTGCCACTGTTACAAGAATATACAAAATTTCACTGCATGAACTATTCAAATCCCATTCTATACATATCATTGAGCAAGCATCACACAATTCATTTGTTCATTTTACTGTTGCGGAACACTTGAGCTTTTTCTTGCTTTCCAACAGTGCAGCAATAGCCACTAGGAACACTCCTATACACATCCCTGGAGCACACGTATAAGGGATTTTCCAAGGTCTGGGGTTTTCTGTAGCCAGAAGTGGAATTTCTGGTTAGCTGGGTTTATGTTGCTTCAGTTTCACTATGTAATGGTGAGTTGTTCTCCAAACATTTTTTAACCAATTCCCACACCAATCAGGGTAGCCTCCGTGTTCCCGTTGCTTCATATGCTTGCCAATACTCAGTAAACAATACCTATTCTTGTTCAAATGGACTGACTGTTATCTGAAGGGACATAAAGTTTACATATGTTTTGTCTATATTACAAGAGATGGATGGCTTTTTGAATAGAGAGCTACACTTATGCTTGAGTATAAAAGCGCTCAGCTTATGGCACCAAGAATAGTATGTAAACATTCCAGGCATTGATTAAGCAAAAGAAAAATGAATGAAGATAGATTATTCACTGAGACAGAAAAATCTTCTTGTTGTTTAGAGTTCCATCCAAAAATTGTAGACACTTATAGGGGGAGAACATATGATTATGTGTCAGAAATACTTTTAATTAACTGACATAATATCCTTAATAGGAAATGTATTTTAGCTGATAGATTTAGTATATTTAGCTATTAAGAAGAAAGGACATATATTGGAAAAGAGTTATTTGTGAGCTGCAGTTCATAAGTTAATGCTTTGGCCTTCATTACATGGTATACATATATGGGTGCATATCATATATCTACATATCTATATTTGTGTGTGTATATGTAAATATTTTGTCAGATGAAGGAAAAATATCACAAGTATTACTTTATACAAAGTAGGTGAGGCATGTAATTATTTGCCAAATCAGTAACAAGGAAATTGGTAAGTGTGTTGTTATATCAACTGCTAACTTGGCATTCCGAATAACTTCAATGTTAGCCCTTAATATTTAGTCTATGTCTTCCTACTGTGAGACTGAGGGCATGATTGGCAGTTGTCTAAAAGTATGAGCTTTATATCTAGCTATTTAGTTCAATATATGGAAATATGCTGTTGCCAAGTGTGAAAGATCTGGAGTGCTAAAGATCTGCAACAGTTTTTGAATTATCATATAAATAAGACAGCATCTACATCTTAGTCTGCATAGAAATTCATATATTGTTTTATAGAGACATTAGTTATGAGGGAACAAACTTCTAAATTGTTATTGTTCAGTATTCATGCTTTCAATTTCGAAGTTTTTATAAAATGTGAATATAATGAAAAACATTGTGAATATATTCTTGATACTTAAAAGGTTGTATCCTCTCTCAGACATATATATTTAAATAAAATTATATATTTAAAAAAATTGAACTTATAAAGTGAATACTGGTTCTGGCTTGCTTTTTAAAATTTAATACATCATGAGAATTTTTGTATGTATGGAATAGAATGTGATATGAAACTAATAAGTTTGAATTCCATTCAAATAGATGAAGTAATTGAAGTTAAAAATGCTTCATTACTAGATATTTAATTTTTGAAATACATTCTGAGGTCAGGGTTGTAGTGAAGCTCTGATATATCTATAGGGCCCCAAATCTGCAGTCACAATTTTTTAAAAGAAATTATTTTATATATTATAACAAATTATCACAAACCGGGTGGCTTAAAACAACATAAATTTATTCCCTCACAGTTTTGTAGTCCAGAAGTCCAAAAAAGGTGTTGGCAAGGTTTTGTTCCTTCTGAAGGATCCAGGGAGAAGAATCCACTTGTTACTTCTTCCAGCTTTTAGTTACTGTTCTGTTCCTTGAACTCTTGACTTCTGGCAGCATTATTCCAACCTCTACCTTCATGGTCACATTGCCTCTTCCCTTCTGTCTAATCTCTCGATTTCTCACTTTTATAAGGATTATTATAGCTGGATTTAGGCCACTCAGATAATTCAGAATGACATTTTCATCTGAAGATCTTTCATTTTATCTTCTTGGGCATGACTCAAGTGAGAGATGGAATTTTATTTTTCCAAAAAGAAAAGAATCTCTTTCATTAAATATATACTCACAATTTTATTATCTCACCTAAAATACTAATAATAATTCTTTACTATCACAAAATACTTAGACACTGTTCAATTTCTCCCATTTGGCTTATAGAAATTTTTTACATTTGTCTAAATCAGGATCCAAATCAAATTTATAAATTAAAATTGGCTGATATACATATGTCTCTTAATTTTAAAGTCTCCCTCACTCATATTTTTTCATTATTGCAGTTTATCTGTTACTTTGTACTGTGGTCTCAATTAGTACCCACCTATTGGATAAAATGTAGACGTATATGGCACAATTCCTGGGTGAAGGACTCAACTATAACTCAGACTTTAGACTTTACCTTACAAATGCAAATAATGTAACCTAATCGTAAGACCTGGCATCTTATCACAAGATAAGCAGTGGGTTAAGAATATTTTACCAGGCTTCAGTATGGTCTAGATATTCTACTCATTAGGCAACTTTCTGATTCAGTTTCCCAGATATTTCAGTGGCAGGAGAGGAGAGTTTGGATGACAGACAATATTTCTAGTTTTGGGGAGTGGTATTATTCTCCCGAGTGATAAAATTGTATTCTTGTTTTAGAATGCTTTGTTGATTTAGGTAAAAGTTGACTTGCCACTGAATTTCTGGGCTTTATTCACATGTGTAAGAAGATACATGTAGGTTTGGGACACTAAGGACTCATTGCATTTGGTTACTTGTGATGTTCTTAAACACTCATCCCTGGGTAATATTTATGTCCGTGTTAGATTTATGGAAATTCTACCCCCTTCCAGTATTTACTCTCTTTGTAATGGGACTCTGCAGTTCCTCCAGGATGAGGTAGTCTTTTTTCTTACTCTTGGATTTGGAATTGTCTTGTAACTTATTTTAGGTATCATAATTTGGTCGAAGTGACAGTAAGCCAGTTCCTTTCCATTGTTGCTCTTGGAACTCAAACACTACCCTAAGAATAAGTCCAGAATTTCCTCCTATAAAGGAGCAGTGCTGTCTTCCCAAAGTTCTACCAGATAACTTCCTGCAGCCAGCCTTCCAGCTGACCACAGATGTTGCCTGTGAGCTGGGTCCCAGTGGAGGTGCTCAGCTGACCCATTGAGACATGATGGCATGAGAAATTGTAATTGTTTTTGTTTTAAGCTTCCAAATTGTAGCAATTATGAATGTTGTGTAAACATCAATGTCCAGGTTTTTGTGTAGATATGTTTTTAACTCCTTTTGGTAAATATCAAGGAGCACAGCTGCTGGACTATATGGTTAGAGTATGTTTAGTTATTTTTATTTTTTGAAACAGAGTCTCAGTCTGTCATCCTGGTTAGAGTGCCATGGTATTATAGCTCATAGCAACCTCAGACTTTGGGGTTTGAGCAATTCTCTTGCTTTAGCCTCCCAGGTGGCTCAGACTACAAGCATGTGCATCATCATGCCCAGGTAGTTTTTCCATTTTTAGCAGGGCTGGGGTCTTGTTCTTACTCAGGCTGGTCTCAAACACTTGAATTCAAGGGTTCCACCCACCTTGTCTTCTCAGAGTGCTAGGAGGAGCAAGCCACGGAGCCCAGCCATGTATTTAGTTTTATAAGAAACCACCAAACACTCTTCTGAAATGGCTGCACTCTTTAGTATTCCCACCAGCAGTGAATGAAGTTTCTGTTGCTCCATATCCTTGCTAGCATTTGATGTTGTCAGTCTTCTGGATCTTGGCAATTCTAGTAGGTGTGTAGGGATATGTCATTATTTTAACTTTTATTTCCCCGAGGGCCTATGTTGTGGAGCAATTTTTATATGCTTAATTGCCACTGGCATATCTTCCTTGGGGAGGTGTCTATTAAGGTCTTTAACACATTTCTTATTGAGTAGTTCACGTTTTTATTGTTGAATTTTAAGAGTTCTTTGTACATTTTAGATAACAGTCCTATCTATATCTGATATAACATTTAAAAATATTTTCTCCCAGTAGGTGGTTTGTTTTTTCATTTTCTTTACAAACACCTACTCTTGGGATATGAGTTTAAAAATGATACCAAACTAAGACAAAATATCCATGTTACAGCATATTTTTCCATACACTAACATATTTTAATAAGAGCATAATATGAAATTTGCATATATAGTGATAAAACTATTTATGAGAGGGTTTTTTTTTTTTATAGTGAGAAATTTATATTGTCTTGGAGACCAAATCTCTTCAGGGGACAATATTGTGGTTCTTACTCTTGATCACTATTGGGTGTAAAATTCTCACAATATCAAGTTGCCTTTTGGGAAATCTTGTAATAGGAAACAAACTATATCATTGAAACTGACGCAAGCTATGTTTGAGAGAAGTTTAGTGTATCCCTTTTAATTCAGGAGTTCCTAAACAGTAAGCTGCAATCTACTGTAGATATTGAAATTTAATTTGTAGATTTGTCAGTGTCTTTCTGTAGCTACACCTCACATGCATCTCTACACTGTACACTGGATTACTAGATTACTAGCCTGGAAGACGGAGGAGCAAAGTCTTGCAGTAGTGCCCTTTCTCTTAAGTCATGGCACCTGTACTCGGTATCTTCCCTCAATTGGTTGAATCCCAAGCATTCAGGAAAACGAAAAGTTCTTTCCTCCCAACACAACAAAAGCCCATTCATCTTTTAAGGTTTAATCACTAATGTTATACTTTTCTAAGATTTTCTCAGGCCCCTTCCCGAAGGAAGCTATGGAAAAGTACAAAATTAATGACCTCACTGAGCAAGGCACAATGAGTTAAGGACATGCTGTCAGCAAAAGGAGGACTGGCTGCAATAAAAACTTTTCCAGCTCCTAATGCAAACCATTAGCCAAATCATAATACAACCAGCCCACATAGTAAAAGGAATGTGCCAATCAGCCTCCAGATGATATCATATTTAGAAGGAAGAAGCAGAAGCTAATGTACTCTTGAGATTACGCTGAATGATATGAAAATTTAACAAGAAAAGTATGTACCCAGTTTAATGGAAATTCAAACAAAATGTTAACTGATTATCGCTCACTTGAATAGTATAAAAGCTTGCCGAGCCCTGCTGTGTCTTTTTCTTCTTTTTCTTACCTGCAGGCACCTGTACCCAGCAACAGGCGCCCAACGTGGGGCTTGAAAAACCCCACGACCCCCATCCACGGATTCCGGAGTCGTGAGTACATGCCCCATCCGGGTTGAAGAGTCAGGGAAAGTGTTGTGATTCACGAGGCTCATTCAGGGGATTGACTATGGGAAAAACTGAGTTTAAGGATAGGGACCAGTATATAACCACTCTTAAGAAAATAATTAAGGAAAGAGGATTTTTGGTTACTTCAGAACAATTGCAAGAATTTTTACAATGTGTTGAACACTGTTGCCCTTGCTACCCTTGACTGTGGTACTCTGGATCTTCAAAGCTGGGATACAGTAGGCAGGTAGAGAGCGAGAGACTGAGGAAGACGGTCCTGAGGAGTTTCCTATTTCTGACTTTACCGGTAATTTGGAATGTCATACGTCTTTGTTTCACTCCTCCTTGAGAAGTACCAACTGTTGTAGACTCCAAAGGCACTAACAATGCAGATCAGGAAACACCCACTGAATGAGATCCAGAGGAGGCTAAAGGTAGGAGCTCACGGGACCTTTTTGCAATCCTTCGGGGAATTAATTTTGCCACCTCCACCAGTGAATCCCTTTTATGACTCCCGGTGAAGACTAAAACAAAGAGAATACTCTCGCCCTTGCAACAAATCATTGCGCAGGCTTCTGAGCAGGGCGAGGAGCTGCCACCCGAGGTCCTTCTTAACTTTCCTTTTATTGAGGACCCTGTGCCAGGGCAAGGAGGACAAGAGTTCCAGCACCACATTCCATTTGAAATACAAATATTAGAGGAACCAAAGCAAGCTGTGGCCTTTTCTGGAACCCAGTCCCCTTATGTTCTATCTTTGCTTGAGAATGCCTCAAAGAGTCTCCTTCCTCCCACTAACTGGTAGGGCCTAATGTGCACATAAGTGGTTTAAGGTATTATGCCCTATGGAGGATACATTACAATGATTACTGTGTAGAGCAGCACAGGAGAAATCAGAATCCCAAATCCTCCTATTCCTGTCTCTGCCACCCTGCTTACCAGTAACCACCCTTATGAAGCATTCCAAAATCAGCTAGATTATCCCCCAGAAGCCTATAGGCAGATAGCCCCTTTGGCTTTGCAAGCTTGGAAACAATTACCAAGTAAAGCTGAAAATAGGGGAGCATTCACTAAGATTATACAAGGGCCATTGAACCCTTTATAGTTCGACTGCATATGGCCATTGACAGAGTTGTTAATAACCAAGAGGCAAGTGAACTACTTATGAAAAGTTTAGCTTGGGAAGATTGTAACAAGGGCTGTAAAACTTTGCTGGAACTCTAGAACGTGACACTGCATCAATTGAAGATATAGTTCATGCTTGTCAGGACGTGGGAAACAGGGTGCATCAAGGTTTTGTGCTCAATAATCTGAATCAGCAGATATGACCAAAAAATGACCTGTTTTTCATGTAGCAAGCCTGGACATTTAAAAAGGGATTGCAAGCAGGGGATAAGCCTATGTATGCAAATCTCTAAACCAGCTAAAAGCATTCCTTCACACCTTGTCCTCCAGGTGCCAGATGCTATCATTGGGCTTCCAAGTGCTGATCTGAGCGGCATAAAGATGGCTCTTCAATTCAGGGAAACTATAAGGTGGCCCAGACCCTGGGTCAGACAATAATAGGGGCCAGCTGGGAGAGCCACAAACTGCTCTGTGTATTCCTGTTGGGAGCTCAAGCATGCAACCCCAGGGAGCACAAGACTTGACCTTGGCTCCACCAGATCACTATTAGTACCTTATGATTTACCAATACTCAGTCCAACTGGAGTTCAGGGACCTTTGCTTCAGGGGTATTTTGGCCTGTTGATGGGACAGAGCAGTTCTTCAAAACAAGGTCTTTTTGTCCTCCCTGGAGTCATAGACAATGACTACTTGGGAGAAATTTTTATTCTTGCTTGGGCTTTAATGCTTCCTGTTCAAGTACATCAGGGACAGCAAATTGCACAGTTATTATTATTGCCTTATTTTTCAGGAAAATCAGCTTTGCGTGTCTGATGATCAAATAAGTTGGGACATACTGGGGCCTGCCTGATGAAAGAAATTAAGGAGAGCCAACTTGAATGTGAAATAATAATTAATGGAAAAACTTTTTGAGGGTTATTAGACACTGGAGTGGACAAGTCTGTGATAGGGCAGAAATACTGGCCTGCCCATTGGCCAGTATAACAAGGAGAATTCCCCTTAAGTGGTTTAGGAAGAATTGAGTATCTGGGGCAAAGTGACAATTGGTTACAATAGAAAGATAAGGAGGAACATTCAGGATATTTAAAGCCTTATGTAACTTATGGGGAAGAAATATCATGAAGGGGTTGATTCTTACTCCTGAGAGCATTATGACAAAAATAGGATGGACTCCTGGCTTAGGTCTAGGCAAAAACCTGCAGGGGAATCCTGAGCCATCGATTGTGCATCCAAGGATAACCACCAAGGCCTGGGTTTTTCCTAGCGGCCATTGCTGTGAGTGACAAAATGAGAGCAAACCTCATTAAGTGGAAAACCTGTGTGGATGGAGCAGTGGCTCTTCATCAGCTAGTGCAAGAACAATTATTTTTAAAACCCATAAAACCTACTAATAGCCCTTGAAATTCACCGTTTTTTGTCATAAAAAAGAAATTGGATAAATGGAGACTTCTGCATGACTTGTGAGCCATTGACGCTATCATGTACCCTATGGGCACCTTACAACCTGACACCCCCTCTTCATTTATGATCCCTGAGGGCTGGCCACTTAATTGCAGTGGATTTGAAAGATTGCTTTTTTATAATACCTTTACAGGAACAAGACCAAGAGAAGTTTGCCTTTTCTGTGCCTACTAAAAATTTATCAATCTATGCAGCGTTATCAATGGACTGCACTCCCTCAGGGTGTGGCTAACAGCCCTACCTTATGTCAGAAGTGTGTGGACATAGCCATTCAACTAGTTTGAGCAAACTGGCCCGCTGCCATAACATTTCATTATATGTTATTCTCATGTGACACTCAGGAATCCTTAGATTTACTCATGATAAATTTATTGAAATGCCTTTCTATAGCTGGCCTTGTTTTTGCTCCTGACAAGGTTCAGACAACATCTCCATTTAATTATTTAGGTAAAATTATCAGTGAAAAATTTGTGAAAGTTAGTATTGTTAAACCTGACCAAGAGTCTATTAAAACACTGAATGATTTCCAGAAATTACTTGGGGACATAAATGAGATTCATTGCTTGGTTGGTATTCCCAATATAGCACTACAACCCCTTTTTGATCTCTTGTGTGACAATTTGGACTTATCACATGAAGAATAATTAATTTGCCCTTAAAAAAAAGAGTTGGATAAATTATTTGATTTGATTAAAAATAGATATTTAATCAGATGGGATAATACTAAATCACTCCAAGCAGTAGTGTTAGACACTTTAAGCTCCCCTACAGGAGTATTTTAAAGAAGGAACTATATCTTAGATGTGAATATAGACACGTTCATGTCTGTGGAACCCACTGTATGTATAATTACAGTGAAGAATTGTTGGCTTGGGAATGTATCTCAGCCATGTCAAAAGAAGCCTGGGTCTCCTCAAATATTTCTGAGAAAACTGAGTTTTTAAACCATGTCATTAGAAATATCGCTGATGCTCCGGTGCCTGAACTAGTTCCCACGGATATGGTCAATCATAGCATGAATGAATTTCAAAAACTCAAAAACTCAAAAACCCCAAAACTCAACCCATTATCTTGGTTTCATGCTCTACTTCACTTTTTACCACACGGAGTTGTGATAATTCTGTTATGTACAGTAATACCACTGGTGGTGTGATGTGTCTTCCTTTTACTAAAACCAATATTAAGATGTGTCTAGGAGTTTAACAAAAAAATAAAAAATAGGGAGTTGAGGGAAGCCATGGAAAAGTAAAAAATGCATGACCTTACTGAGCAAGGCACAGTGAGTTAAGGACATGTTGGCAGCAAAAGGAAGCCCGGCTGCAATAAAAGCTTTTCCTGTTCCTAATGCAAACCATCAGCCAAATCATAATATAATCAGTCTACATAGTAAAAGGAATGTGCAAATCAGCCTCCAGATGATATCACATTTAGGAGGAAGAAGCAGAAGCTAACGTTCTCATGAGATTACTCTGAATGATATGAAAATTTAATAAGAAAAGTATGTACCCAGTTTAATGGAATTTCAAAGTGTTATTGATTATTGCTCACTTGAATAGTATAAAAGCTTGCTGCAAACAGGGGAGGATGAGCTCACACAGAGAAGATGGTCTCCGCCTAGCCCTGCTGTGTCTTTCTTCTTTTCCTCACCTGCGAACACCCATAGCCTGCTCTTCCTAACATCACAAATCCTGCCTCGAACAAGTGCTTCAGGTACAGGATATGGCCTATAGGCCAGTTCCCGGATGTCTGAAGATCAATCCCTAACCATGCTAGGAAGAAACACACTGGTCCCAAGTTGTGCATGAGCCTCACAGGCAGGTTTGATGTCCTTCTGCCTGTGGGCATTCCCCTCTCACAGAGACACTGGGCAAGCAGCACCAGGGAGGGCTGGCTGGCAGGGCAGAATCTGAGCACTTCTCAGTCTGCTGCAGGACCCCAAGAGGAATGGTCTGAGCTCCACTCTCCATGGGAGCCTTAGTGTTGTGGCTCCATTGTCTCTCTAGGCATCTGTGGGTGCTGGAAGGGGAAAAGAGAAAAAGAGCCTGGATGGAGGACAGCTAGCTCTCTGGTTGTGTCCATCCCTCTCTCCCAAAGGCCGCTTTTCCCGAAAGCCCAGATTCTGGAGTCACACAGATAGCTTGGGACCCACTGAACTTCTGTGGCTCCTGCAGTCTGGGCCAGAGTTGAGAAATGTCTTTGTGGGAATGAGCAAGACAGAACCTGAGTGGCTGAAGCCCCACGGGGAGGACAGCTGTGCACAGTGAGTAGAGAATGCATATGACACCTGCCATCCTGCCTCAGGTCTGTGGAGATGGGTGGCACGCCAGGGGCTGGGAGCCCAGTGCCCTGACCAAAGAAGCTCCTAGCTCACTGGCAGCAGTCTCTGTGCTTATGTGGGTAGAAAGTCTCCCTAGGTGCACTGGAACCTGCCAGCTGTCGGTGTCAGAGAGAGAAACAAACCGCCCTAACACGCTCCTCACTGCACACCAGTCCTCTTGGGGTTGGTCTCTGCTGGTATCTTTCTCTGCCCTTTTCTGCTCCCCAACTTCTTCCCATGATGTCTTCTGACGTTTCTGGGACCCTTTCCTCAGACTCGCCCCAATGCACATTTGTCTATTTGTTTGCTCTTTTCTCTTTTGTCTAAAACTTCTTACTGACAGCTGGTGTCTTTGTCAGCCTTTTGCCTCTCTGTCTCAAGAATAAATTCTAAGCATTTCTTTCACAGTTCTGAGAGTACCACATCCTTGACACTTTGCAAAAATTATATATATGTTTTCCATGAATCACATTATAAATTCCACAGGAAAGAATTCCATTTTAAGTGTCCTCTTGGCACTACTACATTTACTTAGCAAAATGATTTATATATGGTAGATAATCAGAGTTTATTTTAAAAAGATTTTACTAGACAGATCTCTGAGTGAAAATAATGGATTACTAAATGAAAGCAAATTAGAAGTAATCTACCTAGAATTCTGTCTTTTCCAAAAATATAATTCCTATGTTTCTAGGTTGCCTTTCTGTTATTGTCTATTTGAATGGCTATTTTGCAAAATTAAAACAGGGGTAGGTACAATCCTATAAATTATAAATTGAGCTGCGATAAATTTGTTTTTGCTTATTTTCCATTTATTCTACCCAAATATTTAAAGACTGTGATAAATTTTTATAATTATAATTGTAATGGTTGCATAATATTCCATGAATGGAAATGTCAATTTACGTAACTATTTTTACATTTTTAGACTTTAAAAATGTCCCTAGCTTTCATTAATATAAAGAATACTGCAACAGATACCTTCTTTTTTTTCTAGGAAGTGTATTTATTGGGCAGTGTTGTCTAGATGAGGACCAGTGAGGGTGGAAGAATGAAGCAGGATAGACAGAGCAAGAGGCTGAACTCTACTGAAGTCCCAACAAGTCTCAGTTGATCCCTTGAGGAACCTCTAAAGTAGGGAAAGCCCGTCAAAGATGTCTTGAATTGAGGCAATGGCCAATCTTTGGATATCTGTCACCTCACAAACAAGAACCTTGAATGAGATGATTCTCTTTAGCCAGGGGCAATTTCCAGAGAAGAACTCAGCAGAGAGCAGCCAACTACCAATAGTTCCAGTAGCTGGGGGAAGGAGTGCTTCAGTCTCGAAAGGGTTGGGGGATTTGTGAGAATCTGAGAAGCATATCGTAGCGTTGACTAAAGATGATCAAAAACAACAATACGTATCTCATAATTTACAGCAAAGTTTTGCCTCAATCCCAGATATAAATAAACTCAAAATTATGAAAAAGTAAAATTCTAGCAAGAAAACAACGAAACCACATGAAATGCCAGCTACTGGAATTATGGAAAATTTTGATGGTAAGAGAGAAAAAACAAACCCAAAGAAAAGGCCTCTAAACAGTGAGGAGAATTATTTCCTGGAATACTCATATTTTTTCTAAAAGTTTCAAAAAATAGACAACTAGTATTTATAAATAAAAATAGAAGATTATTTCAAAAAACAGATCTTGCCAAATCTTATAGACAATAGAAAAAGAAGAAATCCTTCAAATTCATTCTACTACTTCTGGATATACCTGATATTAAAATTGGAAAAATATATTATTATAAAGGGAAATTACAGACACATTTCACTTATAAATGTACTGTAATATCCTAAACAACATATTAACAAGTTGAATTAAAAGTTATTGTTCAAATAATATACTTTGGTCAAAATTATATCCAACTTCTGTGAGAATTAGTCACTATTTTCTTTCTTTTTTCTTTCCCCCACCTCCTCCCTCCTTCTCTCTCTCTGCTGTCCCCTTACCCCATCCCCCACCATCATTAATTGTCATTAATTGTCTTCATATAAAAACTGAATACATGTGATTCATGCTTTTCCATTCCTGTGATGCTTCATTAAAATTAATGTGTTCCACCTCCATCCAGGTTAATACAAATGCTGTAAAATCTCCATTTTTTTAATGGCTGAATGGTATTCCATGGTGTACGTATACCACAGCTTGCCAATCCATTCCTGGGTTGGGGGCATTTAGACTGTTTCCACATATTGGTGATTATAAATTGAGCTGCGATAAACAGTCTAGTTCAAGTGTCCTTATAATAAATGTTTTTTTTTTTTTCGTTCTGGGTTGATGCCCAGGATTGGGATTGCAGGATCAAATGGAAGGTCTAGGTTGTTCTTTGACCTTTCTCCATACTTCGTTCCAAAAAGGTTGTGTTAGTTTGCAGTCCCACCCGCAGTGTAAAAGTGTTCCTTTCTCTCCACATCTGCACCAGCATCTTCAGTTTTGAGATTTGGTGATGTGGGCCATTCTTGCTGGGGTTAGATGATATCTCAGGTGGTTTTGATTTGCATTGCTCTGATAAATAGGGATGATGAGCATTTTTTCATGTTTCCTAGCCATTCGTCTGTCTTCTTTAGAGAAGGTTCTGTTCATCTCTCTTCCTCATTGATGTATGGGATTGTTGGCTTTTTTCCTGTGGATTAATTTGAGTTCTCTATAGATACGAGTTATTCAGCTTTTGTCTGATTCAAAATATGGAAATATCCTTTCCCACTGTGTAGGTTGTGTATTTGCTTTGGTTGTTGTCTCCTTAGCTATACAGAAGCTTTTCAGTTTAATTAAGTTCCATTTGTTTATTTTTGTTGTTGCAACTGCTACATCCGTCTTCTTCATAAAGTCTTTCCCCAGGCAGATATCTTCAAATGCTTTTCCTATGCTTTATTTGAGGATTTTTATCATTTTATGCCTTAAATTTAAGTTCTTTATCCATCTTGAATCAATTTTGTGAGTGGAGAAAGGTGTGGGTTCAGTTTCAGTTTTTTGCATGAAAAAAACTGATATCCAGTTCTCCCAGCACCATTTATTGAATAGGGAGTCTTTCCCCCAGTGTATGTTCTCATTTGGTTTATGGAAGATTCGGTGGTTGTAAGTCGTTGGTTTCATTTCCTGGTTTTCTATTTGATTCCAAATGTCTGTCTCTACTTTTGTGCCAGTACCGTTCTGTCTTCACCACTGTGGCCTTGTAGTACAGCCTAAAATATGGTATGGTGATGCCCCCAGCTTTGTTTTTATTACTAAGAATTGCCTTAGCTGTATGCTTTTTTTTCTGATTTCATACAAAACGCAGAATCACTTTTTCCAAGTCTTGAAAGTACGATGTTTGTATTTTAATAGGAATGGCATTGAATCTGTAGATTGCTTTGGGAAGTATAGACATTTTAACAATGTTGATTCTTCAATTATGAGCATGGTCTGTTCTTCCATTTGTTAAAGTCCTCTGCTATTTCCTTTCTCAGGGTTTCATAATTTTCTTTATAGAGGTCCTTCACCTCTTTTGTTACCTATATTCTTAGATATTTCATTTTCTTTGAAGCTATGGTGAAGAGAGTTATGTCCTTAATTAGCCTCTCATTTTGGCTGTTATTGGTGTCTATAAAGGCTATGACTTGTGGACATTGATTTTATATTCTGAGACATTACTGTACTTTTTGATGACTTCCAGGAGTCTTGTGGTTGAGTCTTTGGGATTCTGTAAGTGTAAGATCATATTGTCAGCAAAGAGGGAGAATTTGATGTCCTCTGCTCCTTTTATTTCCTTGCCTTGCCTAATTGTGTTGGCTAAAACTTCCAGTACTAGGTTGAATAGTAATGGTGACAGAGAACAACCTTGTCTGGTTCCAGTTCTACTTGTAAAAGCTTTTAGTTTAACTCCATTCAGTAAGATATTAGCTGTAGGCTTGTTATAGACAGCTTTGATCAGTTTAAGAAATGTGCCACCTATGCCTAAACTCTGCAGTGTTCTAATTAAAAAGGATGCTAGATTTTATCAAATGCTTTTTCTGCATTTATTGAGAGGATGATATGGTCTTTGTTTTTGCTTCTGTTGATACGGCGAATGACATCTATGGACTTGTGTATATTAAATCAGCCTTTCATCCCTGGGATGAAACCTACTTGATCATGATGTATGGGCTTTTTCGATGATAAGCTGTAATCTATTGGCTAGGATTTTGTTAAGAAGTTTTGCATCTATATTCATTACTGAAATTGGTCTGAAGTTTGCCTTTTTAGTTGGGTATTTTCCTGGTTTTATTATCAGGGTGATGTTTGCTTTGTAAAACATGTTGGGGAAGATTCCTTCCTCCTCAATTTTTTGGAATAATTTCTGCAGTATGGGAATAAGCTCTTCTTTGAAGGTTTTATAGAATTCTGGTGTGAAGCTATCCGGACCAGGTCATTTTTTTGTTGGGAGATTTTTTATTGTTTCTTTGATCTCAGTGCTTGAAATTGGTCTGTTCAGGAGATCTGTTTCTTCTTGGCTAAGTCTAGGAAGAAGGTGTGATTCCAAATATTGATCCATTTCCTTCACATTGTCAAATTTCTGGGCATGAAGTTTCTGGTAGTATTCAGAGATAATCTCTTGTATTCTGTGGCATCAGTTGTTATTTTCCCTTTATCATTTCTAATTGAGGTTACTAGAGATTTTACTTTTTTATTTCTAGTTAGTCTGGCCAAAGGTTTATCTATTTTATTTATTTTTTTTAAAAAACCAAATTCTTCAAAAACAGAGACATAGACACTTGGAATCGAATTGAAAACCAAGAAATGAAACTAACATTTTACAACCACCTAATCTTTGATAAACCAAACAAGACCATACCTTGGGGGAAAGACTCCCTATTCAATAAATGGTGTTGGAAGAACTGGATGTCTACATGCAAAAGACTGAAACTGGACCCACACCTTTCCCCACTCACAAAAATTGATTCAAGATGGATAAAGGACTTAAACTTAAGGCATGAAACAATAAAAATCCTCCAAGAAAGCATAGGAAAAACACTGGAAGATTTTGGCCTGGGGAAAGACTTCATGAAGAAGACTGCCATGGCAATTGCAACAACAACAAAAATAAACAAATGGGACTTCATTAAACTGAAAAGCTTCTGTACAGCTAAGGAGACAATAACCAAAGCAAAGAGACAACCTACACAATGGGAAAGGATATTTGCATATTTTCAATCAGACAAAAGCTTGATAACTAGGATCTATAGAGAACTCAAATTAATCCACATGAAAAAAGCCAACAATCCCTTATATCAATGGGCAAGAGACATGAATAGAACTTTCTCTAAAGACGACAGACGAATGGCTAACAAACACATGAAAAAATGTTCATCATCTGTATATATTAGAGAAATGCAAATCAAAACAACCCTGAGATATCATCTAACCCCAGTGAGAATGGCCCACATCACAAAATCTCAAAACTGCAGATGCTGGCGTGGATGTGGAGAGAAGGGAACACTTTTACACTGCTGGTGGGACTGCAAACTAGTACAACCTTTCTGGAAGGAAGTATGGAGAAACCTCAAAGCACTCAAGCTAGACCTCCCATTTGATCCTGCAATCCCATTACTGGGCATCTACCCAGAAGGAAAGAAATCCTTTTATCATAAGGACACTTGTACTAGACTGTTTATTGCAGCTCAATTTACAATCGCCAAAATGTGGAAACAGCCTAAATGCCCACCAACCCAGGAATGGATGAACAAGCTGTGGTATATGTATACCATGGAATACTATTCAGCCATTAAAAAAATGGAGACTTTACATCCTTCGTATTAACCTGGATGGACGTGGAAGACATTATTGTTAGTAAAGCGTCACAAGAATGGAGAAGCATGAATCCTATGTACTCAATTTTGATATGAGGACAATTAGTGACAATTATGGTTATGGGGGGGGAACAGAAAGAGGGAAGGAGGGAGGTGGGTGGGGCCTTGGTGTGTGTCACACTTTATGGGGGCAAGACATGATTGCAAGAGGGACTTTACCTAACAATTGCAATCAGTGTAACCTGGCTTATTGTACCCTCAATGAATCCCCAACAATAAAAAAAAAACAAAAAACAAAAAACCAAATTCTTGTTTCATTAATTTCTGAATGATTTTTTTTTGTTTTCAATTTCATTAATCTCATTTAATTTTGGACATTTCTTTTGCAGCAAATATCTTATTAGTCATGGATTTCTTTTTTTACGTTATTACTTTGGAATATATATATATATGCAATTGAACCATGAAAGAATTAGGAAAATAGCTGTAAAAGAGTTGAGAACTGATTCTCACAGTGAGAAGTTATATGTGTGTTAGGTCTTGGCAAGCCTACTATAACAAGGAATAGAAGTTGGTGACAAATATATCCACAAGGGGATCCCCTCCTGGCTTAACAAAGTAGTGAAAATGCAGAAACGCAGCGTGGTCAGGGATCTGACTGGTTCCGGGCTCTCTGAAGATGACATCTGACTACTTAACTCCAGTATTGCTTGTATGAAAAACTACAAAGACGAGAAATCTGTGGAAACTCATTCACAGGTATCTTTACCTCATAACTAATTTTTACACCATTGTTTGCTGGTCTGAAAATAAATCAAGGTGAACACTTCTGAGTGAGGCTAAGACATTTTCCCCAGCAGTTATAATGTGCAGCGGGCTGTATGTCTGGCCCAGCTCAGGGTGCCTTTATGTGATGACATTAGGTTGACATTGTGATAGTGTTTGGGGAGGTTCCTTGTGATGCCTGCATGCTGTGTTCAACTACATATGCCCTTCCCACAGGGTGCCTGGGAGAAAAAGAGAACTTTACAAAGATGCAAAGATAGGCAACATGTGGTCGACAGTTTGTCCCTAAACCCCAAATACATTCTGGTTATCCAAGCTAGGTGAATAAAAGGTTTCCGTGACCCAAATATCATAAGAAATCTTGGAGCTATTGTTCCAGTCTGAGCAAACATGAAACCTTATTTTTCACTTCTTAAGGTGGATGTGATTTAAAAATAAAGTGTATGTCTGCCAATGTATCAGGCATTTTTCTCTACTATCTATTTTCTTTAAAAAAACAGAAACACTAACCATACCAATCTTTAAAATTTAGATAACATCTCTCTCTGTGTGTGTGTGTGTGTGTGTGTGTATTCAAAATGTTCAAAATGAATTATAATGGGCTTACTGTCTTAATATCAACCCCTTTCTTAATAACTTGCAGAACTTTTCAATTATAATCCACAAGGTGATACATTATTATGATTATTATTTTGCTTTTAGATTTTTCATGTTTTTGTTTTCTCTGGGAGGAAAATTTTTTTAAACATCAACTTTGTTGAGGTAGAATAAATAAAATGTACACATTTCAGGATTACAGTTTTGGTAAGTCATATATACCTATGGATATAACCACCACCACAATGAATATGCAGAATATTACCATCTACTTCAGAAAGTTCTCTCGTGCCTTTTCTCTTTGCCTCAGGCAACCACTGATCTGATTTCTAAAATTATGGATTCATTTGGGGTTGTTTTGCAACTTCACATTAATGGAATTGCAGAGTAGGTGCTACATTATTTCTGATTTCTTTCGCTGAACATAATGCTTTTGAGATTCATACATGTTATATGTACCAGTGGTTCATTTTTTAAAAATCAATCATAGCTGTGTACATTAATGCAATCATGGGATAGAATGTGTTGGTTTTATATACAGTTTGAAATATTTTCATCAAACTGGTTAAAACAGCCTTCATAGCATTTTCTTAGTTATTGTGTTAAGACATTTAGTAAATTTCACATGTACCCTCGTAAGATGCACCGTAGGTGTGGTCCCACCAATTATCCTTCCTCCACCTATCTTCCCTCCTCCCCTCCCCTCTCTCTCTCCTTTCCCCTTCTTCTTGGTCTATAATTGGGTTATAGCTTTCATAGGGCTGAGTACATTGGATACTTGTTCTTCCATTCCTGAGATACTTTGCTGAGAAGAATATGTTCCAGCTCCATCCATGTAAACATGAAAGAGGTAAAGTCTCCATCTTTCTTTAAGGCTGCATAATATTCCATGGTGTACATATACCAAAATTTATTAATCCATTCATGGGTCGATGGGCACTTGGGCTTCTCCGGGATTTAGCAATTATGAATTGGGCTGCAACAAACATTCTGGTACAAACATCTTTGTTATAATGTGATTTTTGGTCTTCTGGATACACCAATTCCTAGCAGAGGAATTGTAGGATTGAATGGCAGGTCTATTTTTAGATCCCTAAGTGTTCTCCCAACATCTTTCCAAAAGGAATGTATTAGTTTGTATTCCCACCAGCAGTGTAGAAGTGTTCCCTTTTCTCCACATCCATGCCAACATCTTTGGTTTTGGGATTTTGTGATGTGGGCTAATCTTACTGGGGTTTGATGATATCTCAAAGTAGTTTTGATTTGCATTTTTCTGATGATTAAGGATGATGAGCATTTTTTCATATGTCTGTAGGCCGTGTGCCTGTCTTCTTCAGAGAAGTTTCTCTTCAAGTCCCTTGTCCACCCTGAGATGGGATCACTTGTTCTTTTCTTGCTAATACATTTGAGTTCTCTGTGGAATCTGGTTATTAAACCTTTGTTGGAGACATAACCTGCAAATATCTTCTCCCATTCTGAGGGCTGTCTGTTTGCTTTACTTACTGTGTTCTTGGCTGTGCAGAAGCTTTTCAGTTTGATCAGGTCTCAGTAATGCATTTTTGGTGTTGCTTCAATTGCCCGGGTGGTCCTCCTCATAAAATATTCACCCCAGGCCAATTTCTTCAAGTATTTTCCCTGCACTTTCTTCTAGGATTTTTATAGTTTTATGTCTTAAGTATAAATCTTTAATCCAGTGAGAGTCTATCTTAGTTAATGGTGAAAGGTGTGAGTCCAGTTTCAGTCTTTTACAGGTTGCCAGCCAGTTCACCCAGCACCATTTGTTAAATAGGGAATCTTTTCCCCATTGAATGTTTTTAATTGGCTTGTCAAAGATCAAATAATAGTAAGTAGCTGGGTTCATCTCTTGGTTCTCTATTCTGTTCCATACATCTACCTGTCTGTTTTTGAACCACTACCATGCTGTTTTGATCACTATTGATTTATAGTATTGTCTGAGGTCTGGTTGCGTGATTTCTCCTGCTCTGTTTTTATTGCTGAGTAATGTCGTGGCTATTTGAGTTTTTTTTCTGATTCTATGTAAAACTAAGTATTATTTTTTTGAGGTCTTTAAAGTATGACAATAGAGCTTTAATAGGCATTGCATTAAAATTGTATATTGCTTTGGTCAGTATGGACATTTTAAAAATGTTGATTCTTCCCAGCCATGAGCATGGTATGTTTTTCCATTTGTTAATATTTTCAGCTATTTCTTTTCTTAGAGTTTCATAGTTCTCTTTATAGAGCTCTTTCATGTCCTTTGTTAGGTAAAATCTGAAATATTTCATCTTCTTTGCCACTACTGTGAATGGAATAGAGTCCTTAACTGTTTTTCCAGCTTGACTATTGTTGGTACATATAATGGCTACAGATTTATGAGTGTTGATTTTGTACTTGAGACATTGCTATATTCCTTGATCACTTCTAAGAGTTTTGTAGTAGAATTCCTAGTGTTTTCCAGATATATAATCATATATCATCTGCTAAGAGTGAAACTTTGATCTTTTTTGGACCTTACGTGGATACCCTTCATTGCCTTTTCTTCCCTAATTGTGATGGCCAAGACTTCCATTACAATGTTAAAAAGCAGTGGAGACAATGGGCAACCTTGCTTGGTTCCTGATCTGAGTGGAAATGATTTCAATTTAACTGCATTCAATACAATATTGGCTGTGGGTTTGCTGTAGATGGCCTCTATCAGTTTAAGAAATGTCCCTTCTAGAGCAATTTTCTTAAGTGTACTGATCATGAAAGGGATGCTGGATATTATCAAAAGTTCTTTCTGTATCAATTGAGAGAATCATATTGTCTTTGTTTTTTAATTTTATTTATAGATTTACATATATTTAACCAGCCTTGCGACCCTGGGATAAAACTCACTTGGTCATGGTGTATAATTTGTTTGATGTGTTGCTCTAATTTTGGTTATTCTTTTCCTCTACTTGGTTTGGGGTTGAAATGTTCTTCCTTTTCCAGTTGCTTGAGATGTCCCATTAAGTTGTTAACTTCCTCTCTTTCCATTCTCTTAAGGAAAGCTTGCAGTGCAGGTTCTGATAATTTGTGTCATCATTGTTGTTTTGTTCCAAAAATTTGGTAATTTCCTTCTTAATCTCATCTATAAGCCAGCTATTATTCAGTGTAAGGTTAGTTTCCTTGCTTTTGTATGAGTATATAGATTCCTATTGTTATTGAGTTCAACTTTTATTCCATGATGGTCCAAGGAGATGCAAGGAATAAGATCTATTTTTCTAAATTCACTGAGGTTAGACTTGTGACCTAAGATGTGATCAATTTTGGAGTATGTTTCATGGGCTGATGAGAAGAATGTGTATTCAGTTTGTTAGGATGAAATGTTCTGTAGATGTCCGTTAAATGCAATTGTTGAATGGTTAAGTTTAATTCTAAAATTTCTTTGCTTAGCTTCTTATTGGAGGATCTATCCAATACTGCCAAAGGAGTGTTAAAATGTCCAACTATTATGGTGCTGGATGAAATTGAGTTGCTTATGTTTGTTAGTGTCTCTCTTATAAATGGAGGAGCATTCTGGTTGGGTGCATAAATGTTAAAAATTGAAATCTCATCATGTTGAGTGTTATCCTTAACAAATATGAAGTGACCGTTCATATCTTTCCTTGCTTTTGTTGGTTTAAAGCCTATTGTATCTGCAAATAGAATAGAAAAACACCTTATTTTTCCTGATTTCCATTTGCCTGAATTATAGATGACCATCCCTTCACTCTGAGTCTATTTTTATCTTTTAAGGGTAAGAAGAGATTTGTGTATGCAGCAGATATCTGGCCCAAGTTTTTGTATCCAGTCAGCCAACCTTTGCCTCTTTAGAGGGCAATTTAAGTCATTCACATTAATTAAGAGTATTGATAAATGTGGTAGTATTTTGGGTATTGAGTTTTTTTGAAAGTTCAATGGAAATATTTAATCCTTTTCCACTGTGGAAGTTGGAATTTGATCAAAAGTTTCTGAGTGAGTTTAGTTTGGGGTGGAGAATTGTGCTTGGCATTATGGAGGATAGGTCTAAGAATATCCTGGAGAGCTTGCTTAGTTACGGCAAATTTCTTAAACATATGAATGTCATTAAAATATTTAATTTCTCCATCATAAATTAAACTCAGTTTAGCTGGATACAGGATCCTGGGTTGAAAGTTATTTTGTTTTAGGAGATTAAAAGTCGATGACCACCCTCTTCTAGCTTGAAAGGTTTCAGCAGAGAGATCTGTAGGCATTCTAATATTTTTCCTCTTGTAGGTTATGGTTTTCTTACTTCTGGCTGCTTGTGGAATTTTGTCCTTCATTTTAACCGTGGTGAAGTTAATTATAATGCACCCAGGAGATGTCTTATTTGGGTTGAAACATGCTGGGGTTCTGAAAATGTCTGCTATCTGAATTTCAGAATCTCTTGGCATGTCTTGAAAGTTCTCCTTCATTATCTCATGAAGAAGAGCATCTGTGACTTTCAAAGCCACCTCATCACCTTCAGGAATTCCTATAAGGTGAATATTAATTTTCTTTGAATTATCCCAGAGCTCACTGAGAGAATGATCTGTTTTTGCTCTCCACTTCTCTTCCTTTTTGAGAGTTTGAGAGTGTTCAAAAACTTTGTCTTCAATGTTAGAAATCCTTTCTTCTGCCTGCTCCATTCTGTTTTGAAGGATTCTACTGTATTTCTCAGATCTTTGAGGGCTGTAAATTCTTGTTTCAATGTGTCAAAATCTTTGGTGATTTTGTCTTTCAATTCATTGAATTATTTTTTCTTTCTTTCTTTCTTTCTTTCTTTCTTTCCTTCCTTCCTTCCTTCCTTCCTTCCTTCCTTCCTTCCTTCCTTCCTTCCTTCCTTCCTTCCTTCCTTCCTTCCTTCCTTCTTTCTTTCTTTCTTTCTTTTTTAATTAAATCATAGCTGTGTAAATTAATGCGATCATGGGGCACCATACACTGGTTTTATATACCATTTGACGTATTTTCATCACACTTGTTAACATAGCCATCCTGTTTTTTTTTTTAGTTATTGTGTTAAGACATTTATATTCTACATTTAGTAAGTTTCACATGTACCCTTGTAAGATGCACTCATTGAATTCTTGAGACAACTTTTGACATGCTCCTTGAATTTATAATTCTAACTTTACCTCTATTCTATTAATATTATTTGCAATCCAAATTCTGAATTCTATTTCTGACATCTCAGCCATCTGTTTATGAATGGGATCTTCAGTTGTGTCTGCCATGTCATTCCCTGGGGGAGTTGATCTTCTCTGGTTATTCATGTTATGGGAGTTTTCCCGCTGATTCCACCCCATGATTATTTTATAACATTTGGCTTAGATGAACAGATAAGGTGAAGTTGGGTTAAGGGCTCCTGGAGTAGCAAACTAGCCCTTTGCCCAAGAGCTGGGGCTGGTGTCTGTACCTTTTCCCCTAGAGCTTAACAAGGACCTGTACAGTGCTATGGCCTGAGAAACTGAGGAGCTTCTTGGTGTGGTGTGGCTAAGTGGCTCTGTCTTGCTTTCAGCTTGTCTCTGTACTACACTAGTCAATCTGTTACTCTAGGTTGTAGTCTCAGCTGTGGAGAAATACCAGCAATTAAGTCACCCTGCCTCCCATGGGCAACAACTGGAAAAGGAAAATCAAACCTTCCCACAACCACACACCCAGGGTACCACTTTGGATAGTCCTTGGGTGATTGGCCCAGTTAAAGAGGTCCAAATCACTTGTCCTAGTCATCACCAGTCTCAGGTGGGAGAGTTCAAAAGGTCTCTGGCAACTAGATAGCAGGTGTCTGCTGGCAGCTCAAGTATGACTCGCTCTGGTTCTCAGGACCCACCCAGCAAATGAATTAGTCTGGGAAGGTTGATGCCTCCTTCACTGCCTTGTACCTCTGTCACATTCAGTCATTGGTAACCCCACAGGGCTGTGACCTAGTTCTCTCCAATGAGCAGATGCTCCAGGGGTTTGCACCTGCCTGAGTCACAGGGAAATCTATGTCTCCTTGGCCAGGCTATTGCTCTCTGCCACTATACAGCAGGGGGAGCTGAGGCCCAACAACCTTGGGTGCTTAATGGATGTTGGGGTGATTCACTTAGTTCCAGCCCCACCCCTGTTTGATGTTACTGACAGAACAGGACAATTTTGCAGAATTTGTTTTTGTCCCAGCTATATTCCCCTGTTGAACAGATGCTGTTTGAGATCACATAAACTTTGACTCAGCCCAGGTCTGTGCCACTGCCCAGAGCTGGCATGTCTGTCTCGGCTACAGTCTGTGTTGGGGCAGGCACAGTTAGAGTTCACACTCAGCTGTCAGTTCCAGCCTCTGTGCACTTGCCTTTGTCTCAGCTATGATCCTCTGAGGGCCTGCTGCTTCTTAGGCTCACTAAAGCAGTCCTTTTGGCTTAGCCCTGCTCTGAGAGTATGCCGTCTCTGCATTTGTCCTGGCCATGCTCCACCCAGGCAGGTACCACTTCAGGCATACCCTTTACTCATAGGGCTTGTATTTCCATCCAAGATCTGTTCAGCCAGTGGCTAACACTATAGGTTGCCCAGAGATGCAGGGTGCGAGCCCTATCGCTCCTGCTGTTGCCACTGCTACTCTGTGCTGTGGGGGCAGTGCCTCTCCCTCTCCCGTATGAGTCCCTAAGTTCACCGTCTTCTCCTTACTTCTGTGCTGCAGAATCAGCACAGAACAGCAACAGCCCATGCCCTGTCCACATCTCTCCAGAAAATGCCTAAGAATCTGGACTCCATGGGGGACAGGCCTCCAGACTTTGGAGTGAAAGTGGAGGGGAGTGCTGGGAGTTCAGAATTACATGTAGAAAATATACACAATTTTGTACAGTTTTATGCCTGATGGGAGAGTGCCATGGCACATTCATAATTCCTCTCGAGGGAAGGAGTTCCAGTTTTTAGAGGGTCTCTCCCAGGGATAAAATAGGAGGGGATATGAACTCTCCTTGCTTGTTTGTATGGAGTATATTGTGAGCCATTCTTATGGGAGAGGGGACTCCTATCTGCTTGGTGATGGATTTTGTACCTATTGTTTGTTTCCTTGGGGTCACAGCTCACCTCAGTAGGGTTGATGTGCATTCTTCAACTTTCTCTCTTGGCTCATCTCCAAACCATTGCATACTTGCTAAACTTCTGTCCTTTAACTCTCCTTCTGGATGGGAGCCTCTGTGGAAAGCTGGCTCCAGTCAGCCATCTTGCCTCTGCCCGATACATTATTCTTTTAAGAGTTTCAAATATTCTACTGAGAACTATGCTGATATAGTTCTTTTCATTTATTTTCCCAGAGTAATTCCACAAAAATATTTTGAAAAAGTTAAATTAATGCTATTTTTTTCTGAATTCTGATGTGTCTAAGTATGCCTTCCTTTTGCCATGTACATAGATAAAATTTGCCTTAGTATAATCCCATGGTCACAGTCCTTTTTCATACAGAACTCTGTATTATTACTTCATTGTATTCTATCATTAATTTTGCAGATGTGAAATATAAGGGCAGCCTAATTCTCTATCCTTTGTAGACAGCCTATTTTATTTTTCTTTATAGAAGCTTATGTGATTTATTCAGTCATTGCAATTCAGAATTTTCCCTAGGATACATCTAAATGTATACTTTCTATCAATATTTATACTTTGCACTCAGAGGAAGACTTTTTTACTTGAGGAGTCAAGTTCAGGCATATTTCCTTTAATTATTTTATTTATTATTGCCCTTCTTCACATATTTTATTTCTAATTTGCCTTTTCATTCTGAAAATACTCTTGGGGTTGTGGGTGGTATGGCCAACGTGATTGCTCTAGTGTTGTTATGAAAGTCTTTACCGTGTTCTGTTAGTGGTTGTTGTAACCTCAGATATGGCCTATCCTGCATTCCAGAGCTTTCAAGTCCACAGAGAATTGAAAAGAACCTTAGAAATGTCATTATGCTGAGTACCAGGAATTTCTTAGAATTTTTAATTTACTATTTTATTATTTGATTCAATATGTGCTAAAAGAAACCAGTCAAATGTAACTGATAGCATTTCCCCCCTTTGGTACAATCAGGTGATTATTGCTTTAATCATTAAAACCTAGGATTATTTTAATCTTTAAAACCTAGGGGTGCCAAAAACTGTATGCACATTTTAGGAGATCTTGTTCAAAGTAAAATCAACCATTCCCCCAAAGTGTATGAATTTTGGGTGAAATGGATGTGTGTAGTTTGTCTAGGTACACTTGACCAGTAACAATAACTTCAATTCAACTTTGAAAAATAACACACAGATAACATCTCTTAAAATGTGTATACCTTTTTGGCACCCTCTGTAAGTAATTCTTCTTTACTCTATTCTTTTTTCCTATGTTTTGTTTCCTCCTCCTTATCTTTTTCCGAGAGAGGTTAGATAATAGAAATGAATGAGAAAATACCAAATATGCAGCCTTGATGTCTCAAGAATCACTGTCTTGTTTTAATAGTTAATAGCTATAAAGAAGTGAAATACTTAGTTAGACTGGTATATCTAGTAACATATCATATAATAGGAATATATTTATACCTGGCTGGCAGTTTCTCACATCACTCATGACTTTACTACTACTGCTACCATGACCACTACAGTACCCCCTCCCTCTTCCCTGCTACCACTACTGAAAATAATAATAATAATATTAATAGCAAACACTAATGTAGCACAATTGGAGACACTATTCTAAGCACTTCACATACATTAACTCTCTTAATCCTCAGATCAGCCCTATATGGATGGTGCTGTCATTATTCTCATTTTACAGAAGAAGAAACAGAGGCACAGAGAGGTTAATGCCATCACAAACGTTGAGTGCAGGAGTTAGAATTCAAAACTGTGCTCTTTACTCTTGTATCCTACATTTTATTTATAGGTAAGTACAAAACTATACTATAATTAGAAATATAAAATAAGATTTAAAGAACTTGGAAAGTAGAGTGGAAAATGTGCTGAAGATAAAGAACCTCAACAAAATAAACAAAGAATGACTGCCCGAGTTGTATGGGTTTGAATTTTAAGGAACTAACTCAGATTGCAACTGAATTTAATATTAGAACCTTAGAAACAAGATAATGAAACACTTCATTTATTAAACTACAAAGTGTTATAAAACAACTGGCTATTCAAGGAAACTAATTTTTAATTCCAAAGCATTATCTTCAGGCTTGTTAATTGCAGTTATTACACTAGGTATTAAATTATGTACAACAGTGTAATTTTTGGCTAATGTGCAGTAAATTCAGGAGTGTGAACAAGAATTTATTTTCTGAAATAGTACTTTTCTTCCTGTCATAATATTTCCCATTATTTTCTTTTTAATCCTTAGGCATTGAAATGGCTGCTGTCCATTTTTACTATTAAGTTAAATTCATCTTGCTCTATGCAGAATAATTTTCTCTGCATCTTTGTTGTTGTACATTTATTTATTTAATTTATGAATATGACAATCATAAAAAGAATAGATGATAAGTTAATAAACTTTGAATAGATAATAAAGTAAACATCTGTGTAGCAGGTTTAAGGACACAACTACTGCCAATACAGTTGTAACCCCTTCTGTGCTGCTCTCAAGCTGCTCCTGGGCCGTTGTGTTTCCATCCTTCTCTACAGAATGAACACATTTGAATCTTATGTCTGTTGTACACTTGATTTTCTAGATCAATATGTACAGATATACACAATATAAAGATTATACTGTTTAGTTTTGTTATTCATACAATTCAGATGGTATAGTAGTCAAAGAATTCTTTTACAATTTGCTTTTTCCTATCAACCATCTATTTTTAAAGATGTTTCTATGTTCATGGGTATAACATTAATTTATTGATTTTCATACCTCTGTAGAGTGAATATACAAAATATGAATATATACAAATATTTTACTTGTTTTTCTTTTCATGATTATTTGCCTTGTTTTTAGTTTTTCTGTATCACAAGTGAGGCTGTTAGGAACTTTCTTGTGCATATTTTTGGGTGTTCATGGGAAGCAATTTCTGTGGGTAGAATTGATGGGTAATAACACAGGCACATTTAGAGCTTTGCAAGATAACACCAAATTGCTTAAGAGAGCCACTGAAACAATGAACATTTTCTTTTTTTTTTTTTGCAGTTTTTGGCTGGGGCTGGGCTTGAACCCACCACCTCTGGCATATGGGGCCAGCGCCTTACTCCACTGAGCCACAGGCGCAGTAAAAATCCCTTGATTCTCAGTCTTAACCAATATGTGACACTGTCAGAATTTTAATTTTTGCCAATATACTCAAAAGTTTACCTAGTTATAATTTTAATTTGCTTCCTCAGTAATAATATGTTTATCAATCATCTGTGTTTCCTCCTCTGGGAAATACCTCTTCTTATCTTTTGCCTCTTTTTCTGTCATCTTTCTCTTATTATTTTGTAGGAGTTCTTTATAAATACTAGAAATATAATATCTGTTTATTATATGAGTTTTAAATATTCTCTAATTTTAGTCCTATTTTTCATCACCTCAGAAGAAAAATTTAAAATGCTATCAATGTTAAATTTATTAATTTGTATGGTTTATGATATTATGCCATGTTAATATTTAAAATTAGAAAAAGCAATGTGTGTTCAATACTGAAAATCTGGAAAATCAACCAACAAAGCACAAAGAAAGAAGAAGAAAGAAAAAGGAGGAAGAGTAAGAATAGGGAGCAAAAGTCTTAATTTTAATTATTATGGAGTTTGAGGATATTTTCATAGGTTTATTGGTATTTATGCTCTTTCTTAAATTTCCTATGAACATCTTTGGAATACTTTATACTGAATAGTTTTATATTTAATATAAATATATTATAAAATATTATATAATATATAATATTATAAAATTATTTATAAAATATTAATATATTTATCTGAATTCAACATATATTAAAGCTGTGTGTGTCTGGCCCATCAAATTTAAACTATGTTTTCCTACATGTTTGTTTTGATTTTATGGTGGTTTATAATATGAAGATATTTGAATTGTCAGTTTTTAAAATTCAAATTTATAAATAACTTTCATTAATATTGGTTTTTCAAGTTTAGAAGGTCCTATGATATCTAGGGATCATTTAGGCATTTTTTATCTTTTATTCCAGACTACATTATTACACATACATTCATACACTTTAATGTGATTGATATTTTACTGTATTCTATTATTTAACTTGAAACTAGTCTCCTTCAAAACATTTATTGAATACTAGAGGAGAGTGCAGGGAAAACCCTTGAAGAAATCGGTCTGGGCGAGTATTTTATGAGGAGGACCCCCCGGGCAATTGAAGCAGTTTCAAAAATACACTACTGGGACTTAATCAAACTAAAAAGCTTCTGCACAGCCAAGAACACAGTAAGTAAAGCAAGCAAACAGCCCTCAGAATGGGAGAAGATATTTGCAGGTTATGTCTCCGACAAAGGTTTAATAACCAGAATCCACAGAGAACTCAAACGCATTAGCAAGAAAAGAACAAGGGATCCCATTGCAGGCTGGGCAAGGGATTTGAAGAGAAACTTCTCTGATGAAGACAGGCGCACAGCCTTCAGACATATGAAAAAATGCTCATCATCTTTAATCATCAGAGAAATACAAATCAAAACTACTTTGAGACACCATCTAACTCCAGTGAGACTAGCCTATATCACAAAATCCTAAGACCAGAGATGTTGGCGTGGATGTGGAGAAAGGGAACACTTCTGCACTGCTGGTGGGAATGCAAATTAATACATTCCTTTTGGAAGGATGTTTGGAGAACACTTAGAGATCTAAAAATAGATCTGCCATTCAATCCTGTAATCCCTCTACTGGGCATATACCCAGAAGACCAAAAATCACATCATAACAAAGATATTTGTACCAGAATATTTATTGCAACCCTATTCATAATTGCTAAGTCATGGAAAAAACTCAAGTGCCCATCGATCCACGAATGGATTAATAAATTGTGGTATATGTACACCATGGAATATTATGCAGCCTTAAAGAAAGATGGAGACTTTACCTCTTTCACGTTTACATGGATGGAGCTGGAACATATTCTTCTTAGTAAAGTATCTCAAGAATGGAAGAAAAAGTACCCAATGTACTCAGCCCTACTATGAAACTAATTTATGGCTTTCACATGAAAGCTATAACCCAGTTACAACCTAAGAATATGGGGAAGGGGGAAAGGAAGGGAAGGGAGGTGGGAGGTGGGTAGAGGGAGGGGGATTGGTGGGATTACACCAGCGGTGCATCTTCCAAGGGTATATGTGAAACTTGGTAAATGTGGAATGTAAGTGTCTTGGCACAGTAACTGAGAGAATGCCAGGAAGGCTATGCTAACCAGTGTGATGAAAGTGTGTCAAACGGTCTGTGAAGCTACTGTATGATGCCCCATGATCATATCAATATACACAGCTATGATTTAATAAAAAAACAAACAAAATGTTTATTGAATAACTCATAACCTCTCTCAAGATTATTATTTTTCATATAATGTCATGTACTATGACCTTTTTAAACATCTACCTAATTCATTGCATGATTCGTCCATTTTTCATTCTTAAACAAAGACTACATTCTAATATTTTACCTATTGAATTTCATTATATGTTTTCATATACATAGGGTCCTGAAAATTTGAAACAGAAATGGATATGGAGAAAAGAGACTTGTTTCACAAAATATATATATATATATATTTTGACAGAGTCTTATTATGTCACCCCCAGTAGAGTGCTGTGCTGTCACAGCTCACAGCAACCTCCCACTCTTGGGCTTAAGCAATTCTCTTGTCTCAGCCTCCCAAGTAGCTGGGACTACAGGTGCCTGCCACAGTGCCTGGCTATTTTTTGTTGAGGTTGTCATCATTGTTGTTTAGCTGGCCTGGGCTGGGTTTGAACCTGCCAGCCTGGGTCTATGTGGCCGGTGCCCTATCCACTGAGCTACGAGTGCCACCCACAGATTGTATTGTTGTTATGCTAGTTTTGCTCCTACTGATGGTTGCTCAAAATTTGTTATTTGGCAGAACTGTTAGAGGTGTCAACATGTGAAGATGTCCTTCAGAAATGTATTGAAGTACATGAATGCTCTTAAAGGAAATGCTGCCTCTAGGAAGAATATCATGGATCTCCATGGAGTATAGAATAATATCTTTGGGTAATTAGTACTTGGTATACCTTCCACTATTGCTCAAAAGTCCCTTTCTTCTACCAAACATGACCTATTTTTTCCCTCATCTTTGCCTTCATCAACTACAAACATAAATCAAAAATAGTAATAAAAATGTTCTGTATTCAAAACTGTACATATTTTAGTTAGAGTTCTCCAGAGAAACATAACAAACAGAACACACACACACACACACACACACACACACACACACACACACACAGACACACACAGCTCAATTATAAAGGATTGATTCAAGGGGTGGAGCAAGATGGTGGACTAGAAGGATCATTCAGCTAAAATCTTAGAATGACAGGGGAATGAAAGGGAAGAACCAAGCCATAACTGGTACAGGAACCTTACCCAGAGTTGTAGCTTAAGAAGCATAGCGTGGAGGTGGTGAGCTGGATATAGCATATGAGCTGGAGTGGTGGAAATCTGACAGAGTAGACAAGTGATTACAACCTACCAGGATTGGCTGGTGCCCCACAGAGGTCCATGACAGGAGGATGCCTTTCCAGAGTTTTCAGTTGTTGGGGAAAGCTGCAAGTTAAGTAGAAAGCTTGAGTATCCAGCAACCATGTTTGAACACTAGTTGGAGTGGAATTTGCCATAGGTTTAGTGACTGATGAAGTAGCTATACTCAGAAGGTCCCTGCAGGCAGAAGGCTGCCATTGTGGGAAGATTGTGAGAAGGTCTTAGCAGGTATATAAAGCATGACCATCTTAATTCTGCCTGCTAGGATCAGAACTCCACTCTTGGGGCAGGCTGAGGGACTCCTGTCCCCCACAAAAACTGTAGATAGGGGCACTGTCATACCTGCCCCTGAAGGATTCTTGTGAGCTGAGGAAACAATCAGGTTATCACTGAAGGCAACTAAGTTTGGAATAAGGACCAAAAAGTTGCTGGGTTTATTCTCTGTCTCCTGAAAAAACTACAATGTTACCTGGTGTACGGGCAAGACTCTTGTTATTTGGAAATGAGGAAGAGTTTGGCTTTGCTTAGGCTGAGGCCACTTCAATACCTAAGCTCTGAGACAAGGTAATTTTCAAATTTTCAAAGGAGGCAGTGAGAAGGAAAAAGGAGGACAAGGAGGTGAAGAAGAAGAAAGAATACATGAGGCAAAACCAACAGAAAAGTTTCAGCAACATGAAAAACCAAAACAGAGGAATTCCCCCAAAGGACAATGAGTCATCTACTGCAGAAGACTCCACCTATAAAGAATTAATGGATTTGATAGAAAGGGAATTTAAAATATGAACGATAAGGACAATAAAACAATGGACAAGAAAATGGAAAGACAGAACCAAAAGTTGGATGAGAGCTAGTAGAATATAGAAAGGATATAATGGAGCTTAAGGAAATGAAAAAGACAATCAGGGAATTTAAAGATGCAGTAGAAAGTATCAAAAATAGGTTAAACCATGGAGAGAAAGAACCTCAGAGCTAGAAGGTAAAGTTTTCAAGTTAACCTAGGTAGTTAAAGAGGCAGAAAAGAATAGAGAGAAAGCAGAATGGGCATTTAGAGAACTACCAGACTCCATGAAGCATTCAAACATGAATAATAGGGATTCCTGAAGGGGAAGAAGATTGTCCCAAAGGAATGGAAGGCCTGCTGGAGACTAACGTAAATAGAAACTTCCCAAATTTTACTAAAGACCCCAACACACTCCTTTCAGATGGATATTGAACCCCAGGTCATCTCAACTCAAACAAAGATTCTCTAAGACACATTATAATGAACCTGTCCAAAGTCAAGATGAAAGAAAAAAATTCTGCAAGCAGAAAGGAGCAAGTGCCAACTGACCTAAGAGGTAGAACCATTAGGATGACTTTTCAACGGAAACCTTCTAAGTCAGAAAAGCATGGCCATTCACCTTTAACATTCTTAAACAAATAATTTTTAGCCCAGAATTCTGTATTCTACTAAACTAAGCTTCAAAATTGATGGAGAAATCAAATCTTTTGTGGATATACAAGCAGTGAGGAAATTTGTCACAACAAGATGAGCTCTACAGGAAATACTTAGACCTATTCTCAACACTGACCACCACAATGGACCATCAGCAAAGTAAATACGCAGAAGCTAAAGGTCAAAACTTAGCTTTCATGTTGGCCCAAAGGATAAAACTACACCATGAACTTTCACAAAATAAGATGAATAGAACTCCACTGCACTTATCAAATCTCTCAGTAATTGTCAATGGACTGAATTCATGACTGAAGAGACACAGCTGGATGATTGGATAAAAAAGTACGAGCCATTCATATGCTGTCTCCAGGAGACACAGATAGCCTTGAAGGACAAATCAAGACTCAGGGTTAAGGGATGGAAGACAGCATTTCAAGCAAATGGAAATCAGCAGAAATGAGAGGTTGCAATTTTATATTCTGATATAAACAGATGTAAAGCAATTAAAGTTAAGAAAGAAAAAAGATGGTCAAAGGAAAAATACAACAAGAAGACATTTCAATTTTAAATATTTATGCACCCAACTTTAATACTCCAAGATTTATAGAACAGACCTTCATGGGTCTGAGCAATATGATATCCCATAACACCGTATTAGCTGGAGACTTTAACACTCATCTGACAGAACTGGACAGATTCTCTAAACAGAGACTAAACAAGTATACAAAGAACTTAAAGATGACCCTAGAACAAATGGGATTAATAGACATACACAGAACACACTATCCTAAAGCCAAACTACATTTTTTTCTCATTAGCCCATGGTACATACTCCAAAATTGACTACCTCCTAGGATACATATCAAACTTCAGCAAAATTAAAAGAATAGAAATTATACCTTGTATCTTCTCAGATCACAAGGCAATAAAGGAGAACTCAACTTCAACATAAATGTTCATCCCCACACAAAGACTTGGAAATTACACAACCTTATGTTGAATGGTAGTTGGGTTCAGAAAGAGATAAGAGGGGAAATCATTAAATTTCTCAGACATAACAACATTGAAGACACAAGTTATAAAAACCTGTGGGATACAGCAAACACAGTCTTAAGAGAGATATTTATCACCCCTATATTTGAAAAGCAGAAAGAGAGTATATCAACAAACTCATGAACCATCTTATTGAACATGAAAAAGAAGAACAATCTAATTTTGAACCCAGCAGAAGAAAATAAATAACCAAACTTAAATCAGAGATAATTGAAATTCAAAACAAAAGAATCATCCAGAAAATTAACAAAACAAGTTGGTTTTTTTGAAAAAAAAAAAAAATAAAAATAAACAAAATCGACAAACCTTTGGTCAGATAAACTAGAAACAGAAAAGTAAAATCTCTAATAACCTCAGTCATAAATTATAAACTGGAAATAACAACAGATGCCACAGAGATTAAAGTGGCATCTCTGAGTACAAGAAACTCTATTTCCAGAAATTTGACAATGTGGAGGAAATGGATCAATACCTGAAATCAGACCCTCTCCCTAGACATAACCAACAAGAAATAGATCTCTTGTAACAGACCGATTTCAAGAACTGAGATCAAAGAAATAATAAAAAATTTCCCACCAAAGAAAAGCCCTGGTCCTGAAGATTCACACCAGAATTCGATCAAACTTTCAGAGAAGAGCTTATATCCATACTGCAGAAATTATTCTAGAAAATTGAGAAGGAAGGAATCATCCCCCAACATGTTCTATAAAGCAAAAATCACTCTGATACCAAAATCAAGAACAGACCCAACTAAAAAGGAGAATTTCAGACCAATTTCACTAATGAATATAGATGTAAAAATTCTCAATAAAATCCTAACCAATGGATTACAGCATCAGATCAAGTAGGTTTCATCCCAGGGATGCAAGGCTGTTTTAACATATGCAAGTCCATACACATAATTCACTGTATCAGCAGAAGCAGAAACAAAGACCACATGATCCTCTCAGTAGATGCAGAAAAAGCTTTTGATAAAATCCAGCATCCTTTTCTAATTAGAACACTTATGAACATAGGCATAGGTGGCACATTTCTTAATCTGGTCAAAGCCATCTATGTCAAACCCACGGGTAATACTGTACTGAATGAAATAAAACTGAAAACTTTTCCATTGAGAACTGGAACCAGACAAGGTTGTCCTCTATTGCCAGTACATTCAACATAGTGCTCAAAGATCTAGCCAATAAAATCAGGCAAGAAAAGGAAATAAAGGGCATCCAAATGGGGGCAAAAGAGGTCAAACTCTCACTCTACTGATGACATGATCTTATAGATAGCAAACCCCAAAGATTCAACCACAAAACTCCTGGAAGTGATCAAAAAATATAGCAATGTGTCAGGATATAAAATCAAGGTCCACAAATCAGTAGCCTTCATATATGCCAATAACAGCCAAGATGGGAAGCTAATCAAGAATACAATTACCTCCAGAGTAGCTTCAAAAAAAAAAATAAAAAAAAAAAACCCCAAAACTGAAATACCAAGGAATATACATAAAAAAAGAGGTGAAGGACCTCTATAATGAAAATTATAAAACCCATAGAAAAGAACTAGCAGAAGATATTAACAAATGGAATAACATACCATGCTCAAGGCTGGGAAGAATCAACATTGTCAAAATGTCTATACTACTCAAAGCATTATACAGATGCAATGCAGTCTCCATTAAAATACCATCATCATACTTTCAAGATTTGGAAAAAAAAATTCTTAATTTTGTGTGGAACCAGAAGAACCCCCATATAGCCAAGGCAATTCTTAGTAATAAAAACAAAGCTGGGAGTATCACCCTACCTGACTTTTGACTATATTATAAGGCCATAGTGATCAAAACAGCATGGTATTGGCACAAAAATAGAGACACTGACATTTGGAACAAAATAGAAAACCATAAGATGAAACTAACATCTTACAGCTACCTGATCTTTGATAAACCAAAGAAGAATACACACTGGGGAAAAGAATTCCTATTCAATAAATAGCATTGGGAGAACTGGATAACCACATGTAAAAGACTGTAACTGGACCCGCACCTTTCACTGCTTATGAAAATTGATTCAAGATGGATAAAATATTTAAATCTAAGGCATGAAAAAATAAAAATCCTCAAAGAAAGTGTGGGGAAACACTTGAAGATATCAGCCTGGGGAAAAATTTTATGCCCTGGCAATTGCAACAACAACAAAAATAAACAAATGGGATTTAGTTAAACTGAAAAGCTTCTGTACAGCTAATGAAACAATAACCAAAGCAAATAGACAACCTTCAGAATAGGAAAAGATATTTACATATTATGAATCAGACAAAAGTTTGATAACTAGGATCTATAGAGATCTCAGATTAACCAACAACAACAAAAGACCTAACAATCCCATACACACTGGGCAAGAGACGTGAATAGATCCTTCTCTAAAGAAGACAGACAAACGGCTATCAAATAGATGAAAAAATGCTCATAGTCCCTAATCATCAGAGAAATGACAATCAAAGCTACCCTGACATATCACTTAACCCCAGTGAGAATGGCCCAAATCTCAAAGGCTCAAAACTGGCATGGATATGGAGAGTAGGGAACAGTTTTACACTGCTCACCACCAGCAGTGGGACTGCAAAATAATGCAACCTTTTCGGAAAGAAGTATGCACTATCCTCAAAGAATTCATATTAGATCCCCCATTTGATCCAGCAATCCAATTACTAGTCATCTACCCAGGAGAAAGAAAATCCTTTTGTCGTAAGGACATTTGCACTAGACTGTTTCACAGCTCAATTTACAATTGCCAAAATGTGGAAACAGCCTAAATGCCGAGGAATGGATTATAAGCTGTGGTACACGTGTACCATGGGGTACTACTCAGTCACTAAAATAGATGGAGACTACATTTTTTGTATTAACCTGGATGGAGCTGGAACACAGTCTTCTTAGTGAAGCATCACAAGAATGGAGAAGCAAGAATCCAATGTACTCAATTCTAACATGAAGTCAGTAGATGAGCTAATAAGAGCTGAGGTAGGGGAAAGAGGGAGTGGGGAGAGGGGAGGAAGGAGGGGAACAGGGGTCACAGTGTATGGCATACCCCTTGGGGGTGAGACACAATTATACGAAGGACTTCATCTAACAAATGCAATCAGTGTAACTTAACTCTTTGTTCTCTCAATGAATCCCAAACAATAAAAATAAATAAATAAAATAAAAAAAGAATTGATTCACACAATTATGGAGGTTAAGAAGTCCCAAGATATGTGGTCACCAAGCTGAAGATTCAGTATAGCCAATTATGTAATTCTGTATGGGTCTAAAGACCTGAGAACTAGGGAAAGATATTTTATAAGTTCCAATCCAAAAGCTCACATGCTTGAGATCCAAGATTAATCCTTGTTTTAATTTGTGTCTGACAGCAAGAACAGACTGATATTCTAGTTCCTCAGTCAGATAGGTGGAGTTCCTCTTACTTGTGGTAGGTCAGCCTTTTTGTTCTATTCAGGCCTTCACTTGATTTTGTTCTACGCAGGCCCAATCACATTAGGAGAGGCAATCTTCTTTACTCAGTGCTAGTGACTGTTAATCTCATCCAAAAACACACCCACAGACACATACAAAATAATATTTGGCCAGACATCTGGGTGTCCCATGGCCTGGTCAAGTTGACATATAAAATTAACCATCATAGGCATTTTATTATTTCTCTGTGTTGTACCCACTTCCAGAATGTTACATAAAATCTTAAGAATTACCAACATTCTTAGTTTATTTTGATATTTCAAATTGTTATCCCTGTAGAAAATTGAAAGTGAAAGTATATTTCTAAGGCATTTCAAAACCATTACATTGGTTTGTTGGAGGGAATTACTGCCTCTAAGCCATTATCTGTCCTGAATTCTTAGACATTCTGAAGCAGAAGGAAATATAAACTGCAGCACTGTAGATAAGCTAGAAGAAATAGAACTGTCAAACATTTTGAAAAGAAATGTCTGGGAACTAGAAGTGCCAAAGAAGGAATGAGAAAACAATCATGTTTTTGCTAGAGCAGTTGACATTTTGAAATCTATATTTCTCCTCAGAGAAGTCCACATGGCATCTGTAATTGAAATTGTTCTGAGTGAGGGAAGAAAAAGAGAGAAGAAATGAAGTGTTAAAACCTTTGTCACACTCAATCCCTAGTGAGTGATGCTCACAGAGATAGAGCTAATGTGTGTGACTAGATATCAAATACTTCAGATGTCTATTACATATACATGATTATGAAATAAATTGTGTTTGTTTTACCCAAGGAAATTGAATTCAAGTACTAGAAATCAAAATTTTCAGAGAAAGGCAAATATCAGAATGTTAACATTCATCTCCGATATTTCAGTCTAATCAAACAGGAATGCCAGCAAGAATACAGTTCATTTCAATTTATCTATTTATTCAACAATATTTACTTCCTATGTGAATGGCATTATTTCATGTACCTAATACTTGTCTAGGGGAATAGAGAGAAAGAGTAAGTGTGTGGAAATGAGGTGTAAAAATATACAAAAATACAATAAATTGTTTGCATCAAAATGTTGTAACAGTTGCTTTTCTGAGGACAGGGCGTGCAGAATCATGGAGGTCATTTTACTCTTTACCTAAAATAACGATAATATTCAGAATAAGATTGCAGAATCAAAATTCCCTGCCCCACCCCAATCATATCTCCTCAAAGAAACAACTGTTTCACAGTAGACAGAACTACTTTTGTGGAAGCTTTGGGATTCATGTAGCAGAACGTAGGATGGCCATTGTGAGATGCACACATGGTTGATGTCAGCTCCAGACCCAGAAACACACTGTCCCACTGTGGATTTGGCTATAACCCCATTTGGCTTTGGTCCTGCTACGGAAATCATCTGCCAAAGGACCCAATAGGAGTCATGCTCACTATGTCTCAGGTATTCAGCTTCACGTTGGTCTGGCTCTGGACCCTGAAACGGCCCTGTGGTTTGGCCGTAGCCTCTTTTTGCTGTAGTCTGAGATTAGTTCTGCACACACAGGGAACTGCTGAGATAAGTCCATCTGTGGTGCTGGGTAAGACTTGTTTACCTTGGCACCATAGAAGAACCTAAAATGGGTAGTGCCCATAGCTCAGTGGGTAGGGCACTGGCCATACACACTGAGGCTGGCAGGTTCAAACCCAGCCCGGGCCAGCTAAAACAACAATGTCAACTGCAACAACAAAAATAGCCAGGCATTGTGGCAGGCGCCTATAGTCTCAGCTACTTGGGAGGCTGAGGCAAGAGACTTGCTGAAGCCCAAGAGTTTGAGGTTGCTGTGAGCTATGATGTCACAGCACTCTACCGAGGGTGACAGCTTGAGACTCTGTCTCAAAAAAACAAAAAAGAGCCTAAAATGACCCAGCAACTTGACTGTAGCTCCTTATAGTCTGAGGAACAGACTTGACAATCCAAAAACCTGGAGAGAGGCTATCCATAGCCCTTTAGACAGGATAATATAGCTCTTAGTTCCACTGAATTACTTGAAACATCTCTGCTCCAGCCACTTTAAGCTGCATTGTAAAAGCAGTTCTGCCTGCCTAAGGATCCACCAGGAGACACATTCATCCATTCCTACACAGCTGCAGACCTTGGTCTTGGCTGTGAACCTTGAGCAGCCTTGTAACTTAGTTGCAGTGAGATCCCTTCAAGAGAATTGCAGGAAGCCACACCTGTCTGCACACTTAGTAATAGGCCTACTGTCTGTAGACTCTCAGTGGACACTCATCCCAGTGCCGGTCCTACTGGCCAAGGTCCTGGAGATAGTCTAGTCCACCCAAGGCTCCCTCTTCTGTTCACCCTCTTTTGCTCATCATGTTTATTAATCTTTCTCCCTGTCAATAAACACCATCCTGTTTATTAGTAAAAAAAAAAGAAAAGAAAATTCTACTTCAACAGTAGACACAATCATGCAGAAGAAAAGATAGGTCATTTGAAATTAGCCCATTAAAAGAACACTGACAACAAGAATAAAGAATAAAGAAAGCAAAAGGGATCTATGGGACACCATCAATCATATGTATGTGTATATACATATAAAATCATATGTATGTATAAATTGTGAAATTCCCAGAAGAAGAAAAGAGAAAAAAGGTAGTAGGAAATGTATTAGAAGAAATACTGGCTGAAAAGTTTTCAAATCTTGGGAGGGATATGGGCATCGAGACTCATGAAGCTCAAGAGATCCCAAGTAAAGCCCAGACACAGAATACTACTCCAAGACGCATCATAATGAAATTGTCAAAAGTAAGAATCTTGAAAGTAGCAAGAGAAAAGAGACTCATCACATGCAAGGAAACTTCCATAGGATATTAGTGCTTCTCAGCAAAAACCTTGCAAGTTAGGAGTGAATGGAATGATATATTAAAATTACAGAAAGAAAACAACAACAACCCCACCCCCCCAAACTATCAACCAAGAATATTTCCTGCAAAGATGACCTTTAGACATGAAGGAGCTATAAAGACACTCCCAAATAAAAGCTGAAAGAGTTCATTTAATAAGATTTGCTTTACAAGAAATTTTTAAAAGGAGTTCTTTGAGTCAAAACAAAAGGATACTAAGCAATAACATGCAAAAATACAAAAGTAGAAAACCTACTGGCATAAGTAAATATATTGTCAAATTCAGAATATTCTAATATTGTATCATTGGTTTTCAAATTGGTTTCAGCTCTGGCATAAAAGTTAAAAGTCAAAAGTATTAAAATAACTATAGTTATAATAGTTTGTTAATGGATACACAATATAAAAACATATAAACCTTGACATCAATAGTATAGAATTTAGGAGGCTGCTATGGTCTGAATGTATTAGTCCTCCTGAAATTCATATATTGAAAACTAATTATCAAAGTGATAGGGTGAGAAACTGAGGTCTTTGGGAGGTGATGAGGACGTTGGGGCTTTGCTTTCTTGAATGGAGTTAATGTCATTATAAAAGAGGCTCCAGAGAACTTTTCTTCTACCATATGTGGACATAACTAGAAGGCACTACCTCTGAGAAATGAACCCTCAGTAGACATCAAATTTGCAGGTGCCTTGATCTTGGACTTCCCAGCCTCTAAGACTTTGAACAAGGAATTTCTATTCATAAATCACCCAGTCTAAGGTAATTTATTATAGCAGTCTTAATAGACTAAGAACTGATGGAAGGGGAATAAAAATTTTGTATGTGATTGAAGTTAAGTTGTTTTCAACATAACATAGTCTGTTATAAGGTGTGTTTATTTAAGCCTCAGGATAACCACAAAGAAACCTACTGTAGGTACACAAAACATAAAGAGAAAAGAATCAAAGCATACCACTACAAAAAACAAACAAACAAACAAAAAATAACCCAATAAATTACAAAGAAAGAGATTAGTGGAGAAATAAAGGAACAAAGGTATCACAAAATGGAAAACAATAAAGTCAATAGTTTATTCTATAAATAATTACTTTATAATATTTACTTTTAAGTTTTTAGATATGGGGTCAACTATATTACCTAGGTTGGTCTTGAACTCCTGGGCTCAAGTGATCCTCCTGCATTAGCCTTCCTACTAGAAAAATGGGGTGTGTGCCCCTGGCTACCTATCAATAATTATTTTAAATGCAAATGGATTAAATACGCTAATAAAAAGACACAGAATGTCTGAAAGTATAAAAAAGTAATATTGGAAAATATGCCAACTGCACTTTAAACTTAAGGACACACACAGGCTTAAAATGAAGAGATATAAAAAGATATTTCCTACAAATGGCAACACAAAAGAGCAAGTGTGGCTATAGTGATATCAGAAAAAACAGACTTTCAGTCAGGAGCTGTCACAAGAGGCCAAAATGGTCACTGCATAATAATAAAGGAGTCAGTTCATCAAGAGGGTATAACAGTTGTAAATATCTATGCGCCCAACATGAAAGCATCCAAATATGCAAAGCAAATATTAACAGAAATGAAGACAGAAATAGGCAGCAATAAAATAATAGCAGGGAACTTTAATATCCCACATTTGACAATAAATAAAGTATCCAGACAGAAATTGTAAGGAAATATTGAACTCAAATAACATTATAGACCAAATGAACATAATAGACATATATGGAATATTTTAATCTAACAATGGAAGAATTCTTCCAAAGTGCATACAGATCATTCTCAAAGATAGATCATTGCTAGACCACAAAGCAATCTTTTCAAAGTTAAAAAAATCAACATTATTGCAACTATCTTTTCTGATGACAATAGTACAAAACTATAATAGAAATAAATAACAGGTGGAATTTTGGAAAATTTACAAATATGTGAAAATTAAACAACACACTCCTAAACAAACAAGAGGTTGAAGAAGAAATTAAAAAATGAAATAAAAAAGTATCCTGAGAAAATTGAAAATAGAAATGCAATATGTCAAAACATGGGATACAACAAAAGTGGGTGTAAGAGGGAAGTTAATAGTGGTAAATGCTTACATTAAGAGAAATAAAGATCAAAACAACTTAACTGCACATGTCATTGACTAACTTCACACCTCAATGAACTAGAAAAAGAAAGAAAATAGATTAGATTGATCAGGTCCCAGTAATGTATTTTGGTGTTGCTTTGATTGCCTGGGGGGTCCTCCTCATAAAATATTTACCCAGGCCGATTTCTTCAAGTGTTTTTGTAGTTTCATGTCTTAAGTTTAAAATTTTAATCCAGTGAGAATCTATATTAGTTAATGGTGAAAGGTGTGGGTCCAGTTTCAGTCTTCTGCAGGTCACCAGCCAGTTCACCCAGCACCATTTGTTAAATAGGGAATCTTTTCCCCACTGAATGTTTTTAATTGGCTTGTCAAAGATCAAATAAGGGTAAGTAGCTGGATTCATCTCTTGGTTCTCTATACTGTTCCATACATCTACCTCTCTGTTTTTGTGCCAGTACCATGCTTTTTTGATCACTATCGATTTATGGTATAGTCTGAGGTCTAGAAGCGATTCTTCCTGCTTTGTTTTTATTTCTGAGTAATGTCTTGGCTATTTGAGGTTTGTTCTGATTCCATACAAAACAAAGTATTATTTTTTTGAGATCTTGAAAGTATGACAGTAGAGATTTAATAGAGATTGCATTAAAATTGTATATTGCTTTGGGTAGTATGGACATTTTAACCATGTTGATTCTTCCCAGCCATGAGCATGGTACAAAGTTTCTGCACGGTCAAGAACACAGTAAGTAAAGCAAGCAGACAGCTCTCAGAATGGGAGAAGATATTTGCAGGTTATGCCTCCAACAAAGGTTTAATAACAAGAATCCACAGAGAACTCAAATGTATTAGCAAGAAAAGAAGAAGTGATCCCATCTCAGGGTGGGCAAGGGACTTGAAGAGAAACTTCTCTGAGGAAGACAGGTGCATGGCCTACAGACATATGAAAAAATGCTCATCATCCTTAATCATCAGAGAAATGCAAATCAAAACTACTTTGAGATATCATCTAACTCCAGTAAGATTAGCTCACATCACAAAATCCCAAAACTAGAGGTGTTGGTGTGGATGTGGAGAAAAGGGAACACTTCTACACTGCTGGTAGAAATGCAAAGTAATATGTTCTTTTTGGAAAGATGTTTGGAGAACACTTAGGGATCTAAAAGTAGACCTGTCATTCAATCCTACATTTCCTCTCCTAGGTATATATCCAGAAGACCAAAAATCACATCATAATAAAGATATTTACCAGAATGTTTATTGCAACCCAATTGATAATTGCTAAGTCATGGAAGAAGCCCAAGTGCCCATCAATCCACGAATGGATTAATAAATTGTGGTATATGTATACCATGGAATATTATGCATCCTTAAAGAAAGATGGAGACTTTACCTCTTTCATGTTTACATGGATGGAGCTGGAACATATTCATCTCAGCAAAGTATCTCAAGAATGGAAGAAAAAGTATCCAATGTACTCAGCACTACTACGAAACTAATTTATAGCTTTCATATGAAAGCTATAACCCAATTATAGCCCAAGAAGAAGGGGAAAGGGGAGAGGGAGGGGAGGGAAGGGGGGAGGATGGGTGTAGGAAGGGTAATTGGTGGGACCACACCTATGGTGCATCTTACGAGGGTACATGTGGAATTTACTAAGTGTAGAATATAAATGTCTTAACACAATAACTGAGAAAATGCCATGAAGGCTATGTTAACCAGTTAGATGAAAACATTTCAAATTGTATATAAAACCAGCACATTGTACCCCATGATTGCATTAATGTGCACAGCTATGATTTAATTAAAAAAAAGAAAAAAAAAGAAAATAGATTAGTGTGAACTAGAAAAGAAAGAAGAAAGAAATAAATAAAGTAGAAATAAACAAAACACAAACTAATAAAATAAATCAATGACATTGAGTAGGTATTTCGCAGACACATAGACAAATCAAATAGAATAGAGAACCCAGAAGTAAATACATATATTTACAGCCAATTTTCAACAAAGGTGCTAAAAACTACACTGGGGGAGGACAGTAGTGTCAATAACTTGTGCTGGGGAAAATAGATATCTGTTTGCATAACAATGGAAATAGACTCCTATCTTTCACAATATGTAAAATTCAACTCAAAATGTATTAAGGACCTAAAAGACTTAAAACTATGAAACTATTAGCAGAAATATTAATAGTTTCTAATAGGAGAAACTGATATATAGGAGAAATACTTTAGCAAATTGACCTGGGCAAAGATTTTATTGAAATATCTTAAAACAAAGGCAACAAAACCAAAAATAGAAAAATGGGGTCATACCAAGTTAAAAATTTTCTGCACAAGAAAGGAAATAACAACCTATAGAATGGGATAAAATATTTGCAGATTATTCATTTGACAATTAATACCCAGAATATACAAAGAACTCAAACTCAATAGCAAAATAACAAATAATTTGATTAAAATTGGGCAAAATATCTTAATAGTCATTTCTCAAAAGAAGACATAGAAATGGTTGACATGTGCATAAAAAATGGTCAACATCACTAATTATCAGTGAGATGCAAATCAAAGCAATGAGAAATACTCTCACTCTACTCAGAATGGCTATTGTCAAGGAGACCAAAAAAAAAAAAAAAATGCTGGTGAGGATGAGGATAAGAGAGGACTCTTATATGTTGTTCGTGGGGTTGTCAATTATTATAGCCATTACGGAAAACAATATGGACGATTCTCAGAAAAACTAAAAAGAGAACTACCATTAATCTAGCAATCCCATACCTGGGCATTTATGCAAAGAAAAGGAAATCAGTATATTGAAGAGATATCTACACTTGCGAATTTATTGCAGGACTATTCACAGTAGCCCAGATATGGAATTGATAGTGTACATGAACAGGTGGATAGATTTAAAAAACATGGTATATATGTGCAACAGAATACTATTCAGCCATAAAAAGAATGAAATCCTGCCGTTGGCAACAATATGGATGAACCTGGAGGACGCTATGCTAAGTGGAAAAAACCAGACACACATACTTTATGATCTCACTTTATATATGGAATCTAAAAAGTCAAAGTCACAGAAGCAGAGCATAGAAGGATGGTTGCTAGGGTCTGAGGTCGCGAAAATGTGTCAAAGAGTAAAAATTGTTAGTTATAAGGTTAATAATGTAGAGTATAATGTCTATAATTAATAATACCATATTGTTATTTAAAATCTGATAATAGAGAAGATTTTAGTGTCCTCAGCATACGTGCACACACACATGCAATGGTAACTATGTATAGATGGTGTTGAATGTGTAATTTAATTTGTACTATAATCATTATACAATATATAGTTGTATGAAGTCTGATAAGTTTGCAAACTCATAGTAGAAAAAGTGCTGCATACCTCATTACTGAATATCACTATAATCACCTTCAAAGTATAAGCTACTCACTGACACCAGTGCCTAGTTCACCCTTCAAAGAAATTTTGGAACTCTTTCTGGAATGGCCATCAGAGCTGTGATCACAGGAGGTGTATTTATTAAGTTCACAAACTCATCCTAGTAAAAGTTCTTTAAAGGGTGGAGTAGATGCTGACACCAGTGCATAGGTCCCCAAGGAGAGTACTCTAAAGATGACCAATATTCCAGCAATGAGGTATGTAGCTCTTTCCCAAGGACATGAAATTGTCTGACCTTGAATAGCTTGAATATATACAATATTTATCTATCATTTATGTCTCAGTAAAGCTGGAAAAATAAATTGGAAAAGAGCTGAGAGCTAATATTACATGTTGGGTGTGTTTTTATTATTTATTATATGTCTCTTACAATGGTGGATACCAGAAGAATCAATGGTGAACAAAGGAGCCGTGTCTTCTGACATTATGGGGTAAAACAGTAACTAATTTCAGTAAGTGTAAGATAAGTTTAATGCATGCTGTGATCTTAATTGAATGCTATCTATCTTTTGCTTTTATCTTAATAGGAATATTAAAATCATTTAGATTTTCTTGGAACTATTTGGACATAAATATGTAGTAATCCAGCATTAATGAAAAATAAATTTCTAACAATATTTTAAGAATAATTTTTCAACATGATTCATAATGTAATAAACATTCATCTACATTAATGATACCTGAGTCCCCTGATTCTCCATTTATCTTTTGTATGATGCATTTTGGATGAAATAGAACATTTTAAGCCATTTTATTGGCATATTTCTAGCTGTGTTTAAGTTGTTGAAGTAGTTTAGGAACTCTTCTAAGTGACTCTCACTTAGTCACTTATTCGTTCAGGAGAGATTGATTGATTAGTACAAGTATGGTTTCTTAATAGGAGCTGCAGAAAAAAGAAATATAAATGAGCAGTCATGTAGTGGTAATGAGAAGATGTCTCTTCAAGATATAATTATGATAAAAAAGGGTTAAGTGTCACAAAAAAAGAATGCGTAAAGAAGATCTATGGGAAAGACACTACGTTCATTCCACTTGAGTGATGGAGGTATTTGACAGAAGCCCTCAACACTAATCATTATTATGTTATGTGGATTTGGAATGTGGGGGAGAGTCCTCCAGGTTGAGAGAAAAATGAAAGCCAAAGGATGTTATAGCAAGTGGTATTCAGTTTTTTTTTTTTTTATTGTTGGGGATTCATTGAGGGTACAATAAGCCAGGTTACACTGATTGCAATTGTTACGTAAAGTCCCTCTTGCAATCATGTCTTGCCCCCATAAAGTGTGACACACACCAAGGCCCCACCCACCTCCCTCCTTCCCTCTTTCTGTTCCCTCCCCATAACCATAATTGTCATTAATTGTCCTCATATCAAAATTGAGTACATAGGATTCATGCTTCTGCATTCTTGTGATGCTTTACTTAGAATAAAGTCTTCCACGTCCATCCAGGTTAATACAAAGGATGTACAGTCTCCATTTTTATTAATGGCTGAATAGTATTCCATGGTATACATATACCACAGCTTGTTAATCCATTCCTGGGTTGGTGGGCATTTAGGCTGTTTCCACATTTTGGCGATTGTAAATTGAGCTGCAATAAACAGTCTAGTACAAGTGTCCTTATGATAAAAGGATTTTTTTCCTTCTGGGTAGATGCCCAGTAATGGGATTGCAGGATCAAATGGGAGGTCTAGCTTGAGTGCTTTGAGGTTTCTCCATACTTCCTTCCAGAAAGGTTGTACTAGTTTGCAGTCCCACCAGCAGTGTAAAAGTGTTCCCTTCTCTCCACATCCACGCCAGCATCTGCAGTTTTGAGATTTTGAGATGTGGGCCATTCTCACTGGGGTTAGATGATATCTCAGGGTTGTTTTGATTTGCATTTCTCTAAGATATAGAGATGATGAACATTTTTTCATGTGTTTGTTAGCCATTCGTCTGTCGTCTTTAGAGAAAGTTCTATTCATGTCTCTTGCCCATTGATATAAGGGATTGTTGGCTTTTTTCATGTGGATTAATTTGAGTTCTCTATAGATCCTGGTTATCAAGCTTTTGTCTGATTAAAAATGTGCAAATATCCTTTCCCATTGTGCAGGTTGTCTTTTTGCTTTGGTTATTGTCTCCTTAGCTGTACAGAAGCTTTTCAGTTTAATGAAGTCCCATTTGTTTATTTTTGTTGTTGTTGCAATTGCCATGGCAGTCTTCTTCATGAAGTCTTTCCCCAGGCCAATATCTTCCAGTGTTTTTCCTATGCTTTCTTGGAGGATTTTTATTGTTTCATGCCTTAAATTTAAGTCCTTTATCCATCTTGAATCAATTTTTGTGAGTGGGGAAAGGTGTGGGTCCAGTTTCAGTCTTTTACATGTAGACATCCAGTTCTCCCAACACCATTTATTGAATAGGGAGTCTTTCCCCCAAGGTATGTTCTTGTTTGGTTTATCAAAGATTAGGTGGTTGTAAAATGTTAGTTTCATTTCTTGGTTTTCAATTCGATTCCAAGTGTCTATGTCTCTGTTTTTGTGCCAGTACCATGCTGTCTTGAGCACTATGGCTTTGTAGTACAGACTAAAATCTGGTATGCTGATGCCCCCAGCTTTATTTTTGTTACAGAGAACTGCCTTAGCTATACGGGGTTTTTTCCGGTTCCATACAAAACGCAGAATCATTTTTTCCAAATCTTGAAAGTACGATGTTGGTATTTTGATAGGAATGGCATTGAATAGGTAGATTGCTTTGGGAAGTATAGACATTTTAACAATGTTGATTCTTCCCATTCATGAGCATGGTATGTTCCTCCATTTGTTAATATCCTCTGCTATTTCCTTTCTGAGGATTTCATAGTTTTCTTTATAGAGGTCCTTCACCTCTTTCGTTAGGTATATTCCTAGGTATTTCATTTTCTTTGAGACTATGGTGAAGGGAGTTGTGTCCTTAATTAGCTTCTCATCTTGACTGTTATTGGTGTACACAAAGGCTACTGACTTATGGACATTGATTTTATATCCTGAAACATTGCTGTATTTTTTGATGACTTCTAGGAGTCTTGTGGTTGAGTCTTTGGGGTTCTCTAAGTATAAGATCATGTCGTCAGCAAAGAGAGAGAGTTTGACCTCTTCTGCTCCCATTTGAATTCCCTTTATTTCCTTGTCTTGCCTAATTGTATTGGCTAGAACTTCCAGCACTACTTTGAATAGTAAAGGTGACAGAGGACAACCTTGTCTGGTTCCAGTTCTAAGAGGAAAAGCTTTCCGTTTTACTCCATTCAGTAAAATATTGGCTGTGGGTTTGTCATAGATAGCTTCAATCAGTTTTAGAAATGTGCCACCTATGCCTATACTCTTCAGTGTTCTAATTAGAAAAGGATGCTGGATTTTATCAAATGCTTTTTCTGCATCTATTGAGAGGATCATGTGATCTTTATTTTTGCCTCTGTTAATATGGTGGATAACGTTTATAGACTTGCGTATGTTAAACCAGCCTTGCATCCCTGGGATGAAGCCTACTTGATCATGATGAATGACTTTTTTGATGATAAGCTGTAATCTATTGGCTAGCATTTTGTTGAGAATTTTTGCGTCTATGTTCATGAGTGAGATTGGTCTGAAATTCTCCCTTTTGTTTGGGTCTTTTCCTGGTTTTGGTATCAGGGTGATGTTTGCTTCATAGAATGTGTTGGGGAAGATTCCTTCTTCCTCAGTTTTTTGGAATAATTTCTGCAGTACAGGAATAAGCTCTTCCTTGAAGGTTTGATAGAATTCTGGAGTGAAGCCATCTGGACCAGGGCATTTTTTGGTTGGAAGCTTTTTTATTGTTTCTTTGATCTCAGTGCTTGAAATTGGTCTGTTCAGGAGCTCTATTTCTTCCTGGCTGAGTCTAGGGAGAGGGTGTGATTCCAAATATTTATCCATTTCTTTCACATTGTCAAATTTCTGGGCATAGAGTTTCTGGTAGTATTCAGAGATGATCTCTTGTATCTCTGTGGGATCAGTTGTTATTTCCCCTTTATCATTTCCGATTGAGGTTACTAGAGATTTTACTTTTCTATTCCTCGTTAGTCTGGCCAATGGTTTATCTATTTTATTTATTTTTTCAAAAAAACAACTCCTTGTTTCATTAATTTTTCTGAATGATTCTTTTGTTTTCAATTTCATTGATCTCTGATTTGATTTTGGATATTTGTTTTCTTCTACTGAGTTTAGGCTTAGATTGTTCTTCTTTTTCCAATTCCATAAGATCTCTTGTGAGATTGTTGATGTGTTCTCTTTCTGTTTTTCGAATGTAGGCATCTAAAGCGATGAATTTTCCTCTCAAAACTGCTTTTGCAGTATCCCACAGGTTTTGGTAGCTTGTGTCTTCATTGTTGTTATGCTCAAGGAAGTTAATGATTTCCTGTTTTATTTCTTCCTTCACCCATCTGTTATTCAACAGAAGATTGTTTAGTTTCCATGCCTTTGGGTGGGGTCGAGAATTTTTGTTAGAGTTGAGTTCCACCTTTAGTGCCTTATGGTCTGAGAAGATAAAGGTAAAATTTCAATTCTTTTGATTCTGTTGATATTTATTTTGTGTCCCAGGATATGATCAATTTTGGAGAATGTTCCATGGGGTGATGACAAGAATGTATATTCTTTATCTTTGGGATGGAGTGTTTTATATGCGTCTACCAAGCACAGTTTTTCTAGGGTCTCATTTAAGTCTCTTATATCCTTGTTTAATTTCTGTTTAGAGGATCTGTCCAGCCATGTAAGAGGAGTGTTAAGGTCCCCTGTTATTATGGTATTATCAGATATCATATTGCTCAGACTGAGTAAGGTCTGTTTCGAGAATCTCGGAGCATTTAAATTGGGTGCATAGATATTTAGAATTGAAATGTCTTCTTGTTGTATTTTTCCCTTGACCAATATAAAGTGACCATCTTTGTCTTTTTTGACTTTAGTTGCTTTAAATCCACATGTATCTGAAAATTAGATTGCAATCCTCTTTTTTTCTGAATTCCATTTGCCTAAAAATTGTCTTCCAACCCTTGACTCGGAGCTTTAATTTGTCTTTTGAAGCCAGGTGTGTTTCTTGCAGACAGCAAATGGATGGCTTGTGTTTTTTAATCCAGTCAACCAATCTATGTCTCTTCAGTGGGGAATTCAAGCCATTAATATTTATTGAGATAATTGATAAGTGTGGTAGTATTCTATTCGTCTTATTTGGTGAGAGTCCATTGCTTAGTTTTATCTTTTGCATCAGTGTGGAGGTTAGGTTCTGTCCTTTAATTTCTGAGTTCTTACTTTGCTGCTGATCCATTGTGGTGGTCAGTGTGCAGAACAGGTTGAAGTATTTCCTGTAGAACTGGTCTTGTTGTGGCGAATTTCCTCAATGTTTGTATATCTGTAAATGTTTTGATTTCTCCATCAATTTTGAAGCTTAGCTTAGCAGGGTACAGAATTCTGGGCTGGAAATTGTTCTGTTTAAGTAGATTAAAGGTAGATGACCATTGTCTTCTTGCTTGGAAAGTTTCATTAGAGAAGTCTGCGGTCAATCTGATGGATTTGCCCCTGTAGGTCAACTGGCGCTTACTCCTGGCAGCTTGCAGAATCTTTTCTTTTGTCTTGACTTTGGACAGGTTCATCACAATGTGTCTTGGAGAAGCTCGGTTAGAGTTGAGGTGACCTGGGGTCCGATATCCCTCTGGAAGCAGTGTGTGAGAATCTTTGGTGATATTTGGGAAATTTTCTTTTATAATATTGTCTAGTATGGCTTCCATTCCTCTGGGGCATTCTTCTTCCCCTTCTGGAATTCCTATAACTCGTATGTTGGAACGCTTCATAAAGTCCCATAATTCTGACAGTGAATGTTCTGCTTTCTCTCTCTTCTTTTCTGCCTCCTTTACTATCTGAGTTATCTCAAAAACTTTGTCTTCTACCTCCGAAATTCTTTCTTCTGCATGGTCTAACCTGTTGCTGATACTTTCCATTGCATCTTTAAGTTCCCTGATTGACTGTTTCATTTCCTTCAGCTCTGCTATATCCTTTTTATATTCTTCATATCGTTCATCTCTGATTTGATTCTGTTTTTGGATTTCCTTTTGGTTATTTTCCACTTTATTAGCAGTTTCCTTCATTGTTTCCATCATTTCTTTCATTGTTTTCAACATGTGTATTCTAAATTCCCTTTCTGTTATTCTTAACATTTCTGTATAAGTGGAATCCTCTGCAGTAGCTACCTCATGGTCCCTTGGCGGGGTTGTTCTGGACTGGTTCTTCATTTTGCCTGGAGTTTTCTGCTGATTCTTCCTCATGGGTGATTTCTTTTATCTGTTTCCTTGCTCTAATTTTCCCTTTCTCTTCCTCTTGCTCTTTAAGTTCTCGTGCCTGTGGACTAAGGGTTACAGGACCAGAAGGGTGAGAAGGTTTAAGAGCAAAAAAGGGATGAAAGAAAGGAGGACCGAGTGATAAGAAGAAAAAAAGAAAAATAGAGAAAGGAGAGGGGGTGGGTTAAAGGAATATTGACAAAAAGAAGAGAGGCACAGAAAGAGGGAGACAGAGCAATATAGGTGTACAGTAGGGTACTTTGATACAACCTTAAAAAAAAAAACACCTTCTGGGGGTGCCCAGTGGGGTGGTTCCCTTGAGGTCAGCAGCTCTTTGCTAACGTGATCAGACATAGTACCCCACCTCCACCAAGTAGAGAGGAAAGACAAAAATGCTGTAAATCAAACCAAAACAAGCAAACAGAAAACTTTGTGGGATAAAATTGGCTGGAAAAACCAAATGATGGCGGTAGAAACACTAACAAAAATGAAGTTCTAATTATTGAAATAGGCAGCAATGGGAAATTATACTTAAACTAGAGAAATTGAGAAAGAAAAGGGATCTGTATGGAAAAGGTTGAACTTAAAAAACAAAACAACAATCCACAACATCAAAATAAACAAAAAAAATAACCAAACCAAAAAAAAAAAAAAACCCACAACCAAAAACAAAGCAGTATGTATATGTTATTGAATATTGTCTGGGCAACACGTGGTCTTCTGGGGTATGAGATGTTAATCACAGTTCTGATACGACTGGAGGCTGCTGGTTTCTCAAATCCCAGCAGGTGGACACCCTAAATCTCTCTTCAGCCCACTTAAAAGGCACTTTGAACTTGTTCACTTACTGAGCAGAAGCTTTCTCAGGGAAGTGCTTGTCGCTGGAATCACTGCTGAAGTGGCTATCCACTTACCCTGTGTGTCAAAACTGGTCTCCCTCTGCCCCTGAGGGTTAGGGCTGCAAGGCTGCTCAAACCCCGCCCTTAGGCTACTTGGTCGCTGGGTTACCAGCTCCCACCCAATTCCAGCTCTGCAACCCTTGGGGGTGGAGCTTGCCGGGGCAGGTCGCTCACAATGTCTGCCTGTGACCCAGAGCCAAACACCATTAGCTCCGTCTGGCTCAGCGGCTCAGACTGGGGCCCTAGACAAAGGCCAAAGTTCTCCACACTCCCGTTCAGGCTCTCCCCAAGGCAGTTCAGCTGAGTGCCAAGTCCAAAGACACCAAAACAGTTCACAGGTAAGGCCTTTCTGGTTTGCAGTCTCGCTGCTACTGAACTTACAGTTGCGGGCGGGTTTAGACAGATTGAACACACGCGACCACTTGCCGGTTTTCCATTGTTTTAGTCCTCCTCTTGGGGTCCAGAATTCTCTCGCTGACTCCCTGTATCCTCTCAGGGGTGATGATAGGCAGATCCCACCAGCCAGAGATGCCTGGAGTCCTATCTCCCCAGATTCCGGTGCCCAGATGCAAGGAAGCTGTTACTCGGCTGCCATCTTGCTCCGCCTCCGGTATTCAGTTTTTTAATACATGGAATTTTTAATGGTGCAAAGCAGAGATAAGACTGGTAAGACTGGAGACAGACATGAAGGCCTTAAACACTATCTCAAGACCTTTTGCTTTCTTTTCTTCAGTAGGCAAAGGGAAACTATTGGAGGTTTTTAAACAATAACAGTTTTTACTTAGTTGATCAAAGACACATTGTGGTCCTTATCTGAAATTGGTGATACAAGGGATGAACACGTTTAAAAAGCTGTGCATATGTTAGGGAATTCATTCTGATGAATCTTTCATGGGGTGTTTTATGCAGGCAGATGTGGATGTGACACCCGAATTCACCAGACCGGCAAGAGGTGTGGCAGCACCTGTTATAGTAACTGTCATAGATGTTAGTGCTGAAACCATGGAATGGGACGAGATTTCTGAAGATCTGCTTGGGTTTATACAGGGAAGATGAAAGTATCTAGGGTGTAACGAGGAAGTAGGAGGGGGAATGACAAAATACCTAAAATCAGCAAATGGAAAGAGGAAAACAAACTCAAGAAGTAGAGTTGTGGCTGTAATGTTCAACAGAGAACAAAAAACCAGGAAAGTTGAGAAGTATCTCATAGAAGCTAAGAAAGGAAAAATAGAAAAGGCGATACTGCCACATGATCAAGTATATTAAAGAAATACTAAGGAAATATTGACATATAAACCTATAGAAGGTGAGGATTTTTACATGTATTATAATTGATACATGTATTATAATTCCCTGCCCTTCATGGTGAACTACATACAAACTCTTCAGTCATGAATGCCAAAATATGTTACCCTTAAAGTGCACAGCCCATACTTCACTCACAGGAAGAAGTAGTTGGGTGGAAGATGTGATGTGAATAAATTCCTAGGGCTTTGGTACAAAAAGAGAAACAGAGAGTGTGGTTTATGTCTTGGAAATGAGTGCAAGAGCAGGGTTGGGTAGTATGTTTCTTAGTGTTCTATGGTGGGCTGGTCTATGCAAACCTATCCCCAAAGGTCATGGAAGCTGAGAAGCTAAAGGGAGAGGGTGGCAGACCTAACTTCTCAGGAAGAAACTTTGAACAAGGTCCCTTTCCAGTCCTCTGTAGCCACTCAGTGTATATTAGTATTCCTGGCAGCAAGAAGGAACCAACTGGAAGAAGTAGGATTGCTCTCCCATTTAAGGAAACATCTTGAAAATATTCACAATACTTCTACTTAAATGTTCTTGGCTGGAACTTGGACACAAGGCCATACTTGGCCAGAAAAGAAACTAGAAAACTGTCCTCTTTTTGGTGGGTGGCAATCTCTTCTTCAACTCTAGGCAGAGTAATCTCGGCATTTTTATACACAAAATCTTTTCATAGACTTCTCATTAATGAAGAAGTAATTAGCAGTCCCTCAGTTTGGTGTTTGAGTCTTCATAATACAACCCAGACAAATTCTTACAGATTTGTTTTGTATTGCTCTCTCTCTCTCTCATACACACACACACTCACACTTCAATCCTACTAAACTCAAGAATGCTTTAGGAACACATCTCTTGCTTTCTCTTTTTTATTCTTTTTGCTTTGTGGTTTTTCTCACCTACAGTTTTCTCTCTCCATTATTGGTTATTGAAATCTTATTTATCTAACAAAGCTAATGACAAATACCACATCTTTAAAAAATTCTTTCTAATTCCTAAATAGCACATTAAGTTTCACTCTTTTAAATTCTCATTGCATTTGATTTGTATGTTTTTCTTGATACTTCATATGTTATGCCATTTATATTACATTTAGATTAACCTCAATTTCTGGTAAAGAATAAGCTCCTTGAAGAGTCAAACATGTGTCTTGTCTCATTTATTTATATACATATATTTTGCGAAATACCTAGTTTCTAATTTCTGCATAGGAGGTACACATAGTAGAGTTTTAAAATTTAACTGCAATTAAATTTCCATAGAAGTTGACACCTGTTTCTGAAACACTATGGAAAAGACAAAATTACATGTAGAAAATTTTCCAGAATGAAGATTATGATTAAAAAACTATTGTGATATGTTTGAAGTATGGATTCTGTGGAATCCAAATATTAGAGAACACATTCAAGCGTGTCCGTGGAGGTATCTAGCACTGTGTCTCTTCTGGAAAGAGATTCTTTCCAACCAGTGAGCTACTACAGAATATGAGCTTGGACTCCTTATGACTGTATAAAAGAAAGAGCTTCAATACAAACCTGCCCTAATTTTCCTGTAGACTCGATAGCTCACATGCTAGTTGCTTAAAAGAATTCCTCTTCTTGTTTAAAATGGGAGATGAGGATTTATTCTGCTAACTGTAGACTATTGGAGGATAGAATTCTTCTCTCTCTCTGTGAGAAGGAGAGGTGGCCAGATTCCTGCAGATAACCAGGTCTACATGTGTCAGTGCTATAGGTCTGTGGTCCCCAATCCCCAGGCTGAAGACTGGTAGTGTCCATGGCCTGTTGGGAATTGGACTGCACAGTAGGAGGAGAGTGGTGAGTGAGCCAGGGTTACTGCATCTGTATTTACAGCCACCCCCCATCGCTAGCATCACTACCTGAGCGCCACACCCTGTCAGATCAGCAGCAGCATTAGATTCTCATAGGAGCATGACCCTTACATGCAAGGGATCTAGGTTGCCTGCTCCTTGTGAGAATCTAATGCCTGATGACCTGAGGTGGAGATGTAATGCACTTGAATCATCCCCAAACCACACTTGCCCCCTCCATTAGAAGAAAAATTGTCTTCCATGAAACCGCTCCCTGGTGCCAAAAAGGCTGTGAACTGCTATTGTAATGACAGATCTGATTTAAATCTCTACCACTCTGGGAGCTTGGGAAAGCTGCTTGAATCTTTGCACTCTCAGTTTCCTAAGGTAAAAATCATGAAAAACAATATTTAATGTTATAGACTGCCTGGCCTTATCATAAATTAGATTCCAGGCATGCATTGCTTAATGACAGTGATATGTTTTGAGTAATGCATTGCTAGGCGATTTTAATTGTTGTATGAACATTGTAGAGTATACTTACACAAACCTAGAGCCTACTGCACACATAAGCTATCGAGTATAGGTGATTGCTCCTAAGCCACAAACCCTTAAGCATGTTACTGAACTAATACTTGTGGGTGAAAGCTAGAGTCGGCTGGCATTCCCCTGAGACCTTGAGTGGGTTATGGCCTGAGTTTCAGCTCCTCCACTGCAGTGCACACCTATTGTGGCTAATGGGGGTTGGAATGTCCAGTACAGTAGATAAGAAAATAGTCTGGGAGATGTCTAGTTAGAGATCGACAGCTTAGAGACAAGAATATAAATAAAACTAGAAAGTAATTGGTAGTTGCCCCCACATGTCCCTTGCAGCCACAGGCACCATGACAGGAAGGCTGTAACCTTCCTTCATTAAATTTCCCCCAAAGTATTCTCTGAGTTGCAGCTCATTACTTCTCTGTCCTTCAGCCTGACAACTTTCTTCCTTAAACAAAGAGCTGCTGTTTTATTGAAGCAGGAAGTTGTTACCTTTTTACTTTTTGCCTTGTGAATACACACCCTCAACTTTTCTAAATAAATTTGGTGCGGGGCTCTGGGTGGTGCCTGTTAGTCTTGCCAGGGGCTGATACGGTGTCTCTTCTCATGGGTCAGCACACTGTGTGAGTGTGTGAATGTGTGTGTGTGTAATTTTCATAGCACTTTCTCTCCTTTTGTCTGCCAGACCCAGCAGTCAGGCAAGGTTTCTGCTTTAGGAGGAACCCTCAGTCCTCTGTGTTGCAGCTTGGTTCTCGGGTTGCTACACATACTGTAGGCAACTGTAATCCAATGGTAAGTATTTGTGTATTTAAATACATCTAAACATAGAAAAGATCTGGTAAAAATACTATATAAAAGATAAAAAACGGTATACCCACATAGGGTACTTACCATGAATGGAACTTGCAGGATTACAAATTGCTCTGGGTGAGTCCTTATCAGCCTCAGGATCTAATCCCTGAAATTTTATATCCTATTCTATGTTTCTTCCAAAGCGTATGCAGCAAAATTGTCTAAATGCGTCACGTGGGAGGTTCTGCATTGAGAATGAGTGCTATAATGAAACATATAAATACCTTTCACCAACAAAATGCCAGTCATAGTCACCTCAAATTTGTCTTCTGCATTTATTAAGTTCCCTAGGAGAAATTAAAGTTCCAAAAAATAGCATCCTCATACAAACTAAAGGTGGAAGATGATAATGTTAAAGGTATACAATCTGAAATATAATTGCTTGCTCTCATAAATGAAAGCCCAAAGTCTAACATTCTTAGATCAGATTAAGATCTAAAGTTATTCTCTCCAGTCTGTTATTCTGTTCATTCTTAGCTGGAGGCCTTTGATGCCTGGGTAAAGTTTAGATTCTATCAGCAGCTACAATCTGGAATACATCTCATTGAAATGGACATTGTTTTGGGCCTAAGAAGATGTATGAAAGCAATGGACTCAAGGATAGCCTTGCCAGTTTATTTCACAGCCTTGGATAAAATTGATCAGCACTTCTCATGCACCTGATCAATAACAGTTAAAGATAGAACCTCTTCAGTGCCTGGTAGAGCAGTCGGGAGTCACCTCTCCAGCTGGAAAATACCATCCCACGAGCTGAGATACAACAGACCTGTAGTAAATATTTTGGGTAGTTGCATTTCTCACAAGGGCTGCTGTGTACATGATTACCATTTCTGCGCAGAGGTCACTTATTCAGAGATGGCTTTCCTGTCCTTCATCTCAAACCACCCTTAATCTCTTTCTATCTCTATCTCTTCATTATAGAACACTGTCTTATATTATCTTATTTTCTGATATCTAATTCATTGTATTCAATACTAGAATTTAAATGAAGGGCAAGGACCTCGTTATCTTGTCCTCAGCTACATCTCCAGTAATGAGAGCATATCCTTGGACATAATAGTCAACTTATTAGTGTCTGTGGAATAATTGATTGTAATAAAAAAATCAACACTCTCATATTGGATGTTCCTATACACCAACATCTTATATCCATTCTTAAGGTAAAACTATAATTCTTTTTGTAATTTTTCTTTTTTTTATTTATTATTTTTTAAAATTTTATTGTTAAATCATAGCTGTGTACATTAGTGCAATCGCCTGTACCCATAGATGTGGCCCCACCCATTACCCTCCCATTACCATAGATGTGGTACCCATTACCATAGATGTGGCCCCACCCATTACCCTCCCTCCACCAAAACCTCCCCCCTCACTTCTCCTTCCTTGGCCCTTTCTCCATAGTCTTGTGCTATAGTTGGGTTATAGTCTTCATGTGAAAGCTATAATTTAGCTTCATAGTAGGGCTGAGGACATTGGATACTTTTTCTTCCATTCCTGAGATACTTTGCTAAGAAGAATATGTTCCAGCTCCATCCATGTAAACATGAAAGAGGTAAAGTCTCCATCTTTCTTTGAGGCTGCATAATATTCCATGGTATACATGTACCACAATTTGCTAGTCCATTCGTGGGTCGATGGGCACTTGGGCTTCTTCCATGACTTAGCAATTATGAATTGGGCTGCAATAAACATTCTGGTACAGATGTCTTTGTTATATTGTGAATTTTGGTCTTCTGGGTATAAACCTAGTAAAGGAATTATAGGATCGAATGGCAGGTCTATTTTTAGGTCTCTAAGCATTCTCCAAACATCCTTCCAGAAGGAACGTATTAGTGGGCATTCCCACCAGCAGTGGAGAAGTGTGCCCTTTCTTCCACATCCACGCCAACATTTCTGGTTTTGGGATTTTGTTATGTGGGCTACTCTTACTGGGGTTAGGTGATATCTCAGAGTAGTTTTGATTTGCATTTCTCTGATGATTAAGGATGATGAGCTTTTTATCATGTGTTTGTAGATTGTGCGTTGGTCTTCTTTAGAGAAGTTTCTCTTCAAGTCCCTTGCCCACCCTGAGATGGGGTCACGTGTTCTTTTCTTGTTAATACGTTTAAGTTCTCTGTGGATTCTGGCTATTAGACCTTTATCGGAGGTATAACCTGCAAATATTTTCTCCCATTCTGAGGGCTGTCTGCTTACTTTACTCACTATGTTCTTGGCTGTGCAGAAGCTTTTTAGTTTGATCAGGTCCCAGTAGTGTATTTTTGATACTGCTTCAATTGCCTGGGGAGTCCTCCTCATAAAATATTCACCCAGGCCGATTCCTGCAAGAGTTTTCCCTGCACTTTCTTCAAGTATTTTTATATTTTCATGTCTTAAGTTTAAATCTTTTATCCAGTGAGGGTCTATCTGAGTTAGTGGTGAAAGGTGTGGATCCAGTTTTAGTCTTCTACAGGTTGCCAGCCAGTTTACCCAGCACCATGTGTTAAATAGGGAATCTTTTCCCCACTGAATGTTTTTAATTGGCTTGTCAAAGATCAAGTAACAGTAAGTAGCTGGATCCATCTCTTGGTTCTCTATTCTGTTCCAGACATCTACTTCTCTGCTTTTGTGCCAGTACCATGCAGTTTTGATCACTATGGATTTATAGTACAGTCTCAGGTCTGGTAGCGTGATTCCTCCTGCTTTGTTTTTATTGCTCAGTAATGTTTTGACGATTCGAGGTGTTTTTCTGATTCCATATAAAATGAAGTATTATTTTTTCAAGATCTTTAAAGTATGACAATAGAGCTTTAATAGGAATTGCATTAAAGTTATATATTGCTTTGGGCAGTATGGACATTTTAACAATGTTGATTCTTCCCAGCCATGAGCATGGTATGTTTTTCCATCTGTTAACATCTTCAGCTATTTCTTTTCTTAGAGTTTCATAGTTCTCTTTGTAGAGATCTTTCATGTCCTTTGTTAGGTATACTCCCAAATATTTCATCTTCTTTGGCACTACTGTGAAAGGAATAGAGTCCTTGACTGTTTGTTCGGCTTGGTTATTGTTGGTATATATAAAGGCTACAGATTTATGGGTGTTGATTTTGTAGCCTGAGACATTGTTATATTCCTTGAGCACTTCTAAAAGTTTTGTAGTAGAATCCCTAGTGTTTTCCAGATATACGATCATATCATCTGCGGAGAGTGAAAGTTTGATCTCTTCTGATCCTATGTGGATACCTTTGATTGCCTTTTCTTCCCTAATTGCAATGGCTAAAACTTCCATTACAATGTTAAAGAGCAATGGAGACAATAGGCAACCTTGCCTGGTTCCTGATCTAAGTGGAAATGATTTCAATTTAACTCAATTTAATATTCAATACGATATTGGCTGTGGGTTTGCTGTAGATGGCCTCTATTAGTTTAAGAAATGTCCCTTCTATACCAATTTTCTTAAGTGTTCTGATCATGAAGGGATGATGGATATTATCAAAAGCTTTTTCTGCATCAATTGAAAGAATCATATGGTCTTTATTTTTAAGTTTGTTTATGTGTTGAATTACATTTATAGATTTACGTATATTGAACCAGCCTTGAGACCCTGGGATAAATCCGACTTGGTCATGGTGTATAATTTTTTGATGTGTTGTTGGATTCTGTTTGTTAGGATCTTATTGAGTATTTTTGCATCAATATTCATTAGTGATATTGGTCTATAATTTTGTTTTCTTGTTGGGTCTTTCCCTGGTTTGGGGATCAGGGTGATGTTTGCTTCGTAGAATGTGCTGGGTAATATTCCTTCTTTTTTTTGTAGAGACAGAGTTTCACTGTACCGCCCTCAGGTAGAGTGCCATGGCGTCACACAGCTCACAACAACCTCCAACTCTTGGGCTTACGTGATTCTCTTACCTCAGCCTCCTGAGCAGCTGGGACTACAGGCGCCCGCCACAACGCCTGGCTATTTTTTTGTTGCAGTTTGGCCGGGGCTGGGTCTGAACCCGCCACCCTCGTCACATGGGGCTGGCGCCCCACTCACTGAGCCACAGGTGCCCCCCTATTCCTTCTTTTTCTATATTTTGGAAGAGGTTTAGTAGTATAGGTACTAGTTCTTCTTTAAAGGTTTGGTAGAATTCTGACGTAAAGCTATGTGGTCCTGGGCTTTTCTTTTTAGGGAGATTTTGTATAGTTGATGCTATTTCAGAACTTGATATAAGCCTGTTCAACATTTCCACTTCGTGCTGGCTAAGTCTTGGTAGGTGGCATGCTCCCAGGTATTGGTCGATTTCTTTCAGATTTTCATATTTGTGAGAGTAGAGTTTCTTGTAGTATTCGTTAAGGATTTTTTGAATTTCTGAGGGGTCTGTTGCTATTTCATCTTTACCATTTCTGATTGATGAAATTAGAGATTTTACTCTTTTTTTCCTGGTTAGGTTGGCCAAAGGTTTATCTATTTTATTGATCTTTTCAAAAAACCAGCTTTGGACTTATTGATCTGTTGTATAATTCTTTTGTTTTCAATTTCATTTAATTCTGCTCTGATTTTGGTTATTTCTTTTCTTCTGCTGCATTTGGGGTTGAAGTGTTCTTCTTTCTCCAGTTGCTTGAGATGTTCCATTAAGTTATTGACTTCCACTCTTTCCGTCTTCTTGAGGAAGGCTTGCAGTGCTATAAATTTCCCTCTTAGGACTGCCTTTGCAGTATCCCAGAGTTCTGGTAATTTGCGTCTTGATTGTTGTTTTGTTCCAAAAATATGGTGATTTCCTTCTTAATCTCGTCTGTAACCCATGTATCCTTCAGCATAAGGTTGTTTAGCTTCCATGTTTTTGTATGGGTATGCAGGTTCCTGTTGTTATTGAGTTCAACTTTTATTCCATGATGGTCTGAGAAGATGCAAGGAATAATTTCTATTTTTTTTAAATTTGCTGAGGTTAGATTTGTGGCCTAGGATGTGGTCGATTTTGGAGTATGTTCCATGGGCTGATTAGAAGAATGTGTATTCAGTTTTTTTGGGATGAAATGTTCTGTAGATGTCTGTTAAGTCCTGATGTTGAAAGGTTGAGTTTAAATCTAAAATTTCTTTGCTTAGCTTCTTTTTTGGAGGATCTATCTAGCACTGCTAAAGGGGTGTTAAAATCTCCAACTACTAGGGAAGTGGAGGAAATCAAGTTGCTCATGTCTGTTAGAGTTTCTCTTATTAATTGAGGTGCGTTGTGGTTGGGTGCATAAATATTAATAATTAAGATCTCATCATATTGAGTGTTACCTTTAACAAATATGAAGTGTCCATTCTTATCCTTAATTATTTTGGTTGGTTTAAAGCCTATTGCGTCTGTGAACAGGATTGTAATGCCTGCTTTTTTCTGCTTTCCAGTTGCTTGGAATATAGATGACCATCCCTTCACCTTGAGTCTCTATCTGTCTTTTTTTTTTTTTTTGGAGAGACAGAGTCTTACGGTACCACCCTCGGGTAGAGTGCCGTGGCCCCACACGGCTCACAGCAACCTCTAACTCTTGGGTTTACGCGATTCTTTTGCCTCAGCCTCCCGAGCAGCTGGGACTACAGGTGCCCACCACAACACCCGGCTATTTTTCTGTTGCAGTTTGGCCGGGGCTGGGTCCGAACCCGCCACCCTCGGCATATGGGGCCAGCGCCCTACTCACTGAGCCACAGGCGCCACCCTATATCTGTCTTTTAATGTAAGATGCGATTCTTGGATGCAGCAGATATCTGGCTTGAGTTTTTGTATCCAGTCCGCCAACCTATGCCTCTTTAGAGGACAATTTAAACCATTCGCATTAATTGAGAGTATTGATAAGCCTTTCGAGAGACCAGTGGACATTTTTAATCTTTTGCGACTGTGGAAGTTGGAATTTGATCAAAAATTTTCTGGGTGGGTTTACTTTTGTGATGGAGGATTACACTTATCTTTATGGAGGATAGGTCTAAGAATGTCCTGGAGAGCTGGTTTAGTTGTGGCAAATTTCTTCCACATGTGAATGTCGTTGAAGTATTTAATTTCTGCGTCATAAATGAAGCTCAGTTTAGCTGGGTACAGGATCTTGGGTTGAAAGTTTTTTTGTTTTAGGAGATTAAAAGTCAATGACCATCCTCTTCTAGCTTGAAAGGTTTCAGCAGAGAGATCTACAGTTATTCTGATATTCTTCCCCTTGTAGGTAATGGTTTTCTTTCATCTGGCAGCTTTCAGAATTTTCTCCTTCATATCAACTTTAGTGAAATTGATTATGATGTGTCTGGGGGATGTCTTATTTGGGTTGAGTCATGCTGGAGTTCTGAAACTGTCTGCTATCTGAATTTTGGAATCTCTTGGCATGTCTGGAAAGTTCTCCTTCATAATCTCATGGAGAAGAGACTCTGTGCCTTGTGAAGCCACTTCCTCACTTTCAGGGATCCTTATAAGATGGATATTGGTTTTCTTCAAATTATCCAAGAGCTCTCTGAGAGAGTGGTCTGTTTTTGCTCTCCATTTCTCTTCTTCTTTGAGGGTTTGGGAGCATTCAAAAGGCTTTGTCTTCAATGTCAGAAATCCTTTCTTTTGCTTGGTCCATTCTGTTACTGAGGGATTCTACTGTGTTTCTCAGATCTTTGAGGGATGCAACTTCTTGTCTCAATGTGTCGAAATCTTTGGTCATTTAGTCTTTGAATCTGTTGAATTTTTGAGATAACTTTTGGAATTCTAATCCGATCTTATTTGCTATCCAGATCCTGAATTCAATTTCTGACATCTCAGCTATTTGTTTGTGCATGGGGTCTTGTGCTGTTTCTGCCCCATTGATCCTCGGGGGAGTTGATCTACTCTGATTATTCATATTGCCAGAGTTTTTCTGTTGATTTCGCCTCATGATTGTTTTTCACCATTGCCTCTGCCTGTCCTCAGAGTTGGGGAGGTGTCTCTCCAAGATTAGACCCCAGCGGGATCACTCTATTGTTGCTGGATCTTTGTAGGGAGTGACCCTGTGTAGTTCCTCTGGGGCTGCTCTAGCTAGGGAGTTCTGGTTGTGGAAGCAGCTCCGGTTTGTGACACACCCGGATCCAGCAACAGGGCTGGGGTTGGTGCGCATGGTTCTGGGAGTGCCAGGCGCCCAGTGACTTTGGCACAGAGAGTCCAAAGCTCCAGCAGTCTCTGGCCAGGAGAAGAGCTCTGTGCAGAGGCATGGAGGGCTCCAAATGGCATGCAGCTACCAGAGTCCCTGTCCAGATGAACAGGATAGTGTGGAAGCTGGGAGGACACAGGAGGGAGGACGCAGGTTTGCGTGGTTCCCGCAGTTCCTGGTCAGGGAATGTGGAGGCCCAGTGGGTACAGGTCACTGGTCGGGGGTCGCTGCACAGCTCTTATGGAGATCTGGGCCTTGCCAAGCCCAGGAGTTTGAGGTTGCTATGAGCTGTGATGTCACGGCACTCTACCCAGCGCAACAGCCCAAGGCTCCAGTGTGCCAAAACCATCTCACTCTGCCCCTAAGGATTAAGGCTGTAAGGCAGCTCAGTCCCGCCTTTAGGATGCTCCATCAGTAGGTTACTTTGACCCGCCCAATCCTTGCTCAGAGACCCTGAGGGCAGAGCTTGCCGGGGCAGTTCTTTCGCAATGGCTTCCTGCACCCAGCTCAGTGGGTCAGTCTGGGGCCCCAGACAATGCCCAAAGTTCTCCATACTCCTGCTCAAGCTCTCCTCAAGGCATTTCAACTGAGTGCCAAGTCCAAGAACACCGAAACAGTTCACAGGTAAGGCCTTTCCGGTTTGCAGTCTCACTGCTACTTGTACTTACAGTTGTCGGCATGATTAGGTCGATCGAACACACACAACCACTTGCCAGTTTTCCACTGTTTTTGTCCTCCTCTTGGGGTCCAGAAGTCCCTTGCTGGCTCCCTGTATCCTCAAAGGGATGATTATAGGCAGATCCCACCGGCCAGAGTTGCCTGGAGTCTTGTCTCCCCAGACTCGCTGTTCCCAGTTGCAGGGAAGCTGTTACTCAGCCACCATCTTTAATCTCTGACTCTCTTTTTGTAATTTTTCTGTTTATTATCTTTATTTCTTAATTTATCAACTTAGGAAATTATTTTTAACAACTTGCTGGGTGGCGCTGTGGCTCAAGGAGTAGGGCGCCGGTCCCATATGCCGGAGGTGGCAGGTTCAAACCCAGCCCCGGCCAAAAACCACAAAAAAAAAAAACAAAAAAAAAAAACTTGCTATAAAAATGGAGGCTTCTTATCTCATATTTGCTATTCTTCTGACTATTGTTGGTATTACTTCAAAAGACACAAATTAAGTACTAAGAATCATTTTCTTATTATGCTGTTATAAAATGAATCCCTCAATACCCATTTTTAAATTTCTTTTTTAAAGATGAAATAGCAAACAAATTTATTTGCACAAGGGAAAATCACAGAATGATCACCCAAATATCCAAATAGGCCCCAAGTACTTACAGAGTCTTTATTTTCAGGGGGAGATGGGAATATAGTCACTATCCATATTCAATAGTATTTTTGTTTCCGCTTTGGTTATGTCCCCTTCATTCTGTCTAGGATATGAACATAAAGCTGGGAGTGGCAGCAGCCATTCTGTAGTCCTGAAGAGAAGAAAGACAAGGTGTACCAGCCTAGGGTTAGATAGACAAACTTATTATTTTTGTATGTGTGTATGTGTGAGACAGGGTCTCACTTTCCCACCCTCAGTACAGTGCCATGGCATCATAGCTCACAGCAACCTCAAACTCTTGGGTTAAAGAGATCCTCTTGCCTCAACCTCCTGAGAAGCTAGAACTACATGCACCCGTCACAATGCCCAGATATTTATTTTGTTTTAGAGATGGGGTCTCGCTCTTATTTAGGCTAGCTCATGAGCTCAAGCAATCCATCCACCTCAACCTCCCAGAGTGCTAAGATTACAGGCATGAGCCACCAGGCCCAGCCAAACTCATTATTCTTAATCCTTGTTTTCCTGCTGCTTGTAGTTGAATACATTACTAACAGATGTATTATTTAGTTCATTTCACAACATAACTCTTGACTCCCCATTATGCAAAATGCAGACATCCAGGTCCCTATATTTCTCTCCAGTTCTTTCTTCTGCCAATTTCTCTCAGCTATATCATTATTTTGCTATCAGAGCTTATAATTCCTACATGCTGTTCCATTATGGTAATCAACGCTCCCAGAAATTGCCTTCAAAGTTAATCTAAAATTTGATAAATAATGAACAGAAATATAATTATGTAAATATCAGTCACAATTAGAACCTTATATTGGGATTGGATTTAGAGACAAAAAATGTAATTATAAGTAACAAAACCCATGCAGCTCAAAGAGGAATCTTGAACCTTAGGAAAATGTAGTCTTATAGTTTGCCAAATTATGTTTCATTTGGCTTATTTCATATTTGAACCATGACTTCAACCATGCCTTTTATTTCTGTTTTTATGAAGTTTTTGTCTTTATTTTTTTATCATAAAAGTGTGTTCTTTGTCAAATCAATAATTTTCAGCTAAGTTTCTTAATCAGTCTCTTCACTGGATATATTAAGTGTTCACATTTATTTCCAAATGTACCCACAGATTTATTCAAATTCATTCTCTTCAGACCATCAGATGACATTGCACTTTCTTTCTCACCTTACTACTTGAGATGTTATTCATTTTTTCTTAAAAAATGTAAAAAATATTTTAAAATTGGAATGGAGAAAAACTCACCTGGTCATATCGAAATTTAAACATCCAGATACAAAAGGGTCATTGAATTCCTAAAATATATATTAGAAATAGTACATGTCCAAAGACATGGTTAACAGACTGGCCAAAGTCAGAGTAAAGGAGAAAAATCTTACTAGATAAAAGATGAAAGTATTATGTAACTTAGAAAAGAAAACCTTTCAGACCAATGGCAAACATCTCAGAGGAAACTTTACAAGCCAGAAGGGCAGAAAGCAATGGGTCATATCTTCAGTTTTCCTAAGTAGAATTTTGTATCCTGCAAAACTAAACTTCATAAATGAAGGAGAAGTAAAGTTTTTTTTCAGACAAACATACACTAAAGGAATTTATCACTATTTGTTTGCCCAAGAAGAAACCCTTAGAAGTGCCCTATATAACAAACAGAATAATTGATACCCACCAATATAAAAAGAACCAAAAGTAAAAACTTACAGCCTTTATAAAACAGAAACTCAAGGAAGAAAACAAAGCAGCTAGGCAATAATCAAAATGATGACTGGCATACGATTTAAATGCCCCTCTTAAAAGATATAGATTGGCAGAAAGGATAAAGAAACACAACTCAAGTACATGCAGTCTTAAAGAAATCCCTTTAATTTGTAGAGATTCTTGTGGACTCAAGGTAGAGAGGTGTAAAAAATATTCCATGCAAATGGAAACCAAAAGCAAGCAGTAGTGGATATTCTGATATCAGATAAAATCGACTTTAAATCAACAACAGTAAAACAGGACAAAGATAATAATAAAATAAAATAATCAATTCAAGAAGAAGTTATAACAATCCAAATGTATGTGCAGCTAACACAGGTGGTCCCAGGTTTAGAAAACAAATACTACTAGATTAAGGAAAGAAATGAATAGTTGAGGAGTTCAACACTGTACTGACAGAACTAAACAGATTAGTGAGGCAGAAAATCGACAGAGACCCTGAATTTAAATCAGATTCTAGAACAAAGGGCCCTAGCATATACCCTGTTTCCCCGAAAATAAGACAGTGTCTTATTTCAAGGTGTGCTCCCAAAGATGCGCTAGGTCTTATTTTCAGGGGACATCTTATCTTTCCTGTAAGTAGGTCTTATTTTCGGAGGATGTCTTATTTTCAGGGAAACAGGGTATTTACAGAACATTCCTGGAGGGCACACTAAGAAAAGGGCTTCAAGGGGGATGGGAGGAAAGCCTGGCTTGCTGACCAAGGAAGTCTGGAGGACCCATAAGAATGTGAATATGATGTAACCTTAGGTAACCAATGACCAATAGAAAGAGACGATAATCAAAGAAAAGAGCAATAATTTTCTTTTGCTGGAGGTGCAGAGAAGCCAATGAAAGAGTTGCAACCAAATTCAAATGGAGAGAAAGAAGGTATTGATACTTCTGCCCTGCCTTTGTGCCTCTGTCTCTCTTACCTCTTCTCCATCTTGAGAGGGATCTACTTCCAACTCTCTTTGGAAATGCTCTAAACTTTCTCTTTGTTCTTAAATAAAATTTTTCTTTGTTACACTGAAACTGGTGTAGGTTACTTTTGCCTTCTATTCATCCTGCCTGTGCTGCTCCAGTTTTATTTTCTGTTTCCATTCATTTTTGCTTTCAATTACTCTTGTAATTGAAAGAGTAATTGAAATTACTGCTTGAAATTTCTACCTCAGCCGAGCAAGTGAACCAGGTTAACTGGGTCCAGAGAATCAGGACCCCTGACCCCAACAATTCTACCCCCCAAATGCAGAATATACATTCTTTTGATCAGACATGGAACATTTTCTAAAATAGATCATATGTTAGGCTAAAAAACAGGTCTGAGCAAATTTAGAAAAAGCAATATCATAGAAATCAATTCCAAGAGGAACTCTAAAATATGGCAATTAAACTACCTACTGCTGAACTATCCTTAGGTCAATTATGAAATCAAGATGGAAATTAAAATTTTTTTCAAATTGAATGATGAGAGTAACACATGCTACCCCAAACTAAGGGTTATAGAAAAGTAGTGTGGAGAGGCAAGTGCATAGCACTAAATGCCTACATCATTAAAACACAAAGATCACAAATTTACAACCTATTGTCACATTTCAATGAAGTAGATAAAGAAGAACAAACCAAACCTAAAGCTATTAGAAGAAAAGAAATAATAAAGACCTAACTGAAATTGAAACCTGAAAATCAATACTAAAGATCAATGAAGGGCGGTGCCTGTGGCTCAGTGAGTAGGGCGCCGGCCCCATATGCTGAGGGTGGCGGGTTCAAACCCAGCCCCGGCCAAACTGCAACAAAAAAATAGCTGGGCGTTGTGGCGGGCGCCTATGGTCCCAGCTGCTTGGGAGACTGAGGCAAGAGAATCGCGTGAGCCCAAGAGTTAGAGGTTGCTGTGAGCCGTGAGACGTCACGGCACTCTACCCAAGGGTGGTACAGTGAGACTCTGTCTCTACAAAAAAAAAAAAAAAAAGATCAATGAAACAACAAGTTGTTTCTTTGAAAAGATAAACAAAATAGATAGACCACTGGTTATATAATCAGTGGATTATATAGAGGAGAATAGAGGAGAAAGGATTCACATAAGCTCAATAAGAAATGAAAAAGGAGACATCACAACTAATACCACAGAAATACAAAATACCACCTGGACTACTTTTTAAAACTCTATGCACACATTCTAGAAAATCTAGAGGAAGTGGATACATTTTTGGAAACACACAAGCTCCCAAGCTTGAATCAGGAAGAAACAGAAATCCTAAATGGAATAAGGAGTAGTGAGATTGAAAATCCCCCCACAAACCCCCTAAGAACCAGAAAGATTCAGTGTGATTCACTGCATATATAGAATTAAAAACAAAAACCAGATGATCACCTCAATAGATACACCAAAAGCCTTCAATAAAATCTAGCACCTCTTTATGACAAAAACCTTCAACAAACTAGGCATAGAAAAAAATACCTTAAAATAATAAAAGCCATATGTTACAAACACAGAGCCACTATTCTTGTAAAGGGTGAAAATGTGAAAGCATTCTCCCTAAGAACAGAACAAGACAAGAATACCCACTGTCACCACCTCTATTCCATATAGCACTGGAAGTCTTAGCCAGAGTAATTAGGCAAAAGAAAGAAAGGGCACTGGAATTGGAAAAGCGGAGCTCAAAATACAGTAGAAGCTCTGTAAATTTATTTCCCAAGGGATTGTCACCATACTGGATCCTCAACATATGGAACTTTCATTGAGTACATATAGCACATGTCTGGTCGAGGAAAATGAGGTCAATGTAGGGAGGTAGTCAACTATGGAGATTCTACTGTATTCCTGGTTGCTGGTGATATGATCTTATATCTAGAAAACCCTAAAGAATCCTCCAGAAGACTTATAGAACTGATAAACTTAGTAAAATCTTTGTTAATAAAATTTATGTACAAAAATCAGTAGCATTTTTATGCTCTCATAATAGTTAAGCTGAGCATCAAATCAAGAACCCAATGCCGTTTCCAGTACCTGCAAAAAAAATAATAACTAGGAATATACTTAACCAAGTGCATGAAAGATCTCTACAACAAGAGATGAAAAAAAATCATAGATGACACATACAAATAGAAAAACATTCTATGCTCGTGGATTGGATGAATCAATAGTGTTAAAATATCCCTTCTGTCCATAGCAATTTACAGATTCAATTTGATTCCCTTCAAAATGCCAATGGTATTTTTCATAGAACTAGAAAAAACAATTTCACATTTATATGGAATCAAAAAAGAGGCTGATAGTCAAAGCAATCCTAAACAAACAAACAAAAAATTTGAAGGCTTCACATTACCTCACTCCAAATTATACTACAAGGCTATTGTAACCAAAACAGAATGGTACTGAATAAAAGAAGACACATAGATCGTTGGAATAGAGTAAAGAATGTGAAAAATATTATATAATTACAACCAACTGATTTTTGACAAAGCACACAAAACAAACACTGGTGAAAGGAAACCCTCCTCAATAAATGGTACTGGAAAAATTGGACAACCACATAGAGAAGAATGAAACTGTCTCTCACCATACACAAATGATAATTTAAGATGGATTAAACACTTAAATGTCAGACCCAAAACCATAAGAATTCTACAAGAAAAGAATTTTTTTCTGGATATTGGCCTAAGCAAAGAATTTATGTGTTAGACCCCAAAAGCAAGTGTATCAACAACAAAAAGAAATAAATGAAATTTCATTTAACTTAAAGTTTCTTCAAAGTAAAAGAAATAATCATCAGAGTAAAAAAGGCCATCCACAGAATTTGAGAAAATATTTACAAACTATACATCTGACAAAGGACTGATACCCAGAATCTACAAGAGTTCAAACAAATCAACAAGAAGTAATGAATAACCTGAGCAAAAAGTGGGCAAAGATTTTTTTTTTATATATATATATTTATATATTTATATATATATTATTTATTTATTTTTATTGTTGGGGATTCATTGAGGGTACAATAAGCCAGGTTACACTGATTGCATTTGTTAGGTAAAGTCCCTCTTGCAATCATGTCTTGCCCCCAGAAGATGTGGCATGCACCAAGGCCCCACCCCACCTTCCCTCTGGAAGACATACAAATGGCCAAAACCATATGAAAAAATGCTCATCATAACTAATTATCAGGAAAGTGCAAATTAAAACCACAATGAGATGCCACCTTACACCTATCAGAATAACAATTATTAATAAAAAGAAAAACCAATGGATGTTGGAGTGGCTGCAGTGAAAAAGGAACACTTATGCACTGTTAGTGGGAAGGTACAATCTCAATGGAAAACAATATGGAGATTCATCAAAGAACTAAAAGCAGACCTATCATTTGGTTCAGCAATCCCACTACTGGGTATCTGACCAAAGGAAAAGAAGTCATTATATCAAAAAGTCATCTGCACTGATGTTTATGACAGCACAATTCACAATTGCAATGATATGGAATCAACCTAAGTGCCCATCACCTAATGAATAGATAAAGGAAATGTGGAGTACTACTTAGCCACAAAAAAGGAAATGAAACAATGTCTTTTGCAGCAACTTATAAGAACCGGAGACCATTATCCTAAATGAAGTATCTCAGGAATGGAGAAACAAATACCACACGTTCTGACTTGTAAGTGGGAGTTAAATGTTGGGATATGTAAATTACAACTGTATAGTTGCATGGTCCTGTTACAATATACCATGGTTAACTCCAAACTCTTTATAAGCACACTATTCAGGGACAAAGGCATTTTGCAGCTCAAATATGTGATTTAACTAATTAGAAAAGCAAATGTTTTATTGGACAAAACAATGGGGAAAATTATCAATCTGAAAATGCACCAAATATGTTTTCTACTTACATACATTTTAAAACTCAGAATTACTCACATATTTATCACAAACCCAAAATAATGTAAACCTTCCCAGTAGTACAAATAAATCAGTTCTTTACCCTATTGTATGTGAAATGGTGTGATGACTTGGAATAGTTAGTAACAAATTCTCCTTTTAGAATTTTATGCAGACCCAAACACAGTACAAATAATTTCCTTCTTGCAAAATTTTTGATTAATAAGTTTAGCAAAGACAAAGAAGTTACTGAAGCACTATATAGAATAATTATCTTAATTTTCTTATTTATGCTTTCACAGATTACTTAATGCTTTTCTTGATTGTTAATTTTTTATTATTTTTCTCCTAGTAAATAAGAGATAGGTTCAAACAATAAATAACAGTGAAACTGGGCTAACATACCAAACATAAAATCTGTGATCATAGCCAGTGATATGTGAGGAGAGATTCTGTGCTTTAACACAAAAATTAGTGAATTCTAGAATCAAAAACTTGTTAACTATTTTGTTGCTTTAAATTTATAATATTTCTACATAACCTTCTTCTACATAATCTTGCCACACCTTCAGTTGAAAAGCATAAAAAGTTTTAATCTCACCATAATCTTCCTGGTTTCTCAAAGTATTAGGATAATGCAGATGAATAAAATGTATATTAAATTAGTAATTCCTTCTGAGTTGTTTTTAAAAAATATTTGAAATAACTTTGAGATAACTTTGTTGATTGAGGAAACATCCTTATGTTGAGAAATAAGATGATTATGTGCTACACAAACAAGAAAGCTTGACTGGAATTTAACAATGCCAGATATCACTTAATCTCTGCACAGAGGTAATGTTCTGGGCTTTTCTATGGATGAAGAAAAATCTTTTATTCAGACAGAAGCTTGGAATACTAATGAGTTTCACCATTACTCTATTGAGTCTGAATCATCAGTAGCTTGAGATAATCGTTTTGCTCTACAAATTTTAAAAATAATTTCCCAGTCAGCTACATTTCTGTAAGGATTGTGGCACTTGGAAGAAGAAAAGAGTATGATTTATGAAGAATGTATTCTTGTTTCATCTGTAAGTTTAGCAGAAATAGATAAGAACAAGAAGCAAACAAACAGACAGGAAATTCAGCATGTTGTGTTAGTCGAGGGGAGAGCATTCTGGTTACCATTTTTGCACAAGGAACTATGACAAAAAAGTGGTGTACACCAGTTACCATTTTATTACGTTAATGGATTCTGTGAATCAGGAATTTAGACGTGGTGCAGTGGGGGTGGGTTCATTTCTGCTCTGTGATGCATTGAGTCTCAAAGGCTGGGTGGAGGAGGGGCTGGAATCATCCAAAGACCCTTTCACTCATGTCTGGTTTCTGGTTTGGGAGGTTGGGATGATTGGAAGGTTAGGCCTGAAAGCCTATGTATGACTTCTCTGTGTGTCTTCCTCACAGCTTGGCAACTCCAAATAATAACACTATGCATCGTAGCTCAGACTTCTAGTACTACTCGCAGGTATAAGGCAGAAATGGTCTCAGAAGTCACACAGTCACTTCCTCTGCACTGAATTGATGGAATCAGTCACACGCCATAGACAGCGCTTTTCAATTGAAGGTGTGGCAAGATTATGTAGAAGAGGATTATGTGGAAAATATTTGGGAGGCCATTTTTAAAATGCCTTTATGCTTTGAAATACCTTTATGCTTTCATAAATTGTGAATCATATTCTTGGTTTTAAAGCATTTTAAAATAAAAGAAGATTCTATGCATATTTGGCGGAAAGAAGAGAACATTACAATAAAATTAACAATACATATGTTTTCAAAAGGAAGAGAGTCTACCAAAAGTAATGAGCAATTGTTTGGCTTGTTCACTAAAAAACATAAAAACAAATGAAGTTAAATTCTAAATAAGTTAAAATGTTCTGATACCAAGAGCTTTTGAACTTTGACATAGGACTGAAGGACTCTGCAGGATCAGGTCAGCGTAGCTGGAAATACTGCTCTGCCCCCTCACTGTCATTGGTCTCATCCACTCTGCGCTGCCTTGTTCACACCCCTGTTACAAACTGGTAAGAAAAGGAGTCATTTCATTTTCAACCCTAAAAAGGAAAACACATTTTTTAAAACTTTTTCTAGGTTAACAGACAGTGATTTTCTTTTTTAGAATTTATACCTTTTCTACAACAGTTAATCATTGTATAATAATAATTTTAAAAAGGGAAAAAAACAAAACCAGACTGCTGTCTCTGCAGGGCTCCTGCTTCACATAGCTTTGTAAGGTGAGGTAGTTAGTAGCCTGCAAAAAATAAACCAGCAAAGTTGCCTGGAATTTCCATATAAATATATGTTAGTTTCGGGCAGTGATTTTCAAAGATCAAATTAAAGATCATTAATTAAATTTTTTTGAAAGAAGTTAAAAGTGCAGTAAGTATATTCTTTTTTTAACTTTTTTTTTTTTGATCAGCATAATTTATGTGTGCCATAGAAGTTTAACTATAGGTTCAAGTGTTCCGTGAGATAAAAAAGGTTGAAAAACACTGGTTTAGGGTGACAAAGTCAAGTACTAAGTTAAAGTTCTGGTGATTTCTGGAAGTGAGGTGGAGACCAGAATTTGTCTGGGAGATGTGTTGGTTAAGGAGGGGGAATGGGAATAGAGCTAGAAATGTATCTGTGGGAACACACCTGGGGCATACCAAACGGCTCACATCTGCTTTGTAGGTGCAGATGCAAAAGCATAGGAAAATTAAAGCTCATTTAAAGCACTTGCCCTGGGTTTTCCCTCCCTTAATAGGGAATAATATGTACCAGAATTCTGAACTACTAAAAGGCAAAAAACTCTGTCTGTGGGAACTCCAGTTTACCTCATGATTGAATGAACCACTTTCCTACTCTTGAACTTCAAGATGGGCAGGGAGTGTGGGCTAGTTTATGCTTATAGCTAGTTTTCATATTCTTGAAAATAATGCAGAAGCTATTACACCATTACTCTTGTTATTTCTTTTGTCAGTAGAGTTGATCATTTATTCATTGAAATTAGTTTATGAAGATATTTGAGCAAAATCTGAGATGGATGGAGTAGGATAAAGAAGTTTGGGTGTTAAATTTATGTTGTCTTCTCATCTACAATTTACCATCGGTACAGCATTGAGCAATGAATTGTTGAACAAATTATTCATGAGACTTGTTAAAGATGGTGAGGTAGGCTTTCTTTAAGGGAGTCTACAGCAATAGGTACAAGGACCCCTGCAACAGAGTCTTACACTGGGGCAGTGGGAATGGACTCAACTCTGACTCCAGCAAGTACAAGTGAGGACTTAAAATCAAGAAGCAGGGAGGTGGTCAGTGGATGGGAAATTATTAAGAGGAAATATAAATGATAAGAGGTTTTTGGCTAACCTGACTTGATGGAATTTTTGCTAGGGTGGTTAAATATCAAAGGTGGGTTTTTTTGATAAAATGACTTAGCAGAATTCTTGCTCAAATTAGATTCAACAAGGGCAGAGAAGGAAGCCCAAGTTTGGACCTAGGCAAGCAGAGGTCTCAGAGCAGCTGACTAAAGTTTTGGACAAAAGAGGGACTCTTTGTCAACATTTAAATTACCTGACTTTAAGTTTTCTCTTCTATAAAACCACAGGGATATGTGATATGGACCAAACTAAAAAGTCTGAAAAGAGCTTGGTCCATAATAACAAAAATTTAATAATACATATTATTTGCTTTCTTATTTCACACGCAAAATGTTCTTATAATGATTTTTGGAAAGAATTACAGAGTTAAACAACTATTATGGATAAGGAAATAAAAGTTAAGCTCCATAGTTAAAACAGAGACATTCTGAGTCAGATTCTTAATGTCTCAAAAGAAAAGTGAATTGTTCAAAATTCTACCATAGTTGATTATTATTTCTTGAATTTTCCATAGCCTTGTGGTTTTGATATAATTAATCCAAACAAGAACTTTCATTTCAAATACTTTATCAGTACAAATTAATAATAGAAAGAGTCCATAACATTTTTTGCACATCATTTTGTCAACATTCTAAGTACAAACAAATTAATACTTTTGTTCTCTGTTAGAAGTAAAGCACTTTTCTTCCATGTTCTCACTTAAATCTTTATTGTGGAGGAAGGATGAATATTAAACATTCATATTTTGATTGTTTCTCTTTGTTTTTAAGATGTTAAGTAAATGATAAGTTTTGTCTCTCATTACCAAGTATTTAGCATTCCACAAACAAAATGAAGGAATAGGCCGTAATATCCTGAGATATTTTTCAAAAATTCTCTTTCAGCAAAGTCATGTGGTTTGTTAATTTCTTTTTGACAAATATACGCCATGATTTAAATTTTTATTACCCTTCTTGAAATGATCTATTTTTAACATTTTTATAAAGATTAAAACTCTCCTTATCCCTGGACCCAAGAGTCGTTTTCATTTTAATTGAGTCCTTAAAGATGAAAATTTTATTGGTACTTTTAAACTCACCTAATAATAAGTTTAACAATATAATTTTCCCATTTATATTTAAAGAAATTGAAAATCTGAATAAGGGCAAATTTCAATAGAAGACAAGTAGAGTTTTATTGGTATAATGAGAGTGCTGTGGCATCACAGCTCACAGCAAGCTCCAACTCTTGGGCTCAAGCAAGTCTTCTGCCTCCGCTTTCCAAGTAGCTGGGACTACAGGCCCCCACTACAATGCCCGACTATTTTTTGGTTGCAGCCATCATTGTTGTTTGGCAGGCCCCGGCTGGATTCGAACCCACCAGCTCAGTTGTATGTGGCTGGCACCTTAGCCGCTTGAGCCACAGGCACTGAGCCAAGAAATTCATTTCTATCAAGATGGGGTAGTGAATTTATACTTTACTGTGCCCTCTTTACTATGAATATATAGCAATGACATTATATGTATAAAATATAAAAAGAGAAAACAACCAAAATATAGGTATAAATAGACTTAAAGGAAATTACCTTCATATAAACTATCAAAGCACATCAGTTTGAAGTTTCTTTTTTTTTTTTAATATATATATATATATTTTTTATTGTTGGGGATTCATTGAGGGTACAATAAGCCAGTTACACTGATTACAATTGTTAGGTAAAGTCCCTCTTGCAATCATGTCTTGCCCCCGTAAAGTGTGACACACACTAAGGCCCCACCCCCTCCCTCCATCCCTCTTTCTGCTTCCCCCCCCATAACCTTAATTGTCATTAATTGTCCTCATATCAAGATTGAGTACATAGGATTCATGCTTCTCCATTCTTGTGATGCTTTACTAAGAATAATGTCTTCCACTTCCATCCAGGTTAATACGAAGGATGTAAAGTCTCCATTTTTTTTAATGGCTGAATAGTATTCCATGGTATACATATACAACAGCTTGTTAATCCATTCCTGGGTTGGTGGGCATTAAGGCTGTTTCCACATTTTGGCGATTGTAAATTGAGCTGCAATAAACAGTCTAGTACAAGTGTCCTTATGATAAAAGGATTTTTTTCCTTCTGGGTAGATGCCCAGTAATGGGATTGCAGGATCGAATGGGAGGTCTAGCTTGAGTGCTTTGAGGTTTCTCCATACTTCCTTCCAGAAGGGTTGTACTAGTTTGCAGTCCCACCAGCAGTGTAAAAGTGTTCCCTTCTCTCCACATCCACGCCAGCATCTGCAGTTTTGAGATTTTGTGATGTGGGCCATTCTCACTGGGGTTAGATGATATCTCAGGGATGTTTTGACTTGCATTTTCTAATATATAGAGGTGATGAACATTTTTTCATGTGTTTGTTAGCCATTCATCTGTCGTCTTTAGAGAAAGTTCTATTCATGTCTCTTGCCCATTGATATAAGGGATTGTTGGCTTTTTTCATGTGGATTAATTTGAGTTCTCTATAGATCCTGGTTATCAAGCTTTTGTCTGATTGAAAATATGCAAATATCCTTTCCCATTGTGTGGGTTGTCTCTTGGCTTTGGTTATTGTCTCCTTAGCTGTACAGAAGCTTTTCAGTTTAATGAAGTCCCATTTGTTTATTTTTGTTGTTGTTGCAATTGCCATGGCAGTCTTCTTCATGAAGTCTTTCCCCAGGCCAATATCTTCCAGTGTTTTCCTATGCTTTCTTGGAGGATTTTTATTGTTTCATGCCTTAAATTTAAGTCCTTTATCCATCTTGAATCAATTTTTGTGAGTGGGGAAAGGTGTGGGTCCAGTTTCAGTCTTTTACATGTAGACATCCAGTTCTCCCAACACCATTTATTGAATAGGGAGTCTTTCCCCCAAGGTAAGTTCTTATTTGGTTTATCGAAGATTAGGTGGTTGTAAGATGTTAGTTTCATTTCTTGGTGTTCAATTCGATTCCAAGTGTCTATGTCTCTGTTTTTGTGCCAGTACCATGCTGTCTTGAGCAATATGGCTTTGTAGTACAGACTAAAATCTGGTATGTTGATGCCCCCAGCTTTATTTATGTTACTAAGAACTGCCTTAGCTATACGGGTTTTTTTCCGGTTCCATACAAAACACAGAATCATTTTTTCCAAATCTTGAAAGTACGATGTAGGTACTTTGATAGGAATGGCATTGAATAGGTAGATTGCTTTGGGAAGTATAGACATTTTAACAATGTTGATTCTTCCCATCCATGAGCATGGTATGTTCTTCCATTTGTTGATATCCTCTGCTATTTCCTTTCTGAGGATTTCATAGCTTTCTTTATAGAGGTCCTTCACCTCCTTCGTTAGGTATATTCCTAGGTATTTCATTTTCTTTGAAACTATGGTGAAGGGAGTTGTGTCCTTAATTAGCTTCTCATCTTGACTGTTATTGGTGTATACAAAGGCTACTGACTTGTGGATATTGATTTTATATCCTGAAACATTACTGTATTTTTTGATGACTTCTAGGAGTCTTGTGGTTGAGGCTTTGGGGTTCTCTAAGTATAAGATCATGTCATCAGCAAAGAGGGAGAGTTTGACCTCCTCTGCTCCCATTTGGATTCCCTTTATTTCCTTGTCTTGCCTAATTGTATTGGCTAGAACTTCCAGCACTACGTTGAATAGTAAAGGTGACAGAGGACAACCTTGTCTGGTTCCAGTTCTAAGAGGAAAAGCTTTCAGTTTTACTCCATTCAGTAAAATATTGGCTGTGGGTTTGTCATAGATAGCTTCAATCAGTTTTAGAAATGTGCCACCTATGCCTATACTCTTCAGTGTTCTAATTAGAAAAGGATGCTGGATTTTATCAAATGCTTTTTCTGTATCTATTGAGAGGATCATGTGATCTTTATTTTTGCCTCTGTTAATATGGTGGATAACGTTTATGGACTTGCGTATGTTAAAGCAGCCTTGCATCCCTGGGATGAAGCCTACTTGATCATGATGAATGACTTTTTTGATGATAAGCTGTAATCTATTGGCTAGGATTTTGTTGAGAATTTTTCCATCCATATTCATGAGTGAGATTGGTCTGAAATTCTCCTTTTTGTTTGGGCCTTTTCCTGGTTTTGGTATCAGGGTGATGTTTGCTTCATAGAATGTGTTGGGGAAGATTCCTTCTTCCTCAGTTTTTTGGAATAATTTCTGCAGTACAGGAATAAGCTCTTCCTTGAAGGTTTGATGGAATTCTGGTGTGAAGCCATCTGGACCAGGGCATTTTTTAGTTGGAAGCTTTTTTATTGTTTCTTTGATCTGAGTGCTTGAAATTGGTCTGTTCAGGAGCTCTATTTCTTCCTGGCTAAGTCTAGGGAGAGGGTGTGATTCCAAATATTGATCCATTTCCTTTACATCGTCAAATTTCTGGGCATAGAGTTTCGGGTAGTATTCGGAGATGATCTCTTGTATCTCTGTGGGATCAGTTGTTATTTCCCCTTTATCGTGTCTGATTGAGGTTACTAGAGATTTTACTTTTCTATTTCTAGTTAGTCTGGCCAATGGTTTATCTATTTTATTTATTTTTTCAAAAAACCAACTCCTTGTTTCATTAATTTTCTGAATGATTCTTTTGTTTTCAATTTCATTGATCTCTGATTTGATTTTGGATATTTCTTTTCTTCTACTGAGTTTAGGCTTAGATTGTTCTTCTTTTTCCAATTCCATAAGATCTCTTGTGAGATTGTTGATGTGCTCTCTTTCTGTTTTTCGAATGTAGGCATCTAAAGCGATGAATTTTCCTCTCAAAACTGCTTTTGCAGTATCCCACCGGTTTTGGTAGCTTGTGTCTTCATTGTTGTTATGCTCAAGGAAGTTAATGATTTCCTGTTTGATTTCTTCCTTCACCCATCTGTTATTCAACAGAAGATTGTTTAATTTCCATGCCTTTGTGTGGGGTGGAGCATTTTTGTTAGATTTGAGTTCCACCTTTAGTGCCTTATGGTCTGAGAAGATACAAGGTAAAATTTCAATTCTTTTGATTCTGTTGATATTTGTTTTGTGTCCCAGGATATGATCAATTTTGGAGAATGTTCCATGGGGTGATGAGAAGAATGTATGTTCTTTGTCTTTGGGGTGGAGTGTTCTATATGCGTCTATGAAGCATAGTTGTTCTAGGGTCTCATTTAAATCTCTTATATCTTTGTTTAATTTCTGTTTGGAGGATCTGTCCAGCTCTGTAAGAGGTGTGTTAAAGTCCCCTGTTATGATGGTATTATCAGATATCATATTGCTCAGACTGAGTAAGGTCTGCTTCAAGAATCTGGGACCATTTAAATTGGGTGCATAAATATTTAGAATTGAAATGTCTTCTTGTTGTAGCTTTCCCTTGACCAATATAAAGTGACCATCTTTGTCTTTTTTGACTTTAGTTGCTTTAAATCCACATGTATCTGAAAATAAGATTGCAACTCCTCTTTTCTTCTGAATTCCATTTGCCTGAAAAATTGTCTTCCAACCCTTGACTCGGAGCTTTAATTTGTCTTTTGAAGCCAGGTGTGTTTCTTGCAGACAGCAAATGGATGGCTTGTGTTTTTCAGTTTGAAGTTTCAAACATGATAAGAGAAGTTTCTCAACCTCCAGGAAGGAGAAGATAGGTTACATACAGAGGAGCGTGAATAGAATACCTTTGTTCTTACCCATATACGGCAACACTAGAAGGTATTTGGGCAATGACTTTAACATTCTGAAGGAAATTTATTTTTAACTGCAATTGTATAGTCAACTAAAATATTAATGGAGTTAATAGGTAGAATAAAGACTTGATTATAGCAGCTTAATTCACAATCTCAAAAATATAGAAACAACCCAAGTGCCCACCAACACATGAATGGATTAATACTGTGGGTTATGTATACAATGGAATACTATTCAGTTACAAAAATATTAAGCCTTTGCATCATTTGTATTTACCTGGATGGATTTGGAGAATATTCTTCTAAGTATCTCAAGAATGGAAAAGCAAGCCTCCCGTGTACTCAGTACCATGTTGAAACTAGTAGATCAACAACGACAGGCTCACATGAGAGAAAAACACAATTAAATTAAATTAAATTGAGAGGGGGGAGGAGGGTTGGTAAGTTCTCTTCTAAAGGGTACAATGTAGGGGTATATGGCACTTCCTGGGTAAAGGATTCAACTGCAACTTGGACAAATGCAAACTGTGTAGTCTAATCAAATGGACCCTTATATTAATCTGAAAAAAAAAAAAGTCATCCCTGGAAGATATAATCCCCCTCAAATCGCCCAAACTAGGGAGTAAAACAAGAAAGAAAAATGGATGTGATTTAGGAAGCAGCATGCAGCATCTGTAATGTAGGAAAGAAGACAGAGAATCTACAGGATGATCAAGAAGGAAGCTCACAACATGTCAGCCGTGTACCGAGGGCCACCAATTCAAATTCGATCAAACCCGAAAACTTGGGAATAGACTCAGAATGATGAAACTAACAGAATACCTAAAGAATTTCAAATTTCATGGGAGAAAAATATGTCAACTGAAAAAAAATACTAAACTAAAAATACTAAAAAGGTGGAGAAGTGATGATTAGCTTTGCTGTAGGAAGGAAAGCATGTGATGACTGGGAGCTTATAAACAGTTAAAATTTCTCAAGTGGAAACTATAACTATTTGAGAGGATGAGATGGAAAAGGGTTTGTGGTTCACAAAGTACCATAAATTGAGTGACTTTGGACAGTACTCACTTATTATTTCACCATTTTGGGAGTTAGAAGTCCAAGCCCAAGTTAGTAGAATTCTTTGATGGGGTCTCACAGTTAAAGTGTTGGCTGAGCTACATGGTCTTCTGAAAAAATCTCCACTTTCCAATTCCCTCCCATTGTTGGAAGAGTTCATTCCCCTGTGTCTGTAGAATTTGCAGTGGCTTGTTTCTTCATGGTCATTAGGAGGGCATCTCTAACCTCAAGGAGTACCCCATTACCTCTTTTAAAGAATTTCATGTGATTTCGTCAAGCCTACCCTGGATAGTCTCCCTTTTGATAAATCTAACAACATCTACAAAAGAAATCTTTACCTTTATCATATCATCTGGGCTAGAAGCCACTGGTTTTGCCTGCACTTCAGGTAGAGATTTCTTTTTTTTTTTTTTTTATTAAATCATAGCTGTGTACATTGATATGATCATGGGGCATCATTCACTAGCTTTACAGACCGTTTACCAAGTTTCACATATACCCTTGTAAGATGCACCGCTGGTGTAATCCCACCAATCCCCTTCCCTCTACCCTCCTCCCCAGGTAGAGATTTCATGAGGGTGTAACTCACAGGGGGTCAAAAAGGATGTCTGTCTATGTGTGCAGAAGGCAAGGAGGGAAGGAAAGGCTAAATTCTCACCAACTATAATGATATATTGGTTTTAATAGCACTTAAAAATAAAAAAAGTAAGTTGTAATATGAATATTTTATTGAGGGGTGTGGAGGTAAATACTAAAATTATCTACTAATAAAAAGAAAGGTGGTTTTCTTTGAAAAGAAGGCCATGGAAGGTAAATTATGGCAACTGTTACCTTTCCCAGGAAACTTTGTACAACTACATGACTCTTTTAAATGAGGTGTTGGCATAAATTTGGTAAAAATAAAACCATTGAACCATTAGGGAAAGAGAGTGAGAGACTTTTCAGGAACTCAAGAAATATCTAAGTTCAAAGAGAAAAAAGTACACTTCAAGTACAGGCAGAATAAACAGAAATGTGTTCAATAAGAAAGATTTTAATGAAGCTGTAGAATATCGATAAAATACAGAGGTTTCTTATATGGTTAAGATGTACTTTGCAAAAAATTCTTAGCACATAAAAGTAGACGTTTAATAACATCAAGGATAAAGAAAAAAGAAAATCTTCACATTACCACAGAAAAAGAAGACTGTCTACAAAAAATGACAATTAGGGTTAGAACAGACCTCTCAATAAAATAAATGTCAAGAGAAAATGGAGAGTCATATTAAATGTGCTAAAACTGTTAAAGTCTATACTCACATATACTATAATTCAAGAATTAGGTTAAAAGAGGAACATTTCAAGGAATATGAAGATTAAGAGTTTGTCACTCAAAGCAAAAAGACTGCATACAGAAAAAGAATGGGAAAGAGCAGCTCTGAACATGAAAATTAATTTTTAAATATCATTTAATTATATTATTAATTGTAATTCCAAGCATCAAGGAGAGTAGAGACCCAAGATTACTAACGATCAAGAAGATAAATAAGGCAAGTGAAATATAATTTCAAAATGCTGGATAGGATTAAGTAAACATGCAATTTAAGCACATTTCACAAATACATTGTACATTGTAATTGTATTTTCAAATATTTGATATTATACATTTTCAATAATTGATATTATATGCTGAAATATCTCTTATACCCTGATATTGTTGGAAGACTTCTCATCTCTTTTTACATTTTTAAAAATTTTGTGCAGATGGGGAAAACAAAACAGAAAGGATTTTACTTTAGCCTAAATACCATACTTAGGTCATCATCACTCTTACTTGTATTTCTAAATTGAAATTACTTGAGTTTGTTTAGAGCAGAATTTATAATACAACATTTTAAGTTAAACAAATTACATGATCATATTCCCAAAAAGGAGGTAAATTGGTTTGCTAAATACAGACAGACCAATGTGCCAAGCACTGTAACTAGTTTTTGATTTTGCTGCTGATAGAGACTAAGTCCCTACAGCATGTGGTAATGTTTGAAGTGATGGAACACATTTTTCCCATTAATTCTCCTTTATATCATCACCCACATCAGATATGCTCTCGGCATTTTACTGATAGCTGCATGCATGGAATTTAATAGCTAAGGGCCTGTTCTCCTTCCAGAGGATATTACAAATCTCATTGCTACTAATTGAAATTGTATGGTCAGGCTCAACTTTCCTTCTCCTGCTACTTTATGCTTAAATAACTGATTATTATTAATCAATAGACTGCAGTGCTACATCTGCTGCCTTACGGAGCAATAACAAAGTGGAAGCATCAGGGAAGAATGCATGGGGTGTTTAAGTGCAAATTCCTGTAGCACTCATTGGATTTCACATATTTTATCACAGGAAAATACTTAGGAAAGGGAATAGACAGTATCCTTTTATGGTTTTATTCATTGATTAAACAAATATTTCTTTTAAGAATCTATTCCATGCTAGCACTGATCTGGGGACTGGGGAAAAAAACTGAGAAGCAAAGAGAAAATCAATCCTCATCCTTAAGGAGCTCACACTAGACCAGGGGTCCTCAAACTGTGGCCCGCGGGCCACATGAGCTGGTGTGATTGTATTTGTTCCCGTTTTGTTTTTTTACTTCAATATAAGATATGTTCAGTGTGCATAGGAATTTGTTCATAGTTTTTTTTTTTTTTTTGGTAGAGACAGAGTCTCACTGTACCGCTCTTGGGTAGAGTGCCGTGGCATCACACGGCTCACAGCAACCTCTAACTCTTGGGCTTACGCAATTCTCTTGCCTCAGCCTCCCGAGCAGCTGGGACTACAGGCGCCCGCCACAATGCCCGGGTTTTTTTTTTTGTTGTTGCAGTTTGGCTGGGGCTGGGTTTGAACCTGCCACCCTTGGCATATGGGGCCGGCATCCTACTCACTGAGCCATACGCGCTGCCCTTCATAGTTTTTTTTTTTTTTTTTTTAAACTACAGTCTGGCCCTCTAACGGTCTGAGGGACAGTGAACTGGCCCCCTGTTTAAAAAGTTTGAGGACCTTGCACTAGACTAAACATCAAATAAAATACATGTTTAAGTTATACAATATACAATATAAAATAAAATATAAGGTAGGCACAGAGTAGAAACTAGGATTTTATGGTCTCAGAAATAGAAGTCATTTTTTTTTAAATTAAATTATAGCTGTTTACATTAATGCGATCATGGGGCACCATACACTGGTTTTATAGACAGTTTGATACCTTTTCATCACACTGGTTAACATAGCCTTCTTGGCATTTTCTTAGTTATTGTGTTAAGACATTTATATTCTATATTTACAAAGTTTCACATGTACCCTTGCAAGATGCACTGCAGGTGTAATCCCACCAATCACCCTCCCTCTGTCCATCCTCTCCTCTCCTTTCCTCCCTCTCCCCTTTCCCCCTATTCTTAGGTTATAACTGGGTTACAGCTTTCATGTGAAAGCCATAAATTAGTTTCATAGTAGGGCTGAGTACTGGATACTTTTTCTTCCATTCTTGAGATACTTTACTAAGAAGAGTATGTTCCAGCTCCATCCATGTAAACATGAAAGAGGTAAAGTCTCCATCTTTCTTTAAGACTGCATAATATTCCATGGTGTACATATACCACAGTTTATTAATCCATTCGTGGATTGATGGGCACTTGGGCTTTTTCCAGGACTTAGCAATTATGACTTGGGCTGCAACAAACATTCTGGTACAAATATCTTTGTTATAATGTGATTTTTGGTCTTCTGGTTATATATCTAGTAGAGGAATTATAGGATTGAATGCCAGATCTCTTTTTAAATCTCTAAGTGTTCTCCAAACATCTTTCCAAAAGGAATGTATTAATTTGCATTTCCACCAGCAGTGTAGAAGTGTTCCCTTTTCCCCACATCCACGCCAACATCTCTGGTCTTGGGATTTTGTGATAGTCCTTGGGTGGTGGGCTCAGTTCAAAAGGTCCAAATCAATTGTCTCAGTCAGCACCTGTCTCAGGTGGGAGAGTTTCAAAGGTCTCTGGCAACTGGATTGCAGGGGTCTGGTGACAACTCAGATATGACTTGCTCCGGTTCTCCGTGAAGTCAGGAGGACCCACCCAGGAAATAGATTAGTCTGGAAATGTTGATGCCTCCTTCCCCACCTTGCACCTCTGTCACACCCAGTCACTGATAGCCCCGCAGAGCTTTGACCCAGTTGCCAGTAGTGAACAGATACTCCAGGGGTTTGAAACTGCCTGAATCACAAGGAAATTTATATCTGCTCAGACAGGCCGCTGCTCTCTGCCTCTATCCAGCAGGGGGATTTGAGGCCTGACAACCTCGGGCACTTGATTGAGGCTGGGGGGTGTTCACTCAGTTCCAGCCCTGCCCCCGATTAATGTTACTGACAGAACAGAACAACTTTGCGGAACTTTGTTTCTTGTCCTTGCTAAATTCCCCTCAGAAGAGAAGCTGTTTTTAGTTCCCAGAGCCTGCACCTCAGACCCTGTCTTTGCTTCTGCAGGTTTGTATTTGATTAGCCGTCAGTTCTAGCCTCCTGCCTTCCTTTGTCTATAGGCTGACAATCCCCTGAGGGCCAGGTGCAGCTTCGGCTTAGTAAAGCAGTTCTCTGGGTCAGCCCCGCCCTGGGAATTTTCCTGCTGGGAATGTGCATTTTCTAGTGACTGCACTCCACCCAGGCCAGTACCACCTCAGGCAAACCCTTTACTCTTGGGGCCTGCATTTCCATCCCAGATCTGTTCCATGGTGGTTGCCACCTGAGAAGATGCCCAGCCTCCTCTGGTTGCCCAGGGAGACAGGGGGTGTGGCTTTGGAATATCCGTGAGTGAGCCCTATTGTTGCCAAAAGACGGCTGCTGCTCTGCACCTCAGGGCACCTCCACTCCCGTGTGGTTCCCTCTCAGCTGACCGTCCTCTCCTCACTCCTGTGCTGCAGAATCAGCACTGAGCAGCTGCAGTCTAGGCCCTGTCCACACCCCTTGAGAAATCACCTAAGAATCTGGATTCCTGGGCGACAGGCCTCTAGACCTCAGAGTGAGAGTGGAGGCGAGTACTGGGAGCTCAGAATTGCAGGTAGAGAATATATATAGTTTTATACAGTTTTATGCCTGGCAGGAGAATGCCATGTCACCCTAGTAGGGGAGGTAGGTCCAGCTTGTAGAGGGTCTCTCCCATGGAGTGTAATGGGAGGAACTTTGAACTCTGCTCGTTTGTTTTGGGGGCACTCCAAGCTGTTCTCATGGGGGAGGGGACTCCCATCCGCTTGGTGATGGATTTTGTACCTTTTGTTTGTATCCTTGTGGTCACAGCTCACCTCAGTGGGGGTGATGTGCATTCTTCAACCTTCTCTTTTGGTGCAGCTCAAATCCACCAGGTTACTTGCTAAATTTCTGTCCTTAACTCTCCTTCTGGATGGGAGCCTACAATTCCTTGGCTTCACCAGCACATGGTAGAACACCTCTCGCAGGCAGTGAACGATCTGTAGCAGGGGCGGAAGACCGAAGTCATTTTTTCACAAAAGGACTCAGGGCATGATGTAGGCCAGGTGTAACATCAGACAGATGGCCAGGAAAGGTATGTGAGTGATGCCTGTAGCCAGTAACATGGAGTATTGCAAGGAGACAACTGAAAGCATTAGGAAGGGAAATGTAAAAGCCCTGAAGCAGGAGTGTGCCAGGATGAGCTCAAGGAAAATGCATAATTGAGGAAAGCAGTAGGAGGCAAGGCAGAGTGGCAGAATCCTGGATGTGGGGCTCTAGGGCCCCTTTAAAGACTTGAACTTTTACAGGTGCAGAGATATAAACATCTCTGAGAACCTTTGGGGGCAGTCACCTGATAGGGTCAGCCTTGTGTTTTACAAAAAATGACAGGTTTTACAAAAAATGACTGTGCGTCAGGGTGGGCAAGAGACTTAAGAAACTTCTCTGAAGAAGACAGGCGCACGGCCTACAGACATATGGAAAACATGCTCATCATCCTTAATCATCAGAGAAATGAAATCAAAACTACTTTGAGATATCATCTAACTCCAGTAAGATTAGCCCACATCACAAAATCTCAAAACCAGGGATGCTGGCATTGATGTGGAGAAAAGGGAACATTTCTGCACTGCTGGTGGGAATCCAAACTAATACGTTCCTTTTGGAAAGATGTTTAGAGATAATTTAGAGATCTAAAAATAGACCTGCCATTCTATCCTACAATTCCTCTACTAGGTATATATCCAGAAGACCAAAAATCACATTATAACAAAGATATTTGTACCAGAATGTTTATTGTAGCCCAAATCATAATTACTAATCATGGAAGAAGCCCAAATGCTCATCGACCCATGAATGGATTAATAAATTGTGGTGTATGTACCCCATGGAGTATTATGCAGCCTTAAAGAAATATGGAAACTTGACCTGTTTCATATTTACATGAATGGAGCTGGAACATATTCTTTTTAGCAAAGTATCTCAAGAATGGAAGAAAAAGTATCCAATGTACTCAGCCCTACTCTGAAACTAATTGTAGCCCAAGAATATGGGGAAAGTGGAGAGGGAGGGGAGTGGAGGGGGGGAGGATGAGTGGAAGGAGGGTAATTGGTGGGACTACATCTATGGTGCATCTTACAAGGGTACATGTGAAATTTACTGCATGTAGAATACAAATGTCTTAACATAATAACTAAGAAAATGCCATGAAGGCTATGTTAACCTTTTTGATAAAAATATTTCAGATTGTATATAAAACCAGCACATTGTACCCCATGATTGTATTAATGTACACAGCTATGATTTAATAAAATAAAAAATAGATTTTAACCACAGACCAAGGCAGAAGCAAGGGAGAAGAGCAGAGGCGGTCACTTGCCATCCCTCCTCCCTGCTCTGTGCCTTGGAAGGCTGTAAAACACTAGCCATTAACTGACTTCTTTAAACTCTGTCTTGCATTGTGTTCAATTAATAAGAGGCACTGGGAGATTGTCAGGAGAGTAAAATTCAAGAAAAAGACCCTTTTCCTCTGGTCTTTTCAGGTCCATGTTGGTCCCTGCCAATAGCCTTCTCAAGATTCTTTGGGCTTAAGGATAGTAATGTCTCCCTGTTAGTGTCAACAGTGGGACCACACCTATAGATTTTATGATTTATTTGTAAATAGTACCTTTATTAAACACTTTCTTTTTATTTTTTTAAAACTTCCTAAGTTTAGCAAGATAAATACTCCTAAATTATTCACATTTGCCATCTATTTCCTCCTGACAGTTGCCTCATGCATAAGACTGAAAGCCACACAATAAATTACTAGAGAGAGATGATGGTGTCTATTCCATGGGGAAGACAGTGGAGGTGGTGAGATTAGATGATTAATTATGAGCCTGTTTTGAGCTCAGAATCTACTGAATTTCCTGATGGATGGAACATGGAACATTATGTAAAAATATCTAGGTGGTCTCTGCATTTATGGCCTGAGAGACTCGAATAGTGGAGTTACCATTTGTATATAGTATCCTGAAGTTCAGAGAAGCTGAGCTAGAGATACAAAACTGGGAAGTATTGGCTGGGTGCACTGGCTCACACCTGTAATCCTAGCATTTGGGAGACTGAGGCTGGTGTATAGCTTGAGTTCAGGAGTTAGAGATTAGCCTGAACAAGAACAAGACCTCGTCTCAACTAAAAATAGAAAAACTAGCCAGGCATTTTGGCGAGGGCCTGTAGTCCCAGCTACTCGGGAGGCTGAGGCAAGAGGATGGCTTTAGCCCAAGAGTTTGAGGTTGCTATGAGCCATGATAACTCCATGACACTCTACCCAAGGTGATAGAATGAGACTCTGTTTCAAAAAAAAAAAATTGGAAATTATTTGTGTTAGCAATGGTATTTGGGATGTGATCACCAAGTGATTGAGTGTAGAAAGGAGGGAAAAGAGATCCAAAGTCTGAGCCTTGGAGTAGCTGTATATTTGAAGATTCAATAAATGAATATAAGCCTGCAAAAGAGAATGAGAAGGAATTACCCAAGAGGTAAAAGTAATTTCAGAAGACAGTGATATTCTGGAAGCCAAGTGAAGGAACTGCAGGGTGAGAATGAATAGACAGCTTTGTAAGGTCCTGAGAACCTAATGCTGGCTTTGAGCATAAATTGTTAAAATTTAAAATACTACGAATATATGTACATATTTTTATGTAAATTAAAACTAAGTCCCTGAAATAACAATGGCATTTTAATTACACGCATTTCAGCTGTCCTCAGTCACCTGAACACCATTGTCTCACCATTGTCTCACAAGACAGAATTAAGAATTGGACATACATGTTAACTTCACAACTTAACAGCCTGTGCAGTATCTGTCTACATAGTCCTCCCAACACAGAATGCAAGTGTCAGGAAGAAAAGTTAAAACTTACTTACCACAAGAAGTAGACAAAGTTTCTGCATCAGGGAAAAAAATCGCTGAACGAAATCAACTCAGGGACTCTGATTGGAGGGTGTACTGCCTATCAGAACATCCCAAACAATTAATAAACAGAGGAGGAAGAAAGGTACTGTGGAGCGACATGACTTTAGAAAACAGTCCTAGCTGTTGCTATTAATTTCGAGAAGACTTTCAGGCAAGGGTAACAAGTTTAGATCATGTTTTCATGGCTTTATAGTTCTTTACTCTCCGTGTCATTAAAATGTTTATTTAAAAATAACCAGTGATTACTTAAAAAATGTTCAGTAAAGGTTATTTCTTGAGTCTTAACTGACACAGATTTTTCAGCTTAGTGTAAATCTCACCTTTTATGAGGATACTCACTAATCATTACAAAAATGCTTGTGTGTGCCACATTTCTGAAATTAAATAATTTTGCAAAATGAGCTATTGTATGAAGGATTGTCTTCAAAATCTAATTCAATGACTGCATCAAAGAAGTCTCTTTCTTAGAGAGTAGAGCTAGCCAACAGGGATTTACTATAGATACTAGTTCTAATTATCTGCACATAAGTGCCAAAGTGACTAATTAAAAAATTGACATTTATAGTTGTACGTGAAGGTTTTGATTGTGTTCAAGTGTTAAGACCGACTTTTTTCTAGGACAAATACTTTGCACGTAATTCATTGTGAAATTTGAAAGAAGACCAGAGAATTTCTGATTTTAACTTCCTTATGATATTGTTTCTGTTTTATATGTTCCAGTGCGATATCCATTTTCCATAGAATCATAGTTTTCATAAACATTCTAGAGGCTTAGAAGATCCCTCTTTCTAGCAAAATTTGCACTGGTTCTTTTTATGCTAGTCTTTTGCTAGCCTTTTCTTGCCCAATCTCTTTGTCTTTTTTAAAAATTGTGTTTAATATATGTCTTAGTCAATTGGGATTGCTGTAACATAACACCACGGACTGGGAGGCTTATAAACAATAGAAATTCAAGATTAAGATGCTGGCACATTCAGCATCTGTCTAAGGCCTATTTCCTCATAGATGTTCATCTTCCCATTGTAACTTATGTGGCAGAAGAGATGAGGTACCTCTCTGGGGTCCTTTTTATAAAGGCACTAATCTCATTTGTAAGGGCTCCCCTCATGACCTAATCACCTTCCAAAGGCCCCACCTTTTCATACTATCGGCTTGGGGATTTCAAAATATACATTTTGGAGGGACACAAACATTCTAACCATAGCATTGTGCTTAGATTTATTTAAGAAAGTGTGTGTATCTGTGTGTTGGGGGTTCTTAATTACAGTGGGTTGAAACACATCAAATATGTTAATAATATATGAAGTCACATTTATATGGTACATGAAAGATATTCATTGTATTTATCATGGGTGGATAGAGGGAAAGAAGCCATGATTTATCCTACCTTTCTTTCATTGAACTGTATCTCTTGGTGATAAAAAAAAAAATGGATTGATAAGGGAAGTTTGCCTTTAAGACAGTAAATGAAGTTAGGTAATGTTAAGACTGCTGATTAAAGATTTAAGGTTTAGTAAAGTTACATATTATCCTGTGCATTTTTTACATAGCTGATAAGCAAATAGTTCTGTCTAGTGGAAAAAATAACCCCCAAAGTAAGACATCAACCAGTTTGGTATGTAATCTAGAAAGCTGCCTCTAACATTCTTTTATCAAATTGATAATAAAGTCTGAGCACCTCAAAATGTACTATGAACCACTCTTAATATTTTACTATTTTCTTCATTAATTACTGAGTTGAGCAAAATTGTATCCATGTGTATGTCATAATTTTATTTTGAAAATTGTATTTTAGCAGCAATAAGTAATGTCAGAATATCATACTGCTTTGCAACTTTTAGTGTGTAAGCAATAATCATCGGGTATAAGCAGTAATGGGTATAAGCAATAATCATGGGTTGCTGCTCACCATCTATGAAGCAGTTTTTACCAAAAATATTGAAGACATATGTCAATGAATAAATTAGGTTTATTCATTACCTGGTTTCAGGGCAATTTGCGGTATAGTCCTACTAGTAGTAATAAAATGGATAACCGTTTTCCATTTTATCCTTTCTCTATCCCTTTCTGTCCAAGCTGGCAATGTTCTGCTGGCTAATGCACTCAAGATCCCTGCAGATATCTTATATATGTCTCAGGTTTACTTCAATAAGCCAGAGCTCCTATCCCCTGATCTTTCCTGGATAATCCCTTCTGTTTAGATGGTTGAGTGGATCCATGAATCACAAGCTTAATCTTCTCAAAAAGGCTTTTGTGTGACTGAATACTCTGACCCATTGACTCTCTGAGGTATCAGGGAAAAGATTTTTCAGTCGAACTCTCAATTTTTTTCTCTAAAGCAAAATTTTCTGAGAACCAATCTTCTAATTGTCATGTCTTTTGCAATCTGAAGAGGCAAAGGATTTTCCAGTGTTAAGTCCGAGTTTCTCTTTGTTTAACTGTTCTTCCCTCCATTTATCTCTTTTCTTTTGCATTTTATGATGAAGAGCAAAGAAACCTATTCAACACTTTGTATGGAAATTTTCTCAACTAAATATTCAAGTTCATGACTTATAGATTCTGCTTTCCACATTAACTGCAAGGCACAATTTCACTAAGGCACTATATAAAAAGGATTCACTTACCTTGACATTTGAGGCAGGTCTGTAAAGTAATGAAAGAACAAGGTAAGTAAACAAAAAATGACCAGCCTTCTGCCTCCCCAACATGTTCAATTAATAGGGATTCATTGCATTTTACCTGTAGAATATAAGGGAAAAGTAATAAAAAGGAACAATAAAAGAGCTGGAAGTTTTCAATAATATGTTGCTCATTTCCTTTCATCGCTCACCAGCAGTGCCTTTAGTGTTTACCCTCCCCAGCTGATATTTAGGCATTCTCTAAAGTGATACGTCTTCTCTACCATGTTCCTCACTTCCCTGTGAGTCCTCAATAGCAGAATCATTATCATCCATATTTTTATTTAATGTCTATTCAATTTACTTCAGGTTCTTTTTAAAAATTGTGCTGCTCAAAATTTTTCTAGCCTCTGACCACTACCCAATTCTAAAGCCACTTCTATTCTTTTTGGGCTATTTGTTACAGTAGCACCCCACTCTCAGTTCCAAAATTTGTATTAATTTCCTGTCACTTTTGTGTACCTATTTGTGGTTATAAATAAAAAAATTTATTACCTTATAGTTCTGTATGTTAGAAACCCAGCACTGGTCCCAATGGGCTGAAATAGAGGCGCCAGCAGAACTGTATTCCCTTCTGGAGGCTTTAGGGGAGAATGCATTCTCTTCACTTTTCTAGAATTTATGGACTGCTCACTTTCCTTAGCTTATGGGCCCCTTTCTCCATCTTTTAAGCCAGCAATGTTGGCCGGAGTCCTTCTCATGCTGTCATCCTCTGGTTTTCTCTTGCAAGTCTCTTTTCCACTTTTAAATACTCTTGTGATTACACTAGATCCATTGGAATAAATCAGAATAACTTTTTCTTAGTGTTAGTTGATTAGCAGTCTTAATGTCACATATAACCGTAATCCCCCTTTGTCACGCAGCCTAATGTATTCACAGGTTATGGGGATTAGGATATGGGCATCCACAGGGGACAGTTATTCAGCTTGCTGCATATGTTCACCTTTTAAGGGGACCCCCAGCAAGGTGGCTACTCCTTGGCCAGTCACACTAAAATAAGTCTAAAGTTAACAAACGCAGCCCATGGACAGAGATTCTTCAAGAAACTTCCCTTTCCTGTTATTTTAAAATATGAAAAAAAAAATTCATTAGAAATTAGAAAAAATCTGAAAAGTAATATCGAACAAGATAAATAACAGAAAAACTGGGAGAAAGTGAATTAAACAAGTTTTCCTCCCCCCCCCACTTCTAATAGATAGCCTACAAAAATTTAAGAAGGCATGGTATTCTATCCACAGAATATAAACAAAAATGCAATCAAAAGGAATAAGAAAGCTGGAAGAACTCATAGAAATGGAAAATATGAATTCAAATATGTATTTAAAAAATCTTGTAAGTGCTGGAAGATTAAAAAAAAAGCTCCCTGAAGATATGAAACAGACTATCAGTCTAAGAAGTTCAATTTCCAACTGATCAAATTTCCAGGAGAGTGCTGACAAAATAAGAGTGGAACACATTGCTAAAAGGATAAATTTAAATTCCTAGAACTGAAAAGGGGAACATGCATCTTGAAATAGGAAATGTCTTTGCATAAAAAAATGACCTACACTTAGACGTCTATGAGAAATTTCAGAATTTTAATACAGAGGATTCTAAAACCTTTACTAAGATAAAATAATATACCCAAGACTGAACTGGCTTTAGGAGTCTCATCAGCTCTCAAGAAGATGACGGCATAATGATTTTAAAGTTTTAAGTAAAAAGAACTTTAAACCTAGAACACTTTAGCCAGCCAAATTATCAATGATGTGCAAATGTAAAATTGAAGTATTTTCACACATTCAAGGACTCAGAAAGTTTATTCATACTTTTCCCTCACATATTGCATTCCAGTCAAATGAAGGAAGATTCCCTCAATGAGAAAGGCATGAATACTTAAATACAAACATCAATACATAAAATGTGCTTCAACTAACAGAGCATAGGGAGTAGCCCAGGATAACAGTTGTGCGCCAGACATAGGAGCTGAGGCTAAAGCTCTAGGAGGAGGTCGCTGGAAGACAGAGATGACCTGATAGATTCAAAATCTTGATAACCTGATAAAGGAGTGAAAGCAAAGAACTAAAGGACTACACCAACTTCAAGAAAGAAAACATATTGTTATACTATAGTGCGATCTGCAATGCTTTTTTTTTAAAAGCTAATTTTTATGGATTTGTTTCCCTGTAGTTAAAACATAGCATGTAAAATTTTTTAAAATGGAGAATTATTTAAAAATTTGAAACACTTTTTCTTTTACCATGGGTCTGTATTGGCAGGCATTGCTTATTAGACTAGATGATTCATTTTGTAAATGAAATTCTCTAGGTAAGAATATTGTCGAGACTTTCTTTTTCTACTTTTTATAACAGAAAAACTTGAACATATGAAAAGTAACAGAATAGCATGCCCAGCAGCCAGCTTAAATAATTCTTTAGTTTTTTAAATTCTTATTTTGTGTATGTGCTCATCATCTCCACGGGATTATTTTGTATAATTTTTAAGGTTAAATTTTACTGAAATGGAAATGCACACGTTACCCATACCCTATCAAATATAAACTATTCCCATTATCATAGAAAGTTCACTTATGTCTCTTCCCAGTCATTCAGTTCTCACCCCTGCAGGTGAAGTGGTGAATCACTTTGTTTCCACCTACCATTAATCTTGCCTGTTCTGGAACTTCAGATAAATGTAATCGTGCAGTGTGCACTTATTTGAATTGCCTGAAGTCACTCAGTATAATGTCTATGAGATTCCACCTGGTTGTCATATCATTATTTTCACTTTTTATTGGTAAATAGTATTCTATAGTCTGGATGAACATTTGAGTTGTCTTCAGTTTGGGGTATTATGAATAAACCTGCTATACACATTCATATGTAAATCTTCTTTGAACATATGCTTTCACCTTTGTTACTTAAATTCCTACGTGCTTACACTGGCAGCACTGTACAAACAACTAAGGGGTAAGCTTTCATAACCCTGATATGTCAGTGTCTCACGGTTGTGATAGTGTCCCTGTGCGGTGGCGTCTTGCTGAGTGATATTATTGTCCTTGTATGTTATTGAGGGCCTCCGTGAGAGTGTTGGAGCTTGAATTAGAACAACGGACAGACATTTGTAAATTTCTTATTAAGCTTGGCAAGGGTGGGAGTGAAATCACTGATACATGAGTCCAAGTTTATGGGGTTAATGCCACGAAGAAAACAGCGGTGTAGAAATGATTAAATAATTTTCTGAGGGAAGATAAAGCTTCACTGACAAAGAGAGGAGGTCGGGGCGGCCAGTTACAAGCAGAACTGATGAAAACATTGCAGAAGTTTGTCAAATTGAGTATTAAAAAAATCATCGTCTAACTGTGAGAAGCACAGCAGATCAAGTAAACATTGATAGATAAAGTTAGGAAAATCTTAACTTTGAAAATCTTTGCATTAAAAAGATGTGATTCTTCCATCACTACAAGGCACAGCTCACCTGGCACTGTCTTTGAGAGAGTTTTTAGTAAACAAATAACTATTGGAACACCCTCACTACTCACCTGATCTGGCCCCTGAGGACATTTTTATTTACTTGAAGATAAAGGAAATACGAAAAGGAAAACTTTTTGATGATGTTCAGGATATCGAGGGTAATAGGATGATAGCTTGAATGGTCATTCCAGAAAAAATTGCTTTGAAGGATGGCCTAGGCACTGCTGTCAGTACCTGGCTTCCCAAGGGAGTATTTCAAAGGAGACTGTAGTGATATTGAGCAATGAAGTATGTAGTGCTTTTTCTAGGATGAGTTTGCAAACTTAATTATCAGACCCCCTGGGGGGGGGGTGCGGAAGGGATGAGTCAACAGATAGGAATATATTTAATGTGATAAGAAATTGTCAGACCTTTTCCAGACAGTTGTACCATTTTACATTGCCAACAAAAATGTGTGAGTGTTCTGCTGTCTGTGCCTTAGTATCCTTGCCTACATTTAGTGCTGTCAACGGATTATTCAGCCATTCCAGCCGGAGTGCCTCTCATATGGCCTTAATTTGCATTTCCTTCAAACTAATGATATTGAGCACTTTTTTTGTCACTAATTGCCTATTCAGGATCTTCATATATTAGATCTGTAGGGTTTTCCCATTTTAAAAATGGAGATATTGGTGTTATGTATTTGGAGGAGTTATTTTTACTCCCAGGGAAAAATGTTTTTTGTCACACTTGTATTTCAAAAACATTTTCTCCCAATCTGTAGCTTGCCTTTCATTTATAAACAGCACCTTTTAATGAACATAAAATTTTTAATTTTGATGAAAATAGTATCTTTTGGACTTGCTTATATTTTTGCTTTCATTCATTCATGGACTATTTTTCCTTTTCAGGTTATAACTGTATTTTCCTGTGATTTATTCTAAAGGCTTTACAGTTTAAGCTCTTAAGTTCAGGTCTTGACATAATTATTATATATGGTATGAGGCCAAGGTTAAATTTTATCCTTTTCTGTTTGAATATTCAGCTGTTCTTCATTTATTGTAAAGACTTCCCTTTCCTCATTCAATTGTTTTGGTGCCTTGAACAGTAATTGTGCATATAAATTTGTGTCTATTTTTGGGCTCTCCACCATGAGGTTAATTAATTAATTAATTTGTCTATCCTTGTGTCAATACCAAACTGTATTGATTACTATAGCCTTATTGGAAGTCTTGAAGTTCATTAACACAAATCTACCAAATTTGATTCTCATTTTCCAGGTTGTAGAAAATGACCAAACATTGTTTTATATGTAGCCAATTTCTTTCTGATATTTGCATTCTGTATGTGTTTTATATTAATACAAGTTAAAATACAAATTAAATATTCACTTAGAAAATTTGAAATATACAGATAAATAATTAGAAAGAAATTGTAAATATTATACCTACATCTCAGTTAGCTTTAACATATCTAGGGCACATGCAAGTATATTATAAATAAGGGAAAGTCTACACCTAAAGTTGGCAAGTAAATAACATTGTCAATTACTCTGGTATTTTAACTTCAGGATTTTAAACAACCCAACACTGGAACATACATACTTTTTGTTCATGCAGAGATTCTGCCGTGAACAGCTAATGTAACCTTGCTAGTCCAAAAAAGCATTGACATGTCGAACTGGGTTATATAAATGTGTCCACTTTGTGAGTAATTCAGAGAAGAAGTGAAATTCTCATTGTACCTGATTTAGCTTAAATTCTGAATTCTACCTGATTGAGAAAATCAGGATTCACAGAGTTTTATATGTAAGGTTTAATATTTATAAAATAAATATTACCTCTCTCTGCATGTGAGTTTGGAGAAAGATGGAAGGATACACTTTGTTGTTAGCTGAAGATGCAGTGGTCTGCATAAAATAGAGAGGGATCAATCAAAGCACATGGAAAAGAATTTCCCACCTATGAAATTTACATTTCTATGTTTTTAGACAAATCCAGAGTTACCTACTGTTCTCTCCACCTTATCTACCTGGAGCTTATCTGTGAGTTTGTTACCTCTGAGTTAGTTGTCGCTATCCTTTGACCTCCCTCCCCCTTCTATTTAGCATCTTTACTCTTCCAAGTGTCTTTGGGAGTAAAGAGCTGTTCTTTACTGTGCCGGTGACTTCTTCATTGCAACAGGCTTGGGATCTATCATCTCCGCCTCATTTCTGTCTTTGAGTTTCTACATTTTAGGGGCTTATTCCTGATTCCCTGTGGGCATATTTTCTCTTCCTGAAGACTAGACCGTGAACTCATACTACATTCCAAGTTTGCAGTACTTAAAGATATATTTTCGCTTCTTTTGCTCATTAATGTATAAAATTGGAGTGTGATTAGGGTAAAAACATGGGCTCAAACAACCAGTGCAAAGTGAATCATCTATGTTTTATATTGTGTAAGGAAGAATTTTCACATAGAATTAATTAAATATCTGTAGTAATTTCCAAGCTACTAAACCACGTTCATTCTTAGATAGAAGAGGAAAAGTTATTGTAACTTAAAACTTTTTTTCTGTAGTTAAGCCCACTCATCTTTCATATAAGCAATGATTGTTTTAAAGAATCATGCTGTTGAATATAAGTTTTTGATTTAATATCTTAATAAAATGTGCTATTTAGACAAAAATTATTGCACCCCTCCTAATGAGTACCAGATATTAAATAGCAGTCAATAATTAGTTATCTTCCCTGAGGTTCTGAGACTTCTTTGTAGCTAGAAATTAGAACCCCACCTCTTAATTTCTCTTTTATATAGAAACTAAGTCAAAATCTGAGAAGCATTATTCCTTCGCTCACGAGAAAAAGGAACTATTTAAGCTTGTCACTGGCTTTCAGGATGATCACAATGGTAATTAACTATACATGTCATGTTAAACTGGCTTATTTTTTCAGGAAATGTCACTGTACTACTCGAACATATAGATTTATTTTGTTTGCTTAATTTCTATGATGATCGTTTCAGTTCCAATGCTTTGGCCTTTAATTTAAAACTGTCTTACATCTCACTTTAGCTTTTAGGCTTAGGTAGGTTGGGTCATGAGATAGCTATCTTCCCAGCAAGGCCATGGTTGATCCACCTTTGCTGCCTTACACATTGCTAGGCATGTGTGTCACAGCCCCTATGGCCCTGGTCTCAATTGCCGCAGGAAGGAACCAGGCGTGAGGCGGATTAGAAGAACAAGCTTTCAGGAGGTGGGCTAACCTTGCTTGCAGGATATCCCCGAGCAACCTCCCCAGTAACCTTTTATTGATACAGCACAAGACAGGTGAGGGGAGTGCTAGACAATGACAGCGTGCCTAAGGATCACCATGGGCTTGGGCTCTTTCTCGGCAAGGAGCACCTGTGGACCAATTACCTGAGGGTCTGTCCCCCAGCTGCAAATCATCTTGCTCAGAGGTCGTCTGGCTCTTGGCGTCCTCTACACATATGTAGGCATGTAAGAGACATGGGGTACTTTCCTGTAATAGCTAGTAAGGAAAAAATGGAGTTATAGTATATCCTGGGTATGGTGTCAGAGTATTTGCACTCCATTGCATAAACCATAGAAAGCTGGAAAATGAGCACAGCGTTTTCAGAGAGCACCTGGAGAAAGCAGCATTTTGGAGCCCCTTTTCCTGTAATGGTCTGTAGGAGGAATGAAAGAAGATAGAGGGCGGCACCCGTGGCTCAGTGAGTAGGGCGCCGGCCCCATATGCCGAGGGTGGCGGGTTCAAACCCAGCCCCGGCCAAACTGCAACAAAAAAATAGCCGGGCGTTGCGGCGGGCGCCTGTGATCCCAGCTGCTTGGGAGGCTGAGGCAAGAGAATCGCGTAAGCCCAAAAGTTAGAGGTTGCTGTGAGCCGTGTGACGCCACGGCACTCTACCGAGGGTGGTACAGTGAGACTCTGTCTCTACCAAAAAAAAAAAAAAGAAAGAGGATAGAATACGAAAGCAACAATACCAGTTAACAGGCTGCTACATAGAAATAACTTCAATGGTCTCTGTTTCCGAGTCTAACAAAAATTCTCTTGCTTTGATGTCATTCTGTTGCTCTGGGCTTTGCTTCAACTTATGTTTTCTCTGTACTTCCACTGTC